>NC_136071.1:1123792022-1125108272 GCF_964261635.1 Lissotriton helveticus
GTGAGCTGTAGGGAAATGGAAATCCTTAAAGAGAGTCATTTTCTCTCTGGATTTACATTCTCTTTTTATAAACTGCAGGAACAGCTACATTGTTAGGGTCACCAGGGCTTTAAGTGGAAGTGTTTTCAATATTATATGTAACACGTCATAGTTGCAACTTATTTATTTTATGCAACTAATAACCATTGACAAAGCCAATAGTCCTGACTTGTTGTAGGTATGATGTTACTTGTTGTATCTTATATCTGGATGCAATGACAGAAATAGCAAAATACATGTTGGGCGGCACACTATGCTAAGCACAGATTTTGAACATAAGTGTTTTAAAGCCATGCCCCTAATTACACTGACCACGCCCCTTTGAGAGACCCCCCAGTTTTTTCATCCCACTTAAAGCCCTGGGAGGGGTCATACAGGTGTGAGTGGTGAACGCCGTTAGTGCCTTATGACCCAAGATGGAAGAGACTGCGCGGTGTATGGTCCGTTATAGAAGGAGGGGACATACAGGTGTGAGTGGTGAACGCCGTTAGTGCCTTATGACCCGAGATGGAAGAGACTGCGCGGTGTATTGTCCTTTATAGAAGGAGGGGACATACAGGTGTGAGTGGTGAACGCCTGTCACCTTTGGGCCACAAGAAGAGAAGGAGCCAACACTAAAGTCTATTTAGGTCATTTAATTAGGTCTCTCGGAACAACAACAAATAAAGTCTTGCAATCAGAAAACAGTTAAATCCAGGGTCCTCCCGTAGGTCCTCAGGTCAGCAGGTCAATCCCTTGTAACGGCGTGTGGTTCACCAGCGCATGTAAGGGAAAAAGAAACAAACGGGGCTTTAGTGGGCTGTTCCCTTTCTAGCAGTCTTGCAGAAAGAGAGGGGAAGGGTGTGAGGAATAGGGCCAGTACCACCACCACACTTAAAGTGACTTCCTCAACATTCACCAAAACGATGCGCCAGGTGCTCTCGGTCGGGTCCTACCCCGTCCCTCCCTTCTTAAATGGTAGCAGTGAACCCAAACGAGCACGCACCTGCGAAAGCCACGCGTCCTCCTTCGCGTGGCTGGGCGAACCGCTGTGTCGTTGGCCTCCTGGCTTCACAGCTGCCGACGTCTGTTTCTCCTCCGGTCCCGTCCCGGCGCTTTCTCTGCTTTCGCTACCGGTCCTCCTGGAGGGCTCCGTCGTCCTTTCCTCGACTCCCGTTCCAGTCGCGCCCTTCTCCGCATCCGTCCTCGTCTTCTCCTGGCGCTGTAGCACCTCCTCCCACGACAGAGCGACAGCGTCTTCCGGGTCTTTACAGATAAGGCCCAATCCCGCTCCCGATTGGTTCACGAAGTCAGGTGGTCCAGAGGCGAGAACCTCGTCACGACCAGAGCGGCTATCCTTAAAGGGCCAGTAGTCCGCCTGTGGACAAAACGAAGAATCCATTAGCCGATCCGGGGCCAAGCAGGGGACCGAGCAGGGGACCCCCTGACAACGCCGTTAGTGTCTTATGACCCGAGATGGAAGAGACTGCGCAGTGTATGGTCCTTTATAGAAGGAGGGGACATACAGGTGTGAGTGGTGAACGCCGTTAGTGCCTTATGACCCGAGATGGAAGAGACTGCGCGGTGTATGGTCTGTTATAGAAGGAGGGGACATACAGGTGTGAGTGGTGAACGCCGTTAGTGCCTTATGACCCGAGATGAAAGATTGCGCGGTGTATGGTCCGTTATAGAAGGAGGGGACATACAGGTGTGAGTGGTGAACGCCGTTAGTGCCTTATGACCCAAGATGGAAGAGACTGCGCGGTGTATGGTCCTTTATAGAAGGAGGGGACATAGAGGTGTGAGTGGTGAACGCCGCTAGCGCCGTATGACCTGAGATGAAAGATTGCGCAGTGTATGGTCCGTTATAGAAGGAGGGGACATACAGGTGTGAGTGGAGAACACCGCTAGCACCTTATGACCCGAGATGGAAGAGACTGCGCGGTGTATGGTCCGTTATAGAAGGAGGGGACATACAGGTGTGAGTGGTGAACGCCGCTAGTGCCTTATGACCCGAGATAAAAGATTGCACGGTGTATGGTCCGTTATAGAAGGAGGGGACATACAGGTGTGAGTGGAGAACACCGCTAGCACCTTATGACCCGAGATGGAAGAGACTGCGCGGTGTATGGTCCTTTATAGAAGGAGGGGACATACAGGTGTGAGTGGTGAACACCGTTAGTGCCTTATGACCCGAGATTGAAGAAACTGCGCGGTGTATGGTCCTCTATAGAAGGAGGGGACATACAGGTGTGAGTGAACGCCATTAGTGCCTTATGACCCGAGATGGAAGAGACTGCGCGGTGTATGGTCCGTTGTAGAAGGAGGGGACATACAGGTGTGAGTGGAGAACACCGCTAGTGCCTTAAGACCCGAGATGGAAGAGACTGCGGGGTATATGGTCCTTTATAGAAAGAGGGGACATACAGGTGTGAGTGGTGAACGCCGTTAGTGCCTTATGACCCAAGATGGAAGAGACTGCGCGGTGTATGGTCCGTTATAGAAGGAGGGGACATACAGGTGTGAGTGGTGAATGCCGTTAGTGCCTTATGACCCGAGATGGAAGAGACTGTGCGGTGTATGGTCCGTTATAGAAGGAGGGGGCATAGAGGTGTGAGTGGTGAACGCTGTTAGTGCCTTATGACCCGAGATGGAAGAGACTGCGCGGTGTATGGTCCTTTATAGAAGGAGGGGACATACAGGTGTGAGTGGTGAACGCCGTTAGTGCCTTATGACCCGAGATGGAAGAGACTGCGTGGTGTATGGTCCTTTATAGAAGGAGGGGACATACAGGTGTGAGTGGTGAACGCCATTAGTGCCTTATGACCCGAGATGGAAGAGACTGCGCGGTGTATGGTCTGTTATAGAAGGAGAGGACATACAGGTATGAGTGGTGAACAATGCTAGCGCCTAGTGACCTGAGATGGAAGTGACTGCGTGGTATAGGGTCATTTATAGGAAAGGGCATACAGGTGTGAGTGGAGAACACCGCTAGTGCCTTATGACCTGAGATGGAAGAGACTACGTAGTATAGGGTCATATATAGGAAAGGGCATACAGGTGTGAGTAGAGAACACCGCTAGTGCCTTATGACCTGAGATGGAAGATACTGCGAGGTGTATGGTGCTTTATAGAAGGAGGGGACATACAGGTGTGAGTGGTGAACAGCCCTAGCGCCTTATGACTTGAGATGGAAGAGACTGCGTAGTATAGGGTCATATATAGGAAAGGGCATACAGGTGTGAGTGGTGAATATCCCTCGTGTCTAATGACCGGGAGATGGAAGTGATTGTGCTGTATATGGTCAGCTATAGGAGGGGGCGTACAGGTATGATTGGCGAATTGCCCCTAGTACAAAATGGAAGCAACAAGAGTATTGTGGAAATGCCACAGCAGGTACATGCGGGTGCATTTTAAGCAATGAGCAGTATGTGAGTTACTGGGGACTTGTTGAAGCTGTCACTGTTTATTTACTGGGGCACGGTGGAAATAGGCAGTGTGTGAGTTACTGGGGCATTGTTAAAGCTGGCACTGTTTATATACTGGGGCACGGTGGCAATGTGCAGTGTGTGCTTGCAGTAGCAGCCGGCATTGCTATGGGGTGGGAGGGCGGGCCCAAGGGGTCATGGGGGGTGCGATTCACAGGCGGTGTTGCGGGGGGGATCGCTGTAAATACAATTAAACTTTACCTTTCCTTCTCTGCTCCTGCTCTCCTGCCTCCGACAGGAACAGGAAGCATGCAGCCAGGCTCCCTCCCCTAAACCAAACACAACGCTGCATTTGTAGCGTTGTGATTGGTCAGGACGGCGCCCAGCCAGGGGTCAGTGGGGTGGGCATGTTCTCCATTCACCCTGCAATGCAGCCTGCATGGAGAGGGGCAGAGTGTGCATGACTTGTTTGGGCGTCCCGAGAGGGCCAACCAAACATTCTTTGCGCACTCAGGAGTGGTGGAGCCTCCCTTTTGTGCTTGTTTATTGGAGCACTGTTAAAGCTGGCACTGTTTATATACTAGAGCAGGGTGGCAATGGGCAGTGTGTGCTTGTTTTCTGGGGCTCTGGTAAAGCTGGCACTGTTTATATACTAGGGCAGGGTGGCAATGGGCAGTGTTTGCATGTTTATTAAGGCTCTGTTAAAGCTGCCACTGTTCATATACTAGGGCAGGGTGGCAATGGGCAGTATTTGCATGTTTATTGGGGCTCTGTTAAAGCTGCCACTGTTTATATACTAGGGCAGGGTGGCAATGGGCAGTGTGTGCTTGTTTACTGGGGCTCTGTCAAAGCTGACACTGTTCATATACTAGGGCAGGGTGGCAATGGGCAATGTGTGCTTGTTTACTGGGCTCTGTTAAAGCTGGCACTGTGTATATACTGGGCAGGGTGGCAATGGGCAGTGTGTGCTTGTTTACTGGGCTCTGTTAAAGCTGCCACTGTTTATATACTAGGGCAGGGTGGCAATGGGCAGTGTTTGCATGTTTATTAGGGCTCTGTTAAAGCTGCCACTGTTCATATACTAGGGAAGGGTGGCAATGGGCAATGTGTGCTTGGAGCTGGGGCTCTGTTAAAGCTGCCACTGTTTATATACTAGGGCAGGGTGGCAATGGGCAGTGTGTGCTTGTTTACTGGGGCACTGTTAAAGCTGCCACTGTTTATATACTAGGGCAGGGTGGCAATGGGCAGTGTTTGCATGTTTATTGGGGCTCTGTTAAAGCTGCCACTGTTCATATACTGGGCAGGGTGGCAATGGGAGTGTGTGCTTGTTTACTGAGGCACTGTTAAAGCTGCCACTGTTTATATACTGGGGCAGGGTGGCAATGGGCAGTGTGTGCTTGTTTACTGGGGCACTGTTAAAGCTGCCACTGTTTATATACTAGGGCAGGGTGGCAATGGGCAGTGTGTGCTTGTTTACTGGGGCACTGTTAAAGCTGCCACTGTTTATATACTAGGGCAGGGTGGCAATGGGCAGTGTTTGCATGTTTATTGGGGCTCTGTTAAAGCTGCCACTGTTCATATACTGGGCAGGGTGGCAATGGGGAGTGTGTGCTTGTTTACTGAGACACTGTTAAAGCTGCCACTGTTTATATACTGGGGCAGGGTGGCAATGGGCAGTGTGTGCTTGTTTACTGGGCTCTGTTAAAGCTGGCACTGTGTATATACTAGGGAAAGGTGGCAATGGGCAGTGTGTGCTTGTTTACTGGGTCTCTGTTAAAGCTGGCACTGTGTATATACTAGGGCAGGGTGGCAATGGGCAGTGTGTGCTTATTTACTGGGGCTCTGTTAAAGCTGGCACTGTGTATATACTGGGCAGGGTGGCAATGGGCAGTGTGTGCTTGTTTACTGGGGCTCTGTTAAAGCTGGCACTGTTTATATACTAGGGCAGGGTGGCAATGGGCAGTGTTTGCATGTTTATTGGGGCTCTGTTAAAGCTGCCACTGTTTATATACTAGGGCAGGGTGGCAATGGGCAGTGTTTGCATGTTTATTGGGGCTCTGTTAAAGCTGCCACTGTTCATATACTGGGCAGGGTGGCAATGGGGAGTGTGTGCTTGTTTACTGAGACACTGTTAAAGCTGCCACTGTTTGTATACTGGGGCAGGGTGGCAATGGGCAGTGTGTGCTTGTTTACTGGGCTCTGTTAAAGCTGGCACTGTGTATATACTAGGGCAGGGTGGCAATGGGCAGTGTGTGCTTGTTTACTGGGTCTCTGTTAAAGCTGGCACTGTGTATATACTAGGGCAGGGTGGCAATGGGCAGTGTGTGCTTGTTGACTGAGACACTGTTAAAGCTGCCACTGTTTATATACTGGGGCAGGGTGGCAATGGGCAGTGTGTGCTTGTTTACTGGGGCTCTGTTAAAGCTGGCACTGTTCATATACTAGGGCAGGGTGGCAATGGGCAGTGTGTGCTTGGTTACTGGGGCTCTGTTAAAGCTGGCACTGTGTATATACTAGGGCAGGGTGGCAATGGGCAGTGTGTGCTTGTTTACTGGGCTCTGTTAAAGCTGCCACTGTTTATATACTGGGGCAAGGTGGCAATGGGCAGTGTGTGCTTGTTTACTGGGGCTCTGTTAAAGCTGCCACTGTGTATATACTAGGGCAGGGTGGCAATGGGCAGTGTGTGCTTGGTTACTGGGGCTCTGTTAAAGCTGGCACTGTGTATATACTAGGGCAGGGTGGCAATGGGCAGTGTGTGCTTGTTTACTGGGCTCTGTTAAAGCTGCCACTGTTTATATACTGGGGCAGGGTGGCAATGGGCAGTGTTTGCATGTTTACTGGGGCACTGGAAAAGGTTGGGCAACAAATTATTTACTCAGACATATTGGAACGTGGCAATGCTAGGTCACTGAGTGTTGTGGAAGGTAGAAATGTGCAGAAGGGCTTATTTCAAACCAGACAATATGCTGTGTTTTATTTCGGACAGCTAGGCGGTGATATGTCCTGGCATCAGAGCTAGTCTTTGTTATGGTTTGGTGCCGCGTGCAGCTTTTGCACATAAGACATTACAACATGTGCTAACTTTGGGTATGCGGTTGTGGGGAAAATAGATTCATGTTCATGCTAATTAAACTTCCTCTCAGCACCCTAAGAGAGATGAGACACAAAAGGGATGAAGGTATTTGCCCATGATCACACAGTTTGGTGAAGCTGGGATTCGGACCCGAGTGTATGGGTTCCAAACCCTACCTCTGTGCCACCTAGCCAGCGAGAAGGGCGCCATGCCTGTTCTCCGCCTCTGCTCTGGTGCCTGCTGTCTATTCTGGTTTGTGTTGTCTTTGCTGCTCCGATTGCCTCCGTTACTGAGGCAGAGTTCGGCACTGTGAGGATGATGGTGGAAGACGAAGATGCAAGCATAGTTCTGCTGCTTGCCCAAGACTCGATGAAGGGTGCAAGGTGGGAAGGACCCCTTCCTTATTCTTCCTCATCTGTTTAGAAAGGCAAAGCCTGATTTGTAATACATAAACATTGGTTTTGATTCAATCTAAGGCCTCCTTCTGGCATGTAGTATGCTCTGTGTGTAATGTAATATTGGATTTGCCTGAATCTCATCTTCCTAGGGATCTGAACCGGGTTGACCAGCACCTGCCCCCATTCTTTGTCCGAGAATTGCCTGCCTATGTCACGCTCCCATGATTGTCTGAGGGGGTCTAAATTGATCGCAGCGTGTTGGCTCAGTGAGGCTATGAACCA
This sequence comes from Lissotriton helveticus, assembly GCF_964261635.1. NCBI lineage: Eukaryota > Metazoa > Chordata > Amphibia > Caudata > Salamandridae > Lissotriton > Lissotriton helveticus. The sequence goes on from NC_136071.1 coordinate 1,123,799,222, forward strand.
CTGCATCAGGCGTCTGCCTTATCCCATTACCTTCAAGTATTGTATAGTAGGGTGTGTGGGCGGTTCAGTGGCTAGGTCTCCCCATCGCACCGTGAGTGTGGCTAACAAAGACCGGTGCAGGAGGAATTGTCCCGCAGGGAGTCCGTCCTCTTCTATCCGTGTCACATAGGGAAGCAAAGCGCCTTCACGGTTGACGTCTCCCAGAGTTTACCCCTACCGAGTGCCACTGTTGTAGTTCTGTAGTGGTAAGTGTTCCCTGTCCTTTTGGAGTGCCCTCTAGGGGGAGAGCGGGGCGTAGGGTGTTGTGCTTCGGGTTATGCAGAGGCTCCTTTTGTAGCATCAGTATGCTATGTTCAGCCACAATGACTCTGGAGGCCGCGTTCGTGTACCGAGGTGGAAGAGCTGAAGGATCCGGTACAGTGTAAGCAGTGGTAGCGTGGTCGCGGTATCGTCACATTGGCGGCCTGCCATCCACCTGGTCACCCACTGGAGTTGTGCTGCCAGGAAGTAGTGCTTGAGACATGGCGCAGCCAGACCCCCTTGGTCAGTGGTCAGATACAAAGTTTTAATCGCCACTCTGTGCCGACTGGGGCCTCATATGAAGTCCCTGACCATCTTCTTTAGTGTAGCAAAAAAATAAGGCCGGTATGTGAACGGGTAGGTTGGTAAAATAGTACAGGAATCTCGGTAGGGCCACCATTTTCACCAACGTCACTCTGCCTATCACTGCAAGGGGAAGTGTGCTTCAGAACTGAATCTGGGATTTGATGGCTGTTAGCGTCCTACCTAGGTTACCGTTAAAGAGATCCGTAGGCTGGCGGTATATTCAGATTCCACGGTAGCGGAATGTATCTGCATTCCACTTTACCCTCACACCATTGAGTACAGGGCCTGGGTCAGGGACTCCTGCGATAAAGGCATAGAGCTTTGATTTGCTGATATTTACCTTTAGCCTGGATATGGCTGCAAATTACTGTAAAATTTGGGCCAAGCTGTCAGGCACATTGTTGATGTCCTGAAGGTAAATTAATCAGTCACCGCATACAGCGATACCTTATGCATGCCATCGCCTAACAGTATGCCCTCTTGCGTTTGTGCACTTATCGACTCCGCTAGTGGCCCCATTGCAAGCCAGAAGAGAATGGGGGACAATGGACAGCCTTGTCTCGCTCCCCAGTCGCACTGGAATCGCCTCTGAGATGTATTGGCCCGTCTTCACCCTTACCACTGGGTTTGTGTGAAGCAGTCGGGCTAATTGCAATAAGGCAGCGCCTAGCTTGTACTTCTCACGAGTGGTAAACATGTAATTCCACTGGAGTAAATCAAAAACTTTCGCGAGATCAAGCACGAGGCAGCCTGCCCTCGGCCATGTGTGCGTAGAGTATGTGGCTATTCTGAAGAAGCGGCGCAGGTTAAGTGAGATGCTGCGAGCTGGCACAAAACCATTTTGGTCTACGTGTGGGGGGGACCACCTGCGCCATCCTTTTAGCCAATATCTCCGCTAGCAACTTGTAGTAGGTGTTGAGTAGGGCAAGGGGCCTGTAGGAGCCCATGTCATTTGGGTCCCTGTCGGGTTTGGCCAGTGAAATCAGTTGTGCCTCGCATAGAGAGGGGGGAAGTCGTCCGGCGTCTGAGGCGGCTGCATAGACGGCATTCAATTTTGTGCCTATTGTCACCCGATACGCCTTGTAGTACTCTGCCGGGAGCACGTCTGGTCCTGGGGTCTTCCAAGCGGCCAGAGACAATATCGCTTCCGCTATCTTCTTGAGTGAGATTGGCTTGTCTAGCATCTCGCTGTGCATCGGCTCTACCTCGGGCAATTGTATGTGATCTAGAAAGGCTGTCAGGGCATGTGATTGGCAACTGCATTGGGATTGATACAATTGGCTGTAATGCTGTAATGCTGTGTCAGAGCTTCATGGATGTCTCGCTGTGCATGTATTAGTGTTTGTGTACTGGTTTGCAGCGCTTCAATGGGTTTGCGGGTGTGCTCTTGTCGAATTAGCCAGGCTACAAGTCAACCTGTCCGATCGACAGTGGCATGGGTGCGGGCTGTGTGCACCGTGTAATTGTGACGGTGAAGGCGCTTTAGTAGCTACTCATGCTGTGTGCGCAGTGTTTCCAGGCATTGCTTGTCCCTGCCCTCAACTTCCCCCTCCACCTCATATCGCAGCAGCTGCTTTTCTATTTTACTTAGGTCGGAAGATAGTTGCCTACGTATGTTCCAGGTCATACCCATGCAATATCCTCTTGTTGTGACCTTGAAGGCCTCCCATTCCACCAACGCACCCTCTGCTGTGTTTTCATTAATCTCGAAATATGTGAGTAGGGCCGGGCCCAATGAGGAACAGAATGTTGGGTCTTCTAGCGCTGCAGTTTGGAGTCTCCATTTGGGAGCAGGGGCCCGCCCAATATCCCAGGTAAGTTGAAATATTTGCAGGTTGTGGTCAGAGTGTGTCCGGCCTACATATTCTTTCTGGTGTACCAGGGGGAGGAGTGATGGGGATCCCACTATTCTATCAAGGCGTACATGTAGCCTATGCACCGCTGAGTGGTATTAGTAGACCCAGGCGTTTGGGTTGATGGCGCGCCATATGTCTATGAGTGCCTGGTATACCCTGTATGCCAGCCAGTCTGGGAGGGCCTGTGCGTTGGATGCCTCTGTGGTCTTGAACAGGGGTGGGAACGATCTATCCAGATCCATGCTAAGTACGGAATTGAAATCCCCCCCAAGAAGCCGGGGAATTCAGCTCCACCCGGCTAATGTCTTTGTGAGATTCTCCAAGAAGGCCAGCTGGCCTACATTTGGGGAGTAGATGGAACCGAGGAGTATCTGTTGGCCATTAAGTCTTCCACTGACTAGCGTGTGGTTCTAATCTCTGTTTTTTTTAATAAATTCCTTTTTATTAAATAAGAAAAACAGAAACATAACAGCTGACAATAAGGTGATAAAGTGCTTTCGTACATTTACCATTGTTTTGTTGCTACCTTTCAACATTTCCAGTATGTCACATACTGTCAATTCTACATTGTGGTCGCTAATTTTCAAGGAGTTATGCATTCCTCCAGAGGGGGATCAGTAAATGGTACACACAACATTCCTCTCCTTTTATTCCACTCCCCCAAAAGTCCATTTTTGTGGGTATCCCCTCTCTTCATATATCACCCTTTCCGTCTGCATGCACCGGTCCATGCCAGCCTTCCCGTCCCGGAGCCTCCGTACTGTGGTCCCCTTCCAAGTTCTGGCTATATTACATTTTGCTACCACATTTCCAAGGGAGTCCCAGATCCTCTCTTTAGCTGTCAGGTCAGTTGCATCCCATATATTGAGAAGGCAGAGCCGGGGAGTGACTTCCATAGTTTACCCACAAACTTCCCACATTTTTTAGGTTATTTACTCCCAATACCACTGTACAATCAGGCATTTCCACCACTGATGTAAATACGTCCCCACCTGGCCACAACCTGGCCACAACCTCTGGGGCACAATGAGGAGCTTGAAATACCCATCTTAACCAGCGATACACTAGTATAGTAAACTCTATGGAGGAGCTTAAGCTGGATTAGTTTGAACCTGGACCGAATTGCAACTTCTCGAGCGGATGCCAATGCTTCCTGCCATTCTTCATCATCAAAGTCTCCCACATCTTCCCCCCACTTAGATAGGATTTTCCCCAATGCATCTGGTGTATTATTTAGGATCTTCCTATAAGTCAAAGAGATTACTTTTTCTTTTAAATAATCATCGAGGAATCTATCCTCCACTGGCGAGGCGGCCGGAAGATCCGTACCCTTAGGGATAGCTTTATACAACGTAATCCGGACTTGGAGGTATCCAAAAGTTTCCCTTGTGCTTAGTTCATAGTCTTGTTGAAGGTCACTAAAGGGGACCACTGTACCTCCCGCCCACATATCTCAGACCGTCGAAAGCCCAATGAGTCCCATTTATGAAATCCTGGACTATATGCCAGGAGCCCTAAGCAATCGGTCTCGAAAAGGGGGGTGGCCAGTGTAATCTTGTTTTTCCAAACCAAGGTGGATGTCGCCTCTTGCCATACTGTAACCGTGGTCGCGGTTGGAGTATATATCAGGACATTTTTCCTTCCTCCATATAAAGCCCGTTGATAAGACCCAGCTATCATATTGTTCCTATCCATTCTGTAAGGGGGTTTGGTTTCTGGCCAGTGTACCCAGTTATGTTATGTTATGTTAATAACACTTCTATAGCGCACAGATGCCCCAGCAAAGGGGCGTCCCGGCGCTTCTGAAAGGGAATCCAGACACAACACAACAAAAAAGATGGAGGAGCACACAAAACAGAATCCTAAGAGGAATGGGGGAACAAATGCGTTTTGATGGCTCTCCTGAATTTCAGCAGCTCATCAATTTCGCGGATGTGGGACGGTAGAGAATTCCATAGCTTCGCAGCCAGGACTCGGAAGGAACGTCCTCCCGCTCTACACAATCTAAACCGCGGCACCACAGCCAAATTTTGGTCCATGGATCTAAGAGGGCGCGAAGGCGCGTAAGGCTTCAAAAGATTGTCAAGAATCGGGGGAGAGGCCATCCTGAGGATCTTGAACGACAGACACAGTGTATTAAAATGGATCCTCTGTGCCACCGGCAGCCAATGTAGAGAGCGGATGGTACTCTCAGCAGAGCAGAACCTCGGTAGTCCCACCAGGGCTCTGGCTGCAGCGTTCTGGATACGTTGCATCCGCGCGATTTCAGCCTGGTTGGCACCCAGCAATAATGAGCTGGCATAATCAAGCCGTGACAGTATAGATGCTTGAATGACCAGCTGCCTGGTTGAGGCATCAAAGAACCTCAGGATGGGTCCCAGCCCTCGTAAGATGCCGAAACAGGTGGCCGCTACTTTTTTCGTATGGCCACAAAAGTTGAGGGCAGGATCAAGCCAAACCCCCAAGTTCTTTACCTCTGTCACTGGGGTAGGAGTTACACCCAGCTCAGGGGACCACCACTTATCATCCCAAAGATCCGCTCGCTTACCCACTATCACGACCTCCGTTTTTTTGGCATTAAGCTGGAGACAGTTTGTATTCATCCAGCTGGCTACTGCCAGGAGTCCTTCCCGAAATCTGGGGGCATCACGGTCGGAGTCCCCACTCAGGGAGACCGCCAGCTGCGTATCGTCAGCATAAGAGGCCATGGTCAGATCCCAATGCTTGACGACATGAGCCAGCGGCCTCACATAAAGATTGAATAATGTGGGGCTCAATGACGAACCCTGAGGCACACCCAGATCCAGGGGATAGAGTTTGGACTCAAACGGTGGAGTGGCAACCTTGAAGGTCCGATCAGATAGGAAGGAGCGGAACCAATCGAGAGCAATGCCGTTAACCCCTGCCTCTCGTAGACGCTGAAGTAGAATTTTGTGCGAAACCGTGTCAAACGCGGCACTTAGGTCGAGAAGTATCAGTGCCACAGTCCGACCGGAGTCGAGCACAGAACGAAGATGTTCCGTCATAGAGAGCAGGGCAGTTTCCGTGCTGTGACCCGCACAGAACCCATTCTGGGAGGGATCCAGAATACATTCTCTCGCAAGATGTTTAGTCAGCACGTCATTCACATGGGCTTCCGCAATTTTCGCGGCCCTAGGAAGGAGAGAGATAGGGCGTTAACTCTCAAGTTTAAGGGGTCCAGGGTGGACTTTTTGAGTATGGGTGTTACAACGGCTTGTTTCCACTTTCTCGGGACAATGCCCGAAGTGAGGGAGAGATTGATGAGTTGGCATACTGGAGGGAGGCAGGCAGCAGCAGATTCTCTAAACTGGGCAGGCTTCAGTGGATCCTCTGGTGAGCCTGATTTAATTTTAGAGGCCAGTTTGTAAAATGCCTCCATCGACAAACTAGGTAAAGAGGATAAAGCCTCACCTATGACAGGTGTGGAACTGGAAGGTTCATCTCCCTGATTAATGGTGGGAAAGGCACGATAGATAGCTTGAACCTTTTCCCTAAAGAAAGCAGCCAGATTTTCGCAGTGCTCCACAGAGCAGACTTCTGCTGCAGTAGCTCTTTTGGCCATCAAGTCCTGTAGGACTTTGAAAATTAACTTGGATGGTTTGGGGCTATTTCTAAATTCCTGAGCGTAATAAGCCGCACGAGCTCTACATACCGCTCTGTGGTATAATTTAATTTTGGAGAGATAGGCAATTTTTTTCCCAGCCTCATAGAATTTCCGCCATTCCCTTTCTGCCTGTTTGCAGGCTTTTTTTAGCAGAGCCAGGGAACTGTCATACCATGGGCTGGGTTCTCTGGAACGGCATTTAGTCCAGGCGGCGGGAATTAGAGCATCTAAAGCACGAGATACCCAATCACAATAGGCGTCATACCCAGCTTTCACACTAAGGTGAGAGCCTAGTGGGTTGACCTCCAAGAGATGATGAAAATCATCCAGTTTAAGTTTCTTCCAGTGACGTTTTATCACTACTCTATCTTGGGGCTTAAACGGGAGCTCATTAAGCACGAGAGAGATTTTCACCAAAAAATGGTCAGTCCAAGCTACAGGACTAGGCCTGGTGACCTTGGCCGCAGTTAGATTAGTAAAAAAAGGGTCAAGAGTATGGCCCCCCCAGATGAGTAGGGAAGGTGACGAGTTGATTAAGCTGAAGGGCCTCCAAATCAGCCAATGTACTGCTGATAGTGAGCAAATGGACGCAATCAAAATGAAGATTTAGATCTCCAAGAATGCAAAAGTTAGCGCAGCCCAGTGCCAGAGAGCTGACGCATTCTGGGAGAGCCTTTCGAAAGGCAGTGTCACAGCCAGGAGGGCGATAAATTAGGAGACCAGACAGAGTGAACTGATGGCTAATAGAGATTTTAAAGAAAGCGCTTTCACACCCCACTAGGTCTACTACCCTCCATTCACATGGATAGCAAGATTTTACTACTACAGCAATGCCACCACCCCTAGATAACCGATTATGTGTAAAAATGGAATAATCAGAGGGGAGTACAAGGTTAAAGGCGGCCGCATCAGCTTCTTGGAGCCATGTTTCCGTCATAAAAAATACGTCTGGTAGTTCCTCAGTAATAAGATCATGGAGTTCTGCGTGGTGCTTCGGAAGGGATCTAATATTCAGATTCCAAACCGTGATACCTTGAAGGACCAAAGGTGTGCTACGGAGGGATTTGGCCGGGGAAATTCTCTAAGGGCGCGACTAGGAGAGGGGGCAGTAAGGGACAATGTCCAGCAAGTGCAGGTATGCGGGCCACAGAGAGGACTGACCGACTCATGGTGGCAGCGAGGGATAGAATGGCTAATGCCGATCAAGTCGGCCCAGTGGTTTGTAACAGCTATTTGGGAGGCCCAGTAGTAACTTTTAATTGCTGGGAGGGCAAGTCCACCATCATACCAGCTTTTTGTGAGCTTTGTCAATGAGATTGTTCCAGAGAGGGGTCCTGACTACTGACTCCACGGGTTGAAAAAATGTGGGTGGGACTGGGAAAGGTGTATTTTGCAGGGCGTAAAAAGGCTAATCTCTCTTCTTGAGCATTGCAGCAAGAGGATGTGCGGCTAGATGTACGTGTGCGCACTAAAACAGGAAGACAAAGAGGACTCCACAAAATGGCCTCAACAAAGGAATCACTTCTCAGGACTTCCTTCTGTTCCGCACACTATCATGGAACCCCCAAAAATCATCCTCACTGGTCTTAAAACATGAAGTCAGGCAGCCAATCCTCACTCGGAAGAGAGACGGTTCCATAGTGTAACCGCACACGCTCCTCGCCACAAAATGCTTTAACGCCTCAGTAGGTGTAGTAAGCGCTATGTAAATTAAATTTACCATTACAATTACAATGTAGGAACGTGATATTCTTGTCAACTTTACGAAGTCATTAATATGGATGTATATTTAAAAAAAATGGACGGCCCAAATCACATCAATTGGGCTGGTTGAAGAAACATTGTTAAATGAGTTAATGGCTGATTAAAAAGGCCGCCTCTAAAGACATTAAGTTATTAACCGTGTCATTTTAACCCCAGAGAATAAGTGTGCGTTTCATATCGTTCAAGAAAGAGTCTACTCAAATGGCGACGAAGAAACAGGATACTTCCGGTCTTCCCTGATGCTGATGAAGAATTGTGAGGTGGAGCGGGTGGGGGCGCCGGCGGAAGCACTTAGGGCTTAATAGGGATGGGAGACCCACGGGAGGGTGTAGTTCATGAGCATCGAGCAGTAATGTGTCTAAGAGCGGGGGGGGGGGGGGGGGGGGTGTAGGTCCCAGTAATGGGGAGAGAAAACGCACACAGAAAAACAAAGCCGGAAATGTACGAGGCGCAGCAGCAGGTGGCCACAAGGGAAACCCCACAGGGCGCCCCTCCATGTGCCCGGGGTGTACCGCGCTCTGCTGGCTTCCGGGTGTGGAATGTAAATCTATCTAGGTAGAAATGGGCCACGCGGGGGAGAGAAAAATGGCGTGTCCTATTAGCACCGCTCGGAATCTGCAAGGGGATGGAGTATATATTGTCTTTCTGTTGATGATGTCTTGTTGGGTTTTGTGAACCTTTGGAACGTATTCAGAGCAAGCCCCAAAATCTAAGTGAACTAAGAGGCATGCCAGTTGTCATGTAAGCGCTGTACATGGCGCAGACTATTATAGAGCAACAATATAGGCTGCTAAATTAAAGATAATAGTTTTTTTCTCCTCTGGCATACTGAGCTCACGTATTTGAAAATGCTTTAGTATGCCATAATGAAGAAAAAGGCGTTTTGGTGAAATAGAGCATTTGCATAAGATCACACAATTTAAGAGGGGAAGCCGTGATTTATCCAGGGTTTCTGGCTCCACTTTGTACAAATCAGCTACGACATGGGTATCTATTTGAATTTGCTATGTTAATGGTTTGTTTTGACCTCTTTGTGCATTTTTCTGCAGTTTTTATATAGTGTAAACTCGCCCAAAGGTATTAGAGCGCTTTACATCAACATCAGTTACATTACACAAGGCTAAGGTGGGTATTAAGTGATTTGCCCAGAATCACAGGTTGTCGATCTGATGCCAAGACTGGAACCCTAGTTACTATGTCGGCAGCTCTGGCCGTAACATCACCACCTGGGTAGAGGAAGGGTGGCAAGCAGAAGCCACATGAAAGCTTGGCTAGTTATGGGTTCGAGGTTCCAAGAGGGCCTCGAGCTGAGTCAGAGCCAGGCTCGAGCTTTCAGTGGCTCACCCACCTCTATGCCTCACCCACTCTATGAGAGGTGACCAAGAGTATCCCAAGAGTGGATGCAGTCCCTAAAGTGCACCCATTAGTATGGATGTCGGTGAAATACCAAAAATAAATTCAACTTGTGGTTACATTTCGGATAAGGAATGGATTGGCCAGGTTTTCGTAAATTTGTTGTGCTATTTGATATTCTGCAGTTTTCTCTCATTTTGAGCAGTGACACTACAGGTTATGTGAAAAAGTGTGGAGCACCTAATCCATAACAATGCTTTGTAGGAGTGAAAGTGGCAAAAAATTGAGAATGAACGCACTGTTAAGCTTTCATCTTCTAAAAAAAAAAAAAAGCTTACCCAGTCTTATCCAGAAGCCACTCCTCAAATGACAGGTGCAGAGTTGATCTGTGCATCCAGTTCTGTAATACTGAAAAGCATTCCCTGCAGAGATGGTGCTCAGGGATCACTAGAAATCAACAGGGCCTGGTGATCTGTCAAGGATGAAGGTGCCCCAAGATCTGTATAGATCAACTGTGCATAGTGATTGATAGAGGTCAATGGTACCTAGTGATCTGCAAACATCATTGCTGCTTCAAGATCAATAGAGATCAATGCTGCTATAGATCTGACCTGTAGAGAGTTCTGGTACCTAGTGATCTGTTGAGACTGATATCCCCAATGAGTCACAGATATCGATGGTGGTGGCAATATGTAGAGATTAACTCTGCCTATCGCGCTGTCAAGGATGAGGGTACCTAGTGAGCGCTAAAAAGGTCCAAGGTCTCTATTGACAACTATAGTTCCGTGGAGTCCTCTGACTGACAGAGGTGAAGAGCGTCTAGTGATCTGCATAATGATCAGTGGCGTTCAACGGGAGCTCATTAAGCACGAGAGAGATTTTCACCAAAAAATGGTCAGTCCAAGCTACAGGACTAGGCCTGGTGACCTTGGCCGCAGTTAGATTAGTAAAAAAAGGGTCAAGAGTATGGCCCCCCCAGATGAGTAGGGAAGGTGACGAGTTGATTAAGCTGAAGGGCCTCCAAATCAGCCAATGTACTGCTGATAGTGAGCAAATGGACGCAATCAAAATGAAGATTTAGATCTCCAAGAATGCAAAAGTTAGCGCAGCCCAGTGCCAGAGAGCTGACGCATTCTGGGAGAGCCTTTCGAAAGGCAGTGTCACAGCCAGGAGGGCGATAAATTAGGAGACCAGACAGAGTGAACTGATGGCTAATAGAGATTTTAAAGAAAGCGCTTTCACACCCCACTAGGTCTACTACCCTCCATTCACATGGATAGCAAGATTTTACTACTACAGCAATGCCACCACCCCTAGATAACCGATTATGTGTAAAAATGGAATAATCAGAGGGGAGTACAAGGTTAAAGGCGGCCGCATCAGCTTCTTGGAGCCATGTTTCCGTCATAAAAAATACGTCTGGTAGTTCCTCAGTAATAAGATCATGGAGTTCTGCGTGGTGCTTCGGAAGGGATCTAATATTCAGATTCCAAACCGTGATACCTTGAAGGACCAAAGGTGTGCTACGGAGGGATTTGGCCGGGGAAATTCTCTAAGGGCGCGACTAGGAGAGGGGGCAGTAAGGGACAATGTCCAGCAAGTGCAGGTATGCGGGCCACAGAGAGGACTGACCGACTCATGGTGGCAGCGAGGGATAGAATGGCTAATGCCGATCAAGTCGGCCCAGTGGTTTGTAACAGCTATTTGGGAGGCCCAGTAGTAACTTTTAATTGCTGGGAGGGCAAGTCCACCATCATACCAGCTTTTTGTGAGCTTTGTCAATGAGATTGTTCCAGAGAGGGGTCCTGACTACTGACTCCACGGGTTGAAAAAATGTGGGTGGGACTGGGAAAGGTGTATTTTGCAGGGCGTAAAAAGGCTAATCTCTCTTCTTGAGCATTGCAGCAAGAGGATGTGCGGCTAGATGTACGTGTGCGCACTAAAACAGGAAGACAAAGAGGACTCCACAAAATGGCCTCAACAAAGGAATCACTTCTCAGGACTTCCTTCTGTTCCGCACACTATCATGGAACCCCCAAAAATCATCCTCACTGGTCTTAAAACATGAAGTCAGGCAGCCAATCCTCACTCGGAAGAGAGACGGTTCCATAGTGTAACCGCACACGCTCCTCGCCACAAAATGCTTTAACGCCTCAGTAGGTGTAGTAAGCGCTATGTAAATTAAATTTACCATTACAATTACAATGTAGGAACGTGATATTCTTGTCAACTTTACGAAGTCATTAATATGGATGTATATTTAAAAAAAATGGACGGCCCAAATCACATCAATTGGGCTGGTTGAAGAAACATTGTTAAATGAGTTAATGGCTGATTAAAAAGGCCGCCTCTAAAGACATTAAGTTATTAACCGTGTCATTTTAACCCCAGAGAATAAGTGTGCGTTTCATATCGTTCAAGAAAGAGTCTACTCAAATGGCGACGAAGAAACAGGATACTTCCGGTCTTCCCTGATGCTGATGAAGAATTGTGAGGTGGAGCGGGTGGGGGCGCCGGCGGAAGCACTTAGGGCTTAATAGGGATGGGAGACCCACGGGAGGGTGTAGTTCATGAGCATCGAGCAGTAATGTGTCTAAGAGCGGGGGGGGGGGGGGGGGGGTGTAGGTCCCAGTAATGGGGAGAGAAAACGCACACAGAAAAACAAAGCCGGAAATGTACGAGGCGCAGCAGCAGGTGGCCACAAGGGAAACCCCACAGGGCGCCCCTCCATGTGCCCGGGGTGTACCGCGCTCTGCTGGCTTCCGGGTGTGGAATGTAAATCTATCTAGGTAGAAATGGGCCACGCGGGGGAGAGAAAAATGGCGTGTCCTATTAGCACCGCTCGGAATCTGCAAGGGGATGGAGTATATATTGTCTTTCTGTTGATGATGTCTTGTTGGGTTTTGTGAACCTTTGGAACGTATTCAGAGCAAGCCCCAAAATCTAAGTGAACTAAGAGGCATGCCAGTTGTCATGTAAGCGCTGTACATGGCGCAGACTATTATAGAGCAACAATATAGGCTGCTAAATTAAAGATAATAGTTTTTTTCTCCTCTGGCATACTGAGCTCACGTATTTGAAAATGCTTTAGTATGCCATAATGAAGAAAAAGGCGTTTTGGTGAAATAGAGCATTTGCATAAGATCACACAATTTAAGAGGGGAAGCCGTGATTTATCCAGGGTTTCTGGCTCCACTTTGTACAAATCAGCTACGACATGGGTATCTATTTGAATTTGCTATGTTAATGGTTTGTTTTGACCTCTTTGTGCATTTTTCTGCAGTTTTTATATAGTGTAAACTCGCCCAAAGGTATTAGAGCGCTTTACATCAACATCAGTTACATTACACAAGGCTAAGGTGGGTATTAAGTGATTTGCCCAGAATCACAGGTTGTCGATCTGATGCCAAGACTGGAACCCTAGTTACTATGTCGGCAGCTCTGGCCGTAACATCACCACCTGGGTAGAGGAAGGGTGGCAAGCAGAAGCCACATGAAAGCTTGGCTAGTTATGGGTTCGAGGTTCCAAGAGGGCCTCGAGCTGAGTCAGAGCCAGGCTCGAGCTTTCAGTGGCTCACCCACCTCTATGCCTCACCCACTCTATGAGAGGTGACCAAGAGTATCCCAAGAGTGGATGCAGTCCCTAAAGTGCACCCATTAGTATGGATGTCGGTGAAATACCAAAAATAAATTCAACTTGTGGTTACATTTCGGATAAGGAATGGATTGGCCAGGTTTTCGTAAATTTGTTGTGCTATTTGATATTCTGCAGTTTTCTCTCATTTTGAGCAGTGACACTACAGGTTATGTGAAAAAGTGTGGAGCACCTAATCCATAACAATGCTTTGTAGGAGTGAAAGTGGCAAAAAATTGAGAATGAACGCACTGTTAAGCTTTCATCTTCTAAAAAAAAAAAAAAGCTTACCCAGTCTTATCCAGAAGCCACTCCTCAAATGACAGGTGCAGAGTTGATCTGTGCATCCAGTTCTGTAATACTGAAAAGCATTCCCTGCAGAGATGGTGCTCAGGGATCACTAGAAATCAACAGGGCCTGGTGATCTGTCAAGGATGAAGGTGCCCCAAGATCTGTATAGATCAACTGTGCATAGTGATTGATAGAGGTCAATGGTACCTAGTGATCTGCAAACATCATTGCTGCTTCAAGATCAATAGAGATCAATGCTGCTATAGATCTGACCTGTAGAGAGTTCTGGTACCTAGTGATCTGTTGAGACTGATATCCCCAATGAGTCACAGATATCGATGGTGGTGGCAATATGTAGAGATTAACTCTGCCTATCGCGCTGTCAAGGATGAGGGTACCTAGTGAGCGCTAAAAAGGTCCAAGGTCTCTATTGACAACTATAGTTCCGTGGAGTCCTCTGACTGACAGAGGTGAAGAGCGTCTAGTGATCTGCATAATGATCAGTGGCGTTCAATGGTGCCTGGTTATCTGCTCAATGATCAGTGGAGTTCAATGGTGTCTGGTTATCTGCTCAATGATCAGTGGAGTTCAATGGTGTCTGGTTATCTGCTCAATGATCAGTGGAGTTCAACGGTGTCTGGTTATCTGCTCAATGATCAGTGGAGTCCAATGGTGCCTGGTTATCTGCTCAATGATCAGTGGAGTCCAATGGTGCCTGGTTATCTGCTCAATGATCAGTGGAGTCCAATGGTGCCTGGTTATCTGCTCAATGATCAGTGGAGTCCAATGGTGTCTGGGTATCTGTAGGAATTTGTTGAGGTTGTTAGCATCAAACGAATAAACATGAATGGTTCACAGAGATCTGAGAGATCCTCAATGGTTAATGATCTTTCCAGGTCAGGGCTGGCTCTAGGGCGGTGCATCGGGCGCAGCTGCACCTGGCATTGACCTTGGGGGTCACAGTGCTTAGAAATCACACTGGTTTATAAAGCACCTGCTGCAGAGTACCTTGTGTGTCCAGCAGTTTTCAGGCAACAATAAGAATGTCAAGATAACTCTGGTGATTATTGTTCCTGCTGGTCAGAGATGGAGTGGCAATTTCCATTCATAATAAAGTAGCTCACTGGGTTAATATGCCTGCTGCAAAGAATGTGTACCATGCAGATCGAAGATCTGTATTTTATGTGGATAGTTCAGTGGGTCACTGCTATTGTCGTAGAGATCCTTTTGTTACGTGTATTTCACAAGTACAACTCTAATAATGCCCAGTGAGCTATGAACTCTCAACAAAGAGATGCATGCAAACTGCATGGTATAGGTTAGAGCGTTATGTTTTTTTCCAGTCTTTCATTATCCTAAAGTTGATAAAATGTGATGATTTGAGTAGAATTACATTCTTATTAGTGAAGCCAACTCCTGTAGTATGTTTTAAATCATGAGTTTGTGCTTTTCTAGATCAAACACTCTTAAAATATACTGTCTTTTAATATTAGTGACATGTGACTCCTACACCTTGTCTTATGTACCATTTCCTATAGACTGATTTACACATGTATGATTCATTGCCGCTGTATAATATATGTGTGATGAAAAGTGCTGTGGCACTCTACATTGATATTAGTGGTGCTATAATAGGAATGACATGCATTTAAGAGGGGGCTATAGAGAGATGAGAGGCACTGTTGGAGGGTGGTAGTGAGGGACTTTATGGAGAAGGAAGTATTGGGTGGGGGGTGCCTACAAAGATTGTCGCACTGGGCACCACCAGCGCTAAAGCCAGCCCTGATCCATGTTAAGGGTATCTAGAGAGTTTATAGAGGTCCGTGGTGCCTTGCCATCTGCAGAGATCTATAGTAACTATTGATCTGTAGCGCTCAATGCTGCCTATTAAAATTACAACTGTGTATTAAATTTACTGTCAGATTTCTCTGCCACCAAGGGTGGAGAACTGGAAATGGAAGGGAAAAGGGAAACTTCATACACATGACCCAAAACACAAACCCCTCACAAACACATACTAACTCTGAACACATAAATACAGCACACACTTTAACTCTGAACTCTTTCCCATGGACTGTCCAACGAATAAGACTCCACACAATACATACAGATTCCAAGATACAGGCAGTCCCACTCATGAAGAAAAGGAACTTCACTTCTTAAACTTATCTCTGGATTTGATCTTTCCAAGGAACTACCTGGCCTGCAACCAAATCACCTCGCGAAGAAGGCAGCCACGTGACAGGAGTCGACAGACTCTGTCAATGCACCAGTATTGAAGGCACGCACCATGCAGGACTTTAAGAAAAAATGGCAGGATGATGAGAGCATGCCAGTGAAGGAGAAATTGTGCAGAGTACAGGTAGCAATTGCTTTTCAATGAGATGGACCTGGATCCAGTCTCTGTCTTACCTAGGGTGACCAGATTTCCAGAACAAAAAACCTGGACAAACATTGACATAGAAATAGGACTAAATGTTGGCTCTGGTCAGTGTAGTGTCAGCATTTAGTCCTATTGCTATGTCAATTACTTTATATATATTTATATATGTGTGTGTGTGTGTATATATATATATATATATATATATATATATATATCCACTGTAGAGCAATTGCAAAATATGCGCTTCCCAGTGCCGTATTGAAAACAGGCCTCAGTTGACGCTCCAAAGATTTATTTGCACTTTTAAAGTTGCTGTTACGCGTTTTAGTGCAGCCGCAGCTTTGATCACACATATATATATATCAAGACAGCCATATGGAAGACACCACAGCATGGCAGAGGAAGTATTTAGTTTTCATGCTACAGAGATTGTGTGTGCACAACTCAGTAGCATAAAAATTAAAGACTTCCTCTACCAAGCCCAGATGTGTTGCAAGTGGAGCTTTGTGAGTCTGGTCTTGGGTGATGTGCTCTGCAGGGGCTTATTCACCCCCCATTAAATCCTACTGTGCTACCTGAATTAAGTCAGGCAGCAGAGTAGGAGACTCTTTTAAACAAAACTAAACTCTGTCCCTGGCGTCATGAGAGGGCCGGTGTGAAGGTGAGCCTTCACAGCAGTGGTAAACGTGCATGCTCACCCAACCGTCTCGCAAAACCGGGACATTTATTTATTTTTAGTGTAGGGTCGTCGGGACACTCAGCAAAAAAACGGGACTGCCCGGGCAAATTGGGACATCTAGTCACCCTAATCTTACCCCCCTCGAAAATCCTGTCCCCATCTTGTTCCCCTGGAGGCCATGCCCTGAACACCGTGCACGTTATGGACAGAGGCGTCCCAGACTTGGAAGAGCAAATTATATACAATACAGATCATCAATATAAAGATAAAGAAGAAAGAAACGTATCCAAACATGCGATGTTTTTATTCACAAAGCACTAAACCTTTTCTTTGGTTGAAAAGAATTAATCACGATAATTTTTTGTATTTTATCACATTATTTACATGCCCACATGGGAAGAAGGGAAGGGGAGGGGAGGGCTTTGTAGGAAATGGTGAGAAAAATACGCTATTGGTTTAAAAAATCAACAATATACAGCAAGAACTCAACACCACTCTCCCACAGCTAGTGCTTGTATGGCCACTCATTCCACTCTGTCCTTCCGGCTACCGTCTACAGACACCACACGTCTTCACAGACATCACAGACGTCTGTCTAACAAAACATCACACTTATGAACAAAACAGTGTACTTAAAGTCCATTAAACTACACCCAGACAACCTTCTCAGTAACACATATGTTAATAAGCTCTCTATCTTCTCTTTCCACCTCAAATAATGGATCAAAGCAAATTAGGTTCCATTCTGGTACTCCAACCTGGCAGAGGGCCATTTAAGGTATGTGGTTAACAATAGCAGGAATTCTTACAGTTTTTAATATGAGCCCTCCCTGATGCTCACCCTTCCCAGTCACTACCCCAGAAGCTTTTACATTCTATCAAGTTTTATACCCACAGAGTCCACTTTCTGCCAGTGTGGTCCTAACATGTCTCTTTTCTTTGAGGGGGAGGAACAGCCAGTGGCAGGCTGAGGGTCTCTGCTCTTGTTCATTTCCTTCATCCATTGTTAGTGGATGCTGGATTGGTGTTCTGTGAACCATTCAATCTTCTTTTGTTTCTTAATAATTCTGCCCATACTTTGTCCTGCCTCTTTCCTGGATCTGCTTTAAGATTTTGCACCCCTTGGTTAACTGTTAAAGATGCCTCAAATTTGATGTTTTTCCAGTGAGGAGGAGAATGCCGGACGGAGCAGCATCACACGACCTCAAGTTTATATCTAATCACTGAAAAAAATACCACCTTATTAACATGCCAATGAAGTTAATCTTTGGGACTGAGCTCTTTAGGAAGCCAAAGGAAGAACAGCAGATGAACATGGAATGGTGGGCCGCATTCGCCCACCGTCCTAATCCTTCACATCTTGTGCTCGAGAGTGTGGTGGGTTCCATTATAAGTTGTAAATAACTCTTTTGCATAAAGAGTGCCACTGTGCCATACTGCCACTGAATGGACACTTGATCATGCATGCACAGTAATGGAAGCATTCATTTGGCAAAACAAGTTTACAATGGGGACGGCTGAATGTATGTATGACTGTGTGTATGGGGTGGGTAGATGACTGCGTGAATGGGTGGGTGGATGAATGCATGGCTGAACATGGCATCATGATCCTCACTTGTAGGAAGCAGAGTTAGAGATGTGCATGGTCCATTCTGTAGCGCACTCAGCAGTGCTCTAGCTGCTGCTGAGGAGTCTTGGCCATACCAAAGGGCCTGGATCAGAGGCCCGCGAGCCTCAGAACTGGCACAAGCTCCCTGATCCCAGACTGCAGCACACAGAATGCCAGCTTATCATGCCAGTTTAGTAGTGCAAGAGCAGAGGAGCATTGCCCCACATGATGAGACCGCAGCAGGCACACATAAAAAAATTAAATGGCATGTCAATGCCATTTTATTGTCATGCTAGCTTATTTTGTGCCAGCTTATGGGAGTGAGGTCAGGGGGCGGGGCTGAATCCTGCGACTGCAGGATTACAGTTGCCCCTCTAGTCCGCATGTCGGGTTGGCAGGCTAGCTTGCTCCTGTCAGATCGACATGCGTACTGTACGATTGCTGGAACAGGCCCTCAGCCTTAAAATGAGCGCTGGGTTAGCCTGCTCCAGCAATCCTAGAGCTGCTCTCATGCTGATGATAGGAGCTCTAGGATTGGTGGTCCATGGGCAGGAATAGGGAATAGTTTATTTACTATCCAAAACCTTCCCTACTATCCACGGGGACTGGAGTTGGAATAGTAAATTAAACTATTCACTAACCAGCGCCCCCCAACGCAAGTCGTTGTAACGACTTGCTTTGTAAAAGTTGCGTGGTAAAGGCTTGCGTTGTAAAAGCATGCGTAGTAACGACATACATCCGATTTAAACTATGAACTTATAACCATTCCAGTCCACGCCCACCCAACCAACACTGCCATTAGTGAACTAAGAGGCAAGAACCTATAGATAGAGCAATATTATAGCACAGTACATCAAATACAATAGGCTTTTATACTGCTGGCATTCCAAACTCATATATTTGAAGGTGCTTTCATATGTGATATTGAAGATATAGGAGGCTCTGGAAAATAGCATATTAATCTAAGATCACACTGTTTGGTTAGGCAGGGAAGGCCCGATTAGTGCAGGTTTTCTGGTTTCCCTTTCTACAAATCAGCCACTAAATAGGTATCTATTTGTCTCTCCTTTGCCTCAAATGTTAATGCTTTGTGTTTACCTCTTTGTGCATGTGGGTAGATCAAGGGTGGCAGTAAATTGCCACATGAAGGCGTGGCTGGTTATGGGCTTGAGGTTCCACCAGGACCTCAAGCTCAGCCAGAGCCAGGCTTCAGGCTCAAGCCTTCAGCACCTCAGACACCTCTACCGCATCCCTCATACGTTTGACAGCAGAAATGATGGCAAGTTGTTCACTGGCTGCGTAGCCCCCGGCACAGATCCTGGCCCGTTTTCTGGTTGACTCCTTCTACCACCCTCTCAGTGAGCTGGCATTGGGTCTGAGGCAGCCAAGGGGACAAGTTGCTTGTGAAAACAGGATCTCCACTGAGTGCTGGGAAGCAGTCTCTTCCGATACAATTCTGCTCTGCAGTAGTTTTTGTGGTAAGACTTCTGCTGAGACACTACTGTCTTGTTACTGCCTCATGAACGCGCCACCTTCTGTGGCCTCTCTGCCTTCCACTCCCTCTGCTCCAAGCCCTAAGAACGACAGCTGCCCACCTGAGTCCAGATCATGCCACATGACACTGATGCAGAGCTCCTTGTGTGTGAAGCCGCCAACACGCCCACGCCATAAAATCTGCTGCCAGAGCGGGCCTGCTGCGGGTGCGCCACAGGCGCGCCAAAGGCAAGCCCGTCTGCGCCCATCCGCGCTTGAACGCTGCCAGCTGCCAGGGATGCTGTCAGTGGCACAGCAGGGGTCTGTTGGGGGGGAGAACCACCTATACACGTGAAGTACTCCTGGAACACGGGCATGTGCTATCATGTAAAGGAAGTATTAATGAGGACCAAGTAGCCGGAAACAACAGGGCTATTAGACATGACAGGTGCACTAACTGTGGCTGGGCTGTGGCTAAACAGCCACCTTTCCTTTCAAATCTCCATTTGCCTGCACACTTTAAGCAGCCACGACAGAGACTGCAAGATGAGAATTGTGAGGAACCAAGTGGGACAGGGTCGCATACACAGAGACATCACATGCAAGGAGTATATCTAAATGCCAGATCCATCCCCAAACATGCAAAGGAGACATGACACCTATTAGAGGAGACGAAACCCGACATATGTCTTTTCTCCGAAACCTGGCTTAGCAAAGATGTCACCCCGGTCTTAGCAGTAGCTTTCCCAGAGGATTATGCAGTCACTAGGCTGGACGGATCGGGTAAGCGCGGGGGGGCCTAGCGATTGCCATCCGACCCCCTTATTACACAAGGACATTGGATAGGGTGTCTTCCCCCAATTTGGAGCTTCTAATATTCAGAGTAGAGCGCGAGCAGGCTACCATATGGACAGGTGCTCTGGTGTAACACCCTCCTGGAGTTAGTAAAAAGGAATTCTGTACCGCACTATTAGATAGATTGGCACCTCATGTCCTAAAAGCCAACAAGTTCTTATTGATTGGAGACTTTAACCATCACTTAGAACTACTCACCAATTCGGACACTGCCAGTCTCATAGCAGCCATGGAATCCCTTAATCTATCAGTAAGACAGACCGGTCACACGCATATGGCAGGCCACACGTTAGATGCCATTTTTTCAAATATATCTGGGTTGGCAGTTGAGCCCCCTCAAGTACTTGGCTGGACTGATCATCTGGCTCTGCGATTCCTGGTGCTGCCTGTGCCATCAACAAAACGGGCACGGGGGCAGGAGATTTCCCGTAGACCATGGTCAAGAGTAACGCTGGCTGCTTTCGGTCAGGTATATAGGGATACCGCTTTCAATTCGGATGCGGACCCTAACCTGGCCTGGTCAAAGTTGGAGGGAGCAATTCAGGGAGCCCTGGATGTTGTAGCTCCTCTCAAAAAGGTAGCCATTCAGGAAAGGGCAGCCCTTGCCCCCTGGTATACTGACACCCTTAGGAAGGAGAAGTCCACATGTAGGGCCCTAGAGAGGAGATGGAGGAAGTCAAAGGATGACACAGATGAATCACGATACCGAAAGGCCCATAAACTCTACCTCAACAGCTGCAACGCAGCAAGAAGGGTACATCCTCTAAGGAACTATATAAGATCTTGAAGGAGTTCACGAATCCTAAGGTTGAGAATGTGTCACCTCCCGCACTCAGACACTCTGCGACGAGTTAGCTAGTTATTTTACCCAAAAGATCGATTTGATCTATCAAACCATCGACACGGAGGAAGAGGAACTGGTTGAGGGACAACCAACCAGCGACCTGCGGCCGGATGTAGAGCCCTTTCTTGGGCTCGATTCCTTCTCGTATGTAACAAAGGAGCAAGTAGGCTCCCTATTGAGTCGGGTAAAATCGGGGTCGCCACTGGACCCAGTACCACCGGCAGTCAAGGCGACACTTAGTCCGGTCCTGGCAGGTGCGCTCTCCACAATATACAATATCTCTCTGGAGACAGCCATATTTCCTAATAAGTGGAAAACTGCACGTGTAAAGCCACTGCTAAAGAAAGCATCCGCAGACCCGAATGAGTTGCAGTATTATAGACCAATCTCGCTTCTTCCCTGCTGCTCAAAGGTCTTGGAAACTTTGGTGAATCAACAACTATCCCTCTATTTGGAACAAAACAGCCTCCTGGATCCCTCGCAGTCTGGCTTCCGTGCATCACA
This sequence comes from Lissotriton helveticus, assembly GCF_964261635.1. NCBI lineage: Eukaryota > Metazoa > Chordata > Amphibia > Caudata > Salamandridae > Lissotriton > Lissotriton helveticus. Next base: position 1,123,820,698 of record NC_136071.1, read on the forward strand.
TAGCACGGAGACCGCACTGTTGGAGGTGACGGACACCATAAGGATGACACTGGATAGAGGAACCCCAGTGATCCTAGTCCTCCTTGATCTGTCAGCAGCATTTGATACCATCTCACACAGGCAGCTGCTGGACAGATTAGGGGGATTGGGGTGAAGGGTAGGGCCCTTAAGTGGATAGAAAGTTTCCTATCGGGCCGCACCCAGAGTATTCAGCTGGACTCATTTGTATCGCAAACCACCTGGATGGACAGGGGTGTTCCGCAAGGATCTGTCCTGAGTCCTACCCTGTTTAATGCACACATGACTCCTTTGGCCGATATCATCAGAGGCTATGGCTTCGCGACCATCTCTTATGCGGACGACACACAGCTAATTGTCCTCATTGAGGAGGACATTATGGCAACTCAACTAAAATTTAGGAGCTGCATGTCCAGCATTGCCAGTTGGATGAGGAGAAATTTTTTACAACTCAACTCCTCAAAAACAGAGATTCTACTGTTTGGGAAGGCCAAAACCATCTGGTCCCCAGAATGGTGGCCCACCGACCTGGGCGAGGCCCCCCTCCCTAGGAGCTGGGCCAAGAACCTGGGCGTCAGAATAGACGACAAACTGTCTATGGAGGAGCAGGTCAAGACTGTGGCCGGGACCTGTTTTGGCACAATGAGGATGCTCAGGAAGGTCTTCCCATGGGTCCCCCTGTCAGCCGGAAAAATCCTCACCCAGTCACTCCTGGTGAGCCGGCTAGATTACGGTAACTCGTTGCTGGTGGGGGCAAGGGAGGATCTTCTATCAAGGCTCCAGGTGGTGCAGAATACGGCAGCCCGTCTAGCCCTCAATAAACTGGCACGGACCCCTTCTGCTCCCTTGTTGAACCAGTTACACTGGCTCCCGGTTAAGAAGCGAGTCATCTTTAAGATGTTCTGCGTGGTCTTCAGATCACTACAAGGTAAGGGCCCTGCGTATTTCAGAAATAAAATCAGTTGGTATCAGCCTGTGCGACAATTAAGATCTGGCAATGCTAACTTGTTGTGCTCCCAGAGAATACACAAGGTAAGGATGGGTGGGAGAGCCTTCTCCTATCTGGCAGCCAGCCACTGGAATAAACTACCACAGAACATCAGAGCTTGTAACGAGCTAACCATGTTCAAAAAACTTCTAAAGACATGGCTTTATTAGTTGCACCTGCTCATTATGACCGTCTCCTCGAAGCGCCGAGAGATCCCTTCGGGAATGATTCGTTTGCGCTCTATAAATCCACAAGTATAGTATAGTATACTACCTGTGATGAAATTTTTTTTGTGGGTCAGCTGGGTTCAATGGGCACTTGCACTGCTGCTGCATGAGGGGAAGCTTGCATTGCCACTGGCTTCAGACATTACTGTACCTTACTTTGAAGTTCATTGTATAGGCTATTTTGTCTCCTGTTTTCTCCCTGCTGCCCCTTTCTCCTCTTTCAAATCACTCACCACCTCTCTTTTACCCCCTGCCCCCCCTTCAATCAGAGTTCTATACCTATGTGGTTGGTCCCCGTCTGTAGTGGCACTGTGAGTGAAAAAACAAAAACAATAACAAAAATAATGGACTGGAAAGCTGTACAGACTAAATAGAGTGGATGGGCCCGAATCACACAGGTAAAATTAGACCTGAAGTGTACGTTTAGACCTAAAATCAAATTTTTGACGCAAAATCTAACTTTACAGCTAAAGTCTAAGTTTAGACCTGAAGTCTAAGTTTAGACCAAAAGTCTAACTTTAAACGTAAAGTCTAAGTTTAGACTTTAGGTCTAAAGTCAGAATTCAGGTCTAAAGATAGACTTTAGATCTAAACTTAGACTTTAGGTATAAAAATAGACTTTAAATCTAAACTTAGGCTTTAGGTCTAAAGACAAACTTTAGATCTAAACTTAGACTTTAGGTATGAAAATAGACTTTAAATCCAAACTTAGGCTTTCGGTCTAAAGATAGACTTTAGATCTGAACTTAGACCTTAAGTCTAAACTTTGGGCCTGATTACAATCTTGGTGAACAGGGTTACTCCGTCACAAATGTGACGGATATCCCATCCACCAAATTACAATTCCATAATATCCTATGGAACTTGCAATACAGGGGACGGGATGTCTTTCACATTTGTGACGGAGTATCCCATCTGCCAAGAACGTTATCAGGCCCTTAAACTTCAGGTCTAAAGTTAGACTTCAGGCCTAGACTTAGACTACAGGTCTAAATGTACTTTTCTGAATCAGGCTCGCTGAGATTAAGTCAATCATTCCAGCCATGATGTCTTGTTCTCAGTGACCAATTCTAAAAGGGACAGGTGTGCCCACAGGTCTTGAAGCTCACTGTGCGACAGGACCTCACTGATGAGGCCTAACAAGGCTTAAACATGTCTGGGGCATCTTGGCTCCTGTACAAAGGGGATGTGGCCTATACGATCGTGCTGCACTAACCCTTTTGGGGTAGTTCAAAAATTATTTCCATATTGTTGGTCACTGTCTGTCTTGGAGCAGTGAGCAAAATAGGCAATGGAGTGCTGAGGAACTACCCATTGCTGAAATTAATTCCGAAATTCCAACCATCACATTTCGGTCTTCTCAGAAGGCATATACCAACCACTATTCACACCATCGTCCATCCTATTGTGCCTCTAGTAGAGCTCCAAATGTTCCAATAAATAATCAAACAAATATATGTCTGACACTTTCATGCAGCAGAAAAGCTGGTGCTGCCACTTCTGTACAATCAAGTTCACAGGTCTGCTGGCCAGGATGGCCATGGAACCAGGGCGGTGCACTTATGTTTATTGTACAACAGAGGCACCAGGGCCACCTTTTCCCATTCCACTTGCACCCCCGGTATGCCAGTATTGCACATGCACATAGGAATGGCAAACTCTGTCTCAAGAATACCACTGGGCACTCAGAGTAGGTGGCCCTTGGATTGGCCACCAGTCCTTAATTTGCATTAAAAAAAAAGTGCCAGGGCTCTCATCAGGAGGCCACTGCAGCTTGTACCACACATTGCCCCTGACATGCTGCCAATGACAGTATCAACACAACTACTGACCATCACACTCCTACACGTGTGACATTTCACACTATTTCAGGTCCCAAAGCTATAAGAAGGGCTTGGGCGGCAAATCGTTTTTTTTAATGTATATTGAATTAATAATTGGCTGTTGTTGTGGTCATCTCTAAATTAGCCAGACAGCACCACCTTGTGGCAGACTGCACAAGCGCTGGTGTTGACAAGTGAGTGCCGGTGCTGAGCACCAGAAACCACAGGCTCAAATTAAGCACAGGCCACAGCCCAGTCTTTTGGTGATGAGTGTCTTGGATCATCCACCCAATATTGAAGAAGTCACTGAAGGGCAAGCGGCACCTGGGCCAACATCATCAGTAGTCAACAATAACAGCTGCCACATCACATGGCCTTGTAGGACAAGTCCAAGGGAAGGAGGCTAGCATACAGTTTGTTTCAGGGATCCAGGCAGGGTGTAGCTTGGGCCAGGGCTAGGGCCATACTACGCAGGTTTCTTAGACATCCTATAACCGAGGATGCACCCAGGATAGGGGCGGACACGCTAGGTGGCACCATTTGTCTATGAGCCCTCCAGGCTGAGATGATGTTTCTTGCACTATGGCTACTTGGTTGTGTGCCCTGAGTCGACTAAACATCTGAGCAGTTTACGTCCCTGAGTGCTTGTGTGTCTTGTGCCACCCACTGTGTGGTGGCTCATCGCCTGTGGTCTGTGTTCACTTATCCTGTACATCTGACATGAAGCCTTGGTGGTGGCCCAGTCAGGGTGGCAGGCATGCAACAGAAGAAAGGTACAAACTCGTTACCTGAAGCGCCACCTGAGACCTGTGCCCATTCTTGACTATACTGGACCATGCTGATACCTACACATCAGAGCACTTTTTATATAGCGCTTGACACCACGGGTTTCCATTTTCTTAGTGTTGCAAACAACAGGAGTTTCCACTACCCACATCAATGATACTCCTTTCTTGGCCTTTATAGGAGTCAGATCTGTAACTTGCAGGTTGCACACTTTTTGCAACAGACACATCAACGCACTGAGCTACCCTACCAGCTACCGAATGAGTCACGTGCTGGGCATCAAGACATGCCCCTCCACTGCACATTTATTGGACATGGACGTCCAGTCTGTTCCTATCCAAACTGTAAGCCTTCTAAATTGTAATATTTCCAGCTCAAGTAAAATGTCTGAAGTCTCCCTGGGGGTCCTGTTTCATAAACAAGAACTTGTGTTTCATGGGCGGTCCCTCATGCAAAACTCAAATGTCTTAATAATGACTTGAGATAGCTCAGTGGGCTGATGCCCCTATGTCCCCCAAAGACCAGTGCCGGGCAGCGCTGGCCCACCCTTTTATCCTACCCTTAAATTGGTAATATAAAAATAACACGTCAGCAGCGTGAGGCACCGGTCCGTGACCCTTGATGGTCGATATGATAAGTGAGCTGCAGGCCCGGCTCGAATGTCCCCGCCGGTCGTGAAGCGCGAGGCCCCGCCAGCAGGAGGCCACGTGCCCCTTCTTGGAGACAAATGGCCGGCGAGTGACTCAGCTCTGCAGATCCGGAGGGCGGAAGCGGCTGCAGAGGTCCGCGCGCCAGCCTTCCGCGGAGATGGACCTTTAAAGGGACAACCAATCAACGCCAACCTTCGACCAGTGGAGAAAGGACAGCACACCACAATCAATGTGCCAGCAGAGATGGTGCCAATGACCAGCACACCAGCACCTGACAGAGCTGCGTCGCAAGCATTTGATGAAATAACTGGGTCTTTTTTGGTGTTCAATGTGAAATCACGGTCAGCCATGTTTTTTAGTGATTTGGCCTTGTTTTTGAGGTACATTTGGCCCCTTTCTTTAACTGATAGCTCCCAGTTAGCTGACAAGGACCCAGCTGTGATCCTCTGTACTGATGGAGTTTCGCACAGGAGAGCAGAGTTCGCTTTATTTTGTGACATGAATTTTAACAGAGAGCTAGCAGTGAAAGGGTTCGACAGGAAACTGCTAAGGACGTGTCTGTCACACGGAGCTGGTGAACTTTGCCTTATTTCTACAGCACATAATCTACTTTTAAAAAACATACCCAGTGATATCTGTAGATTCCAGGCAATATTACCACATGTGTTTACCAGGGTATTGGGAATAAGCCCCGCAGGGTAGATTGGGAATGGTTTCCTTGTTGATTACTGGCAGAAACTGGCATAGAGCTTCTGAAGGCTCTCATGCCTGTCCCCCTGATGGACAATCCTTGGATATGGCCAGGGCTTAATTTGTAAAAGTATAAGTGCCAGAGCCCACAGTTTTGCTAAGAAGCACTTGCCCGGCGCTATCGAATGTTGGTGGCATTGGTATAACCAAAATGATGGGTGCTCCCCCTGCAGAATGTGACGAGGGACCCCTGAGTCCCTCATAACTCACAGATATTCATTGGCTTTGGGCTGAATGGAGCCCATCAACGTCAGAGGGCCCCTTCGAGGCGTTGCCCCCCTCACCGGGCCGCAGGGTCCTGCATTAAGTCCCTGGTTGGGGGGGGCTGAAATCCAGTGCTTTATAATCTTGATTCCAACCCCATGCCTCTCTAATCCACCCCCAGAAACTCCCTGCCCATTCATCTCACTCTTTCAGGTTCTTTTTAGTATCTGCTTTCTTTTTTGTCACTGTCTTTGTGTCTTTCTCTTTTTCCTTCTTCCCCCCTTTTGTGTTTTTGTCTCTCTTGCTCTGGATCAAAATCTGATGGAGAAAAATAAGTGCTGGTCCCAAAAATTAATACCATTGGTCCCCCCCATCGGTTCATATTAGGCATTAGACATAGAAATACACTTCTATTTTTCTGTCCCTTTTAGGTGACATTTAGGCAAATATATGTATTATATTTGCACTTAAAATTAGCATTTAGCACCTGTACATCCGCATTGATTCCTGTCTTCATCTTGGAAAATCCTTTTATAGGTTTTTCTTCTTCAGGGTCGATTTTTATCTCAGGCTGCGAGGATATAGCCAAGCTGCCATCCAGAATAAGTACCTCTTCCAAATTCGATGTCGTTTTTAATTTATTTTAGAGAGAGCTGATAATTTGTAATAAGAGATAATATTACATTTATCTTTACATGTACGTGATGGTTTTATGGACATTTTATTGTTCATATCCAAAATAAAACCTTCTGAACAAACCTCCGTTGTCTTTCAGATAGGTTAGTGCTATGAAAAACAGCAAATACATATATACCAGGCCATCCATAAGGGGGCTGTAGGGATCCTCCACCGCCAGGCCCCAATTTAGGTCCCAGTGATCTTTTGCAACAATTAATTATAAAGTTTAAAGTTAGCCTACCCAATTTAATGTTGAGGGCGCTAACATGTCTAACACCACAGGATGGCACCATGTCTAACACCACAGGATGGCACAGCGTGTAACACCACAGGATGGCACCACGTGTAACACCACATGGTGGCGCCATGTCTAGCACCACAGGATGGCACCCAGTGCTGGATCTGTTGTGTTTTATCTTTCCCTGCAGAACATTTTGTTTCAAAGATTGAAACAGATCTTCATGCCACTGGGACCCCATTCCAGGGAGAGGTGTGGCACAGCGGCCAGAGCGGCAGACATCGGAGCGCAGGGTTCACCGGAACCAGCGGCAGCTCAGCTCAGCTCAGCATCATGTGACTCTGGGCAATAGCTCACTTAATCACCCCGATGGAGGTGATATGTTTGCGCTTTACAAATATGTATTATTTTTATTGTTTTTATTGTCCCAGGTCCCGCAGTAGCTCCTGACATGCCTGATGTATACATGCAAGAGATTACCATTAAAGCATACTGTACCAAAAAGGTAACATTACAGTGCATTGCATGTGATGCCACGGAGGAATATTTTATTTACATGTGAGCATAACAGGCCGACATGCTGCCAAGATCCACCTAAGTGAAAGGGAGGAACCTCCCCAACAGAACCTATGCAAGTTTCAATATTCCTCTCTCGAGTTTTCGAACCCTTTCACATCATTTCTGTGACGCGACCAGGCAGGCACAGATTACAGTCATACAGGGCACCACTAGATGATTGACAGGAGGGAGACTATCTGCTTGAACAATTTGCTAGTGCTGGTAGAATAAGTTACCTTTTCGGGGGGTCAGTTAAAACCTTTCATTTTTAATCTCAACTGGTTCAGCCAATTGTGGTGAGACGCAGGTGAAGGGTTAGTTTAGCGCTTTGAGGTGTCACATGATGAAGCTGATGAGCAGGGCAAGCCCAGGGACCTGTGCTGCACTAAATGCCGTACTGCTTCTGGTCATTACCCACAGTGGTGGTCCTTTTGGCCGGCAGCCCTTTGATGAGGGTAACCTGGTCTGTTACCTTGTCATAGTTTGTCAATGGACCAACCCTGGCTTTGGAGTGCCTTGACACATACCCGCTGATCGAGGCTGCAGGCTATATCACTCACTGTTTGTCACCCAGAGAAAATGAAAATTCAATCAGTTTTCACATTTGTCAAACTGTGACCAGGCCCAGAATGGCCCTATCGGGCACTGGGCATTTTCCAGAGAGGCTGGAAAGGTGGGGGCTACTTTTGATGCTGGGGAGTACAACAAGGCCCCGACCCTCTCAGCATCCCTAAGTCGCATGTGTCGGACGGGACTTTGGTGGCCTGGGGATGTCACATCCCCTGCTTACAGAAGCCCATATGCTACAGCTGACCTTGGGGTGGCCGACCAGTTATCCCAGCTGGCTGTTGTTAAGGGGGGAGTAGGGCGCCCTGAAGACCGTCAGCGCTGTGCCAGGCTTGCTTGAATCCAGTGGCAAAGTGAGCAAGGGACTCACATCTGAGCATACCCTGCCAACTAATGGCAAGCAAAGCGGTACAAAAGGGGTTGGTGATGGACGGAGAACCGTGGGAACAGTCCAGCCCAAACTGCCAAGCCATGCCTTCCCTGGACCGGAAACAAGCTTCCTAGGACCGGTTTCTGGCATTTCAGCCGTCTTCAGCCAGGCTTGCTTGAATCCAGTGGCAAAGTGAGCAAGGGACTTATGCCAACTTATGGCGAACAAAGCGGTACAAAAGGGGGTGGTGATGGACGGAGCATCTGAACACTCACACCCAGTCAACTGATCTGGGTTTAATCCATCACCGTTCTTTAGCCCACTCTACCACTTCAGTTCAGACATGGCCATATGCAAATCAGTCTGACCCTGTGCCTCATGGGAACAGTCCAGCCCGAACTGCCAAGCCATGCCTTCCCTGGACCGGAAACAAGCTTCCTAGGACCGGTTTCTGGCATTTCAGCCGTCTTCAGCAAGGCTTGCTTGAATCCAGTGGCAAAATGAGCAAGGGGCTCATGTCTGAGCATACCCTGCCAACTTATGGTGAACAAAGCGGTACAAAAGGGAGTAGTGATGGACGGAGCATCTGAACCAATCAAACACTCACCCCCAGTCAACTGATCTGGGTTTAATCCATCATCATTCTTTAGCTCACTCCACCACCCCAGTTCAGACATGGCCATATGCAAATCAGTCTGACCCTGTGCCTCATGGGAACAGTCCACCCCGAACTGCCAAGCCATACCTTCCCTGGACCGGAAACAAGCTTCCTAGAACCGGTTTCTGGCATTTCCGCCGTCTTCAGCCAGGCTTGCATGAATCCAGTGGCAAAGTGAGCAAGGGGCTCATGACTGAGCATACCCCGCCAACTTATGGTGAACTAAGCGGTACAAATGGGGGTGGTGATGGACGGAGCATCTGAACCAATCAAACACTCACCTCCAGTCAACTGATCTGGGTTTAATCCATCATCATTCTTTAGCTCACTCCACCACCCCAGTTCAGACATGGCCATATGCAAATCAGTCTGACCCTGTGCTTCATGAGAACAGTCCAGCCCAAACTGCCAAGCCATGTCTTCCCTAGACAGGAACCAAGCACACTGGGACCGGTTTCGTGTTCATAACCCTCATCAGCTTAGCTATCTTGAATACAGTGGCAAAGTGAGCAAGGGACCGACGTCTGGGCATACCCTGCCAACTTAGGGGGTACCCTGCCAACTTTGGGCGAACAAAGTGATAACAAGCGATGATGGACAGAGCGCTTGAGCAAATCAAACACTCACCCCCAGTCAACTGATCTGGGTTTAATCCATCATCATTCTTTAGCTCACTCCACCACCCCAGTTCAGACATGGCCATATGCAAATCAGTCTGACCCTGTGCTTCAAGACTTAGTCCCAGATCTCTGCACTGAGGTGAATGTATGACATTGTTCTGCATTCTGTCCATCAACTGTTGATTTTGCATTTGTCACCCCGAGTGGGACGGGTATGCTCAGACGTGAGTCCCGTGCTCTTCATGCCACTGGAATCAAGCTATCCTGGCTGATGAGGGCTGAAAGCCCGAAACCGGTCCTAGGATGCTTGGTTCCAGTCCATGGAGAACCTGGCTTGGCAGTTCGGGCTGGACTGTTCCCATGGGGCACAGGGTCAAGACTGATTTGCATGTGGCTAGGTTCAAACTGGAATGGCATGGTGAGCAAAAAAACGATGGATTTAGGCTCAGATCTCTGCACTGGGGTGAATGTATGACACTGTTCTGCATTCTGTCCATCAACTGTTGTTTTTGCTTTAAACAATAAGGGTCAGATTTACAATAACTGGCGCATCCCTGCATATCAGCAGGGATGCTCCAGTTATTGTGCGTCACGGCAGAAACCTCTTGCGCCACCATGGATGTGCCACATTTACAATAGATGAACAAACAAAACAGAGGATGCCAATACTGATAACAAATTATTTATGGTCTCAGAATGTGCATCCTAAACTCGAAACAAAATTCGGGAACGGGTATTTGCTATTTAATAGCTTTTTATTAGAAACATTTTCTTATATTTTTCAAATTCAATACATTGTACAATAAAGCTTTTTCCAATATACAAATGAAGAATAAAATTTCTAAACATACATTCAATCATTCATTCAAAAGGACAGGCATATCACAAACGACCACAAGCAATTCATACACTCAAAGAAAAAGAGAATTGGTCATATCCAATGAAACAAACAAGAAGTGGAAAAAAGGAGAGCCAAAGTCTACTGGTGATTTCCAATAATAATAAAATGCTAATGCAAACAGTACATTCCTATATATCAAACAGTTTCCTTCTAATTCATTGTAGATCGATGTTGCCAGGTAATGTACAAAAGGGTGTGGGTTCCAGGTCAGGCTGTTTGAAATACCCGGATACTCAGGTAGACTGTATATGGCAGGGCCTACGCGTTTCGAATCCCACTTGGATTTTTATAGGGGATTCTCATCAGGGCCTATTGTAGGAATCTAAGGAATTTGAAACAAGAAAAAAGAAAAAAAAAGAAAAAGAGAAACAATCAGTGATTCGAATTATTATGAGTTATTGCAAGAGACACTGGTGAAACACATCAGGGAGCACAGCTTCGCAATACAACAACACAGTCATCGCCTAAGCTTACCAGAATGCTGCTGGTGTGCTAGCCTTCGGGTGGACAGACTGACTGGTCAAGGAGAATCCTATCCTAAAGGATGTAAGAGTGACAGTGGAGATGTCAAATTGTACTTCTAGTTAGTATCACACTGTGTTGTTGTATTGCAAAGCTGTGCTCCCTGATGTGTTTCACCAGTGTCTCTTGCAATAACTCATAATAATTTGAATCACTGATTGTTTCTCCTTTTCTTTTTTTTTCTTTTTTCTTGTTTCAAATTCCTTAGATTCCTACAATAGGCCCTGATGAGAATCCCCTATAAAAATCCAAGTGGGATTCGAAACGCGTAGGCCCTGCCATATACAGTCTACCTGAGTATCCGGGTATTTAACAGCCTGACCTGGAACCCACACCCTTTTGTACATTACCTGGCAACATCGATCTACAATGAATTAGAAGGAAACTGTTTGATATATAGGAATGTACTGTTTCATTAGCATTTTATTATTATTGGAAATCACCAGTAGACTTTGGCTCTCCTTTTTTCCACTTCTTGTTTGTTTCATTGGATATGACCAATTCTCTTTTTCTTTGAGTGTATGAATTGCTTGTGGTCGTTTGTGATATGCCTATCCTTTTGAATGAATGATTGAATGTATGTTTAGAAATTTTATTCTTCATTTGTATATTGGAAAACGCTTTATTGTACAATGTATTGAATTTGAAAAATATAAGAAAATGTTTCTAATAAAAAGCTATTAAATAGCAAATACCCTTTCCCGAATTTTGTTTCGAGTTTAGGATGCACATTGTGAGACCATAAATAATTTGTTATCAGTATCGGCATCCTCTGTTTTGTTTGTTCATCTTTAGGCTCAGCCTTACTGATTAGAGCCAGCCCCCAGTTGTTTGGTATAATACATTTACAATAGGGCAAGAATAGACAGATGCGTGACGCATCTGCTGCCGTAAAGGTGATGCATTGTTGGAGTAGCGTCGCAAGCGCGACGCAGCTCCAGCAAGGCTCGGGGTGCCCCTATGCCTACCATGCTGCGTTAATCCTTACGCCTGCTTCAAGCTGGTGCAGGGCTTTGACGCAGCATGGACTTAAAAGTGACTGAGTGAAATCTTGTAGATTTCACTCAGCCACTTTTAGGAGGCGTTCCTGCGCCGAAACGCCCCCCCCGCGCCGGAACACCCACATGTGGCACAGGGCTTTACAACGTGACACATCTCCCAGATGCGTCACGTTGTAAATACCCCGCAGTTTGGCGCTGGCTTGGCGCCGCCGCTGCATCACAAAAGTGACGCAACGGCAGCGCAAATATAGCATACGAGGCTTGTAAATCTGCCCCTATTTGGTTCTTACAAATTTTAAGTCTCGCAGGAGGGGGGGTGACTGCCACTCGACTTCCGCACTGTCACAGCGAGGTTCATGAAAAGTGCGTGCCTCAGCGCACGGATGCCTTCATGAGACAAGCTTGGCGCTTGCCAAACTACAGAAAGTTGTCTCAAGTCCTAACCTCTGGCCTGCAGGATACAAACACTCTGAGGAAACTTACAACTTATTCACAAACTTTGTAAAATTATATTTTTTGGTCTCATTTGGAAACTGTTGCCCCCAACGTGCAAATCCCCATAACGGGCGAAAATTGTGCAGAACACAATAGACACCTTTAAACCCCTCTTGCAAAACTGTAGCACACTTGTGAGGCACATTTTGGGGGTCAACATTTTCCAAGGCTGGTTTTGGTTCCTAGTCTGGCCCTGACTGAGACCTGCTAAGAAATAAAAAAAAAACTGAAGCATTGCTGGCAAAGAAAGCACAAGTTTCACAATTACTAGAAAACAGACAGTGATACGACCCAAGAGGGCAAAGCAAAACGATGAAGACCAAAAATACTACCCACGGGTGCAAAGCAAACCCATGAAGACCTCAGATACCACCCTAAGGTTCAAAGGAAACCCATGAAGGACTCAAATACGACCCAAGGATGCAAAGCATGCACATTAAGACCCAAAATACCACCCAGTGTTCAAAGCAAACCCATGAAGACCTCAAGTACAACCCAAGAGTGCAAAGTAAACCCATGAAGACCTCAGATACCACCCTACGGTTCAAAGGAAACCCATGAAGGACTCAAATACGACCCAAGGATGCAAAGCATGCACATTAAGACCCAAAATACCACCCCAGTGTTCAAAGCAAACCCATGAAGACCTCAAATATCACTCAAGGATGCAAAGCAAACCCATGAAGACCTCACATACTACGCAAGAATGCAAAGCAAATCCATCAAGACCTCAAATACCCCCAAGGGTGCAAAACATACCCATGAAGACCTCAAATACCATCCAAAGGTTCAAAGCAAACCAATGAAGACCTCAAGTACCACCCAAGAGTGCAAAGCAAACCCATGAAGACCTCAAATACCACCCAAAGGTTCAAATGAAACCCATTAAGGCCTCAAATATCACTCAAGGATGCAAAGCATGCACATTACGACCCAAAATACCACCCCAGTGTTCAAAGCAAACCCATGAAGACCTCAAATATCACTCAAGGATCCAAAGCAAACCCACGAAGACCTGACATACTACCCAAGAATGCAAAGCAAATCCATCAAGACCTCAAATACCCCCAAGGGTGCAAAACATACCCATGAAGACCTCAAATACCACCCAAAGGTTCAAATCAAACCCATAAAGGCCTCAAATATCATCCAAAGGTTCAAGGCAAACTGATGAAGGCCTCAAATACGACCTAAGGGATCAAAGCAAACCCACGAAGACCTCAAATACCACTCAAGGATGCAAAGCAAACCCACAAAAACATCAAAAACCACCAAAGGTGCGCAAAGCAAACTGATAAAAACCTCAAATTCCACCAAAGGGTGCAAAGCATACCCTTGAAGACCTCCAATACCTCCAAAGGGGTCAAAGCAAACCCATGAATACCTCAAATACCACCCAAGGGTGCACATCAAACCCATTGCACCTCAAATGACATCAATGGGTGCAAAGCAAATCCATAAAGACCTCAAATACCACCCAAGGATGCAAAGCATACCCATGAAGACCTCACATACCACCCAAGGGTGCAAAGCAAATCCATGAAGACCTCAAATACCACCCAAGGATGCAAAGCATACCCGAGAAGACATTACATACCACCCAAGGGTGCTAAGCAAATCAATGAAGACCTCAAATACCACCCAAGGATGCAAAGCATACCCAGGAAAACCTCACATACCCCCCAAGGGTTCAAAGCAAATCTATGAAGACATCAAATACCACCCAAGAATTCAAAGCAAATCCATAAAGGCTTCAAATACCACCCAAGGATTCAAACCACACCCACAAAAACCTCAAATACCACCCAATGACACAAAGCAAACCCATGAAGACCTCAAATACCACTGTAGGATACAGAGCAAACTGATGAAAACCTTGAATACCACCAAAGGGGGCAAAGCATACCCATGAAGACCTCAAATACCTCCCAAGAGTTGAAAGCAAACCCACGAATGCCTCAAATACCACCAAGGGGTCAAAGTAAACCCATGAAGACTTTAAGTACCAGCCAAGGGTTCAAAGTAAACCCATGAAAACGTCAAGTACCACACAAGGATGCAGAGCATACCCTCAAACACTTTGAATACCACCCAAGGGTACAAAGTAAATCCATTAAGACTTCAAGTTCCACCCAACAATATGATCATACCCACGAAGACAACCACAAATACCACCCAAGAGTGCAAAGCAAACCCATGAAGACGTCAAATACTACAAAAGGATGCAAAGCATATCCACAAATACCTCAAATACTACTCAAAGGTGCCAAGCCTACTCACGTAGACCTCAAATAACACCCAATGGTGCAAAGCATACACATAATGACCTCAAATACCACCCAAGGGTGCAAAGCATACACACGAAGGCCTCAAATACCATCCAAGAGTGCAACCCATACCAATGAAGACTTCAAATACCATCAAAGGATGTAAAGCATACCCATGAAGACCTCAAAATCCACCCAAAGGTGCAAAGCAAACCCATGAAGACTTCAAATACCACCAAAGGGTGCAAAGCATATCCATGAAGACCTCAAATACCATCCAAGGGTGCAAATCATACCCATGAAGACCTCAAACACCTGGGCTCTCCCTTGCTGTGATTTCAAAGCACCATGGTTCACTGGGAATCCGGCATATTTAACAGGTTGGTACTTCCACATATCATATATCATACTGCTGTGGCTAATTTCACAGAATTCACAAAGCAGAGTACTGTATGTAACATCTGACACTGAATTACTACAAACTAATTTGCTGTAGCCGATTAGGTCCCTTAATCTAATGTCCTTCCTGCTGTAGAGGCAGTGCTTGGGCCTGACTATATCACGTGCAAAACACACAGACACACACTTACTGAATAGTCCCACTTCTTTCATTGATGCCCTTTACCGCACCCTGCCATCCGATGTATGTGGCGTGAGACCCCCTCGTCACTGCAGTGGACAGGGGGCTCACTACACCTGTAAGCCAAGCTTGATTGTTTTGGGAAGAAAAGTGTTGAGTAAACAAAATAAACAATTTATTTCAATCAAATCCCTCTGTTCCTTAAGCAAAATCATTCACCTCAACAACGTCCAAATGATGTCCTACTGCCAAACTCTCAACATACATAAACTACATTTGTTTCTGTTCTTTTTACTATTGTCCTTTGTATACAACAATATTTAGCTTGCAAATTCCAATAATGTTTTCATGCCATCCTATACAAAAAAAACAAAAAATAAAAGTTGAGGTTTTGTGTCATCAAACGATTCAAGGAACACATTCCCCCCCCCCCGCCCCAACAAAAGGCCACACAGGTATCAGCGTTCTCTCCTAAAGAAAGTTAAACTGTTTCATCCAGAAAGCGGCTTCAGAACTGCTGTCCGAGCATTTGGATGGTGGTACAGCACTTAATTGTCAACACCGGCACTTATGACAGTTTTTAAGGCCTGGAATAGTCTTTATTGTCACACGTGTATGAGTGTGATGGCTAGTAGTTGGGGTGGTACGCTCACTGGCAGCGCTGGCAAGGGTAATGGGTGGTGCAAGCTGCAGTGGCCTCCAGACGAGGGCCCCGGCATTTACTTTTTTGTACAAATTAAGCACTGGCACACTATTCCATGGCGACCCATACTCCACACTGGCTGGCACCCCTTAGGAGCATCTTACATGCCACAGCACGTCTCATCCAGGGCCTGAAGAAATATGATCACATTAACCCCCATCCTGATGGAACTCCTTTATTTGAACCACCATCTTCAAAAGCAGCTGCATCATCCACAAAGCCATCACGACCAGCACCCTTGCTTATTTTGCAGACAAGCTCACCATCTCTGATGGTTCTCAGCACACCCTCAGCCAGGACACCATCAGAATGCAGACCAAGAAGTGCAAACACGAAAAAACAAGACATCAGATCTTTTCAATTTATGCACCCAGAATCTGGAACAACATCCCCAAATCCATCACAGGATCTGGAGCAGCATCCCCTTATTCATCAGGACTGCCCTAATGCAGTGCCAATTTAATGAAGAGTTGACGATTCCCTCTTCAAAGAACACTACATCACAATGCATTAACCACCCACAATCCAGCTTCCTCTTCTATTACTTGGTGACTTTATGCTTGCCTTTGGCCATGTACACTACTCTACTACCTTTTGTCAAGGTTTGGGCTATAGAGGGACCACATAAATACATACATACATTCTTAGGGTTCGTTTGACATTAATGTTAATTAACAGCTCAACCATCGGTCTCATGGTTTATGAAAACTCGGTCACTTAATGACAGGATAACCTTGTAATTGCCATGAGCCACCTCATTTGTTACGTGCAGAACAGACAGAGCTTTTGTTATTTCCCAAAACCTAAAAAAAGAAGAGCTTTGGGTCAGCCCTCCAGCCACCGTGTGCTTTTTGGGGCAGCCCATCTCAGCCATTGCTTCAAGAAAGTGTCATTCACATTTTGGATGAGCTCAGAAGAGTATTTCTTTCTCCCTGCCACTGCGCATGTCCTTACACTGCAATGACAGCACACTGCCAGCCTCATCAGGGTGCAGGGGATGTCAGCCAGCTGGTCCGGCGCTCCTGGTGCTGCTGTGTTTGTGTCTGATCCAAACTTGCAATGCTGGTGTCATGCAGCACAGCGAGCTTGGGGAGTAAAAATAGGACATGGACATGCAAGGCAAAGGACATGGGCATACAAGGCAGAGAAACAGGCTGGTGTACAGAGCCAAACCATATCTAGCCTGTGCCCAGTTGTGCTTGCTTGTGTTTGCACACATTAGCACAATAAAGCTAGATCGATTGGCTTAGCCATTGCTTGTTTTCCATCTCTTCCTCATTCTGCAGGGACAGGAGTTCCACCTTTGGGTCAAAATAAGAATCCCAAATGATGAAGGGTGGATCCGTGTGGTGACTGATGGGTATCTTATTGACCAGTGCCTCTCCTTTTGAGGTTAGGTGACCCATCTAGGAGATTAGGATACACGTAGTGTTCACATTGGGTGGTTCTTTCACTCCAGGCACTCTCTGTAGACCCTTTGATACCTTTTGTGTTTATTAATATGTGAAATTGCATCTACATATGGGTGAAAAGTGTGCCTTCGACAATGCCTGCTTCGGCATGTCTGTCATTGACGAGGCCATTGAGGCAGAGATCTGTACTTGCATCCCTTCACCTGGGCTTGGTAATTGATGGACCGCAAATCAATTGATCACATCACATACATGATGAAGTGTCCATTATAGAAAACATTTGGAAGTATTGTAATTCAGTCTTTCACAGAAACCACAGGAAACTGGGACACAGCGGAATACTTCCATGGTATTGCAGCAATTTGGGTCAATGTAAAACTGCATACCATAACAAGCATTGGCAAAGCCAATAGGTTTCACCTATGCGAGATGTATTGGCTTTGTCAATGTTTTTCTCGGCCTGTCGCACAGCAGTGCTGGCTGCTGTGCAACATGGCTTGAAGTAAAGACAAAGAAGCACAAAGATGTGACCAGTGTTAACTGAACTGCTATGCAATAGGTCTAAACAAATTGGCAAATCCAAAGGCTGTCATGTATGCAAATGCAATTGGCTTTGTTAATGTTGTTGGACGGGGAAACCATGGTGGACGGTTACACAACGGACAGCAGGAGGAAGGTGAGAGGGTAGGCAACACAAGGGAGGTGTGTGGGAGGAGGGAGGGAGCGGCAACACAATAGACCAGTAGGTGGGCGGAGGTGCAAGCAACACGATGGAGAAGCAGGGAGGAGAGAGGGTGAGCAGCAACACAAGGGCCAGCGCTGGAGGGCAGCAGGACAAGCAACACAAGGGAGGTGCAGGGGAGGAGGGCGCAGCAACATAATGGACAGTGAGAGGAGGGTGCGGGATAAATAACACAAGGGTGGAGCGTGGGAGGGAGATTTGATCAGATGCACAGATGGGAGAAGGAGGGAGGGAGCAAGTAAAATGATGGACAGAGGGGAGATAGACACATGCACCCTTCTAGAGTGCATGGAAAATAGTTGTTCGGTGCGTACAAACACTCGAATGGTCGGAAAAAAAAGAAGGCGAGCAGGAGGCACTGACCAATAAAAAACAAGGAACGAGAGTGACGTTGAAGTCAACAGATGTATGTCATTACATCGCATACTAATACCACGCATGCCATTACAACGCGGGTACTACACCATGTCAATGACAACGACATGCCATTACATCGCATACTTTTACCAAGAGTATGCCTTTACCACGCATGCCATACACTACAACACTACCCACACTACTCCCACCCCTACACTACCCTAAACCCTACTACACTACTACACTACCCACACTACTCCCACCCCTACAGTACCCTAAACCCTACTACACTACTACACTACCCACACTACTCCCACCCCTACACTACCCTAAACCCTAAAACACTACTACAGTACAACACTACCCACACTACTCCCACCCCTACACTACCCTAAACCCTACTACACTACAACACTACCCACACTACTCCCACCCCTACACTACCCTAAACCCTACTACACTACAACACTACCCACACTACTCCCACCCCTACAGTGCCGTAAACCCTAAAACACTACTTCAGTACAACACTACCCACACTACTCCCACCCCTACACTACCCTAAACCCTACTACACTACTACACTACCCACACTACTCCCACCCCTACAGTGCCGTAAACCCTAAAACACTACTTCAGTACAACACTACCCACACTACTCCCACCCCTACACTACCCTAAACCCTACTACACTACAACACTACCCACACTACTCCCACCCCTACAGTGCCGTAAACCCTAAAACACTACTTCAGTACAACACTACCCACACTACTCCCACCCCTACACTACCCTAAACCCTACTACACTACTACACTCGCCACACTACTCCCACCCCTACAGTTCCCTAAACCCTAAAACACTACTACAGTACAACACTCGCCACAATACTCCCACCCCTACACTACCCTAAACCCTAAAACACTACTACACTACAACACTACCCACACTACTCCCACCCCTACAGTACCGTAAACCCTAAAACACTACTTCAGTACAACACTACCCACACTACTCCCACCCCTAAACTACCCTAAACCCTACTACACTACCCACACTACTCCCACCCCTACAGTACCCTAAACCCTAAAACACTACTACAGTACAACACTAGCCACACTACTCCCACCCCTACACTACCCTAAACCCTAAAACACTACTACACTACAACACTACCCACACTACTCCCACCCCTACACTACCCTAAAACACTACAACACTACCCTACCCTAAACCACTACCCACACTACTCCCACCCCTACACTACCCTAAACCCTAAAACACTACTACACTACAACACTACCCACACTACTCCCACCCCTACACTACCCTAAACCCTAAAACACTACTACAGTACAACACACTACTCCCACCCCTACACTACCCTAAACCCTAAAACACTACAACACTACCCACACTAATCCCACCCCTACACTACCCTAAACCCTAAAACACTACAACACTACCCTACCCTAAACCACTACCCACACTACTCCCACCCCTACACTACCCTACACCCTAAAACACTACAACACTACTCCCACCCCTGCACTACCCTAAAACACTACTTCACTACAACACTACCCACACTACTCCCACCCCTACACTACTCTAAACCCTAAAACACTACTAAACTACAACACTACCTACACTACTCCCACCCATACACTACCCCTAACCCTAAAACACTACAACACTACCCACACTACTCCCACCCTACACTACCCTAAACCCTAAAACATACTACACTACCCACACTACTCCCACCCCTACACTACCCCAACCCCAAAACACTACTACCCTACCCTAAACCACTACCCCCACCCCAAGCACAATCAACCTTACTTCTTTCCTCGTGGTTCCAGTGCCGGCTGTCTCTGCTCCCGGTTGCTGCTTCCTGCGTCGTCAGAGGTGCACGTCGTTTTGAGGAAACATCCTCAGTTTCCTCACAACGACGGGGATAGCCATTACATTGCATGCACTGTAAAAGCACATGCAATGTAATGGTATGCTTGGTTTTTACCACGCATGCGTTGTAACACATGCGATGTAATAGCAACGCGTGGTATAAACCGCATTGTAATGGCTGTTCCCCAAGCCAACTAATGGTAAGTAATGGGTAGACTCTTAGGGCTAGATGTAGGAAGGCAAATACCGGTGGTAACGGCCGAATTCGGCCGTTACCGACCCGTATTTGCAGATGGAGATGTAGGGGCCTGAAAATGTGACAAATCGGTATATTTACTGATTCTGTGAATTCACCGATTCGGTAAAATACCGAATCGGTATATTTACCGAATCGGTAAATCTACATGTAGGTGGCACTGTAATCAGTGCCACAGGCCCGTACCGATTCGTTATTTACCACCAAATACTATTTGGTGGTAAATAACGAATTCCTGTGTACATGCACATCTGTGCATGTACAGCTGTGCCATGTGGCACACATACATGCCCTAAGGGCATGCAACAGGGTGTCAAAGTGACACCCTGTCCCCCTTGCAAATTCGGTATTTTGACTGAATCGGTGTTTTCCGATTCGGTAATTGACATTAATTCCTATGGGCCTCAAGGCCCATAGGAATCAATGACAATTACCGAATCGGTAATTACAGATTCGGTAATTACCAAATCCCTCAGATTCGGTAAAAAATACCGAATTTTTAACTACATCTCATTTACCGGATGTATGACATTACAACGCATGCTTTTACCACGCATGCCTTTACATCGCAGTTTTTACTACGCATGCTGTTACAACGCATAGTGTTAAGGGGTGCTGGATAGTGAATAGTTTAATTTACTATTCCAACTCCAGTCCCCGTGGATAGTAGGGCAGGTGTTGGATAGTAAATTAAATCCATTCCCTATCCTAGAGCGCCCCCCAGCGCAATGCGTTGTAATGACATGCGTTGTAATAGTTGCGTCGTAAAGGCACTGCGTGGTAAAAGTTGCGTTGTAAAGGATGTTTCCCCATTTACCAAATCTAGAATACCGAATCGGTAAAATTCGGTATTCTAGAGTCGGTAAATGAGAATTACCTACATCTAGCCCCAAGTCCGTTCATTTTATGTTTTTTTGTTTGTTTACAAAAGATATTGCCGGCAGCCTATGCGCTGTTTCAGGTAAATCCTAAAAACAGATTGTCCTCTCTGAATGAGGACACAGAGACAAGGATTGACCAGTGAGGAAAGAGGAAGAGGTCCTAACAGGGTTGGGCACTCAGTTACATGTCAGGAATGCCTGACATGGGACAGCTTTGCTCCATTGCTACAGATGTTTGAAAAAACAAAATCTTACACTATAATCACCCTATTAACACCCTGTCCTCCTTCTACTTAACACTCCTTATTTACTGAGGGTGATTCCCCACCATTGAGCCAGGCAAACCAGTGTCTTGGGTAACAAAATTGATTTCCCTTGAGTCTGTCTCTAACTAGATCCTCTTCTTTTCATTTTTAGCCCCCAGCATAACATTTTTATCAACCAACCCAACGTTACGTTTTGTACTGTCATCAGATTATGACAGGCTATGCTTTTATGACATGAAGAAAAGTGTTCATCTGTAGATCTAGTGGACAAAATGAGAGAAGTCATTAAAGCATCTCTGATCGACCTAGAATTGTGTGTTGAGGCTCTCAGTAAGTGGGTATGCTCACTTCCTGGGCTTCCTGGAACCAATGGTGAAGTGCCCACACATATGGGGCAGTGGTCACAAAATTTATTTGGGTGAGGCTATTGAAGCATTAGAGTCACAGGCATTCAAATGAGCAGAGCTGATGTCATTCATAGGTCTGAAGCTGTTGGCCCTAAAGGTCGCTGAACTGTAAAGTCAAGAGGATGTCATACTGTATTATTACCTTGGCAAAAGGGTCCATGAAATTTGTAATCCAGAGCCTTGTTAGGTAAAATCAGATTTCTATAAGGAACCCAGGCCTTACCCATCGTAGCCTAAGGCTCAAGCGTCAAGTCTACCTCAGAAATAGCATGTAAAGTATTCAAGGAGCTCACAACGACGTGGAAGTCAAGAAACAAAATAATAATATTTCCAAATCAATTAGCAACAACTAGAAAAATTGAATACATAAAATAACAAAACAAAGGTAAAAACAAAATCAATAAAGGGGTCAAGAGATACACATTTTAAAACTTTAACAGTCA
Organism: Lissotriton helveticus; assembly: GCF_964261635.1. Lineage (NCBI taxonomy): Eukaryota > Metazoa > Chordata > Amphibia > Caudata > Salamandridae > Lissotriton > Lissotriton helveticus. The sequence continues at coordinate 1,123,842,974 of NC_136071.1, forward strand.
AAAAGCATTAAGAAGTATCAAAGTGCCAAAGGAAGTCTGTGGTGCAGGTGACCTGGTCCTAGGCACCTTTGCAGGCTGACTGAAAAGAAGTACAGGTAGGATAAGCCTAGTAGTGTCCCTCGGTCACCAAAGTTACCTTCTCACTTACAAAAATGAAAGTCAAAATCCAACAGTGGTACAAGGCAGGACACTGAACCCTGTGAGGGCCCTTGAGGGCTGAGTGTGATGTCCTGCTGAAGCCCTCAAGATGCTGCTTTCATCACCTCCCATTGTCTCCCTTCGTGCGTTGTTAATTTTTTGAAGCTCAGAATCCTCTTGCGGTCCAAGGCTGAAAGCTCTAACCAGGCCAGGCTTCGCGAGGCCGGACACCTGGATGCTAAAAGCTCCAAGTGGGACATATCAGGAAATCTTGCTCGCCAAGGTCATGTCTTTCTTACATCGATACATCATCCCATTCCTTCAGAAGTCAAATTTCTTCCAAATCCTACTTTTATTGGGAGCTGGAGTTCTTTATCCTCGTCACTTCAAAAGCTCCACAACTGGAGCAAAAGCCTCAAGGGTACCATGCTCATATAGTAGTTGGTGGCAAGCTCAATCTATCTCTTCCGCAAAGCCCCATTAACATTTCAGTCCACCGGTTAGCTGTTTTCTTCCCTTGTCCTTTATGTCACTGGTACCATAGGAGGCCCAATGATCTGACCTTTGAGAAGCATTTCCTGTTCAAGGAAAAGGAGGTCACCCATCTTCTGATGTTTTCTAAATGAATTTAGATTCTGAGATGCTGGTGGAGGTGCCCACAAGAACTAGCATTACCTCTACAGTGGTTGGGCGAGGACTCTCAACTTGTCTGACAGGTTCCCACACTAGGCTCTGGCACACTTTTGCTGACATTCTCATGATTTGGATGACATATCCAAGAAGCCATACTTCTGTGGTTCTTTCAAGATGGCAGGACCCCAGTGCTATTTCCTGAAGCTCTCAATTCCCACTTCTCCAGGACTTGTCATCTTATAATGAGGAAACGCCTCTTTCCAGGCACGGAAAGCCAATTCTGACTGGTACTGGGCTCTGGTCACCTCCTAATGTGAAGAGTTAACCTGGCGGGGAGCAGCCCACCATCAAAGTCAAGCTTGACTCAAGCACTATTTACCATACCCTGTTTATTCTTGTGCAGGAGTGAAGACTAATGCCCTGGTGGGATCACTTCTATTCAGCTGTGTCGAAAGCACAGACGTTGGACCCACCATAGAGCCATCACAGAAGTACATAGCAGGGGGAAGCATATAGTTGATTTTTTTATATTTGAATCCTATCAGGTGCCACAAGGCATAAAACCTAAAATAGGTGAACTACATTGTCTTACATATTTCTTTTAAGACGATAACACTTCAAATCAGTCAATAATTTCACTGGTTTCTCCTACAGACCTTCTTATGATACTCCTGTTAAATGACCCTATTAGCTTGTGTCGGTTCCACAAAACCACCACAGATCCTGCGGTTCACTGCAGATCATGTCCACTACCCGGTTTCCAGTTCTACCATTTACAGGTCATCAACTCCAAAGGTATTCACTAAAGTTCTTGCTCCTGCAGTGATCTAGTTGCATGAGGAGAGGAACCAAGTATTCCCATGCGAGAGATGATTGGCTAATGTATAGCTGTGCTTTTCAAACTGTATTTAAAACTGTATTTAGATTTGCAAACGAATGAGTGATCACATAAAAACGTGTGGAAAATAAGAGAAAGTCACAAATAGAGTAATAAAAATAAAACAATAGAAAATGGCACTGATCATTTTGGAAACACACCTTTTTGACAATTTGCCAACTCGCTAATGCTCATGATGATGTGGTAACTATGACCATATGTACACAGAAAAATGTAAAGCAAATTGTGAAAATAAGTTAGCACGCTTTGAAAACGCGTATACAAATAGAGGATAACGGTTTGAAGAATTTGGGCGGGGTTTCTTTTCAAAAGGTACAATACAAGCCCAAGTAGGTCTGAAGAACCTTTCTGGAGTCTGACTTCCTGAAATGTTAGAACAAATCACAAGTTCATTGATTAGAAAATAAATTTTTCATAGAAACACAATTCAGGATGTATTAAAGGGTAATACTCCTTCCAGTGAACTAGATGACATGTCTTCCACAGCATCGCTTGACGTTGATGTTCAGATAGGTAGCCCAGTAATGGCATAGCTGGCACAGGGACAGGGATTAATGCTGGTTACCACAAGAGTTGAGCTGTGGGCACTGATCAAGCACTGGCCTTCCCACTGGATACAATCATGCCAGGTGTGAGAGGTCAAGGTGTCAGTATCTCCACCCATCACAGAAGTAATATCACAGTGGTCCAAAGAGACACACTGAAGGAAGGGTCGCCTTTCTTTTGTCCATATCCATGACCATGTGTATAAAATAGCTTATGGAGACAGAGCCTATTTGTCCACGCCTAAGTCTCTTTATGCAGGTGCAAAGTGAGGTAACTCTTTTGCTACTTTACTTTCTATGTCTTTCTCTGCTGGTCTGCAACACCTGGTATGGATTTTTTTTACCTTTATCTTAAATATGAGATCACGCTATAAAAAATATTTTGTTTTAATGGTATCCACTAAGGCATAAAAAGCACAAGAGATACGAGCTCCAGGGTTTTGCCAACCGGTTTCTAAACTTATGCAGTAAATGCTGCTAGAACAGTGTATTCAAGATATTTCCAGTTTGAAGCCAGTTTGTAATGAGAGACAATTATTCAATAAGGGTGAAGAAAGAGGAATTACGCAAGATACGCATATAAATGATTGAAGTTTACACAAAGTACAGGTTGCATAACAAGGATTGCGCACAGCCCTGGTCTTTTGCTGTAGTCCTGTACATTTCAACGTGATCAGGGAATTTCAGTTCGGTCACTTACATTTCAATGTGACCAGATCATTTCACTGTAGTCATGTACATTTCAATATGCCATAGTATTTCAATATGATCACTTACATTTCAGTTTCACTAGTCATTTAGCTACAGTCAGATACAATTCAAAGAGACCAAATTACTTAAATACAGTCACATACATTTTAATGTGGCCAGGTCATTTCACTACATTCATTCATTTTAATGTGGCCAGGTCATTTCACTACATTCATTCATTTTAGTGTGACCAGGCCATTTTATTACAGTCATGTATATACCAATATGCCATGTTTATGTTTTGGGTTTTGTAAAGCGCATAGCTGCCCGAGGGCTTCCCCGTGCTGGTGAGTGCTGAACTGGGAAACCGTACCTGCTAATGCCAAGTCAATTCAAGAATGCTTTATTCGACAACTTAATGCCATAAAAGTTATCATGTCATACAGCAGTACATTTCATTTACACAGTTTAAAAAAGAGCTAAAGCATCCCTGGTGTCAAACCCTGTGACCGTGACCTTAAAATACAATATAATACAGAAACATTACATAAAATACAATGTGCAAATGAGCAAGATCATTCAAGTACAAATAGTCCTTATTTTTTCCTAATATCCACCATAAATGTTGTATAAAAACCAAATGCAAGAAAGCCTGCTCAGTCAAATACCAGAAGGAGCCCTAATTATAATATTCCTGATATCAAACCAGTAAACCAAGACCTAATATATAATACAGTGCAAAACATTTTACCTGCTAATGCATTCAATAAGGGAACAACCAGGTCTTGAGTTTTTTTCTAAAGGTGGGTTCATCTTGCAGTGATCTAAAACCGAGTGGGAGATCATTCCACAGCTTAGGTACCAAGTGTGAGAATGAGCTTCCTCCATATTGTCATTTCATTATGATCACTTCCATTTCAGTCTGACTGAATCATTTCACTGTAGTCACACACATTTCAGTGTCTGCAGGTCATTTCAATATCACCACGTTCTTGGTGGCGGCTCCAAACCTGGGCCGGTGCCACGCTGCACCCAAAGAGCAGTTTGCTGCAGAGACTACTTCCCCTCCATCAGCTGGGCTGTACATCCTGCAGCTGTCATATTCTCCGCTTCTCTTGGCTTCTTTCTTATATATTTAGCTCCCGTAGTCTTGGCAGCAGATCACAGACTGCATTTGTGCATCTCATTCACATTTGTCTGCTGGAGAGAGTGCTGTCTGCAGTGCCCCCCTCCTCTCCCCTCCCTCTCCCCTCCCTTGCACTTTATCCCTCCCAAGTGATGATCCTTATCTTCTCTAACAGTGTGAGATGTATTGTTACCTGGTTCATGTTCTGATGTTTGAGAATAGACTCTCTGTGAAGCACTGCACACCGTGACCATCCATTTTGTCACGCATGGCAAAGGAAGGTCTCCCTACATTTTCCAGTAGCATACAGGGGAGATCTACTGCTAAGCATAGCATCTGCTGGGTGTGTTTCTGTTTATTTTTCTTGCATCAAGCACAATGCCACACTGGATTGCTGCTAGGCGCTGGAGCATGTGATTGGTACACACTGTGAAAGGGGCTACTTTTGACTAATGCCTTAACTTCAGCTTCTGGTTACATAGACTGGGTCTAGGGGGGTTTGGAGGTGAGAGCCATGCAGATGAGTCAGTTAGTGGTCACAGTGGTCAGAATCCTGTCCTGGAGACATACCTGGGTGCTATGATCGCCATTCGCGAGGCATCTTGAACCACAAAAAAGGAACCATTCATGTGGATGGCTCAATGTGGTGTTTGGAGTTTTGTATCTTTGGTTGGGGTTGGTAGATTACCCTGGGCAGGTTATTCCAGCGGCAAGGTGGTCGCCATTGAGAAGCTTCAGTTGCTCCTTCATCTGCACCTGGTTGTTGGGAACAGAAGATACTCTTGAGCTGATTGGAGGTTGCTGTAGGTGTACAATTTTTTCATATAGGTATTGGGCGCTGCGCCATCGGTGCAGTTATAAATGAGTGAGAATCTTGAAAGATCACACTTCCTGCTGCGTTTGCACCTTTTCACTCTTACCACATGGTCGGTTGGATGTTCAATGTAAGAGGTGTTATCTTGATCTAGCCTAGAGTTAACCAGGGCCCTTACTAGCCCGGGGTGGTGTTTAGACAGTGTAATGGATAACCATGGTCCTTATTACCATGGAGTGGTGTTTAAACATTGTAAGTGTTAACCAGGGCCTTTACCGCCATGGTGTGGTGTTTAGACAGTGTAAGGGTTAGCCATGTCCCTTATTACCATGGGGTGGTGTTTAGACAGTGTAAGGGTTAGCCGTGTCCCTTATTACCATGGAGTGGTGTTTAGACACTCAAAAAGTTAACCAGGGCCCTTACTACCCTGGGGTGGTGGGGTGTTTAGACAGTGTAAGAGTTAACAATGGTCCTAATTACCACAGGGGATGGGGTGCTTAGACAGTTTAAAGTTTGAATTTGATCATGAGGTTGATTTTAGGGTAAGACAATTTCATAACTGCTTCTGCCTGTAGGTTCAGCCGTCTGTCTTCATCCTTTAGAAGTGCCGGTATGCATACTTTGATTTTTATGGGAGTACACTCCTAAAGAAATTAGGGAGTAGTTATTGGGTGGCACAATTTGTGATTTTATGCTCCTGTAATTGTGTCTAAGGATCCCTTTTAAGCTCTCATAAAGTGCGGCCTAGGAGCACACTGATTCTGTGGCACTCCTTATACATCAAGCGTCCCTTGAAGGACCTTTTCCTCATCCCCCTACATCTTCAATACTGTGGGGATGAATGAGCAAAGGCATTCCCTCAGTTACATGGTCAATGCTCCAGTGCAAAGAAAGAAACACCTGCTATGTATTGCACAGGTGCTGTCTTTGCATAGAAGTGGCTGTAGAAGTGTATCCATCACCTTCTGTAATCTCAAAATAGTTGCACACACCCATTTTGCCCATAGCTATGAAGTGATTAAAATCCATTGTAACTGTAGAGAAATTACAAATGAAGGCCTTTATATATTAAGAGAATTCTGTTTGTTTATTCTCCCTAGATGCAGTCCTATCATCATGCTCACCAAGGGTTTGAATCCAAGTAGCATAACAGGGAAACTGTATGTATGACTTCTCTTGATTTTTCGTATAAATGCAGTGACAATAATATTGATTGGTCCTGAAGAAAGCCAGGGGTCAAAACTCCGGAATGGCTGAAACATTTGCTGATCTTCGTGATCTGATTCACAACCCTGATGAAGTTCATATATTGGACGAAACGCGTTGACTTAGCTTTATGATTCTGATTGGAAATGAAAATAAAGATTATATGAAAAAAATAAATTTCAAGACTCCCTGCATTTTAATTTTGTTTCAATGCGCATGAATTTGATGTTGTTTATAATTTGTAAGTGTACTATATTTGATTATACACTCCTTTTAATTATTTCTGTGTTATATAAGGCTTTCAAGTTCTCTCCTGACTTTGGCCACACTGATTCCAGTTATGTTAACTATTTTAATTGAACTAACACTAATGTAGATCGTATAGCACCCATGAACAAATACAAACAAAAGAGTAAAAGTAAAATATTGCCTTGATTTACTCAATCCTTAGCCAAACTAAAGCTTGAAGTTCCCTAAGGTGGGTGCAAATCGCAGGCCCACTTTTCACCAGACCTCAATTTGTAATTTGAAAAGACCCATCAAAATATAACAGGGGTATTCAACTTGCACACTCAGTGTTTTACAATTTACATATCAGAAACAGTATGAAAATATAAAAATAAACGTTTTAAATAATTAAGTTAACCACTCCCCCCAGTCACGTTTTTTGTTTAAAAATTCTGTAAATGTTTTTGCACTTTTCTTTGTTGACAAAAATCGGGTTCTCCCAGTGGCTCGATTTTGCCTCACAGTATTTATCTTAAGATTTCTGGCACCAATAGGGTCATTTTACAAATAGTCCATGTCACTACTCTCTAGTGTAGCTCCCTCTAAACTAAAAGAAGGTCTGGTCAGACTGATTTTTAGACTGTGAATTACCTCCTACTTATTGGTCAACTATATTCTTTTCAACAAACTAACAACCTGCTCAATGATGCACACGTGGGGTTTCGCCCCCTACATGTGGAAAATTAGTGCGTTTTGGTGAACATTATCTGCGCCATCTTGCCTCTTCCCCTGATGCCACACTTTTGTCGTGCGCGCCCGCCATTTTAAGATGCCCCGATCAGAACAAACCCTTTTGCATGCCGCTGGCCCCTGACATAGCCCTTTGCCTTCGCTAAGCCTGCACGCTGACCACCCCCTGCTTGCACCTGCCTTGAGTCATAAACCCCTCTTCGGCGCTGCTCTGCCCCCGGCCCTCATCCTGTTCCCAGCGCGACACCTCCCTGCTTTCCTTTCATGATCTCCGGCCCTTAGATGCAAACCCCCTTTTTCCCCGTGTGCCCGTTTTGTCCTCCCCGTTCCCAAGCCGACACCCAGCTCTGCCGATACCACCCTTGCCCCTCCCCGTACAATAGAAAGCTTCCCCCATCAAAGAAATCCCCGGGTTGATCAAAGCCCCCACCCCATGAGACCCAATCACACTCCCCACATTCCGTGACTCGGCGGATTATCCAGCTGCGCGATGCTCATCACCTGTTGTGATTAGGGTGGGGATTTCAACTGTAAATGTGTGTGGGAACGGGCCCCAAAGGGGGATTCCGGGTATGTCTTTCCGTATATCAAAGCTTTGTCACATATATGTAAACTGCAATAAAAACCATAAAACACTGTATATAAGGGGCCAGGCCTCAAACGTAAGTTAGAGCACCTCAGAACGATACCTTCTGTCCGTTTCGTTGTGTTCTCCTCCGGAGAGAATAAAAAACCTTGTTTCCTGCTTTCCAGTCTCCAGCGCCTGCCTCTTCATTGATTTAAATGACTAGAGGGTCACAGAGGCAATACCGCCGGGCAAATATCGATTGTCCCCGACCCGATTGAAACTGTTTTTACAATTGGCGTCCCAAGCGTGGGGCCCATCAGCGACTCGTGGATCCAGTGGGAGAGGTCCCGACGACAGAGTGAACGACTGCAACGATCGGGAGAGCTCTTGCCCAATAGACCCTCGTCTGGCAGCCGATCATCCGAACTTCACTAGTTCCGAACAGACCTCTCTCGAGTGATCTACGGTCCTGACTGGGAACCATCAGGAGTGCCGTGAGAAATACGAGAAAAAGAGGACGATCGGGCGCTGGATTCGGAAGACAAGAAACTGTCCACATGGTCCGGGTAAGGTCGTGTTGCCACGACTAATTGCGAAATTTGTTTTGATCGCTTGATTGTTCAAAATACTAGTATTGCCTTGTTTATTTTTATTTAGAGATTCACTGTCTGCAAACGGAGAAGCAACAGGCTCTCTCTCCCTTTGCAAGCAGTGGAGGATAAGTAGGGTAGCAGCCGTGCTTATTCTTTTTCTCCCCCACTCAATAATTGCTTGAAACTGAACTGTTGTTCACAAACTATTGTTTCCTGGAGATTCTCTGTCTGCAAGCAGGGAAGAGACCATCCTTTTTGCAGATAGTGAAAAGGGTAGGTAACGCAGATCTTTGCGATCCTACTCATTCTCCCCATTGTTATTTTGTTGGTCTATTGGTTTTTTTTGGGATCCATGAGGTATTCACTGCCTGCAAACAACGTAGAATAGAAATATTCTGTCTAGTCTTTGCACCTAGTGATAAGATAGGCAGTGCTGACTTTTTAGTCCCTCGTTACGAGCCGTCATGTCTGTCTTCTCCCCATTGATAAATAGCCTGTTTAGCCCGGACCGGGTGTTAGAGGTGGACCATATGGCTCCACTAGAAGGCACCCCTAATAAGGACATGTTCATAAACTATGGGTTAGTCACCATAGCTTATAATAAATTATGGCACAGGTATACCGAAGATAGCCAAGACAAACAGTGGCCACTGGCAGGATCCTTTGACCTTGATAAAATAGAAACGTTAGAAATAGCCCTTCGAAATAATAAGACGACGCCAATTATGCTCGACAGTCTCGGTATGTGGCGCAGAGAGGCTACGAAACGACAGAGAAAAGACGAGGATAAACCAAGTAGGGAAATATACCGACAGGACAACCCCAGGACACCGCTACCCACAACTTACCCCCCGACACTATACCAAGGACGACCAGACTTAGGGTCAGACCAATGCGCTTTTTGTAGGTATGTCGGACACTGGAAAGCCCAATGCCCGACTCTACTGAGCGTGAGTAGGAGCAGAGGACCGACAGGAACGACAGACCGACAGTACGAGAAAAGGCGCGAGACAGAGAAGAACCCGACTTACATAGACAGGCCAGACAGAACCACCACGTTTGATTATGCCCGATGGCACAGATTTCGCCAGGAAAATCTCAGCGGCATGATCAAGTTCTCCTAGGTCGGGCAATGTCAAGACGGGAACCCAGCCTCGTTTAAAAACTTACAGACGGAAAGAGATAATTATGACCGATAACTGTTTTTATATTTGTCTTGGGTCTTTGTATGTCGTACTTGTACTGCCCCCCGTCTGAGTTCGTGTGTATGTAAATGTACAAATCTGCGTCACCCCTCTACACGTGTTTCCGTGTTACTCGACCCCTGTTAGCAGAAACTTAGCATAAAAGCAACCTGGAAAGAAAGAAATGATAAGACAAAATCCGTAGAACATTAATAAACTTGAAACTTGAACTTTTAATTTAACACAACAAACAAGGAATAATAACGATAAAACTGTAGAAAATGAAAGTCAAACAGAACATTCGCCCCCCCCCCATTCTGGAACCTTCCAAAATAGGGCAGGGTTACGGCTACGCCCAACCAACGGCAACCCATATAAGGCGAGCCCCGCCGCCAACTCTTGGTCAGGAAATCTTAACGTATGGGGGAGCCGGAGGAGAGGCAGGAGCCCGCAGCCTGGGCATTTGCAGGTAGTCCCGCCACATGTCTCCTTGGCCGGCCGCGACGGGCCTGGAGAGACTAAGGTAGTCCCGCCACATGTCAAGAGGAGAGCGAGGCATCTCTTCCTTTTCTCTTCTGTCACAGCCGCAGCAGTCCTGGACGGCGGGATGTCCTGCACGTACCTCCACAACAATTTGTCCAAGTTGGGCTGGGAGGGAGAGGCGACGCGGACGAGCCTCTCCCACCTCCACCGGTAGGAGGTTTCCCAGCCCCCAGTCCGACGCCGAACACCCCCAGTCAGGCGATGGTGCCCATACTTCCACAGCACCGGACACACCATGGTGGCACCCCAGTACTTGCGCAGCACCGAACACACAATGGTGGCACCCCAGTATTTGCGCAGCACCGAACGTACAATGGTGACACTTAGGGAACACCGGATGTGGAGAGGCCTTCATGCAGGGCGATGAAAAGGAGCGGCATGGAGTGCACCGGGAGAAGGAGACGATGTGAACGAGTCTCCCTCGCCCCCCCCCAGGTGGGGGCATCACAGCTGCACCCCAGCTGAACGTCCCGCTCTCACAAAACAGGGACCTCTTCCTTTCACTCCGAAGGGTCTCTTCCATTCTTGCAAACTCGACGAGGGTGGCCCCTGTAGGGCCTCAAAATGGCGTCTGGATCCGCTGGAAGGCGGGCCCCGGCCACTAGAGTAACTTCGGCCAGCCATACAACTCAAACATTTGTCCCATGGAGCACGAGCCCCCATCTCCGGCAGCATCTCCGCAGCCTTGAAGATCATACAAAGGTCCCCGGCGGAGCCTTCGGCCTTTGCAGGTTTCCGGTAAGGGACGGCTGCTTCGATCGCCAACGAAACAAACATGACATTGCCACACCTTCTGTTAGCGTGAATTCTAGAACTGCCGAAAAGGACTCTGGTCCAAACTGCCAGTAATGGAAACATTTCCCCCTGATGCTGCTTCCGGACTGTGCCGGCCCCGCCCAAAATGGCGCTGGTATCAATCGGAACTTACGAACACCTCGTGGTGTTCCTTCGCACTAATATAAACTTGATGTTCTGAGATTTTTGTGATCCTTTGTACACTTGGCTAGAAAAGACAAGGAGAGCTCACTCGACGAACAGTATGAAAAGATCCCCGTTACAAACGTTGATTACGAATATACAATGTATTATATTTTTATAACTGATGTAAACCTCATTTACGATACATGCGTACGGTATGTATATAGGGAACCTGATTACAACTGTTATGCTTATGTTTCTAAATTATGAAAATATATGCCCCCGAACCCCCAGCCAATTAATAGACGTTTTAGTCTCTCACAAATGAATGAATGAAACTTTCCGATGTTTTTACTGTTGCAAACGACACCCCCGCTGTACGCACTTTAGCCATTGCCACGACCGACCAAATACGACCACACCCTCCTAATCCATATGCTGAAATGAATTTGCAAAATAAAGTCTTTGAAACTATGGACGGGTATTGCATGCTTTATTTTAAAACAATATGGGATGGGTAGGAAAGTTCTTTTTCTGTGCACCCTACTCTGCTCTCTCTTTAAGGTTAAAGGAAGATGGTTGCCCAGCCCTGGAGGACGGATCGGATCGACAACACGACACTCCGTCTTAAAAGTACGCGACTGACTCATGAACTCTCGCGTAGAGGAAGACCGTGACTTCCAAGGATGGGTAAAACGAATGGTGTAAATGAGGGAATGTAAAAGGAGGGTGAAATGAAATAATGTAAATATTGTAAAGTACAACGTTCCAAAGTAGCAGGGACCCAAGAACCGAAGAACTTTAGAACGCCACGGCGTTGAAAGAGGTTTAAGGATCCCGATAGTGAGATATATCCTTTGACTAGATACCTCGCACTAGGCACCTCTGGTTTCCTTTTTATGTTTCCCCGCACACGCCCTACATGAACACACTACCCCCCCTCGACTCCGAAAACCATATCCCCGGGGACCCTGCCCCAAGGAGGAAAGACGAGTTAGAGGTAAGTAAAGGACTTATGAATCCATGTATTTGTATGCGCGCGAATGCTGTCTCCCCCACCCCCCCCCCTTTTTTCCTCCCTCTGCAGGTTACATCAGAGATTACAGCCAAGGTGTGGCGAAGATCTGAGACCTTGCCATGTCTAAGTGCACGAAACGGACTAGCGCCGCAGGGTGGTGTCTAAGCACGCCTGCAAACTACTCACGTATCGAACAAACCCGAAAAATTAGCACAACCTGATAAAAAGTGATCACCCTTAAACCAGACCGGACGAATGAACCCACGTTACGTATGATGCGAAACTGTGAGGGAATGTGTGTGTGTGTGTGGCTGAGGCGTTGACCCAACTGGTCAAAGGACCGAGAATGCGAGAAAGTGCGACAAAATGGTACCTCCTTTTTCTTCTTTCCTTTTCCCAAAGCACGTCCCCTCTACCCTGTCTAATGCTCAAACTGCATGATTACAAGCTAACGTGGACTCGTGAATACCCTTTACTGTGTAATGCACTAAATAGCCTTTCTCGAACGCACTGCCGCCCTCTCCGTTGCACGTGTACTATTTAGCCTGCCGTTGCACTCTCTCTCTCTCTCTTTCTCTCTTTCTCTCTCTCTCTCTCTCTCTCTCTCTCTCTCTCTCTCTCTCTCTCTCACTCTCTCTCTATTTTTCACTACCACTCTTCCGAGTGGTTAGCCCCGAAATTGGCAGATTGCCACCCCTAGCACACCACCTAATTGGCTTCAAATACCGTCAGTATTTGCACAAACATTTGTCTTTAATGCAATCACCCTGAGGCCGCGTCATTACCTCTCCTTTTCCGCTAGAAGTCAATGAACCCAGGTTGGGCCGTAAGGGAAAGGACAGGTAAGACGACAGAGGTTCCCTAATCTGGCCCGAAATAAGGGAACTACATGTCAACGGCTCCTATAGTATAAAACAAGGACCTCAGAATACGCGACCCTCCCCTCCCCGAATCGTCGCAATACCCAAACCAGAAAAACGATCACCCCCGTTGCCTCCCCTGTCTATGTCCCTGGTTGTTTCCCATAAATCCCCTGTCCTTCCTAGTTAAGTAACCGGGCTGTAAAAGGTTACGTAGGACCCAGAATGATGTTTTACAAGGTTAACAGACTAGACCAAGGTAAAGAAATCGTCAAAATGAACCTCGCAGTAGCTGAAAAACAGGATGCACCGATAGAAAGGAAATGTTTAGCCATGTTCGTCTCTCAGCGAAATACCTGTGTAGTACCATGTTGACGACTCACTGTACCCTTTTGTAAATGTGAAACTCTAGAGAACGGCATATCTTTGCCAGATTTATCTCCCGAAGGTGGGTTACCATCAGATGAACTGTCATGCCTGTAATAAATGATTATGAAGGAAAGTCATAGTAAATCCAGCAGGTCCGCCACCGGTCATTCATATGCCAGTTGTGAACGTTAAAAATGACGGACATTTTCATTCTTTGCCTGGAGCTGGGAGAGAAATAGACTTTTTGATTATCTTCATCCGAAAATTTTCTAAAAGACTGTCTTTTCAAACTTGTTTAAGGGTACTGCTGTTGGAGGAGAGAAGGGCCGGATGTGGGAGCACGAGGCCCGACTGCAGACTAAGGGACACCTACGACATTGGCCAAGGCGAGACCACGACTGAAAAGAGCTGCAGGACGAGGCACTGTTTTCGACAGCATGAAAAGAAAGGGTCGACCTGATGCCCCTGCTCGACGTCCAGTGCCTGTCGACAAGTCCCCGCTCTCTGAATTCCGTCACACGCCCGCCTATTTGAAGTCTCTCGTTCCCCTAGTTTGTTCCTAATTTGGCCTTGCTCCATCCCCCTCTTTTTCCTCTGACCTACCCTATAGACTGTTTTGAACGCTCTTCTTCCATCGGAACTTTCTGACAATCACCTCAAAGGACACGGGGCGAAAAGGACCTTTTCCGACCAGAAACGCGAGGAAAGGGTCGTGCCCTGCAACGCAGAACTTAGACCAGAGCTGGACTCGTAGCTCCACCGCCGGTGCTCAACAGCGCCAACGAAAGACCACAAAGAACAATGAGAACTCGTAAACTTCGAACGTTTGACCTCCTCAACCACCGTTTTTTTCTACGCCTCATTTCTCTCCCAGCCACCATTGTATTGATCCTGCTCCAATCCGAATCCGAAATATGTATTAACCTGCCAGTTTACGTTATGATATGTACTTGCTGCTCGCCGTTTTTGTATTTCATTCCTATGACTTTCCTGCTGAACAAGTTTATCAAAGTTCATCAAATAGGTGCACCTCCTAAAAACTAGAAACCTCAAAGTGTATTGTTTACAACTCTTTATCTTGGGTTTCCTACCGTTCTCTCTCTCATACTCACCACAATAGACCCGAGTAGAAAATGAACCAACAAGATGTCTTGAATATGTTAAAGGAGGGACTGTGGAAAATTAGTGCGTTTTGGTGAACATTATCTGCGCCATCTTGCCTCTTCCCCTGATGCCACACTTTTGTCGTGCGCGCCCGCCATTTTAAGATGTCCCGATCAGAACAAACCCTTTTGCATGCCGCTGGCCCCTGACATAGCCCTTTGCCTTCGCTAAGCCTGCACGCTGACCACCCCCTGCTTGCACCTGCCTTGAGTCATAAACCCCTCTTCGGCGCTGCTCTGCCCCCGGCCCTCATCCTGTTCCCAGCGCGACACCTCCCTGCTTTCCTTTCATGATCTCCGGCCCTTAGATGCAAACCCCCTTTTTCCCCGTGTGCCCGTTTTGTCCTCCCCGTTCCCAAGCCGACACCCAGCTCTGCCGATACCACCCTTGCCCCTCCCCGTACAATAGAAAGCTTCCCCCATCAAAGAAATCCCCGGGTTGATCAAAGCCCCCACCCCATGAGACCCAATCACACTCCCCACATTCCGTGACTCGGCGGATTATCCAGCTGCGCGATGCTCATCACCTGTTGTGATTAGGGTGGGGATTTCAACTGTAAATGTGTGTGGGAACGGGCCCCAAAGGGGGATTCCGGGTATGTCTTTCCGTATATCAAAGCTTTGTCACATATATGTAAACTGCAATAAAAACCATAAAACACTGTATATAAGGGGCCAGGCCTCAAACGTAAGTTAGAGCACCTCAGAACGATACCTTCTGTCCGTTTCGTTGTGTTCTCCTCCGGAGAGAATAAAAAACCTTGTTTCCTGCTTTCCAGTCTCCAGCGCCTGCCTCTTCATTGATTTAAATGACTAGAGGGTCACAGAGGCAATACCGCCGGGCAAATATCGATTGTCCCCGACCCGATTGAAACTGTTTTTACATACAGAAGTACAGAATAGCCTCTTGATGACGTTTTTAATTATCTCAGGCTAGCTGAAGATAATATCACCTCTGTCCTAATTTTCCTTGATTTGTCAGCAGCATTTCATACCTTTGACCACTCAATTTTATTTTTTAGATTAAAGGGCTGTGGACTCAACAGTACACTTTCAGCCTGGTTTTCTTCTTTTTAAAGTAATATATCTCAAAAGTAATATATCTCAAAGAGTCCGCCCAAGTAGGTAACTTTCTCTATGATACATATTACCTAAAACTAGTGGCATTCCACGCGGTTCTATTCTCTCTCCTTCTCTAACACCTACATGCTTCTCCTTATGAAGCTGATATACCCCTCAGCTGTAGGTTCAATGCCTACGCTGATGATACACTGCTAAATTTTCATCTTGATAACAATCAGTTGGTGTATATACGAATTGCCTGTGTACTGTCAAAAGCTGGACCGATCAAAAATGGTTAAAGATTAATTTTTAGAAGAACTGAAGTCCTTACAGTTGGCAAAGCATGGGCTCCTGTTTTCTGTCCAGCGTCTCTTAGTCCATTTCCCACCTTACAACTCTGCAGAGTTTGGGTGTTAAATTTAACAGCATATTGACCATGGCAAATCAGATATGTGTGGTGGCTCCTTCATGTACCTACTGGCTGCATAAATTGACACCTTTTCTGTCGTTGCTCTACCTTGATTGCAGGAAAGCAGTAGCAACAGACGTTACAGGAATAAGATTACATTATTACAATTCCCTTTTTAGGAAGCTCCACAATAGTGATCAAAACTTCCAATGTACCCAAAGTCAAGCATGCAGACTTGTTGCATTGTTACCCTGTTTTTTTCTGCTTCCACTTTACACCATTCAAAAAAGAGTTATTTTTAAAACTATGTTTAATTCATAAAGGCCTCTTTGAAGACGCTCCTCTGTTTCTGCGATCCAAAATCCAGAATTTTGACCTTACTCTTCCTTTGCTCACATTGCCTGCTTTTCTTCTGTCTCAACCTTTTTGTAGAAATTGTTCTTAGGGTAGAAAGCACCTCTAGAAATCTCTTTCACTACATCTGAAATATACTTCCTAGTTCAGTATGTTCTGGACAAAAAAAATAAGTTTGTTCTTTTCTTGATTTCTTTGTATCACTTGTCAAGTTTCCACTTTAGGGCCCAGAGACCTCGGGTGTATACGCACTTTAGAAATACACATTAACATAACGTAACATAACCATCACACCAGTCTCCCAGTTGATATGTGGTCTGCCCTCAAAATCTTTAGTCAACATCTTCTGGAGTCCCACCGACTGGCATGGGAAAACTTGCATCCAAGACAATCAGAGGAGTCACAGTGCCAGTTGAAGGAGGACAGGGACCAGAATTGGTCGCATTGCCAGCAGATGCAGGTCTGCAAATCTCTGTCCAGTAGTCGTTGACAGCTCAATTGAAGAGAAAACAAGGTTAAATTCTTTCTGGAATAGCACTGTCATAGAGACTGAAGAGAACAGCTTTTAGCTCAGCCCCACCATCAGTCTCTGCTTCAAGTGTCGCTGACTGCCACTTTATTGTAGTTAATTGTAGCTCAGGTACAAACTTTTAATTACAAAACAAAACATATTTTGGATTGTTTTACTTCAGCATATTTACACATGATATCAGTGAACTGAATGGCCTTTTATAGAATTTGTAAATCATACCCTTTCTGCCCTTAAGATTTTGTTAATGACTCAAGAGGCAAGCCAGTTGTCTTGTACCTTTATTGTCACTGTTGGATTGTAGGAGCTGTCAAACCATACACAAGAGAGTTTTTGTATAGTGAGCATCCTCAACTGAATTATGTCAAGGTGATATTAAATGATGCTGAATTTGTAGAGCGCAGGGCTACTTCAGCGGAGTATCCCAGTGCTGCTCATCCTCAGACGGTGAACGACCTTTACAAGGCAGCCGTTACACCGCAATACATTTACATCGCAGTCATTACAACGCAAGTCGTTACGACTTGCGCTTGATGGCACTATACACTAAGGAATAGTATGATTTACTATTCCAACACCTTCCCTACTGTTACGTAGGCTGGAGTCGGAATAGTAAATCATTTTATTCCTAAGTCCAGCGCCTCTAGTGCAAGTCGTTGTAACGACTTGCATTGTAATAACTGCGGTGTAACGACCGCGGTGTAACGTCACATATTCCCTCAGACTGTATACCACTCACAATCAGCCGTATGAAAATATGTGCTTTTCTAATTATTTACTGCAGCTGGCCTGGTCCTGGATCAAACGAATGGAAGTCGGAGGTTCGGTCCAAGCCTTGCCTGCCAAAACTGTGAAGAAATGCCAGCCACACCTGGGCAAGCGAAACTCTGGAATCTTGTAAATGTAAATGTAGTATACTTGTAAAGCGCACAGGTGCCCCAGCAACGGGGCGTCCCGGCGCTGTATAACTCTGGGGAACCCGTCCTGGCTTTCCCTGTGGGATGGTCCCTTGCTGGGAGTCCCCAAGGTGGAGCCAGGCATCCCCGGAATTGGTGGGGCCGTTGTGGAGATTAGGCAAGCTAATGCCCAGAGTTGCCGAGTGGAACCCCTGATTAGAGTAAGCACCGAAGCGAGAATTATCGAGTCCGCTGACCAAGGTCCACGACCCTGCCGCGTCGGGAATTGAACCCTGATCCCAGGCTGACTTCTGCTCTCAGGCCTGCCGCCTCTAACCAGTGAGCCACACTACTCCACTAATCTTGACAAGCAAAACCGCGGCAGAGCAAAGAGATCACGGAGGATTACAGTGAAGGATTCTCCTAATCAAGTATCTTGGACCGCGCAAAAAAAAAAACATGATGGACAGTAGTTACCGCTTTTAACAAAATTCTCTTCTTGATGGGTAGCCAATGCAGTTCCCGCAGCAAAGATGTGACAGAGTCTCTCCTAAATAGACCAAAAATAGGCAAGCTGCTGCATTTTGAACTATGTGCAGTTTCCTGAGCTTATAATGTGGCACTCCAATATAGAGGGCATTAAAGTAGTCCATCCTAGATGTTATTAAAACATGGACTACTGTTCTGCAGGCATGTGCTGGTAAGAGGTCCCAAACTTTTCTTCTAGATTGTGACAGACTAAAAGAGATCCTGGCTGCAGACCCAGTCTGAGAGTCCACTGAAAGCCTGTCATCAATTTTACTCCCAGATTCTTACCTACCGTCGTAGGGGCCGGGGGTGGGTCTAGAGATGGAATATCCCCTATCCAACTCAAGTTGGTACAAAGGCTGCTGCCGTTCTTAAACAAGAGAATCTACATTTTTAGTCTTGCACATCCAAGTCAGGACATCTTTCAGGCAAAGCATAGAACCAATGAAATTTGGTGGGAAGCAGAATGATCAAAGGTGAAAAGTAATTGTGTGCCATCTGCATAAGATATAGTTACCACACCATAAGATTCAATCAAGGTAGCTAACAGAGCCATGTATATATTGAACAGAGTAGGATTCAATGAAGTGTCCGGAGACACTCCAGAGGCAAGCTTCTTCTGAGGTGAAGAATAAAGGGTCAACTAAATCGTTTGAATTCTGCCTTCAATGAAGATTTTAACCCAATGCCATGCTGAACCACCTATGCCTATTTCTGCCAACCTTTATAGAAGCATCGTTCCACAGTGTCAAAGGCTGCAGATAGGTCTAACAAACTGAGGGTAGCCCTTTTCCCCTCATTAAGCGCAAATCTGAGGGTTTTCGTAACTTCCAGGAGGGCCAACTCAGTACTATTCTGTGGCCAAAATCCTGACTGGGTACCATGGAGAACCATGTTGGCCTCCAGGTAGTTGGATACCTAAGTGTTGACGACTGTTTCTAAATATTTTAGAAACTACAGGTAACAGAGAGATCGCCAAGTAGTTGGACCAAACAGCTGAATCGACACATGTTTTTTTTTTAGGAGAGGAATCAGTTTCTCCTTTTCCAGCAAGTTGGAACAAATGCTGCGTCGAAGGAGTGGCCAAACAGCTCCTTTAAAACAAAAGCAATAGAGGTGGCAAAAAGTGTGAAAAGGATTGGGGGAACCGGGTAAGTGGGGAGCTAGAGCAATAGTGCATTAGTACAGATTATGTTTCGAACAGAGAAATAGGTCCTAATATGTTCAATGAACAGGGCACAGTCTGCCTCTCACCAGGATCAGTGGCGTCCCTAAGGTCACTTTCGTTGCCTGAAAGATCAAGGCCTTTGTAGGATTCTTAGGATCTTATCCTCAAAAACAGAGGACAACTGTTCACACAGGTCCTCCAAGGCCTTGATAGACGAATTACAAGCTGTCGGTTTAGATAAGATTTTGCAGTTTTGAAGATTTCCTTAGAGGAAAACTCAGCAGCCTCAATGTGATCACTTTAATATGATCACTGAGCATTTCTAATACCAATGACATGAAACCATCTCAAACTAAACACTCTCAAAACCGAATTCCTCCTAATCGCCCACCCAGTCACCCGTCACTGAGGAATGGGTGAAACATGTAGTTGAAGGGTGAAGACGTCTTGGTGTGGTGTGCGCGTGACCCCTGGGCACTGAGTATGAGTTATTGGATGCGGCAGTCAGGAGCCCAGCACAGTGGAACAATGTTTAAATCTGTATATGGTTTTGAACAAGTACACTGCGGCTCGCACCTAGCCTTTATGGATCAGTCCTCAGCTTTCGATTGTGTAAATAGATCGAAGCTCTGGCAGATTATGTCCTCTATTGGTATCGACAGGGACATTGTTCTATTTCTTAGGAGAGACCCTTAAAGAGACTCTACAGCGGCTGTTTGCTACTCAAAAGATCTTAAGGTAACCCGCAACTTTGATATTAGGAGGGGGTGCGCCAGAGGTGTATCCTGGCTCCCTCCGTTTTTTAGGTCTCGCTGAAGCAATGCGTAAGCGGCGAGATTCTAGTAAGCAGTACAAAAAGTCTGCCAAAACTGCGGATTAGACACAGTTCATGTGATCTATGCGTGTGCACGCCATCGGCAGCCACGTCACACCACCATTTGTCTGTGCCTTGCATCAGACTTCAAAGGCTGCCGCTCCCCCAATCAGACTTCAAAGGCTACCGCTCTCCCGCCCCTGCATCAGACTTCAAAGGAATGCGCTCCCGCTCCCCCATTCCCCCGCCACAGCAATGGCGAGAGCTTGTTTCTGAACGAAAGTGAAAGCCTACTGTGCTTGTTTACAGTAGCCTTGCTCCTCAAATGCTGTTGCTGTGTTGCCATCTCTCTAGGGACACGCAGCATGAAAACACTCGACTTGCTAGCTGCAATGCTACATCCGCTATGCTTTGCCTCTAGACACGTTGATCCCTCGCAGACTGTGCTGACTCTGCCCCTCTGATTCTGAAAATGACCAACCCAGTCACCACCAGTCTCTTCTCTCTGTCTTATGATGTCTGCCCTGCCACCATTTACTTCAGACCCTCACACCTCTTCACCCTCACACACCCTCACACCCTCTCACCCTCACACACCCTCACTCACCCTCACCCTCACACCCTCACACACCCTCACACTCTCACCCCCTAACCCCCCTCACCCTCACAGCCCTCTCCGCCTCACTCACCCTCACCCCCTCAGACCCTCTTACCCTCACACCCCCTCACCCTCACACCCCCTCACCCTTACACCCCCTCACCCTTACATCCCCTCACCCTCAGACACCCTCACACCCTCTCACCCTCACACACC
Source organism: Lissotriton helveticus (assembly GCF_964261635.1). Classification (NCBI taxonomy): domain Eukaryota; kingdom Metazoa; phylum Chordata; class Amphibia; order Caudata; family Salamandridae; genus Lissotriton; species Lissotriton helveticus. The sequence continues at coordinate 1,123,863,792 of NC_136071.1, forward strand.
CTCACTCACCCTCACATCCTCACCCACCCTCACTGACCCTCACACCCTCACCCTCACCCCCTCACAATCCTCTCACCCTCACTCACCCCACACCCTCACACCCCGTCATCCTTACACCCCTTCACCCTCACACCCCTCACCCTCACACACCCCTCCCACTCACACACCCCTCACCCTCACTCACCCTCTCACCCACCCTCACCCACCCTCACACCCTCACCCACCCTCACACACCCTCACTCACCCTCACACCCTCACCCACCCTCAACCACCCTCACACCCTTACACCCTCTCACGCTCACACACCCTCACTCACCCTCACCCTCACAATCCTCCCACCCTCACCCCTTCACACCCCCACACACCTTACCCTCACCCTCACACACCCACACCCTCACCCCCTCACCCTCACACACCCTCACACCCTCTCACCCTCACTCACCCTCACCCCCTCACACCCCTCACTCACCCTCACCCCCTCACCCTCACACTCACATACCCTCACCCTCACACACACTAACCCTCACTCCCCCTCTCACTCTCACACACCCTCTCACCTTCACACCCCCTCACCCTCACACACCCTCACCCTCACTCACCCTCTCACCCTCACACACCCTCACCCTCACACACCCTCACCCTCACACCCCTTCACCCTCACACCCCCTCACACCCTCACCCTCACACCCCTCACTGTCACACCCCTCACCCTCACACCCCTCACCCTCACTCCCCCTCACCCACCCTCACACCCCCTCACCATCACACCCCCTCACACTCACACACCCTCACCCTCACACCCTCTCACCCTCACACACCCTCATCCTCACACACCCTCACACACCCTCGCTCACACTCCCTCATTCACCCTCACACCCCCCACCCTCCCACCCTAACTCACCCTCACTCACCCTCTCCCCCCTCACCCCCTCACCCCCTCTCACCCTCACACACCCTCACACCCCCTCACCCTCTCACCCTCACACACCATCACCCTCACACACCCTCACCCTCACACACCCTTACCCTCACACCCCCTCACCCTCACACCCCCTCACCCTCTCACCCTCACACACCATCACCCTCACACCCCCTCACCCTCACACCCTGACCCACCCTCACACACCCTCACTCACCCTCATGCCCTCACCCTCACACACTCACCCCCACCCTCACAGCCCTCTCACCCTCACTCACCCTTACCCCCTCACACCCCTCACCCTCACACCCCCTCACCCTCACACATCCTCACACCCCCTCACCCTCACACCCACTCACCCTCACACACCCTCTCACCCTCACACACCCTCACTCACCCTCACTCACCCTCACCCACCCTCACCCAACCTCACTCTCACCCCCTCACCCTCACAACCCTCTCACCCCCACACCCTCACACCCTCTCACACCCTCACTCACCCTCACACCCTCACCCACCCTCACCCTCACACCCTCACACACCCTCACTCACCCTCACACACACTCACACACCATCACTCACTCTCACTCACCCTCACTCACCCTCACACCCTCACCCTCACAACCCTCTCACCCTCACTCACCCTCACACCCTCATACCCCCACACACCCTCACCCTCACACCCCTCACCCTCACACCCCCTCACCATCACCCCCTCACCCTCACAGCCCCACTCCCTCACACACCCTCACACCTTCACACACCCTCACACACCGTCACTCACCCTCACCCACCCTCACTCACCCTCACACCCTCACCCTCACACCCTCACCCCCTCACTCACTCTCACCCCCTCACACCCCCTCACAACCCTCACCCCCTCACCCTCACACACCTCCTCACCCTCACACCCCCTCACTCTCACACACCCTCACCCTCACTCACCTTCTCACACACCCTCTCACCATCACACCCCCTCATCCTCAAACCCCCTCACCCTCACTCACCCTCACACCCCCTCACCCTCACACCCCCTCACCCCCCTCGCACCCTCACCCTCACACACCCTCACCCTCACACCCCTCACACCCCTTACCCTCACACCCCTCACCCTCACACCCCTCGCCCTCACACACCCTCACCCACCCTCACTCACCCTCTCACCCTCACACACCCTCTCACCATCACACCCCCTCACCCTCAAACCCCCTCACCCTCACTCACCCTCTCACCCTCACACCCCCTCACCCTCACACCCCTCGCCCTCACCCCCCCGCACCCTCACACACCCTCACACCCCCTCACCCTCACACACCCTCACCCTCACACACCCTCACCCTCACACACCCTCACTTACCCTCACACACCCTCACTCACCCTCACACCCCTTCACGCTCCCACCCTCACTCACCCTCACACCCCCTCACTCTCACACACCCTCACCCCCCTTACCCTCACACCCCCTCACACCCCCTCACCCCCTCTCACCCTCACTCACCCTCACACCCCCTCACCCTCACACACCCTCACATCCCCTCACCCTCACACCCCCTCACCCACCATCATCCTCACACACCCTCACCCTCAGACACCGTCACCCTCACACCCCCTCACCCTCACACACCCACACCCTCACCCCCTCACCCTCACACACCCTCACACCCTCTCACCCTCACACACCCTCACTCACCCTCACCCCCTCACACCCCTCACTCACCCTCACCCCCTCACACTCACACCCCCTCACACTCACATACCCACACCCTCACACACACTAACCCTCACTCCCCCTCTCACTCTCACACACCCTCTCACCCTCACACCCCCTCACCCTCACACACCCTCACCCTCACTCACCCTCTCACCCTCACACCCCCTCACCCTCACACACCCTCACCCTCACTTACCCTCACACCCCTTCACCCTCACACCCCCTCACACCCTCACCCTCACACCCCTCACTGTCACACCCCTCACCCTCACACCCCTCACCCTCACTCCCCCTCACACCCCCTCACCATCACACCCCCTCACACTCACACACCCTCACCCTCACACCCTCTCACCCTCACACACCCTCATCCTCACACACCCTCACACACCCTCGCTCACACTCCCTCACTCACCCTCACACCCCCACCCTCTCACCCTCACTCCCCCTCTCCCCCCTCACCCCTCACCCCCTCTCACCCTCACACACCCTCACCCTCACACACCCTTACCCTCACACACCCTCACACCCTCTCACCCTCACACACCCTCACTCACCCTCACCCTCACACCCTCACACACCCTCACACTCTCACCCCCTAACCCCCCTCACCCTCACAGCCCTCTCCGCCTCACTCACCCTCACCCCCTCACACCCTCTTACCCTCACATCCCCTCACCCTCACACCCCCTCACCCTTACACCCCCTCACCCTTACATCCCCTCACCCTCAGACACCCTCACACCCTCTCACCCTCACACACCCTCACTCACCCTCACACCCTCACCCACCCTCACTGACCCTCACCCCCTCACAATCCTCTCACCCTCACTCACCCCACACCCTCACACCCCGTCATCCTTACACCCCCTCACCCTCACACCCCTCACCCTCACACACCCCTCCCACTCACACACCCCTCACCCTCACTCACACTCCCACCCACCCTCACCCACCCTCACACCCTCACCCACCCTCACACACCCTCACTCACCCTCACACCCTCACCCACCCTCAAACACCCTCACACCCTTACACCCTCTCACGCTCACTCACCCTCACTCACCCTCACCCTCACAATCCTCCCACCATCACCCCTTCACACCCCCACACAACTTACCCTCACACACCTCACCCTCACACACCCACACCCTCACCCCCTCACCCTCACACACCCTCACACCCTCTCACCCTCACTCACCCTCACCCCCTCACACCCCTCACTCACCCTCACCCCCTCACCCTCACACTCACATACCCTCACCCTCACACACACTAACCCTCACTCCCCCTCTCACTCTCACACACCCTCTCACCCTCACACCCCCTCACCCTCACACACCCTCACCCTCACACACCCTCTCACCCTCACACCCCCTCACCCTCACACACCCTCTCCCTCACACCCCTTCACCCTCAAACGCCCTCACACCCTCACCCTCACACCCCTCACTGTCACACCCCTCACCCTCACACCCCTCACCCTCACTCCCCCTCACCCACCCTCACACCCCCTCAAATCACACCCCCTCACACTCACACACCCTCACCCTCACACCCTCTCACCCTCACACACCCTCATCCTCACACACCCTCACACACCCTCGCTCACACTCCCTCACTCACCCTCACACCCCCCACCCTCTCACCCTAACTCACCCTCACTCACCCTCTCCCCCCTCACCCCCTAACCCCCTCTCACCCTCACACCCCCTCACACCCCCTCACCCTCTCACCCTCACACACCCTCACCCTCACTCACCCTCTCACCCTCACACCCCCTCACCCTCACACACCCTCACCCTCACACCCCTTCACCCTCAAACCCCCTCACACCCTCACCCTCACACCCCTCACTGTCACACCCCTCACCCTCACACCCCTCACCTTCACTCCCCCTCACCCACCCTCACACCCCCTCAAATCACACCCCCTCACACTCACACATCCTCACCCTCACACACCCTCATCCTCACACACCCTCACACACCCTCGCTCACCCTCCCTCACTCACCCTCACACCCCCCACCCTCTCACCCTAACTCACCCTCACTCACCCTGTCCCCCCTCACCCCCTAACCCCCTCTCACCCTCAAACACCCTCACACCCCCTCACCCTCTCACCCTCACACACCCTCACCCTCACACACCCTCACCCTCACACACCCTTACCCTCACACCCCCTCACCCACACACCCCCTCACCCTCTCACCCTCACACACCATCACCCTCACACCCCCTCACCCTCACACCCTCTCACCCTCACACCCTGACCCACCCTCACACACCCTCACTCACCCTCATGCCCTCACCCTCACACACTCACCCCCACCCTCACAACCCTCTCACCCTCACTCACCCTTACCCCCTCACACCCCTCACACCCCTCACCCTCACACCCCCTCACCCTCACACATCCTCACACCCCCTCACCCTCACACACCCTCACACCCACTCACCCTCACACACCCTCTCACCCTCACACACCCTCACTCACCCTCACTCACCCTCACCCACCCTCACCCAACCTCACTCTCACCCCCTCACCCTCACAACCCTCTCACCCCCACACCCTCACACCCTCACCCGCCCTCACACCCTCACTCACCCTCACACCCTCACCCACCCTCACCCTCACACACCCTCACTCACCCTCACACACACTCACACACCATCACTCACTCTCACTCACCCTCACTCACCCTCACACCCTCACCCTCACAACCCTCTCACCCTCACTCACCCTCACATCCTCATACCCCCACATACCCTCACCCTCACACCCCTCACCCTCACACCCCCTCACCATCACCCCCTCACCCTCACAGCCCAACTCCCTCACACACCCTCACACCTTCACACACCCTCACACACCGTCACTCACCCTCACCCACCCTCACTCACCCTCACACCCTCACCCTCACACCCTCACCCCCTCACTCACTCTCACCCCCTCACACCCCCTCACAACCCTCACCCCTCACCCTCACACACCTCCTCACCCTCACACCCCCTCACTCTCACACACCCTCACACACCCTCACCCTCTCACCTTCTCACACACCCTCTCACCATCACACCCCCTCATCCTCAAACCCCCTCACCCTCACTCACCCTCACACCCCCTCACCCTCACACACACTCACCCCCTCGCACCCTCACCCTCACACACCCTCACCCTCACACCCCTCACACCCCTTACCCTCACACCCCTCACCCCCACACCCCTCGCCCTCACACCCCCTCACCCACCCTCACTCACCCTCTCACCCTCACACACCCTCTCACCATCACACCCCCTCACCCTCAAACCCCCTCACCCTCACTCACCCTCTCACCCTCACACCCCCTCACCCTAACACCCCCTCGCCCTCACACCCCCGCACCCTCACACACCCTCACACCCCCTCACCCTCATACACCCTCACCCTCACACACCCTCACACACCCTCACTTACCCTCACACACCCTCACTCACCCTCACACCCCTTCACGCTCTCACCCTCACTCACCCTCACACCCCCTCACTCTCACACCCCCTCACCCCCCTTACCCTCACACCCCCTCACACCCCCTCACCCCCTCTCACCCTCACTCACCCTCACACCCCCTCACCCTCACACACCCTCACATCCCCTCACCCTCACACCCCCTCACCCACCATCATCCTAACACACCCTCACCCTCACACACCGTCACCCTCACACCCCCTCACCCTCACACACCCACACCCTCACCCCCTCACCCTCACACACCCTCACACCCTCTCACCCTCACACACCCTCACTCACCCTCACCCCCTCAGACCCCTCACTCACCCTCACCCCCTCACACTCACACCCCCTCACACTCACATACCCTCACCCTCACACACACTAACCCTCACTCCCCCTCTCACTCTCACACACCCTCTCACACACCCTCACCCTCACACACCCTCACCCTCACTCACCCTCTCACCCTCACACCCCCTCACCCTCACACACCCTCACCCTCACTTACCCTCACACCCCTTCACCCTCACACCCCCTCACACCCTCACCCTCACACCCCTCACTGTCACACCCCTCACCCTCACACCCCTCACCCTCACTCCCCCTCACACCCCCTCACCATCACACCCCCTCACACTCACACACCCTCACCCTCACACCCTCTCACCCTCACACACCCTCATCCTCACACACCCTCACACACCCTCGCTCACACTCCCTCACTCACCCTCACACCCCCACCCTCTCACCCTCACTCACCCTCACTCCCCCTCTCCCCCCTCACCCCTCACCCCCTCTCACCCTCACACACCCTCACACCCCCTCACCCTCTCACCCTCACACACCATCACCCTCACACACCCCCACCCTCACACACCCTTACCCTCACACCCCCTCACCCTCACACACCCTCACCCTCTCACCCTCACACACCATCACCCTCACAACCCCTCACCCTCACACCCTCTCACCCTCACACCCTGACCCACCCTCACACACTCTCACTCACCCTCATGCCCTCACCCTCACACACTCACCCCCACCCTCACAACCCTCTCACCCTCACTCACCGTTACCCCCTCACACCCCTCAGCCTCACACCCCCTCACCCTCACACATCCTCACACCCCCTCACCCAACACACCCTCACATCCACTCACCCTCACACACCCTCTCACCCTCACACACCCTCACTCACCCTCACTCACCCTCACTCACCCTCACCCAACCTCATTTTCACCCCCTCACCCTCACAACCCTCTCACCCCCACACCCTCACACCCTCACCCGCCCTCACATCCTCACTCACCCTCACACCCTCACTGACCCTCACACCCTCACCCTCACACCCTCACACACCCTCACTCACCCTCACACACACTCACACACCATCACTCACTCTCACTCACCCTCACTCACCCTCACACCCTCACCCTCACAACCCTCTCACCCTCACTCACCCTCACACCCTCATACCCCCACACACCCTCACCCTCACACCCCTCACCCTCACACTCCCTCACCATCACCCCCTCACCCTCACAGCCCCACTCCCTCACACACCCTCACACCTTCACACACCCTCACACACCGTCACTCACCCTCACCCACCCTCACTCACCCTCACACCCTCACCCTCACACCCTCACCCCCTCACTCACTCTCACCCCCTCACACCCCCTCACAACCCTCACCCCCTCACCCTCACACACCTCCTCACCCTCACACCCCCTCACTCTCACACACCCTCACACACCCTCACCCTCACTCACCTTCTCACACACCCTCTCACCATCACACCCCCTCATCCTCAAACCCCCTCACCCTCACTCACCCTCACACCCCCTCACCCTCACACACCCTTACCCCCCTCGCACCCTCACCCTCACACACCCTCACCCTCACACCCTCACACCCCTTACCCTCACACCCCTCACCCCCACACCCCTCGCCCTCACACCCCCTCACCCACCCTCACCCTCACTCACCCTCTCACCCTCACACACCCTCTCACCATCACACCCCCTCACCCTCAAACCCCCTCACCCTCACTCACCATCTCACCCTCACACCCCCTCACCCTCACACCCCCTCGCCCTCACCCCCCCGCACCCTCACACACCCTCACACCCCCTCACCCTCACACACCCTCACCCTCACACACCCTCACACACCCTCACTTACCCTCACACACCCTCACTCACCCTCAAACCCCTTCACACTCTCACCCTCACTCACCCTCACACCCCCTCACTCTCACCCCCCCTCACCCCCCTTACCCTCACACCCCCTCACACCCCCTCACCCCCTCTCACCCTCACTCACCCCCACACCCCCTCACCCTCACACACCCTCACATCCCCTCACCCTCACACCCCCTCACCCACCATCATCCTCACACACCCTCACCCTCACACACCGTCACCCTCACACCCCCTCACCCTCACTCACCCTCACTTACCCTAACACACACTCACACACTCTCACCAGCATAGCATAACAAAACATAGCATAGCATAACAAAACACAGTATAGCATAACAAAAAAAAGCATAGGATAGCAAAGCATAGCGTAGCATAACAAAACAAAGCATAGGATAACAAAACATAGCATAACAAAACAAAACATAGCATAGCAAAATACAACAAAACATAGCATAGCATAACAAAACACAACAAAACATAGCATAGCATAACAAAACATAGCATAACAAAACAAAGCATAACATAACAAAGCATAGCAAAACAAAACATAGCATAGTAAAACAAAACATAGCATAGCATAACATAACACAACAAAACATAGCAGAACAAAACATAGCATAACATAACAAAACATAGCATAACATAACATAAAACAAAGCATAGCATAACAAAACAGCAAAACACAACAAAACATAGCATAGCATAACAAAACAAAACATAGCATACATAAGAAAACATAGCATTGCAAAGCATAGCAAAACATAGCATAGCATAACAAAACACAACAAAACATAGCATAGCATAACAAAACACAACATAGCATAGCATAACAAAAAACAACATAGCATAACAAAACAAAGCTTAGCATAGCATAACAAAACATAGCATAACAAAGCATAGCATAACAAAACATAGCATAACAAAACATAGCATAAAAAAATAGCATAGCAAAACAAAGCATAGCATAATAAAACACAACAAAACATAGCATAGCATAACAAAACATAGCATAACAAAACATAGCATAGCAAAACCCAACAAAACATAGCATAGCATAACAGAACACAACAAAACATAGCATAGCATAACAAAACAAAGAATAGGATAGCAAAACAAAACATAGCATTGCATAGCATAACAAAACATAGCATAACATAAAAAACATAGCATAACAAAACACAACAACACATAGCATAATAAAACATAGCAAAACATAACAAAACATAGCATAGCTTAACAAAACACAGCAAACATAACATAGCAAAACAAAACATATAATAGCATAGCAAAACATAGCATATCAAACACAACATAGCATAGCATAACAAAACATAGCATAGCAAAACAAAACATAGCATAATAAAACACAACAAAATATAGCGTAGCATAACAAAACATAGCATAGCATAACAAAGCATAACATAGCAAAACATAGCATAGCATAACAAAACATAGCATAGCATAACAAAACACAGCATAGCATAGCATAACAAAACATAGCATAGTATAACAAAAGACAGCATAGCATAGCATAACAAATCAAAGCATAGGATAGCAAAACAAAACATAGCATAGCATACAGCATCACTCCGGACCACCACAACATCACTCAGGGGCACCACAACATCTCTATGCGCTACCACAGCATCACTGAACGCCACAGCATCACTCGTTCGCCATCACAACATCACTCAGCGCCACCACAGCATCAATCTGTGCAACCATTAAACAACACATGGTTCAAATATGTTCTCTCAATGTTTCAAGATTTATTACAAATGTAACAAAAAGATGTTAATATTTCACTTCTGTTCTTGGATTATCATCACAATAAAATACACTGAACATATTCTTCACAAAAGTTATTTACAAAACTTTAAGCTATTGCCGTTATAAATTATAATTACTTTTATTTAAGTACTAATTAAAAGCCACTGTTATTTGTAATATCAATACATGTAAGTCACGTAAATACAACACATATTGCATTACAAATGCTATAGGTGTCACATTTGCAAAAGTTATAACTATTGGCATTGTAAATGACAAAGCTATTAATTTCCCTATTTTCAAAAACAAACCATAAATAAAAAATGTGTCATTTACAATACCAATAGCTCAAGCTTTTTTAATGCGAGACCTATTGCATTGCAAATGCTTGTAATTTATATATCAACTCCTTGGAGAAGGTCCTCTTGGAGGCAAGAGCTGATTTGCCCACAGGTGGGAAAGCACAGTCTGCCGATTCTCTTATATGCAGATGATGCTGTCCTCATGGTGAGGACAGCTAGGGGGCTACAACTTCTGTTGAACTCCTTCGTACATTTTATGGAAGACTTGGACTTGGTGGTTAATCGTTTGTTATGCAGGAGGGATCTTGTACAGAAAAGCAGTTTACTTTTAAGATAGGAACCTTGTCAATCCCAATGATAAATGTCTTTTCTTAACTAGGAGTAGTGTTTGACGGCGCTCTGAGTGGAACCCCCTAATTACTTAGAATATGTGGGACCTGGTCAGAGCAACTGCAGCTGTTTTGAACATTGCTTCCAGAGTGGGGAAGAAACTGATAGGGGCCCTTTTGAAGATTTACAGAGCAAAATGTATTGCAAAGGCCAGGTATGGGAGTGAGATAAGGGTTATACTGGGCTGGAGGCCCTGCAAGTTGCAGAAAACCCCTTCCTGAGACCGGTACTCTAATTACCGCTGAGTGTCCCATCCTACGTTGTGCACCAAAAGCTGGCGATGGCTTTTCTCTCAGATGATCTGGTGTTTCATCCATTAGCATTGCGGTTAAAGATGTGGGCTAAGAAAGAAAATGCCCTTGGTAAGGATATTATAAAGGATTGTCTTGATCATGTTAATCGCATCCGCTGGCTAAAGTATGTAAGAGAAGGCCTGCATAGCCTGGGAAGGGCGGACCTATTTGAGAACCCAGAGGGCATATGTATGAGGGACTTTACTTGGATAAAGGAGTGTTTTTCTAGAAGGGGCTGTTGTGATAGAGAAGCAACAGAGCTGAGCAAGACCAGTGTGCGTAGCAACATTGGATTAAAAACCGTGCCAACTACTGAACCAGTTCTTCGGGGGAGCAAAAGCAATCATAATAGTTTCCTACGGACCAGATTTAGGCTCGACCTTTTTCACTACCTCCTGGCCCAACCACGTGGCGTTTATAGAGGTCAGTGCCTCTTGCCCTGTGGCTGCGACAGTCGGTCTCCTCAAGACATTAACGTTTTGTAGTTTTTATGAGGTCCTAGAAAGTGTTTTATCATTCCTATTCTTAAAAAGGCTTGTTTCAGGAGGGTGAGACCTGCTTTTATCTTTTTACAACTTCTTTCAAATGATACTGCATTGTATACGCTCAGCTTTTTAAGGGCCGCCATCAGGCTTAGGTCAAGCTGTGATTAACTCTGATAGTGGGGCTCTATTTTTTATACTGTAACTAGATCACAATGGCCACATTGTTTGGTTATCTTGTAGATATGTGGAGTTTTACCGATGTCTGTATGACTATTATGGTTTTATCTGAAAAAAATTAATAAAGTTTGATGATTTGATTTGGATTAAACAATTAACAGCCCTCAACTGCTTGCCACAGGTTATTGATTCAGCGACATCACTGGAGATAACCCTCGACAACAAACTTAACATGAAGAAGCACATTAGCGCTGCCAACAAAGGAGCTGCTATAGCCACGAGCATGCCCTGAATCCAAGTCTCCGGTTTTAGTTACAGTCCTAACCACCTCAGAGCTTGAGGATCCAACCACGCACAGAACTTCTGACACTTCAGGTCCTGCATACATCATATAGTTTAAACTAATGTGGTATGTATATGATGTTGATCATTTAAAAAAAAAAATCAACGTTGGCAAAGCCAATAGGTTGCCCCTATATGACTTACTAGCTTTGCCAATGTTTTTAGCTGTTCTCTCCACCATCATTGCTGCTGTGCAGCATCATTATGAGAAAAAACGAGAGGGGAGAAAAGTACACAGGGAGACAGCTAGAAAACACATGCGCTCTCACAGAGTGCTTCAACAAAAAGAAAAAAGTAGTTCCCTGGAAACGAGGAGAGGAAGTATAGAAGCCAGGTAATGAAAGAATGACAAACCCAAGATGGCCTGCCCGAAACAAGGAAGGCCATACAATAGAAAGCAAATAGGAGTGACAGTAAAGCAAACCAGTGGTAAACAATTGGCCTGTATTTTCTTGGAAAGGCCACAATATGCTTTTCACAGTCAGACTGCTTGCGCTGTCTGGTAGGCTCAAACCAATCAGCCATGTTCCCTGGAAATACTTGCTGCTCTATTTAAAGCAATACTGTTCTATACTTTTAAAATGTCAGCTTTAACTTGAAGCATGAAAACATTTATTTTTTTCCTTATTAAATACAAGCATTAGGTGTAGATGGAGTAAGCATTTTTAACCCTACTGCCCAGCACGGATAAATGAGCATAGCCAGTGCTTAATTTGTAAAATAAGAAGTGACAGGGTCCTGATCAGGAGGCCACTTCGGCTTGCACCACCCATCTCCCCTGTCATCGCTGCCAAAACAACTTCTAACCATCTCTCTTGCCTGAAAGTGCGACAGTGTCGATTATTCCAGGTCCAAAAAGCTAAAGTACAGGCTGAGAGGCAGGTATTACTAATATTTTATGTATATTGTTTTTAGAAACAACCATTGTTCTGCTCATCTCTAAATTAGAAGAGACTGTCATAATTGCAGAGTTGACGAATTAGTGCTGGTGCCAAGGACCAGAAATCACTGGCCCAAATTAAGCACTGACTGCGCTGCTACCAGTGGTGCAGCTGGTGCAGTGGCAGGGGGGCCAGAGGCCTGACTGGCCCACTGAACCCTGATTCTTCCTGTATATCCCAGTTCACACAGCGGACGGGGAGGCATTGCCTTCCACTAGGGCTCATAACACATTGGGTACGCTACTGCTCAGATACATCACTATTCGGACAAACCAGAAAAAAATGACTTATTCCACTCAAACTCATGTACACGAACACACGAAGCAAACCCTCAGACAAAAAAAAAGATGCTCTAAGAGAACGCTGCCAAACATTCCCGAAACAGCATTGATTTATCAGTACTAAAGTCGGAAATTAAGTTATAATGCATATATATCAAGAGCTCTAACACAACACGTTTCCCCCCTTCCCTGATTTATATAGAAACGAGTGGGGGTGGAGACAAACATTGTGATTTATATAGAAATAGCAAACAGCACGCATAGATTTTCATCATGGGTAGCTACACTGCTTAAATTGAGCCAGTGGTTTCCGATGTTCGACACCGGCACTTAATTGGTTTCCGGTGCTCGGCACGGGTACTTAATTGTCATCACCACACTTATGACACTCTGCCGCATGGTGGCGCTGCTCATCTAATTTAGAGATGAGCAGAATAATGGTTGTTTATGAATACAATATACATTAAAAATTACTAATACCTTCCTGCTCAGCTATTCCTTTAGCTTTGGGGACCTGGAACAATCTGAACTGTCAAACATGCAGGCGAGAGAGATGGCTTGTTATTGTTTTGGTACCGTCATTGGCAGTGATGATGGGGCAATTGGTGGTGCAAGCTGCAGTTGCCTCCGGGTCATGGCCCTGGCACTTAATATTTTACAAATTAAGCACTGGGTAGCTGTAGTCACCTCAACCCTCACCCCACCGCCTTGCCCTACGGCAGCAGACTTAATTAAATATGCTCAGTCAGAGACGGGCAAGGAGATGCCATCATGCCAGTTCCCTCAGCTCCAGTATGAACAGACCTACTCGGGGTGTTCATGAGTCGGCAACAGAGAAACAACAGTTTGAGTCTCTTCGCCGGCTGCAGCCAGCAGAGTGCACAGGCCACAGTGGGCGTCTCAGGACAGACCTAGACCGGAAAAGGTTCACTCTGCTGTAACTGGCCGTTTGTGGGTGCGAGGATACTGACCATTGTCTGCCAGAAGTCCCCACGGAAATCACGGACAAATGCTGTCCATGATGTAGTGTCCGGCTGGACACGTTCTAGTGTTTCACCCTGTATAACACCCACACTAACACCCACCCATCACCGGCGTCACCGGCAGGGCTTTAAGTGGGATGAAAAAACTGGAGGGTCTCATAAAGGGGCGTGGCCAATGTAATTAAGGGCGTGGCTTAAAGCACGTTAGCTAAAAATCTGTGCTTAGCATAGTGTGCCCCCGACTTGTATTTTGCTGTTTCTGTCATTGCATCCAGATATGATACAACAAGTAACATCATTTCTACAACAAGTCAGGACTATTGGCTTCGTCAATGGTTGTTAGTTGCATAAGATAATTGAAGTAATCTGAAAGAAGCTGGAACTGTAGGTTCTTAAGTTACTTTATTAGATAAGATGTTAAGTTATAAGTTATAGAGATAACCCCATCAGGAGCAGCTGTCCTGCTGCTCAGCCCTCACTCAACTGACATTCACAGCACACCAACATTCCAATCATCTAACATTCCACTCATCATACATACAAGCTGAGCAGCAGGGAAATACAAGTTACAACAATAATTAAGCAGCAACTATGGCTTTTATATAATATTGAAAAAGCTTCTACTTGAAGCCCTGGTGACACCACAGCAATGTTGCTGCTCCTGAGTTTCAAAAAGAGAAGGGAAATCCAGACAGAAAATGACTCTCTATGAAGGATTTCCCTTCCCCTACAACGCTCACCTGGCATGATGTCATGCTGTAACTTCTCCACTGGTGAGAAGTGAGCAGTGAGAGCACGTGCACATCAATATGCCTGTGTCACTGCAGTCCGGAAAAAAACGAACTGCCTGTGCCAGGGCACAAAACAGAGCCCGATAGAGACCCGTTTCGAGGCCTCCTTTAAAAAACTGCTGGTGCTCAGACCCGGTTAGACCCGGGCCACGTAAAGCCCCGATCACCGGTCAGGTGACCCTGCTAATAAAAGGGGCTGGGCGCACGTGCCCTGGGCCAGTGAGTTCCAGTACCCAAGTACGCCGTGTCTGTGTGGTCATTTACACAGCATGTGGGCCTAAGGCCCAAGACACTACATGTGAAGGCATCGATTACGGACAATTGCCCTATATAACGGACAGTCCGTGTAAATAAGGGACAGGTGGTCACACCATATTGTGGACTTCGAGTTAGTGATGACATACAACCCAAAACGTACCATGGCCCTCTGAGACACGCATTTCAAACGCATCAGGGCACGCCTCAGCCACAGAGGCCTCCCTCCACCTGCACCAACAGAGAAGCCCCCAGGGCGAGCACCGTTGCATCTTCGCAGCGGTGACCGATTCAAGATGTCGTCCACCTGGCGCAGTTCATCTATTTATTTTTTATTGTGATTGTTAATATGCATCGTACCCTCCCTGGAGCACAGCAGCGCAGTTCATGGGGACTGCTTCACCTACAGTGCATTTACAGTCAGAGACGTTTTAAGGCAAGGGCAAAGTGGGCTCTGGCCCAGGGCCCCAACCTTTCAGGGGGCCCCCTGTTAGAGCCAGAATGTTGCTCTGCTGACCTTGAATAATTCTTAAACAGACTGTTTTAAATACCATTTTCCTTTAATTTTAATGTGGGTGAAGGGTTAACGTCTATTACACACATTTTACAGAGAAATATTAGGTTTATGTTTAATGCAACATCCATGAAAAAAGTTTCGTTTTATCATAACAGGACCCAGAATATGGGAAATGAGAAGTTGTCACAAAGATTATCAGGTAGATTCATCAATGAAAAATCTGCTCGCAAAGGGCCAGATTCTCAGAATCTGGCCCTTTGCGAGCGCTATTTTTGCATTTGGGATTCATCATCCCAAAAGCAAAAATCGCTATTTGCGAAATCGCATATTTGCGAGGAATTGCATTTAAGGAATCTCTATTTGAGATTCCTTAAATGCAATTCATTAACCAATTTTAAATTGCGAATTCGCAATGTTTGGCCGCTATTTACCACGAAGTCAGACTTCGTGGTAAATAGCGAAAAAATAGAAAAAAGCACTTTAGTGCATTTTTCTCAGTTGCATGTTACACACACACACACATGTCCTTTGGACATGTGTGTGCGCAACACCTGTGTAAATTTGCATTTCAGGGTGCTACAGGGTGTCCTTTGGACACCCCTGGCACCCTTGAAATCGCATCCTTAATTGTGATTAGCAAATTGCTAATCGCAAATAAGGAATAACTCCCCATTCATTCCTATGGGCCTGTAGGCCCATAGAAATGAATGGGAAGTTATTCCTTATTTGCGATTAGCAATTTGCTAATCGCAAATAAGGAAGATGTAGGAATCACAATATTTTTTGCAATTCCTACATGAATCCCGTTTTGCAAGTCCTTAATAGCGATTCCTTATGAATCGCTATTACAGACTCGCAAAACAGGACTTTGATGAATTTAGGTGTTAGTGCAGTAATATTAATGAGCTGCTGTGTTACAATATTGAAAACAATATCTCTAAATATTAGAAGTGTAGATGCCGGTAGGCTCCTACTACCTCTGCTCTACCCACTACTGTCTATTAGCATTTAGTCACTTGAATGTGTTTAATGTTTTATCGTTTTAAATGCCCTATTATTGCTCTACTGCATGTTGCAGGGAGCAATAGCTTTTAAATTTTGAATCTGTGGTTGTTACTGTTTTTATTCACTTTTGCCTTGCTGATGTTTGGCTCCGCTGTTTGACCCTGTCTACTTAGTCGGTAGTGCATCTTTGCGTGTTGCAGGGTGCTGGAGCTATACTTTGCTTCTCCCCGCTTACCTTGAAATCGCTGGGCAGCGGGTTTTGTTCTGCCCCTGCTCCCCGTTCGCTGGTAAATTTGCTGTCCTCGCATTGTGTTGCAGACATTTTTTAGTTCCCCGGGCTGGAAATTTGCAGGCATCATCTTGGGTCGGCGGTCTAGTTTTTTCCGCTCAACCTCTAGATCAACTATTTAATGGTACCCTTCTGGCAGGTGTGCGCAGAGGGTGCGCCGCCTGCGTGCTTAAGGCAAGCGCGTCTACGCCTGTCCGCACCTGGACCGCGGCCAGCACCAGCCATGCTGCACCTTTCGTCCCAGCAGCCAGATTAGCCTGGTCCAGGGAGCAGCTTTTAAGTATGTCCACAATAAGGTGTCTTGTGTCTCCTTGCATTGACCTAGATACCAACGTGGACTGCCAGGATAAGTCAGGTCAAAAGCTTCACTGTAATAGCTGTACCTTTTCTTTGAGCTACAAAGAGGGGTCGAAAAATAGTTGTACCCCACTCCCCCAAAGTTACCCACAGTATATCATGTGGCCACAAGCATTGAACTTAAGGCATCCCTGATAAATTGTAGATTTCTAGGTAAACATTCTGATGAAGTCTGGCTTGCATTGAAGTCCAGCACTAGGGACCTTATGTTTTTAACTGAAACGTGGTTAGAAGATAGTTCCAATCCTGATATTTTCCTGGCGAAACCAGGGGGTTTACGGGTTGTCACTTCTAATCGAGTGGGCAACAAAGTGGGGGGTGGGCTTGCTGTGATTTTGAGAGATGACTGGGAAATCTTGAGCAAGTGAATAGATGGCTTTGGGATGATTGAGTCCCTGTCTTTCTGCATTAAAACTTCCCCTGCATTACCCATAGCAGGGTTGCTGGTCCATAGAACCCCAGATACTCTCACCAGCCACTTGCTTGAGCTGTGTGGTACTATTGCAGACCTGGCTCTGAGGCATCCCAATTTTATTTATCCTCATAGACTTCAATGTCCAAATGGACAATAGCAACTGTCCTTTGGCCTCTCAGTTGGCAGTCACTCTTAAGGGCATGAATCTTGCTCAGAAGGTGTGCACCGCACCCCCCCCATAAAGCCAGACACATCGTGGATCTTATCTTTACGAATAATCCCACTTTGAAAGTGGAGGCTCTGCTTCCTCTTACTTGGTCTGACCATTGGTTAGTTCCTTTTAGGTGGACCAGCACTACATGGTTAAATAAAGCTAGATCATTGTATGAAGAAAGGAGAGATTGGAGAAAGATCTCACCTGGGACTATGGTTCCTGAGTTACAGTCAAAGCCTCTTGAGCTGTCGGGTGACCCCTGCAGGGATGCATGGTCCTTCAATTCCTGGATCACATCTGCCTTGGACAGAGTAGCACCAATTAAGACTTTGAAAGTGGCAAGGAGGAAACCGCCTGCCCCCTGGTTTACTTCTGATCTTCGGATAGAGAAAAGCTCATGTAAAAAGCTGTAGCGTGCATGACGTAAAGCCTACGACCCTGAGGCAAAATCTGCCTACAGAAAAGTTGTAAAAAAGAATTCACAAGCTAAAACATAACGCCATCAGAGACTTTATGGCCAGCCAAATTAAGTCCTCCAACAACTCACTTAAATAAGTCTTTAAGATAGTCCAAGGCTTTATCACACCTACGACTTTGGACAGCACTATTGTTCCCTCAGTTCCCCTTTGTGAGGACCTATCTCTTTTTTTTCAGGAGAAAGTGCAATCCATCTACTCCGCTTTATCCTTAGCTGGGTCTCCTATTATTCCAAAACCCACTCTTGACCTACCTAGGTTGTAGTTCGAGTTCAGCCCGTTTAGCCTGCTGCATCACTGGCAGAATTGAACAAGTGCAGATCAGGTGCACCTGGTGATCCTTGCCCAGCCAAGGTAATTAAATTGCTGGCTGATGGGTTCAATTGGCAACTGAACACTATTTGGAACTGTTCCCTGGTGACGGGCATCTACACTTCCATCTAGAAAGCGGCCTACATCTTGCCCATCCTGAAAAAAGCAGATGCCGATCCTATGGAGCTCAAGAACTTTAGGCCTATCTCCCTCCTGCCTGTCCCAGCCAAAATCCTTGAGAATGAAGTGCAGAAGCAATTATCTAACTTCCTTGAGTCTAATAACTGTTTGCATGGCTCCCAATCAGGCTTCGGATCATGATATAGTACAGAGACTGCCCTCCTGGAAGTGACAGAAACTATAAGAGAAGCCCTAGACCAGGGTAGCTCAGCCATGCTAGTGCTGTTTGATCTTTCCGCAGCATTTGACACAGTGTCTCCCCAAATTTTGCTGGAGAGACTTGAGCACCTGGGACTGTTGGGTACTGTACTGGCATGGTTCTGCTCGTTCTTAGTGGGCCAGTCGCAGCAAGTGTTTTTTTTCGCCCCCATATTTTCGCACCTAAATCTCGTGTTTGGGATGCCCCAGGGCTCTGCCCTGAGCCCTACTCTGTTCAACATTTATCTGGCTCCTCTGGCTTCTCTCGTCGAACAATGGGGAGTGAAAGCTGTGTCCTATGCTGATGACACTCAGCTGCTGTTCACTTTCAAAGAGCACGCAGAGGCAGCATTCGACAATTTTAAGAACTGTCTGGTCAATATCTCGACCTGTATGACGGATTTCTGCCTCAAATTAAATACTGACAGAACGGAGGCGTTGTTTTTTAATCAACCTTCTCCGTCTCCTGATCTCTGGTGGCCATCGGAGCTGAACCCTCCACCTACTCCAGTCAATGCAGCTAGGAATCTCAGTTTCAAATTCGATATGCTCCTCTCTTGTAAAGCCCAGATCTGCCAAGTCTCTTCGGCTTGTTTCTGGAAATTAAAATCCTTGCAGAAATGTTTGCATTTTCTTCCAATGGATTGTCGGAAGACTGTAGTCCACGCCATGGTTACATCGAGGTCGGACTATGCTAATAGCTTGTACCTGGCTCTTCCTGCCTATCTGATTCAAAGACTACAGGTTATTCAGAATGCAGCAGCTAGACTCATTAGAAATGTGCCATTTCATCATCACATCTCCCCCCACCTGTGGAGCCTTCATTAGCTGAATGTCCAAATGAGGAAAGTGTTCAAGGCACTCACCATCGCATATAGAGCATCCAGGGAAAGGGGCCCGGTATACCTGAGACAGAGACTCCGGAAATACCACCAAGCGAGGACCTTGAGATCCAATCTTCAGCAACTTCTCAGGATCCTGCGCTTCTCTAAAACCAGGATTGATGGTAGAGCTTTCTCATGGATGAACCGCATCTTTGTGGAACTCCATGCCTGGCCATCTTCGTAAGGCAGACACTGAACACACATTTCGGAAGGTGCTGAAGACCTGGCTATTCGCCTGTTCCTAGTCTGTAGTCCTTTTTCCCCCCCTCCTACTCTGCAGGATCCGCCTCAGTGCCGGGACATCTCTGTTGGAAGTAGCCGTGTGCTTTACAAGTGCTATTTGATTTGATTTAGAATGTGGACCAGTGGACCTGTGCACTGTTAGTGACATTGCCTAAGGGGGCATGAAAGAGGGGAAATTGGAACATAAATTCAAAGCTGTTGTGGACAGGGGCCCCCAAAATACGTTGGGCCCAGGGCCCCCAAAATCCTTAAGATGTCCCTGTTTACAGTCCCTTAGAAAAAAAAACACCATGCGCACAGACGTTTTAATGCCGTGTTTAACAGTTTGTTAAATGTGCGTATCGGAATTGGAAAACACAAACGCGAATTAATCCCACCTCGACAAGGCGATTTTATTGTGCATAATTTGAATGTGATTATTGTCCTATTTAATTACGGAGCGGCTAATGGTTCCATTTCAATTATGACTCGTTTAATTACAAGGAGGCACAGACACCGATAAGGTAAGCCTCTGGTGGAGCGCGCGCATTTGTCACATCGCGCGAGAACGACCGCACACACCTACGCGCGCTTTTCAGGCATCGACGTTCAGTGGATAGCGCCTCCCTCCCCTCTCCGTTCCCTGACGCTATACCGAAGAATGAAGATAACCGAAAACGTGGGTGGACGCAGTAGACGGCAGCTTCCATTTCCCCTCGTTTTGTCTGAGAAACTATTTCGCTAAATTCTTCAAAAATCAAACAATGCTATCGTATCTTTGACAGAATTATGTGTGCAACGTGTGAATGAACGCAAACATTTTAATTGTGTCAAATGATTAACCGCGTCGCTCATCTTGTAGGGGAGGAGCTCATCAAGGCCGGGGAATTTCTTTAATTCTGGGGCTTGTAGTCCTCACTTTATACTGGGATAAAAAAAAGACTACAAATCGCAGGAGGCAAACAGCTGGACAGGATTAGCTACTCCCACATGGAACTGGGAAACCTGAGAGCTCTGCTTGATTAGACAAGCGTTGTCAAAGCCAATAGGTCTTGTCTTTGGGACCGTATTAGCTTTGCCAATGTCTTTTGGCAATGCTGTACAGTATTTTCAGGATATGGTGCAGCATGACAGGAAGAAAAATAAATAAATAATAATAATACTAATAAAAGGCTCGATGACAAAGTCACCTCATAATTTTGTAGGCGTCACTATGCACTCCTACAAAATGAAATAGGCACAATTTTTTGAAAATTTCCGATTCAAGATGGATCGTGTAAGGTCGCTCCGCAGAGGTCGCAGGCCGCCTCAGGTATGGCGAGTAGTTCAGCAAACCACAGGACACAGAATCAACATACTGGGTATCGCCAAGTGACCACCAGCGATCACTTTGGCATTTATTTATACTTTTGAGCTGCATCCTGCCCTCAAGCTGCATGTGAGCTACATTGTATAGTAGAGGCCGGGTGGCACTCTGCATCCCTTCCAACTTTTACTAGGATAAAACATTAACAGGTTGTTCTCTTAACTGGAATGTAACATGCATGCTCTCTCAGTCTCTGGCTGGACGCAGGTTTGGGCCTGAGGTCATACTTCTGGCTGCGGCCCCTTGCACCCTTGCTTGGGCTTTGCTCATCGTGTATGCCCCCAGGGGTCTCGAGTAACTGACTGCTTGCTTCTCTTGAGGTCACCACCACCTGATCTGGTCTTGCGGTGTCTTGGCGGCTGCTGCGATGGCCGTGTCAGATTCAGGTTCACCATACACTGCTTTTTGGCTGTTGGCTTGCCAGTCTTCCTCTGAGGAGCGGTTACCAGTTGGTGTTGCCGGGTGCCTGGACAGGCGCATTGATCCCTGGTCGGTACGCGACCTCAAAGGAGTACGGCTGGAGCTGCATGGCCCACTGATCGATGCACGGTGTTCCGTTTCTGGCAGAGCCGGCAAAGAGAGGAACCAATGTCTTGTGGTAAGTCACGACTCAGAACTTCTGGTCACAGAGATACAGATGGAAGTGTCGGCAGTCCCATCGAATCGCCAATTCCTCACCCTCAATCTGGGGGATTCCATGTCTCGGTGTCGGTGAGGGCCCTGCTGTCATAGGCGAAAGGAAGCCATGACCCTTCTTGTTTTTCTTGCAGTGGTACGGCACCAAGGTCCACGGAGCTCGCATCTACTACCAGCTCGGTTCTGCGTTGGAGGTCAAAATATGCCATCGTCGCATCATCTAAAAACGCCTCCTTCACCATCCTGAATGCTTGGTCAGTTCTGCAGTCCCACTTCCATGGGCAGTCATGCTTAGTAAGGGCTCAGAGGGGTTCTGATAGAGTAGCCAGAGTGGGAATAAACCACCTACAGTAATTGGCCATCCTTGGGAAACTGCTCACCTCCAATGCTTTTTGAAGGACAGCTGCCGTTCTTATGGCATCTACTTTCTTGGGGTCAACCTGCAGTCTGCCGTCTGAGAAGTGGTATCCGAAGAATTCAACAGAGTTTGTGTGGAATGAGCATTTCTGTCTGTGGAAGGTCAATCCACATCCGCTAGTCTATTTAGTGTGGCCCTCAGCCTCACATGGTGGTCTTCTAGGGTATCAGAGTAAATCAAGATGTCGCCGCTCTAGCATGCCGACTAATCCAGGCAGAGTTTCTCAGATGACATCCTGGTAGACTTCTTCAGCGGATGAAATTTCAGAATTGAGCCTTCTTTATCTGCGAACTCCTATGTGAGTTAAAATGTGTTAATATATCAGCTCGAGCTGGTGGTAACTTGCGTTAACCCCTTCGCTGCAGGGTGGTAATTCCCCCGCTGTGCTGGGGGGCCGGGGGCGTGCACAGCGCCCCCATGCCTCGTCATGAGGCACAGCGCTCCGGTGCTCATGACGAGCTGACCTCGTCACAGCTGCACCCGTTCCCGTGGAACGCTCAGCACAGCAGGGGAATTATCCCTGCGTGTGAGCTCTCCACGGCTCATGACGAGCTGAGCTTGTCATGAGCACCGGAGCACCGTGCCTCATGACGAGCTCAGCTCGTCATGAGCATGGAAGGTGTTAAGATCTAGCTTTGAGAACCATAGAACTCAGATGAGGTCTGCCACTATTTCATGTATGATGGGCGTGATGTGTCATTCAAGGCATATTGCTTTGTTTGGGAGGCACATGCCAAGCCATAGTCTTATGTCTCCCGGACGCTTGGATTTTGGGCTATTACAAGGGGTGATACCCATTGGGTAGGTCCTGTCACATTCTCAATTACCCCTAATCGCTCAAGTTGGTCCAATTCATTTTCCACAAGTGGAATGTCATCCGTTGGTGTCTGAGAGCTATGGGTCTGGGGGTTTCGTCAATGTGGAGCCTTATTTTTAGGCCTTTTAAGTGTGCTAGACCTAAGAGTCATGCACTTGCCAGGCAAAAAACAACAACAAACCTAAGTCATCCACAGTGTAGCATCCGTGGAGGGTACTTGAGTTAACCCCATTCACATGGAATCTGGCATGCATTGTCATTCCTTCACTTTCCACCTTCACATTCACCACCCCTCTCAGGGGCAACTGGTTTGTTCCCCTAAATGTATAAATTCTGCCTTTGGTGGTTGTCAATCTTGGTTGTAGCTTGAGTTTTTGAAACTGGGTAGTGTCCATAACGTTCACAGATGTGCCTGTATCAATAAGGGCGGTGATTTGCGCTCCACCAATGTGCACTTTACATATCGGCGGGGGTTTCCTGTAATGATTCTCCCTGCCAGTGAATGACACTGTGAAGACTTCCTCGTCGCCGCTTTCTTAAGGACGACCCAATAATTTCAGCTGCTGTCTTGAATGCCCCACTTTATCTCCGTCCAGGGAGAGCTGGCGGAGGGAAGGACGGCCTCCCCACTGCAACATACATTTGCAAAATGGCTCATGTGGCCACATTTAGAACATATCCTCCCTTGCCCGGGGCACACGTTGGGCATGTGGTGTGTCAGTCTGCAGTTCCTCCACCCGTTTTCAGGTTCTTTGGTAATGGTGGAGCTGTGTGGCTGGGTGGGGCATCTGGATGGCATCAACCTGTTCCTCTTTGATCTTGACTGTGTGGGACGTGGTCGACGGGGCTGCCACCTACATGTCCTCAGCCCTGCTGTCTGCTAGTTTGTAGAATTTCACTAATATCAGGATGTTATCTAAGGAGATGCCTGGCTGACGCAGTATGACGTTGCATGGGGTAGATGACCAGCAGTCCTGGATCAGTTGGGCCCTGATTTCGTCTGGCTGGTTGATGTCAGTGCAGGTGCTCGTTAGCTTGCGTAGGCACGTATAAAATACATACACTGACTCATCTCCTGCTTTGTGGACCTGCCTCAGCTAAACCTCTCATAATCGGGGTTGAGTTAGGAGTCAAAGTGGTGGGTGAGGGCTGCCATGGCAGTATCGAAATCATCGTTACCTCCTGTGTTGGGGAGGTTTTTGAATAGGTCGTACAACTCTGGGCTGCATCATTACTTTGTTGCACCAGCATCCAGCAACCCAGTCGACCAGTAACTTCAAACAAAGTTCACCAGGCGGACCTCGTCACGCCCCAACGTGCTCACAGCAGCACTTACTTGCTCGCAGATTCCAGTTCTCACTGTGAGCCATGGGCTCAAGTCACCAACTCTAAGGTTGGGCCATGGTGCCTCTTCCAACCACCAGGGGGGGTTGTGATCACCACAGCGGGCCATGGCAGCTTCCTTGAAACAGCGAGACGTGCCGCTCACGCGGGCGTCACCAAATCAGTTGCAATGGGGGTGGCACATGGAGCAGGAGGGGCCCAAGTCATGGTACACACACCTGCGGGCGGGACATTACAGCCTCCGACTGACAGGCATCCATGCAGCAGAGAGCCTCCCGCAAGGCTGCAGCACAAGCCTTGATGCACCGCATGGTGCTCAGCCGAGCTTGCAGTGTGATGCCAAAGACCCCTGCACATGAGGATAAGACTGACCTCGTCGCCAGTGTAAGGTCGCGTGGCGCAGGCCACCTCAGATATGGTGTGTAGTGCACACAATCACAGGACACACATACAACATACTGGGTATTGCTAACTGTCCACGAGTAATCCCTTTGGCATTTACTTATACCTTTGGGCCATACCCGGCCCTCCGGCTGCATATGCGATACATGGTATAATAGAATCCCGGTGGGCCTTTCTTCCATCTGAGGTCGATAAAATGAGTACCATTGAGTTGGGTAACAATAAACATCTGTTATTCAGCGCCAAGATACCTCCGGGTGAACGTGCGCTTTACAAATACACATGGTATTTTATTATTATTATTGAAATTGTAGCTGTTCAAATGTGTTTTTTAAGGCACCGGTAAACTAAAAAAACATTGAAATGGGAGTAGTGCAAAAGCAATTTTGAAGGCGGAGGTACCAGCAGCGATTTGCTGCCTGCCACAAAAAAAAAAAAGTGGAGAGGAGTTCATTGGGAACAGCACATGAGGGAGAAGCAAATAAAAGATAAAGTATATAAGGGATAAAACAAAACAGAGCATGGGGGAGTTTTGTGTGGGGTAGAAGCACATAAGCCAGAGCTTGCATCACAACAGGGAGGCAGCAAGGATTGGTGGTGGACATAAGTACAAGACAGAGCAGGAAATAAGCTTTCTCAAGTAGTGCTACGCCAATCAGCCTGGCCTTTCCCATAGCTTCAGTACTTCAAATAATTACAAGATATCTTTCTTGAGTCAAAAGAAACAGCGTTAAATCTTTAAACAAGACTGCAAACCTACAACATTTTAGTAAATATCCCTCTTGAGTAAGATGCAACTGCTTCAAAATGTCTTTCACAAAATTGAGGGAGTGTGGCTTCGACATAAAAATGTACATATCCCTTTTTGCTACTCTAATAAATTGTGCAGGATTTCAACAGGGTAGGTAAATATGCCAATGCTGGTATATGCTGATGAACTAATATTGCAACTTTCAATAAATGTCTTGGTTACTATGGAACACTTGTCCATTATAAGTAAAATGCAAAAGCACTGAAAGCCTTTCATGAAGCTTCAGTTTCACTTGCTGTTACTTGGTATCCCTATTGAGTCAGAGGCAATGGTATACAAATTCTTACATGAATCTTATATGAAGCATTTGACTTGTGAGGGACACCTAATAACGACTAGTGGAACTGTCCCCTAGTCGTTAGTAGGCATCCCTCACAAGTCAAATGCAAAAGCATTGATATTCCTTCATAAAGCTGCAGTTCCACTAGTCGTTAATAGGTGTCCCCCTTGAGTCAAAAGCAAAAGCATTGATATTCTTTCACGGAGCTGCAGTTCCACTTTTTTATTTATAGGGGTCCTTCTCTAGTCAGATATAACTACTTCAAATGGCATTCAGCAAGCAGAGCGGGTGTGGCTTTAATATATACATTACATACACACTTTTGCTATTTTAATCATTTGTGCTTGTTTTCCATAGGATTTTATTTTGCCAAGCTGGTTCATAATGAGTCAAAACTACAGATTTCAATACATTTCTTGATTTTTATCAATGTGATTAAACTCTACTATATATAAGAACTTTTATTCCCTAGTAAATACAAGTGTGTTTTGATAATATTTTAGTTTAGATTCGAGATTTGCATTGGCCGCCGGTCCAGGAGAGGGTCCATTTTAAGTCCTTGTGTATTGTTCACAAGGCCCTCTACGGTGCCGGCCTTGCCTACTTCAGCAAATTCATCAGATGGTATGCCCCATAACGCAATCTTACGTCATCGACTGCCTGTCTGCTGGACATCCCTAGGGAGAAGACCGTAAAATGGGGTGGCAGAAGCTTTTTCCATCTGGCCTGTAAACTCTGGTAAACTCTGCCTCTTACACTGAGAAGCCAAACCAACAGACAGCTGTTTAGAAAATCGCTAAAAACATGGCTGTTTGTACCTAAGTCTTAACCGCATGCGCGCGGCGGCTTTTTTCGCGCTGTGCTGCCTATTTAAAATAACCGCGTTACGTGACGAGCTGAGCTCGTCATGAGCATGCGAGCAGCGCAACTCATGACGAGCTCAGCTCGTCATGAGCATGGAAGGGGTTAAACCTATGTAAGTTCCCTCAGCTCAACTGCAAAGACAGCTCTAATGCGAAGACGCCTCTGCATACATGCGCTTTATAAAACTTTCAATTCATAACAGAACGTAGCTGTTTATTTTTTATAGTTGTACAAATTAGCGATTATTTCATCTTTTTAAACACAGAGCAGCAGTGTGTTAATGTGGACATTGAGGGCAAGGGAGAAAAAATCTTTTGAAAAGCCGCAACTCCACTAGTAGTTATTAGGTGTTTCGCTTAAGTCAGATACAAGTGGTTTAAATGTCAATTACAAACCTGAAGGGGTGTGGCTTCAACCTAGAAATCTGCATATACACTCTAGCTACTCTATTACCTTGTGCTCCTTTTCTGTAGGAGACATAAATATTCCAAAGGAAGTTAATGGTATGGAATCAAAATTGTAGTTTACAATAACTGTCTTGAGAGTTATGAAAATAGTTTATCAAACCCTACTATGGATAGTGACTATTAGTTATTTGGAAGTGCAAGTGTCTAACAAGCTCTATTCTTGGGGAACCATATATTAAGGTGTTTGTGTACATGTGAAAGGGAAAATGCAGTCATTCAAAGTGAAAGTATCCCATGGCTGGAGTGGGATGTTCTGATGATCTATTCCTTCTGGTAGGGTTGAAGGGAGTATAATTGGAGTGGCATGTCAACAGACTAATGGTAAAAGAGTGTTGATTGGTAGTCTCTACATATGTATGTATTTTGTATGATATGTTTTGGAAAATATGAGACTGGCAAGTTAGGCCAGAACTAAAAAGCATTCCCTAAAAGTGAGCACTGGAAGGATAAAAACCAGCCAGTCAGAGAAATGGTAAACAAGCTATCCTCCAGAGGAGGGACAAGATGACTAGGCTAGGACAAGCAAAGCCATCAAATAGGAAGCAAGTAAATGAGAGTGGCAATAAAGCCAACCAATAGTAAACAATGGCATAGCTGGCAAGTTTCAGATAACCCAGCATAACTAATAAGTACAGTTTTTTTCCTAGAATTTTGGGAATTTTTGTCCTGGTTTTATACTGGGTCAAATAAGACTACAAGTTCCAGAATTCTAAGAAAAAGCCAGGACTGGCCTAACTTAGTCATGCACAGGCCTGGAAAACTTGGCAGTAATACAATGGGTGGGTTGTAAGCCCCTGTGAACCTATAGGCCCACAACAGGTCTTCTGAAATCCCTGTCTGGTAGGCTTGATATAAAATTAGCATTGGCAAACTCATTAGATCTTGTTTTTGGGACCAGAGCCAGCCTTGGGCATGGGCGGACAATATATCAGAGCTTCAAAGGGTCCGCCATCTTGGAACAATACAACATCACCGATTTAACTTGCAGCCTTACTTTTGAATGACAAACAATTTGAAACAAATAGCATGTTCAATTATACTCATTACAATAATGAATAAAAGCAAGTAGTACAACCAGGGGATAACTCCTAAATTAATACCTTCATAGTCTGGTTAGTATTCAGTCTACATGCCATGTCCACGTTGAAATTAAATGAAATAGGATTTACAGAGTGCAGCATAATCCTGCCTAGAAGTGACCAGTGCTTGGACCACTGTTTTCCTGGCTGAAAAAGGTAGAAAGGGAAACACATTAGGGAGAGTTTTTAATACACTAAAGTAAGTGTTGGTGTCAGCCTGAATCTGAGATAGAAAGGATAACTAGGAGTCAAATGTGACTCTTAAATTGGGTATGGAATCATTCGGAGATGGTGAGGCACCCACCTCACTTGGCCACCAATCGTTAGTTCAAAGTTGAGGGTTCGAACCACAAATCAGTAATTCCAGTTTGGATAAATTTAACTTCAGTTATTTTGAGACATCCAACCAGTGACCGATGTCATGCATTGAATGAAATTGAGTCTCATCTCTCCGTCATCGAACATCAATCAAACGATCAATTGAGTGTCATCTGCATTAGAAAGGATTTCAAAGCCATACCCCTTTGCAAGTCTGGCAAGGGCGGGCCATATAGATGTTAAAGTGCATCGGATTCAATACCGAACCCTGTGACACCCCTCCCGGTCAATTGGCCCGGAAGTTTAGAAGTAAGGAGGAAGTTTAATGACTTGTATGTGATTTTTCTGAAAATCTCCAGGCCAATCCAAGCAATGCCCTTGACACCAATGTACCACAAACAATGTAAAAGAACCTTGTGGGAAATAGTGTTGAAAGCAGCCAGGAGATCAAGCAGTATAAGGGCTATAGCGTCCAATCAGACTCTCTGTCACCATGAGCAGTAGAGATTCTGTAGAATCGGCAGCCTGGAAGCCATATTGTGTGGCATCCAGATGTTTTTTAGTATCAAGATATTGAGCGAGAAAAAAAGAATGTGAGACTCTAGCATCTTAGTTGGTGCAGGTAATAGAGACATAGGCCTGTAATTTGACAAAATTAATGGATCTGCATTGGCATCTTTAGAATATAAATTATTACAGCATATTTCCAGGAAACTGGAACTGAAGCAGATTGAATTGATGAATTTAATAAGGAACAAAAGAATTGGACAATGGTTAAAGTACCCAACTTTAGAATATGCGGAGGACAAGGGTAATTCGGAGACCCTAAAGAGCTCTCATTTAACAACTTCTGCATATCTTGATCTGTAATAGATGGAAATTTTCTTAAACATGGACCATCACAGCTCATGTTGGGCAGACTGGAAGCTGATTCTGGTTAATCAAAAACACCTACATATCCTCAGAATCTTATCCTTGAAATAGAGAGCCAGATAATCGCACGTGGCTTGAGAATGATTGAATTGATGTGACATAGAATCCGGGCAATAAGGATTTGACAATCTCGAATTTAGCCTTGCTAGAATGCTTTTCTGCCTCAATCTTGGATGCGTAATAGGTTGATTTGGCTTGTCTAATCTCTTTATGGTATGATTTTACACAGGCTGCATATACTTCTTTGTCTACAACTGTTTAAGAAATGCGACATTTTCTTTCCAGTTGACGCCTATGGCACTTTAATAATAAAAGTGTTGGGAGTAAACCAAGGGGCCCTGTCTACTTGCCTAGCAGTATAGTTCGATTTCATTGGGCTATAATATCTAAAGTAGAGGTTATCCAAGTTTGAAAAAGATTTTCATCTGCTGTCACGTCACCAGAAAACTAAGCAGCGTTTTTGAAAAACTATATCAACACCTCCAGCCTGTCTCGCCGAACAATTTTGCTGGATAATAGAATATCCCACAGGAATTGCATCCGCGGTGTTTGGGGAGAAGGTGGAGGTAAGCCACATCTCCGTTAGAAAGCTAGCATTAGGCTTGTGATCCTCAATAAAGTCAGAGATATCTAACTTGTGCTTTGGGTAAATATGAATGCCAGGCCCTTCCTCCAAACCTGGCCCCTTCCCCTAGTTTCCATCCCTACTGCACACAACCTTTGCCATGCAGAGGTAGGTTTGACTGCAAGGCTGGGACTATGGCTATGCACTTCAACCTACTGCTCATGGCCTTAAAGGTTCTAGTCTATGTTTTTGTTTGGTGATTGTCAAAATAACTTTTTTTTTTGGGGGGGGGGGGGTGTCATATTTTGTGATTTCATTTTTTCTTCTTTTTTTACAACGGCCACTTCTAAACATTTTTTCTTTTTTTCGTTAATGATGAGATTTAGTGTAAGGATCGTCTTGCATTTGATTTTCCCTGTAAGAGACGGTCTTGCCTTCCATGCAATTGAGTGCAAAGATGCTCAGGTGGGGACTGTCTTCTTGCACTTCCTTCAGCACCTCTCGGGGAACATTCTGGAGTTGCTTCGATTTCTGGCATTCCTCTTCCTTTTCTCTTCTGCTCGTGCAGAAACCTCCTGTAATCATAGTCACGGTTCGACTTGGTGTTGTTGCATGGTTGATGTACCAAAGGAGTAGCGTATTCTCTGCTACTGCTAAATACTGCACGTGACCCTCCTGGCATTCAGCCCTTCAGCCCTTCTGCACCGTGAATGTGTGAAGAATTCCCACACACTAGAGGCTTTGGTAAGTTCCTCCACCTTTTCACTTTCCTCAAGGCATTCAAGTTCTCCTCCTCTGGAGCAGAAAAAGATGATCCATGAATCTTTCCTTCACCTCCTTCTGTGATAGCTGTTTGACTTGGAGCTGTGAGAAACTTTATCACTTGTTCAGAAACTGGTGGCTGTGCCTCCTTGTGCCACACGAGCATGCACTTGTTCATGTGGCGGAAGGGTACCTGAACCTTCGTCCGAGGAAAGCTCAGAATGCCCTTTAAAATGTAAAATAGTCCGGGTACTGTCGAGGAAGTTCCGCCCTCGTTGCTAGGTGCATTGGGTTCACAGTCCTCCCAATTTTTAACGCTCACTGTATGATAGGATGACCAGAATGTAAGAACCAAATACCGGGATGGGCACACGCGGACAGAGAAATAGGACTAAATGTTGACCCTGACATACATAGAACTAAACCACTCACTGGTAATCAGCCACCGCTGTGGACAGCTTTCGACCGGTACAGAAGGTTTTGAGCACACAACATGGCTTTCAACCAGACCCTAAATGCAGCCCTTCATGGTCAATAAAAAAAAAACTATCTGCCACTCATAGGATGAACCTAAGCCTGCTGCACACAATCTTCAGTTCCAGCACTGTGGTATTTGCCATCCATAGCTGCACTACCATTTGTTGTTGTTGTTTTCACTTTTCACGGGATTTGAAAATTGACAGGCCCAACTTTGAATCCACAAACCACAAATCCGGTGCTAAAAATGTTTTTGGGGGGAGTCGTAATTGTCCCTTTGGGTCCTCCAACAACCTCTGTGGCGTCCGGTGATGCTCCACCAGCCCCCCTTATATGCTGCTGTTGGATACATGCACACATCAGCACCTGGCACTCTGATGTGGCTACCTCAACAAAAATGTTTAGTTGCTGCCAGCCAATCAGATTGCCCAGATTCTTGAATCCTCTAAGGATCCGAGGATACCCCATTGGCCAAAGAAGAAAATGCTCGCTCTTCCAATGTGATTTTTTTATTTTTCAAATGTTTTACCCTCAGAGGATTTGACGATCACGAAGGATTCACAGATTAATGCTTAAGATTTCTAAAAATCTTTTTTCCCCATTAAGCAAAACAAAAAGCATCTTTTCAATTGAACTGAATCCATAAACCCGCAGTGGCGATCACCACGGTGAATTATATGTATATAGCCTTGAAGTGTTCTTGAGGATTGGAAGTTTGGCAAAGAATCAAGTCGCCGCCTCATCTTAAGGAACATGGCTGCCCGTGGAGTGCAGGCCCTTCAGTCCTTCTACTTCAGCGAGCTCAGCGGCTTCAAGGGAGGAGCATTAGCAATAGATGAGGTTGTACCTAATGCACCATTACAACATTACATTAAAGCAAAACATGCTCGCCGCTCTTTGGAAGCATAAAATATTGTGTAAGTGAAGTCTTGGCTAAGCAAACAGATCATTAAACTGAGCCGTGATGGCCACTCATCGAAACGAAGATGGCAGCAGATATTTTATTCTTAATGTGGAACAAATCTAGAGGTTGGGAGCCGGAAAGAACTAGTAAGTAGTCCATGGGTCCATGGGTGTACTGAAACGCCTCGTGCTCTTTCAGTGAGAGAATACGGGGCAAAAAGGCGCTGTGATACCTTGTGCTTCCATACATACTGATGTAAATAAAGGCACTACGCAGGGAATGCATAAGGACTTTAGTGTCCTGCTGGACATGTTCTAGTGTCTGAGCAGGCACCAGTTTGCCAGCCACTGCATTGAGGGCCGGCCATACACCCACCACACTACCATCCAACACTAGAGTATCCATTCAGGTGACCCTGCTAATAAAAGGGCCCGAGCGCACCTGTTCGCAGTCAGTTCTAGTACCACACCCCCCAGGTCTGTGTCATCCTTTTACTAAGTATGTGGGCCAAGAGCTTACAACGTCATAGTTTTTCGTGAATTGGTTCAGCATTCCGTCCATCATCTGTTCTTTTTGCATGAGAAAGAATCAATCAATCAATCAATCAATCAATCAATCATTTGTAAAGCGCACTACATACCCACGAGGGTCTCAAGGCACCGGGGGGTGCTACTGATCGAACAGCCAGGTCTTGAGTATCCTCCTGAAGGTCAGCAGGTCTTGGGTCTGTCGTAGGCTCAGTAGGAGGGCGGCGAGGTGGGAGAAGGATCTCCCACCGGTGGTTGTTCTTCAGATGCGCGGGACGGTGGCGAGTGAGAGGTCGGCGGAGCAAAGCTGGCGGTTGGGGATGTAGACTGGCACTGCTCCCCACAACAGAACAAGTAAGGAGCTGCCTGCCATCGGCCCCACACACCTGACCAGCGCCACCAGCGCTCCCCCGAGACAAGAGGGCAGGAAAGGCCTAGCATGGCCCAAATGTCGGAAGGAGATTGTGTTCATCCTAACTGCACTAGCACTGCCCTGCAGTGGGCCAAAGACTGCTCAGAGAGTGTCCTCCCCAACACTGCCTTAAGACAGAGTCACCAGTGGCCCATTACAGGAAAGCGAAGAGTCGCACACCCCAAGTGGCAATCTGCCACCACCGCAAATGAGAGGAGACCCTTGTCTCCCACGGTGATCCTGAGTTCCACCCGAATACCTTGTCCAAGAAAAGAAAGGTATGGAAGAGGCCGCAGACCGGATCCATGAAGGCACACCTACTTCCACTGCTGTCCACGATATGGCTGATGCACATGCAAAAAGAAACCCAGTCCTACAGACAGGACAGGACCAGTGAGTGGTCCAAGACGGGAGAAGATGCGCAGTCCAACGAACGGGACAGAGCTGGCAAGAGGTCCCAGTGAGGAGAACTGATGACGCATGGCAGGACACCACACTACAAGCAAGAACCGAGGAAGAAGGAGAAGTGTGTGACCAGACTTGTCACAATGAAGTACTGGACGGCCACAGATGAGCAGGAGCACAAAATCACAGGGTGAAGAGATAGAAAACTCATACCACTACATGAGTGCACCTACAAGCACAGGCCACCGAGGCGGAGCGACGTCCCTGGTGACAGCTCAACAGGAGAACCAGATGCAAGCTGCCAGCAACATGAACCGCATCTCTAAACCGCGCTTCCCTGTGAGAGCATGCAGGAATGACCATCAGTACGTGAGTGAACACTGTACCAACTGACATGTTGTCAAAAGATCCGGACTTTTGTACGTGGAACCTTTAGCGCAAAAAATACGGGACAATCCTCACATTACGGGGATGTCTTTCGGCAACGAACCCCACGTGGTGGGATTGTACGCGGACGACATAATCGCCGCGTTGGACCGTCCGTCCAGCTCCATACCGGCGTTCCTGGCGGAGTTGGAGCAATTCGGTGCGGTGTCAGGTTTCAAAGTTAACCAGGGGAAATCCCTGATACTACCCCTAGGAAGCCATGCTCTTCCTAATAGCCCGCCACCTGCCTTCGGCTGCAAATTGCGGTCCACTGCTCGGCTTCCATACCTGGGGATCACCCTGACCTCCTCCACGATCTTGACGGTCAATCACAATTATTCTACTTTATCATCCCAGATGCGGGCCGACCTCGCGCCCTGGTCAAAGCAGCCCCTCTCCCTACTTGGCAGGATTGCGGCGGTGAAGATGTCGGTCTTACCCAAGATATTATACATTTTTCAGACCCTCCCGGTATCCCCGCCACCGGGAGTGCTAGCTGATCTCCAACACGACATTCATCAATTTGTGTGGGAGAAGAAACGCGCCAGACTACATAAGCGAGTAGCGCACAGGACTGTGGACGAGGGTGGCCTGGGGATCCCGAATCTACTGCAATATTTCCAAGCCTCGCAAATCCGATATCTGGTAGAGTGGTACCGACCCGAATCAGAGAAGAGATGGCTCTTTCAGGATAGGGCGATGGCTCAGACCTCTTTGTGGAAGGTACCGTTTCTTGCTCGCCAGCATAGACCGCGTTATCTCCTCCGCTCCCCTATCACTCAGACCACTATGGCAACCTGGGACATGGTGGCGGTCAAACGGGCCTCACGACCTTCCCGTCTCCACTTACCCCTCTCTTTGATAATCCCGCATTCCCACCTGGCACGGACGCTCGAGCTTTCCTGCAATGGCGTGATACACCTTGCCGATCGGCCGGCCACCTCTTTGATTTGGAGGGGTTTCTCTCTCTCGCTGACATTTCGCGAGACTACGGAGTGGATAAACCACACATGTTTCAATATTTCCAAATTCGCCACTGGCTCTTGCAACCAGAAGTTGCCCCCTTGGTCGGCCGGCAAATGACGCCGTTCGAACGCTGGCTTGTGTCCAAAGACTCAGATAAACATCTTGTCTCAGACCTTTATCGGATGCTCTCCCCTGCTGCCGACCCTGCTAAAACTGCTGGCCAGCGACGATGGGAAACCGAACTCGGGAGAACTCTCTCCTCAATAGAATGGAACCACATACACTATAGAGCCGCCCACACTACCCGCAATACCAAAGCTAGGGAATCGGCGATAAAACTGGCGATCTATTGGCACCTAACCCCAGCGAGACTCAACCAGGGTAACCCGAAGCGCGCTGTGTTGGAGGGGCTGTGGCAGCCGGGGCACACTAACTCACCTTCTATGGGAATGTCCCGCCTTGCAGGAATATTGGAAGGCTGTCCTGGACGACATTGATTCCACGTTCGACACTGAAATCCCACGCTTCCCAGCTTACACACTCCTAGGGCTCCCCAATGCGCTTACGTTCCCCTTGAGATCAGCTCGCGGCAAACAGATGGGCATCGCTATGCAGGCAGCGTCCCAACACATCCTGTCGCTCTGGGGCTCCACCGCCTCTCCCACCCACACGGGCTGGTTGCACAAGTTGTGGTTCACGTTAGGCATGGAACGGATCCAGGCTACGCTCACACACACGCCTGACTCATTCCGAACTACTTGGCAACCGCTCCTGACGTTGCTCTCCAGGGAATTCCATGAAATCACTTGCCCAAAGTACCTTCGCATCCTACGCCTTACGGACTGCATGGTGGACCAAAAGAGACCAAAGGCACCCTGATACACTTGGACTAGCTATAACACACACGATCACTATGGAAGAATGGTGTACTGGTAGGGGCGGGGGGAGGGTGTTAGAGTTGGGTGTTAGGGGGGGGCGGGTTTTTTAGGGCTGGCCTTTTTATTTGCTGCTCCGATTAGGGGCTCTTCTCGATCTCCGGGCATCGCCTCTTCATCTGGGCATGTTCACCCTGCTCACATAACGCTTATTAGAGAAGACGTGTTTGTCTGTCTCGCATGCCTTACTTGCCTGCTGATTGTCTATTGCCATGCCATGCCTGTTTCTTCTGTTTCAAAACTCAATAAACATACTTTGACATTAAAAGATCCGGACTAACTCTACACAGTGTTTTGGGCCAGTGGTAGCTGGTTAAATTATGAATGCGTTCAGAGATGCCTGGAAGCTTCCAGCTGCACCGGTCTACTACGGTCCTGCAGACTGCCTCTCGAGGCTGTGATACTGTGTTGTTTTAGTTGTTTTAATTCATTGCCACAGGTTGGATTTTGTTTTGTTTTCCAATAAAGTTTGGGAGGAATGTAGTGTCCTACTGGACAAGCTCTGATGTCTCAGCAGGCACCAGTTTACCAGCCACTCCTTTGAGAGTTAGCCATACACCCACCACACACCCATCCAACACAGACGTCATTGGTCAGGTGACCTTGCAAATAAAAGGGCCCGAGCGCACGTGCTCGCTGCCAGTCCTAGTACCATACACCCTGTGTC
Source organism: Lissotriton helveticus (assembly GCF_964261635.1). Lineage (NCBI taxonomy): Eukaryota > Metazoa > Chordata > Amphibia > Caudata > Salamandridae > Lissotriton > Lissotriton helveticus. Next base: position 1,123,900,980 of record NC_136071.1, read on the forward strand.
TGTGTCATCCTTTTACTAAGTATGTAGGCCTGGAGCCCACAACTTTACCAAGGACCTCGTTTAGAAAAGAGCAGTACCAGAGCTTCTGCCCTAAACAGGGAGACGTCCTGTCCTCCAGCTGGATGTGGACCTGCTGCTGGCTGGGCCAACAGGAACACCTTGTCAGCAAGTCGTTCCCCCACAGAACGACTTCTCAGCAGCTTCACGATTTAGGGTATCTAGGCAGCTGCCATTACTGGCTGCGTTACCTTCTGTCTGGTGCTGAAATTAAAACCATAAACTTATAATACTAGCACGTATTATTTTTTATGAGTTGATAATTTTTTTTTATCCTTCCTCATTTGACAAGATCAGCTCAGGCTTAATTCATTTATTCCTCTTCATATTGTTCAGGTTTATTTTGAAAAAAAAAACAAATGGACTACTGCATGTTCCGTTTACGTATATCGCCAAGTTTCCAAGAAATATTGAGTCGCCACAATATTTGTTTGATACATTAGAACCATGGAGGTCCCAAACTCAAATTTTTTTAAACAAACTTTTTTTTTTAATGATTATTAGTGTTGCAACAAACCTTGATGGCCGTTGGTAATATTTGTGAAGTGGTCCTGAAAATGCACCATCACTTTGGGGGCTATTTCCTGGACACACATAAGTGTGATCAGTCCCGCCATGCTATCATAGCGTGGTGGCCTAGTGCCACAGTTCCTTTTCCCCACAGCATTTTCCGCCATGTAGATGAACCCATTTTGATTGGGAGACTTAATGGCTGCAGGTCCACCATGCCATGGCATTACACTAAAATTGCCATTCTGAGAGACAAATGCCAATGGTGACTACTCAAAACAAGGCTAAACAAGACCAAATCTGCGTTGTCCGCAGGCCTCTGCCCTTTGCGAATCCATTTCTTCTGCAAAATGTATGTTTTGACTCTTTGTGCTGCATCAATAAAAATGATTTAAACCTAAACAAGACCAAATGTCCATGGCTTTGAATTTTTTGATGGATGCATACAGAAGAATATACATTTGTGCATGTTGCATGGACGTTTTATTTAGGCGTAATCAGGAGCTGCAACGGCATCTTTATGACTGGCGGCATGGCATGCAGCCTAACCCCTTTACTTAAATCCCATTGATAGGAGCAGGTCTAGAAGAGGTTCCAGAATCCTGTATAGGTTACTAGTCATTACTTGGGTTAATTGATGAGGCCGACGGAGGACACACGAGGTGGAAGCAATGGTGAAGGATCCTGGACATGTGCAACTGCTTTGTAGCCGTATATAGGAACATGGGGAGCACAAGCGAGTTGGAAATGGCCACTGGGAGGTCTCTAACTTGACAGGGAACCCAAACATAGTCCTGCTCCACTGTTAAGTGGAAGAGGTGTGTCGCAGCGGCCAGGGCGACTGCCTCCGCATCCTGGGGCTCACAGTTCAATCCCTGGTGCCGGTGGCAGATCAGCCCAACACTATGTGACTCTGCGCAATAGCTCGCTTAGGGCCATATGTATCAACAAACTCTTTTGCGATTCCTAAATAGCGATTTTTATGGAATCGCTAAATGGTATGTATGAAGAAAATCGCTAATTTTTAGCGATTCCTTAATCTTCCTTATTTGCGAATTCGCATTTTGCGAATTCGCAATTAAGGAATAATTTCCAATGCATTCCCTTCCAATGCATTCCTATGGGCCATGAGGCCCATAGGAATGATTGCGAAATAATTCTCAAATTGCGAATTCGCAATTTGCTAATCGCAATTTGAGAATTATTTCAAGGGTGCAGGGGTGTCTTAAAGACCCCTGAAATGTACATGTGTGTGCATGTGGCGCACATACATGCCCTATGGGCATGTGTGTGCATCACATGCCACCTTCAAAAATGCCAAAATGTGCATTTTTTGAAGAATTCGCAAGTTACCATCAACTACAAGTTGGTGGTAATTTGTGCATTCTTAACCAAAATTCACTACCCAAAAATGCTACATACATAGCATTTAAGAAATCGCAAAATTGCGATTCCTTAAATGCTATGGCAAAATAAGGAATCGCAAAACTTGGCGATTCCTTATTTTGCAAATATTTCATACATCCTAAAACATGCAAAAAGGCCGTTTGCGATTCGCAAAGGCCGAAATTCTGCAAATTTCGGCCTTTGCGATTTGCAAAAGGCTTGATACATATGGCCCCATATCTTCCCGACGGCCCCCAGCGCCAGGACACCTCTCTGTAGCTAGTTGTGCGCTTTACAAATACTAGACATTTACATTTACATTCTACATTACTCAATGACTTGTTACGTTGTCAAGCACTACAACCATATTGATCTGCTAAAACATTATTTTGCATGGCCCTACCAGCTCGCCTACATTTCGAGACCGCGCCTTCCTAATCAGCCTGCGCCTGCTGGGACTCCGCCATATTTTGGTAGCCAAGCAGCAGATATCTGTGAGCTCGGGGGTGTTACAGAGCAGAGAGAAACTGAACTGGAGGTTCCAAGATGCTACAGCATCAACACATCCAGTTTTCCCTGAGTTCCTACTGCATGTGCCTATCTCAGGGGCTTAGACGGGCTGTCTTCGAACGTAATATGCAAAAAATTTGAAAACTAGTTTGCTCAGCCAAAGCTGTTTACATTTTTGCTACTCATAAAAGCCATCTATTAATTCTCAGGAGCACTGCTAGCCACCTCTTTGTTGCTCTACCTGCAAAAGATCCAGTGGAGAAACACAAACGTTCTTTTTGACTTCCCTACTGTTGGGCTGGTGGGGAATGCTTTCAGACACTCTCTTTTCTCTTATGACTTATCTCCCTGCCTCCCTAGGGATGAAATGCAGTATTATCGTTTTCTTTTTCTTTTTTTGGGTGCTGTCAGGTGGGGCGATGCTCCTCCGCCATAGTGGAGGAGCCGAAGCCAGTTATTCCTCGAGACGTCAGAGACTGATTGATCCAGATTACAGTACAGACCAACACATTTTCCTTTTAAATCACACCTCTCCGAGATATGGAGTGACCTTGTGTGTTAACTAACAGGTACTATGTAGTACACAGGTGGTGGCGTCTATTTGGATGTTGCAACTGAAAGCAAAAGAGTTATTTTGGCTGTGCGAAAATGAATGCTCTTCTAGGGTCAATGATTATGTAAATGCTTCACTTCAAAATGCCCAAGGCTTTAGCACAAGTCCCTTCCTCTTTGTTTTGGCTATATGCTAGTGTTATGGGCTGGGGAGGCTCCTCCGTTATGGCAGTGGAGAGTCTCCCCCCTGGCAGCAGTAGCAAACATGAAAAATAGAATAATAATAAAACTATTTTAATACCATTTTAATTTTCTTCAGGAGTCGAGTCTTCGGGTGGGGCCATTATGAAGAGAGCACTGAAGGAGTGGTGATGGTGGGATCTGCTGTAAATGCGCATGTGGATTTGGCCGGCTGCGATCCCTCCAACCTGAGCTGTGCTGCCGGCGGGAGAGAATAGCAGGCACAGGCTCCCAGTCCCCCCCCACCCCCCCCCCCCCCACGCTGCCCCACTACTTTCATCAGATGGCAGTCGCTACTGGTTAATGGCTATATTTTAACTGCAATCCCTGTCAAGATTAGATAGAACCCAAAGAAGAAGAATCCCCATATATCACAATATCCTTTGTGGAACAGTCCAGCCGAACTGCCAGGCTAGGTGCTCCCTTAATCCGAACACAAGGACCGAAGACCGGTTTTACCCTAATGTGGGCTCGTCAGTCGGGTTTATCTTGGTTCCAGTGAGTAGAACCACAGTATGGGCACACCCTTGCCACTTAGGGTGGTACATCAAACATACAAAACGTGATGGGAATAACTCTTGCAATATGTCTAACCACTGCCAATAACTGGGGGTAGCATTTCAGCCATCGTTCTGGGTATGCACAGTTTATCACATTTTTATTCTAAATGTTCTCTATCTTTAATCCGTAAGTTTCCATGTTGACTCAATGTTTTCATCTCCATGTTTTCCATATGCCCATCCAGGCTTATCAAAGTAGCACACAGGGGGTTCAATATTCCTCATAACACAGCGTCATTTACCCAATTTCAGTGACAAGCCCCATGCACAAAGCTCCTCCAAATTAACATGACACCATAAAATAAAATGCAATGTGACCTTATCTACGTGTTAAATAAACGTCTCCCATATACGTGAAACCCGTGTTGACTACAAACAGAATTGCATACTTTCAAAGAAAACACTCAATCGAAAATAACCAATAAAATCTGGCAGCGTAAACAAGTGTGCTCACCTAAGCTTCACTACAAAATCCACCCGTGTCTCATACAAAAAACAGTCCATCTAAACCGCATTTTTATGGATCGAGGCCCGTTTTTTATCCATCTAATGTCATGCTGTCCATACGTATGGGGGAGTTTTGTGCATACTCTTGGGTTGTTTGTAATGGGGCTTGTCACTGAAATGATATTGGTGTGGAGGGTTTTGAATGTGTGCTTATGGGCAGGGTCGCATTTCTGGTGTTTAAGTTAAAGGGTTATATTTCATTAGGTGATAATGCAAGATGCAGCACTTATGATTTCATTCTGTCTATGATTATTGATTGATCATACTGATGGGTTTCTTTTCTTACATCTTGCATTGTAGTTACCCGTGAGGAAGGGAGTTATCCCAAAATTCACTGGGTACATGACGCTGTGTATGAAGAATATTGAACCCCCTTTGTGCTGCTTTGAAAAGCCTGGATGGGCCTATGTAAAACATGGAGATGAAAACAATGAGTAAACACGGAAACATATGGATCAAAGATGGAGAATGTTTGGAATAAAAATATGATAAACTGGTTGAAGATTCAGAATTCTTTCTGATATATGGCTGTGCAACTTGTGTGGGGACCTGATGAGGCCTCAATTTGGGATAAATCAGGTGCACTGTCATGCCCGTTTACCACTTTGGTAGGAATTTTTTTTAGATTAAAGTGAGCTAGCAGTTTTTGTGGCAGCTTTGCATATGTTGTAACCCGTGCACACTACACTGTTCTGCCTGGGTTGTTACCAGCTAAGCACTATTAGTGCCTGGGCCCCGGGCCTCTGATTGGAGCAAGTGGTAATGCAGATATGACTCCATTTGTAGCCATTCCACTCCTCCTCCACATAGGGTTGGTAAGGATTACAAAAATATTAACATTGGCAAAACCAATAGTGAGCGCTTTTGGGACCTATTGACTTTGCCAATGTTGTTTAGCCATGCTGCAGAGCCTCTCAGAAGCTGTGCAGCATGGCTTTTTCAAAAGGAGCTATGACAAGGCGATCACATCCTATTGTAGGTGTGTGAACCACACATGTGGGCGCCATCAAAATGACATGAGATCTTTTTTTTTTTTTGAAGCACCAGTGGGGGATGAGCAACAAGGAGTGTCGGGTGGGAGTTGTGGATGAGAAGCAATGGATAAGTGAAAGAGGGCGTGGGCAGGGGTAAGCAACACAGAGAACTGTAGTGGGGAGGAGACGCAATGTATGGGAGAACAACATGGAGCAGGCGGGGAGTAGCACGCGGGGGAGCACGCAATGATGGTGGTGGAAATATGTGGCTAGGAAGAAGCAGCAGGCGAGAGAGAAGAAGGGTGAGAGGAACCAATACCGAGGGTGGGGGATGGGGAGGAGAAGCAACAGGCAAGACAACAGTGAGTGTGGAGCAGCCAGGGGAGAAGGACACAGGCGACGGTGAGACAGCAACATGGAGCGCAGAGTTTGGAACAGAAGTATGCTATGGAGACAGCTGGAACACAGATGCACTCTTGTGGAGTACTTAAGACAAAGGACGCAAGTAAATTGGCAAAGCACCAGAGACCGCACTGACACAGGATGGACAAGACATGCCATTGAATAAGAAGCAAGCAAATAAAAGTGGCAGGAAAGCCGCTATGGTAAGCAATGAGGGAGGCTGCAAGCCCCCCCACATGTTCATGGTAAGCTTACAATAAGCCTCGCAACAGACAGCACATGTGCTGTCTAGTAGGCTCGACCTAATGAGTCCTAGGTCTAAGAGCACCAAGAAAGCGGAGACAAAAACACAGACATGAATGGTGGTAGACGATTCACACACCTGACCTTCAGAGAGGCACCCTTATTTGGGACAAGCGGTCACCTGGCGTTGTGAGACAACAAACAGCGCCAAGAAACTGCAGAAAACAGGCAACATAGTGCAACTCAGAGAGGAGCACTGCCTTTGGGTGCAAAGCAGAATACAAGGGCTTGTTAGAGGTTATGGGCCCCATTGTGATTGATAAAGAGTTGTAAACTTACACCTGCAGATTTACTAGCACAGCTTCCTCTCTGCGTACTCGTTGACTCTACGCTTGTCTTTGACCATGTTCAGTGTATCGCTGCTTTTCGACTAGGTTTGTGCTATAGAAATACCCTATACATACATACTTACATATATATGTGTGTGTGTAGATTTACGACTCTCATGAAATTAAATCTTTCCAGAAGTGCGCTTGAAAATGTGCAGCCGTCACATGTTTTCAGACATACATGTGAAAACTATGGTGAATCCAACTTTTTCATCAATCCAGAGGCATTTCAGCATGTCTAAATATACACATTGTACAATTTCACATGATGAAATGCCAAAGCCATTGTGCACTTGCACATTTAAAAAAAATGGAAGGGACTACATTTTCTCCTCAGCAATAACCCCTTCTCTCTAACCTCATCACATTTTGGAGAAATCCCAGACCCGTTCTCACCTTGGGACTTACTCCTTCAGTTGGCAGGAGTACATCTGCCATCATATCAAGAGTGCAAAGATGTCTGAGGTTTGAGCGCACCCACATTTACTGGGGAAACCTTATCTGAGCCACCGCTTCCCCACCCTTACCTGTGATTTATTTACTCCAGCACAATAGTGTGCCATCCTGGGCTAATATTGCTCATCAGTAAAATAATTCACGATTGCAAGGTCACCTTTTACGAATTCCTGCTTAAACCAATAATTGCGTCCATTTGTCTTTGAAAGTCAGACTCAGGCTAAAATGGCAATGTGACTCGGGCTGGGCAGAGCCAGACACACTGGAAGTCATGACCTTTTGTTGTTCCAACTCCCTTGTTCAGAGGGCCCCGTCCTGATCTCACAAAGCGCCTTGAGCGCCAAGTGAGGTCTCAGCGGAGCTATAAAGGGGTGAAAAGGGGCATACATTGCTGTGGAGCTCGCCAGGAGGGCTCATCTGCAGGCTAGTAAATGCCAGGTACCACGTACACATATTTGTAATCTCTGCCTCCACCCGTGTGTCTAAGAACTCATTTAATTTGATCTTTTCCCTGTGGGGGAGGGGTGGAGCACAAGGGGTTAACACCCACCCCTGTGAGCACACACCACGACGAGGAACCCTTTGCACTGGTTTCTGGTCCGCCTGCTCGGGAGCCCCACGAACCCGCTCCAACTTAGCTCTTCCGCACAGCCGCTAATTAAACCGGGGAGGAAATGAAGAGAGGAGAGACGAGAGGCTGCGTTGCCATGGCAGCCGTCAACAGGCTCCACGACATGGACGGCTTTAGCAAAATTGAGTGGAAACATTTCGCCGGGATAACGTGGCAGATGAAAAGGCCTTCGCCGGGGGTTTAACCCGGCCTTGTAAAATGCCCACTGACAGTCGGGCCTCCCGGTGGACCCGGGGAGCGGAGATATCTGTTTCCCGATAGATATTACACCGGTCCATTTAGAAGGATCGATGCGGCGCTTCCGGAAGGATGGGTAATTAACGTTGTCACCTCGTCCGTCTTGTACTGAGCCCTGGAGATCCCGGGGTTCCTGTTTCGTGCTTAAATAGCACAGTCTGGGATTTTTCTTGTCTTTTGTAATCTGGTATTTGTAGTCCTGTGTTTTTTAATATGATGAAATCAGAACTACAAATACTAGAATTCAAAGTTAAAAAAACATAAACTGGACTGGTCTAGCTACTCGGGTAACATCTGCTGAAGGATATTCCACCACACCAATGACATTGCACAAAATGCAGTTTATTGAAAATATAGACCAGGATAGGGAGCGCCAGAACCTATTTCAGAGGGCCACACAGCACTCAGGATCTAAGAGGCTGTTCATAAGCCGAGCCCTGAAAATGTTTGTCATGTAAACCATGTAACAAAAATCACGTAAAATATGATTAGGCTTTTAAACATGAACCATTAGTGAACTAGGAGGCAAGATAGCTGTCATATAAACTCTGTACTTGGCCAAGATTATAGTAGACCAAAATATGTTTTTTTGTTTTTATCTCTTTGTGCATTTTCTGCAGTTTTTGCATGGCTCAAACCAGACCAAAAGATATTGGAGCAATTTACGTGGGCTCTAGTTACATGTTATGTTATGTTATGTTAATAACACTTCCATAGCGCACAGCTGCCCCAGCCAAGGGGCGTCCTGGCGCTTCAGAGAGAGTACCCAAACACAACACAGCAGAGCAAAGACAGCAGCGCACAGATCAAAGAACTAAGATGAATGAGGGAACAAGTATGTTTTGATAGCCCTCCTAAACTTCAGAAGCTCATCGAGTTCACGAATATGGGACAGAAGAGAGTTCCATAGTTTAGCAGCCAAAACCCGGAAGGATCGACCTCCAGCCCTGCACAGCCTAAACCGAGGGACCACCACCAGGTTTTGACCCAAAGATCTTAAAGAGCGCGTAGGCACATAAGGCACCAGAAGGTTGTCAAGGATCTGGGGAGAGGCCAGCTTGAGGATCTTGAAAGCTAGGCACAGGGTCTTAAAATGGATCCTCTGTGCCATAGGCAGCCAGTGCAGAGAACGGATGGTATTTTCCGCAGAGCAGAACCTCAGTAAGCCTACCAATGCTCTAGCTGCGGCGTTCTGGACACGTTACATCCGGGCGATTTCAGCCTGGTTGGCCCCCAACAGGAGCGAACTGGCGTAGTCGAGCCGAGATAGTATGGATGCCTGTATAACCAGCTGCCTAGTAGTGGCATCAAAGAACCTCAGAATAGGTCTCAATCCTCGTAAGATGCCAAAACAGGTGGCCGCCACTTTCTTAGTGTGGGCACAAAAACTGAGGGCAGGATCTAGCCAAACCCCAAAGTTTTTTACCTCTGAGACTGGAATAGGAGTTGCGCCCAGTTCAGGGGGCCACCATGTATCACCCCAGAGATTAGTCCTCTTGCCCACAATCATGACCTCAGTTTTTTTAGCATTAAGCTGGAGGCAGTTGGCACTCATCCAGCTAGCCACCGCCAGGAGTCCCTCCCGGAATCTGGGGGCGTCAAGGTCGGAGTTCCCACTCAGGACGACCGCCAGCTGCGTGTCATCAGCATAGGAGACCATAGTCATGCCCCACTGCTTGACGACAGCCGCCAGCGGTCACATTTATATTTTAATGGCATGGGGATATTGGATGTATGACGTTACAACGCAGGCTATTACAACGCCTGCCTTTACAACGCAGTTTTTACATCGCAGTCCATTACAACGCATAGCGCTTTGGGGTGCTGGATAGTGAATAGTTTAATTTACTATTCCAACTCCAGTCCCCGTGGACACTAGGGAAGGTTATTGGATAGTAAATTAACCTATTCCCTATCCTAGAGCGCCCCCCAGAGCAATGCGTTGTAATGGTTTGCGTTGTAAAAGTTGCGTTGTAATGGTAGTTTGTTGTAAAAGTTTCGTTGTAAAGGCTGTTTACCGGGGATATTATCATTTGCCCAGAATCACAGTATGCCAGCCCACTGCCAAGACTCGAACCTGGTTCCCCTGATCCAAAGTCGGCAGCTCCATAATGTCCCATTCTGAGTACAGAAGGGGTGTCAGGCAGAAACCACTTGAAAGCTCGGCTCGTTATGGCCTCGAGGTTTGAACAGGACGCCAAGCTGAGCTAGAGCCAGGCTTCAGGCTCGAGCCAGCCTCAAGCTTTCAGTGCCCACCTCTAAGTCAAAGGCTCCCTCCGTGCTGGGGAAGTGTAGATACAGGTAAGTAAACAGGACTCATAACTCAAAGGTCAAACAGTATGAACAAAAAATCAATGTCTAAATACATGCTTTATCTACACATTCAAAGGAATGACATTCACAAGAAACTAAACAGTCGCCTTGAGTTTGGGGCTCTAGTAGTTGTCAGGCAAATCTCTGTCCCGCCCTCTTTCTTATAACATGGTCAGGGTTATTCCCCATTCACTGGTGGTCGCTTCCAGGGCCTGCTTACTAGTAGGCCGTACTAAAGAGTTCCCCTTTGACTCTTAGGAATTAGTCAAAAGTATCTATGATGCAGCAGCACCTTCAGCAGTGAATCCCCCAGGACCTAAGAGGCACGGTTCAAGTCTTACCTGCTGCTGCAGCACAGAAGCATTTGACGTTGCAGCAATGTCCTGAGCATGTGCATTCGCTAGTTCTGATCCTTACTCTGAGAAGTTGGGTTGCTCGTGGTACACTCGACAGCATCCAGCCAGCTCAGGCTCACTCTCCTGAGCAGCATGGCTGGCTTTCCAAAGTGATTGGAGCAGCTTCCAGTTCCCAAAGTCGCAGTAAGTGACTTTCTCCCCAGCGAAGGTGCAATGACCTCCACAGCATCATCCTGGTCTTCCGGGGTCAGTCAGGATAGATACGGTGGTGCAGCTTGAACCGCTGGTCACATCTTCACTACAGTTCTGGGCAACAGACCTAATTCGTTGGTAATTTGGTCACGGCAGCCACTCCTGACACATGGGGTTGCTGCTGTAACTCTGAATGCAACATAGGCTCCTCTGGTGTAATTACCCACACCACGACGGCCCTCATGGCATGCTTGGTCGCCGCTATGGTGTTCACGAGTCCAGGCATTCTGATAACACAATGCTTCAACGGTGGTTCCCTGTTGAATATGGGTCACTGCAACGAGGCAGGGCTGGCTTAGTGCTCCCCACACAGCTGCCCTCTCCTAGCATCAGGGGTAGCCAAAAACAATCCGGCACATGGGCGACAACCCGATCAATGTACAGCCAAATCCTCACACCCCGTACAGGGAGTCCTCAAGGTGGGCTCCCCACTGGACCTCTGTCTTTCCTACGCCCTTGTCTTCGTCACATGGCACACTGGTCTTGTCAAGCAGGCAGGCGCTGGTGCTCCAAGGCATGTCGTCTTGGTTACCCTGAGTGACAGCCCTTCTCTCAGTTGGGAGCCTGGAAGATTTTGCCCCTCCCCTTCCTGGTCACAAGCAGAAATCTTGCAGAGCTTTCTCTTCTGGCTGTTTGGCAGATGACAAAGTTCGGTGTCTCAACTTCCCCTTCTTATAGTCCATTTCCAGACACCAAAATGTAATAAAGAGTCTGGGTCTTTGAAGTTTTATGTTGGGTTCTGCTTGCTTTAAAGTGTACACTTCTCTTCAAATTCAATTTTATTTTGCATTGGTTAATCTTTGAAAACATACAGCATACATATATAAAATCCAACAAGACAAAATCACAATAAAATTTGAGATAACAATGTCAATACAATTGGTATATAAAACAGTATTCTTAAAATTACGCATTTCTGTTACAAAATGCTATTCTTTTAATCCATACAGCATCAAGGTATCTTTTCCACATTATGAATTATAGTCTTGTCTGTACTTGAGCTTCAGATTCATATGGCTTATTGATACTGCCTTGCCCCGAGTGAACAACATATTGGTAATATCCATTTCCTCCTCAGATCGGTGTACAAGGGGCAAAAGAATAACAAGTGCACCTCAGTTTCAGGTTTTCTTTTGCACACTGGACAAGAGTCACAATCGGAATAGGTTTTAGATCATTTTGAGCAAACTTTTTTAAATTTAAGATTTTTATCTAAATTTTGTGTACAATTACTTTGCTCTTTGAAAAAAATATTGTCTAGAAATAGCTCAAAAAAGGGTATGCTTGTAATTTGACAAGTGATATCCCTAGGTTTAACAGATCATTAGGCCTACGAGAGGCTTATTATAAAGTTCTTTACGATTGGTATCTCTACCCCGCAAAACTCCACAAGATATACCTTGATACACCTGATCGGTGTTGGAGGGCTTCTGGAAGACTTCTGCCATATAAAGTGGGATTGTGCCACAATTAGACCCTACTGGAACGAGATTCTGGCCCAAATGAAAGATATTTTGGGATATTCATTGCCCCAGAGGAGTGATTTTGTTTTGTTAGGACTACAAGATCCCTATTTGAAACACCAAACTATGGGGGATGGATCCATAATGTGGCTTTGTTTGTGGGCAGCCAAGATGGCATTGGCTGCAGCATGGAAGAAAATGGCTGCCCCTTCTATGTCTCAGTGGCATGCTCGACTGTGGCAAAGCCTTACTATGAAGAGTCTGACCGTCAAACTCATGGAATCCCGAAAGGGGTTTGACTATTTATGGGGTCGTCTCGTGAGATATCTTTCGGTGGGCTTACCGCTATTCTCTTGTCACCCACATACACAGGCCCTTAATCTGTCCCAGACTTGACCCCCCCTCTCGGGTGGCCCCCCTCACGCCAAAACAACTTCGATTGTCCATGTCAACTGCTTTAGGACTTCTGCCCATATCTGCTACTTACCAGTAGATATTACTGATGCTCTGTAATATGCATGTCTCACTATTATTTCTTTTTGTGGGCAAGTTTTCCCTGAGAACAGGAGGTTGAGAGGGAAGGGGATAGTTTTCGTGTCTCCTCTTACTTTGCATCGAGCAACAGGACAGAGTGGAATGACAGGCATTTAATGTACGGTTGATGGAAGTAACCATTGTATACAATTTTGTTCCATATTAAGGCATTGTATTTATATATGGTTTCTGAAATACTATGCTGTCCTGCTCATTGTATGTTGATGAAATTATAAACACAATTTGAGAAAAATAGCGTATGCTCTTGTGATGTAAAAATCAATTTGTGATAGACCCATTCTTGCATTAATGCACGTCCCATCACCAATGAAAATGATGAAAATGTGCTTTAAGATCTCCTTCACCTCAGCTGGTTTATCCCATAAGGCTGCTAGACCAGAGTTATATATTGACATTTTTACTTACCCAAGCCATGGGATAGTAAGATAATTTTTGTGGTGCATGATTTCCTCCATCGCAAACCTGTGAGGCGCGAGTTCCTCTGTGGACTGCAGCCTCCGCCAATATAAGAGAGGTCTTAATTTGAAAAGATGTTCTATAGGACGGTGGCTGAAGTCAATATACAATAGTAAAAGAGGAGCACTGTGTGGCAAGCTCACGAGAGTTTTTAAAAATATACTTTCACAGTGTGGTATTTTTCTCAGACCCCCATAATTTTGCACAGTAAAGTGCCAAGCCTAAAGCCTTGATCCTCTACATTTCTGTGGTTGGGGCGATGGTGCAGGTATTGGTTTTTTGGTATATGTAGCAACAATGGAGGAGTACCCCCTACAGGGAAAGAAATAGAGAAGGATCTCTACTTCTGGAGCGTGAAGCTCAAGGTCAGCACAGTGTGCCCCAACCCGTTACCGGACAATGCATGTCCTTAAAGAAGATCCCTCACTCACCAACCTAGTTGGTGACATGCTTCATCATCGGGGTCCCACCCCATAGGCCGAGTGCTGATAGGGTGTGCTGCGACACCTGATTACAGTGGAGCGGGTTTCTTTTTCTTTTATATGCGCATAAAATACAGTGATAAGTGTGTTTAAAAAGGGCCAAAGACTACTCACTTCAAGACTTTATTCTTGAGTGTTTTAACCCTTATAAAACCAATGTGGCACCTGTGCCTAACTAGGAAGGCTTTGGTGTCTCAAGAAGTGTAATACATTTAAAAATAGCGTAGTGTGCTATGGGAATAAAGTAAAATTAGGTCTACATGTTTCTGGAACACAACCATATCTTCCAAAAGTGCCCAGATACGTAAGTCAAGCATAATATAATCTATTCTGCTAGAGCTTTTGGCTCATTTAAGGTTGGGGCTCCTGGGGTATCAGATACGATCCATCTGTTGCAAGCTCTGAGGCCAAGGCTAATGGTCAGTTCCATTAACTGGGTATCTAACTTCGACCATGTTTTGCTCAAGGGCAGGTCCAAGCTTGGGACTCCCTATTTTTCATCCTCATCTTCAGTAAGTGTACTTGAAGGGTCATCAAGGGACTTCATATGTGATGTTAAAGTCTCCTACGACTATTGATGGTCCACTAGCTAGACTCTCCTCTAGTACAATCTTCAGCAGACTAATGGTTGTAGACTCAATGTTTCTAACACAGTTTCTATTGTATATATTTATAATAAACTTTTTAGCCCCCTCCAGAGTGTAAGAAGGAATGGGCATAACTTTAATTTTAAGGATGAGAAATATTTGTGCCCAAATAACTAGGCTCTTATTGGTCTGCCCCTTGCTTGTTGGACTGCTTTAATATCATATGTTGAAAAAACAGCCCTGTGGATAGGATTAGTACACCAAGTTTCGTGCAACCAACATAGGTCATAACAGTCAAACAAATTCCCCAAATCATGGTCGGACAACTTCATTTGGAGACCCGCTATGTTTCAAGAGAGCATTTTCCAGAAAGAGGGGTCAATACTATTATAGAGCAAAGCACTGTTTGCGATTGAAATGTTATAAAGTCAGTCCACAGAGTCTAAGCTCACTGCAGACCAACGAGCCTGCGCCGTGTCAGTGGCATCTTCCAAATCCATTGACAGATCTCTTGCATGCGGCAGATTTTATTTCAGGCGAATCCTAGTGTTTGAGAGGGAAAATGAGCAAACATCCAAAGCCACAAGATCATCAATACGTTGGTGAGATTTAAACATTATTTCAATATGATCATCACGAGAATCGGAAAGGGAATGTCAAACAGTTTTTAGAATATCAGAGCGGCTCACTGATCGGTAAGCTTGAATTTTCCTCATCCATTAGATTACGTTAGTCATTAGATTTGCACTATCCTCCAATACTCCAAACAGTAGCTTAAGGACATTGTGCATGTATATTGAGTGTTTAGAAGAGGTTGTTCCATTCACATTAGCCAAAGGGCTACGTGACCTAGCCATATAGAAAAGTTGCTCATAGAAAGGAGCGGTATTGCCCAAAGGAGTCAATGATGGAGGTGGGCCACAGCCACCACCTGTGCGTGAGGGGTGCTGTGCAGCATTCCCCATATGCTCAATGCTGTTGTCGCTGCTGCCAGGTAAAGTTGGCACATGTGTCCTTTGCATCGGGCCCAGGATTGGACATACATGATTCCTGGATGGGGGTTTGTTGTCTTCCTGTAGAGAGATTGCTTTTAGCTACTTGAAATTTGCTAGCGTTTGGATCTCCATTTTGTATAGATTTGTCAATACAGAGATTCCTAGTGATTGTTGCACGAGTAGCTAGCAATCGCTCTGGGAATTTTCCAATTAAGTCTCCCACCAGGGTTTTAAGACCCACTACTTCTCCCTTTAGTCCATTAACTACCTTGACTAGCTCAGCTGTGTTAAGTGATAGCCCAGTCTCCAGCAGGGAATGTTGAATTACACCATCATTTGTTTGTGTCCTTGTTAAATCCTCACTGGTCTTTTCGTTGGCCACCAATGGTTTGAATCTATTGTTAACCAATACTGTGGCATTATATGCAACTGAGGGAGGGTTATTCGGTATTTCTAACGGACAATGTATTTTTACAACAGTAGTATTTCCCAGCGTGGTTGTAGTACCTGTTTGCCTTGGAATCCCGCAACTGTCATCCTATTTTTAGAGAATACGCTTGCCATGTGCTTCTCAACACCTGCCGATGTTGTTGTATTCTGAGGATTCAATATTGCTTCAACTTCCTCAATCAAATTGTCTATTTCACTCAAGGTATATGACTGCAGGGTCTCTATACCCCGCCTGGCACTTTTCATTGATTTTGTGTCCCCATTCGGGCTGTCTGCTGCCTTGCGTTTCCCCATATTCTATTGTTTGTGAGCAATGTCAAACAATTACCGTTGTATAGTCCCAACTTGGAGATTTGCAGCAATGGCACTGATAGCAATACAATTAGATGCTTAAGTGTGTGCAACAAAGCAAAGATGCTCACCATAAGTGCAATAATTACATTTTAATTCTTTATTCAGTTTTAACGAATGCACATGGGCTCATAAAGTTAGTAAGCTTAGTCTTCAGTTTACCTGTTCATATGAACACAGCCGTGAGGCTCAAACACTATGTTGTGACATAAAAAAAAAATCTTTGCGATCTCGTAAGTGTTCATAGATCCTGATGGAATGGGTCAATTAGTGGAAATAATACAAGATGGAAAATTTGCACCATCCAACACAGACCGGGCCAACCGGCCCTGAACCACTGTTGCAGGGAGCAACAAGGAAACATGGATATGGTGAGTTATGGTTTCTTTTGTTTATATCTATTCACAGTATATCAATGCATACTTAAAAACACTCCAAGAATCTCAGAAAGTGCCTTAGAATTGCTGCTCTACAAAACAGAAAACGCCCTGAAAACGTCACTAACGGTTAGCGGCTAAAAACCATAATTTGCACTCCCTGCCACGCACACCATGTAATGTTCATGACTTCACCCATGATGTAACAGATGACTTCACAAATTACATAGATTACATATTGCATGAATGGTTTCATTACATATCACATTAACAATGACATTTTCAACAACATTATTAAGGATACAGTGTCATTTCTTTGTTTGAGAATGTGTTATTTAATGATTTTAGTTTTTAAGTCCTGTCATCTGTTGGTGTAACTTTGGCGAGGCCTTCCACACTCTATTTGTCAGTTCTCATGAGATGTTTGTTCATACTTTGTTGCAATCACAGCAGTAGCAAAGCAGTCCGCAGGAATGTAAAGTGCAAATGTTGCCCAACCCTAGAATACACTTAAGTACCTCCATAGGTTAACAGACTAGGTACTGAGTTTGCATAACTTATACTTCCTAAAGACCAGATAGATCAAACATACTTTATTTACAGAAAGTATCTGCATGTTTGTGTGCCTTGCACACCACACAGGCGGATACGGTAAGGTCATCGTCTAAGGGGAAGGTTGGGTGAGGACCATCAAGACATTTCCTTATCATGACCTTGTTTCACGCCTACACCCATTCAACAGAAACACATACACTCATCTAGGTTTAGAGGTTACATCATGGACAATCACTTGTGCCACTCAGGATACCCTCATACACCTTTCTGCAGCTTCTTTACATTAGGGGCTCACCCATCTGCTAGGAGTATTGGAGACAGTGTTGCAGGAAAGGCTTGGAGGGTCACATCGAGAGAATGCTCCCTTTGATCCCTTCTCCAGGCGACCTAATATGAGAGTTGAGCTACCTATGGCTCCTAACTTGGAACATCAAGCTACGCTCTGGCACTTTGAACCATCTGTGCACACCAAATCACCTGAAAGTTGCACCGTGAGGCTGTGAGAGGCATGGGGTGTTTGTTTCCTCTTGGTGGCTGAGTTGGTGGAAGTTGAAACAAATCCTCTCCTTGCCCATTGGTGGCAACAGCCAATGCAAAACATGCTGCTGATCGCTGGCAATATTTTTTTTGCTTGAGCACCTCCCTTGGGTGAAGAAGGCTACCAAATAGAGGGGAAACAGTAATACTGTGAAGTGAGCGTGGGTCCTAGTGGTTGGTGTGAGCCATGCAGTGTCCAAGTCGAGCTTATTTAGGACACTTGGGTGTGCAAGACAGACTGAAAATGGCACTAGGACAGTCTCACTCCCTTTACTCCACCCCGTGAGCTATGACTGCATGTGTCTCTGTAAGTCCAACCCTTATCCATACAGATATAAGTGTCCCTTAATTTCCCCCCAGTCATTGCCCAGTGCTGCTGGACACCAGTTATACTTGCATCTATAAGTCAAGACCGTGAACCAATCATGGTGTCACCTAGAAATGTTATCCATATGTATATTTGTGTTCATAAATTTAATTTCCTAGGATGTGAGCATGTTGAAGGCGCAACCCCTTTTGGGAATGAGACTGCCCATCAATGCACCACCAGAGACCACAGGTTAGTGGCTGTTAGTTGATGGAGAGGATGTCACATGGTTATGGGAAGATTGTAGGTAAACATGGCCAGGACCGATGGTCAGTATCACGCTCTAGAACAGAAGCGTTCATAAGAGGGTCGTTGGTGATTTGATTAAGGTTCTGTGATTTCTCTTTTTTTGTACCTTGTCCATACTTGCATCACATACAAACGTTCGAGACTAAAAGGTTGCTAGTGCACGCGGATTCTTGGGTTTTTGCTCTCCAAGTGTTCTCTCTCTTTTATTTTTCATTTTATATATTTACTGTTTTCTTTAGATCTATTTTTGGGAATTCTTCTTTGACTACACTTCCAATTGTTTGGAAATAAGTAAGAGTGTTTCAGGTTTCCAATGCTTATTCACTTATTGCCTAGGATTATTTCTTCACTCGGTAGGGTGTATCACATATACTTCTGTTGATATTTGTTTCCTTATTACTTTAAAGAACATCTGGTATGCACATTCCAGCGTATTGTTGTGAGTTAGTGTTGTGACATGATAGATAGGAATTGTAATAAATGTATGTTTTATTTCGCTTTCACAGCCTTGAAAAAGTTGTCTGAGTGTGATGAAACACGTGTCGGCTGTCTTTGTGTTTGTATATAGAATAAAATCTAATGGAATCATCAGCTTTTCTGTGTCAAGATTTTGCTCATCGAAGTTGATTCTACATGAATTAACCCGCTAAAGTGAAGGGCCCTTTACTTTTGATTGTGGTTGTGCTCTGGACATTTTTCAAATATTCTTTGTTATGTTTGTTAGGCTAGTCCTGTCATATATACCCCTTTTTTACATGCATTGTCCCATCCACACAACAATAACGGTTCTGAACAGGTGACCTTTTACCTAGTAATCAGCGACTGTCTCGTCAATGCCAGGCTCTAAGTATTTTATCATATTCCCTGTACCTGACTAACATAAACATGTCCTTAAGCCCTGCATAATTATTCTGTATAAGGGTCAGTGCTTTTTTCATTATTGGCCAACAGGTCCACTGTGCATGATCGCAATGTTTTAAAAAAGCATTCATAATTGTTTTAAAAACATTTTGATTGTTTTCAAAACATATTGTTTCTAGAAGAAATCCTGGAGTGACCACTCTAGTATATAAGACCCTTATTCCCCCTTGGAAATTAGAAGAGAATTCCTTCCACACTGACACGGGGTCCTGCATGCTGACTCTCAGACAAGCAGCAGTCTGACATCCCTTGCGGGGTGTCATCCTCAGAGCAGAGATGGGGTCCTTCATTCTCTACCATTAGGTGAGGAGGATGGTTCTTCCCCAGGGGATTCTTGGCTATATACATACATATATGCACATATAAATGCTACGTCTACATATCAAGGCTAGGTACATTTAAGCAAATTACTTAAGGCGCGCATTAGAGGAGTATGCAATGGTTACTGTCTTATCTGAACTGTATATATTCATCTTCTGAGCACTATGGTAGAAATGTATCTACTGTTTACTATATTAGTACTTGCGATCTCTTTTGTATGCTTCTGTCTCCTGATTGTCGCAGCAAATAGGTTTTACACAAGACTGATGCAGGACCAATAAATACTACTTGAAATATCCCAACCGCCATCCTGATTGTTTACTGAGAATAAGTAAGCACGAGTGACTGAGTGAAAAGTACTTTACTGTTTTCCACGATCCCTGAGGATTCAGGGTTGGCATGTTCAGTGGTTGCCAGAAACTACCTATACCACTGTAGGATACAGGGGGTTGGTAGTGGGACTGTAGAGCTAGCTGGTCTAATGGCTGACGTATACTGTGGGAGTGTCCGGAGTCGGTTTGGACATCAAGCCCTCGGTTTTGGTCATCCAAAACACGCAGGTCCTGGGGATGCGTAAGAACTACATGACAAGGGTGCACCACTTAGGAATGCAATGATCAGAATAATTATCATAGGATGCCACAGGGCCCGCAGAGGATCCCAACTGGAAGACAGATGGGACTTAGACCTATCTAGAGCTGTGACTAGTGATCTGATGTGGTTACACCCTAAACCATTCCAGAGGACAGTTGGCACAGGCCCTGGCAAGGAGTATTGCACTGAGAAGAACTGTTTAGAACTGGAAGTGGACAGACATGCAGGTCAAAATAGCATCAATCCTGTGTGTGGGACAGGCAATGGACTAGTTCCTGCTGCATATCCAGGATGGGTGCTGTGCCCTTCTTGGCATCAGGTTGGACATTGTCTGTCCTGGAAGTGGGAGTCACAGGTTGCCCTTTCTTTGTACGATTCTTTAACTTGTGCTGTCTTTATCCAAGCCACTAGCTGATGGGTGCAGCCAGTGAGGGATGCCACAGGGGTTATGTGAAATTGTAGTCTACAGAGACCAGTAACAGAGAAAAACATTAGGAAGTTCAGAGTATATCTTTACTCTACTCTGCTATCCTGTCGCCCTGTTTATGTTGGAGCCCTTTAGGATGTGTTTATGAATTGTGTACCAATGGGATTGTTCTTGGAACTCTTGAGCACATCTCAAACACCATAGTAGGAGCAGGAGCTCTGACCTCCTGGCTGGAATCCCTCCTCTCTGCCCCAGCAGCTCCGCAGGTGTGCCGTTGCCACCTACACCTCTCCTGGTAGGTGTTCGAGGCCCTTATCTGTCTGCCTGGTTGTGCCCTGTTCTGTTTCTCTGTCTTTCTTGTTTCTGTTTTCTTTCTTTTCATCTTGCCTGTATTCTGTATTGGTATTGTGCCTTATTTTGCTTTTTATCTTAATTGTACCCGAATCTCTTTGCCTGTACCTGTGTCCTCCGTTGCCTGTTTTTTGCTGCTCCTTCCCCCCCCCCCCGCTGCTGCCTCGCGGCTCCTCCCTCCATCTGCCGGTCTCCGCTCTCGCCTCCCAGCTGCGAGTCCCTCCCCCCTTCCATATCCAATGGCAGGTGCTGCGGAGGGGGTGCGAGCAGGACCTCCGAACTCCTGGCAGGAGTCCCTGCTCCCTGCCCCAGCAGCCCTGCAGTTGTGCCAGTGCCGCCTACATCCCTCCTGGTGGGTGTTTGAGGCCCTTTTCTGTCTGTCTGGTTGTGCCCTGTTCTGTTTCTCTGTCTTTCTTGTTTCTGTTTTCTGTCTTTTTATTTTGCCTGTATTCTGTATTTTTATTGTGCCTTATTTTGCTTTTTATCTTAATTGTACTCGTATCTGTCTTCTTGTACCAGTGTTTTCCATTGCCTGTTTTTTGCTGCCCCTTTCCCGCCGCTGCTGCCCCCCGTGGCCACTCCCACTTGCGGGTCCCCGCTCCCGCCTCCCATCTACACGTCCCTACCCCTTCCCTATTTACTGGCGGCTGCTGGCGGCTGCTGGCGGCCGGACTGATGGCGCGCCAAAGTCAATCCGCTCTGCGACCGTCTGCAACCCGACCGCAACCAGTGCCAGGAACCCTGGTCCTTGGGCCACCCACTGCTACGACTCTGCTATCCTCCTCGCACTCAACCTCGGGAGAAACAACAACTGCCAGCTGTCCACACCGAACCCCACCCAAGGCCAGTTTTGCTGCTGTCACTGCCCCCGGACCTTCACCACCCTCCGCACCCCCACAGGCACAGGCCCCACGTCGGACTCCAACACCCCGAAGCCCTGAAGTGAATCCTCCTCAATGTGTGCTCCCTGCAAAGACACACCGTAGAGATCCGGGACCTCCACGACACCCTCTCACCAAACGTCGCGTTCTTCACAGAAACTTGGACCAGCACCTCCTCCGCCCCTGACATCACCACCGCCATCCCTGACAGCTAAAAAAGACAGAGGAAGGACTGCCCCAACCACCCATGAGGAGGACTCACCATCGCACACAAGAGCTCTCTCTGACTTTCCACCACCACAACGAGTGACTCTGTCTCCACCACCGAACACCTTCACTTCCAGCCCTAGAACCACACTTTGCAGCACTCTTGCCTACAGACCACCCCGGACCTCGTGCCTCATTTGCTACTACCATTGCTGACCTCATCACATCCCACGCCATCGCCTCCCTGGACTACATACACATCAGAGTCCTGAATTTCCGCCTCGACAACCCCAGCGACCCCAACTCCGCCACCCTCCTGGACAACCTCGCCAACATCCGACTGAATCAGCTCGTCACCACGCCTACCCACAAGGCAGGACATACCTTCGAACCCATCTTCGCAGATAGAAACAACATCTGCTTCACCCACACCACGCAACCCCCTTGGACAGACCACCACGGCGTACACTTCCTCATCAACAAACCACACCACCCAAACCTGCACCCCGCCCTCCACGAAGAAAATAGAGCAAAGTCACTGAGGAGCAACTCAACTCCACCCTCAACCACGATGCCCCCACCACCTCGACCGACGCCAACATCGCAGCCAAAGAACTCCACAGATGGATCACCAACTGCGCAGACAAGCTTGCACCGCTACGTAATCCCAACAGACAGCGCCCCAGGAAGGTCACCTGGTTCACCACCGGCCTCCAAGACTCCAGACACACCTGCAGATGTCTCTAAAGGACTGGAGAAACAGCAAAACGTCGGAAGATCACATCACCTATGAGAATGTCATGACTGAATAACACCAACGCATCAGATCCACCAAAAGGATCTTCATCCAGAACAAGATCCCAGCCAACTCCAGCATCTCCAAGGAACTCTTTAGGGTCATCCAAGAATTCACCAAGCCCCCCAGTAAAATAACAGATATCACCCCATCCCAGGACCTCTGCAACAAGCTTGGATCCTACTTCAATCTGAAAATCCAGGGCCTCTACGACAACTTCTACAACCTGGCACCTGACTCTGAAACCACCTTTTACTGCAGCAACACCATCCAGCTAACCATCTCCTCCTGGACCCCAATCTCCACCCAAAACACCATTTTGACCATGAAAGGCATTCACTCAGAAGCCCCCAGGGATCCCTACCCACCGCACAACTTCCACAGAGTCGCCATCGCTCCAGAACTACGAAGTACCATCAACGCCATCCTCAAGATCGTTATCTTTCCTGATGACTGGGAACACGCAGAAGTCAGACCCCTACTCAAGAAGCCCTAAGCATATCCCACGGACCTCAAGAACTACAGACCCATCTCCCTCCTCCACTTCACGGCCAAAGTCACAGAGAAGACTGTCAACGCCCAACTAACAAAATTCATTGAAGAAAACTCCATCCTTGATCCATCCCAATCTGGATTCCGCAGCAACCACAGCACCGAGACCGCTCTACTCGCTGCCACTGACGACATCCGCACCCTCCTCAACCAAGGACACACTGCGGTCCTGATCCTACTCGGCCTCTCTGCAGCATTCAAGACCATCTCCTACCACACACTCACCGCCGAACTCCACGACGCCGGCATACAGGAAACTGCCCTCAACTGGGTCCGCTCCTTCCTCACCGGCAGAACCCCAAGAATCAGACTGCCGCCTTTCCTCTGCGAACCCATGGAAACCACTGCGGAGTACCCCAACGATCGTCGCTCAGCCCCACTCTCTTCAACATCTACATGGCCCCCCTCGCCGCCATTGTCAGACAGCATGGACTCAGAATAGTATCCTATGCCGAAGACACCCAGCTCATTCACTCCCTCACCAAGGACCCTATCACCACTAGACTCAACTTCCAGTAAGGACTGAAGGACGTCACATCCTGGATGAGCAATAGCTGCCAGAAGCTCAACTCAGAGAAGACAGAGGTGCTCGTCCAGGGACCCTCCCCCACTGCATGGGACAAAACGTGGTGGCCCACCGCCCTCGGCAGCCTGCCCACGGACCATGCCAGAAACCTCGGCATCGTACTAGACTTCGCCCGCTCCATGACCCAACAGGTCCATGCCGTCACCTCCAACTGCCTCAACACCCTCTGCATTCTCCGAAAGACCTTCAAATGGATCCCCCCAAATCAAGGAAGACCGTCATCCACACACTCATAACCAGCAGACTGGACTATGGAAACGCCCTCCATCCCGGGATCAACAGGTCTCTGCTACGCAAACTTCAGACCATACAGAACACTGCAGCTAGACTCTAACTTGGTATCCCCCGACACGAACACATTACCCAACACCTGTGGAACCCCCACTGGCTCCCCCTTGAGAAGAGAGTAACTTTCAAGATACTCACCCATGCCTACAAGTACCTCCACAGCACCGGACCCAAATACCTCAACAAAAGAATCTCTTTCCACGTACCCAAGAGAAACCTCTGATCTGTCAACCTCGCCCTAGCCAAAACTCCGCATATCCACAGAGCCAGAACAGGTGGAAGAGTCTTCTTCTACATCGCGGTCAAGACCTGGAACAAGCTCCCGATCGCTATCAGACACGCCCCCTCTCTGAACATCTTCAGGAAGACACTCAAGACCTGGCTCTTCGACTGAATGGAGCTGCTTACCCTCCCATTAGAGCCTTGAGACCCTCAGGGGTGAGTAGCTCGCTTTAGAATCCCCTGATTGATTGATAGTGGGTCTAATAAACTTCACAAATGCTCCCTCAAGTGGGCCATAGTTTTCTCCTGTATTTGGGATGGATTGGGATGTTCTGTTAAGAGGAGATGGCATTAAAGCAGGTACAAAATTAATAAGTAACACCTGGCAAGCACAACCTTTATCTCTGGAGGCAAAAGGCCCTACATGAATTTACATTCAAAATTTGAAGCTTTTAGTTCGAAATACATAAAGTTTCAGTCAGAAACTGTTAGTTCAAATCTTTAGCTGTCTACATTTTTTGGGCGTCATTTATGAAAATTGTTGCATAGCTACGACAAAAAAGCGATGCAACCGTTTTCACCGCGCCCTCCTTGCGACACGATGGCTGCGCTGTATTAAAAGGATGGTGCTCCATGTCGCAAGGAAAAATAGATACGTATCTGTCTGCGCAAAATTCACGCATTGCTGGAGTTGTAACACAAGCATGACGCAACTCCAGCAATGCATGGGTTAGGCCTATTCCCATTGCACTGAGTCACCCATATGCATGCCATGAGGCAGGCGTAAGGTTTTGGCGCAGTGTATTCCTAGAAGTGTTGCAGTGAAGTCTCACAGATTTCACTACGCCACTCCTACGACCCGTTTTTACGTGGGTATGCCCACCCTGCATACATTATACCTGACGCAGGTATAATGTGGCACAGTGCTTTACAAGTTGATGCATCTGCCTAGATGCATTACCTTGTAAATATGTTGCAACGTGGCTTATTGTTTATGCCACCGCTGTGTCACGAAAAGTGACACAACGGCAGTGTAAATGTGTTCCAAGGCCTTAATAATTAAGGCTCCTTACATTTATTTGGAAAACACCTGGGAGCAGATTTTTTAAGAGTTTAGGGCAGTTCAAAGCATTGTAAAGCAATACATGCTGTTAACCATCCAATGCAAAAGGTATTTCGCGCTGGAAAGATGCCAATTTCTCAGAACAAAAATCACTTTGTGTCACTTTGGGTCAATGGGCATTACTGGGGGGGGATCAACACAAACACTCCTAGGTTTTGATGCAAAGCTCTATCTACTAAGATAGACAGACTAGGCTTATCATCAAAGACCACCACCTACTTGAAGCAGGCGCAAGCAAGGCGAAATGTGTTCATGTCTCAAAAAACCTATGCATCGCATGAGTACTGCAGTGTACGACACACACAAAATGTGTGGGATCCTTCTGAGTTTGTTTACACATAGGAACTAGTACCAGTTATTGTTGATGGAAGGGTATGCTGCCAATACTATTACTATGCTAGACAGTGCACGCTCACCTCTGCACCTTCTGTGGAAGGTGTGCGTTGTGCAAGGCAACCCTGTTTGAGAGTTAGAGCATGGGATCACACTAGCAGCAGATCAGCCTTAGTGGACATAGCAGTGGGCCGTGTTTTCCCACTTGCGCAAAACAGTGCAGCAAATCTCGATGCTGCACTGAATTGCATGAATAATTAGCAAACCTGGGTCTTAGTTTGATAAATAAGTCAATATTGTTCTTTTGTACAACTGCGACCAGGCCATAATTTCAGCATTGGCCATAAACCAGCCTTGCCACTAACTGAACTGATCAGATCTACTATTCTAACTTCAGTCTGAGGTAAAGTGGGTTTGGAGACAAGTCATGGTAATATTAAATTGCAAGTCAACAGGGAGGTAATTTTGCTCTATATAAGAGAAGAATGTATTCCAGCAGTGCTTAATTTGAGCCCGTGGTTTCTGGCGCTCGGCACCAGCGCCTAATTGTCAACACCAGTACTTATGACAGTCTGCCACATGGTGGTGCTGTTTGTCTAATTTAGATATGAGCATGGCTATTAATGCAAATACATTCAAAATTAGTAATGCCTGACCCCCAAGCCATTTTATAGCTTTGGGGGTCTGCAATAGTCTGAATTGTCACACCTTTAAGAGTGTGATGGCTAGTAGTTGTGTTGGTACTGTCATTGGCAGTGCTGGCAAGGGCAATGGGTGGAGCAAGCTGCAGTGGCCTGCTGAGGAGCCCTGGCACTTATTGATTAATAAATTAAGCACTGTCTACCAGTCTAAAGGACCTTTATCAGGCAAGGCGGGGCATAAATCCATCTGTAACATGCCCGACATCCGGCCTGGTATTTCATGAGGGGCATCACAACAGCGTGATTGATGTTTTGGGGGATTTCTACAAAAGTGATCCAGACGTTCAGAAGTTTCGTTGTTAGAGGAGCACCATGTCCACAACCAGTTTGTCTATCTTTGTGTGGAAGCTATCTGCCAGATTTCAGGGTGTTGTAGTTCTTGGTTACATCAGACTCAAACAGAAGGGTGAACTTCTAATGATGGGGTGCTGTAGTGTCTTCTGCAACAAAGAGGTCTGGACCATGGAGTTGTTGTCCTGACAACAATAAGAATGTCAGAGAAAAGACTCATTTAGATATGCTGCAAAGGGGTATCCATATCAAAGAGCGTCAGAGGTAGTAAGCCCTCTATAAAAGCAATTTCTCTCGAATTCAATCCCATTCAGTAGCAATTTACTGCCAAGAGCTGTTTGTTTTTGCCTCTTGTCGCATCAGTTGTGGCCATAGGACCAAACAATAGTCTGAAAGTTCATCATCAGTGCTAGGTACTGGGTTTTACATAGCACAGCCAATCCATCCCACAAGCAAGACATTTATTTGTAGCAATGACTGTATGTAAGCCAGAAACTGTGCAGTAGCTCAGTCACAAATGGCTACCTCTTCCTCGACAATGTCTGTGATCCTGGGCATACTTTTATATTTCCCCGGCACCTCAGTTTCACTAGTTACTAAAATTGAGCTACCCTGAAGTATTGAGTGCTCTACGCAAAAGTAGTCATTGGCAAGCCTCTGGTCAAGCCTAGTCTGAACTGAACATGAATGAACAGCACTTTTCAGCAGCACTGCTGATTTAAAACATTATCCCAGCTCAGTAGCAGATACAACCCATAAAACCTCATTTAATCTGAGTTTTTTTTTCGTAACGATGGCTGGAGATGGTGCCAATCTGCTGCTGCTATGGAAGGCAGAGCACACTTCAGTATCCAAGGAAGCAGTGCAGAGAGAATATTTATTCGGCTTATATTTATGACGCTAAATTTACTGGCAGAGACGGGTCATTCTCTGATCACGCTTTTGATGGCTAGGGCCTGTGAGTCAGTATCAGCCGATGATCAGTCATAGATATTCCTCACACCGTGGCTATCTGCAGAGGTGGGAAATGAAATCACAGTCTTTGGGAGCAGGCGGCCATCTTGTCTCGGTGAGGCATTTCTGCAGGCTATCAGGACCACAAACAGTTTTCAATCAATTTCTGTGAGCTGCTCTTTAATAATGCGCCGCAGATATTGAGACGAATGACCCGAGCTGTGAGATGATATGTGCGGATAGTGAGATCAAATGGCAGGTAACAGTAAGAGATGAGCCGCTTGAACCTGTACTTCTTATGGTCTGACTGTAACTTCTCGTCTGCCCGAGTTCAACTGGTCGACAAAGCTAGGTGATCATGGTGATGCACTCAAGGTAGGATCGAGGAGAAATAATTTATTGTAAAATGGAACTCTGCACACAGGGTACTCATCAGACACAAGAGATGCAATGATGGTCTTTATGCTCAAAGGAGCAGTGACCTACAAGAAAATGACCTGAATGCCCACTAGACAGTGGTGTATCGTGGGTAGGGCCACAGGGGCGGTAGCCCCGGGTGCAAAATTATTAGGGCCATTCTTAGGGGCGCAAAGTTTTAAAAGAAAAGTGGAAGGATACTTGCCTTGCCCCGGGCGCCGACAACCCACGCTACAACGCTACCACCAGGTAAGTGTCTCAGATAGGCCAGCATGACGAGAAAGAGCTCTGTGCAGAAATGCTGGAAGTAGGGGTGCGCGACAGTTCTAAATGTGTGCCGTTAGCTGCATTCATTAAAGGGGACCAGCGAATATTTTTCTGCATCAGACACTTACCGAGAGCAAGAGAGGGAAAAGCAAACAAAGCGGAAAGATGGAGGAAGATGGCAGGGAGTGACTGGTAGTGGATTAAAGAGGCATGCAGTAAATTCAGTACTAGAAGCCTTGGTATTGGGTGCACCAACATTTGATTGCCGACACTCATTCTTTGAGAACTCAGGCACTGGTGGGAGGGGGTTGCAGCAAACATTTCCCAAAATAACCATGCTGGAGTTCAAAGGGTGAATAAGCAATAAATCTGTCTTTAGATTCTGTTTTTATCTTGTCACAATTGCTGTGGGCTTTTGCTTATTCATTTAACTTGGGGTTTAATGTTCTTTCTCTGACCCCAAAGTTATAGGATTTTGTAATGTGAGCTATCTGGGAACCTTTCTGAGATACAGGGAGTGTGAAAGGTAAGGCCGAACGCTGTCAATTTTTTGTAACTATATGTAATTGAACAGTACAAACATTTCAAAATATACCACAAAATAAGATTATTTTTTTAAAAAACTATTAAATTTGATGGAAACAAAGATTTTAATAGGATAAAAACCAACCAAGACGTTTTACTTGATGATACTCAAATGATAAATAGTTGCTGGAACCTGATTTCCACACATTATCGTTTGTGCACTATATAGTATTAGCACTACAACTGCATGTCAGAGCACATTTTCAATTTTCATTTCAATGGAAAAGAAGTTGTTTGTAAATGACAGTGCGCTATTATACCATCTTATAGTAATATAATTGAGTAAAGTACTCCAAAGCATACCTCTTGCTACGATCCTCACCTTTACCACTCTTGCTGAATGGACGTGGCTCATTTGCTACATTTGTTCTTTGTAAAATGCTTGCATTTTTCCCAATCCCTATGACTTAAGTGATGTAACATTGATGGGAGCACCCCACTCTGACAGTTGTTTCAGCCCACTGATTCATTTTGGAATTTAAATAATTTTCTGGTCCAAAAGTTATCGTGTGTGAGTAGTAGAGAGCATGGCAAGCAGATTTGGAAAAGGTCGCAACATCCCCTAACTCAACACCCGGAGTAGAGTTCTCAAGTGCCGGCATTTTTTATGTGAAAGAACTAATTAGCATATTTTATGACATCACTAGAAGTGATGCCTCAGCTTTAGACATCAATGGCAACAGGAGACGTGACATCAGTAAAATGAGAAAAAAATAAAATACATTTAAACTAAATTAAATGATACTAAAAAGTAATAAAAGTAATTGCCAAGCTTTTAAGTTATAGAGCAGCACTATTTGTGGGGAGTTCTTTCATCAAATGAAGAGGTCTTTAGCATGGCTTTCTTACTGGCAGGGAGACTTCTGAAAATCTCTACGTCTGCCAAAAAATGGGAACGATAAAACAGAGTCCTTAACAGTCACATTTAGAATTAAGGCCTAAACCATCTAACCATTGTCTTCTAGCTTGCTTTAAGTGAGAGCTCAACCTGACCTCCAAATGTGTCTCTCTCACTCACTTGAAGCCTGTGCGGGAGTTGAAAAATGATGACAACTGTGTCCTTCTTTTTGAAAATGTGGAGGACACTGGGCGTGAGCAGCTGGCCGCCATGACAGGTGGAGATGTGGCGTGAGACAAGGAGTGGTCTCAGCAATGGGGGAGCCTCAGAAGCAGAGGGAGAAGCTCTTTTGTGTTACACCAGAGCCAACAAATGTATGCAGAATTGGAGGGCAAAATTATGCGGCAGGGATGACTAAACTATGCAGCACAAGAAAATGATATGGTACATTCTGGCACATACTGTGGCAGCATCAATTAGCCATTTCAACACACATTGATAACTTATGACAAACTGATTTTCAGTATGAGTAATAATAATAATAATAATACCAGCCTTTGTAAAGCGCGTAGCTACCTCAGGTGAGGTGTCACGGCGCTGGGGGCCATCAGGAAGACTATCAAGCTATTGCCCAGAGTCACAAGGTGCTGGGCTAACCTGCTGCCGGCGATAGAACCGTGAGCCCCCGTGTTCCGTAGTCAGCCGCCCTGACCCCTGCACCACACCTCTAGTACCAGTTTAAACCCTAGACACAGAAATTAGCCGATGAAAGTTGACCAATAACCGTTGCAAGGGGACTGCCATTGTGCGGACCCAGGTTTCGGTCTATTTTTAGTAACTTATTTTGTTTGATATATGAACAATTTTTTAATGTTAAAATCTACAGATTATGTACCTGGTGGTGATTGTATGGCAAGTGTGGGAAATCTCTAATGCCACTGCGCAGAATTGCATTATTCCAGCTCTGTGGTCATACCATCTGTATCACTTTCACTTCTACATTGTTAGTACTTAAAGAGACAAAACACTGTTGGTTGGCTCAGGAACCTTCGAACCATGAGCTGTGATGTGTTGGCTGCTCAGTGGACACGAGAGGACCTTGGAGAGTAGTGTACCAGATTTATATGATCTACTTCCTGGCTGAGTTCCCCGGAAGTAAAAGGGCATTTGTAGTCCTGACTGATAGAGCACGATTGTGCTCTTCAATTTGTAGGGGTGCATTATAATTGCGATTCTCCTATTAACATGACCAGAGAATCTGGATTTCATTAAAGACACGGAGGCTAACATTATGCATTAAACCTTTAATGCAACTCACAACAGCCGCTTACATCATAAAGGAACAATAAAGAATCAGATGACATCACACTATCAATATAAGCCGTGAGCAGGAGTAGAGCTGCCTCTTTTAAATGCGGACAAACGATGAGAAGTCTAATCGATCTGCAACTTGGTACAAGGATGGTTAAGAGGTTGAAATCCATGGAAGGAAGGGAAGGAAAAACCATGGAGATCCATTAATTCGAGTTATCTGAAAATAAAACGAAGAACATCAAAAATTTGAACCGTTGACATACGAGGAAAATTCAGAAAGTTAGCAATAACATTCGATGCAAACAATCTTTGAATTTGAAAAATTGAATACTCATCAAAAACGTTAAATGTTATTTATGTCTAATTGAAAAAAATATCCAAAATATACTCCATCCCAGGGAGGGAAGGGGGGGGGGGATAATGTTAGCCTCGTGTCTTTAATGAAATCCAGATTATCTGGTCATGTTAATAGGAGAATTGCAATTTCATTACAAGACAAGGAGGCTACATTATGCATGTTGGTAGCCCTGAATAACAGCATCAGAAACATGTTCAATAGGTTTGCAGAAGTGATGCGCAAAGGTAGAAGCATTAGACCAGTCTGCACACTTAAGAATAACATCCAACTTACCACTAGACCAAAAGGATTTGCTTGACATAGCACTTCTTATAGCCTGAGCTTGAAATTTAGAAAGGTCAATATCAGCAAAGTTCATAGCCAACTTAACCCACCTAGCAATAGAGCAGGATGAGATGGGTTTAAAGGGTTTGACATAAGAAACAAGAAGTTGATTTGCATCAGGCAGACGAAGGTCTTTCATTCTTGAATCATATTCCTTCATGCAGTCAACTACACAAAGTTTTTTGCAGCGATCAAAACGAGGGTAAAAAATGAAATCAGACATGGTCTTAGTTCTTCTATAGATTTCAAATTTAACACCAAACATGTCATAACATCTATAAGAAATATCTAGAGCTTTGACATTGGATACCCTGCGACAAGAAATCAGACATAAGAGAGAGGCAAGTGTAATTGAAAGACATTTTCTGTTAAGAAGGGGGTTATCAGGCCAGGAGCAGAAAAGCTCAAGCAAGAGTTTAACGTCCCAAACAGATTGGTATTTAGGCCTAGGGGGTCTTTTAAGCCTAATACTTTTAAGAACTCTACAAATGATAACGTTCTTACCTACTGTCTTACCGTTGACAAGAGAATGTCCTGCAGAGATGGCGGATCTAAAACAGTTAATTGATCTATAGGAAAGACCAGTGTCGAAAAGTTCAACCAAAAAATTGACTATATTAACGATAGGAGCCTCCACGGGATCCAAGTCCCTTTCCAAGCACCAACTACACCATTTTTTCCAGATATTATTATATCTGTAGTGTGTTCCAGGTGCCCAAGATTCCCCGAGGAGAGTGAGAGCAGATGACGAAAGTCCAGACAATTGGTTAGATTGCCTGACACTTTCCAGGCAAGAAGGTTCAAACTTCCTGAGAGAACCAGGTGGTGATCTTCTCCGTTTGCATTTAGAAGTCCTTGAGTTGCCGGAATCAGGAAGGGAACGTCGCAAGAAAGTTCCAGAGCTGTGGGGAACCAAGCTTGAGACTGCCAAAAAGGGGTTATCAGGACTAGAGAGGACTGTTCCAGTCTCACTTTCTGCAGAACCCTTTGGATCATGGCGAATGGCGGAAAGGCGTAGGGGCGGAGAGGAGCCCAAGGTTGGAGGAAGGCGTTCACAGCTAGAGCACCCGGGTCTGGCATCCAACTGAAATACTGAGGGAGTTGGAAGGTCAAACGGCTTGCGAAAAGGTCCCCATCGAAAGGACCCCAGAAGTGAACCAAGGAATTGAAAACGGTCGTATCGAGTTTCCAATCGCTGAAGTCTAGGAGGAATCTGGAGTTCCAATCCGCTGAGAGATTGGATTTCCCTGGAAGGTATTTTGCCTTCAGTGAAATCTTGTGTTCCAAACAGAACATCCAGAGTTTCCTTGCCAGGTCTGATAGGTCGGCAGACTTCGTACCACCGAGACAGTTGATATAGGAGACTGCGGATACGTTGTCCATCTTCAGGAGAACGGATCTGCCCTGAAGAGAGTGTCTGAAACTCATCAAAGCATAGAGACCGGCCGTCAATTCTAGGAAATTTATATGATGGGATGACTCTGAAGGGGTCCAGACACCACCAGTGTCCTGGTCGAGGAGACGTGCTCCCCAACTGTTAAGGCTGGCGTCCGACTCTAAAACGAAGTCCGGAGTCGAACCGAAGATAGCCCTTCCATTCCAAGCGTCCAAATTGTCCAGCCACCAAGAGAGTTCCAGTCTGGCTTGTTCGTCCAGAAAAAACATGGTCTCCGTACCAAAAGCCGGATCTGAGAGCATTGGCTTTCACTCTCTGAAGAGCACGGTAGTTCAGCGGACCTGGGAAAATAGCTTGGATTGAGGAAGAAAGGAGACCGAGAAGTCTGGCTAAGTCTCGGAGCGACTGTTGCTTCAGAGCAAAACCGGATCTCTTTGCGAATTTTGGCAATTTTCTTTTTTGGGAGTAAGAGGAGACAGTTGGAGGTATCCACTGTGAAGCCTAGGAACTCAAGAGATTTGGAGGGTGAAAGAATGGATTTTTCCCTGTTTATAATGAATCCGAGATCCTCTATGAGGTTCATGCAGGTTTGGAGATCTTCTAATATCTGTGCATGAGATTGGGACATGATAAGGATGTCGTCTAAGTAGATGATGAGACGAATACCTCTGGCTCTCAGGATGGATATGATCGTTCTCATGACCTTGGTGAAACACCAAGGAGCGGATGAAAGGTCGAAAGGAAGGGCCTGAAATTGAAAGAGGCGATTGTCCCAAATAAATTGGAGAAAGGGTTGATGTTCTATTGCCATGGGTATGAATGAATGAATGAAATTTTATTTGTAACGCGCAGCTATGCCCAGTGGGCGTCAAGGCGCCTACGCCAAAATGTAAAGCTGTTAGCAGACAGAAACAGAGCCTACTGGTATGCCTTAATAAAGAGCCAAGTTTTCACTGACTTCCTAAAGAGATCAAGGGAGGGAAGTCGTTTGATTTCAAGGGGGAGTGAATTCCACATCAGAGGTGCCAGTATGGAAAAAGCTTTGGACCCCCATCTGGCCTTCTTGGCTCTGGGGATTACCAGTTGGTGTTGCTCGCTGGATCGTAAACATCTGCTCGGAACATATCTGGTAAGTAATGAACCAAGGGCATCAGCCGAGCCTGCAGTTAAAGCCTTATATGTGAGGCAAAGAAGTTTGAAAGTGATCCTTGACGGAATGGGGAGCCAGTGGAGGTTCTTCCTCGCTAGGGTCATAGATGACAACCAGGGCAAAGCGAGAGCAAACCGCGCTGCAGCGTTCTGTATGACCTGTAGACGCTGGAGCAAGCCCTTGTTAGCCCCGGCGTACACTGAGTTACAGTAATCGAGCCTTGAGCCAACAAGGGCAATCACCACCTGTCTCCGCGCCTGTGGGGACAAATAGTGCACAATCCTTTTCAGGGTCTTGATGACACCCCAACAGGTCGCCACCGTTCTATTCACCTGTAGCTCCATGGAGAGCTGGGTGTCAAAGATGACACCTAGGTTTCTAGCAGATTTGGTAGGTATAGGGCAGCTGCCTAAAGAAGGGGGCCACCAGTCATCTGACCATATGTCCTGGTCCTTGCCAAAGACCAGGACCTCTGTCTTGTCCCCGTTCAACTTTAGGGAGTTGGAGACCATCCACTCTGCAACAAGTTGCATGCAGGCCCTAAAGTTAGAAGCAGTTTCACTGACAGAGTGGGTCAGGGATACCATGATCTGCGTGTCGTCCGCATACGACACTACCTCCATCCCCTGAGATCTTACAAGTCTTGCAAGGGGGGCCACGTAGATGTTGAACAGGGTCGGACTCAATGCCGACCCCTGTGGCACCCCACATTGCAAAGACTTGGCAGGGGAGAGGTATTCACCTAGCATGACACGTTGCTCTCGATGTTGTAAAAAGGAGCTCAGGAGACTGAGCGCTGGTCCGACTACCCCTGCCTCCCTTAACCTAGATGTTAAGGTCAGGGGAGACAGGGTGTCGAAAGCTGCAGAAAGATCAAGCAGCACCAGTACGGTGGAGAGACCCAAATCTACTTTTCTGCGGATGTTATCCATGACTTTTGTCAAGGCAGACTCCGTGCTATGTAGCTTTCTAAAGCCATGTTGGGACCCATCCAAGAAGCCGGAGGCGTCGAGGAAGTTCGAGAGATGGAAATTCAGGTGGGTCTCCAACATCTTAGCAGGGGCCGGCAGCAGAGAGATGGGTCTAAAATTTTTCAGCACTCCCGGGTCTAAGGTGGTCTTTTTCAGAAGCGGCTTTACGATGGCTCTCTTCCAAAGTGATGGAAAAATGCCCTGTTCCAAGGCTCCATTCATTACCTCAAGCATCGGGGGGAGAATGATCTCTCTGCAGTTTTTAAGTACCTTGAGGGGCAATGGGTCAAGGGGAGATGAAGATTTGGTTTTATCCAGCAGGCTATTGAGATCTTCTAGCGTAAGAGCCGGGAAGTGTTCAAGAGACTGAGGGGAGTCTACATTCCAAGCCTCCAGACGTGTGGTTTGTACGGAATCCTCCAAACTGAGTAAATTCCTCTGCGTCTTTAGGGCTATGTAAATATCGTCTATCTTTTTATAGAAAAAGTTCGATATGTCATCACATAGCTCCTGGGAAGCAACTACTGGATCAGGAACCTGAAGAGAGCAAAGGGAGTCTACAATTTTAAAAAGCTCTCTGGAGGATGTTAACGAACAGGTTAAATTGGAAAAATAGTCCTGTTTTTCCTTAATGATACGCTTTCTATACTCCCGTAGTAGACTCTTGTAACCTTCTCTATCTTTTGAATCCCAAGATTTACGCCAACCACGTTCCTTCTGTCTACATTTTTGTCTGAGCAACCTCAGATCGGCAGAGAACCAAGGGGCGGATGGCTTCTGTCTAGCTGCAGATTTCAAGGAGGGGGGAGCTAGCTCATCAGCAGCTTTGATAATGGCATCAGTTAAATCTTGAGCCGAGTCATCAACCTTCTGTTTAGTTGAAATACTGATGTTGCAGACAAAAGGTGCAAGTGCCTCCTTAGTGAAATTTTTGAAGCTCCTTTTAAATTGTTTTTTACCAGTATCGGCCGTAACCTCAGGACAGGGAATGTCTAGGGACAGCGGGACTGCTAGATGGTCAGACCATGTAATTGGTACCGGTAGACCGACTTCTAGTCTAGAATCGTTGGAGAAAATCCCGTCAAGGATGTGCCCCGCCTGGTGGGTCGGGTGAAGAACATGTTGGACAAAATCACATGCCTCCAAGGAATTAAGCAGAGAGGAGGTGTCTTTTGATGCAGAATCCTCTAAATGGAAATTGATGTCGCCCAAAATGGTAAAATGAGACCTACCAAAGTAAGGTTCTAAAATTCTAAAAAGTTCTGGGCAGAAATTAACTCTAGCCCCAGGGGGTCTATAGAGTAATATGCCGGAAAAGGAGCTCACCGGAGTGTGCGTAATACAAAAATAGAGCGCTTCGAAAGGATCTGTAGACACTGATAAAGGTTTTATTGTACAGGAGAAAGTAGATTTAAAAAGAATGGCTATTCCACCTCCTCTACAACGTTCTCTGTCTAACCTTAGAAAGGTATATCCTTCAGGTATAGCCAGGAGCAAATCATGACCAGCGGACTCAGAAGCCCAAGTTTCTGTGACAAAAACCCAGTCTGGATTCCTCAAACTGACGAAGTCATGAAATTCGATCCCATGTTTAATCAGAGAACGAGCATTGACCAAAAAACCCTGTTTGGGTTGAGAGATATGGCTGGTGGGCTGAAGAGGGGTAGCACGAGTACCGGATTGAATAGGACGAGTAAAAGAGCTGTTGCAAGAGGGACATAGACGGGCCCGGCTCAGAACTTCCGGTCTAAGCCGGTGATGGCAGCAGAGTGCACGAGGTCTCAGGGAAAGAAGAGTACCGTAAAGATTCTCTAGGGGGGGGGGGAGGATGAGCGTCGGAGAGCCCAGGGTCCAGCCCGTCCTGCAGCGCGTCCTCAGCGCGGACGGGCGCAGACGGGCTGAACTCTGGCGTAACTCCGGCGTCAGTCTGGCGTCCCCGCAGCGCGTATCCGCTGCGCGTCTGCATGATTCTCTTAAGTATCCGCCTAGCGTCCTCCTGGCGACTAGAGCGCGATACCAGCCAATCAGCGTTAGTGTTAAGCCATCCCCATCCAAGATGGCGCTAAAAAACGGACCTGCGCCGGGAAGCGGACCCGCCAAACAGCGGTGAGTGTCCCAATTTAAATGCAAGTAAGGGCCAGGTGCAGCGAGCGCTAGTTAAAAGCAGGGAATAATAAATGAAGATTTTAAAATAAATGACAAAACGAGGCAATATTAAAAACGAGCAGCAGCTCGGTTTCTGCAGTGCATTAGGAGCATGCACAGATCAACTGTCAGCTATAGAGGTATGGTGAAATAGGCAGCTTTTAAGTCCAATTTGACCAACCAATCTTCTTGGAGGAGAAGGTCCCTGAGCAGATGGATCCCCTCCATCTTGAAATGTCGATAAACAAGGTATTTGTTTACCTCCCGAAGGTTTATTACCGGACGCCAACCCTTGTCCTTTTTCTCGACTAAGAAGAGGGTGCTTACAAAGTTTTTTTCGAGACCAAGGTACCTCGATTATAGCGCCCTTCTTCAACATAGAAGAAACCTCTTCTTTGACGATTTCTAGGTGTTCTAAAGGAAGAACCAGAGGTTTGGGAGTAACGGATTGATATGGGATCTGTATGAAATCTATTTTGAAACCCTGGACTGTCTCGAGAACCCAGGGGTCTTGTGTCAAGGAATTCCAAACGTGAAAGAAATGTTTGAGCCTGCCCCCGACCTTTGGAGGGGAAGAAGAAAGAGAAGCACTTACTTTGAGTATTGTTGTTGGAAACGCCACAGGCGGGAAAGCCTCTTCCACATGAACTTCTTCCTCTCTGTGGGTAGTATTGTCTGTTGTTGGAGGGGTAGAAGCCTCTACCCGTAGAACCTCTTCCTCTTCCTGATGAGAAGGGCCGGAAATTTCCGCGGCCGGAAGAAAGGCCCCTTCTTCCAGCCTGGCCAAATAGGTTTGTAGAAAAAACTTGTTTCATGTTATTTTGAGCTTTGTCTAAAGCGGTAAAAGTTGCAACATATTTACCAATCGTTTTAATCATATCCTCTCCAAAGAGGAGGCCATTGGGCTTAGTCGAAGGTTCTTTCTCGGCAAGATCCCCGAGTTTTGGGTTGATTCTATTAAGGACAGTCTTCCTTCTCTCAATGTTAAGGGAGGAATTAGCGTTACCAATAAGTACTATTGCTCTTTGGCTCCAACCCCTTATTAGATTGGTATCAAGGGGTGAGTTAGAAATGTGGGATTCCTCAGCTAAGTCGAGGATCCTAGTGAGGGGGCCTAATAGGTCAAGAAGGCGATCCTGACAGGCTTTAAGAGCCCTTTCGAGGCCCTTCCTTGGATCCTTGCCCAATTTGAATAAGAATTTTATAAGGTCGGGGTCTAGATTAGGTGTTTGGGAAACTTTATCTTCTATGTATGGTCTAGGACACTCAGACCTCATAGTGTTGCGTGATTCTCTCTCGAGGGAGTGCCTCAGCCATTTAGTCACAAACTTAGCAACATGATCGTGTGATACCACCTTGAGCTGTTAGGGTGGGAGATATTGTTCGGGGAGAACATTTCTCCACCTAGGGGGTCAAGGATCGCGTCCTTTGAAGAGGGGGAGGAATCTGCCTCTGAAAAGGTGTTAAGATCCAAGTCATCTATGTCTTCCTCATCGAGGTCAAGGACGAATTCATCGTCGGGGTAATTGAAGAACTCGTCTTCATCAGAGCTAGGATCAACACGTGCACTGTCGATACATGTGCCGCTGAGGGCACCCGCCAAATTTGTGCCACAGGGACACCCAATCTGAATGTGCCGCGAGGGGCATCCTTACCTTTTGAGGCGCTAGGGCCTCCCGTACCTTGTGAGGTGCTTGGACCTCCCATGTTATGTGAGGTATCGTGACCTCCATCAGTGCTTAGGCAGTGTTTGGTTTTCTTGTGGGGCTTCGAGTATTCAACTTCGGGATCGCAAGTGTCAATATTAAGTAGGGATCTTTTATTGGACATTACTTCTCTCAAGGTATCCAGCATACAAGATCTCATTTCCCTTTGTAGGAAAGATTTAAGGCATCGCTATTATGATTAGGGGAGCTAGCCACTGCATTGTCTGATTCCATGTCAGACATGGCAGGTAAATAGGTAGGTAGATAACACTTAAGTTGTTAAAATGGGGCTTTCTTAATAAAATATTAATCTAATAAAGGGAAAACCTTATAAAAGGACTATGCCTAAATATTGAATTGTTTAGTAATTAATTTATGCTCCCAAATATAAATATTATGTTTTAAATTCCTCCTTTTTTTTTTAAAAGGTAGTACGTTATATTAAGGCCTAGATATAGCTTGAATTTATCTTTTTAAATAATTTCCTGGTAATAATGAGATTAAGGGCCAGATGTAGGTAACTCTATTTTACCGACTCATAAATACCGAATTTTACCGATTCGGTATTTATGAATAGGTAAAATAGAAGGAGGGAGATTTAGGTAAATTAGGTAATTGAATTACCGAATCTGTAAAAATCGGTATTTACCGAATCGGTAAATACCGATTCGGTAATGCCCATTGATTCCTATGGGCATTGAAGTCCATAGGAATCAATGGGCATTAAAATACCGATTCAAGCAAGGGTGCAGGGGTGTCACTTTGACACCCTGTAGCACCCCAAATACAGGCATGTGTGCCATGTGGCACACAGACATGCCCTAAGGGCATGTTTGTCTGTCACATGGCATAGGTGTGCATGCACACATGTGCATGCACACCTGGATTCGTTATTTTACCACCCAATTGGATTGGGTGGTAAAATACAGAATCTGAAAGGCCTTTGGGACTCAGAAGAGTCCCACCTACATCTCGAAGTTACCGAATCGGTAAAAATACCGATTCTGTATTTTACCGATTCGGTAAATTTACCGATTCGGTAAAATTGGCCCCCTACATCCCAATTACCCATTTACCGGTCGGTAACGGCCGATTTCGGCCGTTACCGGTCGGTAATTGGCCACCTACATCTGGCCCCTAATCTTTAAAAATGTGTCCAAACAACTCTCAACGGCAGGAACAGCTGATCGGAAGGAGAGCGCAGTCGGTAAAAGCCTCGAAGGGCAACCGATGTGCTCGAGCAGCTGAAACATGGTGAAGGAGGAAAGGCCTTTAGAAGGCATGCGGCGAGTAGTTTGCACCTGCATATATTCTTTTGTCATGTTAACATTTGGCTATTAGAATGTGAAATGTAATAACGTGAAAAGTGAAGTGATAGAGATATTTCGTGCAACATGGGGAAAGTAACATTGTAATTGTGCTCCAATTGATGGAATCTTGATTTTTGTTTTATACTGTCTATGTAATGCGTTGATTTAAACATGCACCGTAATAATGTTCATGTATACATGTGATTAATGGAGTT
This sequence comes from Lissotriton helveticus, assembly GCF_964261635.1. Classification (NCBI taxonomy): domain Eukaryota; kingdom Metazoa; phylum Chordata; class Amphibia; order Caudata; family Salamandridae; genus Lissotriton; species Lissotriton helveticus. The sequence goes on from NC_136071.1 coordinate 1,123,941,523, forward strand.
CATATTAATTCTCATGTTAGCTGATTTTGTACGCCTCGTGTCTTTTTCACTGGCTCTCAAAAATGGGTTGTTCATAAAATTCATGTGTGGGCAGAATCTTTCCTTTCTCATGTTTCTGTTGCAGGTGGAGAAACTCATCTTTGTTAGTTAGAATAACGCTTTTGTTTTAGGAGTTAGGCTCAGGGAGGAGAGGATACATTTGAACAAGTGGCGCTAATAATGTGAGACAGTGTTCTTTCTCACTGGAGAAGGCCTGGCAATCAGGGTCATCGAGCCAGAGTCTGGGAGCATCGAAAACGACTGGAAAGTTACCTAAGAGGAGGTGTCTAGCTGGATGGAACGATCATGTGATGTGAAGATGGGTGTGTCCTAGAATTTTGATGTTGGGATTAGGAACAGTGCCCCGGGGATTGAGTTAGGAGAGGAGATCTGATGAAGAGAGAAGGATAATCTTAGAACAAGCTCTGTAGCTTTTGGCTACTTGACCCATACAATGTGAGTGTACTTCTCAGGAAGTCTTCACACGCGGACACCTTTTCCTGAACTTGCCTGGGAAATGCTAATTGGGGATGTCCTAGTAGTGGTAGTGTAGGGACAGACTAATGCTTTTTACCTACGAACCTCCAATGAAGAATAATCTTGATGTAGGTGCAGTCATTGCCTGCACCTTGATCTTAGACCTAGTTATCCTTTGTATACTTCATCGATTAAACTTTGCCCATAGGTTTGGCTTTGTATTAGTTGCCTCATCCAGAGTTGTTTGTGAACCAATTGTTTTTAGCTTTGTTATAAGCTGACTAAACTTAAAAACTGGAGTCAGTGATTCTTAAGAGTCATGATTGATTGGGAATTTGAAATCTAATTGACCAAGATATTTCTCCCCTCCACACATTTAACCAGGAACCACCGATCCATCGACCAGGGGTTCCAGAGTAAATCTAGAATGTGGAACCCGGCCCCATCATGCCTGAGAACCTCGCTGATGAATTGACTAGATAGTTTATCTGAACATTGTAGAAATATTTGCTATGGATTTAGAGGTACCATAATACTGAAATGTCCTTCATTGGCTGGGGGATACCACTCAAGCGAGTCTTTCCAGATATAGCATTTAGGTATCAGGTTATTGTGGACAAATTGAGGCAATTTTCTTACTTGGTCATGGCACATGACACATGTTGTGCTATGACACAAATCAGTAGCTGTATGCTTCTTGTGTTGTTTCAAGGAAGGCATGTAAAAGAAACATAGACCTGATCTCTGACTCCCTAGGTCTGTATCTTTAGAAAGTAGTCGAATTGGTATATGGATGTTTTGGCACTCGCAAATACCGATCAGACTCCATGAGCCGGAACCTCTGGCAGCAAGTCCCCAGCAACGTCTGGGGTATCCGGGCCTCTGCCATTTTTATGTAGCAAGATAGGGAGCTGAACCAGACCTTTCTATAGGCAGTGATCTAATTGGCTCTAAGCTAGACCAATCAGATGACTGCATTTCATTTTCTACATCTGTAACATGGTCACCAGCTTGGCTTAGCCTTAGTAGCCTTTTGCTTGATGTGTGTACATGTCCCAAGGAGGGAACCCCTCTTACTTAATCCTACTATCAGGAGGAGATGTGAGGCTATTGCCCTTCTAGAATACCCTCGGTCTCCTCCTATGTGGACATGTTTGCTCCTCCTGGCTCCTGATATCTAGTCTGCTAAACTCAATGATCACTTCCCCGTATTCCTAGCCCGTGGGAAATCACCAGGCACCTGAAGTAGCCTCCAGGATTTTACACATCCCTATACACACTTTTACTAATTTGTACATTATTATAGTCACACCGTCTTTTGGTAGAGCCTGTAGAAGAATGTTGGTCGCCAAAGGAAAAGAGACCTTTTAAACCCATCTTCTTGTCCCCATGCACCACATTATAGGTTCTCCTATAAAGACAAAAGGTCAATGTTTTGGGGTCTACTAGAAGAGATTTACTGGGCTTACATTAGAACTCAGTGTCTGATTATCTGGTGAAGTCACACTGATGCCAGAAGGTGCCCTTGAACATGTTGGACAAGCAACAGCGGGCATTCCTCTTTCTCGTCTGCACCTAGCAGTGTATCATTGAGGACAGCCCAGTGGGCATTAAGATCTGACCTGCGGAAGAGATGGAAATGTTGCTGTCTTTCTTTGACCTTCTATCATCTGTTTGGAAGTTGGTTGAAGAGTACCAGGCTTCACTAGACCTCTTGCCAAGGTTGCATAACATAACATGTATTTGTAAAGCACACGTTCACCTGTGGGCATCTTGGCACTGAATGAAAGATATTTTTTGTTACTCAACTCAATGGTACTCATTGTTTCGACCTCAGAGGGAACCTGCCGGGATTTGAACCTGTGACCATGAGGACAAACACAGGCTCCTACAGTGGACACATCACTCTTCCAAGTCACCAGACTCGACTTTGGAAGCAGAAGACCATTTCCCTCCCTGCATCACCACAGCCTGCTGCTTCTCAAGTATTCAGCCTGTTCAGCTGCTACCTCTACAGAGCTGTAAACCTATGCATGCTCTTTCCATAGAGGGCTGGGTGAAGCCTGGGGACAGGAAAATCCACATGGGGTGCCCAGAAGTCCCAGGAAGACCAGAAGAAAATATTTCCCTTGTTGAACTGGTTGTTCATAAAATGACCCAAATTACTTCCAGAGAATCTACCAGAACATTCCGCAGCATGCTGGGTAGCACTGAATCTTCGCCACAGCATTTTGGAGCTGACATAATCTGAGATTGTTTTCTTGATATTGCAGACATCATCAAACCACCTATCGGTTCCAATCTCTCGCCACTATTACCAGGTGGGTGTAGGCCAGCACTGCTCACCAAGTGCCACTACAACACCTTCCTTCAACAAGGGGTGACTCGTGGAGTGGCATATGGCCCTAGCCGCACACTTGCAGCCGGCTTTGACCCTGGTGGCGCCTGTGCGACAATGTTTGTTGGCAATCCATCCCTAATGACCACCTCAGCCACAGATATCCTTTCTACCACCATTTAAGAGTGCCCCTCAAGTCTCCAAAACCACTGTCTCTCAGATTCATTTCGACTCATACCAGTGTAAGGTGTCATAGCACTTTACATCACATACACATTGCACAGAGAAAATCATATGTGTGTAAATCAGTGTATAGGAAATGTTACATCAGACAGGACTGCAAAGTGTAGTGTGGGAGTTACATGTCATCAATACTGGTAGACAGTATAGTTTAAGAGTCCTTATTCTGGAAAAGCACACATTCAGAATCTAAAACTTAACACCATTGTTAGGGGTTCTCTTTAATAAGAAGAATTGATTGATTTCTACTCAACTAACCCTCTTTTGCAAGATTATGACAATAAAAGACTGGGCAAAAAAACATACATCTCTAATTTATTCTTTGCAGTTTGAATGCAGCTCTTTGATGACCGCTAACACCTCACTGTTCTATTTCAGGATTTTGACTTATAAACTACAAGTAACAAAACTAGCTCTCTAACAGAAGCGGTAATACACTGACCCATTTAGATTTATTTACACTTTGTGATATGCATGGTACAGGTTCTAAGCAGCAGGCATTTTAACTGTCTGCACTACCGTACGATGAGTCAAAACTTCCACTAAACAAACCTCTGGTCTCTTTCCAGGAAGACAATTAATCACTGGAGTTATCTTGACATTTGAATTGATGCCTGAAAATTGCTGGAGGCCAGGAATGCAGCAGCAGGTGCTTTAAAATGTTAATATACTTGCAAAAATGACACCCCCACCCTAAGTCAGCGCCCGGTGCGGTGGCACAAATCGCACCGCCCTAGAGCTGGCCCTGCTTGCAGCAGTCCTGCTTCACGTCACTTTCCCTTGTGATCACACCCTGCCACTGCTTAGTGCTCTCGCAACAGGAGCCCTCTAGGAGCTAAGTGCCCCAAAATGCTGCAGCACCTAGACATTGTAGGCATGCTCTCTGTAGATGGCATGTCAAACATCATAACGGAGCTATTAATACTATTTATTTATTTTTATTTATTTAATGAGTTTTATATAGCGCTGGCTAGACCCGTAGGTACCAGAGTGCTTTAAATTAGGTTACACAATGTTAAATAAAATGATAACAATTACACATTACATCAAAAATAGGCAACACATTGAGAGAGGAAAGAAAGGTGAGACAAATTGAGCGGAGAGGGGGAAGGGCGAAGTGTGAAGAGGGAGGATGAGGGAAAAGACAGCAGGAGAGACGAAAGGAAGTGTGCCCAAAGACCGACTGGGTAGGTGACGTCGAGGAGGAAATCCACAGCCCCGGGGGTGTAACACAGGCCCCTGCAGCCCACGCGGTGCGGGGGGGCCCTTAGCTCCAAGGGGCCCCCTCGGCACTAAACTCTGGTCGTGAGAGCTCCTGATTGAGACTGAAAGGGGCCCCCCTAAGTACCGTGCAGGGAGGCCCCCTCACTTTTCGTTACGCCAGTGCACAGCCAGTCTCCCCTATAGCTAAACAAGGTAGCTCCATTGGGCATTAGTCAAATAGCTAGGTCTCAACTGACGAGGGAAAGTTCACAGAAGAAATCCAGTGGATAAACAGGGTGGGAACTATGAGCAAGGAGAGGTGTGGGCAATGGTCAATAGCTGGAAAGAGGAGAAGAGTAGTGCATAGAGGGGTAGAGGGTAGGGTGAAGGGGGAGGAGGGAGATACAGTCAGGAGAGACGCAGGAGAGTTTGGCCAAAGACCGGCTGGGTAGGTGAGGGTCAAGGAGGGAATCCATAGCCCATCTCCCCTTTAGCTTGCGAGGTAGCTCCACCGGGCATTAGTCAAAATGGCTAGGTCTCAGCTGTCGAGGGAAAGTTCTCAGAGTAAATGTCCTGTTGGGTGAGCAGGAACAGGGTCGGGTGAGGGCTGATCAAGAGCAGGACTCTGACCAATGATTTTAGACCAGGAGAGATAGAGCATCGAGGAGGGTCCCACTCTGGCGACCATCTTGAAGCCAGGCAAGGGGGATGACTCCTTTAAGTTCAAATTCAGTTGGTCCCCATTATTCTCTATAACCCAGAAGGAAAGTGGGTGTAAGCTAAGCAGTGGATCGGCAAGGGTACTCACAATCGGCTGTCACGTTTGACCCGCAGTCTGTAGCGCACGGCCGGCCTCCGCCTCCCCAATACTACCTATAGTAACCCTGAGTAAGTTCACACTTTATTCTTGGTATATTCGCTAAACTAAATTCTAGTTGTAGTAGTAAAACGGTTTGTCTTTTTACTGCTTCATTACATTTTTCACATTCGGTCCCCTACCTAACCTGACATCTGGCCTTATATGACCTTGTTTCTACCCTTCTGCACACACCCTCTCACGTCATTAATGTTTTCTCTGTTCACATATAATCAGCCTTGAAACATGCCTGGCCAGTTGGCCTTTGAGCGAAACATGTGTTGTCTGCTTTAGCTTTCATTTGCATACAAATAAAGAAGATAAAATCAAAGCAATATTGCTCTCTACTTCCTGTATTCCCTGAGCCAGATCCAGATTTAGGGATTCTATTACCCTGTGATTATAGATTACCACTGCAAGCATAAGCCTATTAAACCTGTAAAACTTACATTTTTTTTTATCATTTGTGCTTTAGTAATTGTTTATACCTAGGGCTACTGGAATTATGTGGCAGGGGAGGACTGAATTATGCGGCAGTGTTGAGGGGGAAAAAAAGCAAATTATGGGGCCGATTAGGATGGCGGTTTTTCCGCATCCTCCGGGCCGGCGGAAGTGTCCGCCGGCCTGGAGGATGCGGAAAAACCGCTGCGGAGCCTCCAAAGACCCACCGCCAAATTAGGATGGCTGGTGGGTCTGGAATTCCGTCCGCCGCTTTTCCGCCGCGGTCGGCTTCCGACCGTGGCGGAAAAGCTATAACATGGCAGGCGGTGTCTATGAGACACCGTCCGCCATATTAGGATGTTCGTGAATACATGCTTTTCCACGGCGGCTTTTCCGCCATGGAAAAGCATACGGACATTCACTTTGGGGGCCCGTTGCGGGCCCCCTGGGTGAATGGGGGGTGGGGGGTGCACATGGGGGGTACCTATGGTACCCCCCTGCATTTGCGTGCACAAAGCAGCAGGCACCGTGCGGTGCCGGCCGCTTTGTGCATGTAAATGTAAAACATGCTTTTTTAACATTGCGGCGGGTGCAGCTTGAAGCTGCACCCGCCGCAATGTTAAATATAGAGGATGTGACCGCCACCCTGGCGGTCACATCCTAATTAGCACGGAGGGAACGCCGCAGCCCCTGCGGACGTTCCCTCCTCCTCAAGGGTGGCGGACGGACGCAAGTCCGTCCGCCATCCTAATCGGCCCCTATGTGTTGTGATAGGGGACATTTTAGAATAGTGTTACTTCATTATTTTGCCATTTTTACACCGGGTAACACTGTCTGGGTATTGGTTACGCTTCATTAGTACCCATTTTAAGAACCATATATAGCAATAAACAACAGAAAGATGGCCATTCGAGGATTAAAAAGAGCCTTCCAATGAGTGGCAACATGTGTTGCTAAGTTTTTTTGTAACTTTTGAACCGTTTTAGTTTGAACCAACTTTTTTGGCTAAAATCTGCAGATTATGCATCAGATGATGGATTGTGTGGTCAAATCTATAACTATGCAGAAAAATGCCACAGGTGCACACTCGCATAATTTCAGTGGCCCTGTTTATACCTTTGTTGCTTGTTCTTGCTATGTTCTGCTGGCTATGAGGGCCAAGTATTGTCTTCTCGATTGCCACATTTTGGTCTAGTTCCTTGACCACTATGGTAATCTGTCCTTTGTCAGGATTCTCTCTCACGATGATGTGAGACACATTTAGTAACATAGCAAGGATGCCATTGGCATTGGTGCCAAGAAAATGGCCGCTTTGAATGTTGTTGGGTAATAAAAACACCACTGTCAGGGATCAATGAGCCCGGTGCCAGTGCACCTACTGCACCATAAGTAGCTACGACACTGGGCACATTCTCCGCTTCAGTTGGGGAACTGTATATGTAAACTCTTTCAGAGGCCCCACCATCGAAAGATCTTATTTCAGCCTAAGATCTCCTGTCCACCAGCCCTCCTTGGACTCCATCATCTCCAAGCAGAATGTACAACCACCTCCCACACATCTCTCCCCAGAAATGGACCTTGAAGACAGGGATACCGATTCAGAAGAAAAAAAAGGCACAAAGACTACTAAATGTATTGATTGAAGAAGAGGGAAAACGTTGCATCAGTGCATCATCATGGTGTCCATCCCGGCTTGGATCAGAAAAGAGGAGGCGCTGCAAGGCTTGAAGAACCGAGAAGGTTGTAGGGGGTCTGAATCAGTGCTAATTTGTAAAAATAATAAGAGCCAGGGCTCTGATCAGGAGGCTACTGCAATGTGCACCACACATTGCCCCTGACATGCTGCCAAAGATAGTATCAACACAACTACTAACCCTCATACTCCTATAAGTGTGACAATTCAGACTCTGCCAGGCCCCCCAAATTATAAGAATGGCTTGGGCGAAAGGTACTAGTCATTTTTAATGTATATTGAGTTAATGATTAAACTGTTTTGTAGCCATCTGTAAATTAGCCAGACAGCACCATCTTGTGGCAGTTTCTCACAAGCGCTGGTGTTGACAATTAAGTGCCATTGCCGAGCACTGGAAACGACCGGCTCAAATTAAACACTGGTCTGAATATGTTGGCTTCAAGACATTCAAAGTCCCCCATGCGAGACTACACGCCTAGTAGTAGACAAATTGATGATTATCACAACCTAGAAATGCTGCAGAGGACAAGTTTTAAAGGACCTTGTTGAAATATGCACGGAGCAGCTCCTCGAGAGTTCTAATTTTGTTATTGATTTCAGCCTTTTCTGGCGTGCCCCCATGCAAATGAGGGAAGGCCATCGGAAGCTGGCTCCGAGGGCTCCTTCTGTAGTACCATAGTGGCCCAGGGTGCAGTAAAATGGACGCACACACCATTCGCACCCCTGGACACTGTCTGTAACGCGGCACCTGGCAACCTTAAACTTAATTATCTGTCCAATACATAGCATCTTGTTCTCATTTTGTCTAGTACTTTGAAACTTCAGTGAATCTATTCATTTATGAATGGCTAGAATATGTAGGCATTGGAGAAGTACCTCCACAGTGGGAATACATTGTGAATACCACCATTTATATTTTCCATAACTTGCAGGGGAAGTGTAGGGGGCTTTCCCAGTCTGTTAAGTTTGCAAGAGGTACCCTTTGATTAACAATTTGCCACACTCTCTGTGGTTGTCTTTCGCAGATTTTACTCTGCCATACCCAGCGGGGACTTGGCATCTGTAATAACCTGGATTTCTGGTGAATCTAAGGTAGCCACTTGCTACCCCTGGCTTGTTCTTTGGCACTCCTGACACTATCTATGCTACCGTATTCTCAGGGAGTTGTGTGGCCATGGCATGAACAGCAAGTTAACAGAACTCTTTACTTTTTGTAGTTTCCATTCCTTGTCCTTCCCTTAGCCCCATAGCATCAAATGGGAGGCCATTCATGGGCTAAGGTTGTTTTGGGGAGTCAAGAGTCGGATGTCATCGTGGCCAAAATGTGCCTAATGTAATTTCACTACCTGGCCTGACATCCACGTCACTTGCCCTACGCTGGTGCCTCTGTCACTTTTCCAGCTACCAAAGGGAGAGGAGGGAGGGAAGTGGAGAGAAGGTGATCAGAGAGAGAATGGATGTATATACACAGAGAGAAAGAATAAAGAGCAGAAGGGAGTGAGGTAGGTTTCTGCATTTTTGCCACGGCTGGTTTTTGGTTCCCCAGTCCGACCCTGCTGCCCTTTTTGGTTTCCACTTGAGCAGCACCCTTGTAACACAAACAGAACACATGTATTTGTAAAGCGCCCACTCACAAGGGTATCTTGGTGCTAATTAAACAGATGTTTATTGTTACCCAACTCAATGGTACTCATTTTATTGACCTCAGAAGGGTGAAAGGATTAGTGGACCCACCGGATTTGAACCTGTGACCATGAGGTCGAACACAGGCCCCAACAGGGGTTGTATTAGTCCTCTGAGCCACCAGACCACGTCCTTGTAAGGGATTGCTCCTTAAAGCAGGGTACTGAGGATAAAAAGTGTGAGAGAGACAGTGTCACTGAGCTCTGTTACAAAACGGTAATGCAGGAGACCTGCGACCGCTTTCAGTACACCCTGACACGGTAAAGTAACTCATTTCCGGTGTTTGCTTCTATGACCACACGCACTCATCGTTATTTTGACTCTGCAGCTGCAGGTTTTTAATTTGCTGTGGAAAGAGTGACAGAGCAGGGTGGCATCCCAATGAACACTATGTTCATCAAGAGCTTGTTATGTGTCTATACTCTTGTAATCGTTTTTGCAGAACTGCCAGTATGATGCTCCCAGAGACCCCTCGCTTAAAAATCAAGCATTATTTTTTTCTCTTAGTAGATCTTCTTTTTCTATTTCATATTTTCTTTTTCTCACTTCACTCTCTTTCTTCTTTTTTTTTTAATGTATAAAATATTTGCCCATGTTGATGTCTCTATATTGGTTGTATATTATATTTGTATTGTGTTTGTTTGTTTGATAAGGTTTTGTTTTTCCTTTTCTCTCTTTAAAAATTCAATAAAAAAATGATTAAAAAAAAAATATATATATAACGTTAGCTGTGGTGCTGGAATAATCTTTGGAACCGGGCGGTGCAATCACTGTTACATCACTGAAGTCATAGGGATTGTGAAAAATCCAATGTCATACAACAAAAAAGTGTGAAAAAAAAATCCACGTCCATTCAGCAGAAGATCGGTATCAGTGCCGTTTGGAGCTTTTGGTGCTTTTTGCAACACACTGTTGCAAATATATTACTAAAGCATGATGTAGTAGTGTGCTGTCGTTTACAGAAAGTACATCTTTCATTAAAAACGCCATCGAATTGGCACAGACATGCAGTTTTGCTGATAAAACTATATGGTATGCAAAACATATGTGGAGATGGGTTTTTAGAAAATATTTATTGTTTCTGACTGACAAAGAAAAGTATCTTGCTTGCTTTCGTCCTACTAAAGTCAACCGTCGACAGAATAGGTATGATTAAAAAAAAATAATAATACCTATTCCGTTGACTTTCAACTCCCCCCTCACTGCAGATTGCCTCACCGCGCTTAACTGCGCCAGCCGCCACTGTTTATACACAAATGAGCACAATTCATATTCTTCACCCACACATTCAGGACACTACATAACACTAGCCCACCATACCTCCACAATCGCATCTGCTTTCACAAACCTTCCACACTCCTCTGCTTGTCCAAACACATACTTGCATATGTCCCATGCATATGGAAAAATAGATTGTCAAGCCTTCTCCTACATCACTCCTCAAGCGTGATACAACCAGCCACTACACATGCAGAGCCTCCTCTTCACTTCTTGAATTCCACAAGAAGCTAAAGACTTGACTTTTCCATAAGTCCCACTAGGAACTACATTTGGTTGCGCTCACACCTGCTCAGCACCAAGATACCCTCTTGGGAGATAGTGCGCTCTACAAATCTGCATAAGATAACAGTACTATCCGCACAACAAAGATGTAATTCATGCATATCTGTTCTCATTAAAGCATCATTAAACAACTTTACCCACAAACTAATTATTTTATTAAAAACATATAAAAATATAAATGTTGTTCTTCTACGATTTATGTTTTATGACAAACTACTCATTGTATAATGTGGCTTACACTCTAGCTTAACCACCAATACACAAATACATACACATAATTGAATTACAAATATAAAAAATATACCGACAATTAGAATATCTCAACTAGGGGTGAGCAGAACTCGCAGACTTCCACTCCGCGGAATTCCATGCATTTACATACAAACTTTTGTGAGTAAAAGCACTTCAGAATTTTCTGGCCATCAGTACCGGCACTTTTCTTAGGTGAGGGACAGTAACGGTACCCTCTTTGAGAGCACAGCAGGCTCAGGTTCGGTATCTCCTCCAGCTCAGGGCAGATGCCGCTCTGCTTCAGAAGAGCTTGCAAGTAACTGAGCCCCTCAGTGGCCTTTTGTGGAGTCGCTGCTGGAGATTCCAGCAGCGCCCACTTGAATGTCTCCAGACTGCAGGGAGTTGAGAGGGCTTGCCTTGCGTCATGCGGTGATCAACAGGACAAGGTCTAGACAAACTCTGCACTGTTGATCAGGTGCGCAATGGCTATTAGGCTTAAAATGCTTAAGACCCCCCACCCGCTTCCTCCATCAGGCATATGAAATGGGCTGGGGCTGCCAGTCAGTAATCCTGACCCATTTAAGAAAATGTACTGGCCATACTAAAGTGAGCGGCAGCGACAGACAATCCTCTACCTTCCCCAAAGCCGTTTTTTTACTCCATCTTTTTGTTCAGCACATAGGCTGCTTTCCTTTGTGTGCCCCTCTGTTGAAGCAGGAAACCAAGATGTAAAGTGGATAAATGATGTTTATGCAAGGAGTAACATTATAAGGGCCCACACGCAGGTTTACACAGTACTGTGTGAAGAACAGCTCTCAAAAGAGGAAATGTAAATGTAAATGAATTTATATAGCGAAAATCACCAAGCGGTTTCTAAGCGCTTGCTTAGGGAACCCGTCCTGGTATTCCCCTGTGAGATAACCCCGGCAGGGTATCCGCAAGGTGAAAGCCAGGCATCCCGCCGCGAGGGGCCGTTGTGGAGATTAAGCAAGCTATTGCCCAGAGTGTGAACCCGTGAATCGAGTGGGCACCGGAGCGAGAATTGTCAAGTCCATGGACATTTTAGGACTCAAGACCCCACCGAGCCAGGAATTGAACCCTGGTCCCGGGCTTACCTCTGCTTCCAGGTCTGCCTCCTCTAACCAGTGAGCCACACTTCTCCACTGAACATTCTTTAAGGTTATTTATATAAGATAAATGAACGTTCCAACAGGTGACATAATAAACACTAGTCTACCAATGAAATAAAGATATGAAAAATATTAGATGATGAGCATATAAAAAACAAGCATAGAAGGAAGGGGAAGGGATGGATGTATAGAAGTGAGGTGACAGGTTAAGTTACTTTTGCCACTTTCTGAGGGAGACGCGCGAGCGATTAAAAATGGCCGCCCCCCCCCCCCCGGTGAGCTCCATGCCGGAATCGCCTGTTTTTGACGATTAAATACTTATTTCCAGTCAGAAATTCACTGGAAATGCTTGCTATTGCGTTCTGAAACCTCACCTGCTGCTGTGGCTGTTTTTCACAGTCTTCTGGACGTCGGAGGTGGTGTTTTTCTCCTTCCTGCTGTCTCTCCATGCTCTGCTTCAAGGTACAGCCCAGATTTCTTGTCTTAGCTGTCTTATCGGTTTTACCTGCTGCACCAGCCTTTGTTTTGAAGCATTTTTTCCACAATTTCCTCCTCTTTATTCAGTCTACTTATTTTTCCACCATTGTCTTTCACAATAAGAAAATGGATACTAAAATTGCGAAAGCTCCTCATAATAAAAGGAAGAAACACATTTCTCCACCTCCAATAAAATCTAAAGTGTTGGAGTCCAGTGAACCTTCCTTAAATTTAATTCTTGAAGAACTTCAAGCACTTCATGCTAACACTGACACTATAGCATCTGAAATTAAAACCCGGTGCAAAGATATGGCTGGCATGTCAATGAAATTTTCAGACAATTCTATTAAAATTCAAGACAACAAAGTAAAAATTGATGCTTTTACACCACTTGTTGCAAAAATATCTCCTTTGTCCGCTCTCCTTCTGGATATAGAAAATTGTAATAGACAATATATTTTGCGTATTTTTTATTTGCCAGAACATGTGGAAGGTTCCAATTGCAGACTATATTTGGAGAATTTGTTACCTGGTCTCCTAAAATTCCCGGATAAATTTGAAATTGATAAAGCGCATAGGATTCTGTCCCATCGTAATCCTCACCATACTATACCAAGACAAATGATTTTTAAGGTTTTACATCACTATCATTTGGTTTTGATAAGGAAAGCAGCACAAGATATTCCTTCCCTAATGGTCAATGGCAATAAGATTTTTATTCACCAAGACTTCGCCAAAGACGCTGTAAGGATTTCTCTGAATTTCGGACTCAGTTGAGAAGTCTTGGTTTTAAATATGGCCTTTTTGACCCTTCAACAATGAGAATTCGGAAAGACAATTTTTCTAAGTCCTTTCAACGTCCAGAGGATTTGAAAGTGTCTGGACCAACATTCACAGCATTCTATATATGCATGATTCTGACACTTAAACATTGCTTTAATATGTATTTCTGTATTTATCTAGGTTCTACTGATGTCCAGAAGGTTTAAAATCGTTCCTGGGCCAACGTTCGCAGCCTTCTATGGTTATGCATAATTCTGCTACTTAAACGCTGCTTAAAGATGTATTCCTGACTAATTTTATTATAGATTTCTCACTGGGCTCCAACAGTTTGGTCATGCTTGTAAAGTGTGTGTGCATTTCACTCTTGTTATTAATGTTTACTTGTTGTTGTCTTTTCTATGTTAGTTTGTTTATTCTTTTACCAACTCTTTCCTTTTTGCCTCTTCTGGAGCTACTATTTTTCATATTCTTTCCTTACTCTTTTTCTCCTCTTCTTGATCTTTTTTTCTTTCTCCTCTATTATGGCTAATGTTCATAATGGTAAAGTAATCTCATTAAATGTTAAAGGTTCACGCCATCCTGTTAAGCTTACAACAATTTTAGATTATTTAGGTAGTTGCAAAGCGGATATTTATCTTATACAGGAAACTCATATAGATGAAAAAATCTTAGATCATATGAGAAAAAAGTGGGTTGATAATTTTGTCTCTTCTGCAAATGGGAAAAAAATGGTGTGGTTATTCTTTTTGCAAAAAAATTACATTGCCAAATTTAGACTACATTTTCAGGTACTGATGGGAGATATGTCATAGTTAAAATTAACGTTCATGATTCAGTCATGTTTTTAATAAATGTTTATGGTCCTACGGCTGATGATCCTGCTTTTTGGTCTAATCTTACAACTGAAGTTCTAAAGTTGGGTAAAGTTCCTCTCATAGTTGGAGGTGATTTTAATATTATATCTGATCCCTTATTAGACAGATTATCTTTTACTTAATTTTGTCCTCCTAAAGTTTTTTTTGCTTTTAAGTCATTTATTCAAACCACAAAGGAAGTTGATATTTAGCAACTACACTTCCATACAGAAAAAAGTTTTAAAATGTTTTCTAACCCAAACAATTCTCATTCTAGGCTTGATTATCTATTAGTTTCCAAGCAACTAATTAACTCTGTGATTACTCCCATTATTGGTAACATTGACATTTCGGATCATGCTTTGATTTCTTTTGTTTTGAATTTAAATTTAACTTTTACAATCCAATCGAAATGTCGAAAGAATACTGGTATTGTTCTTAATGAACATAATAAACCTACGCTCCTAAATGCTATTCATGATTATTTCCTTCTTAACACTGAGGGTTCTACTTCCCTGGTCAAAAGATGGGACGCTTTTAAAGATTATATTAGAGGTGATACTATTTCTCTTATGGCCCATGAAAATAAAACTTTTAATGCAAATTTAAAAAATTTAGAAAAGCAAATTGCTAAATTTGAGAATCTTTTTATTACGTCTAATGATCCTTAATATAGAGTCAAATGGCAAAAACTTCGATATGAGTTTAAATCAATCCTTAGCAGAAGAGCTGGCATTCAGATTTCAAATCTAAAGTCAAATTTGGTTTTAATACCAACAGATCTGGAAGACTTTTGGCTAATTATTTGCGCATTAAAAAAGATAAAACTCAAATAAATTCAATTCATGGCCCTAGTGGTAAAATTGCTTTATTGCAAAATGAAGTTGTTAATACATTTTTGGATTTTTGCTCGACTCTCTATGGCAAACCCAATTTTAATGATGTTTCTTTAATTGATTGTTTTTTGACTAAATGTGGATTACCCAAGATTTCGCAATCAGATAAAATTGGGGTTGATTCACCCATTACTCAGGATGAAATTCTATAAGCCATAAAATCCCTTAAAAAATAAGTCCCCTAGTCCCGATGGTATTCCTGCTGAGCTTTGTAAAGAATTTCAATTACAGCCTACTCCTTTTTTATTTCATCTTTTTACCTTTTTTGGTTCTACAGGAATGTAAATGTAAATGTATTTGAGCTTGTAAAGCGCACTGCTACCCGTCCATAGGTCTCCTGCCGCTGTATAACTCTGGGGAACCCGTCCTGGCTTTCCCTGTGGGATGGTCCCTGCTGGGAGTCCCCAAGGTGGAGCCAGGCATCCCTGGAATTGATGGGGCTGTTGTGGAGATTAGGCAAGCTAATGCCCAGAGTTGCCGAGTGGAACCCCTGATTAGAGTAAGCACTGAAGCGAGAATTATCGAGTCCGCTGACCAAGGTCCACGACCCTGCCACGTCAGGAATTGAACCCTGGCCCCGGGCCGACTTCTGCTCTCGGGTCTGCAGCCTCTAACCAGTGAGCCACACTGCTCCACAGGAGGAATTACCTCAGGTTCTTTACTGAGGCTTTCATTATTGTACTTCCCAAACCTGATAAGGACCCCACACTTGTGTCAAATTATCGTCCTATCTCTTTTCTAAACTAGGATTGTAAATTATATGTCAAAATACTTGCTTCTAAATTATACCCTGTGTTAGATTCTATTATTCATCCAGATCAATCTGGTTTTATGAAGAATAGATACTCTGCCAACAATACAAGAACTTTGCTACTTGTTATTGAACAAGGTTTTACTTTAACTCTACCATCAGGAAATCTTGCATTAGATGCTGAAAAAGCTTTTGATAAAATTCACTGGCAATTTTTATTCCGTACCTTATTATCATTTAATTTTGGTGACATATTTATCCGCATGATTTCTGCTTTAAACTCTACTCCTACTGCTCATTGTTTTTATCAATGGCCAAATTTCAAACCAATTCTCTCTTTTTAGATGTACAAGACAAGGTTGCCTTTTTCCCGGCTTTTGTTTCTTATCGGCATTGAACCTTTACTTACTTCCATACGAAAATGTGATAAAATTAAAGGAACCAATATTAAGGATGTTATTATTAAAACCTTAGCTTAAGCTGATAATGTGCCTTTATTTATTAGTGATCCTATATCCTCATTTCCTTCCCTATTGGTCTTGCTTCAACAGGAACAGACCAGCCAGAACTGCCAGGCCACGTTCCTGCTGAAAGGGAGCAAAAGCAATCCCAGAATATTAGTTGGTTTGTATGTCTCGTCCATGAGGTGCAACTTGAGTCCTGTGGACAGTGAGCATACCTTGCAAACTAAGGGCACCTTGCGGAGGACCCAGAAAGTGATGGGAGGAATGCATGAATTAATCTCAGCCATTTGTAATTACACTGTGAACTCATTAAACCTTCTACCCAGGGCAAACTTTTGTTACTTTATTGTCACTGATTACGTCTGTGTAGTGGGGGCTGCTTCGGAACGGGGATGGTGAGACGGGTAGGGGGAGTGGGTGAGGGTGGAAATGGATTTAAAAAATAATATTAATAAAAAACCAAACGTACCTTTTCCTTCGCCGCTGCCGCCTCTCCTCCGCTACAGCGCCTCTCTTCTCCTCTGCTACAGCACCAGAAGCACTCCGGCTTCCGGGATCTCCTAGCCTATCACAACGCTGCAGAAGCAGCGTCCTGATTGGCCGCTCAGGCAGTACCTGGGGAGGTTGGACATGTTCTCCATGGGGCTGTGCAACCGAGCCCAATGGAGAATATACCAAGTGCGCATGACGGCTTGGCCTGCCCTTTAGGGCCGGCCAAACTGTAATCTGCACTTAGAGGAATGCAAACTTCTCCTTACTCTGCTTGGCATCACGGAGCCAGCTCCTCCCAGACTCCTGCATAGAAAAATAGAATGCTAAGAACGTCCTGTTATTATCATTTACTTTTTCTGTTGGGCACTGCCTAAATACCAGCGGGCGACGCTCCTCCGCCTTTACGGAGGAGCTGCCACTGTCAGATCCGCCTCAACAGCGCCTGCATTGCCAGATATGCGGAATAAACTACATTTCCCATGACCCTTAGCGGTGCTGCCAGGAATTTACATTAGTAATCTATACACGCATCCTGGTGCATGTTATTCTGGTTCCTGTTCCTGTTTCCTGATGTGGGAGCACCCACTCTGCACGTCAATCCCTGTTTGGCTAATCTGTTTCGGGCTGCCGATTTGCTTCTCTCCTCCAAGGTAGCCTTCCTGATGATCTGCCGGGGGTATCTTCTCAGGCTGTGGTTCCTGAATTACCGCCGGTAAGAGACTAACTTCGCACGGACACGGACTTGGTTCTCAAGCCTTCAGCGGGTGTCCGTGCTGTCGAGAATCTGGTCCTCTTCTGAAGGAAGAGGCGGAGGAACTTCTTTCTGTGTGTTTTGTTCTTTGCTTCCATTTCCGGAAACCCGTCTTGGGAGTCGTGGAAGAGGTTAGAACATTAGCGGAGCGCAGGGGTGCAAGGAACCTCGCGCTGCCGTGGGTTCTGGGGCAATTCATTGTCGGAGGATTTATAGCAGTAAAAGCGGAGCGCTGTGGTGACTGAACTACACGCTGCCATGTTTTACTGAACAGTGTGTTTTTTGGAGGAAAGGGAGCAGAACGCTGCAGTGGACACAACTGCGCGTTGCTGTAGTGTCCCGTACTGTTTATGAATACGAACTTAGCCTACTAGATACTAAAGATTTTCCTCTTTGGTATGCTTGGAGCGGAGTGTTGTGGTTTTTGCTTCCTACACATTACCGTGTCCAGATATAGATAATCTATCTACGGGCTATTTCAATTCTGAATTCATTCCTTTATTCATTTCTACTGAATCCCTTATTATACTTTTCTCCATGCTGCCCAGTGGTAGGTTTATAGACAGAGATAGTTTCATTTAGGTGTTCTTTGATCTCCATAAATGTCTGTGACTGCATGTTTCTCATTTATGTTCCCTTAGGAGTAACTGAGACAGTTGTGGAGAGTGAAGGTTGTTATACCATCGAATGGTCTGGTTCTTTTTCTTTAAGCAGGTATACTTGGCTCCTATTAGCGAGAATTTATGAGTGTAGCCTTATTTATATATGCGGTGTTCATGCAGGTGTCTTTTTGTCGTTTCAGGTTTCCCTTCCCTGCTGACCCCTTCCTTTCCCTTCCTTTTTTTTCTTTTATATTTTCCCTCACCTAATGGCTCGAACACCTTGTTTGTACTATCAGGGTGTTGGTGACATTTGGAGGTGGAACCACTATTCAACAGCTGAATCCTGTGGAGTAAACCTGACAGAATAACACGCCCACGAAAGTTGCTCTACCAGATTCAGTTGTTCGAATATGGCTACCATGGAGGATGTAATCCAGGCACTGGTTCTGGTACAACAGGAGTTAGCCTCCTCTAAAACCGAAGCAGCGGCCTTACGGGACAAGGTAGACAGATTGTCTAGAAACCCTTTTGATGCCTCTTCTCCTCAGATACAGGTTACAGTCCCTCCACCTATTCCTCTGGCTAATCCAGAGAGGTATTCAGGAGACCCCGCCAAAACGCAAGTATTCCTGACTCAAGTCCTGCTTCATTTTTCTTGTAAGTCGGCCTCTTTCCTCAATGACCACTCTCGTGTGGCGTTTGCCATTTCTTACCTTACTGGAGATGCCGCCAATTGGGCGGTACCTCTAGTGAGAAATGACGACCCTGTGCTTTCTAACTGGTCGGCTTTCCGCACATAATTTGAAAAAGTGTTCGACCGATGGGCCACTACCATGAGCGCAGATAGGGAACTGTTAGAACTGAGGCAGGGTAGAGGGGATTTGTTTACTTATCTTACCAAGTTTAACAGATTAGTAGCTGAGACCTCCTGGCCTGAGGAGAAAAGAATGTCTCTTTTTTACCAAGGATTATGAGATGGTTTGAAAGACGTGATAGCCCAGATTGATCCCCAACCTACCACCTGTATTGATATGGTTAATTTGACTCTGAGAATGGATGGACGAATGGCTGATAGAAGTGGAGATAGGAGAAGATGGGACAGGGGCCTTTCTAGACCTGAGTGGACTCCCCGCAGGGCCTTGCCTTCCACAGACAATACATCCGAGCCCATGGAGATAGGCGCGGTTAGAGCTCCTCTCACCAGAGAAGAAAAGGAAAGTCGTAGGGTGGCAGGGCTGTGTATGTATTGTGGCAAGAAGGGTCACTATGTTAGAGAATGTCCCTCTAAACCTAAAACTACGGGGGGATGGAATAGAAACAAAAGAGTGGCCACCACTATGGTAGGGGCACAGGAGGAGGTGAGCGGAATGTCTAAGACCAGTCAGGGTGAAGTCCAACCTTGGAAAGTTCCTTCTCTCACTATACTAGCATTGTTGGAATCAGAGTCCCATATTCTGTTGCCCATAAGATTAGAGTGTCAACTACAGGTCCATTCAGTAATGGCCATGATCGATTCAGGGGCCACAGGCAACTTTATTGACAGTGGGTTGGTGTCTTCTCTATCCTTGGACAGAGTACCCCGAGATACACCGGAAGAAGTTCTAGCGGTAGACGGGAAACCCTTAACTTCAGGTCTTATTACTGAACAAACTGAAAAAATAACATTGTCTGTGGAGGTAAAAGAAGGCAGACACAGGGAAGAGTTGTCATTGAATATAATTGCAGCCCCCCAGTATGAGGTGATCCTAGGGATGCCTTGGCTTAGTCACCACAACCCTATGATAAACTGGAAGGAAAAGAAAGTACGGTTCTTGTCCATGGAGTGTAAAACACATATGGAGGAGCATGTGACTGCTCTGTCATCGCCTATGCTGAATCCTTTGTTGGTATCCACAGCAGCTGAGAAAACAGTGTGTTTGCCTGTTGAGTATCATAGTTTTCGGGATGTCTTTAGCGAGAGCAAGGCTGAGCAGCTCCCTCCGCATCGGCTATATGACTGCCGAATTGATTTAATAGAGGGGGCCACCATACTTTCATGCAGAGTCTACGCATTGTCTGTTCCAGAGACAACACACTTAAAAGAGTATCTAGATCCTTATGTGGACATAGGCTTTATCAGGCCTTCCAGATCCCCTGCCGCTTCCCCCCTGTTTTTTATCAAAAAGGCTAATGGGGATCTACGAGCCTGTGTGGATTTTCGCATGCTAAATAAAAACACGATTAGGAACCGATATCTTCTACCCCTTATATCTGTTTTGTTGAACCAAGTGAGGTATGCCAAAGTGTTCACCAGGCTGGATCTGAGAGGCGCGTACCATTTGGTTCGCGTACGAGAGGGGGACAAATGGAAGACCGCCTTTAAGACCAGATACGGTTTGTTTGAGTATACTGTAATGCCGTTCGGACTGTGTAATGCGCCGGCGGCATTCCAGTATTTCTTGAACAACGTTTTGAAAGAGTTTATAGACATCAGTGCAGTGGTGTACATAGACGATATTCAGATTTATTCTGAGAACACATCCTTGCATCACCAACATGTGGTAGAGGTACTGCAAAAGTTAAGAGAAAACAAATTGTTTTGTAAAATCAGTAAATGCGAATTCAGCGTGTCCACTGTTGAATTCTTGGGTGTTATGCTGAGTCAGGAGGGATTGCAAATGTCTGACAGAAAAATACAGGCGGTTCAGGAATGGTCTACCCCCACCTGTGTGAAAGAAGTACAGAGCTTCTTAGGCTTTGCCAATTATTATCGCAGATTAATTCTGCGGTTCTCACAGGTGGCTCTAACCCTGACAAGGTTGCTTCGGAAAGGGGTTTCATTCCATTGGTCAACAGAAGCAGCGGAAGCCTTCGAGTATTTGAAGAAAGCTTTTACCACCGCTCCTATTCTTGCCCACCCAAAGCCAGAACATCCCTACATTGTAGAAGCAGACGCATCGGATGAGGCCCTAGGGGCCATCCTGTCCCAGAGGGATAAAGACACGGGACAACTCCATCCTGTAGCTTATCTCTCTAAAAAATTGAGTCAGCCCGAAAAGAATTATACTATCGCTGAGAAGGAGCTGCTAGCCATCAAAAGGGCATTCCAGGAATGGCGTCAGTACCTATGGGAGACCAGTTTCCCAGTAACAGTCTACACGGACCTTCGAAACCTTCAGTTTATGAAAACTGCCCGTCATCTCACACAGAGACAGATGAGATGGATGTTGTTCTTCTCTGAGTTTAATTTCACCATCACTTATTGGCCAGGAGTGGATAATCAGAAAGCAGACTCCCTCTCCCGAAGAGACCAGGTTGAGGACAAAGAGAAAAGCGATGCCAAGGTGGCCATCGTCGATCCAGGAAAGGTGGTTTGCGCTATTCAGGCAGATACTTTTCTGGAGACTGTTCAAAAAACAAAGGACCTGAATGTCTGGGTGCTGTGGGCTACACAGGGCAGCAACCGCTCGTTGAAACAAGGTTTGCCTTTTCAAGACAACCGTCTGTATCTCCCAACTACAGCTCTGCAAAAGAAGGCATTCGCTTGGTGCCATGATTCACCATTGGCAGGTCACCAAGGAGTACAAAAGACCTTACAGCTAATGAAACGCCATTTCTGGTGGGAAACCGAAAACACCGATGTAGCCAAATGGATTGAGCAGTGCGAGGCCTGTGCACGAGCAAAAACGTGCCTGGAAAAAAGAAAGGACTATTGATGCCTATGCCAACACCAAGAAAACCGTGGCAGAATATCAGTTTAGACTTCGTGACCGGTCTACCCCCTGATCAGGGCAAGTCAGCTATACTTGTGGTCATAGACAGTCTCACGAAACTGGGACATTTCATTCCCTGTGTGAATCTTCCCACAGCAAGTCAGACGGCTCAATTACTAATGACCAATGTTATCCGATTACATGGGGTACCTGAGGTTATTGTGTCGGATAGGGGCCCACAGTTTGTTGCCAGGTTTTGGAGGTCATGGTGCCAGGCTTTACAGATACAATCCACACTCTCTACCAGTTTCCATCCACAGACGGATGGACAGACAGAGCTTTTGAACCAGACACTAAAAAAGTATCTACGTTGTTACGCTACAGATGCTCAGGATTCGTGGGTCTCTATGTTATGGATGGCAGAAGTGGCTTATAACAACGCATGGCATTGTTCTGTGGGGGTTTCACCTTTCCTTGCTACATATGGTTTTGATGCACGTATCCTCCCGGTTCGTATCCCTGAGGAGGTGTCTAGACAACCCACAGTTTTGGGTCAGATGCAGACCCTTCACAACGTACACAGGAAGATCAGGGCCCATCTGATACAGGCAAAAAAGGAATACAAGAAGTGGGAGGACAGACACCGGGTTAAGGGTCCTGTCTATCAAGTGGGAGACCGAGTGTGGTTATCGACCCGCAACATCAGGTTCAAACTACGCAGTGTGTTCCACCCCAGGTACATAGGACCCTCCACCATAGTGAAGCAGATCAACCCGGTGGCTTACAAACTGAAGTTGCCTGGTTCACTCAGGATACATCCTATGTTTCATTGCAGCCTTCTGAAGCCTGCCCATTCGGCTAGAAGGCGTGCCCCTCTGCCGTTGTTCTGTGAAAATGGGGCTGAATACGAGGTCCGGAGTATCAAAGACTCGAGGGTGAGAAGGGCCGTTTTGTGGTACCTGGTCTCTTGGAGGGGCTACTCGGCTGAGGACGATTCATGGGAGCCGGTGGGGAACGTTCATGCTCCTGCTGCTGTGCGTACATTTCATCGCCGTTACCCTTTGCGGCCTGGGCCTAATAGGCGCTAGGAAGGGGGGCATACTGTCAGATCCGCCTCAACAGCGCCTACATTGCTAGATATGCGGAATAAACTACATTTCCCATGACCCTTAGCGGTGCTGCCAGGAAGTTATATTAGTAATTGACACAAATCCTGGTGCGTGTTATTCTGGTTCCTGTTCCTGTTTCCTGATGTGGGAGCGCCCGCTCTGCACGTCAATCCTTGTTTGGCTAATTTGTTTCGGGCTGCCGATTTGCTTCTCTCCTCCGAGGTAGCCTTCCTGATGATCTGCCGGGGGTATCTTCTCAGGCTGCGGTTCCTGAATTACCGCCCGGTAAGAGACTAACTTCGCACGGACACAGACTTGGTTCTCAAGCCTTCAGCGGGTGTCCGTGCTGTCAAGGATCTGTTCCTCTTCTGAAGGAAGAGGCGGAGGAACTTCTTTCTGTGTGTTTTGTTCTTTGCTTCCATTTCCGGAAACCCGTCTTGGGAGTCGTGGAAGAGGTTAGAACATTAGCGGAGCGCAGGGGTGCAAGGAACCTTGCGCTGCCGTGGGTTCTGGGGCAATTCATTGTCGGAGGATTTATAGCAGTAAAAGCGGAGTGCTGTGGTGACTGAACTACGCGCTGCCGTGTTTTACTGAACAGTGTGTTTTTTGGAGGAAAGGGAGCAGAACGCTGCAGTGGATGCAACTGCGCGTTGCTGTAGTGTCCCGTACTGTTTATGAATACGGACTTAGCCTACTAGATACTAAAGATTTTCCTCTTTGGTATGCTTGGAGCGGAGTGTTGTGGTTTTTGCTTCCTACACATTACCGTGTCCAGATATAGATAATCTATCTACGGGCTATTTCAATTCTGAATTCATTCCTTTATTCATTTCTACTGAATCCCTTATTATACTTTTCTCCATGCTGCCCAGTGGTAGGTTTATAGACAGAGATAGTTTCATTTAGGTGTTCTTTGATCTCCATAAATGTCTGTGACTGCATGTTTCTCATTTATGTTCCCTTAGGAGTAACTGAGACAGTTGTGGAGAGTGAAGGTTGTTATACCATCGAATGGTCTGGTTCTTTTTCTTTAAGCAGGTATACTTGGCTCCTATTAGCGAGAATTTATGAGTGTAGCCTTATTTATATATGCGGTGTTCATGCAGGTGTCTTTTTGTCGTTTCAGGTTTCCCTTCCCTGCTGACCCCTTCCTTTCCCTTTCTTTTTTTTCTTTTATATTTTCCCTCACCTAATGGCTCGAACACCTTGTTTGTACTATCAGGGTGTTGGTGACACTTGGAGGTGGAACCACTATTCAACAGCTGAATCCTGTGGAGTAAACCTGACAGCCACTGCATCTGTGTTTGAAGCAAATCACCCCATTTAACATGAAACACAATGCGAAAGACCAAGTCGGTGGCCTAGGATCACCTAAGATGCAGCATAAAAAAACACACAATAATATAACACAACATGAACATGAACGTTTTTGACCACAGAAATGGCCATTTCGCCCAGACAGCCATGTGTGTGCCCCACTGCAAAGATGTTTTCTACGGTCAGTGAAAGAGTGTTTATATGCTTTTTAGTAGGATTTGGTGTTTATTTGGTGTTGTGTCCTCCAAGGTGAGCACTTTAACCCACCCGCTGCCTTACAGATGTCAGTTTACCATGTAAATAAATGCTATGCAGTTGGTGTGGTACACTACTGTTGAGACACTATCAAGGCAGGGTGAGTGTATTGTGTAAGATTTCTTTTCATACTATAGGAGAGTTACATCTATCTTCTCTGTAACTTATCTGAAGTGATCTCACCACTGATGATTAACAAACTGATACACAAAGTGTTCTGGCAGGGAGTGGGCTGTTTGAAGCACTTTTAAGTCCACTAAGGAAAGCTGTGAAGGAAAGGTTTGTCATCTTTCTAATTTAATTCTAATTTAATTTCTAATTTAAAACATTTATAGAGCGCATCGTCCACCGTACGGTTTCTTGGCGCTAGCAGGAAGGTCCGATTTCTGAGGATTACAGGGTTGAGTGAGTTTATACCGAAAAAGCCTGTTTAAACAGGAACGTTTTGAGGTCTCTTCGAAAAGAGACATAGTGGGTAGCAAAACGTAGGTGATCAGGCAGAGAGTTCCAAAAAGTGGGGGCCAAGGTAGAAAAATTGGCGCCACCCCACTTTTTACGCCTAAAACGTGGGATTTGGAGGAGAGACTTAGAGGAGGAATGAAGCTCTCTGGAGGGAACATATTCGCTTATCAGCGAGGAGATGAAGGCCGGGGCAGTGCCTTGCCGGGCCTGGAAGGTCATACAGGCGGTCTTAAAAAGGGAGCGCTCCCTGACAGGCAGCCAGTGGAGCTCCCTGAGAAGGGGTGAGGAATGATGGTAGCGTGGGAGGCCATAAATTAGCCGGGCCGCGTGGTTCTGCACCATCTGGAGCCTCCGCAGACTGTATGCCGGGATGCCATTGTAGAGGGCATTGGCGTAGTCTAGCTGTGAGATTACCAGTGCGGCCACTTTCTTTCTGAAAGTGTGAAGATTTCTTTACGTTGTATGAAGCATTTCTTTCATAGATCTTTCCATATAAAACAGCTTGTACTATCCTGTTTTTCTTTCCATTCTGGTACTTGTAGATCGGATGATTCCATTATAATGTATGGGAGCCAGCAGTCTCGGTATAAACCCGGTCTCTAACTAAGGAAGAATGACGGCATGACCATGTATTGTAAGGAATAAAGGGCCATATGTATCAAGCTAATTTTTAGTTGTAAACGCTGCGATTTGCAAAAAACAGCGTTTGCGATTAAAAATGTGCTATTTCCTATGTATGAGGCACAATCGCATCGCAAAAGTAGAAATCGCAAATATAGCGATTGCTTACGTTGCGAGAACCAGAATTCTGCAAATTCCCTAGCGATTTCTTATTTTGCGATTTCCTCAGTTTGCAAAATTCGCAAACGGAATATCGCAAATTAAGAAATCCTTTGCAGTGTATGAAAAAAATCGCAAATAGCGATTTCACGAAATTCGCAAATTAGAGAATCGCAATTACCACCAAGTATGAGCAGGTGGTAACCAGGTGCAAACTATTTAAGGAGTCCCACAATGCAACACATTTTTCCACAATGGCTGGGCTGTATGTGATAGCCAGGAGGCTGTGACTCAGAGCTGCTGCACAGAGGAGGAGACGCCAGGAGAGGATATTCCGTGTGTGCATTACCCTGTTCCAGCGGACTGAGGAGGACATCCATACATACTACAGGCTGGATGAAGTGAGCATCCTAGACTTAACTGAGGAACTCAAACCTATTCCTGAACACCCCACATGCAGGACACACACCATCCCCACCCACATCCAGGTCCTGTGCTCACTGCACCTCTTGGCATCAGGTAGCTTCCAGGGGGTGATAGCCTCAGTGAGGGGTGTCACAGAGTGCATTGTGCAGTGAGGTGTGGTGCCGCGGCTAGGGCCACTGACTCCGGAATCTGGGGATCATGGTTCGATCCCCGGCACCGGCGGCAGTTTAGCCCAGTACCATGTGACTCTGGGCAATAGCTTGCTTAATCTTCCCGACGGCCCCCAGTGCCTAGAGACCCTTACGGGTGGTTGTGCGCTTTACAAATGTGGATTTATTGTTATTTATGATTGTCGCGTTTTTTCCAGGCGTTCCTCGATGCCATGGTACAGAGGCTGCCCCACCACATCCACTTCCCCTGCACCCCACAGGCACTAGACCAGATCAAGCAGGAGTTCTGACAAATAGCGCAATTCCCCCACGTCATGGGATGCATATATGGGACACATGTCGCCATATCCCCCCCTCCCACAATGAGTATGTGTTCAGGAATCGCAAGTCATACCATTCCTTGAATATAAAAGTGGTGTGTGATGCCAAGCACATTATCACTGACAAATTTAGCTAAATACCCAGGCAGCACCCACGACTCGTTCATCTTTCGCCACAGTGGGATCCACTGTCGACTCACTAATGGGGAGTTTAGAGAGGGCTACCTTCTAGGTAATTGCATAGGAAACAGTGACACAACAGTAAAGCAGAGCAGTGGCAGGACAGTGTGTAACCTATTTCCCCTTGCCTCACAGGTGACAGTGCGTATGCAGTCCGGGACTTCGTATTGACCCCATACCTGAATCCTGCAAACGCAAGGGAGCTGAGGTACAACAGTGCCCACATTGCCACGCGCAGTACCACTGAGTGGACCTTTGGTATCTTCAAGAGCTGTTTCAGATGCCTGCATAAGAGTGGAGGAGCACTGCAATACAGCCCTGAGACCTGCTGCAAGATGGTGGTTGTGTGTGCCATGCTGCATAACATTGCCACCCGGAAAGGCACCCCAGTGGAGCTCAGCGATTCAGACACATCAGATGAGGAGGGGCCAGCTCCAGGACGCAAGCCAGCCGGTGTGATTGGAGCAGCAGCCGGGCGACAGAGGCGAGATGACATAACACAGAACTATTTCTAGGTGAGAAATGATGACACAATGCTATTTATTCAGGATAAACTGTGTTTAATATACTTTAAATCAGGATTCATGATATCACACAGCCTGTGTGGCACACAATGTGTATAGTATTATCACGCACATGTTTGATTCAAAGTGCATTAAAAAAATTGTCACTGGGTTGATCCACCCATTGCCATTTGTAAGTCCTGGCAGCTCAACGGCGGCGCTGACGTCCCATTGCACTGCGCCCCGAGTGCACATTTCCCTCATCAGTGGCGTCTGCAGGCCTGCGATGATGCTCACTACGGTGCCTGTCCTGTTGGGGGGGTTGGAGTGAGGCTGCTGCGGCTTGAGTGTGCATCCTCCTCTAGGGAACTGAGGACTCCTTTCCCACATGTGGCAACTGTCCGCAGCTGATCCACAGCACATGATACCTGTAGTAATTCCCTGGCCATGTCCTGACTGCTGTGTGCAACCTCCCGCAGCATGCTAATGCTGCGCCGGGACTGGATAGAGGTGGCTGAGGCCAGTTGGTTAACAGCCCTTGTGAAGAGTTCAAGGCGTGTGTGGAGGCGCTGGGTTTCACAGCGCCTAGCAGCACGGTCTGCCCGTATCTCCGCACAGAGTGCCTCCAGGCCACCCACAATGCCCCTGAAGCCCACCCTAAGCTGTCTTTGGATTTGACGTATTCCTCTCCCCTGCAGGAGCTGTGCCTGAAGCATGTTTACCTCAAGGCCACGGAACACTGACTCCTCTCCTGCCGCAGATGTACCTGGGGATGGACGGTACCTGCGCCTGGATTGAATGGCAGGTGTGGGACTTTGAACAGCTCGTTGTCTGGATTGTGGCACAAACTGTCACTGGACCTCTTTAGCCTCTTCATCAGTGTCACCGAGTTTGTCCTCAATCGGTGGCAATGGAGCCACTGCAATGCGCCGGGGGCGTTTGGGTGAGATGACTGGGCTGCCCTCCTCCTCCTCCTACACTTGCCCTCGTCCTGCAACGCTGTAGGACTCTTCCTCCCCTCCAGGCCTCTGGCCCTGTGTTTCTTGTGGTGCTGTGGACATAAATGCACACATTAATTTGCTGTCCAACCTTGCATTGGTAATGCAATAAATTATACTATATGGTTTATTACGTCCTGACTGTCTGTACAATGCCTTCACTCATACACACTTACTGCTTGAGACTAGCTGGGTTTCACTGTTCCATGGTTTTCTTCATGTGACTACATCTCCCATAATGCATTGCTGTGGTTGTGTGTGTGCCTGCACTCGATTGGCATTTTGGGATGTGGGCCTGGGTCTCTCATGGGGGTGAGGTAGGTCGGTATCAGGGGTGTGATGGCATACTTCTTACCTTGTCTTGGTCCTGGTAGGTCGGAGCTGTCTAGCTCAGCCACGCCGCTCACACTCTCTGGTTGTAAGGCACCCTTCACCAATTCCTCCATTGGCGTGGAAGCGGGGGCAGTGGATGTCCCTCCACCAGTCAGTTTTGCCTCCTGCAGCCTGGCAGCAACCCTTTCCTTCTAACGTTGGCGCATATCATACCAGCGTTTTCGCAATTTCTCGACGCTGCGGTGGGTGACGCCTATGGAATTGACTTTTTTTGGATCCCCGCCCATATCCTCCTTTTCCGGGTGTCTGGCACTCTGAGGGATTTTTTTACCGAATAACAGCTTATGGCTGTGCACCATCTCCTGAATGAGCACATCCTGCTCCCTTTCAGAAAACTTCTGTTTCCTCTTTCTCTGGCGGCTTTCACCCTGCTGCTGCTCCTGTGTAGCCATTTCTCCACTCTCTGTTGCACTGCACTTCTGCCTCAGCCCTCCTTCCAGCCTCTCACTCTGATTCTGGAACTCAAGTGCAGCATGGGTAGTCACACTTCCTGGTTCATCAAGCTGCACCTGAGTTTCAGATTCCTCGTTTTGTGATTCCTTAATTGCGAGTTCGCTAATTCTGCGAAATCACAGTTAAGGAATCGCAAACTGGGCAATCACAGTAAAATCTGCGAATATTAAGAAATCACTATATATTTGCGATTTTTTTAATACATACCGATTTGCGATTCTCAAAATGCGATTCGTTATAAATCGCTATTTGGGAATCGCAAAATCGGGTTTTCCTACATATGGCCCAAAGTGCCCTCTATATGATCACAAACTCCTCGGTAAGCTGCAATTTTCTTTTAATGTATGACTGGGGTACTTTATCACATCTGCAAATTCTGCCATGTAAACATTTTGGTCAGTAGTAGCTATTCATGAATCTCCTCCCTCGTTCCTCTCGCTTGAAACCTCCCTTCCTCGGCCCTCACAGCAATTTGAGGTGGCTACAGGGATACTCTATGTTCTTCACAAACAACCAACATAACATAATTACAAACACTAGAATATAAATTGAAAAGCAGGATTGGATGAGTTACTCAGACATTGCACCAGCAGAAAATTTAAGTTTGCACTGCAGAATTGCCAGTCACCCATGCAAAAGTGAAAAGCCACGGATGAGAGGAGTGTAATTTGGTTTTGATGGCAATGAGTTGCAAAGGGATAGCCCAGACAGTAAACATGGGTCCTAGTTCACATAGCCCTTTATGCACCTTGCGTAAAAATGGCTTGTTTTACAGGAGTAAATGCACTTTTCTGAGTGATTTTGCATGGGTAGAAAGATTAACACATATTATTTTGGGTGAGTAAATCTGGGTAGTTGTAAAGCATACGTAGAACCTCCAAACTGCACAAATCTAGCAAGTGAATTGAGCAAGCTTGATCTTTGCAGCGGGAGAATGGCAGGGTGCTCCCCGAGGAATACTTCAAGAAAAAAGGGACAATCTAGTCTTTTTTCAAATTCCTGATGTCCAAAACAGCCCCAGGGAACAAGCGTCTGAGCTCCATGACCTGTTTCCATTTCCCACACTGCTTGTTTTTTATCAGGAAGAAGTTTGAGCAGAAACTCTTTTTGTGCTGACATTAGGGGACTTCTTCTATTGCCCCCTTCAAGAGAAGAACTGCAATCTCTTGCTTTAATAGAGTTACATCTTGAGGGTCTCTCTTGATGGGTGGATGGCAGGGAGGCTTTTGGACAAATTCTAGGGTGTAACCTTTATGTATAATGTCCAACACCCATCGTTGTTATATTGTGTCACTGAAAAGGTAGACAGGTAATGGACCTCCTGAGGCTTGCGTTGGTACGAGGTGACCGGTGGAGCTGAAACGTCACTGACGTCTGCTGTGGAATTTTCCTCTTGTTGTAGGATATTGTCGAGCAGATTGCTATGTATAAGGTATGTTAGAGGTTCAAAACGGCTGTTGTCTGGTGTACTGGGGTCGAAAGCCTTGTTGTGAATATGGCTGATTTCTAAACAATTGAAAAGAGGATCTTTGCTGATATTGACCCGTGCCTCTCCTTCCACGAAAAGATTGAAAACGCTGCTGCTGAAGAGTTCTAAGTGAGCGTACTGTATCAGTGTCCTCATTTATTCCCTGAAGTGTGTCATCCACATGTTTTCCGAGCAAATTTTCACTATCAAATGCCATGTCCAGGATTTTTGGTTGATTCTCAGGGCGGAAAGAGGTAGCTTTTAACCAGCCCTGCCTGCGAAGAACTATTGCTCTTGCTATTTGTTGGAATGCGATGGATGATATGCCCTGGCACCTTCCTGAAGAATTTGTTTATCCTCTATCTTCTTATCGTCAGGGAAATGGTCCAGAAAGGGTGCCAGATCCGTTCACATTTGACGGTAGTAGCGCTCCAAGATGGCTAAAGTCTTTTGATGCCTTTTTTTTATTTTCAAATCATTTTTATTGGATTTTCAAGGAAAAACAAGAACATATATGAAAACACAGAATTCTCATGAGTTGAAGTACTTTTACATGTGTGATTATAAATGATAATACCAATTATAATAACAATTATAAAGAAGAAAGAAAGAAAGAAAGAAAGAAAGAAAGAAAGAAAGAAAGAAAGAAAGAAAGAAAGAAAGAAAGAAAGAAGTTACAAATTAAGTGGCAGTTGGAATTGCGGTTAGGTTAGAGTCACAGATGGCCTTTGTATATGACATTTTTCTGTCGGTCTACCGTAAGGTCACACTGTAGACATACAATTGAAGACATAAAAGTTTGTATACAATGCACTAGAAGGATATCATGTTAAAACATCAATTACAGTGATATAGTAATCATAGTCACATATCCTAGTATAAACCTAATGTCAAAGCGGCAGTTAACAAGAAACTCTCACATATCCACCCACATCATGTCCGTTGACATAATAATAAAGACATAATGGGGTAGCGTGAGGCTAGTCTTATGTGCAACAGTCCTTATGTGGAGGGACAGTCGAGAGGGCCCACGTTCGTGATAGAGACCCATAAGGAGGGTGACCTATTTCAGGTGGTTGTGAAATGGTCAAATCTGATACAACCCCAGTAATTGTATTTAGTGTCAGTCGTTTTTTGCATTCCATCTACATTGTGCGCAGGAAAAAAGGCCTAAAGCTATAAGGTCAAAATCACTAACCACTTGTTCACTCGGTTTTATCTGTTTAGTGGTTTAAATGTATGTAGTTATATTGTAAATTTCTCGGCTCCGCGTCCTATTGCTTATGAGCTAGGCATGTAACCATTTTCCACATCTGTCTTCTTTTTAAATTCATATTGATTTTATTGGCCATAACAATCAATTGTTCTAATTAGGGGATTTAATATGTATTTTATTAATGAAATGTACATGTCGTGTAAATCTTTTATGGCCAAGTAGTGCCGAAATAAAGATCAATTGAATTGAATTGAATTGAAATGGTAGTCATTAAGAGGTTCAGTAAAATGTATGAATTTGTTTGTTGGAAATTATGTGATTCAAGGAGGATCATATTTAAAGGAAAATGCATCAAGCGACCTCCATAGCTGCCTGGGACGATCTTAGTAAACAAATGAAAACAATTCAGTACACTGCCATGCACATACTTGCGGGAGACTTTAATCTTCACCCCTAGACCCAGTCTTAGATAGGAACTCACGCTGTCCCTTTCATGCCAACAAGTCACAGAAAGCTCTTCACAATTTAAGTACACATTTTGATATGATTGACACTTGGAGATTACAGAACTCCACAGCTAGGGAGTACACCTTTTATTCATCTCCCGATAATTCCTATTCAAGCATTAATTATCTGCTTATTTCTGGCAACGCTGTAAACAGAATTGATCAAACTTCCATCGAGCCAAGAGTGATCTCAGATCACTCTTGTATCAGTTTATCCATTACTGACGGAATCCTTTTAAAAAACAAGCCCTATGGAGATTCAACAATGAGTTATTAGATATAGATTCAAATAGGCAAAGCATTGAATATGCGATCCATAACTATCTCATTGTAAATAACATTGGAGACACCTCGGACCTCACGAGATGGGAATCACTAAAAAGCACTCTTAGGGGTGAGATCATTAAAATTAGGTCCGCCATGAAGAGGGAAACCAACAGCAATCTTTAAAAACTAGAAAAGGAGATATTTATAGAGTCTTGAATGAATTGGTGGAAAAGAAATATGAGTATAATAAAGTAATAAGTAATAAGGTTGGGATTTGGATTAATAAACAAAAGAGCATTAGGCTCTGTGAATCCAACAAGGCTGGGAAGAGCTTAGCTTTCTACTTAAAATTCAAATTACAGAAAAATACGATTAAGACTCTATTGGACCTGAAGGGCGATACTCACTCTGATCCTGACAAAATAGCAGAAATATTTAAGAATATTTACAGTACATTGTATAGCAAAAACCACGACCTATGCACCGCTAAAGCCCAAAACTACTTAAGCAAATGTGGCCTACCTGCCCTCTCAGAACAGGACAAGGATGAAATCAATGGCCCAATTTCCACTAACCAAATTGGGGATATGATTAAATCCCTTAAAGTAGGGAAAGTGCCTGGACCTCACGGGTTCAATGCAAAATTCTACAAGACATTTGCAACTGTTCTGATTCCCCCTCTTCGAAACATGTTCAACCAATTTAGCCAGATAAAAGGGACACTACAGAGGCTATCTTAGCTGTGATATCCAAGGATGGGAAAGATCCAACACTACCTAAAAATTACAAGCCTATATCCCTGATTAACATAGATTGCAAAATGTATGCCATGATCCTTGCTAAGCGTCTCCAAAAATGTATATTCAAATTCATCCACCCTTCACAAGTGAGATTTCTAAAGAACAGAGGGGCAGATGTATCATTCTAGCAGTTAGTGAGTCCTTAATAGCGATTTTTAGAGAATCAGTATTAAGGACTCGCAAAATGTTATGTAGGTAGAAATCGCAATAATAATTGCGATTCCTACCTATTCCTTAATTGCGTATCGCAAATTGCGTTTAGCAATTAAGGAATCCCTTCCCTTTCATTTCAATGGGCCAAGAGGCCCAAAGGAATGAATGGGAACTGCGTGCGCAATTTGCGAATACCCAATAGGTACTCGCAAATTGCGCATGCAATTTCAAGGGGGCAGGGGTTCCAAAAGGACACCCTGTTGCACCCTTGAAATGTGCACGTGTGCACATGTGGTGCACATACATGCCCTATGGGCATGTATGTGTGCCACATGGCACTTTGAAAAAAGCAAAAAAGTGCTTTCCCTACAGCAATATCGCAATTTGCGATGGCTGCTCGAATATCATTTAGGGAATCACAAATTGCGATTCTCTAAATGCATGCGCAAAATAGGGAATCGCAAATTTTGTGATTCCTTATTTTGCGAGTAGGTTTTTCTTTCCTACATTGCACACAGCTAAATTGCGATCGCAAACGCTGTAATTCTGCAAATTTCAGCTTTTACGAATGCAATTTAGCTTGATACATCTGGCCCAGACTTCCTAGTGATAACACACACATTTTATGTCATGCCCTGAAAAAAGCCAAACTAACAGACTCCCCCACAGTAGCATTCACATTGGATGCCGAAAAGGCTTTCGACAAAATAGATTGGTCGTACCTTAAAGCGACACTCGAAAAATTCAAGTTGGGAGACAATTTTATTCGAATGGTAATGGCACTGTATTTGAACCCGTCAGCAAAAGTAAGAGCAGGTGGAAGCTTCTCCTCATCTTTTAAGCTAGAGCAGGGAACCAGACAAAGATGTCCACTCTCAATTCCTTGTTCCTATTAGCAGTATAACTGTTCCTTTATCAGCTACGGAACAACAAAGAGATCACAGGAATACGCTTCAACAACAACACGGTTAAAATAACAGCTTATGCAGACGATGTATTAGTCATCTCCAAAAATACAGAGTCTGCAATAACTGCCCTAATGTCCTCAATAGAAGACTTCTCCGCAGTATCTGGTCATAAGCTCAATAAAGATAAGACAGAGGTAAAACTGCTAAACAATCTTGGCTACAAAGAAATAATTGGCAGCTCTGGCCTTACATGGCAACCAAATAGTATCAAATACCTAGGCTTAGACTTCACCAGAGACTTAATCACCACCCTGAAGGCCAATGAGAACACACTCCTCCAAACAATTTCCACGTTACTAGACGGTTGGTCACCAAAATTGTTATCCTGGTGGGGAAGAGCAGAGACGAATGTATGTCATTACCACGCATGGTTTTACAACGCATTCCTTTACTACGCAACTTTCACAACGCAAGTCGTTACAACAACTTGCGTTGGGGGGGTGCTGGATAGTGAATAGTTTAATTTACTATTCCAACTCCAGTCCCCGTGGATAGTAGGGAAGGTTTTGGATAGTAAATTAACTATTCCCTATCCTAGAGCGCCTCCCAGTGCAAGTCGTTGTAACGACTTGCGTTGTAAAAGTTGTGTGGTAAAGGTACTGCGTTGTATAAGTTGCGTTGTAAACGCTGTTCCCCGCAGAGACATTAAAAATTATGATCACCCCCATTAGTCAACTATATGGCCAGTATGTTCCCTTTTACACTCTCTGAGTTCTTGACCAAGATTTACAAGTCATTTGATGCCTTCATGGATATAGCTACCATTGCTGCAAAACGATTCCAGCTACTATCCAGTCTTCTGCTGTCCTTATTGCGAGAAGCTGAACAAGGTGTTGTGGGGTTTCTGGAGCGCTGCTTGCATAACATCCAACTCCAGTCGTGGATGCCCAATCAAATACGCAGGTGAAGAATCAGGGGCTTTATATTTTTTATCCATTCTCGGAACTATAGTGTTGAAAGTAAAGAGTGACAGGAACGGAGTAATAGAGAGTACTTCTTTATTGGCGATCCACTCTCCATAAAACAACCAGGAGCCCCAAGATTCTAAGGTGAGCTCTCCCAGGGAGAAACCAAGGAAGAGGGAGGAGGAGGGGTGGACAGAATGTACCATATTGGAACGAAGATTACAACACACCTTCCTTCCTATACTACAAAAGGAGGAGAGCAAAAACCATAATGAGAAAGGGGAATGCCGAACAACGGCATAATAAAGATAGCGCTGGCAAGGCTAAGAAAATGGGGATGCGAATGCTCTTAAAGAGAAAATAACATTAGCAATGTATACAATGAACAAGTTGGTCACATTCCAGATCTTACAATTTCATCACAGCTCCACCATTGCCCATTGTCAAGTAGAAGAACATTGTCAAGAGCTTTAGCAATCCGGCAAGGAGGGTAGAACTTACTTTGACTGTGCCAGTCTTTTGTACTTCTCTTGACTTGCGCCACATCACCTACTTCCCAGTTGGGGATTTTGACTCTGTTCTTTTGGTCGTACCATTATTTGTAATTGGTTTGGTGCAATTCAACCTTCCTAGTAACTTCTTCATGACTGGGGATTATCGCCCTGCCTCCTTCCAGCCAATTAGGGTGGAACTTGGTGCACAGCTCTCTCCTGCGAAGTGAGACGAAAGGGGGGATACCTGTCACTAGGTTCGGGGTGGTGTGATATGCCCATAGGCAATTAAGTAGATGGGATTCGACGTCGTGACCATTGTTAACAGCCAATTGGATGTGTTCTTTGATCATCCTGTTTGCCCTCTCAACTAGGCCGTTTGCTTTAGGGCAATACAGTGCCGTCAATTCATGTTTTATGTTCATGTTGTCTAAAAATGTCTTCATTGTCTGTGAGCTGAACTGTACCCCATTATCTGTGATCAAAATTGAGGGTATGCCCTCCTTTGAAAACACATTCTTGATGAATTCCAAAACTGTATTTGTGTTGACACGATGTACAAACTTCTGAGGGATCCAATGTGAAGTGTAGTCAATTAAGACCAGCACGAATAACTTCTGGATACCCAGGTTATCCATAGGACCTATGATGTCCATGGCTAGTTTGTTCCATGGCTTGGTTGGTACCTTGACAGGGGATAGGGGTGCTTTAAGCAGAGCTTTGGACTTGTCACTCTTGGCACAGCTTACACAGTCCTTGACTTGTTGTTCTGCCATGGTGTCCATCTTGGGGAACCAGAAGTTTGCTCTAATGCTACGTTTCGTGATGCTGCATCCCAAATGCCCTTCATGCGTCAATTCTACTATTCTTTTCCTGAGGCCTGTAGGTGGTAATACTCTGCTTTGGCGGTACACTCTGTTCCCGATGACACTCAATTCATTTCTGACTTCCCAGAACTCTCTTAGCTCTTCTTCAAGATCATTTATTTTGTTGGGCCAACCTTCTCTCATAATGACCTTGAGTCTGCATAATTCCTTGTCTTCCTCCATGAACTTGTCCCAATCTCCTTCTGTGATGGCAGGGTCGTCCACTACCATGATGGGGCTGTCTAGCATTTCATTTTGCTCTTCTGTTGTTAGCGGGGTCCTTGACAAATAATCAGCAATTTTATTTTCTTCTCCAGGGCCACTTTGAAGTTGAAGTTCTCGAGCCCCAATATCCATATACTTATGCACGGAGTACAGTTCTCCATTCCAGTGAAAATGGAGGTGATAATACTAATAATAATAATCCACATTTGTAAAGCGCACAATCACCCGTAAGGGTCTCTAGGCGCTGGGGGCCGTCGGGAAGATTAAGCGAGCTATTGCCCAGAGTCACATGGTGCTGGGCTAACCTGCCGCCGGAGCCGGGGATCGAACCCTGATACCCAGATTCCGGCGTCAGTCGCCCTGGCCGCGGCGCCACACCTCTCCCAGGTGAGGAGCTTGTGGCACTTCAACTTTAATTGTGAAGGGCTGCAAGTGTCAGAAATCTCTTTCCTCCGAGATAATAACTCCGCAGAATCCAGGTGAAGCGCTAAAGGGTCCTCCTTCGATATACCCAACTCTGAGTATAACCACAGAGTGTTAGGGCGATCAGGCGAAGGAAATGTAGGAAAGGAACAGCGGGTAAAAGAACCTGCAAAACAAAGTACAAGACCATAAACCAATGAACACATGAAAAGCTACTCTCATATGGTCTCGCTATTTACTTCACTCGACCTTGCTTCTTGGATGGCAGTCCCTCTCATACTTTGGGCAACTAGGATTCTCCTTCCTGTCATGAACAATATCTACAAGGCAGAATTTCCACAGATTAATTCATCTCAGAAAACAGCACCTC
Organism: Lissotriton helveticus; assembly: GCF_964261635.1. Classification (NCBI taxonomy): domain Eukaryota; kingdom Metazoa; phylum Chordata; class Amphibia; order Caudata; family Salamandridae; genus Lissotriton; species Lissotriton helveticus. The sequence continues at coordinate 1,123,979,203 of NC_136071.1, forward strand.
ATCAAACCATATCTCTTAATGCAAACCCAGTACATACCGGTTCATTTCACCTTTAGTAATATTTTTATTTTTTATTTATTAAAGTTTTGTATAGCGCTAGCTGGACCCGTGGGTATCAGAGCGCTTCACAGCAAGTACAGAGGCATCAGACAGACATTGAGGACGGAAAACATGGCAAGGGGCACATGGGCGAGTACAGTCTGTACAATAGCAGCCAAGCGTAAAACAGGGCGGAAAGTCATAAGCAAGTCAATCAGCTCTGGGGTCACCGAGATCAAGGAACTTCAAAGTCCAGGTGGAGTTCTAATATGTTCCAGAGCGTTCGAGGAAGAGGACTTTGAGTAACTTCTTGAATTTCGGGAAGGATGCGGTCGTTCTGATGTGTGGGGGGATGGAGTTCCAAATCTTGGGAGCATTACCCGCAAAGGATTTGCTAGATGTTGTGAGTTTCTGGGATTTCAGAGGAATGAGTAGGAGCGTGTTAGAGCTTCTGAGGTTTTTAGACTGATCGGCCCTTTTGAGCTTGTTGGCCAGGTATTCAGGTTTGCCTGTATGCAGGGCTTTGTGTGTGAGGCAGGCTGTACGGAAGCTGGCTCGTTGGTCAATAGGGAGCCACTTCAGATCCTTAAGAGCTGGGGTGATGTGCTCATATTTCTTTGTTCCCGTGACCATTCTTGCTGCGGAGTTTAGGGTAGAGGTCAGAGGTCGCAGGTGCAATTTGGCTGTTCCAGTCAGAGTGGCAATGCCGTAGTCAATTCTGGAGAGTACCAGAGCCTGCGAGGCCTGTTTCAGGTCTTTCGTGGGGAAGAATTGTTTCAATTTGTAGAGCAATTTCAGGTTCAGGAAATCACTTTTGGCAGTTTTTGAGATGTGTTCTTTCATATCCAGTTTGGGGTCAAGGGTGATCCCTAGGGATTTTATGGAGTTCGATGGAACAAGAGGAACATTCAAGGCATTTAAGGCTTTGAGCCATTCTAGAATTTGGGGGTTTTCCTCTTTGTTTGAGATGAGGAGTACTTCTGTTTTTTCTTCATTGAGTTTGAGGTGGTTGAATGAGAGCCAGAGTTGAACTTCAGTAAGTGTGTGGTTCAGTCTGTGGATGTCTGTGATCGACGTGGTTTCCAGATAGAGTTGAGTGTCGTCCGCATATAGGTGGAAGGGGATGTTGGCTTTCCTTAGAATTGAGGTGAGGGGCTCCATGTAGATGTTGAAGAGTTGTGGAGAGAGTACTGACCCTTGAGGGACTCCTCTACTGATGGGAAGAATGTCCGATTCGCAGCTTTTAATTTTGATTCTTTGTGTGCGGTTGTTGAGAAAGGAGGAGAACCATTTTAGGACAGTCTTTTCCAGGCCTGCTCTCTCTTTGAGGACATTGAGTAGCAGGGCACGATCAACTGTGTCAAATGCAGCCGATAGGTCTAAGAGGATGAGAAGGCTGCATTGGTTGGAGTCGAGCGACATGTGTAGATCGTCCAGGACATTAAGGATTGCGGTTTCAGTACTGCAGCCTTTTCTGAACCCTGATTGATATGGGTCGAGAAGATTCGTGTTCTCTAAGTGCTGGGATAGATGCAACAGCACACATCTTTCCAAGATTTTGGATAAGAGTGGAAGGTTCGAAACTGGTCTGAAATTGTTCTTATCCTGGAGGTCAAGGCCCGTTTTTTTTAGTAGTGGCGTGACTTGACCTATTTTAAGGCAGTCCGGGATTGAGCCCTCACTCAGAGAACTGTTGATGATCTTTGCCCAGATAGGGGCTAGAGTGAGCTTCAAGTCTTTGGTCAATCTCGGGGGAAGCTGATCAAGGGAGTGGGTTGAGGGTTTGGCGGTAGCTATGAGATTGCTTATCAGTTCAACCTGGATAGGTTGGAAGGAGGACCAGCGAGTGGTTGTGTTTGCTGGTCTGAAGTGGGAAGTTGCAGAGGGGTCGGAGGAGGGCATAGTGCCCGAGTGATCGATCAATTTTGGCAATTTTTTCGTTGAAGAAGCTGGCAAAGTCGTCACATTGGGATTTGGACGCCACCATGCCGTCTGTTACAGGAATGGAGATTTGGTTCCTGATGATGTTGAAGAGTTCTTTGGGGCGGTTTTTGGCATTGTCAAGGGCCGAACAGAAGAAGGACGACTTTTTGTTCTTGATATGGTTATAGTAGCTTTTGCGGGCTGCCTTGAGTTGGTCCCGGTTGGGGGAGGAGGGGTTGGACCTCCAGGTTCTTTCCAGGGATATAAGGTGTCTTCTTTCTTCGTTAATGTCAGTGGAGAACCAAGATCTGGAGGGGATGCTTCTTTGTTTTTTTAGTTTCCTCGGTGCCAGCTGATCTAGGACGAGCTCCAGGTTGGAGTGATAAAGCGAGGTGAGTTCCGTGGTTGAAAGGAGTTCCGTTGAGTTCGGAAGGAGTTAGCTAAGACCCTTTTCTAGCTTGTCAGGGGGGACTCTCGATAAGTTTCTGATCCACTTGGGGGAGGTTTGAGTGGGAGGGACGGAAAGCGCCGAATGATTGATATGAAAGAGGATGGCGTGATGGTCTGATCAGTCCACTGGGATGATGTGGTCAATTGAAATTGTCTTTCTATCCGCGATGATTGCATCTAGGGTTGCTCCTCTGTGGTGGGTTTCCTCTGTGCAGTGCTGGGTCATGTCATGGTCATGAATAAGGGTGGTGAGAGATTGGATGAGCGTTTTTTTTTTATACATTCCATCTTAGGTTAAGGTCGCCCAGAATTATTCTGAAGTCGCTGTTGAGAGCGGTTTGCGTGATCAGATCCGTCAGCTGGCGCCAAATTCTGAGGAGTTGTTCGGGGGATGGTAGAGGAGAAGGCATTGAAGTGGAGGGTGGTGGGGTGAATTGAGGTTGACCGAAAGGCATTCAAAGGAGTTGTATATGACGGAGGGAGATTCAGTGATGGAGAGGTCACTTTTGTGGATAATAGCTATTCCACCACCTTTGTGTACGGGCCTGTCTTTGTGTATAATTGAGAAACCGTGTGGCACCAGCGTGTCCATGATGGGGCTGGATAGAGTGTTTAGCCATGTTTCAGTGATGAAGGCTACATCCAGGTCATGGGAGAGAATGGTTTCGGCTATTTCTGTTGCATGTTTGACGGCGGATCGGCAATTGATGAGCATACAGTTGATTGGGGGTCAACCTTCGAGATAGGGTTGACAGAAGTAGCTCTGGGTAAGGAGGAGAGATAGGGTGGTGGTCTGGCAGCTTTTCGGCGGGGCTGGTCCCTCCCCACTCCAGTTATGACTTGAATTGAGGAGAAGGGTGAGTGGTAAGGAGGAATTGCTTGGGCTGGCTGATTAGGAGGGGTTTCATAGGAGGCGATGAGGGAGATCACTTCCTGTGGCGAAAGGGAGGGAACCGTTCTTCTAGGACTGTCAACTCGTGACTCAGTCCTGGGTTTGGAGAGAGAAGGCCGGGAGCCTGTGGGGGGCTTGGACCCAATGTGAGTAAGAGAGTCAATCCTGGCGGGAGGCGGCTGGAGGTGGGGAGGTGGAACGTTCGGGGAGGGAAGCTGGAGTTTCTCTAGGGAGGATAGGGTTTCCTTCAGGCCAAAGATCAGAGTAGCGATCTGGGCTTCTAGAAAGTCCAGGCGTTGTGTCAGTTTAAGTGCTGGGGAGGAGGGGGGCGAGTGGGTGAAGTTGGGCTTGGCGTGGGAGGGGTAATGGGGCAGGGCGTTGGATGGGGGGTCTGTGACGGGGGGCCCGGATCCAAGTTAGAGTTCGGTTGTGAGAGGACTAGAGAGGGAGAGGGGGTTTGGGGCGAGTTACTGTTGAGAGGTATGACGGGAGAGGGAGGCACGGAATTGGCTTTAGGAAACTTTTGGGCAAGGGTAGGGTGGGGGGAGGGGCTGCGGGGCGAGTTACTATTAGGGGGGATAGTCGGGGTGGGAGGATCTGATTCGTGTTTCGAGTTCGGATGGGCGGGGTATAGGGAGGGAAGGGGGTTGCGGTCCCTTTGGAGGAGGTGGTTGTCTTCACTAAGGGGGACGGTGTGAGCAGTAGGAGTGAGGGATCGTGCAGGGGGCTGTGACTCGTGGACGTAGGGGGGACTGGGATCTCTATGGGAAGGAGACTGAGAAGCTGCGGGGGTGTGGGAGACGTGGGGAGGGGGGGAAGGAAGTCGGAGGGGTAGGGGGGTGGGGGAGTTCTGGAAGTTGGGAGAAGGGGGAGGAGCTTTGGGGATATAGGAGAGAGGGAGGTGGGGTTGGGAGGGACGGATGGCTGGTGACGTGATTAAGTGCGAGGGGAGGGGATTGTTGGGGTGAATGGAGCATGCTCTGCGGGTTAGAAGTTCGGCGAGGGTCATAGGGGGTGGCGGGACGCGGCTGTAGAGGGTAGTGAGCCGTGGCCGTCTTAAGAGTGTGGAAGAGGGAGTCGAAGAATTCTAGGTTGTCGTCTTTCGCCTGGATTAGAATGGTGCCATTCATGAAGATGGTGATGGAGATGTCTCCGGTCAGGGACTGTTGGTTCAGGGGGGAGATAGTTAGTTTCCGGTTGTGTTCTGATAAGGTGGTTTTGGAGACAGGGAGGAGTGAATTAAAGGTGGTGACCCAAACGTCTGGTCGGGTGGTTTGGAAAATGAAGTCCGTTTTTCTCAGCCCTCTCGTTGAGCAGTGGTAGGTGTCCACGATTAGGGTTTCGGGGTGTTGTCTAATTAAAATCTGTTTGAAGCGTGTTTTGGCTTTGAAGGAGAGGCTGTGTGGGAAGGTAATGGCGTAGGTATTCCGTCCAAGAGGAGATAAGTGGTTGGGTGACGGGCCGGGGTGCATGTCTAGACGCAAGGACGGAGGCATTGTGGTAGAACTAAGGGGGGTGTGGCCGCTAGGTGACTGAGAGCGGCGTTAACAATGGGGGAGGATTTTGTTGTAAAATCGGAAGAGAGGGAGTTCAGCCTGGGGCCCACATTACACCTTCCTTGGGGAGGCTCGCTGAGATTGGTCAAAGAAGTTAGTTTAAACAAGAGTTTGAGCTGTCCGGTGTGGCGGCCGTGTTGAAGCCCCGCAGCCCTGGCAGGGGTGGAGAGAGCTGGAGCTTACGTGAATGGCAGAGTCCAGTGCTCCTGTAGATCAGCGTATGTTTCCTCTGGACGTGGCGTCGGGCTAGCACAGCGAGGACACAGGTGGGGTAGTTAGGTTGGGAAAACTCCTTATTTGCCTAGTACAAGAATATGCGATGACTGAGGGGAGGCCCTGATGGGATCAGGCAGCTCTAGGCAGGGGCGGGAGAGCTGGAGCTGGTGAGGGGGGCAGGGGATGGTGCCCCTGAAGATCTGCGTTTGTCTCTTTAGGTCGTGGCGTCGTGCTAGCGCAACGGGGTCCCAAATGGAGTAGTTGGAGAGAGGCAACTCCTTATTTGCCTTTGCAGGTTTGTAGATACCCAAAGGTGGGTGATCTACAGCATAATTAAATTGATAGACGCTGTTATTTAGGGGCCTCCAATGTCCCTTTGCTAGGAGAAATTAATTTGTTAATTTAATTTATTCGTTAAGTTAGTTGGGTGGTAGATGCTGTTAATTAGGGGCATCCTCTGCCCCTTTGCAAGAAGAAAATAATTTGTTGCGGTTAGAGGATAGGTAATCTTGAATCAAGTCCGGTTTCCCTGCCCATTTGGTGTCCCGAGTGGAGGCCATATTAGGGCCAGGCGGCCAATATGAGAAGACGTTCAATATGAAGCAAAAAACAAAAAGGTGCTGGGATATAACAGAGTCTTATTCCACAAAGAAGGAAAGAAAAAGATATTCTGTAGTTTTCCAAATATCAGTTTCCAGAAATAAAGTCATTAATACTCAAAGGAAAATCTGTATCTTCTTTAGTTCCTTTCAACAGAAAAGAAGATCAATCCGACCAATAGCTGTTCCTCACAAAAGATACTTGGGTACTGTTGCTTGACTTAACCCACGCCAAGCACAAAACGTTGATCAAGGAAATGTTTAATGAATAGCTCTCCACGAGCACCTCAGAATCGGTAAAGCGTGGTTATTACTCGCCACCGCATTCAGCTCTGGCCATCAGTAACAATGTTAACTAAATAGCTCTCCTCGAGCACCTCAGAATCGATAATGCGTGGTTAGTACTAACCACCGCATTCTGGCCATCAGTATTAGCTACGCATCCGCTGGGGCTAAGAAATGCCAAATGCACAATTTGGACTAGCTTGACAGCGGGAAACTTCGCCGCTGCACGCCCAAGAGATATAGAACCAGAATCCTGGTTCTACTCACTCTGGATACTTCTTCCAGGCGATCGTCATTCAGGAATCAGGAAACCGAGCTTCACCAAGCGCAAACAACGAAATAACACGGAGCGGCTTCCAGTGGCCTCTGATCTCACTTAGCCGAGAGAGAGCCACTGGAACAAGAATTACGCACTTCGTAAGAGTGTGTCAGTCAATGTATATAGCCACTACCACCGTCAAGGCCTCATGGGGATTGTAGTCCTGACCTTGGCAATGTGGTAGGTGCTACTCGATCATTTCCTGACAGTAAGCTGTTCCAAAAAGGCCTTCGTCTGCTGACTCCGCCATATCTGGAGGATGTGATGGAGGAAGTGGAGATACCTTTCTCAGTGATGTCAATTCTGGAGGCATCTGTGCAGTTTCAGTCAGCAAAGTGTCTATTTTGCTCCGTCGTCGACCAACAAATTCGCAAAATATTAACCGCCGTCATCGAACCCGGGAGTCTCATTGGGGTTTTGAATACTGTCGTCAACGGAGTGGTCATCAGTGAGGTCGATGATAAGGTCATCACAGGATGGCTGTTGATGAAGCAGTCGATGAGGGGATCGTCGTCACTCCTCGCGTTGACAAGGCCTTCATCCCTGTCGCGGTCGGAGTGCTTGTCGTTGACACAGAGCATTAAAAATGGCAGTTGACTGTGATTTCGATTTTGCTGCTGTCGACGTCAGGTCCGTCGACAAAGTCTTTTTTGTCAACAAAGTCTGGTTATGAGGAGTATGAGGCACAGAAGCAGATGAATTAGATGGCTTCTTGTGACCAGGGGCTGATTTTTCAGATGCTTTTTCAGTTCTCATCTTTTTAGAATCAGTTTGTAATGAGGTAGAACCCACCATTTTTACGTTTGCGCTCACAAGTAGAGCAACTTGAACTTTCCTCATTATCTGAGCCAGATTCAGATCTGGACTTTTTCTTTGGATGAAGAAAAAGCACAATACCTTCTGCTGAATTCTCAAGAATAGTCCTTTTCGAAGAACAGAGCATGGTCCAACGTTCACCAACAGTAAGAACGGAGCAGAGTTCAGTGAGACTCCCTCACACACGACATACAGTTAGTAATCTCAGGTAGGGTGGCTATGTAGGGGACTTGTGGTGTTATGGCTTGTACCTCATTAACTGAAGTTTTCTTTTTAAAATGATGTGAATTGGTTAATAAACTCAAATGCTTTCTCTATGCTTTCGAATGTACTTCTTTTAGTACTGCTTATTAAGTACCGTGGTACGCCCACCATGGCGATGTGGAAGATTCAAGCATATGAATCTATGAAAGATTCAATACTGGAGAAGAACTGCCTACAGGGTTCTAGGCAGTACAGACAGGTCAAACAACCTAGGTATGCAAGTATTGCCTACCAGTTTTTAAAATCTATTTAGCAACTTTCTTCTCTGCTGTATTTTGGTAGTTTCCATGATTCTACCACTCTCTTTCCAAGTACATTTTGTTATATGTTTATAACTGAGAACCAACTGGTAATGAGCAGGGTGGGAACATCAGAAGTTATACAGATCTCACAATCACAAGCAATATACAAAACAGCTATACAAATCTAACATGTGCGTACAGCAGTGCCATTGCTCAATTTACCAATACCTTACAAGATCAGAAAGCTGGCAGGTTTCACCAATCTTACATCCTTGTGCTCATCCCTCAGGTAGGTCTAGCCATACGAACATAAAACATGTTATCAACTTAGATAATTAAATAGGCAATAACATTCTCATCACTCAAATATCAGATTTAAATATATCTCAGGAATTCGATGATTTTATCCCCAGTACCATGTGTCTGTTTACTTTAATCTGGCACATAGAAAACTCCTGGGAACCTGCCACTGTCAAACGCAGTACTCACGGAAACCTTCCATTGTCAAAAGCTTCCTAGCGTGCTCATGGAAAACTTTGTGAAAAAGTCAAGCATTCTTGCCAAACACAGGATGAAAACTATAGGAGTACAACTGTGGAGTAGTGTGGCTCACTGGTTAGACTTTAGAGGCGGCAGACCCGGAAGCAGAGGACGGCCCGGGACCAGGGTTCAATTCCCGACGTGGCAGGGTCGTGGACCAGGGTCAGCGGACTCGATAATTCTCGCCTCGGTGCCTACTCTAACCAGGGATCACACTCGGCAACTCTGGGCATTAGCTTGCCTCATCTCCACAGCGCGCCGGGGATGCATGGTTTCACCTTGGAGATACCCAGTAGGGACCATCTCACAGGGAAAGCCAGGACGGGTTCCCCAGTGGTCTACAGCGTGGAGATACCCCATGTGGGGTGATTCATGCGCCTTACAAGACATCATTACATTACATTACAACTCCAACAGGGAGCGATGTGTTGGCCCACGAGAGAAAACTACTCCCAATTGGAGAGTTCATCCAACTCTCTTTGCGTCTTTGCGTCCAAATGCCCATGACATCTGGGTCCTAAAAGTGGCTTAACTGGGAAGGATGAAGACACAAACTCATCAGAATGAAAATTCAAAAAAAAGTAGATGTGCTCCTTCAATTCTTTGGCCATGACATGCTGAATCGGCACTTAGGTGTCTCACTATGTTGCTCTCAATTCTACAGATATGTACTTAATGTAAATATCATGCCTATAGGCACATTTCAAATGGGTGCCCATGCACAGTGTACTGAACGTAGCCTCGTGGTTTGAGCTATTGTTATGATTCATATGATTACTACATCAGCCTCTAGAGCAACATAATTATGATTCGGAGCTTGCTTTCAGAAACATATCCCTCAATCTTCTATCTGCCAGGGCAGCCTACAGCGCTGAGTCACTGTGAGCAGTGATGGTCCAGGCAGACGTCTGGGACAGGCAGATGACTCAGGGGCACAACGCCAAAAGCTGTAATGAAACGAATTACAATGAGAGGATTGAGAACGATTCAGCCGAAAATAGGTCCAGTCACCTTCTTCCGTACAAGGCTGGTGCAGAACATGTCCTGCTACTCTCCCCACCAAAGGGATGCATGTCTGATAGCTCAGTGGGAACAGTGCCTGCTGCAGCGTTTTGTCTGTAATCTACAGGGCACTTGTGTCAATTCAAGCAAATCTGCTGATCTTTCTGGGGTCTATAAGACATACACTGTCGATGTGGTTGATACTTTAACTAGTATTGCCAGCTGCTGAGGGCAATATCAGTTGTTAAAGGTTCCGGACCTGAGTTATAGGTCCAAGCCGCAGGTGAGTAGTAAAAGATAGAAGGGCTATAAGGCTGGTAGAACATTCCACCTACTGGGTACATTTTTTTTAAAATAAATTATTAAGAAAGAAACAGAAAGACAAACATTGGAATACAGGAGTAAAAGGTTGGCACCAGCCATTATTGGCACTGAACCAGATGCCTTAAATCAAGCTTTCAACCCTGCAGTGTTCAAATAACCCATAACATGTTAATCTACTTGAAAGAACAAAATTAAAAATACCATTAAATGGAACAAAATAGTTTCACATTATCAGTGTGTGAAATAATCAAATGTTCCTCCATTGTTCAAAAATCTTCGGGTGGGTAGGGGGGGTTGGGGGGTCCGTGGTTTGATTTTATGGAGGAGACAGCATGAGGGGACCAATTCCTGATAGATTACAGACAGGTAATTTACAAGCAAACTGTGAGCCAAGAGTGAGCACCAAAGATTGAGCTCAGAGGACCTTGAGGATATAATCCTAATAGCAGCGGGCGGTCAGATGAGAAGAGAGAAGGCTTTACATTTTAAAGGGCTTGAGATTCAGTGTGAACTTGGATATTCAGTTCTTGAGAAGCCAAACTAAAAGACTTCAGTCTATGGATAACAACTCCTCAAGTAACCCTCGGGTACATATGGGTACCATGCCTAATTAATGACTAGGGCCTAAGGTTTTTCTTAAGGGCCTGACTTTGGCTCTGATGAATGCTAAGGTCGGTGAATACCAAGGCGGCCTAGATTGGTTCGCCCTCGTGCCTCTTTCTTCTGCTACCCTATGTTTCCGAGTTCTTTTTCATCCATTTTTCTCCCTTTGTTACAGTTTTCCTGTCTTTCTTTTTCTTCTTCAGTCTTCATTTTTCATCCTTTTCTCTCTTGCTCTAGGTCAAAGTCTAACGATGAAATATAATTCCTGGTCCCCAAAAAATGAGTGCAGCTGTGAACACAAATTAAGCACTGCCTTTCTCCTATGTCCATTCTGATTAAGAGAAATGTCCTTTAATTCCATCATCGAACCAGGAGGCTTCAAGCAGGATCTGAACAGTGAAGGATCAGGATTCTAGCCCTGAAACACACCTCATGTTAGCGGGACGTTAGGCAAATCTGTACAGTTCACTATTACAAACTGGTACCTAAAAAGGAGGAAGAACCCACCCATGCTTCTTGATACCACTGTCTTTCATAATGACAGAGTACCTAGGAGGGTCCCATGGGCCACTGAGTCAAAGTCAACCCGAAAGGGCCCTGAGATCTAGTAGAGGCCTCACCCACCTCTGCAGAGCATCAATCAGGTACTGTAGGGTCACCGTCTCTCTAATGCACTGGGGACTGCATCTTGAAACCAAGGAGGCCAAGGGCGACCCTCATTCCGATGTGGATTAGCATCTGGTGGAGCTGGACATGTCTTTACATCAGATTCATAAGGAAGGGAGCTTGGTTACTGGTCTCAGGTTGGGAATTCCATAGGATTCTTTGATGGGAGTGTTAATGTTTAGTGTAACCAGGAAATGATCCTGTTTAGGCAGGGCTAGATTAAAATGAGCAAGATCAGTGCTCCTGAAGATGCTCCGTCCATCACCACTCCCTTTTGTACCACTTTGTTCGCCATAAGTTGGCAGGGTATGCTCAGACGGGAGTCCCTTGCTCACTTTGCCACTGGATTTAAGCAAGCCGGGCTGAAGACGGCTAAAATGCCAGAAACCGGTCCTCGGAAGCTTGTTTTCGGTCCAGGGAAGGCATGGCTTGGCAGTTCGGGCTGGACTGTTCCCATGAGGCACAGGGTCAGACTGATTTGCATATAGCCATGTCTGAACTGGGGTGGCAGAGTGGGCTAAAGAAAGGTGATGGATTAAACCCAGATCTTTTGACTGGGTGTGAGTGTTTGATTGGTTCAGATGCTCTGTCCATCACCACCCCCTTTTGTACTGCTTTTGGCCGCCATAAGGGTCAGACTGATTTGCATATGGCCATGTCTGAACGGGGGTGGCAGAGTGGGATAAAGAACGGTGATGGATTAAACCCAGATCTGTTGACTGAGTGTGGGTGTATGATTGGTTCAGATGCTTCCTCCATCACCATCCCCTTTTGTACCACCCTGAAGAGGCACCGCATTTCATGAATTTGGCTGTGATGGCACCATGTGTGAAAGTCAGGCAAAGTGTGGCACATGAATGTCTTCATAAGTCTGCTGGGAGGCAACATAGAAAGCTGCAATGCTAGATACAGTCTGCAGCAAGTGAGGGATGGTTGAATACTGAACAGAACTGTTGTAGTCTTCACTCATAGCTATGGCGTAGTAAGGGTACCAGGGGTCCCAGTAGAAGCAAAGAACATGAGATCCTGGACCATTGATTGGTTAGTAAATGACAACAATGACCAGGGTTCAATGGGTTCCTCAGGCCATTGGGCTCTAGTATTAGAGCACTTACTGCACTATCGCTAGCTACACGCTGATTCCTAGAAGAGATACCATGGGTCTGCATACTGCGGATTTCATGTTTTTATTGTAGAGTTGTGATTTTGTGGCCTGAATTGGCTTTGTGCACTCTTCTTTGAGATTTCAGGTTCAAGAAAGAATCCAGCATGCCTACTCTCATGGCCCTACAAGGCCTTCAACGCCGATACATTCAGACCTGGGAAAGCACAGTCATACTAAACTTGCCTAGGAATTCTATTATAGATCCATATTTTCATGGCGGGCTCATGGCCAACTGTACATCCTGTATTTACAGTTCTTTTTGTGATCTTCCACTTTGGTATTGCATGATCACCTGAGCTCCGAGTACTACAATCTTGAGTCATTTTCTGTATTGGGAATAAATACAGGTGGCAATTCTCAAAGGCATTTCAGAGTACATGAAGTAGTTCTAGAGAACTACTATTTAAGTACTCCTTCAAATACTCTCAAATGCCTGTGTAACTCAAGCCTGAAATTTTCATTGTTTTAGAATTAAAAGTACAAAGAGGGCACAGTCCTTTATATGTGTATTAACTGTATATGAATACTGCCTGAATATTCCAATTTTAGTTGTTTTGAAGCCAATTGACAAAGGAAGTTAAAAGTATAATAAGTAGTGCATACTCATAAATGTTTTTCTGAACTGACTCCCATTTCTATCAAAGTGGGTCTATTGCTTCACGTTACATTTATTGTTTTCTCGACAAGTAACATGTCAAGAAAAGATTGAATCGATCCTGAACGATTCGATAACACAGATTCAAAGAGTCTGAACTACATAATCCCTATCGCTTTACAGGTTTTCCAGCACAGCGGGGCCGCAGCTTCATGCCACCCAGTTGGAAGTAGCAAAAACTTTCAGAAGGGAAGGATGTTCAAGATATCTCAACAGCTGCTACTCTGTTTGTTAAGTGGTTTGAAACATGTAGCCCCTTTTTCAGTGGCCACTCCAAACTGTAAGTTCTTTGACCTTCCCGCACAGTTATAATATTTTCTCCTTGCTTTCTGGAGGGCGCTCTTCCAGTACCACTCCTACTCAGTGAGTTGACTCTGCCTTCAAGGCAGATGCAACATGCTTCAGATTTAAGACCAAGTCGCTAGGACATTCCTTAGTCATCAGGCAGCGACGCATATGGCTCTACAATACAGACTCTTCTGTGGGAGGATGCAAACCAGCAATCCCCTTTCTCCAGCAGGCACATACCTCCTTCTCCAGGCAGTCTACAGCTCCCTTGCTGGGGTCTTACTCAGGTAGTCCTCAGCAGAGAAGGAGCCCAGCAATCATGCATTCTGGGTCTGTAGATCAGGTTTTGCTCACTGACACAGCTCTGTGGATCCTGAAACTCACCTGATTTTCCACCCAGTAACTATCCTAGCTTAGCATCTATGGATGGGGATTCCAGCTTTACATCTTTGAAGTTGATTTCTCCAAATTGTGTTTTTTAACCCCAGATTAGTAACCCAAACGTAATAGGAAGAGGAGGTGGAGCTAGGTGTGCCCTGACAAGGGAATCTGAGATAAAGGCATTAAAAAGTCTTGCCACTCAGCTACCACATAACATTGTCTACAGTAAAATAAAGTTGGAACTCCTGAAAAGGTGTCACCCACCTTTCTTTCACAGGAACCTGATCCACATCTAAGGAAACCTCAATATTCCTACCATCAACATCCATGCCTGACAGGTTCTTTTCATCCTCCATCTTGTGTACAATCCATACACACCAGATCCAAAATGGATTTCTGTCCCCATATACCAAGACAACAGACACATTCCATACTCACCCTAATCCACTCACACTACATGCACAACATGCATGAACTTTCGATGTATGTCCATTGCAACTTACACAGAGCTCCTTACCCAAACTCTCCACGGACAGCAGGCCTTAACCCAAAAGGCAGACACTGTCGGCTGCAACTCAAATTGCAATTTTACCAAACTTTAGACTTCTTATTAAAAATGTTTTGGCCTTATACAGTAATTAATACAAAATTGTTGTGAGAAATTGTGTTGGTGGTTGAGGGGAGTGTAAGCCCTTCACAAGAAACAGCCACAATCCTTGTCACAATGAACGACAAAAGTCACTAAATTAACCCAAGCTTGCCCCTCTGGTAGCTTGGCACACAAGCATCGAGGCTTAACTTAAAGGCACTGTGTAAAATATTTATGCAGGACTTACACATTAATAAAGTGAAAACACAACACAAGAAAAATCCCACGCTAATTTAAAAAAAGAGTAAAACTTGTTCATTTATGTGACACCAAAACAACATAAATCCCATTGGTGAAACCGGAAATATGTCATTTAAAAGACTTTAGGTAAGTCTAGTGCCTAAGGGCACAAACAGCCATACACAGTTGTCTGTTCATGTGAAACCAGTTGAAAGTCACAAGTTCAGGCCAAACACAATGGAGCACAGGTGAGATACAGGGACCAGTGTAGTACAGCTGAAAGGTTACCTTCTCAAAGTCCTGTGCGATAAGTCCAGTTTGCTGTGAAGGAGGCCGCGAGGAGCAGGGAGAGCGTGTTGGATAGTCATTGCTGTAGCACGAAGGGCATGCCGAGTGTCACGGACAGTTGTCCCTGTAGCCTGAAGATGCTGTTGGGGGACGTGGATGGACGATGCTGGAGCTTTTGGCAGTCACTAGGAGCTGTTGATCCTGTAGTGGGAAGTGCAGATGTTGGGTTTCTGGTCCCTGTAGTTAGAAGCGTCGGGTCCACCAAAGCTTTGCATTGGCTGCCATAGTGGGAGGCTAGATCTCAATGCAACAACAAACTGGAATCCACTCTGATAGTGGCAGTGATCCCTATAGTAGTAGGGAGCACACAGTGTTGTGTTGAATACCCCTCACACACCAACAGGCCCCTTGGTGTCATGCTTCATCATTAGGGTCTTCGCACCCCTCTACGGGATGCGGCGTGCTGCGACTCATGACTACGTAGGAGCACTGGAAGTGTACTATGTGTTGGTGTTTGTGAGGTAAAATAGTGAGTGGTGAGGAGGTGAAAGTGGTAGTTAAAAGATACCTGGCTCGTAGGTGAAAAAAATAAAAAGTTTTTATTAAGCCCTCGGCTGGTATCATTAAAAAGGTGCAGGGTGAGGTTGTTTACTGTATATTAGGGTACGTCAACCTCAGATAGTGCGTTGACATGTTTCGGAGTGTAAAAACTCCTTCTTCAGGACGAGGATTGCACGACTATCCTCACCTTACTCACATGAAATGTAGATGTAAAAGTGGACTCTATAAAAATACTAGGTGAAATATACCTAATAGTGTTTATGGAGACAAGGTCTGTTGCGCCCAATTGGCGTTTGTAGGACAGAACCTGTGGAATAGACAAAAGGCATGATAAATATCACAATGTCGATTCTGTATCAGGAAAAATGACCTGTTCAAAAAACGGAGATGGGTAGAGTAAGACCAAATATGGTCTCAAAACCCTGTAAAGAAAAAAGGACACATAACAAGACAAAAACACACACATGAAGAGATGGATACCTAGAGGGGAACAAAGTTTATGACAGTGCTTACTTATGAACCAAGGCTAGCTGGCCTCATGAGCCTGTGCGTGATATCAGGGGGTTCCCTCCTTCTGCTCAATATGGCAACCTAAAAGATGTAAGTACTCAATTCAGCATCTTAAAGCTCATACTCACGAGTGATGTGAAAAACCAATGCCGTGACTGACAAAGCAACCAACTCACGGATTCTGCAGGACCTACTAGGCTGCCTTCCCCTCAACGCGGCTCCGACGGGAGGAATGCACAAAGTTCAAGTGCCATAACACCTTGTCATGAGACCCAGGATATAAGCTGCAGATACCAGATGGTTAGGACAAGAAAATGCTACCTTTCTAAAAGTCCCATTTTCACAACTGTGACTTAATATCTGACTTAACCATTAAATCAGGTTTTAAATTACAATTTCTTAGACACCAAACATACAATTTCTACCTGTTCCCAAACAAAAGTTATCACTTAATACGGCAGGCCACCAGGTCATGTAAAAATTAAGAGTGCATGTCCAACTTTTTAAATACAATACACTCTGCCCTATTGGCTATTTGGGGTCTACCCTGGGTGTAACATATGTATTAAAAATGAAGGTTTCAGCCTGCCTAAAAGGTTTATTTTGCCAGGTCAAAGTGGTAGTTTAAAACTGCACAGAGGTTGCAATGGCAGACTTAAGACATGTTTAAAAAGGCTACTTATTGTACAATTAGTGTTGCAGGCCCACTAGTAGCATTTCATTGACATGCCCTAGGCACAGCAAGTACCGCTTTACTAGAGACTTATTTGTAAATTAAATGTGGCATTTTGGTGTAAGCCAATTTTACCATGTTTAAAGGAGTGGTCCTCCGCACTTTAGCATGGTTTACCAGTGGTTAAGTCTGCAGAGTTCTAAGGCCAATAAAAAACCAATTCAGCAAAACAGGAGGAGTGGTGACAAAAAGTTTGGGGGAAACCCACGCCAAGGATGTCAGGTCTACGAGTTGTAAAAACTGAAAAGATAAAACATACATGTGTATTGTCAAAACTGCACACACGCAAATCAAAGCCTAAAAATGTTTATTATCAAAAAGAAAATGTATATATCTGGGAATCATGGATTCAGTCGGGCAAAGCGTCCTCTTGAACTCTAAAAACAAGAGAGCCCTGGAAGCAAATACATGAATTTTACAAACAAGTTTTCAATGAGGGTCTCATTCCCTTGTAAAACAATATTTTGCAGGTCTGAAGTTATGACAAAAGGAAAGATAGCCAGAGAAATTCAAATGTTGTTCTGCATAAAGAACCTTCTGCTTCGGAGAGATTTGTTTCTGCAGAACACAATAAATGCCAACGCAATTTTTTTTTTGTTTGCCACGTGGCATTGCTGGAAGTGTTGAATGTCAAACAAAGGGCAAGTAACATTATAGACTGTTCCTCTGTGATCAACATGAAGTGTTACTCACTGTGACCAACATGATGTGTAGCTTGTTGTGATCAACAGGCTGTTAAACACCTACAGACTAGCAAAATCACTGCAGGGGTCAGGCAGGTTTCATGGGCAGCGGCACTTTTCTGTTGGTGAGATTTAGGAGTGTTTGTTCATTTCTTTTCTCCTGTCCAGGGTCTTCATTTGTGTGGCATTCTTTTCCATAGTACAATTCTGCTCTTGTTGTTGATTGCAGCAATGACTGTGAGAATAATGTGTAGGTAGTTCAACCACTCTAGTTGGGTTTCTTTGGATCATCTTGAGATTTGTGACACCTCAACCTCGGTTTCCGCTTTCCCCAGGAAAACCACCTGCCAAAGCGAAGAAGGATCATAGCGTATTTAATGCTTATCTGGGTGACATTGATGGTTTCGAGCTCAGCCCAGAAGGGAAAAAAATGTCTGGTGTAGCAGTTAAGATACAGAGGATCAAAAACATCTGAAGGCTTGCCAGTGTTCATGCTGCAGTCATGTGGCAATACCATTAATGCCACAAAGTGGTGGCAAGACTAGAAAAGTATGACAATGTGCAGGAGAGATTACTTGGAAAGAGACACATTTATTCCTATGGAAAACAAACCAGTGGCCATAACCTAGGGTGCAATATGACTCTGCGCCCCGGTGCACTGGGTGCAAATGGAATGGCGGGCTTTAGGGCTGTGCGATTGGCGCAGCCGCACTTGGCGTTAACCAGGGGAGGGAGGCGCTGACCTCAGGAGGGCACTATGTTTACCAATAATTTATGATTTAAAAACACCTGCTGCAGAGTTACTTGTGCGTCCAGTTTTCATGCAGCATTAAAAAATGTCAAGATAACTCTTGTGGTAATGATCCTGCTAGAAAGTGAGATCCGTGTTTTGTCTAGTGGCATTTTTCACTTGCCATAAATTAGCACAGAGGGTTAATATGCCTGCTGCAAAGAACGCATAACGTGTAGATCAAAGATCTGTATTTTATGTGGATAGCTGAGTGGATTACTGCTTTTGTCACAGAGATCCTTTTGTTACCGCAGTTCATGAGATACAACCCTAATATAGAACAGTGACTGTTACAAACTGTCATCAAAGAGCTGTATTAAAATTGCATAAAATAGTTAGGAAGTTATGTTTTTTCTGCCAGTCTTTCATGGTCTATTCATAATGCTGCTGAAAAGGGGTTGTTTGGGTAGATATACATTCCTATTAGTAAACTCAACCTTTACCCGTTCTTTAAAACAAATTAAATATATGTGAGAGAGTGTCTATGGAGAGATGAGGGGCACCTTTGCCCTGTGGTTATTGGGGGTGCCCGAAATGATTGTCGCACTAGGTGCCAACAGTGCTAAAGCCGGCCCTGCATCCTGTACTGTAAATGCCCCATTCCCAGTCCAAGCGCAAACAGGCGGTCGCACAGCGAACCTCGCGTTAGTCAAGGGCAGACCGTCGCTAGGAAGCCACCGTTCTACCCCTCACTGCAGGCCGAGGTCAGGCTTCACATTTAAAAGGAAGGCAAGGATCCCCCTGCAGGCAGGTGCAGGGAGTGAATGTACCTGATGGCAGAAGAAAGACGTGGGGTCTCTGGGACCCTCTTTTCCCCTTTCCAAGAAGTGCCCCCAGGAGGCGCACCGTTCATGCACAACCTCTATATGGCACACAGTCACTACGCCTTCAGCTGCTCCTTTCCCTTGCGCCTGCCTCTGTAATATGGTGCAGGCGCAAATACCAAAGGTTCGCTCATTTGCATAGATGCATGCCCCCATGCAAATGAACAGTGATGGATTAAACCCAGATCTGTTGATTGGGTGTGAGTGTTTGATTGGTTAAGATGCTCCGTCCATCACCACCCCCTTTTGTACCACTTTGTTCGCCATAAGTTGGCAGGGTATGCTCAGACGTGAGTCCCTTGCTCACTTTGCCACTGGATTCAAGCAAGCCGGGCTGAAGACGGCTGAAATGCCAGAAACCGGTCCTCGGAAGCTTGTTTCTGGTCCAGGGAAAGCATGGCTTGGCAGTTCGGGCTGGACTGTTCCCATGAGGCACAGGGTCAGACTGATTTGCATATGGCCATGTCTGAACTGGGGTGGCAGAGTGGGCTAAAGAACGGTGATGGATTAAACCCAGATCTGTTGACTGGGTGTGAGTGTTTGATTGGTTCAGATGCTCCGTCCATCACCACCCCCTTTTGTACCCCATGCAAATGAAGGCACACCTCCTTTTGTTCACACTGGCACACATTGGTACTCCGGTGCAATCCATATTACAGGCAGTGGCTGCAGCCCTTACTTTAATACCAAAGTGTCCTGAGGGTGGAAGCAACAAGCCCACCTACGCCTGGCGAGCCCCAGGGGCACTTCATATCATATCAATATGGGAATATAGATATGTATGTGGATGTCGGGTGCCCCGTGATAGCTCAAGGCATTCACTAACCAACAATTAATTTGGGATCCTATAGTTGCGAGTTGTTTGAATAAGAACATTCAAAAGAAGAATTCTTTCTTGCAAAATCTCTCTTTAGCTCAGGCTGTTGATACAGCCAAGAGTGGAGAGGGTTCTCAAGAGGAGGCTGAGGTGCTGAGTAAAACATGTGATGAACAGGTGTGTTTTTTTATCTCAATTTGAAAGAAACAAGAAATCTGGAGGAAAAAACGGTGGAGACAATGTATCAGTGCGGGAGCGAGTAAAGGTTGTGTTGTATATTCATACTTTATTCAATATGGCTACTTGATGTCTGTAGTCCTTTCTTAGTGTTTCTATCTTCTAAGCTAAGAGTGTTCTTTCTGTGATGTGGAGATTCCAGTCTTGGCAGTTGATGGTCTGGTCAGCTGTGAGGTTTACTGCTCTGCTGTCTTATCTTGTGTAACTTAATAAACCTATCTTAATATCCTGAAGACGTGTCCTGCTGCCTACTTAACTTATTTACAACAGGTTGTTAAAGGTCTGGCTCGCTGAGGCATATTGCAATGTCCCAGTTTTGGGAACAGTCAAAAGAGCGTGCAGTGGTTGTGGAGCTTCAACTTCTGCTAAAAAGCCCCCTCTAAGGACGGTGGCGTCAGGGGCCTTTGCTTATTGTGTTAAGGCCAGGTTAAAAGCATTGGTTTTATCTGCCAGAAAATTAGACTGTTCAAGGAATGAAGCCCATTCGAGGATCGTTGAAGGCAAAAGCAGAGGCTCTTGCTTCAAGCAATGCAGAATAAAGGTTGTCTTGTCCCAGGATTTTGTCAGATGTATGCCAGGTCGGGCCAATTTTTGCCCCACAGACTGAGTACCTCAACAGACTTTGAAGAAAAGGGGTAGGTTTGAGCATGGAAATGGACAGGCATAATCTAGTCAGATCAAGTAAGTCCTGATTCACACAGCCATACTGTAGGGTAAACAACCTTTACAACGCAACTTTTACCATGCAGTGCCTTTACGACGCAACTTTTACAACGCAAACCATTACAACGCATTGCGCTGGGGGGCGCTCTAGGATGGGGAATGTGTTTAATGTACTATCCAACACCTTCCCTACTATCCACGGGGACTGGAGTTGGAATAGTAAATTAAACAATTCACTATCCAGCGCCTAAAAGCACTATGCGTTGTAATGGTGTGCGTTGTAAAAACCGCGTTGTAAAAGCATGCGATGTAAAAGCATGTGTTGTAATGTCATACATCCTACTGTAGGCATTCTTACGGGGAAACTGGGATGTCTCGTTGTTGATGCCAGTGGACATGGTACTGGGGCAGAGTTGTGTCAAAATAAAAGGAATTCCATTTTAATAGTATCCTTTGCAACTCAATTCTCGGGTTCACAGGACAAGCACTATTCAGCAATGGAAAATGAGGTGCTTGTTTGCATATGGGCTGTGGAGAAATACTAGATCTATATCAGAAAAAGAAGGTACCTTGTGATGACATAATAAACCGTTAACTTGCATTTTGGGAGGGTTGAAGTGCACATCCACACATAGGGTGGTTAGGCTGGGGAGAAGAATTTTCAGGTTGAGCACAGAAGGATGGTATGCTTAACAAAATGACTAAGGGTCTTATTTTAAAATGTAGTGGTCCGATGGATTGCCAAACCAACGTGGCAGTGCGGCTATCGCAATACCAGTGGTCCAACCACCCTATTACAAGTTGGGCAGTTTGTCTGCCATGGGACCCCTGCTGCCGCCAGGGATTCACGTGCTCTGGCGGTCTTGCAGTGGTCTGAGGCACCTAATATGCTGGCTGTGCTGCTGCGGCACCCCCAATCATATTAGGTGCTTCCTCACTGTCAACGTTTTCATGGCAGTGAGCCACCCATGAAAAGTGTGGTGGTGAGGAAACAAAGGGGGCCCACATGGCCCCCTGTTGCCTGTGCACCAAGGGATGCATGCCGGGAGGGCACATAGTGTGCTCCTCCTGTGAGCATGCATCCACAGTTCCTGCAGGGCATGTACTTGACAGTCCATGCCCTGCAGGGACGTGTGATGGCACTCTCATTGCGGTTTCTTGCTAAGGCTCACCTATGACCCTTAGCACTGCACCACCATTGGCCTGCTACTGCAGGATCGTCCGACCTGCATTCCAGTCAGAATCGGAAGGGGGGTCTCATTATGGCTTTGGTGGTGTGGCAGCAGGATGCACAAATGTGAAATTAATTTGTGGATCCTTATGGTTTTAGTAGGCATGCATATGTTTTGTATATTTCGTATATTCCTTTTTCATACATTTATTTTATGTTTATTAGGTTTAACCGGTCAACGTAATCATGTGTGAATGGCGGAAAGTGTCTCCCCCAGGGGTTTTTGGGAAAGTGCTGCCTTCCAGCAGGATGGGGTGATAGGTTAATCTAGAATAAGAACCAGGTGGGAGTAAAGTTAATTAACTTTGGGCTAGGGTTATTGGGGGGAAGGTTACTCATAGGGTGTGATAGGCATGCTGGTTGTATTATTGAGGAGGGGATGTTATTTGTAAGCTGTAAGGACTCTGCAAGGGTTTATTCTGTATGAGCAAACGTGTTCTATCAAAGTAACCTTCTTCATTTATCCAAGAGTGTGTCAGATTTGGTGCCATCTCACTGGATGCACATTCGGCTCATACAGACTGTTGTCCGAGTGTGCAAGTGCGATCACACACATATTTTGATTCTCAGAATGTAGGATTTTATTGCAGTCTCTCTAGCAGGGATGTTCCTGAGTTGTGATTCTGGGTTCCTTGCTCTTGTACAGAATGGAAATGTAAGCTCGTTTTTCCAAATGCCCTGCAACCTCCAGTATTTATATCACAGTATTTGTTTTTGCCTGGTGAATAGGTCTGGCTCCTACACTAAATGAGGACTCATGCGCTGCAACTCGAAGAGAGGTTAAAGTAGCCTGTCACGCCTGAAGGCGGCTATGCAGAAAATGAAGGATCAGTAAGCAAAGGTACCTCGGCAAACAGGATGAAAAGTAATCAACAATTTAAAGGGCAAACACTTGCAGGGGCAGGGAGAAAGCAGAAAGAAAACAAACAAGGGAAAGCAAGCGGGAATGAAAGTGCCTTTTCAATGAATGGTAAGCTGGTTTGCAGGGTACTGTGGTTGCAGGAGTGAAAGAATGAGCCAGAATGCATCTATCCATTCATTCACTCATTCGCCCGTCCATGCAATTAATCACTTATCACCACACAATCGCCCACTTATCATTGAACTCAAGCATCCATTTGCCAAATGACTGACTTGTTCTTACATTAACACTCTCACCCATCCACATTATTACACACACTCACCAATCAATGTATAGGTACTTTCAGACATTTGGGCTTTGCCAGTGTTTGTTTTTGTTACTGTGATTCTGGAGCAGGATCGCTGGTGAGTAAGGAAATACCTTCAAGCATAGATCCAGGTTTATGAAGCACCGGTTGCAGTTGGCAACCTGTATTTTTGTGATATGTGTGTGTTTTTGTAAACCAAGATATGTACTGATAGGTTAGTTCACAAAGTACTGGTTCTGAGTGGGTTGCAATTTGACCCATCTCATGAATATTAATGAAGAAGTTCACTGGAACTCACTATGAATCGCAGCCATCACCGGGATGGTGACCTGCCCAGTCGACCACCATGTCTGTGACTGCTTTTAAATAAAAAAATTAATTTCAAAATGCAATCCGTTTTCCTTAAAGGAAAACCAGATGCATTTAAAAACAGTGAAAAGTTTAAGTAAGGTTCTGTGAAAGTAGGAGAAAATGTTTTTGCCAACATTCACATAAGTGAATGGGTCCTTTTGGGACCCCTTCCTGTTTGCAAATAGGTTATCACTACATGTTTGTAGTTCGTAAAGTATTAATGTTTTGCAACCAGATTTTGGTCGCAAAATACTAATACATACCATTCTGATTCTGCATTTATAAGGGACGCCCTAAACACACCTTATCCAAATATCTAATCGGTATTTTGTCACAGATCCAAATTGTGATCATGTAACACGTTACTGAACAGCAATTTGGGTTTCATTCATTACAAAAAGATTTTTTGCAGTCATAAATAGCCCGATTCTGCGAATCGGACAAATTGCAAATACAAAAAAGGCTTCATACATCTGGCCCAAAGGCTCATCCTCCTTCATGTGTTCCTTGGGCCTGGTCACTTTCAGGGCAAGGACTTCCTTTAATTTATCAGTATGATCGTTGGGGGTAAGAAGTTGGAAAAATCTCCTACCCACAAACACTGTTCCCAGGAACGCGCGCGGCCGCGCGCGCGCGCACTTCCCTACCCACGAGCGCGCAGTCCCCTGTGTGGAGCGCGCACAGAGGGCACAGAGGGCACACATCCCGCAAGAGTATTCGCGCCGCCGCCGCTTTTAAAAGGCGCGCGGCGCGAAAAAATGGGCATTTCCTGATTGTGAAGGACGGCGGCGGAAGTGACCACTTTGGAGTGACCTAATACTTGGGAGCGGAGGTAAGTGTTTTAATGTGGCCACTTGCTGGCCTTTTGTTTTTGATGGGTTCGGCCTTTGTTTTGCCGCCCTGTAGTGCACGCACTGTTGGTTTTATATTCTTTTCTTTGTAAAGCGAGGCTGCGGGCAGATTGAGTGCTTTTGTTAAAGTATCCATGTTAATCGCAGCCACTTCACGAGCTGTGATTTACATGGATACTTTAACAAGAGCACTCAATCTGCCCGCAGCCTCGCTTTACTTACAAAACAATGCAGCAAGTTTAAAAACACCCGTGTGTGCTTTTTAGGGTAATCTGCCCGGTTTGCAGACTTGCTGTATTATTTTGGAAGTAAAGCGAGGCTGCGGGCAGATTGTGTTCTTTTATTTAGATAGAGGAAAATGAGTAGCAGTACTCTTAAGCTTATTTACCTGCATCACCTAAAAGACAAAGGGAGAAAAGATAAAACGTCACCTGATGTAGAAAAAAAACAAAGGAGCAAGAGCTCTGTGTTTACTTACGTCCGGGAGTGTTGAACATTTTTCAGTCAACCAATGTGGATGAATGTACATGCAAGGCGAGAGACTGCTCCACTTTATGCTTTTATGTTACTGCACAGTGGAGATAAAAAGGCAGGTTCATCGACCGCCTTCGTAACATGCAATATTAAAAAGTGCAGTGAGGCACCATTCTTTTGTTTCCGGGATCATATCGTTTTGCTGCCTAGGAGGGTGACCCTCTACATATTTTAGGGCATAAAAATAGACCAGATCAAACTGTCGTTCATAAATTCACGCGCACATTTGAGCTTTGTCGAACCACTAAGAACAAATTAAACTGCATGCGCCTGCGGTTTTAATCTACATTTGCTCTGTTTATTATGTTTTTTATTCTTGTCTACTGGCTGTATGGCCCTGGGGCTGAAACAAAAAATACATATTGATTGGTAGAATATTGCCTTTTTAATTGACACCTTTTTCAGTGACTACAAATTAGGGATCAGGCCGTAGACATGCAGACTTAGCAATGACATGCAGGCAGTAACCTTGACCACAAGGGTACTGCAGTACCCAAGTATCTCAGTCATTGAAAATCATAAAAGGGATCCGTCAGAATGTATTCCACATTAATCTGTAGACTCCGTGGCTCAGTAATCTTCGGATTTCTAAATGAAAATTGTAATATCACGTCCCTGAGAAACATTTTCAAAAATATTAACCAGATTTTTAAGAGAATTTGGAGTCCTTGGCAATAAAGAAATAAAGAAATAGTGTTCACAAAGAAAAAGATGACTATAAATATTCCATCTGCTGATTAGAAGTTGGATACCCTTATCCTATACCGATGTCCTTAGTATGTGAATAAAGAGCTTGAAGGCCAAGGTATAGCCTGACACATCCCTCCATTTCCTAGCAAGCCTCGGAGTGGCGTGCTACTCGCCAAAAAAGCGATTCAAAACCCATCAGGGGTAACAAGTGCTATATGAATACAAATCTTTCTTCCCCTTTTATCCCTCCTCTATCCTTCCTTTTGTGACTAATTCTGTTGCATATGTTGTTAACACCAACAAAAGGGTTCTGTTGATTATCGTTACAGAAAGCTGGTGGTGTTGCTCACAGTGGCCACATGCAAAGACAAGCATTTGAAATGCAATAGGTCTCGCAGTTACGCAAGTTGAAGCTATTGGCATTGTAAATGACAATGCCTTTTATTTATGTTTTTAAAACAAAAAGGCATAGGGCCATATGTTTGAAAGCTATTTTGCGATCGCAAATGCTGAAATTTGCAGAATTTCTGCGTTTGCAATCGCAAAGTAGCAGTATTCAATGTATGATACAAAACACCCCTCGCAAAATAAGGAATCGATTGCATTTAAGGAATCGCAAATTGAGATTTCTTAAATGCAATGTAAGAAGCACAATGAAAGTGTGATTTGGCTGTAAGGAATCGCAAATTCAGTTGGTGGTAATTTGCGATTTCTTTGAAAAATGCACTTGTTTGCATTTTTCAAAGTGCCATGTGACGCACATACATGCCCTGAGGGCATGTATGTGTGCCACATGTGCACACATGCACATTTCAGGGGTGCAACAGGGTGTCCTTTTGACAACCTTGAAATTGCATTCTCAATTTGTGATTCTCTAATTGCGAATCGCAAATTGAGAATGTCTTCACATTCATTCCTATGAGCCTCGGGCCCATAGGAATGAATGGGGAGGTATTCCTTAATAGTGAATCACAATTTGCGATTCCCAATTAAGGAATATGTAGGATTCGCAAAATTCTTTGCAAATCTTACATACATAGCGTTTTGCGATTTTTAAATAGCGATTCACAAAAAAATCGCTACTTGAGAATCGCAAATGGACATTTTCATACATATGGCCCGTTGTTATTTGCAATGTCAATAGCTCAAACTCGCGTAACTGCGAGACCTATTGTATTGCAAATGCTTGTTGTGGTATTGATAGCTGTTCTATCTCCGCACTCTGTCTCTCATCTTTTACGAGCCAAAACCCAGTCTTTGCGAGTGCAATGAAATATTTCGCGAACGAGCGCTCCGCTATGTGGGCAAGATTTCCGATTGATCTAACGCTAGATTTTACTGCCTATGATTTTTGTGTGAGCAAGTCATACCCAGATTACTAATAAATCTGCGACCATTTTACCCCACAATGTGTCTCAACAGGTATTTGTTGGGTTAGAAGGGGACTCATGGCCCTACTGCTTGGGCTAATGTGCAGGGATGGATGGCCTGCAGTCTGAGCAGCCTCCAAACTCTGGAAAGGGTCCAATAAGAGAGACTTAAGCAGCAAACTATAGCAAAGTGCCCCAAGCTGAAGTGCGCCAAAGAGACCAAAGAGAGCTCAGAGGCTCAGATAGGTTGGCTCGGCCTTTGCCCCTGGCACTGTGGGTAAAATGAGAACAACTCCAGATGTGCACTTACAGAATGCACAAAATCGGCTTCTTGAACCCTCGAGATTTTCGCTTCTGCATAGCTGCCTACAGCTTCCTTATTGCACCTGTGTGAATAAGCACTTGCACCCTACAGGTGCCTATATTCATTCATGTATCCGTTGTGTGCAACAAGCTCATTCCGTTTGTTGCATCTTCCTTCTGCGCCTATTTTAAATAGCACATGTCCAACGATCTCCCTAACGAGGGAGAAGACAGTGTTTCCCAAGCAGTAAGGATTTTCTATTAAGGGCATCAGAGTGTGCTGCCTTATGGTCCCAAAAGCATCATAAAGATTGTGTTTCCAACAGCAAATCATGGCAGCGCTCCCCTAATCGCATTGCCGCATGGCTCCAGGCTGCAGTAAATAATTGCTTATTTTGCTCAGGAGAAAATGTCACTCATAGTCCTTGAATGGCACTCATAATTACACTGACATTATGCAAATGGCGCACATAGGCAACCTGAAACCTTGGCCACTATGGGAGAGCGGGACATGAAGCACAAGGAACACTGAGCGCAGCTGCCTGCAAAGCTACCAGCCAGCGTGTACATGTGATATTGTATAGGCTCTCAATATCTCCCCACCCAATGAACAGTGCTCCAGTTAAGAATATAGTAAAATCAAATGATGGTACCACCACTGGAGTCTTGTGCTTTTCTAAACCTAAAGTGTACTTGTCTGTGTAACTAATTCATGTAATGGCATGTTTATCCAATTTGCAAACCAACCGTAAGACCCTTAACGTGGCTCTCTATGTGGGAAAATGCACCATCTTTTCACGTAAATATTTAGAGTGATATTTGGCACGGCACACGCTCGTGGTCTGGTTCCTGGCGCACATAGCCATGGTTGCAGCGCACAGAGACCCTCCACTGCCGCACACAGAGGAAAAAAATTAGAGGGAACATTGCCCACAAAGCTACTTCACACTTCTGCTAAAAAGAAAGGCTATGTCCTGAACTTGACTTGAAAAGTCTCACACTAATTAAAGGATTAAATTGTCCTAACTAAAATAGGAACTACATGGAGAATTATATTAACTTCATAATGACACAGACCAAACACATGGGAAACTGCAACACGTTTTTGTTAAAAGTAGCAAGGTCTACAAAAGTCTATCAAAGCAATGGCAATCCAAAATGTGCGCACCCTGCCCCAGGCAAACTAATGTATCACAACTAAGATTCCAACTTGAGATGGCTGTTAGGACCTGATCCTTCAAGATCTACACAACACCCATCGTGCAATGGCAGATCTCTGACTTGCCTAGGAAACAAGAAAAACTAAAAGACTGTCCCCCAGATTCACCATTGTCCTCTTTTGCGAGTCCTTAATAGCGATTATTAAGGAATCGCTATTAAAGACTCGCAAAACGGGATTCATGTAGAAATCGCAATATTATTTGCGATTTCTACAGCTTCCTTATTTGCGATTAGCAAATTGCTAATCGCAAATAAGGAATGACTCCCCATTCATTCCTATGGGCCTAAAGGCCCATAGGAATGAATGGGGAGTCATTCCTTATTTGCGATTAGCAATTTGCTAATCGCAAATAAGGATGCGATTTCAAGGGTGCCAGGGGTGTCCAAAGGACACCCTGTAGCACCCCTGAAATGTAGCACCCCTGATGTTGCACACACACATGTCCAAAGGACATGTGTGTGTGTAACATACAACTTAGAAAAATGCACTAAAGTGCATTTTTCTAAGTTTTCGCTATTTACCACGAAGTCAGACTTCGCAGTAAATAGCGGCCAAAAATAGCGATTTCGCAATTCAAAAATGGTTCATGAATTGCATTTAAGGAATCTCAAATAGAGATTCCTTAAATGCAATTCCTCGCAATTTAGCGATTTCGCAATTTGCGATTTTTGCATTTGGGGTGTTGAATCCCAAATGCAAAAATTGCGCTCGCAAAGGGCCAGATTCTTAGAATCTGGCCCTTTGCAAGCCGATTTTCCGTTGATGAATCTGGCTGTGTGTCTGTCTGGGAACACAACACCAATGTGCTAGCCCCAGTGGTAGTTACAGACACTTGTAGCAGCTTCACACTTTCCAAACCCTGTCTGGTTCACCCCAGAAATTAAGCGGGATCCTTAAGAAATTAATTGAATTGTATTTTATCATTCATATAATGCCCACTGCCATTATGTGAGGTGCTAAAGCGCTTGCCAACATGTATAGCATGTTGCACCATATAGGGGTTTTTCACTACGATTCCTAGGATTGTAACATCACAATATCCCCAAAGCTCTGCACCATATAGAGCTAAATGAATTGCTTGAGCTTTCTAAATTTATATTGGTGTGGAGATTGGGTGAGAAGAAGTGTGCCTAACAAGCCTAAACACAGCCAGGGCCCTGTGCTTAATGGTAAGGGAACTTTTTGTAATTTGTGACACCCATGGATTAGAGTCAGTTAGCCTAATTCCCAAGTAATCAAATTCACTAACTCTCTCAAGACAATACTTCCCCAGTCTCATTTCCCCCATTCAATCTTTACGTCAGTTGAAGTACATGAATTTGGCCTTCTAGGCATTGACTTCAAGCTCATGTATGTCACAAAAAGTAGAAATCCTATGAAGGAGGGTTTTTAGTCTTATTGGGGATTTTGAGATTAGCAAAGTATTGTGAGGAAAAAGTAGTGCCGGGACCCTCTCCCCAGCTAGAGTCAGCACATCATTTTCACAATTACTCAGAAAACTAATGTAATCATTGATAAAAAAAAGAAGATCTAGGATAGGGGCCAAGATTCAGACCTGATGAACGCCTTTATCAATACTGATTTTGATTGTCAATTCGCCCTTTGGGCCTAACCTAACCTCAGCGAAATTGTTTTTGTGGAGTGATATTATAACTTTTAACAGGTCAGGTGGAATTCCAATTTTTGCAAAAACTTCCCTTAGCCTTGTTCTAGAG
The DNA here is from genome assembly GCF_964261635.1 of Lissotriton helveticus. NCBI lineage: Eukaryota > Metazoa > Chordata > Amphibia > Caudata > Salamandridae > Lissotriton > Lissotriton helveticus. The sequence goes on from NC_136071.1 coordinate 1,124,008,799, forward strand.
ACCAGGTCAAATGCGGTTCTGATAGTGACAAAGGCAACAGCCAACATAAAGGTTCTTCTGTCAGTGTCCACCGTTCTCCACTTAGTTACCAGAAATCAGAAGGACTGATCCACGGTTCCTGTGTTTTACCAAAAGCCTGCTTGGTAGTGGCTTAGAATATCATTTTCCTTGGTCTAGTCTCTTAAATTATCAAGAACTTGTTTGGAGAAAATCGTTGGGATGTTTTTCAGGAAACTAATGGAGTGATAATTTCCTTGCAGGTTTAGACAGCCTTTCTTGAAGAAAGGCAGCCCCAGTCCATGAGGAGGGGATTGGAGCACCCACAGCTATGGCACTGGAGATCAGATTTATATGGGGCACACAGATTTTGGGCTTAGAGCAGAACCAGGCCACCTCTGGGAGGCAAATGCCTTCACAGGAGCTTGCAAAGAGAAGACAATAGCACTTGCTTGGAGTGTTTGTACTCCTCGTAAAAGGAATCTAAGAAAGAGGGCAGGATTTGTCTGGCATAAAGTAATTCCAAATGGTTCACACATTCATCTGGCTGTATACTGGTTTCTGGACTTGTGGCAATATTACGACCGCCATGGCTCACTCCGAGCCAGAAGCTCCTCACATCATTGTTAGACCTGTCAGCCTTAAGGTGGTCTTCCCCAAACCTTTTGCCTTGCTCCTCCTGTTTTTGCTAAATTAGAGTTTGTTGGCCTTAGGACTCTGTGCACTTTACCATTACTGATTAACAATGTTCCTCAAATTTTTTTCCTCTGTGTGTGGCAGTGTAGGGTCTCTGTGTGCTGCAGCCAAGCTTTGTGCGCCAAGAAACCGAACGGGCATGTGGGTGCAGCGACAAGGGTTCTGACACGGGGGTTCCTGCTTGATTGTGCAAATACCTGACCTAGGTACTGGAATGCAGAAGGCCTGCTTGATGGGGCAGGCAGGGCCGAACTGAGAACCCAAAGCAGCCCTGGCGATTTTGTCAGTCCTGCCCCCAGCCCCCGAGTGGTGGGGCAGGTGTCAAGCACTACTGCTTAACAAATCCGGTCCCCAGTACTGCTGCTATTGTTACTGGGGGCAGATATTGCAGCATCGCGGCAAAACTGCCCCCAGTAACAAAACCGTCCACCACTGCTCCAAAACTGGCCCCCACCCTTCCATCCTCCTGGGCACACACCCGATGCCTGCTACAGCCATCCTGGGGAAGGCCATCATGTTGGTGACTGGCATACACCGGTTGTGTCATGTTGGAAATGAACAGGTGCAGTGCAGAGCACCTACAACCATGACAAAGCTATACTAATATATATTCGGAAACTGGGTCAACCTGCTTCATTCCACAGCACCAGAGAACTTCTTCTTTCCTAATTAACTACACAGCTGCGGCACAGGGACATCTTAAGGATTTTGAGCGCTCTGGGCCAAACGTATTTTGGGGGCCCCTGTGCGGATCAGGTTTGAATTTATGATCCAGTTTCAGCTCTCTCGTGTCCTCTTTGGCCAGATCACAAACAGTGCACAGACACACTGGTTCAAATTCTAATTGTGTTTAGAGTGAATATTCAGGGATTGTGATGTATTTTTTTCCAATATTGTAACACAGTAGAAGCTCACTAATACTACTGCAAATAATAATCACAGTGACATCCTACCATTTCTCATATCTGAGATCCTGTTTGGATCTAAAAGAATGTTTTTTATGGATTTGTCCTAAAATGTTGGTAAATAGACTTTCACACATTACCCAGATTAAAAATAAATGGAAATAACATGCTATTTGCAACAATCTGTTTAAGAATTATTCAAGGTCATCAGTGCAAGACTCTCTGCAGAATAGAGCTGGCTCTACCAGGTGGGGATCACTCCACTCGTCAGAACTGATAATCAGTAGTTCATTTTTCAGCTGTGAAGATGGTTTTCTGGATATGCAGGGGGAGGAATGTACGTAGAAGTCCATCACGTGTGCTTTCAAAATCACTAATATATGTTAGTGATTCTGAAAGCAGATGTGGTGCTTTTAGGCTTGCTCAGGACTTTAAGTAGGAGGAAAAGAACTGGGGGGGGGGGTTCTCAAAGGAGTGTGGCTGATACAATTAAGTGAATGGCTTAAAAACATGTAAGCTAAAGTTCTGTGCTTAGCATAGTGTGCCACCAGACTGTTATTGTGCATTCTCTGTCATTGCATCCAGAATTATGGTATTGTATTGTAATTGCATTTATATAGTGCTTACTACCACTGACGAGGCTCTTTGAAGTTACACCAAAGGCTTTGAGCAGTTGCACTGCTGCAGAGTTGAGAGGTTTTTTTGTACCCTGTGGGTGAGTGAAAAAATGAAGAGTCTGTTAGGGACTCGTCTCAGCACCACCTGCTTTTAAGAACTGCACGTGTTGAGCACCGGCAGGACCTGGCCCACTTAAAGACCTGGACTTGCTGCATGCTTTTTTGTTAATAGAGCGTGGCTGCGGGCAGATTGTGTGCATTTTTTAAAGTATACATGTTAATTGCAGTGTCGTGTATCGGCATGACAGGCGCTGCAATTAACATGAATACTTTAAAAAATGCACACAATCTGCCCGCAGCATGCTCTTTTAACAAAATGCCTGCAGCATGTCCAGAAGCACGACGTGTGCTTTCACAATCACTAACATATATTAGTGACTGTGAAAGCACACGTCATGCTTTTAGGCTTAATGCATGCCTTTTGTTAATATAGCCCTGGTCTTTCTCTTTTTTGGGGCACAAACTATGGAGTTCAATGCCTCTCACTCTTCGCCGTTGTAACGCCTATGCCCTGTTCAAAAAGATGCTTAAGACCTAGCTCCTATAGACAAGGTCTCTACTGCTTCTGCTCATGGCTACCCAACTGCTGGGAAACCCCAGGTGGGTAGCCATGAGCTTTACAAATTTGAATTGAACTGAATAAGTCCCTAGTAAAGTGGGCCTGTAAATGAAATGCTACTAGTGGTCTTGCAGCGCTCATTGTGCAACCCACTTAAGTAGCCTCAGACCCCAGGATATTGCGGCATGAACTAGTAAATTTAGCGGCACAAAACTGGAAATGTAACAGCATTTTGCAGCACTTTATTTTACAATTTGTCCTACAACAAACACAGATATCTTAGTTTTTAGAGTTATTTTACAACATGAAGCTATGTATATTTGGTTTATTTACAATTTAGACAATTTGTTTTGCTTCCAGGCGACATATAGGACATAGTTATTAACAAATCTGTAAATGACAGATCAGAGAACCTAACCAAAGGGAAGGGCTTCCGCTAATCTAAGAATCTAAGAAGAGAAAATTCTCTTCTTGAGTCCCCTCACTCACCAAGGGTTGCCCCTAGGTGACATGCTTCATCATTGGGGCCATCCCAGACAGCTACTGTCTGGGGCATGCTGCAACTTGCGGAACTACATAGGAGCACTTTCTGTGAATAAATGTGTAGTGCAGTGTTTGGGGGAGTGGTAATGGTGGTGGAATTTGCAGAATTTGGGTAATTTTGCGTTCCGCGGAGAACGCAAAATTGCCCAAATTTCTGCAGTCTGCGATTTCGCGAAATTTTTGCTTGTTCGCGTTCTCAAAATGCATGTTCGCAAGATATTTCCCCAGAGCATGCAAACAGCAATTGCGAGCAGTAAAAAAGCATCGCGAACAAGCAATTCCGTGTGTTCGCGGAATTTCTGCATGTTCGCGGAGATTTTTTACCGTTTCGCGGAGATTTGCGTAAAGCGATTACGCAAATTACGCCCACCCCTAGTTAATAGTAGGGAGGAAGTGTAACTGGTATGTGTATACTGTCCCTAGTATTTGGTCGACATGTTTCGAGGTGTCCCCTAAACCTCTTCTTAAAGGACCACATGGGGACCAGCCACATGCGTACCACTCCGTGAAAAAAACTATCCAATACTAAAGAAATAATATAATAAAGAACAGGTGCACACCTAATGTGTGAGCACCAACATTAAATACATACAGTTGAAATCAGACTCATACTCCCTACTATTAACCCCTTTTCATCCATACCAACTAGGAGCAGGAATAAATTAATCGCTCACTGGCTAGGTATTTTTAGCATTACCACTCCCCCAAACACTGCACTACACATTTATTCACAGAAAGTGCTCCTACGTAGTTCTGCAAGTTACAGCATGCCCCAGACAGTAGCTGTCTGGGATGGCCCCAATGATGAAGCATGTCACCTAGGGGCAACCCTTGGTGAGTGAGGGGACTCAAGAAGAGAATTTTCTCTTCTTAGATTTGGGGAGTTGTTTCGCACATTTAGCAGAAGCCCTTCCCTTTTGTTAGGTTCCCTGATCTGTCATTTACAGATTTGTGAATACCTATACACAGTCTGGAGGATGAACCTAACGTCTACCTCCATTTCCCCCATTTTTTTTTATACATATAGGACTCACACATGTTATTGAATAAATGCCCATGGAACCTGTATACTTGTTGTGTTAATCTTGGCCATGTATGTGCAGTTCTTCTAAGCAGTCCAAATCTAGCCCTATATTGTACTGCTGATTATAATGCAAAAACAATAATATCCGGATGGATTGCTCTGAAAGGGACCGTCATCTGGCTGACACAATAATTTTGTAGATGCTGTTGCTCCTTTCAGCATCTGCAGAACTGGTCACACAGTCTGCAAGCTGTGAAAGGACTGGAATGCGGTCAGCCATCCCACGCCAAAAGAGGTCAGTGTCAATCATCCCAGAAACAGATGCCTGTACTGCTTCTGGGCCTACATGTTCAAAGTAGAGGCGAAGCTCCTGATCGGAAACTTCGCTCAAACCAGGGATGGCTGAATATGCACTCTTGTCCTTAGGCAGGATGCAGAGTTGTGCAGGATTGAAAAGTCGCACTGGTTTCAAGAATCCAACGCTGGGTTGGGCCTCCCCCATGTATTTTCCCACCTTTTCCAGAGAATTTTCAAAAGCTTCATCACGCTGGGCTATCATCTTTGTTTTCTGTGTCAGAGATAATTTAGCCCCTGCAGTGGTCTGTAGAAATGGTTGTAGTGACTCCACAGTGAGGACTGAATTGTTTGTTAGGTTCATGTGGAGGTCCTCCAAATAATCATACACCTTCATTGTCACTGGTGTCTGACTCTGGAATAAGTCCATCTGATGTAAAATGTTTTGGCATTTTTCTGCAACAATGTCCAACTGAACTTTAATGCAGTTTCTTTGGTCGCTGTTCAAAATCCTTTTCAGATTTTCAAGGGAATCTGGGGAAGACTTGCTGAGTTGCATCTCCGACTCAACAAACCCAGCATAGGCCTCAAAGTGCTTGCAGTGGTACTGATCAGCAGCAAACCAAAAATTCCACTGGGTACTGCAAGGGTCAGGTGCCATCCGTGGTTTCATCCCATGGTTCTCTGCAAGAAGGTGCAGGTACCTTCTCTTTCTGCTACCGGCCATGTAAAAGATGCGCGAGAAGTACAGAAGGAAAGCATTTAGCTCCACAAAAGGCTTCCTAAACGACTCTCCAATAAGGTTCATTATGTGTGGCAAGCAGGTGATATGTATGGAGTTTGTATACAGATTTCTCAACACAGTGTTGTAAGCCATGAACATGTATGCCGCATTGTCAGTGTTAAAGGAAATAACGTTCTGAAAGGCTATGCTGTACTCTGTGAGCACCTTCACAAAGTTGTCCCAAATGGCCGTTTTTTCCTACTCATTTTCAATATTTCTTTATTTCAACTCTTAGCTTCTTCGGGAAAACCTTGAGGGATTTACACATATGCCTTCTTGCAGAATTTGGAGCTTTGTCTACTTTTTAGATATCTAGAGCTTTCCTGGAACACCCATGGCTTTCACATTGATTTCCACCACAAACTGTAAGTTGGTTGAGGGCAAAAACAATAGGGAAAATGGGATACCTTTGAAAAATGCCAAAACTATGATACATAATATAGCTTTTTAGGTCTCGCCTGCATTGCAGCGCATGCGTTGCTTCGCCTTGGCGAGATCTATTGTCGTTGATTTTGTGTCCCGCTTCTTTGGAAGCGGGGTTTGTGTCCGCCCTGTTACCCTTAGGCCCCGCCCATCCAGACTGGAGATTCTGCTTGCGCGCGGCATCAGCACAACACAGGACCTTCAGGCAGTCTCCTAACACGGTCCGCCCTCACGCCCCCACTCACCGCCGTGTCCCACAGCTCATCCCCACCAGGCAGCCTTTGCGTCAACACCTGCCCTAACAGGGCTCGAGCCAGATTGATACATGGACAATCAAAGAACTCGGGTCCGAGTCGTGAAGGCTTGATGACTGGCCGGGGAACAGGTGGGCTGACAGTATCCCTGTTCTGAGTCGACATGCAAACGGTATTCGAAGCAGGAACATGCAACTTTTTTTCTGGTTCGGTAAACGCAACAGGCACAGTTTTTGTACGCGCTGCACATCTTCCCCTTCTAGCTGTTACCTTCTGACAAGCAGATAGGGGCGCGGCCATCTTGTAAAAGAACGTCTCTAATGCCCTGTATTCATAGAGCTAGAAGAGAGACTATCCAGATCATCTGTTCCAGGCGCTGACATTTGTTATATAAATATAACTCCTAACAAAGACCTAACTAAAATAACTGGTAGTGAAGACAATGCAACAGCGGGGAATATGGCGTGGGCCTCACCCCTTTCAACCTTGGAACACGCAACACAGCAAAATTCGCACCCAATATGAACTCCGCCCAACTGTTGCATCAATCAAATGTCTAGTCAGTTACGAAATTGTATACGGCAGACCACTTAATGACGGTTCAACGCGGGGCTTTCTGTGAATAAATACGCAGAACTGGTCAGTCATCAGAGCAACAGGCTAACTAGTAATTTCTTTTAAAGGTGCCTCGATGACATAGTTTACCATGAAAAATTCGAATGAACATTTACGCACTAATGTTTCCAAATTCTCTCGTCCAAGATAGTAGCTATATTGGAACAAGGTGAAAGTAGTGGGTCTTCTCTTTTCATGTTGGCTATCATAGAGATGACAAAGTAAGATAGTGGCCGAACGGAGTAGCCATCTTAGGTTAGTGCAGTGACTGTACTGACCTATCAAGTTGTTTCTACGCAGTATATGCCCCCTGCGCGTAGATTTTTAGCGGGGTTAGCAACGATTTAAAATACCACAATATTGCGTGGCTGTAAATTGTAGAAATCGCTGTAAATCTATATGTCTGAATGCACACAGGAGACCCATCACCTTTCATAGGTAAGTTCCAACACTTTTAGAGTCATTTGGCGTTACGCCTGTCTATTAGCCTGCGTCATCCAGCATGAATTAGTTGAGGAAAGCAAGAATAGTGCAAAAGCAAACGGAATTCCTAAGAACAGTTAAAGACAACGTAGTGGGTTTTTGGCAACATTTGTCCTCACTACTCCTGATGTGACGGAGGAAATGTGGCTTTTCATAAGGGGGTGGTGGTTTGTTGTTAATGTAAAGATAGTGATCGCAGATTAGTTTATAAGTGTTGTCACTGTCCACATCGTTGTTTGCGTTATTTTTATTAAAGGATTTATGTGTGCACACTGTAACCTTCGTGGTTGTACCCCACAAGTTACATGCTTATGTGTGTACATAGAATGCCCTACGTTGCGTAGGAGGAGACTTTTGTTTTCATGCTTATGTGTGTACATAGAATGCCCTACGTTACGTAGGAAGAGACATTTGTTTTCATGCTTATGTGTGTATATAGAATGCCCTACGTTGCGTAGAAGGAGACATTTGTTTTCATGCTTATGTGTGTACATAGAATGCCCTCATCTGAAAGGAGTTTATTATTAGTATACACTGTATAATAAACTGGATGGCTTTCCAGAATAAGACATTTGTTTTCTTTTTTTTTCTTTTTTATTCTTTTTTTAAAAAGTTTTGTATTTTCCAAATATTCCAGTAAGTGTTACAGCACACTTAATCAAAATATACCATGACACAAATGTTCTTTAAACAATACAGAAAGTTTTACACATACACTTTCAGTTTTGTCGGGCCCAGCAAAAACAAACAAAACCAAAAACCAAAAAAAAAAAAAAAAGCCATTACATATCTTCCATTTGATCAGGAGGCAGTTTAAACATGCAATATAACCCTAGTGCCCCAGAACAACTTCTCTAGTAAAGACTACTAAGCAATAAATATAGATGCATCCCCAGACGCAGCACCAGACATTATTCCGGTATCCAGCCCTTTTTTCCATTGATCTATAGGTCGCCATATCTTCCCCCCAGTGTTCTAGCTCTTCGTCCCTTCCTGTCATATATTGCCTTCTCCAAATTATAAGTAGAGAGTAACCTTGCGATCCAAATTTGAAAGGTTGGTGGAGCCCTATCGAGCCACGCCCTGGCTATGCAAATCCTAAAAACTGCAGCTGCCATAAACAGGAACTCTGTAGGGAGGCCCTCTGCCCCTTCCATCACCCCCAATATTATTAATTCAGCTGAGAATTTGACCTCAATTCCCAATGAATCCTCCATGAATTTCTCAATTGCTACCTTTAAAGAATACAACTGCGGGCATTGCGCGAACATATGGACAATGTCTGCATTGCTTGCGTCACAGCGCGGGCAGGTTGTTCCCGAAACCCCGCCCCATTGTGCAATTCTGGCAGGAGTGTGATAAAGCGTGTAGAGTGTCTTGTAATGCTGCGCTTGTAATGTCGCTGAGCATAAAACGGTACGTCCCAGGTCTAGGGATATCTGTAATACCTCAGGCGGAGAACCTACTTTCTCTTCCACTTTATGGCATATTTTTCCCTATCGTCGCTTTTAAATACATAGAGTTCTGCATATAGCTGCCGAATTGTACAATGAGTACCTCACTCTATATAATCCATTATTCGGCATTGGCCAAATCCTAGTGGGCCTCCCTGTTTATTTGCAAAATAGCTTCTTACCTGCAAGTATTTAAAGAAGCTACTACCTGATAGTTTAAATTTTGTTTGTAGTTCCTGAAACTGTAGGATACCCCCCTGATCCAAAAGATCCCCTACCTTCTTAATCCCCTTGTTATCCCAATCCCTCATAACTGTATCCCTAAAAATATCCCCTGGGAGTGACTGATTTGTGTACAGTCGAGTGTATCTATTATATCTGCCTAAACCCAGTTTTTTTGATACTGCCTTCCAGATATTATATGCCGCTCTTAGTGTCTTGAACCTTGTGTGCTTAAAATAACTGAAGTCTATTGTGTTCATAAAGCCGTTCACAGCCTCCCCACCCACCAGTGCACTATATACATTTGTGAAACCAGGTCTGCCCTCCCCTTGCTCGATTCCTCCGCCCCCTATCAACCCCTGAAAATACTGCAGGGCCGCTGCCCAACAGTAAAGCCTAAAGTCTGGGGCCCTCCAACCCCCCTTTTCCCTAGGGAGTGTGATATACCGATAAGCTCTCCTAGTCTTCCCCTACACCCAAAGGAGCCTATTGAGTATTATTTCTAATTTATTAAACCATGAGTGATCAGAAAATAACGCAATGGCTCTAAAAATATATAAAAATTTCGGGAATGTAATCATTTTAATAACATTTATTCTGCCCATCAGAGTTAAGTGTAGATTGTGTATCCTTTCAGTGTTTCTCTTTACCTTTACTAGTAAAGGCTCCATATTTAGCTCGACCAATCTGTCTAAATCAGCGGTCACTTTTATCCCTAGATATACAGCTTCGGACACCACTCTAGTATCCTGATGTATTGAAAACCTATTTTGAACAATCTGCGTCTTCCCCTTATTGATCAGATACCCTGACACTGCCCCAAAGTTCATAGCCTCCTGCTCAATTTCTACTATGGCTCTCCCTGGATTCGGTGTAATAATAGCCACATTGTCCGCGTAAGCGAATACTTTGTGTTCCCTTCCGTGCAACTTGACCGGGAGGATGTTGTTATTACCATCAAACCTTCGTAAAATAGGGTCCAAATACAAAGCGAACAAGAGAAGCGAGGCTGGGCAGCCCTGCCTTGTCCCGCGCTTTATCTGCACTACTTCTGTATAGCCTTTATTAATTCTTTCCCTCGTAGTCGGCTCTATATATAAGGCCTGGATTGCTTTAATAAAAACCCAACCAATACCAAACCATTCCATGACCTTCCAAAGATAGTTCCAGGAGACCCTGTTGAAGGCCTTCTCCGCATCGAGGAATACAGCCGCGACAGGGCCTCCTGCAACCCCTGCAGCATCCAAAATGGTGATCATTTGCCTTGTATGTTGGGTGGTCCCTTTCCCTGGTATAAACCTGTGCTGTGAGGTGCTAACCAGACTCTCAATGATCCTGCTTAACCTTTGTGCCAGTGATTTGGAAAAGATTTTGCCGTCCGCGTTCAAAGCGTAATTGGCCTGTAGGACTCTGGTTCTAATGGAGGTTTATCTTTCTTCAGTATCACTATGATATCTGCCCCTGCCCAGGAGTGTGGAACTGAGATCCCTAACTGTGCCTGCCTAAGAGTCTCGTACATCTCTTTCCCCAGCGTGCCCCAGAAGGTTTTATAAAACTCTGACGGAATTTGATCCGGCCCTGTAGCTTTTCCAGATGGGAGATTATTCACAACCTCTTGTATTTCCTGTAGGGCCAGCGGGAGATCTAGCTCCTCTTTCCACTCTTCATTTAGCACTACATGTGGTATTTCTGCCAAGTATTCCATAGTTTCTGAGTCTGTGTTATGGAGGCTCTGATCATACAGGGTCGCATAGAATTTCCTGAAGACCTCCAGTACGTCTTCTACCTTATTTAAAACGCCACCTACCCCATCGTTAATTTCCTTTATTTCGCCTGCTGCCAAATGTTGTCTTGTCCGAATTGCTAGCAAGTGACCTACCCTCTCGCTATACTCGTGACATTTTTCTTTTTTAGAAAGATAGTTACCCGCCGCCTTCCTCGCCATGCTTTCACTAGCCTCCGCTTTATTTAATTCCAGTTTTAGTAATATCTAATCAATTGAATCCTGGTTGGTTATGGCGACAATTAGACGATCTTCTAGCTCTGCCAGGTCTATAAGCCTTTTATCCATCCTGATTTTCTCCTTCTTACCCCTCTGCAGCGTGTAGCTCAGTGTTTCCCCTCTAATTCCGGCCTTGAACGGATCCCAGACCATACCCGAGGAAGCTGTTCCCCTGTTAGTCTCCCAAAAAAGTACTATCCATTCCTGCATCTGATTAATATATCCTTCTTCCCTTAGAAGCCCTCTCTCAAAAGTCCACGTGTAAACCTTTTTTCCTCCAAATATCAAGTGGCAGTGTTAACACAAGCGGATTATGATCCGATAGTATCCTTGGCAGCCTTTCCAACTGACTACCACCTATCAAAGGGCTTGAAATGAAGAAATAGTCTAGCCTGGCCACCATCCTATGTGGCGCCGAGTAATAGGTACTACCTGTCCCTGGCGGGTTATTCTGGGCCGACACATCCACCAGTGCATTATGTCGTGCTAGATTACATATAGCCTTGCATGTCCTCTTCTTCCGACCCCCATAAACACACCCTCCCATTATACCCAAACCAGCCAGACCGTTGATATTAAAATCCCCGCAGCAAATTACAGGTTCTGGCCACAGTGATAGTTCCGTATCTAGAAATTCGAAGACATCTGGTTCATCATCCGTGGAGCCATAAATAGAAACGATTGTACAGCTGCCAGCCGCTGTTTCCCCTTCGACCATTACCCATCTCCCCCACTGGTCCTCTTTTTAGGTTTCGCCTGGCGTCGGAGCTCCTAGCTCCGCCCAGGAGAAATCTTATGTCCCTACAGTGTAGGGCTTAGTCCCGCCCTGTGTTCCATTGGCTAGCTCCATAAATGGAGGCTAGCCATTGGAACAGAGATCTGTCCGTCATGGCCGGACCAGATTCGTGGGCGTTCCCGAGATTTTTTCGCTCTCTGCCTCTGCGATGTCGTCATCACGGCCGTGGGCGGGGTTTATTTTTTTTGATCGTCGAGGTTTGTTTTGGCCATTCCGCGGCCGACCGAAGTCCAGGTGAGTTGCTTTCAGCCTCCATTCCCGTAACGTAATGCACTGCATAAAATCGGGTCGGCTTGGTTAAGATTATTTGAGTTTACATTTGAATTGATTCGTATATATGTTTTCCCCGTGTTTCATTTGCATTTTATTAAAGAATTTGTGCCCACCATTCATCTGTAATTCTACATGGAGTTAATTTGTGTTTCGGGTGAATACTGTTAACAGACGTAACCTGTTTGATCCCCTTTAATTATTAACCCGTTGTAGGCTCGTGTACCTAGTCCTCTTTTGAGTGAAACAAGGAGTGGAGAGTGGAGAGTGGAGAGTGGAGAGTGGAGAGGGAGTGCAGAGAGAGTGGAGAGGGAGTGGAGAGTGGAGAGTGCAGAGGGAGTGGAGAGTGGAGAGTGCAGAGGGAGTGGAGAGTGGAGAGTGCAGAGGGAGTGGAGAGTGCATAGGGAGTGCAGAGTGGAGAGTGCATAGGGAGTGCAGAGTGGAGAGTGCATAGGGAGTGCAGAGTGCATAGGGAGTGGAGAGTGGAGAGTGCATAGGGAGTGGAGAGTGGAGAGTGCATAGGGAGTGGAGAGTGGAGAGTGCATAGGGAGTGGAGAGTGCAGAGGGAGTGGAGAGTGCAGAGGGAGTGGAGAGTGCATAGGGAGTGGAGAGTGGAGAGCGCATAGGGAGTGGAGAGTGGAGAGTGCATAGGGAGTGGAGAGTGGAGAGTGCATAGGGAGTGGACAGTGCATAGGGAGTGGAGAGTGGAGAGTGCATAGGGAGTGCAGAGTGCATAGGGAGTGGAGAGTGGAGAGTGCATAGGGAGTGGAGAGTGGAGAGTGCATAGGGAGTGGAGAGTGGAGAGTGCATAGGGAGTGCAGAGTGGAGAGTGCATAGGGAGTGGAGAGTGCATAGGGAGTGGAGAGTGCATAGGGAGTGCAGAGTGCATAGAGAGTGGAGAGTGCATAGAGAGTGGAGAGTGCATAGGGAGTGGAGAGTGCATAGGGAGTGGAGAGTGGAGAGTGCATAGGGAGTGGAGAGTGCATAGGGAGTGGAGAGTGCAGAGGGAGTGGAGAGTGGAGAGTGCATAGGGAGTGCAGAGTGCATAGGGAGTGCAGAGTGTAGAGTGCATAGGGAGTGCAGAGTGTAGAGTGCATAGGGAGTGCAGAGTGCATAGGGAGTGGAGAGTGGAAAGTGCATAGGGAGTGCATAGGGAGTGCATAGGGAGTGCAGAGTGCATAGGGAGTGCAGAGTGGAGAGTGCATAGGGAGTGGAGAGTGCATAGGGAGTGCAGAGTGCATAGGGAGTGCAGAGTGGAGAGTGCATAGGGAGTGGAGAGTGCATAGGGAGTGGAGAGTGCATAGGGAGTGAAGAGTGCATAGGGAGTGGAGAGTGCATAGGGAGTGGAGAGTGCATAGGGAGTGCAGAGTGGAGAGTGCATAGGGAGTAGAGAGTGTAGAGTGCATAGGGAGTGGATAGTGCAGAGTGCACAGGGAGTGCAGAGTGCATAGGGAGTGGAGAGTGCATAGGGAGTGGAGGGTGCATAGGGAGTGGAAAGTGGAGAGTGCATAGGGAGTGCAGAGTGGAGAGTGCATAGGGAGTGCAGAGTGGAGAGTGCACAGGGAGTGCAGGGTGCATAGGAAGTGGAGAGTGGAGAGTGCATAGGGAGTGGAGAGTGGAGAGTGCATAGGGAGTGGAGAGTGCATAGGGAGTGCAGAGTGGAGAGTGCATAGGGAGTGCTGAGTGGAGAGTGCATAGGGAGTGCAGAGTGCATAGAGAGTGGAGAGTGCATAGGGAGTGGAGAGTGGAGAGTGCATAGGGAGTGGAGAGTGCACAGGGAGTGCGTAGGGAGTGGAGAGTGGAGAGTGCATAGGGAGTAGAGAGTGCATAGGGAGTGGAGAGTGCATAGGGAGTGCAGAGTGGAGAGTGCATAGGGAGTGCAGAGTGCATAGGGAGTGCAGAGTGGAGAGTGCATAGGGAGTGGAGAGTGCATAGGGAGTGGAGAGTGCATAGGGAGTGGAGAGTGCATAGGGAGTGGAGAGTGCATAGGGAGTGCAGAGTGCATAGGGAGTGCAGAGTGGAGAGTGCATAGGGAGTGGAGAGTGCATAGGGAGTGCAGAGTGCATAGGGAGTGGAGAGTGCATAGGGAGTGGAGAGTGCATAGGGAGTGGAGAGTGCATAGGGAGTGGAGAGTGGAGAGTGCAGAGGGAGTGGAGAGTGGAGAGTGCAGAGGGAGTGGAGAGTGCATAGGGAGTGCAGAGTGGAGAGTGCATAGGGAGTGCAGAGTGGAGAGTGCATAGGGAGTGCAGAGTGCATAGGGAGTGGAGAGTGGAGAGTGCATAGGGAGTGGAGAGTGGAGAGTGCATAGGGAGTGGAGAGTGGAGAGTGCATAGGGAGTGGAGAGTGGAGAGTGCAGAGGGAGTGGAGAGTGCATAGGGAGTGGAGAGTGCATAGGGAGTGGAGAGTGCATAGGGAGTGCAGAGTGCATAGGGAGTGGAGAGTGCATAGGGAGTGGAGAGTGCATAGGGAGTGGAGAGTGGAGAGTGCATAGGGAGTGGAGAGTGGAGAGTGCATAGGGAGTGGAGAGTGCATAGGGAGTGGAGAGTGGAGAGTGCATAGGGAGTGCAGAGTGCATAGGGAGTGGAGAGTGCATAGGGAGTGGAGAGTGGAGAGTGCATAGGGAGTGCATAGGGAGTGGAGAGTGCATAGGGAGTGGAGAGTGCATAGGGAGTGGAGAGTGCATAGGGAGTGGAGAGTGTATAGGGAGTGCAGAGTGCATAGAGAGTGGAGAGTGCATAGGGAGTGGAGAGTGCATAGGGAGTGGAGAGTGGAGAGTGCATAGGGAGTGGAGAGTGCATAGGGAGTGGAGAGTGCAGAGGGAGTGGAGAGTGGAGAGTGCATAGGGAGTGCAGAGTGCATAGGGAGTGCAGAGTGCATAGGGAGCGCAGAGTGTAGAGTGCATAGGGAGTGTAGAGTGCATAGGGAGTGCAGAGTGCATAGGGAGTGGAGAGTGGAAAGTGCATAGGGAGTGCATAGGGAGTGCAGAGTGCATAGGGAGTGCAGAGTGGAGAGTGCATAGGGAGTGCAGAGTGCATAGGGAGTGCAGAGTGGAGAGTGCATAGGGAGTGGAGAGTGCATAGGGAGTGGAGAGTGCATAGGGAGTGGAGAGTGCATAGGGAGTGGAGAGTGCATAGGGAGTGCAGAGTGCATAGGGAGTGCAGAGTGGAGAGTGCATAGGGAGTGGAGAGTGGAGAGTGCATAGGGAGTGGAGAGTGGAGAGTGCATAGGGAGTGGAGAGTGCAGAGGGAGTGGAGAGTGCAGAGGGAGTGGAGAGTGCATAGGGAGTGGAGAGTGGAGAGCGCATAGGGAGTGGAGAGTGGAGAGTGCATAGGGAGTGGAGAGTGGAGAGTGCATAGGGAGTGGACAGTGCATAGGGAGTGGAGAGTGGAGAGTGCATAGGGAGTGCAGAGTGCATAGGGAGTGGAGAGTGGAGAGTGCATAGGGAGTGGAGAGTGGAGAGTGCATAGGGAGTGGAGAGTGGAGAGTGCATAGGGAGTGCAGAGTGGAGAGTGCATAGGGAGTGGAGAGTGCATAGGGAGTGGAGAGTGCATAGGGAGTGCAGAGTGCATAGAGAGTGGAGAGTGCATAGAGAGTGGAGAGTGCATAGGGAGTGGAGAGTGCATAGGGAGTGGAGAGTGGAGAGTGCATAGGGAGTGGAGAGTGCATAGGGAGTGGAGAGTGCAGAGGGAGTGGAGAGTGGAGAGTGCATAGGGAGTGCAGAGTGCATAGGGAGTGCAGAGTGTAGAGTGCATAGGGAGTGCAGAGTGTAGAGTGCATAGGGAGTGCAGAGTGCATAGGGAGTGGAGAGTGGAAAGTGCATAGGGAGTGCATAGGGAGTGCATAGGGAGTGCAGAGTGCATAGGGAGTGCAGAGTGGAGAGTGCATAGGGAGTGGAGAGTGCATAGGGAGTGCAGAGTGCATAGGGAGTGCAGAGTGGAGAGTGCATAGGGAGTGGAGAGTGCATAGGGAGTGGAGAGTGCATAGGGAGTGAAGAGTGCATAGGGAGTGGAGAGTGCATAGGGAGTGGAGAGTGCATAGGGAGTGCAGAGTGGAGAGTGCATAGGGAGTGGAGAGTGTAGAGTGCATAGGGAGTGGATAGTGCAGAGTGCACAGGGAGTGCAGAGTGCATAGGGAGTGGAGAGTGCATAGGGAGTGGAGGGTGCATAGGGAGTGGAGAGTGGAGAGTGCATAGGGAGTGCAGAGTGGAGAGTGCATAGGGAGTGCAGAGTGGAGAGTGCACAGGGAGTGCAGGGTGCATAGGAAGTGGAGAGTGGAGAGTGCATAGGGAGTGGAGAGTGGAGAGTGCATAGGGAGTGGAGAGTGCATAGGGAGTGCAGAGTGGAGAGTGCATAGGGAGTGCTGAGTGGAGAGTGCATAGGGAGTGCAGAGTGCATAGAGAGTGGAGAGTGCATAGGGAGTGGAGAGTGGAGAGTGCATAGGGAGTGGAGAGTGCACAGGGAGTGCGTAGGGAGTGGAGAGTGGAGAGTGCATAGGGAGTAGAGAGTGCATAGGGAGTGGAGAGTGCATAGGGAGTGCAGAGTGGAGAGTGCATAGGGAGTGCAGAGTGCATAGGGAGTGCAGAGTGGAGAGTGCATAGGGAGTGGAGAGTGCATAGGGAGTGGAGAGTGCATAGGGAGTGGAGAGTGCATAGGGAGTGGAGAGTGCATAGGGAGTGCAGAGTGCATAGGGAGTGCAGAGTGGAGAGTGCATAGGTGTTAGACGGGGACCCTGAGGGTCGGCCGGTTACTGCGGGAGAGATCCCCGAGGGGGACCGTCTCCGGTGATCGTACAGACAAGTTACCTCCCTCCCCACAAACAGGCACCACACCAAGTCGAGTTCAATGCTTTATATAAGGTTCTTAAGGCAAGGATATCAGCGATACAGGATATCTCGGACCCGGGGGTCCTCTCACTTCTAGTCTCTGTAGGGAAAGGGGGTAGCGGGACAGTCTTGGTACCGGATCGGTACAGGTAGTGGTAAGGGGCGAGCTCACAATCCTCGAGCTGGAGGGTCTGTGGATCGGGCCGCGGCAGCGCCAGCAGGCCAAGATGGTAGTCTCACAAGGCAGAGGGCCGCGGCAGCGCCAGCAGGCCAAGATGGTAGTCTCACAAGGCAGAGGGCCGCGGCAGCGCCAGCAGGCCAAGATGGTAGTCTCACAAGGCAGAGGGCCGCGGCAGCGCCAGCAGGCCAAGTCGATGGTTTCACGAGGCAGAGGGCCGCGGCAGCGCCAGCAGGCCAAGATGGTTGGTTTCACGAGGCAGAGGGCCGCGGCAGCGCCAGCAGGCCAAGATGGTTTCACTAGGCAGAGGGCCGCGGCAGCGCCAGCAGGCCAAGACGATGGTTTCACGAGGCAGAGGGCCGCGGCAGCGCCAGCAGGCCAGTCACGGATGAGTTCTTCTCGGGTCTCTCGACTCCAGGATACAACTGCCTTCCTGGTCTGGCACTGCCCCAGTTATAGGTCTGGTCCCCTTTGATGTCCGGACCCTCGCGCCTGGGGGCCGAGAGGTCCGGGATGAGGGAGTCCAGACACCCAGCAGGGGGGTGGAGCCAGCGCCCAGGGCGGCCGGGGTGATCGACACCTGGCGGAGGGGAGCCGTTGACGATTCCTTCTCTCATTGATTTGCCAAGTGGTCACTCTGCCTCCTGGGGGGAGGTTGGTGCCCCGATGTCGGGGCCGGCCGGGCCCAGGGTTAGGGTCGAGTTGAGGCCACGCGGCCTCGTGCTGCAGTGCCCCAAGATGGCGGCCGGTTCGATGTCGTGGTGTGGATGGTGACCCGGGCCAGCTGGGTCCGGGGCTGGTGTCTTGTAGTGGAGGGATTGCAGGGTACTTCGGGTGGTCGTTTAGGGACTCTGGCTGGGGATGCAGGGAGAGCCAGGGTCCAGGTCCTACTGCGGGGAGGGGGGCAGCCCGACCATGCGGCCTGTCCAACATGCGTCCCCCCCAGCTGAAGGCGGGGAGAGTCAGCCATCTTCCTGGGGACTCTCCTCGCTGAGGCGGAAAAAGCGTGACAGGCCGTCGGCGTTGGCGTGGTCCTGGCCTGGACGATGTTCCACCGTGAAGTCCATCCCCTGCAGGGAGATGGACCAGCGCAACAGCTTCGGGTTTTCCCCCCGCATTTGCATCAGCCATTGCAGGGGTCGGTGGTCTGTTTGCACCCGGAAGTGGGTGCCGAAGAGGTATGGCCGGAGCTTCTTGAGTGCCCAGACTACGGCGAAGGCCTCTCTCTCAATGGTGCTCCAGCGCTGTTCTCGGGGCAAGAGGCGTCTGCTGATGAAGACCACCGGATGGTCGACCCCTTCGGCGTTGAGTTGGGAGAGGACGGCCCCCACACCATGATCGGAGGCGTCCGTCTGTACAATGAATTCCCGGCTGTAGTCGGGAGCCTGGAGCACGGGGGCCGTGCACATGGCGGTCTTTATTTTCTCGAAGGCCGATTGGCAGTCCAGGGTCCAGTTGACGGTTTTGGGGCCCTTTTTGGAGGTGAGCTCTGTGAGGGGCCCCACGATGCTGCCATAGTCCTTCACGAACCGCCGGTAGTATCCGGTGAGCCCCAGGAAGGCCCGGACCTCCGTTTGGGTCGTAGGGGGTTGCCAGGCCTGGATGGCAGCAATCTTGAGTTGGAGAGGAGCCACTAGCCCGCTTCCCACTTGGTGTCCCAGGTAGGTCACGGACCCTTGGCCAACCTGGCACTTGCTGGCCTTGATGGTGAGCCCGGCTTGCTGGAGGGCGTGTAGAACCTCCCGCAGGTGGCGGAGGTGGTCGGTCCACTGGTGGCTGTACACAGCAATGTCGTCCAGGTAGGCGGCGCTGAAGTCTTCCAGGCCCGCCAGTACCTGGTTTACCAGCCGTTGGAACGTGGCCGGGGCGTTTTTCATGCCGAAGGGCATGACTTTAAAGTGGTAGTGCCCGTCTGGGGTAGAGAAGGCGGATCGTTCTTGGGCCCGAGGGGTGAGGCCGATCTGCCAGTAGCCCGCTGTTAGGTCGAAGATGCTCAGGTAGCGGGCGGCCCCCATCCGGTCAATTAGCTCGTCGGCCCGGGGGATGGGATGAGCGTCGGTCCGGGTAACTGCATTCAGCCCCCGATAGTCCACGCAGAACCGGAGCTCCGGGGCAACGCCCGGGGCGGCCGCCTTGGGAACCAGGACGACTGGGCTTGCCCAGGGGCTGTCTGAGGGTTCGATCACTCCCAGGGTCAGCATTTTGGACACCTCGGTCTGGATGCAGGCTCGTACCCGGTCTGGTACGCGGTATGCCCGGTGTCGGATAGGAGGGCTGTCCCCGGTGTCCACATCGTGGAGGCACCAGGGGGTGACTCCGGGGGTGAGGGAGAACAGGGAGGCGAACCGCCTCAGGAGCGTTTGGCAGTCTTGGCGTTGCTCCGGGGACAGGGCCTCGGAGAGCTGGACCCCTTCCACTGAGCCATCCTGCTCGAAGGCCCTCAGTAAGTCCGGAAGGGGTTCGGAGTCTTCTTCTGTCCCATTATCGGTAGCCATCAGGAGGCTGAGCTCGGATCGCACAAAATGGGGTTTTAGCCTGTTGGCATGGAGGACCCGTAGGGGATTCCGGGCAGTCTCCATGTCGATTAAATAGGTGACGGGCCCTTTGCGTTCGATTACCTTGAAGGGCCCGGACCATCGGTCTTGGAGTGCACAGGGTTCAACCGGGGACATCACCCAGACCTGTTGTCCCGGTTCGAACTCAATGGAGGACGCGTGCTGATCGTACCACCTCTTCATGTCCTCCTGACTGGCCTCGAGATTGGCTTTGGCGGTGTCTCGGAACTGCCGGGTCTGGTTGCGGAGAGCCAGGAGGTACCTGTAGATGTCCGGGGGAGTTTTCTGGGGAGGCTGCTCCCAACCTTCCTTGACTAGGCTGAGGGGGCCCCGGACGGGGTGCCCGTACAGGAGTTCAAATGGGCTGAAGCCGAGGGACTTCTGCGGGACCTCCCGATAGGCAAACAGGAGGCAGGGAAGTAGCACGTCCCACTGGCGTCGAAGGGGTTCTTCTAGGCCCATAATCATCCCCTTGAGGGTGCAGTTGAACCTCTCGACCAGTCCGTTTCCTTGCGGGTGATAGGGGGTCGTGAATTTGTAGGTGACCCCGCATTGTTGCCAAAGAGACTTCATATATCTGGAGATAAAGTTCGTGCCCCTGTCACTGACTACCTCCCGAGGGAACCCCACCCGGGAGAAGATCCCCATCAGGGCCCGGCCCACCACGGGGGCCGTCACCGTCCGAAGAGGGATGGCCTCGGGATAGCGAGTGGCGTTGTCTACGAGGACCAGGATGAACCGGTGTCCTTGGGCTGTTCGAGGGTCGAGGGGCCCCACAATGTCTATTCCCACTCGTTCAAACGGGGTGGTGACGACAGGAAAGGGTTGCAATGGTGCTTTGATTTTTCGGCCACTTTTTCCGCTGGCCTGGCAGGTGGGGCAGGCCTTGCAGTGGTTGGTGACATCCTTTCGCATGTGGGGCCAGAAAAAATGGGTCACCAGGCGGTCGTAGGTTTTATCCTGCCCCAGGTGTCCGGCAAGGGAAACATCGTGGGCTAAGTTCAGGAGGAAGTCTCGGAAGCGAAGGGGCACCACCAGCACCCGACTGGCCCCTAGTTCCGCCACTTTCTGCTCGCTGTAGAGCAGGTCTTGGTCCCAGTAGATCCAGTGGGCCCCCGAGGTATCCCCGGTGCTCTGGGCCAGGGCTTGCTGCCGGAGTCCTTCGAGAGAGGGACAGGTTTTCTGTTCGGCCCGGAATTGTTCCTGCGTGGGGCCTCCCTCCTGCCGCCATTGTGCCAGGTCAGGGACGTCCCGAAGCTGGTCGGATCCTTCTTCGGTTTGGGTCAATGGACTGGCTCCTGGGGCGGCCTCCTCTGGGATGAGCGCGGGAGGAGGTTCTGGCCACTCGGGCTCTTCTGGGCTGGGGACCGCGCGGGCGGTCATGGACCGGGTCGTGACGCAGACCCATTCGGGGAGGCCAAGCATCCCCAGGTGCTCCCTCCGTTCGACAGCCGCCCATGGAGAGCTTTCAAGGTCGTTTCCTAGGAGGCAGTCCACGGGGGCATCATCGCGGACAGTTACTTTTAACATCCCTGTTACTCCTCCCCACTCGAAGGGGACGCAGGCCATGTGGCATAGGCTTTCGGAGTTGTCGGCTGATCGGACAGGGCAAAGAATGTTCGGCAAGATTTGGTCGGGAGTGACGAGGTGGCGTCGGACCGCCGTTACACTGGCCCCGGTGTCGCGGAGGGCTTCCGCCCGGCGGCCATTAATGTTGACCCATTGACCGTACTTCTGGGTGTTGGCGGGAAGGGGGGCCCGCGGAATCATGTCTCTCTCCCCTAAGCAGACCAGTGCCATGGCGGCGGGCGCCCATTCAGAGGGATCGGTCTCGTACTCTTCTTGGTCTTCCGGGATTAGTTCTTCCCCTAGGGCCGCCGCTGCAACTTGGCGGGGGGTAGTGTTCGGAGTCTTTGGGCAGTTGGGATCACTGGCGTAGTGGCCGGGTCGCTGGCACCTGTGGCACGTAATGTTGGCCCGGAAACCGGCCCGGACGGCAGGGCTTCCTCGGCCAACCGGGGTCGAGGGGTTTCTGGGGGGTGACGAGGGGCCGGGGTCTCTCCCCCGACCCTGACTCCCTCCTCCCCCTCGGGGGCGATACGGTCTGGATAATTCGCTGGGTGCGTTCCGGCCAACTCGGGTGCTTTCCCACCGGTCGGCTTCGACGGCGAGTTGTCGAGGGTCGGTTAGCTTACTGTCCAGGAGGTGTTGCCGGAGCTCCACGAAGCAGTTGTTCGACAGGTGTTCCCATACGATAAGGTCAAAGAGTTGTTCGTAGGTGGTTACTTTGTTGCCCTTGATCCACCCCTCGAAGGCTCGGCTAAAAAAGTTCACGTACTCCACCCAAGTTGTACCCGGAATCCGTTTGCAGTCGCGGAACCGTTGGCGGTACATCTCAGGTGTGAGCCCGTATCGAGGTAGGAGGGCGGCCTTCATGTGGTCGTAGGAGGTCATCAGCTGGTCCGGGAGTTGCAGCAGGGCGTCCCGCCCTTCGTTGACAAACCTCCCCCATAATCCGGCTCCCCAATCGCTTCGGGGAATCCGGTGGGAGGTCATTGCCACCTCATAGGCTTTAAACCACTGCTGTATATCATCGTTCTTGTGGTATTCCCGGATGACATCTTTGGGGATGTGAACCTTGGGTTCGGTCGAGGCAGACGGGGTCGGTCGTTCGGGGAGCCCGAGGTCTTTATTCTGTTTCTGGATCTCCAGTGCTTTGAGATCGCGCTCATGTTCGTACTCTAGTTTCTTTTCCTCTAGCTCTCTCTGTCTTTGCTTGTCTTCTCGCTCTTCCTTGAGCCGTAAGTGTTCCAGGGTTATTTTTTGTTCGGCCAGCTTGAGTTCTCCATCCAAGCGAAGTCGGGCTAGTTCTAATTCGTGGAGTCTGGTTTTTTCTCTTTCTCGGATCTCTTCCAGGGAGAGACCCGCTCTTTCTTTAGTTGGTGCGGGGCTCGTTTCGGTCGTTTGTGTTCGGGGTACGGCCGTACCCGTTTCCGCCCAGGCTTCTAGGGCTCGTTTGAAGTCTTCCTTCGTACTCAGACCCGTGGTTGGGAGACCAAGTTCCATGCAATATTGCTTCAGTTCTCGGTGGTTGTAGTCTTCCAATTTTTCCATCTGGAATTTCTCCGTTGTTCCGCTCTCTGTTGTCATGGTGGTCGTGGGTCGTGGGTCGGGTGACTTTCTGTACGATTATGCGTAGGTTCGGATCCCACCGCTGCCACCAATGTTAGACGGGGACCCTGAGGGTCGGCCGGTTACTGCGGGAGAGATCCCCGAGGGGGACCGTCTCCGGTGATCGTACAGACAAGTTACCTCCCTCCCCACAAACAGGCACCACACCAAGTCGAGTTCAATGCTTTATATAAGGTTCTTAAGGCAAGGATATCAGCGATACAGGATATCTCGGACCCGGGGGTCCTCTCACTTCTAGTCTCTGTAGGGAAAGGGGGTAGCGGGACAGTCTTGGTACCGGATCGGTACAGGTAGTGGTAAGGGGCGAGCTCACAATCCTCGAGCTGGAGGGTCTGTGGATCGGGCCGCGGCAGCGCCAGCAGGCCAAGATGGTAGTCTCACAAGGCAGAGGGCCGCGGCAGCGCCAGCAGGCCAAGATGGTAGTCTCACAAGGCAGAGGGCCGCGGCAGCGCCAGCAGGCCAAGATGGTAGTCTCACAAGGCAGAGGGCCGCGGCAGCGCCAGCAGGCCAAGTCGATGGTTTCACGAGGCAGAGGGCCGCGGCAGCGCCAGCAGGCCAAGATGGTTGGTTTCACGAGGCAGAGGGCCGCGGCAGCGCCAGCAGGCCAAGATGGTTTCACTAGGCAGAGGGCCGCGGCAGCGCCAGCAGGCCAAGACGATGGTTTCACGAGGCAGAGGGCCGCGGCAGCGCCAGCAGGCCAGTCACGGATGAGTTCTTCTCGGGTCTCTCGACTCCAGGATACAACTGCCTTCCTGGTCTGGCACTGCCCCAGTTATAGGTCTGGTCCCCTTTGATGTCCGGACCCTCGCGCCTGGGGGCCGGGAGGTCCGGGATGAGGGAGTCCAGACACCCAGCAGGGGGGTGGAGCCAGCGCCCAGGGCGGCCGGGGTGATCGACACCTGGCGGAGGGGAGCCGTTGACGATTCCTTCTCTCATTGATTTGCCAAGTGGTCACTCTGCCTCCTGGGGGGAGGTTGGTGCCCCGATGTCGGGGCCGGCCGGGCCCAGGGTTAGGGTCGAGTTGAGGCCACGCGGCCTCGTGCTGCAGTGCCCCAAGATGGCGGCCGGTTCGATGTCGTGGTGTGGATGGTGACCCGGGCCAGCTGGGTCCGGGGCTGGTGTCTTGTAGTGGAGGGATTGCAGGGTACTTCGGGTGGTCGTTTAGGGACTCTGGCTGGGGATGCAGGGAGAGCCAGGGTCCAGGTCCTACTGCGGGGAGGGGGGCAGCCCGACCATGCGGCCTGTCCAACAATAGGGAGTGGAGAGTGCATAGGGAGTGCAGAGTGCATAGGGAGTGGAGAGTGCATAGGGAGTGGAGAGTGCATAGGGAGTGGAGAGTGCATAGGGAGTGGAGAGTGCATAGGGAGTGGAGAGTGGAGAGTGCAGAGGGAGTGGAGAGTGGAGAGTGCAGAGGGAGTGGAGAGTGCATAGGGAGTGCAGAGTGGAGAGTGCATAGGGAGTGCAGAGTGGAGAGTGCATAGGGAGTGCAGAGTGCATAGGGAGTGGAGAATGGAGAGTGCATAGGGAGTGGAGAGTGGAGAGTGCATAGGGAGTGGAGAGTGGAGAGTGCATAGGGAGTGGAGAGTGGAGAGTGCAGAGGGAGTGGAGAGTGCATAGGGAGTGGAGAGTGCATAGGGAGTGGAGAGTGCATAGGGAGTGCAGAGTGCATAGGGAGTGGAGAGTGCATAGGGAGTGGAGAGTGCATAGGGAGTGGAGAGTGGAGAGTGCATAGGGAGTGGAGAGTGGAGAGTGCATAGGGAGTGGAGAGTGCATAGGGAGTGGAGAGTGGAGAGTGCATAGGGAGTGCAGAGTGCATAGGGAGTGGAGAGTGCATAGGGAGTGGAGAGTGGAGAGTGCATAGGGAGTGCATAGGGAGTGGAGAGTGCATAGGGAGTGGAGAGTGCATAGGGAGTGGAGAGTGCATAGGGAGTGGAGAGTGTATAGGGAGTGCAGAGTGCATAGAGAGTGGAGAGTGCATAGGGAGTGGAGAGTGCATAGGGAGTGGAGAGTGGAGAGTGCATAGGGAGTGGAGAGTGCATAGGGAGTGGAGAGTGGAGAGTGCAGAGGGAGTGGAGAGTGGAGAGTGCATAGGGAGTGCAGAGTGCATAGGGAGTGCAGAGTGCATAGGGAGCGCAGAGTGTAGAGTGCATAGGGAGTGTAGAGTGCATAGGGAGTGCAGAGTGCATAGGGAGTGGAGAGTGGAAAGTGCATAGGGAGTGCATAGGGAGTGCAGAGTGCATAGGGAGTGCAGAGTGGAGAGTGCATAGGGAGTGCAGAGTGCATAGGGAGTGCAGAGTGGAGAGTGCATAGGGAGTGGAGAGTGCATAGGGAGTGGAGAGTGCATAGGGAGTGGAGAGTGCATAGGGAGTGCAGAGTGCATAGGGAGTGCAGAGTGGAGAGTGCATAGGGAGTGGAGAGTGGATAGTGCATAGGGAGTGGAGAGTGAAGAGTGCATAGGGAGTGGAGAGTGCATAGGGAGTGGAGAGTGCATAGGGAGTGGAGAGTGCATAGGGAGTGGAGAGTGCATAGGGAGTGGAGAGTGCATAGGGAGTGCAGAGTGGAGAGTGCTTTGGGAGTGCAGAGTGGAGAGTGCATAGGGAGTGCAGAGTGCATAGGGAGTGGAGAGTGGAGAGTGCATAGGGAGTGGAGAGTGGAGAGTGCATAGGGAGTGGAGAGTGCATAGGGAGTGGAGAGTGGAGAGCGCATAGGGAGTGCAGAGTGGAGAGTGCATAGGGAGTGCAGAGTGCATAGGGAGTGGAGAGTGGAGAGTGCATAGGGAGTGGAGAGTGGAGAGTGCATAGGGAGTGGAGAGTGGAGAGTGCATAGGGAGTGCGTAGGGAGTGGAGAGTGCATAGGGAGTGGAGAGTGCATAGAGAGTGCAGAGTGCATAGAGAGTGCAGAGTGCATAGAGAGTGCAGAGTGCATAGAGAGTGCAGAGTGGAGAGTGCATAGGGAGTGCAGAGTGCATGGAGAGTGCATAGGGAGTGGAGAGTGCATAGAGAGTGGAGAGTGCATAGAGAGTGCAGAGTGCATAGAGAGTGCAGAGTGCATAGAGAGTGCAGAGTGGAGAGTGCATAGGGAGTGCAGAGTGCATGGAGAGTGCATAGGTAGTGGAGAGTGCATAGGGAGTGGAGAGTGAATAGGGAGTGCAGAGTGCATAGGGAGTGGAGAGTGGAGAGTGCATAGGGAGTGGAGAGTGCATAGGGAGTGGAGAGTGCATAGGGAGTGGAGAGTGGAGAGTGCATAGGGAGTGGAGAGTGGAGAGTGCATAGGGAGTGCGTAGGGAGTGGAGAGTGCATAGGGAGTGGAGAGTGCATAGAGAGTGCATAGAGAGTGCAGAGTGCATAGAGAGTGCAGAGTGCATAGAGAGTGCAGAGTGCATAGAGAGTGCAGAGTGGAGAGTGCAGAGTGGAGAGTGCATAGGGAGTGCAGAGTGTATGGAGAGTGCATAGGGAGTGGAGAGTGCATAGAGAGTGGAGAGTGCATAGAGAGTGCAGAGTGCATAGAGAGTGCAGAGTGGAGAGTGCATAGGGAGTGCAGAGTGCATGGAGAGTGCATAGGGAGTGGAGAGTGCATAGGGAGTGGAGAGTGCATAGGGAGTGGAGAGTGAATAGGGAGTGGAGAGTGCATAGGGAGTGGAGAGTGCATAGGGAGTGGAGAGTGCATAGGGAGTGGAGAGTGCATAGGGAGTGCAGAGTGCATAGGGAGTGGAGAGTGCATAGGGAGTGCAGAGTGCATAGGGAGTGCAGAGTGCATAGGGAGTGCAGAGTGCATAGGGAGTGCAGAGTGCATAGGGAGTTGTTAGAAAGGCGATCCCGGGGTAGGCAGAAGATGTCTGACTGACCACCCCTAGGTCCACCCCTCCGTCGAGAAGTAGCTGAGCGTTATCGAGAGGCCTCCTGGGTGAGGGTCCTCTCCTAGGATCGTACAGCAGGGTAACCACAACACTACAAACGGACACCACACAAGAGGTTAAGTTCTTAGGCTTTATCAGGAATTAAGGTTGCTGGGTCTCAGCGGTATATACAGGCAGATTGAGGGATCTGTAGAGTCTCGTAAAAGGGACAGGGTAGCGGGACAGTCTCGGTATGGATACAGGAAGGGATACCCTGCGCACAGCTCTCAATCCTCGAGCCGGGGGTTCCGAGAGGTCGAGCCGCGGCAGCGCCAGCAGGACTCGACAGGTGGTCTTAACGGAGAGGAGGCCGCGGCAGCGCCAGCAGGCTCTCACGATGGTTCAGCCGCGGCAGCGCCAGCAGGCTCTCAAGATGGTTCAGCCGCGGCAGCGCCAGCAGGCTCTTAAGATGGTTTCATCCGCGGCAGCGCCAGCAGGCTCTCAGGTGGTTCAGCCGCGGCAGCGCCAGCAGGCTCTTAAGATGGTACAGCAAAGGTGGGCCGCGGCAGCGCCAGCAGGCTCTCAGGTGGTTCAGCCGCGGCAGCGCCAGCAGGCTCTTAAGATGGTACAGCAAAGGTGGGCCGCGGCAGCGCCAGCAGGCTCTCAGGGTCTCTTCAGGTTACAGGCAATGAGTTCTTCTGGTGTCGGCTGTGACAGCGTCAGCAGGGCTTCCAGTCCAGGATACAACTGGCGTCCTACTCCGGGGCTTGCCCAGATATAGGACTGGAGTCCTTTGATGTCCGGACCCTCGCGCCTGGGGGTCAGAGGGGCCGGGATGTTGGTGTCCAGACACCCGGCAGGGGGGTGGAGCCAGCGCCCAGGGAGGCCGGAGGGCGATCGATACTAGGCGTCCGGGGACGGCTGGAGGGCCATCGAATCTCCCTTTTCTCCGGGATCTGTCGAGTGGCCACTCGACCACCTGGGTGGATCTTGGTGCCTCGATGTCTGGGCTTCGCTGGGGCCTGGGCCGGGGCCGAGGCCACGTGGTCGTGACGTGGTGGGCCCAAGATGGAGTCGGGCGCGGCCTCGTGCTTAGGTCGTGAGGGGCCCATGATGGAGCCAGGCCGGTAGTGGGGGTCCGGGATGGTGACCGGACCAACAATGTTGGGGCGTGCAGTGTTGGGCAAAAGGGCTGCCCGATGCTGGGTGGAGGGCCGATGTCGTCCTGGGCCTGCCATGCGGGAGGGGTAGGACCACGCCATGAGGCCGGGTCCAACACGTGTCCCCCCCAGCTGAAGGCAGGGGAGAGTCACCCATCTTCTTGGGGATTCTCCTTGCCGAGGCGGAAGAATCGGGACAGGCCGTCAGCATTGGCGTGGTCGTTGCCGGGGCGATGCTCCACCGTGAAGTCCATCTCTTGCAGGGAGATGGACCATCGCAACAGTTTCGGGTTTTCTCCCCGCATCTGCATCAACCACCGCAGGGGCCGGTGGTCGGTCTGGACCCGGAAGTGGGTGCCAAAGAGGTAGGGCCGGAGCTTCTTTAGTGCCCACACGACGGCGAAGGCTTCCCTCTCGATGGTGCTCCAGCGCTGTTCTCTGGCCAGCAGCCGCCGGCTGATGAAGGCAACGGGAAGGTCGATTCCCTCAGGGTTCACTTTTGAGAGGACCGCCCCAATGCCGTGCTCCGAGGCGTCGGTTTGGACCACAAACTCTCCGCTGTAGTCGGGGGCCTGGAGCACAGGGGCGGTGCACATGGCAGTCTTTAGAGCCTCGAAGGCAGCTTGGCACTCTGGGGTCCAGCGCACCTTCTGGGGTAGCCTCTTGGAGGTCAGTTCTGTGAGGGGCCCCACAATGCTTCCATAGTCTTTTATGAAGTGCCGATAGTATCCTGTGAGCCCCAGGAAGGCTCGGACGGCTGTTTGGGTGATCGGGGGCTCCCAGGCCTGGATGGCGTCAATCTTTGGCTGGAGGGGAGCCACCAGGCCGCTCCCCACTCGGTGTCCCAGATACGTCACGGACCCTTGGCCGATATGTCACTTGCTGGCCTTTATTGTTAGTCCGGCCCGTCGGAGGGCCGACAGGACCTCCCGGAGGTGGGTCAGGTGCTCACCCCAGTGGCGGCTGTACACTGCAATGTCGTCTAGATAGGCGGCACTGAATTCTTCTAGTCCGGCCAGTACCCGGTTCACAAGTCTCTGAAAGGTGGCCGGGGCGTTTTTCATGCCGAAGGGCATCACTTTGAAGTGGTAGTGGCCATCAGGGGTCGAGAAGACCGATCGCTCTTGTGCTCCAGGGGTGAGGCCGAACTGCCAATACCCCGCCGTGAGGTCGAAGATGCTGAGATATTTGGCGGCCCCCAGGCGATCGATCAGTTCATCCGCCCGGGGGATGGGATGTGCGTCGGTCCGGGTGACTGCATTCAGCCCCCGGTAGTCAACACAGAACCGGAGCTCCGGGGGTGTGCCAGGGACGGTGGCTTTAGGGACCAGGACAACAGGACTGGCCCAGGGACTGTCGGAGGGTTCGACTACCCCCAGAGCTAGCATCTTGGCCACTTCGGATTGAATGCAGGCCCGAACTCGGTCGGGCACTCGGAAAGCTCGGTGTCTTACAGGCGGGTTGTCTCCGGTGTCCACATCGTGGACACACCACCGGGTGACTCCAGGGGTGAGGGAAAATAGGTCTGCAAATTGCCCCAGCAGCTCCCGGCAGTCTTGGTGCTGTTCTGGGGTCAGGGTAGAGGAGAGTGTGACCCCTTCGATGGAGCCGTCTTTCTCGGTGATGCTCATGAGATCTGGTATGGGTTCGGAGTCGTCTTCAGCTCCGTCATCGGTCACTAGCAGCAGACTTAGTTCAGTGCGGGCGAAGTGTGGCTTGAGCCGGTTGGCGTGCAGAACCCGGAGGGGGTTCCGGGGGGATTCCAGGTCCACCAGGTAAGTGACGGGGCTCTTGCGCTCCACCACTTTGAAGGGCCCCGTCCATTTGTCCTGGAGGGCGCAAGGTTCAATCGGGGACATGACCCAGACTTGCTGGCCCGGCTCGAATTCGATGGATGAGGCGTTCTGGTCATACCAGCGTTTCATCTCCTCCTGACTGGCCTCGAGGTTGGCCTCGGCAAGTTCCCGGAACTTCCGAGTCTGGTTGCGGAGTGTCAGGAGGTACTGGTAGACATCTGGTGGGGCACCTCGGACAGCCGTCTCCCAGCCTTCTTTGACCAGGCTGAGGGGGCCTCGGACCGGGTGCCCATACAATAGTTCGAAGGGGCTGAACCCTAGGGACTTCTGGGGTACCTCTCGATACGCAAACAGGAGGCAGGGCAGCAGGACGTCCCATCTGCGTCGTAGTGGCTCGTCTAAGCCCTGGATCATCCCCTTCAGTGTTCGGTTAAACCGTTCTACAAGTCCATTTCCTTGGGGGTGATACGGGGTGGTGAACTTATATGTGACCCCGCACTGTTGCCACAGGGATCGCATATGCTTGGAGATAAAGTTTGTACCCCGATCACTCACGACTTCTCGGGGGAAGCCGACTCTGGAGAAGATCCCCGTCAGGGCTCGGCCTACTACGGGGGCCGTGATGGTTCGGAGGGGGATGGCCTCAGGATAGCGGGTGGCATGGTCCACCAGAACGAGGATGAAGCGGTGCCCCTGAGAGGTGCGGGGGTCCAAGGGTCCCACAATGTCGATCCCTACTCTCTCGAAGGGGGTGGTGACCACAGGAAAGGGCTGGAGTGGGGCCTTGACTTTTCCCCCGCTCTTCCCGCTGGCTTGACACGTCGGACAGGATCGGCAGTGGTTGTGCACATCGTTGCGCATCTTCGGCCAGTAGAAATGGGTCACCAGGCGGCTGTAAGTTTTATCCTGCCCCAGGTGCCCGGCGAGGGGCACGTCGTGTGCCAAGTACAAGAGAAAGTCTCTGAAACGGAGGGGAACGACCAGTACTCGGCTGGCCCCTAGTTTGGCAACTTTCTGCTCGCTGTAGAGTAGGTCGTGGTCCCAATAGACCCAGTGGGACCCCGAGGGGCCTCCAGCGGCTTGAGTGGCGGCTTGTTGTCGGATTCCCTCGAGGGAGGGACATGTTTTCTGTTCCTGCCGGAATTGTTCGCGGGTGGGGCCACCTTCTTGGCGCCATTGAGCTAGTTCTGGAAGGTGGCCGAGCTCGGTGAGGTCTTCATGGTTGGGCCCCTGGGGGCCAGGTTCAGGGTCGGCGTCCTCGGGGACGGCGGGCGGTGGCGGTGCGGGCCACTCTGGTTCCTCGGTCGGAGCATCCTCCGGTGGGGCGAAGGCTCGGGCGGACATGGAGCGGGTGGTCGCACAGACCCACTCTGGAAGGCCTAGCATCCCCAGATGCTCTCTCCGCTCGACGCTGGCCCAGGGGGAACTTTCCAGGTCGTTCCCGAGGAGGCAGTCCACGGGGGCATCGTCCCGGACAGTCACCTTCAGCATACCCGACACCCCTCCCCATTCGAAGGGGATGCGGGCCATCTGGCACAAACTCTCAGAGTTGTCCGCCGTCCGCACCGGGCACATGATATTGGGGAGAATTTGCTCTGGGGTCACCAAGTGGCGTCGGACCGCTGTTACGCTGGCTCCAGTGTCTCGGAGGGCTTCGGCCCGGCGGCCGTTGATGGTGACCCATTGGCGATATTTCTGGGTGTTGCCTGGAATCGGGTCTCGGGAGACCATGTCTCGATCACCCAGGCATGCCAAGACCATGGCGGCGGGCTCCCACTCGGCCTGTTCGGGGTGTTTGTCGTCTTCCTCGCCTCTTTCTTCCCCCAGGGCGGCGGGCGCGATCTGGCGGTTGGGAGGACCGGTGGTGCCGGGTCGCTGGTTCATCGGACAGAGGGGGTCATTCGCGTAGTGACCCTGTCGCTGGCATCTGTGGCACGTCACATTCAGGCGGGGCCCGGGTCGGGCTAGGGGAACCCCCCTTCAGCCCAGGGCTGGTGAAGTGGAGGTAGGGGAGGACCCCGTGGGGGTGTCTCGTCCCCTGCTCTGGCCTCCTCCGCCGCCTCGTGGTCGGTGGTTCCCCGGGGATCCCCGGCCGTCGTCTCCCATCGGACTCCGGGGGACTCGGGTGCTCACCCATCTATCCGCCTCGACAGCGAGTTTTCGGGGCTCAGTCAGTTTGCTGTCGAGGAGGTGCTGCCGGAGTTCAATGAAGCAGTTGTTGGACAGATGTTCCCATATAATGAGGTCGACCAACTTCTGGTAGGTGGTGACCTTGCTGCCTTTGATCCACCCCTCGAAGGCTCTGCTGTAAAAGTTCACGTATTCCACCCAAGTGGTACCGGGGATTTTTTTACAGTCTCGGAATCGCTGCCGGTACATCTCGGGGGTGAGTCCATAGCGAGTGAGGAGAGCGGTTTTCATGTGCTCGTACGAGGTCATCTCGGCGTCGGGGAGCTCCAGCAGGGCGTCTCTCCCCTCATTGACAAACTTCCCCCACAGGCCGGCGCCCCAGTCCTTGAGGGGTACTCGATGTGCGGTCATGGCGACCTCGTAGGCTTTGAACCACTGTTGGATGTCGTCGTTCTTGTAATATTCCTTGACGACATCCTTGGGTATGTGCACCTTTGTGTCCAAGGGCGGGGGCGAGGTCTTGCCCCCGGAGGCGTTGGCATCATTCGTGTTGGCCTTGAGTTCTAGTTCTTTTAGGCCGCGCTCATGCTTGAGCATGAGTCTCTTTTCTTTGAGGTCTCTTTGTCTTCGCTTCTCTTCCAGGTCTCCTTCTAGCCGTAGTTGCTCGAGTGCGATTTTCCTTTCCGCCAGCTGTAGTTCTCCATCCAACCGGAGTCGGGCGAGCTCCAACTCGTGGATCCGGTTCCTCTCTCGCTCTCGGGCGTCTTCGTGGGGGCTCGTGCCTGGATTGGCGGGTCTCTCCCCCGCTGGGGTCGTGTCGGTCTCCGGGCGTCTGCTCGGGCCCGGGTTGTCTTCATTCCGGGGTGGTGTATCATCGGCGTACACCCATGCTTGTAGGGCTGATTTAAAGTCTTCCTTGGTGCTTAGCCCAGTGGTAGCGATGCCCAGATCTTTGCAGAATTGTTTTAATTCTTTGTGACTGTAATCTTCAATTTTTTCTTTCTGGAATTCCGTAGTCGGTCTTGTCTCTTGCGTAGTCATGGTCGTAGTGTGTTTTTCTCGGTAGTGAGTGAATCACCCTCTGTACGATCTGCGTCGGCTTGGATCCCGTCGCTTGCCACCAATGAATGAATGAATGAATGAAATTATTTATAGAGCGCACGGTGGCCAAACGGCTTCCTGGCGCTGAGAGCTCTAGGGAACAGAACAAACAGGGCCAAGGAGATTTAACAGGGGTAGGCCAGTGCAAACAAGAATGTTTTAAGCGCTTTACGGAAGTGTGAAAAGATAGGAATAGAACGCATAGAGAGAGGAAGGGAATTCCAAAACCGGGGTGCAAGAACAGAAAATCTAGTCCCACCAGTGCGAGTTTTGCAGAAACGGGGAACAGTGAGGAGGGCAGAGGAAGATGAACGGAGAGTGCGGACAGGGGTGTGGGAGGAAATCAGAGAGTTGATGAACGCCGGTGCAGAGCGATCAAAGGCCCGATAAACAAGGCAACCTAGTTTAAACAAGGATCTCTGCAGGATGGGTAACCAGTGAAGGGATTTGAGGACAGGAGTGATATGGTGAGTTTTGGGCAAGTGAAAGATGAGACGGGCAGCCTGATTTTGGATTGCTTGAAGGAGGCGGGTTTCGTAGGCAGGAATACCCACGAACAAGCTGTTTCCATAATCAAGGCGGGAAGTGATGAGGGCAGAAATGATAATTTTGAGAGATTCAAGGGAAAAGAAACGAGAAATTTTTCGGATCAACCGAAGGGAGAGGAAGCAGGAGGATACTACAGCACTGACCTGGCCATGCATGGACAGGTCCTGGCTGACCTTAATGCCCAATGTTTTAACGGAGGCAACCGGGGTGGGAGGGGGGCCAAGGATAGGGGGCCAAAAAGCAGAGGACCAAGGGCTGGATGAGCCGCCAGTCAGGACAAGCTCAGTCTTATCTGGATTGAGCTTGAGGTGATTGGCGCTCGTCCACCCAGAAATAAAGACCATGGTGGAACGAAAAAAGGATAGGGAGTGAGAAGAAGAAGAGAGATCAAAGACAAGCTGGAGGTCGTCTGCGTAGTTAAACACCGAGACCCCCAGCTTAAGGAGAGAAGAAATAAGTGGGTGAATATAAAGGTTGAAAAGAAGAGGAGAGAGGGAAGAGCCTTGGGGAACCCCACAGGGCACCGGGAGGGGGGGAGCAGAAAAACTGGGGAGGTGGACAGCTTGAGAACATCCTGTTAAAAAGGACGTGATCCAGGAAAGGGCAGAGCCTCGAATGCCCGCTGTGCTGACACGGTCCAAAAGAATGTTATGGTCGACCATGTCAAACGCAGCGGACAGGTCGAGGAGAACCAGAGCTTGGGGAGAATTGGTGTCAGCCTTGGCTTTCAGCTCGTCGAGAACGGCGAGCACCACAGATTCGGTCGAATGACCCGAGCGGAAACCTGCTTGATGAGAAGCAAGAAGTTGGTTCTGCTCAACATAAGTAGAAAGACAGGAAGTGACGTAGGATTCCAGAATTTTAGCAAGATAGGGAAGAAGAGAGATGGGCCTGAAGTTAGAAGGGAGAGAGGAATCAAGACCAGGTTTTTTAAGAATGGGGGAAACAATGGCAGATTTAAATGAAGAAGGGACCGATCCAGTGGAAAGAGAAGCATTAAGGTGAGAAAGAGGGGTAGCGGGACAAGAAGAAAAGAGAGTTTTAAGAATGCGAGCAGGGGCACAATCGGTGGGAGAGCCAGACTTGATTTTTGTGAGCAGAGCTAAGAAGGAATCCAGGGAAAGGGGCGGGAAAAAGGAGAAGGAAGAATTAGACACAGAGGGGACCGAATGAAGTGGAGTAAAAGGAGTGATAGAAATGTTGGATTTAATTTTAGCGATCTTCTCGATGAAGAAGTCGTTTAAAGAAGAACAGAGGGCCTGGGAGGGAATAAAGTTAGGGCAAGCACGATCAGAAGTGGCCAAGTTGTTGACCAAGGAGAAGATCTCTTTAGATTTGTTAGCCGAGAGGATTACTTGTTCGGAGAAGTACTTGGTCTTGGTCACAAGAATGGCTTTCTTGTACTCTTTAAGAAGAGATTTGTATTTGTCCTTGAGGTCGGGGCAGTAGCTACGGCGCCAAAGGTGCTCAGAGCGTCTGAGTTCCAATTTGAGGACCTTAAGCTCAGAGTTAAACCAACGATGAGCCTCGTGTGGACGAATGGACTTAACTAGCTTGAGAGGGGCTACAAGGTTGCAGGCAGACGATAACCAGTTGCCAACTGCAGCGGCCTGTGAATCAAGGGAAGTGCCATTGAGGTCTGGAGGGGAAGAAGCAAGGGAGTAAGAGAGGGAAAGCAGGTCAGCATGATTCCAGCTACGTGTAAAAACGTTCTTGGGACGAGGGTGTTTGTGAGGGGAACCAATGTTGATAGTGAAGGAGATGAGAGAATGGTCGGACCAGGTACAAGGGAGGATGCTGGGGGGGGAAACTATGTCCAGGGATGACCAAACTTGGTCCAAAGTGTGTCCAAGATTGTGAGTAGGGATCAATACATGGGACTTGAAGTTGAGACATAAAAGAGTGGCCGTGAAGTCCTTGGACGCTAGGTCCTCCCTGCGGTCACCAGGCCAGTAATTAAAATCACCTAGCAGGAGAACAGAAGAGTTGTTAACTACAAGCGTAGCGAGAAGTTCCTGCAGGGAGGCCACAAACAGAGGCATACTCAGGGGGGGGCGATAGACAAGGACGACAGTAAGAGGTGCGGAAAGATTAGTGGAGCGGGCGACCAGAAAGTCCACCCCAGCTATAGAAGGTTGGGAGAGAAGCTGGAATTGAAGGGTGGATCGAGCAATCATGGCAACACCCCCCCCGGTCTTGCCGTCGGGGCGGTCAGCCCGGAGGGCATAATAAGAGTCGAGGAGGATGGCTAGAATGTCAGGGAGAGAAGCCTCAGAGAACCATGTTTCTGTTAAAAACAGAATATCAGGGGAGTCTGTGGTAAGGAGGTTGAACAGTGCTAGATGATGCTTGCCTGCCGAGCGAGTGTTGAGGAGGTAGGCAGAGGCAGTGTGAGAAGGTGGTGAGGATGTAATGGGGGGAAGTCTGGTGTCCAGAATGGGCAAGGGAGGCGTAGAGCGCGGAGAAGTGACACAGCCTAAGTGGGGGACCAATGTTAGAAAGGCGATCCCGGGGGAGGCAGAAGATGTCTGACTGACCACCCCTAGGTCCACCCCTCCGTCGAGAAGTAGCCGAGCGTTATCGAGAGGCCTCCTGGGTGAGGGTCCTCTCCTAGGATCGTACAGCAGGGTAACCACAACACTACAAACGGACACCACACAAGAGGTTAAGTTCTTAGGCTTTATCAGGAATAAAGGTTGCTGGGTCTCAGCGGTATATACAGGCAGATCGAGGGATCTGTAGAGTCTCGTAAAAGGGACAGGGTAGCGGGACAGTCTCGGTATGGATACAGGAAGGGATACCCTGCGCACAGCTCTCAATCCTCGAGCCGGGGGTTCCGAGAGGTCGAGCCGCGGCAGCGCCAGCAGGACTCGACAGGTGGTCTTAACGGAGAGGAGGCCGTGGCAGCGCCAGCAGGCTCTCACGATGGTTCAGCCGCGGCAGCGCCAGCAGGCTCTCAAGATGGTTCAGCCGCGGCAGCGCCAGCAGGCTCTTAAGATGGTTTCAGCCACGGCAGCGCCAGCAGGCTCTCAGGTGGTTCAGCCGCGGCAGCGCCAGCAGGCTCTTAAGATGGTACAGCAAAGGTGGGCCGCGGCAGCGCCAGCAGGCTCTCAGGGTCTCTTCAGGTTACAGGCAATGAGTTCTTCTGGTGTCGGCCGTGACAGCGTCAGCAGGGCTTCCAGTCCAGGATACAACTGGCGTCCTACTCCGGGGCTGGCCCAGATATAGGACTGGAGTCCTTTGATGTCCGGACCCTCGCGCCTGGGGGTCAGAGGGGCCGGGATGTTGGTGTCCAGACACCCGGCAGGGGGGTGGAGCCAGCGCCCAGGGAGGCCGGAGGGCGATCGATACTAGGCGTCCGGGGACGGCTGGAGGGCCATCGAAACTCCCTTTTCTCCAGGATCTGTCGAGTGGCCACTCGACCACCTGGGTGGATCTTGGTGCCTCGATGTCTGGGCTTCGCTGGGGCCTGGGCCGGGGCCGAGGCCACGTGGTCGTGACGTGGTGGGCCCAAGATGGAGTCGGGCGCGGCCTCGTGCTTAGGTCGTGAGGGGCCCATGATGGAGCCAGGCCGGTAGTGGGGGTCCGGGATGGTGACCGGACCAACAATGTTGGGGCGTGCAGTGTTGGGCAAAAGGGCTGCCCGATGCTGGGTGGAGGGCCGATGTCGTCCTGGGCCCGCCATGCGAGAGGGGTAGGACCACGCCATGAGGCCGGATCCAACAGGAGTGGAGAGTGCATAGGGAGTGGAGAGTGGAGAGTGCATAGGGAGTGCAGAGTGCATAGGGAGTGCAGAGTGCATGGGGAGTGCAGAGTAGAGAGTCCATAGGGAGTGCAGAGTGCATAGGGAGTGCAGAGTGGAGAGTGCATAGGGAGTGGAGAGTGGAGAGTGCATGGGGAGTTTAGAGTGGAGAGTGCATAGGGAGTGCAGAGTGGAGAGTGCACAGGGAGTGCATAGGGAGTGCAGAGTGCATAGAGAGTGCATAGGGAGTGGAGAGTGGAGAGTGCATAGGGAGTGCAGAGTGCATAGGGAGTGCAGAGTGGAGAGTGCATAGGGAGTGCAGAGTGCATAGGGAGTGGAGAGTGGAAAGTGCATAGGGAGTGCATAGGGAGTGGAGAGTGCATAGGGAGTGGAGAGTGCATAGGGAGTGGAGAGTGGAGAGTGCATAGGGAGTGCAGAGTGCATAGACAGTGGAGAGTGCATAGGGAGTGGAGAGTGGAGAGTGCATAGGGAGTGCAGAGTGCATAGGGAGTGCAGAGTGTAGAGTGCTTAGGGAGTGCAGAGTGTAGAGTGCATAGGGAGTGCAGAGTGCATAGGGAGTGGAGAGTGGAAAGTGCATAGGAAGTGCAGAATGCATAGGGAGTGCAGAGTGCATAGGGAGTACAGAGTGGAGAGTGCATAGGGAGTGCAGAGTGGAGTGCATAGGGAGTGGAGAGTGCATAGGGAGTGGAGAGTGCATAGGGAGTGGAGAGTGCATAGGGAGTGCAGAGTGGAGAGTGCATAGGGAGTGGAGAGTGGAGAGTGCATAGGGAGTGCAGAGTGGAGAGTGCACAGGGAGTGCATAGGGAGTGCAGAGTGCATAGAGAGTGGAGAGTGCATAGGGAGTGGAGAGTGCATAGGGAGTGCAGAGTGCATAGGGAGTGCAGAGTGGAGAGTGCATAGGGAGTGCAGAGTGCATAGGGAGTGGAGAGTGGAAAGTGCATAGGGAGTGCATAGGGAGTGGAGAGTGCATAGGGAGTGGAGAGTGGAGAGTGCATAGGGAGTGGGGAGTGCATAGGGAGTGCAGAGTGCATAGAGAGTGGAGAGTGCATAGGGAGTGGAGAGTGGAGAGTGCATAGGGAGTGCAGAGTGCATAGGGAGTGCAGAGTGTAGAGTGCTTAGGGAGTGCAGAGTGTAGAGTGCATAGGGAGTGCAGAGTGCATAGGGAGTGGAGAGTGGAAAGTGCATAGGGAGTGCATAGTGCATAGGGAGTGCAGAGTGCATAGGGAGTGCAGAGTGGAGAGTGCATAGGGAGTGCAGAGTGAAGTGCATAGGGAGTGGAGAGTGCATAGGGAGTGGAGAGTGCATAGGGAGTGGAGAGTGCATAGGGAGTGCAGAGTGGAGAGTGCATAGGGAGTGGAGAGTGGAGAGTGCATAGGGAGTGGAGAGTGGAGAGTGCATAGGGAGTGCAGAGTGCATAGGGAGTGCAGAGTTCATAGGGAGTGCAGAGTGCATAGGGAGTGCAGAGTGCAGAGTGCATAGGGAGTGCAGAATGCATAGGGAGTGCAGAGTGCATAGGGAGTGCAGAGTGCATAGGGAGTGCAGAGTGCATAGGGAGTGCAGAGTGCATAGGGAGTGCAGAGTGATTGCAGAGGGAGTGCAGAGTGCATAGGGAGTGCAGAGGGAGTGCATAGGGAGTGCATAGGGAGTGCAGAGTGCATAGGGAGTGCAGAGTGCAGAGTGAGTAGGGAGTGCTAGGGAGTGCTAGAGAGTGCAGAGTGAGTAGGGAGTGCTAGGGAGTGCTAGAGAGTGCAGAGTGAGTAGGGAGTGCTAGGGAGTGCTAGAGAGTGCAGAGTGATTAGGGAGTGCTAGGGAGTGCTAGAGAGTGCAGAGTGAGTAGGGAGTGCTAGAGAGTGCAGAGTGACTGCAGAGATTAAGCTAATGGCAATGTAAATGACAATGCCATTTATTTATCTGTTTTCAAAACCAACACAGAAATACAAATTTTGTCATTTACAATGCCAATAACTCTAACTTTTCCAAAGGCGAAACCATTGCATTGTAAATGCTTGTTTCCTTTTAACTTTCAACCCTCCCTTCTTGGCTAGTATAGCAACCCCTCTTGTCTTAGTACCTTGTCTAGTGTAGGCGAGCACCTCAAAACCCATTTGATCCAACATAAATTTGTTGTTCCCCTCTATATGTGTCTCCTGAAGGCATATTACATCTAGCCTTAGCATTCTTAACATAGCAGCCACCTTCTGCCTTTTACCTCCATCATTAAGGCCGCAAATATTTATAGAGGCAATCCTTAACGCCGTATGTACTTGCTAAGAGTTTCCTTTCTTGTCACCAAATTAGTTCTCCCCTCTCCTAGTGCAGTTACCAAAACAACATTGTGTCTCTGTATCTTCTCAATTTGTGCAGTAGCTTCTAGACAATCAAACACCAGCCCCCCACCCACCCCCCTCCCTACCCCACGTGTCTCCCCCCTCCCACTGTCTTCCCTCCCCTCCTTCTACAGGCAAATA
This sequence comes from Lissotriton helveticus, assembly GCF_964261635.1. Taxonomy (NCBI): domain Eukaryota; kingdom Metazoa; phylum Chordata; class Amphibia; order Caudata; family Salamandridae; genus Lissotriton; species Lissotriton helveticus. Next base: position 1,124,048,346 of record NC_136071.1, read on the forward strand.
GGTCACACATGACCTATGTGTGGCTGCTGTAGGTTGTAGTGTCGCTTCCCTCTCCTTCCCTTACCCAGACTAATAATACTCTTGCAGCCTTATTCATCAACGGGCCGTTTTGCGAGCCCCTAATAGCGATTCATAGCGAATCGCTATTAAGGACTCACAAAACGGTATTCATGTAGGAATTGCTAAATAAATAGCAATTCCTACACATTCCTTATTTGCGAGTAGCAAATTGCTAATCGCAAATAAGGAAAAACTCCCCATTCATTCCTATGGGCCAAAAGGCCCATAGGAATGAATGGGGAGTATTCCTTATTTGCGATTAGCAATTAGCTAATCGCAAATAAGATAGCGATTTAAAGGGTGCCAGGGGTGTCCAAAGGACACCCTGTAGCACCCCTTAAATGCAAATTGAAACAGGTGTTGCGCACACACATGTCCAAAGGACATGTGTGTGTGCAACATGCAACTTAGAAAAATGCTTTTAAAAGCATTTTTCTAAGTTTTTGCTATTTACCGAGAGGTCTGACCTCTCGGTAAATAGTGGCCCAAAATTGCATTTTCGCAATTTAAAAATGGTTGATGAATTGCATTTAAGGAATCTCAAATAGAGATTCCTTAAATGTAATTCCTCGCAATTTAGCGAATTAGCAATTACCGATTTTTGCATTTGGGATGATGAATCCCAAATGCAAAAATTGCGCCCGCAAAGGGCCAGATTCTCAGATTCTGGCCCTTTGCGAGCGCATTCCGGCTTGATGAATCAGGCTGTTAGTGCTGCTAGTTGTGTCTACCCTATGGGCCAGTGGGAGGACCTTTTCCTCTGTTATTTTTCCCCCTGTGCAGCTCAGTAAGTTCCACTAGAAATTGACCTGCCTTGATTTCGGAGTAAAACATCCTAGCCTGTCCTCCAGGAATAACCTTTAGTTTTGCCGGGAACATTAGGTATGCTTCTGAGCCTTAGCGTTGGAAAGAAGCAATTAGTTGCCTAAGTTTCCACCTTCTTTCCACTGTCACATGGAAAAAATCTGGTCTTGCAAAAAACGTAACCCCCTCGTATGTCCTTTTGGAGTTTGGTCTGGCTCTCTCCATAATTTCTTGCCTTGCCAAAATTTTTAGCGGGGTTAGCAACAATTTAAAATACCACAATATTGCGTGGCTGTAAATTGTAGAAATCGCTGTAAATCTATATGTCTGAATGCACACAGGAGACCCATCACCTTTCATAGGTAAGTTCCAACACTTTTAGCGTCATTTGGCGTTACGCCTGTCTATTAGCCTGCGTCATCCAGCATGAATTAGTTGAGGGAAGCAAGAATAGTGCGAAAAAGCAAACGGAATTCCTAAGAACAGTTAAAGACAACGCAGTGGGTTTTTGACAACATTTGTCCTCACTACTCCTGATGTGACGGAGGAAATGTGGCTTTTCATAAGGGGGTGGTGGTTTGTTGTTAATGTAAAGATAGTGATCGCAGATTAGTTTATAAGTGTTGTCACTGTCCACATCGTTGTTTGCGTTATTTTTATTAAAGGATTTATGTGTGCACACTGTAACCTTCGTGGTTGTACCCCACAAGTTACATGCTTATATGTGTACATAGAATGCCCTACGTTGCGTAGGAAGAGGCATTTGTTTTCATGCTTATGTGTGTATATAGAATGCCCTACGTTGCGTAGGAAGAGACATTTGTTTTCATGCTTATGTGTGTACATAGAATGCCCTACGTTGCGTAGGAAGAGACATTTGTTTTCATGCTTATGTGTGTACATAGAATGCCCTCATCTGAAAGGAGTTTATTATTAGTATACACTGTGTAATAAACTGGATGGCTTTCCAGAATAAGACATTTGTTTTCAATGTATGCGAAATACGTACTTATTATTGCCTAAGGACAACTTTGAGCTGTCTGTTTGGAAAATACCTCTTACGGACCTTACTAAAAACTTTTATAGTAGGCTTAGAGCTCTCCCATTGGTCGGATTTTGTTATCGCTTTTAATGTGCTTGCTTCTTATTCAATTTCTTCGATTCCTCTCTTGTGTTTGTTCCTTCCCCAAAGCACCGCTTATTTACCATCCTTTAGATTGGCATGTATCCTTCACATATATTTTAGTTTATTTAAGCACTCCATGGGGATACACGTGTTTTCTTTCCCTCTGTGCTCTCCATATTGCTCTCTCCTCCCCCACTTGCTGTCTCCCTTGTGGGATGGGTTTTGTTCCATATCTGACCCCATTCCACATGTTCCCTGGTGCTCCTTCCTTGACTTTTTTAATTGTTTAGATTTTTTTTTGTAATTCTCCCTACCCCAAACCCCCCAACGTCAAGGTTGTCCTTTGCTCCCTGCACTCACCCTCCGTTGCTCACTGCCAACTTGCAGTCTCTATAAACATATATATACGTATTAATAAAAAGGTTAGTGATGTTATACTTATGTGAAAACTATACTGTGACTGCTGGTGCATTTATCCTGGGTTACAACCAAGTAGGTAGTTGGAAAATTGCGGGTATATACCCTAAATGTATCATTTTACCATCATTTAATTCGGGGATGGAACCTGTTTAAATTATTTACATGGAAAACCTCGAACCACTACTATTGTTGCAAGCTCATAGACATGAGGTATTATACCCAATTGAATGCATTGACATTGATGTGATGAACCACACTTTCACTGTGTCCTTGGATCAACCGATCTGTAAAGTTTTTCTTCAATTGAATGTAACTTTATTGGAAACACTGTATTGGACATGACACTGACTCCGTGTATGATTACCAGATAACATGTTAACATGCCAACTAGAACGCTGGATGTCTAAAAATCACGATTAATGTTATTTTGAAAAGCATATTCACGCCAAGAATTTGCCATACAATAAGTCTCACATATTCACGGCAAGCATTTGTAATGCAATAGGTCTCGCATTCGCTAAAGTTTGAGCTATTAGCATTGGAAATGACAATGCCTTTTATTTATGCATTTGAAATCCTGCAAGCTGTGCGTAAACAAGCGCTTTGTACTTATAGTACCTGCTTATGAGAAGCAAGGCTGGCAGTTTCTTTTACTGCCAGCCTTGCTTCTCTTAAGCAAAGACTATATGTTCAAAGTCTGTGTTTATGCACCACTTGCAGGTTTTAAAAACAAATGAGTAAAAGGCATTGTCATTTACAATGCCAATAGCTTCAACTCTCACAAATGCGAGACCTATTGCATTGCAAATGCTTGTTTATTCAGCTCTGCATGTTCCTGAAAGCTGGGAAGATGGTGACTTAAGCACAGCAAACTATTTGTTGATGCCTTCTTTAGGGAAAAAAATCAGGCGCGTTATCCGGAGCACTTTTTACCTATTTTCCCATCCAAAACTCCAAACGTATCTATATTTTTCATATTTTCTCGGTCCCCTCCAGGGAAATCCACAAACCTTGGGTACCTTTAGAATCCCCAGTATGTAGGAAAAAAAGGTTTCAAGTGTGGCGTAGATAGCTTATGTGGAAAAGAATTATGGAACCCTAAGCGTGAACTACCCCAAAAAGCCAATAAGGGCACAGCATGGGGAAGGAAAGGCTGAGCACTTCAGGGGTTAACTCCACAGTGGTTCTGTTCGTTACTCAGAAAACAGAGTTTTTGTTAGACAATATTTAGTTACCATGCCTTATTTAGGACTTCGACTATGTTACTTTCATTGGTCACTGAATGCAGTCACTAGGTTATTGACAATTATTGATCCTTGTGAACAAACACTAAGGTCTGGCCTTCAACCTTCAAGCAGCTTCTTTATGCAACGCCCTCCATCTTCAATTAGAATATAATCATCTGAATTATCTTACCCCCACTGCATGTAGAAGGTCTGTCGCATCTGCCTCTTGCTCAATTACTCGTCCGCCCCCACTTTTCTCATATAGTTTGTCAGTGAAGTTGTTGAACTGTACCAACATGTCAGCAGTATCCACCCTGCGTAGCAAGGTGGTCTAACACAGACTCCACCTTCCGACCCTCGCCAGTCCAAGCATGCTCGATTCTCCATGAATCCTGTACCCACCGAATGTACACCAGCGTCTCTCCACCTCCCAACCTAGTCTTCAGCTCAAACACAGTTTTGATTTTCTCAAGCCTCTCGCCTCCTTCTGTTCCTGCCTCGACACCTCCCATGCCTCTCCTAGCTTCCTGTCCATGCCACAACACCCTCTTAATCTCCATTCAAACTAGACAGCTGCGCCCACTATTAGTCCAAAAGTGCATAAGACCAAAATTGAGAACCTTTATAGTACCTTGGCCAAATATTTTAAAACAAGAAGTCAAATGCTGACTTCAGCAAGAGTTTAGATGTCCAGTACTCCAATGATCAACGCTCAGCTGCTTTTTTCCAGTTTAGCTCGGGAACAAATTTTCCAACGTGGATCCCTAATCGCGTCCAATGGGGAAAGCAGGCGTCAATCTTATATCACATATGCTAAAAACAAGGTGCAAGGCATCCCTCTAATGTGATTAGGCTTGTTGATATCTTGTCAAGTGCTTGTCAAGAGCTTAAGTTCTTTTGTAATGAACAAAGGAAACTATGTATATCACTGGAAGCGCATCGACCCCTTGAAAGCCTCTCGCGAAGGATGGAAGGAAGATATAGCAGCACTATGATAAGTGCAAGATCACATTACTCTTACTAGGCTCGACAGGAAGTGCATTTTACAGTGTGCTTCATGAATATTGTATTATCTCATAATGCATGCATTATTTTCAACCTTTTTCGCATACACATTCTTTCTTCTGGTTTGTTCACCAGCCACAAAAATAAATCCCAAAGCAAAAGGCAATCCCTAAATTGACACGACTACCATTCATTCCACAGTCAGTCCTTTTAATATGAATCAGTGTGATCCGAGAACCAGCTGACGCCACTCAGTGACGCCATTGCACACTCAAGCTAAGGGATGTTCTGCATCACAAGGGGAAACTGGCAGAATGGCGGCCATTTTCTAGGTCGGCTGATGCACAACCCTCGCTGACCAACTATGTCTGTCAGAATATTAGACACCATTCAATTAATTTATTCCACACCATGTCCAAGGTTTTACAGATCAAGGGGTCCACTGGTAGGACGGCGGCCATCTTTCTGACCGGGGACTGCTTAACCTTCACTGGCCAAATGCTTCTTTCGGAACAAATTTTATTTTCAGGTATTTGATGTTGTTTGGGCCTAGTGCTGCAACGAGCATCAGAGAGCTCCATAAGAATGTACCAAAACCTACAATCACGTGCATTTGATTGCTGGCCTATGTTATGTTGTTCCTATATGCATACTGCTAAGGACTATAATATAGATGGCTTCATAGCGCATTCTGTATCTTAAGAATTGGGAAGCCACAAATCAATCGTGCCTTATTTTTTAAAGTGTTTGGATACGAGACAGGGTGCTCAATGTTCCATTTTTAAGTGATTTGTATCTATTAATGTGGACGTAATTTGCTTTGGATCTTGGGAGATCTTTACAATGCCTTATGTGTGGCTGGCGGAAGGCTTCTGCTTTTCTGCATTTAGTAGCTGGTTGTAATCCATTTGTATGGGCAAAGGTATATGAAAAACAGACCTCAAAATTTTGAAGTTTGTATTAGTTTGAAAAAGCTGCTGGAAATAAAATCAAGCATTCCTTAGTTATAGAAGGCACTACATATACAAAGGGCGAACATTCATGGAAACACATGCCAACAACACAGGCGCACGTGTGCACACGAGAATGATACGGACAGGCACATACGCTAAGGCACACATGAGCATGCTTATGGTACCATCACCCCATTATCATTTATTGTGTGGTGTGTACTTTACAAATAAATTAAACGGAACGAAACTTAAATATACATGGCAATTCATCCCTGAGATCTAGCCGAGAGATGGTTGAGTTTTCAAAGCATGCTACATAGTCGGCCATCAATGAAAACCGGAAAAGAGAAACAACCACTACAAACCAGCATTGGCAAAGCCAATATGTCTTGTCTCTGGGAGCTATTGGCTTTGCCAATGGTTCTTAGCAATACTCGGATACTGTAGAGCATTCCTGATGCATGGTTAGAGAGCAATCAAAAAAAGGTGCTATGATTCACCCACCCGCCTCATTTTGTCAATAGTGCGTTGCTACATAATGACACACACACTTTTCTTCTTTTTGTGTACTGATCCGAGTTGCATCGGTAAATGAAAAAAAAATTAAAAGTAGGGCAAAGGTGTTTTTTGAGGTGCAGGTGGGGGAAAGCAATATGGAGGGAACAGGTGTGAGAAAGCCACATGGAGGGGGAGAGAGGGGATGAAGCAATACAGAGGGTGAAGTAACACCAGGGTAGCAATATGGATGGCAGTGGGGAGCAACTTGAGCAAGAGAGACAAACTTGGAGTAAGATGAGAGAGAAGCATGTGGACTAGAGAGAGGAACATGGAGTTGTGAGAGCACGCGGGCAAGAAAGCACACTAGGGCAAGCACACTAGGGCAAGCACAGCACAGAGGTGAGGCACGGGAGAATCATACTGGTGAGAAACAGCAACAGGGAGCACCTCGGAGGGGGGAAGAGCAGTGCACGAGGGAAACAGCTGGGAAACACATGCACTCTTGTGGAATGCTTAAAGAAAAAAGTAGTACTTCAAAAGTGAGCAGTGAAAGGGCACAAGTAATGCGTTTGTGCTCCAGGGGTGGGACAAACCCAATAAGAGGAAGTAATGTCAACACAGGCTAATGACTAGAAACCAAGAAGATGAGAGTGACAATAAAGCCAACCAATGGTAAGCAATGGGTGGGCTCTAAGCTCACTGTAAATTGACAGTAGGTCTTTTCACCGACAGCTTGCGGTAGCTGGCCTGCAAGATCTAAAAACACACTTCTTAATTTAGATCAGAATATGTTCTTACAGAACAGTTATACCATGCCACATAAAACTGTTCGCCTAATTTCACTTCAGAGTAATTTTATGGCCAAGCCTGCAACTGAAATATCTGAGTGACAGTCACATAACAGGTTTCAATAACAGGAAAAGTAATTACCCACAACTTTACTGTATTAATGTATGTTGTGTAAAGTTTCATGAAGTCATAATACTATGGCAACAAAACTTTAGGTAAAACTAGATGTTGTGGAACGGAAACAATTCACAAGACAATGATTGGAATAATTAGCCTCGTTTGTTAATGCACGTTTTGGAGAGATCTGCATGTAACTTATTCTTCAATCTGCACCTTTAGGGACATATGGGGCCAATTTAACATTTCATCCTTCTGAGATCGATATAATACATATATACATCAAGAGGGTAATTTTAACTTTTTACAACAGTGCTTCACCCTGGCTGTAGTATTTGGGGAACATCCTTTACAACGCAACTTTTACTCCGCACTACCATTACGACGCAGCTATTACAATGCAAGTCGTTACAACGACTTGCGCTGGAGGGAGCTGTAGGATAGGGAATAGTTTAATTTTCTATCCAACACCTTCCCTACTATCCACGGGGACTGGAGTTGCAATAGAAAATTAAACTATTCCACTATCCAGCGCCCCCCAACGCAAGTCGTTGTAACGACTTGCATTGTAAAAACTGCGTTGTAATGGCATGCGGAGTAAAAGCATGCGTTGTGATGTCATACATCCTCAGTATTTACTTCCTACTTTTATGTTTTTCCCTTTATAGGATCAGGCTCTAGCGGGGCTTTGTGTTGTGTGTTTTTGTTTGCCATTTTTATTGTGCTGTTCAAGAAATCCCCATTAATTTACTTTTGAGTCATTCTTCTTCAACTGTAGTACTAATTCTTGGGTAGGACCCATGCATTAGCACAGGTATAGAAATACAAGGCTTACAGTCAATTTGCTGAAACAGCAAGCGCTGGTTGAGCGATACGAAGGCGAGCCACAGTTACTTATCAGTGAAGCACTCGATGTAGGTTTTGAGACAATCCACGCTGAAGGCTGCAGGAAGCCTTGGTAAGAAGCATGGAGGAGGTTCAAGGAGAACACACCATGGGCAGCCGGTGGCACTATTTGAGAATGGCACCGCCACCATTGGAGGCTTTGCGGGTTTCCTGGATCTGACACCAGTGCAGTAGAGCGTGCCCACAACTACAGACGTCAGATGTTTGTAGGGTGTGGTTGATGGTAACACATGAGTTGCCTACTGGTTGGTAGTATTTTCTTTTCACATTGCAAGGTTTGATTCCGTTGTTGAAGCAGCCTTCCCTCCAACAAACTGTCTACGAGGAAGATACTTAAGCGGCGCAAGTCAGGATGAACTACTGGCTTTGAAAAGATTGTGTAAGGACTGACTCGGCAGCTGATGAAGACTCTTCCAATCCTGAACCCCCCTTGGTACCAACTCAACGCCCAGAAGCAGCCAGTGAAAACTCTGAAGCCGTGTTCGCCAAAGTCCCTTACAAAGCCTGGGCCTGACGTCACAAGAGCTACAGTCTCTACGAGGAAGCAATAAAAGAGTCAGCTTTGCATGTTGTAACTACCGAACTGGGGGGACTGAGGACCGCTGTGAAGATGAACATCAGTCAGCTCACTGGTGTGTGCTTCCAACAGAAGCCTCGCCGTTAGGACTGAAATATGGAGAACGTCAATCATCCTAAATTATCCCTTCGAAGCAGACAAGTCTACATCAAAGTGATTGTATTCCGTAATACTAAAAGTAGTAGTAAGGCACAGCCAGAGAGTGTTGTCCATGCATTCCTGCAACAAATGAAAGATGGGAGGATAAATACATTTGAATATGCCATCATCCATTAATCAAGTAAACTCCTCATACCCTCCTTCCTCTTTTCACCCTCAGACAGGGCATGCAGGCCCTCAACATCTACCAGGCGAATTTAGGACGCTTTCTACCAGGCGTAAGTCACGTCAAGGTTATGGCCATTTCGGCCTTTCAAATCCACTGTTGGAGATACAATGTGCTATTACACTGACGTTTGTCAAGTTAAGCTTTCAAAGGATTTTAGTCCTCTTACAGAATGATTTGAGCCAGGCTGTTAGTTTTAATTTTGACATTTTTCATGTTGTCATTTCCCATTCCTTTTTCACAAAAAACACATTTTGCAATAGTTGGTGGGTACAGCATACAGTCCAAGTATGGTAATGTCTCAAAGTCACATGTGCATTAAAAGTATGTGTTGTCTCCTTTTTGTAGGTGAAGAATGAGGGACAACAGCTACAGCTTCAAAAGATAAGCGATATGTGTGCTGCACAACTGCACAGAGAAGACAGTTTATACTTGAAAAGAGGATTTCACAGGTGCTTTAAATAAATATAACATGGGGAACAGGAGAGGGAGTGGGATGGGAATGGGACGGGGAGCAGTGAGGAGGGGAGTGAATAGAGAGTGTGGGGCAGGAAGAGCAGCAAACACATGGGCTGCTGAATCTAAAGTAAAGGGGTGCCCCCAAGTCAGCGGTGGCAGTATTCAACTCATGCACTCAGAATACTGCGAGGCCAAAATATTCCCGGGCAGGTCAAACACAACAAAAAAGATTGAATCATGAGCAGCCAACTGAGACAGGCCACAACGCCATCCAATCATAAGTAAGGGGCTGACCCAAAACCCACTCTAATTATACATCATGCATTTGAAACAATAAGTCTTGCCAACAAAACAGCGAAAGAGCTCCATAGTCAAGACCTAAAAGGAGCCGTGACATTGCAACGTTTCAGATTCTTTGGAGTACTTAAAGTGATGACTCAAGTTACTCATTATGACTTCCAGCATGAGGATAAGAATATGATAAATAAAAGTTAGTTGTAAATCCACTGCCACGCTTTCATAGAGGAAGCCAGTGGAACAGAAATGCAGGACAGAGGTGAACGTCACCAAAGTTGGCAGCGTTATGTTTGTGCAGAACTTTACTGTGATCTTCACACAATCCAGAAGGTCAATGATACCTAGTTTATTAATCCAAAGTACTTTTAAAAAGCGTGTCCTGGTTTCGTCGCAAATACAGACCCACTTGATATGCTCTTTCCGCCATTATTTCCCGACCTTAATTGACCATCGACTGTAGGCTCAAGGTTACTGCAACTTCTCTTTTTTAAAGAGAAATTACAATGACTGTCATGTTAGGAACTGGTATGAAACAACACCCCTATGTTGTGAATAAACAAGTTTGTGCCTGTCATAAACTGGCGCTTAAGTAGAGTTATAAAAATATTTTAAGAATAAAAATGTGAAAATGTGGCCAGAAAACAAATATGTTTTTTTTCCTGTAAAACATCATTATAAAGTCATAGAAAATCCCCAAAATGAAGAGAAGATTTCATTTGAAAACATTTTCTGAAAACGTGATGTTTTTCTTTCTTTTCAGACACATGGCAAAAAGTCACCAAACTTCAGGTTACATTTGCAAATCACTGGAATAGCTAAATGTAAATCAGGACGCGAGACACTATGGATCTGGATTTTGGCACTCATGAGAGGAAAAAGCCTACATTTTGTTGATGTCATCTTACTTTTCACTCCCCTGTTACTCTTTGTGCATTGCATTAATGGTGGAAAACGTATCTGTTACACTACTACTGGCAATAAAAGCCCAAGACCGAGGTGTGATAGTTGATCAAGACTTCTCCTTTGCACCTATGGTTATAGCCACCATCTGGAACACATTGGATCAAATACCAGAGGAGCAAAGAAAGTACCAAGATTGATTTGAAGAATAGAAAGCAGGGGCCCCGTAGTTCTTCTTAGGAGCCCGCAAACCATTAAGTTCTGCCAAATCTCACAGTTGTGGAATATCAAGACTGCCTAGTGTTGATTTCACCTCATTCCTCCACAATCCTACCACATTTTCTCCCTATCTAACTCTTGCAGGTTTTTTCCTTCCTGCTTTCTCAATTTGCCACCGTTTTCTTTTTTTCCCTTCCTCTTACCTGCATCTTCTTCCTTTCTCTCAAAGTCTGATGATGAAAAACGAGTCCCAGCCCCAGTCTCAAACTGAGTGCTGGTGCCCACCACCTGCAGCACCGACTCAAATTAATTACTTGTAAATAGATCACACAGGGATTTCTTTCAATCTAGACTGGATTACAGCACTGTCCTTCAGGCAGGCCTCCACCAAAAGCATGGCAATAAATTCATCTTCCAATCTAAATTAAGAGAGGAGCTCAGGCCAATACTGAAAGAACCTCAATGGCTACATATTGCTTTCAGAATAAAATCCCCAAAATCATCTTTCGTGGATTGCATTGGTAACCTTTACATGTAACGGTTTACCAACCACGGCTTACCAACCACGATCTTAAAACAGAGGTCTCATGAGTGCTCTCAATGTTAGAAAAGGCCAAATCTGGAGGCATGCGCTGTCTTAGGTGAGACCTAAGCCGATGGGAGATATTTATGGCAACAAGTATATTTGTGCATGGTATAGATCAGTAGAGGGAAAAGAACCGCTCTGCATGCTTCTATACATTCTGAGCTACAGCATTTTTAAAATAACTGCATTTTGGTGTGTTTGGTTTTTCACTAGAGGTTATGCTTTTATTTGTCATGTCTGCAACAATGCTATCTCTTTCACTTCAAAAAGCAAGAGCCCAACTATTTAAGTGGTTTTTGGGAAGGGTGATAACATGACCAACCAATGCTGCCACTGAAATGGGGGCCTGTGTGTTGGAAACTGTGAAAATGGCAAACCCTGCGAGGACACAGTTTTCTTATTTGAGCTCTGGGTTTGCTTACTTAGAAGCCTCTAATTGTTAGCTAATGTACCATGCATGAACAGGGATGCTTTGAAAATGAAAGACTATTTCCTAATGAAAAATGCTGCCACGTCAGCGTCGAAATGTACTATTTATCTAGGACTTCCAACATGGAGTGTGTTTTGCTGTACTTCCTTTGCTTTCTTTCATTGGCTCCCTCTGGGACTACAGTTTTATAGGCCTCCCTAATACCGCAGTAGATGCGGACACTACAGAGGGCTTGGAATCTGGAGAGTGCTGGCTTCCATTAACATACCAGTTCATATCTTTCTGGAGAAATTATCTAGATTCATAGCAGTGCCTGGTCATGAATGTGGGGATCCACCGTCTGTATTTATACTTACAGTACTGCCTTCCATATCTGGTTTACAGGTGACTGGGTAATGCTGTACATCTCAATAAATTCCAAGTTCCTAATATTTGGGCCTTGATTCTGGTAGGGTAGCGGGGATTGCGCCTGAAGAGTGAAGTAGGTTTAAAAATGTAGCTATATGTAACACGTAAAGGGCATTGAGTAAATGGCAAGCCGAAGAAGTGTTCTATCTTCATATAAACAACAAAACACATTTACCAAATGATAACTAGTATAGTAAAGCATAACCATCAGCAATGTGATACAATTATGGCCAATAGGAGGCTTCCTCTAGGCATTAAACTTGGCTTAGCATTCTGTGCACAAGGAATATTCACTGATATCAGTATGTTGGGCAGAGGCTATTGGTGCACGTGAGGTGTATACATGGGAGGCAGCAGCACGACTTTTGAGTTCATAGCAGTCAATGTCCTTTTGGGTCCTGCAAGGAGATAGGGGTCTATGTGTCCCATGAGCTGAATTGCTGCTACCAGAAATAATCATTTCTTAAGAGAGGGTGGGTGCCAGCAGGAAGTCCTAACCTCCTGGACAACCACAGGCACACACAGAGAGAGTCCACCTGGTCTCAATGTAAGCTCAAAAGCAACAGAGGTAGAAGCTTATAGCAGCAGTGCCAGTAATGGGGCAGATCGTCCAGCTTCAAGACTTTCAAGGGAATTCAGACTTCTGGGGTTGAAAACAGCAATACATCCTCCCAGTCAGCTGTGCCAGAGGCAGCCTGAGAAGGAGAGCATGGTGCCTCTCTTGGGGATGATAGAGTCGCACGGATCCCCGTGGAAGCCAGAGCCAAGGAGTAGCGCATTGGGTATCTCGCAAAAAAAGTGGCAAAGGTTTCTTGAGCTCTTTCCACAATGATCCCGGGCACCTGCGGGTATGATGGAACAGAAGGATCGCTCTCACAGCAGAGCATGGCGAGAGGTGTGTCATTCATCTTTATTGCATAGTGATTTCCTAGTCAAGGCATGGACTCCTCAAAGACAGGTCAGCTGACCATCATGGTAGGCACACAGAACCTGGGCCCCAAACATTTTTTTCACAGGGTTTGGGCTGTTCGTATCTCTGTTCTACTTGGCAGTCTGACGCCTTCTTACACACAGAAAGAGCAAACTGCACCACAGTCCTAGAGCCAATCTATAGCTGTTGAGGACTACAGAAGCATGGCGCTCTGGCTCAATCCATCCTTCGTGCTGCTGCATAGAGCTTTGCAGCAGTGTTTGGCTACCAATATAAAGCTAACTTGTGGTAGTTGAGGACACATCAACAAGCCAACCACTCAGGAGCTGAACCCTGCTCAGAGTTCAACCAAATTCAAGTACGTCTTTTGGTACTGGTTGTTCAACTCCATGGTGATGAGGAAGCCAGGGACGCAATAGGCACCCCGGCAGCGGTGGTTGATGACTGAGAAGGTATGGACATTATGGGGAACCCTCTCCAATTCTTGCAGGGGGCCCCCAAAGATTTTGTTATGCCGCTGGGTTAAGCAGGAATAGAGGAAAGGCTATAGAATCCAAGAAATACCCAGAAATGTATTAAGGCTGGTTTCATGGAGTGCGCCCACATTATGGGTCTTCGATTTCAGGGGAGGATTCCTCAAGGCCGGTGACAATTCACTGGGGGAGAAGTTCCTTTGCAGAAAGACTATTATTGCTGTGCACCCGCGTAGTTAGGGGGGGCGAGGGGGGCGGTCCGCCCCAGGCGGCACCATTTTGGAGGCGGCGGCCGCGCCCACGAGGCACTGCCTGGTGCGCGTCCCATTTGAACAGGAACTGCTGCTTGCAGCGTGCAGCGTGGAGCGCACGCATGCACGCCACGCCACCACCACCACCTAAAATAGGCCCGTCGCATTGATTGCATGCAGCATGACTGGCATAATGGGTGCGGGGAGTCTGCCAGCAGTGATGCGGACCTCTAGTGTTTGCGCCTTGAAAAGCTTGAAGACGCAGTAAGGTCAGTGCAAGGCATAGTACTGATATTTCCGATGAACAAGCATACCACTTCTCTGAAGGGCAGTGCGCATTTCTTTGCATTTCTCTTCCCTGTCCGAAGGATGGTTTTCAAGGCGCGCCCCGCCCGTGCAGACATAAATCTTGGTACTGGTGAGGGACGGTATCCTGTGCTCAAGGGCAATAAAGGGGCTGGAGGTTATCAGCACTTTTTGGGGTCCTTTAACTTTCAGAGCTGCTTCCCGGAGCTCGTCTCCCCATCTAGCTCTCGTTTCCCCTCGTGTATGATTTACATGAGCTCTGCTTGGACCAGCGCTGCTGCAGTTAATAAATGGGGGGGAAATCTCAAAGACAACCTGCGTATTACTGCTATCGAATATGCTATGCACAATATCTTCATAAATCAGTTCTGAAATGCGCCTACGTGCTTGAAGCCATAAAAATTATAGGAAAGTGAGCAGAAGAAGAAAACAGTGCCAGAAAGAAAATGACTGTGCTTACATGGAGGCTCGCATTTCTATAAAAACCAGGACAGCTGTGGGAAAATTGCGCCACATTGAATCTGCACTTCGCTTTAGTTTTGCTGTGCTCTTAACTGCAAACTAATACTTTTTACATCATCTTCAAATACATTGAAAATGGCTGCACGTGAGGATGTACGTGTCTGTACAATTTTCAGAAGGTCCCATAAAGCAATCCAGGGATTAAATACAACGGAACAGAGCGAATTACTGCTCAAGTTAAACACATTTTATTTATAATTAGTAAAAATGTGCATCTGGTAAATGACAACAAAATCCTTTATTATACCCAGCTACTCCAACAGAGACCTCGTCCCACGTACCTTTATTTACACACCGCAGCTCTGTGTACATAAAGCTAGCAGGCGAAGCGCTCAGATTTGCGACACGCTCCCAAGCGCTAGAATGGTAGCAGTCGGTAAGTTTACTTGTTTCAAGAGTCTGCAAATGCTTAAATATGATACCAAATAGAACTAAAAACAAAATAGGATTTATTCATTTGTAACATGCCATTTCTGTACTTGTTTACTTTTGAGAATTAGCCATGGATCAGCGCTAGAACACTTTTAAAAGTGCTTTTTATTTATATTTGTTCTTTGAAGTATGTACAGATAAAAAAAATATATTTACCAGCTTTAGGTGATTTTTTTTTGTACCAGCGGAAACAACAAAATATCTACCCTCTGTTCTTTTCATCCCTGTAGCAAATGCTTACTTGCTAGGGTGCAATAAAGTGCAATGGCATGGGGATGTGAGACGTTTTATGATGATTGATTTACTTTTATGTCTTCTGGCCAGATAATAGGTTTATATCAGTATCTTATCCTTCCATTTCAAGGAATTTGAAGCAGTATCAAGATATTGTGGGGCTTCCTTTTGCTCAAATGGGTTTAATTGCTAATATTTATGTTTTCTTCGTCTTCATTGCTTGACTTTGCTCGTGAGAAAGTGTCACTCATAGACGTTAAATGTCACTCATAATTACACAGAAATTATGAAAATGTCATACATAAGCAATCTGAAACCTTGGCAGCTATGCTGGCGTAAGCCTTACCAGTGAAGAGGCCCCGCCTCTCTGCAGACACATTTATGCACTACCATACAAAAAAAGACCTAATCCCCCAAGTACTACTCTATAAAAGGGCGTTATACACATCTCACATACTTTTTTTTGTCTGATTTGCATACCTTAATATTATTGTTTCTTGAATTGGTCCTGTTCAGGGGCATCCTTCAGAATAGGGTCCTGCAATGGTGCTGCGTGGACTCAACCCCCATTCCCTGTCCAGTTTGGGTTGAGGGTGGATTACTTTATTTGGTCTCTCTTTCTTCAGCTTCTCAGCCCTAGCTCACGTCTAATGCTCCTCTGTGGATTGGAATTGAGGGGGTGGGTGTACAGCATATGCGCCCTGTTACATGTTTATTTGGTGGCCATAGATGTACATCCCCAGCTGAAGGTGTTTGCTACACAAGGCTACTTAAGCTGTAGAGTGCTGCACCTCAGGTGACTGTTAGTCCTGGCTGGTTCACTGCTATTAGAGCAATGTTTGCCTTTAGTTGCTTGATGGAGGGCGAGTACTCTTCTAAGAGACTGACAGGCCTTCAACTTCAGAAACTCAGGGAGGTGTAAAGAGTGTTTTGGATGTTCGTTTAAATGCCTTTACGACTGAAACATTTAGAGACACCTGTTTCTTCTCATTCTGCTTGGTTTTCCCAGGATGCTGGGGAAAACTCATACATCAGCCTTGACAGACCCCAGAGGGGGTTTTGTTGATAAAGAGGGTTTATTCTGGTCCCGTCTTCCTTAGGAAAGCACTTGGGGCTTCCTATAGATCCAGTGAATGCTCTGTTCAATAGTTGTGCTCCCTTTTCTCTGTTACATAGGCTTCTTCTTAGATCCCTCAGTATGATTCCTGTTTTGAAGCATGCCATCCTTCACAAATAGAAAGGCATGGAGAAAATCACTGTCATCCAGTTTGTAACCAGAATATATCCAGTGGAAAACCATACTTTCCACTTCCTGTGAACTTTACAGGTTGCTTGAAAGTGACCAGGGAAGATTTCACCCATAGGAATGTAGGTGGGTCAGTATGCAAGGCCTATATAGTACTCAACCTGTGCATGAAGGCTTTTATTCTTCATATGCCTCCCTGAGATTAGTCATTGGCTTCCACTTTCTTTCCATAACTATCCTGGCGAGTAAAGATTGTGCAGATCTTGTTGCTAAGATGGAATCACAAGTACAGTTTTTCGCAGGTGCTTCCTTTGACACTCTGAGACCTACAGCGATTTCCTCTGGGGCAGTCATTGCTGCTCTGTGCCATGGATTGAAGCATGATTGGTAGGCACATGGTCTTCAGAAATCTTCCGTTCTTCATCTTCTCTTTCTTGGCTGCTCTTTTTTGGTCCGGAGTTGCTAGGGCGATGAAGACGTGACAACAGTCACCAACCACTGTCTTCATTACAGTGACTGCCCGATACCATGAAAAATCGGACATCCACATGAACCCTAAGGACACCAGTGGCGTAACACAAAATGATGGGGCACCCCTCCAGATTGCGATAAGGGGCCCCAAGTCCCCAATATCTCATAAGTATTCATAGGCTTTGGACTGAATGGGGGCCCCCTAAAAGGTTTGGGGCCACTCTGTGCCACAGAGGATTGTGTTTGCCCCTGAAGGAGACATCTGATTTGCAGAGATGTGCAGCTTCTGAACTAAAGCTTAGAGCAGGTGCGGCCAGTGCAGCTACAGATTCCTGCCATATTTTCAAAGTAACTGATATGTAAATGAGTCCTATTTAGATTTGAGGCATGTAAATGTATACTATACACATATTCGGACACTGTATCATGGATCAAGCCATGCTGGCCCAGCCGCCTATTGATGGCCACCACTGACTTAGATCATCTTGCAGTGAACATTTAGGGCATTCAAACATGTGAATGACCTGAAAACATCCTACAGCACCCCATTGTTCCCGCTCTACATTAATATACCCCTGGTGTCAAACAGATTGAGTAGAGGACATTTTTTTTAAACATCACACTACTACACTGGAAGCTAATTCATACTGTAGCCCTTATATAGTGTATTCAACAGTGTAGCCTTGGACCGTATCATGTATGTGCATGTAACTTGCATGATCGAGGTAACTATCAGCAGCGATACTACATATCTCTTGGACCTGTTTCAAGTGCTCATCGTCCTTTTTCCCCAGCACACCCCCCCTGGCCCCCCGGGGCGGCAATTTGAGGGGTAGCCCCGGGCGCCACAAGCTCTAGCTACGCCCCTGTTGCTGTGACTGTTAGTGATGAAGCACAATGCTGTGAAAACGCAACTGCCTTTAGCCTGGCCCTGCTAAACCACTCTAAAGTGAAACGTAGTGAAATACATGTAGCATTAAAAAGGGATAGGAGGAAATATATAATTACATGAACACTAACAAAGTCTTGATTAGGTGGACTATTGGACGAAGGTCTGGACAATTGTAGCAAATGAACTGTGATAGGTAGCCATGTAATGTACTACAAGGGTCACAAAGGAATGGGGGAGGGGGCAGAAAGAGAATAAGGGTTGTTAAAGCCAAGAAATAAACTTGAATCCTTTTTTGTAAAATGTCTTTTAGATAAGATTTTTTTAGAGACTGTACAAGGTAGTAATAAAATATAACTAAAATTGTAGAGTACAAGTACAGCTTCACAACACGGCGTATCCACTCCATGGTTCTCCTAATTCCAATGACCTACTCCTCGCCCCACCCAATTTTCATCTAGTTAAGCACGTGAGGGTACAGTATCAGTGCATGGCCTTCACAAGGCTCTTAGGTCTTAACTGGGAACTTCCTTGAGCACATGTAAATAACATACAGGAGCATCTAGTTGGACCAGATGTCCTGGGCGAGGGGCCTACAGCCTTTCAAGGTGCATGAAAACGAGCTGATTATCCATCTCTCCATTATCAAGATGGTCTAAAGACAAACCTGCCATTGGGTTACAGCCACGGGATTTGTCTATTGGTACCGAAGCAATGAAAATTGTCGCAAACAAGAGGCGGTGCCAAACCAGAATTCTATTGTTCTGCGGGTCTCAATCTCAAACATAACCTGAGGGATCGCTGGGAACGGGGTAGTTAATGTAGTACCCCCAAGAACCTCTGTAAAAAAAGATTTTGACAAATGTTGAACTTTTCCACCGGATAGCCATTGCATCTTCAGTAGACTCACACACATCTCTTTAACAAAGTCGCCCACTGAGACTTACATATGATGAAGCATACCCGCAGTGTAATAACAATCATACCACATCTTATAATGTACCTCTTTACTGATTATTCATTATGGATCTGGAAAGGTCTTCCAAAAGGCATACAATCTCTGATTCCCAAATTTCCACTGCAGTTTTGTTTCATTTATTTTTAATAGGACCCTTGAAAGTTGATGTTAAACATAGCAATAGATCATGTATGTTGAAGATATACTGCTGGAGCTTGGGCTTACTGCAATATTCGATCTATCAGAGCAGCCTATCATATTGTTGCATGTATTTACCGATGTCCAATCTGCATCGTTCCATCCCAAAATCAAGTTTGCATGTCGAAGCTGATTGTATCTCCCCCATCTCAAATGCTCAATCTTTCACTCTCCGGCCCTCCACTCAAAGGTTCCTCTTAGCATAATGGCGGTCACCCCTGATATGTTAGTGGTCTGGCATATTGTGGCCACTCCAGGTGTAATGGTGGCCCTGGCATGTGGTGGCCCTCTTAGAAGAGACAAAGCAGAACAATGAAAATGGTGGAAGGTAGAGGTGAAGAAAGATGCTGTATATATCTTTAACAAGCGATCTACATCTGTGGCAGATTTTCCTCAGTCATGCTTGGGAATAGCAGCTAGAACCTCAAACAACCCTGTAAACACCTGCGCTCCTCTTCACTCGCCCTATGTATGTATGTGTCTTGTATGTGTCTTGTAAAGCGCACTGCTGCCCTGAGGCGTCGTGGCGCTGTAGACCGCTGGGGAACCCGTCCTGGCTATCCCTGTGAGATGGTCCCTACTGGGTATCTCCAAGGTGAAACCAGGCATCCCCAGCGAATGTGGGGGGCCGTTGTAGAGATGAGGCAAGCTAATGCCCAGAGTTGCCGAGTGTGATCCCTGGTTAGAGTAGGCACCGAGGCGAGAATTATCGAGTCCGCTGATCCTGGTCCACGACCCTGCCGCGTCGGGAATTGAACCCTGGTCCCGGGCCGTTCTCTGCTTCCGGGTCTGCCGCCTCTAACCAGTGATGTGAACAACAGGGACCCCCTGATTAGAATCAATGATTCCTAGGACAGGGAAAAAGATGTGTGTATATAACTAAAAACAATCCTATCAAACAAAAGGGAAGGGTAATTGCAAAAGAAAAGCTTCAAATTGATTCCACGGCGTTACGTGACCGTTGAGAAGAGTATCCAGGATACGGTCACGTAACGCCGGCAGCCATCTTCTGCAGCGCCGTGTTTCCTTCTCTTTGAGAGTCTCTGATGAATCACGCGGAGCGAAGGGAAAAGACCGGTATAATACCTTCCGGACTTTGAAGTATCTAACGCTCACGGACACGTTCATTTTCGGTCACGAAACGCCAGCAGCCATCTTCTGCAGCGTTGTGTTTCCTTCTCTTTGAGAGTCTCTGATGAATCACGCAGAGCGAAGGGAAAAGACAGGTATAATACCTTCCAGACTTTGAAGTATCTAACGCTCACAGACACGTTCATTTTCGGTTCGGCGACCTGATCTAATCGCAATAAATCATAGCTACATAGATCAGACGTGAGGCAAGTAACTAAGGACAACGTAGTGGTCTCATTTGAACCCCACATTGCAACGGAGATTCTGTGTTTATTCATAGTGATTTATTGTCATATCCTTTACAACACTGAACTATGAACTGTTGAGAAACTAGAAATTGATTCTAACCAGTGTGAGGAAATTTTAAGAATACATTTGTGGCTCCTGAGGAAGGCGTTTTTCAGAACGCCGAAACGCGCGTTGAGAGTATTGATTGCCACTTTTTTGCCTTTTTACATTACATGATAATATTTTATTAATCCTGTATAATTTTTTTTGTATGTCAATTTTATGTAATTTTGAAGCATACAATGTTTGTTTTTAACATGAAAACTTATTAAAAAGACTAGAATTTTTTATATTGGAATCAATTTGAAGCTTTTCTTTTGCAATTACCCTTCCCTTTTGTTTGATAGGATTGTTTTTAGTTATATACACACGCCTCTAACCAGTGAGCCACACCACTCCACCTGCCCTAGCAACCCCTCCATCTGTCGCAGACGCAGCGATGGTCGCTCCTTCTCTTATATTACTGCCAAGTCCTTGACCGACCTCCCCCCTCCAGCTCCATACAGCCCTCTCGCTGGTAGTCTTCAAATAGAGACTCAAGACCTGGCTCTTCAACATAGACACAACGCCCAGATACCCTAGGGGTGACAGTATTGCGCTTTATAAATGTTGTTTGATTGTATCAGGTCTGCCATTGCATGCCTGTGGGGTGCCATTACCCCCTGCCTAGGTTGGCATCACTTATGCCTCAGCCAACCCTGAGTGGGCCATCCCATACCATGAGGGCACTCACCTCCCGAGGAGCCTTGCTGAGCGCTGGAGGGTATGGTGGGGGGGCGTATGCTGAAGGCTGGGCGTGTCCATATGGATGTTCCCTGCCCAGGTAGAGAGGACGCCCCCAAAATGGGTGTTTCCTGCCTTGGAGTTCAGCTCCTCCCATGGGATACTCCTGGGGTTTTGCCGATTCACTTGTATGGCCTCTGGGCCTGAAGTACGTCCTCACTGTCAGGGCAGTGGGGAAGTGCATGCGCCTTCCTACACAGATCAGGAAGAGGCGCTGACACGATGTTCTTGAAACATGGGCTGGTCTGCTAACACAGTCTGGGGTGTGCGCATTAGCCTTGATGTTGTTTTGAATACGTGTCCTGTCTGCTGTTGTAGGTTGGAGGATGCGTCCTGGCACATATGACATTTTGGATAGGTGCCCAGCCTGCCATAGTGGGCTGGTGAGGGTATACCTGCATTCCCGGTGTTCTAACCTCCGGGTCGGGTCTCCAAGTGCGTGCTTGTGTCCGCTCCCTTATACTCAATGTGCTAGGGTCTGAGTGAGCCATGTACCCGGCCTGTGTTTGACATATGAAAGAGTGCACGCCCTTCCTATCTGTGTTGGGAAGCAGCGCTGATTCAATGTTCTGGAACATGGGACGATCTGTCATTGCAGACCGGTGGGTGCACACTGGCATCTGTCATGAGTAAACTCAAAAGCAGCTTGCCATTATAGGCTGCTATAAATGCGCACGGGCACCTATGGTGCCCGTGATTGCATTTCCTGCCTGCCAACCCAGGCTTGTGCGTGCTCACAGATACGCATATCGGTTAAACCTGTGTCCAGTCTGCTATGCAGATTCAAGCAGGCGCACTTGCACCCCTGGTGCTGGGAACTATGTGTCCCACCTGCCATCGAAGGTCGGTGTGCGCACTAGTGCACGTGCGCCCTAGTAATGAGTAATGCCTATGTTTGTTTTCACTACATATGAAGCCTGCTCTTACCATAGGTTAACATGGGAAATTGATGGACATTACTTCGGACTGCAATAGTGGATTGCATTGGAGCAGCCTCATGATGTTTCGTATCCATGGATTTGTAGTGCCAAACATTTTTCATTGGTAAAGGGGGTTTTGGCATAACTCACTTAGAAATGGCATTTATATAATTTGGATATTTCTATGCTCCAAGAGACTCGAGACTGTGGTGCCTGGCTGCAGTGGACTCCAGTGGTCTGGGCGAGTACATCTGTGCATTCCCCAAGCGACAGCCATAAACCATGAGCATCCCATGGGAATGGCAAATCTCTACGATTTGAGGAACGCATAGGATAGATTGAAGATAGAGGTTTTGACACTTAGCCTTTAAGGCCGGATCATGGCCCCACTAAAGATTAAGATCTGCATTCCATGGCCCCATGGCACACAGGTGTACATTTTAGATGAGACATCTGTGGTTCAATGAAAAATCTCCTAAACCACCCCGAACTTCAAAGGCACGCACCCGCATAACTAAGGGTGGCATCTTTCAGCAAAGGGTGAGATACGCTTTGGGGGACGTGGGAACGGAGAACCCGGACTGCGTGGTGCACATTGCCAGTGGACTCTGTTGTGCAGATGGAGAATAGCTGTCCGAAAAGTGACTGACCTAGGCCGAGGAACTGAGGAAGTGTGGCGTCCTGAAGTCTCCTCTCCAAAGCCCAACCGTGGGCCTCCTATTCTCCTGCAGATCTCAGAGACATCAAAGATCTCCCTCGAGGGTCCTACATCATCTACTTGTGACATCTGGAGAGCTGTGCCCTCTCAAGTGCGCACCTAGGCTACTAAATTGCAACTGGCAGCTTGGCGTGAGTTTGAATTAGGACTTGTGACTCAAGACCGGATTACCTAGTTCAGAGCCCCAGAAATCTTGCCGACTTCTAAGGTGCATGGTCCCTGTATTGCGGGGCCCCTGACACTCAAAAAGCATCTAGTTGGTGGTGAGCGGATTCACCGTTTGCTGGACCCCGCGTGGCCTGTTTCATCGATCGTCTTGCAACTTTCTCCTGCAACAAGCCGACTGCATGCTTATTGCATGAGGTGTCCGATTCACAGGGTGCGACCTTCGGAGGTGGGGGTGTACACATAGTAGTGCCTTATTGTACCTCATATGGCTCTGCTGAACTTGCGCCTGTGTGTGTGTGACCGGACTGGTCTGGTGCAACCAGTATCATTGTGCACCGGACTCTGTGCCTCATTTTCAGGGAGGTACGAGATTGTATCTCTTCATTGTTTATGCCGGAATTGCCTAGTGCAACCCATATCAATGTGCACCGGTCTTTGTGCCTCCATTCCAGGGAGGTGAGGCATGTGCAAATCATCGTGTTTGAAAATTGAAGTGCCTGATGCGACTCATACCAAAACGCATCGGGTGCTGTGCCCGAATTGCCTGGGCATGACCCTGATCATCATGTACTGATCAAGGCACCTCATCCTATCGAGAGGCTCCCCTGTGTTACTCCCCATTTGTCGGTTGTTCCCTTGGTGACCCTTATAGCGGCGGGCCAACTGTCCTCTCCACACCTGGCCCCTCTCGAAGACATCATGGTGCCAGGTAGTAGCGAGCGATATTGACTGTGGTGAAGGAACGATTCTGAGACAGTTTGCATGTGGGTCAAGAGAACGAGTGCCTCCTTTGTGTCTGGAGACCTGTGAGTGAACTTCCCGAATGGCTGCTAACTTTCTCTTGTTTATATCCACCTACTAATTAAAACTGCTACATATTCCCACCTGCTTCCAGAGGACCCAGATTAAGTGTGACTTTGGCCGCGTGCCCCCCAGTGTCCGGGAAGCAGGATTGGTTATCTTTCATCCAGGGGTATAGGACAATTGGGGTGAACTAGAGGGTGGAGGGAGGCTTGGGCCACTGTGTCTGCAGAGTATGAACCATTGACCTGCTGGGTACTAGTGGCATTAGTGTGCTGAGTGCGCATGTGTTCAAGAGTGTTCCGTACTGACTGGCTGATACCTGTGACACCGTGTAGGGGTGCGAAGTGAGTGTATGTGAGTGGGAATGATCATGTGCGGACCACCTGTGATTCATGACACAGGCCGGAATTGCCTTTTCATACGTTGATTTTAAGCCAAAAACACAATACATTTGAAACTGGGTTTTCCCGATTTGCTCTGGCCCCCAGTGCTGCTAAAAAGGTGTTCTACTTTCATGTAAGTACATATTGTTGATATTGTGCACCACGCAAGGGTGCTATCTCTCTCAATGGGGGAGAGGGAGTGGGGGGTAGATTAGGAATCGTCCACAGTGAGCGTACTATTGATATCATAACAATGTCAGAATGTGTTTTCTGCCCAAAAGTAAATGATGTTAATGTTATAAGGATTGAATATGTGTGTTGAATATACATTTTTTCACATACATCCTGTGTGAAGTCTCTTTTGTGACGCTCAGTGTATTTATCGTGTGTGGCTGCTGGGCCTTTACTTTACACATTGCCTCTGATATAATTCTGACTGCTCAGTACCAGGATACCCAAGGGTGAGCACGAAATTGTACAGTGAGTGTAATCACTAACCCTTGATGGGTGAGGTGGCTCGTGGCTGGCTGGAGGAATCCCCTCAGCCAACCACACACTGCTGGTTCCAACAGAGGTGAGATGCGGCTCCACAATGACGCCGTTCCACTATGGAAAAGATGTGCAGAGCCTATATAGGCACTACTCCCGAGTGCTGACGTTAGTTGCTTTCAAGGTTGTCCGCACCCTCAGATACAGGGCCCCAAAACCAAATTGATTGTGATCAGTGTGTATATTCCTAGACTTGGGATCTTACTAATAAGTAGTCACAGAACAGGGAGGGTCGATGAGGAATCTGCGGTTAGATAAAGTCTCTACTAGAAAAGGTGTTACTAAAGGTAAGTGACTTGTTCTTCTTATAGAGGTTTCAAACTGCATATTCCTTATCTTTTGAATAAATACCAAAGCAGAACCTATTCTGAGGTGCGTCCATGAATGGACTTAAACAAGAAAGTCCTGTAGGATTGAGAAGGCAAAATGCTAATCTCGGTGTCTGGCTAGCCAGACTGTAATGCTTTGTGAACGTATGGAAAAACGCCCACGTGGCTGCAGATGTTCAGAATAACAATTCTGTTTGACAACGCAATGGTAGCAGTTTTGATCCTGGTGGAATGAGTTTGGAGTCTTTCGGAGGCTGCTTTTTGGTCAGTGCATAGTAGATCTTAATCCAGCGGGAGACAGTCCTTTACTGAACAGCCTTGCTTTTTTTGCTCAAGCAACCCCCAGAAGAAAACTGATCGTCCAAGCGGTGTTTTCTGGTACAATCTATGTAAAAGCTCCAGGCTCTTTTAGGGTACAAGCGGTGAAGTCTCTCTTCCTCTGAGGGGTGAGGTGGAGCAAAGAATGCTAGTAAGGTAATACGTTGACTGATGTGGAACGGAGTCGCAACTTTCGGCAAAAAGGATGCTTACTGAAGGCACCAATGTTAAGGTAACGAGGAACACTGTCTTGAGGATGAGAAGCTACAAAGGGCAGCAGTACAGCAGCTCAAATGGAGCACACATTAAATATTTCAGAACCAAGTTATGGTCCCGCTGTAGCATGAGAAGGGGAGAGGCAGGAAACAGATGTTGCAGGCCGTTCAAAACCACATCAACAGGTGATCTGAATATAAAGGTCTGGTCGGGCAACAGTAAAAAGTCCGACAGAGCAGAAAGGTTTAATTTAACTGTGCCCAGAACAAATCCTTGCCAGGTGATGGACAAAACAAACAACAAATCATCAGATTAATTTGCCTGGCGGGGTCTATCAGCTGTGTGCTGCACCAAGCCACAAACCTATCCCAACGACAGGCTTATACTCTCTTTGTTGAGGGATGCTTGACAGACAAGATGATATCAACTACCTCAGAGAACAAAGGTGTTCAGCTGTCACCACTCATTTTCCAAGCATGAAGGTGACATTGTGAAGGCCCAGGTGCAGACAAACCCTGTGGCTGCAACAACAGATCCTCCAGGGTGCGCATCCGCGTCGGAGGATAGATTCTCCTTTCCAGAAGCTTGGGATACTATACGCTCCACTAGGATGATTTGGGACTGGTAGGTCCTGATCTTCTTTAGAACATGGGACAGAAGAAGTGTCAGTTGGAAGGCATACAGGAATCCTGAGTTTCACCTAAGGCGAAACAAGGCTCCTACTGAGAGACTGCTTGAAAACTCCAATACATAGGCCTGCTGACATTGCATGTTTTCAGCTGTGATGAATAGATCCAGTCAAGCTTCTCATTTGTGGAAAAGACCGGTTGCCACCTGCTGCCATTCATAATCCACTAGGCGTCGCCAGCTCAGCTCGTCTGCCCAAGCATTCAAGGATTACCACGGGAAAATTTCTTGATGGTTTAGCCATTTCCAAAGGCCCAGTGCCTCCCAGGGTCCGTATATCCACTCTGTACTGTTTGTTGCAATACCACATGATGATGGTGTCTGTAAGCACCTGTAACAGCCTCCTCTTGATGGATGGAAGTAAGGCTGCCAACACCAAATGGATTACCCTCTACTCCTGAAGGTTGATATGAAGCCAGGACTCCACCAGAGACCAAAGGCCTCTGATCTCCACCTCTCCTAGGTGGCCGCCCAACCCAGAAGTGACACATCGGTAATCCCTGTCAGCTTCGAGTTGAGTAGGGAAAGGGATCTGCTGCTGACCCAATCACAGTCCAATGACCACCACTGCAGATTTTTTGCAGTCTTCTCCAAATTCTGGATGTTGTTGGAGAGGTCCCCTTAATGTTGGGCCCACTGGGATTCCACTGCAGAAACCAGAGATAACACCTGCGTGCTTGACAAACAAGATGCAGGAGGTAATCAGTCCAGCAGCCTCAAAGTCGACCTAAATGAAATCCAGCACAGAGGCGGAAAGATCGGTATTATAGCCTGAATGTCCTGGACTCTCCTTTCTGGGGGAAAGGCACGAAATCAATTGTAAATGTAAATGTAGTGTATTTTGTAAAGCTCACAGCTGCCCCAACGGGGCTTCCCGGCGCTGTATAACGCTGTGGAACCCTTCCTGGCTCTCCCTGTGAGAAGCCCCTCCAAGGTGAAGCCAGGCATCCCAGTGTTGTAGGGGCCGTTGTGGAGATTAAGCAAGCTATTGCCCAGAGTTGCAGCGTGGGACCCATGATTAAAGTAGGCGCCGAGGCGAAAATTATCGAGTCCGCGGACATTGAGCTCAAGACCCTGCCGCGTCGGGACTTGAACCCTGGTCCCGGGCCTGATCTCTGCTTCAGAGTCTGCCGCTCTAACCAGTGAGCCAAACTTCTCCACAAATAGTGTCCAGAATGGCCCAGATGAAGTGAAGCATATGAGAAGGAGTCAGGTGCAACTTCGGCACGTTGCTAGTGAACCCCAAAGTTGAAAGGATGTTCGCCATAGTATGGGGGTGGGTGATGACCACCTGGGGCAAGCTCGCCTTCAACAGCCAGTTTTCAAAGTAAGGGAAGACTGTAAACTCGACTGCTGAAGAAGCGCTCCTACCACTGTCATCATTTTTGTGAACACCCGAGGCCCCCTGGTGAGACCAAAAGAGAGCACAATAAACTGAAAATGCTTCTGCCCCACCATTAACTGCATGTAGCACCGATGAGCCTGCAGGGCGGGAAATGGAAATAAGTGTCCTGCATATCCAATGCCACCATCCATTCTCCAGTGTCGATGGCAGACAAGACATGGCCCTGGTGAGCATTTTGAATTACTCCTTCCACATGAAAGCACTGAAAGTGCACAGGTCTAAAATGGGACTAGGGCCTCCATCCTTCTTCGGCACTAGAAAGTAGAGGGAATAAAAAAACCACAGCCAACTTTTGTCTCAGGCACCCACTTGATAGGCTCCTTGGCGAAAAGGGTTTGACCTTCCTGCCAAAAGTTGGCCAGAAGGTCTTCTGTCAGTCATTTGCAGTGGTAAGTACGGCAGAGCGGCAATGAAGAGTAAAGTGTAACCCTTGAGGTCCTCTTTAAACTCCGGGAGAACATGGGTTCTAATTAAGCGTTCTAAAACTTCTACTGGTGAGAATGCCAATTCTTTTCTTTCAGAGATACCCATAAAATGCAGATTTGATCTCCTTAAGCGTTCTCCTGGTCTTTCATTTGGGGTTTAATTGACTTCATCTCCTTAGCTTGGAAGATATCTGCTGAATTGAGCTCTCCCTGGGTGTCTTCCAAGCAGAGATCCATGTTTTCACTTCCTTCAATTGAGCAGAGTAGGAGTCAATTTTCAGTTGATCGAGTCAACGAATAATGACTTTATTTTAGCTCCTGTATCTCCCGCAATATAGTAGTCAGCAGTGTCTCAATTTTAATATTGGGGAGCCAGGTTCATGTATAAGCAAAATTCTCCAAAGGGTCAGTCATATCGTTTACAGCGTTGATTCTGGAGTTGCACAGAGGTTTGAAACACCTGGCACAGATGATGGGATACTGGCACTTGAGGTGAGCTACGTGCTGATTGCCAAGCCCTGGACTGGCTATCATCCCTCCCTCTATCTCCACTTAACTCTAACTCTAGCAACTGTGAATTGGGGGAGGTTCCTCTGTTTATAGCCAGGGTCACACTTCCATTCCAGCTGCAATCTACCAATTCCTTAGCCACAGGGGCACTATTGCCCCCGTGTATTATTTCCATTGTCAATGTCATGGTGCATCAGGCCACTTCTCGCCACCTTGCTGCTAAAGACTGAATTCAATCTAGCACCACCCCCGTCTATTCCTTTCCCAGAAAATGAAAGGATGGCTAGCAAATGACTCTGTGCCTTGTTGGCTTGGACGGCCTCAGTGCCCTCAGCCAGATATTCCTGCACACATGCTCTCTCCTGGGCATACTGCTCTCTCAGGCCCACCAGACCTCCTACAGATGATGGTGGGACCGATGATGAAGCGGACTCCAGTTCAGTTGGGGACATTCCTGGCTGGTGCATTTCAGTCTTGTTCATCATTGGTGCACCCCCACTTGTCCTCTCCTTTGCTGGTGCCCCATGTCCTTCAAGGCAAAACAGCTTTAGTCTTTCCATCAGGGGCTTTCCGACTGACAGCTCTATTCCTTTGTAGACATCATGGTCCCTTTCTTGGCAGTGGGGGGAGTTTTAATTCTTTGGTATTGGCAACCCTTAAATTTTCTCTGACTATTCAGTCAATTAATTCATCAGTGGCTTAATCGAGTTCCCTAAATGCGAAATCTCAAGGTTCATCACTTCGTCACTACGCCTCTCTCCCACTCCTTATAGTGGCCGAATGTCCACCCTTACATGCCCACAAGTCAAGCAAATCCAGTGTATTTTGTACCCCTTCAGACTTGGATCACCACCTCCTACTGTCATTATCTCTTTGGTGCACACAATCCTTCTCTATCCTCCATATGACACACTAAGACAAAGAGAGAGAGACCAGCATGTCATTACTAACATGCCATCAGATCTTTATTGAGTTTATATCAGGTATTCAAACAAACTTTGCCCCAGGATTGCTCCTTACCTCTTCCCTTTAATGTACTTAAAGTCTCTTAGTGTCCATATTAGGTCTCTCGATTCCTGCAGAGTACCTATTTGACCTCCTCTTTTTTTTTGGGCTGAGGGGGATAGTGCGAGAGGCCGTAATTCCACCATCACCTTCGGTGTTGACAGAGGGAAACCTCGTAATTGCTGAAAGGGGGCAGTTTTGTGGTAGTTGAAGTTAAAGGCAGTTTAGAGGGGGGCTCTTTCGCACAGCATGGGATTGCACTGAGCTGAGCCGCGTATTCACTCGCTCTCCATAGAGGGATCTCACCGACCAATAATACTGCTGAGGTTGCGGTGGCCATACTGGCTGGGGGAGTGGGTTCACTGGTGGAGGTGAAGTTACGCATCATCCCCCCAAGCACAGCAGCATGCCCGATGAAATCACTGGTTTCTAGACCACAATAAATTCAAGAGCGATACAGCTGTCCTGTAAAGCTTGAGCTCGGACAGTTTGAAGGTATTCTGAGACACCTGGGAGGACTTGAGTGACTGAATCCCATAGAGAGTGGGAATAGAAGTCCGGGCAGGAAACTGTTGAGTAACCTAAGAGCCAAATTAGTGGAAGAAAATACCCTCTTCCCAAATGTCTCAACTCTCTTGGACTCCCTATCAGGGGGAGTAGTCCGGAAAGTGTTCAGGTTTCTATGACTGCTAGAAGCCTGCACCACCAAGCTCTCAGGAGCAGGCTGCTGAAGCAAAAAGGCAAGGTCGCCAGTGGTAGGTCAGTGGCACCTCTCAATTTGGCCATTGAATGCACCGGCCAGAGCAAGATAAGACCCAGGCACCTTGGGGTGTAGCAGTGAGTGCCTGGTTAAAAGGTAGCCGGGGCTCAGTATTGGCTGGCATGGCTGGAGCACTTCAATCAGTACATTGGTTTTAACTTCTAAGGTGGGGAGCTACAGGTCAAGAACGTTGGCTGCACTCCTCAAGACCACCATAAAGGAACCACTTTCTTCAGTGGCGCAGCTTGGAGGTGTAAGAAAGTCAGAACCAGGAGAGGTGTTAAGGCCTCTGGCCTCCTGGAGGCATCATGCCTGGTCTCTTCGTTGTCGGCTTGGGCAGTTTAATCTTCTGCGCCATAGTCATTATACAGATATGCCCCAAACAAAGAGTGCAAGGCATGGGATCTGTCTTGTGGAGCTCGGGTCAGGCTGCAGGTCAATGGAAAGTGCAGCATCCATCAAGGTTGTAGTGGAGCAGAGTTGCGGGCAACAAAGGGAACTGCTTCCTCCAGCGTCAGTGGAGTCGGCAACAACGTTGACACCAGTGCTTAATTTGTCAAAAAATAAGTGCTGGAGCCCTTGTCAGGAGGCCACTGCAGTTTGCACCACACATTCCCACTGTACTAACACAACTACTAACCATTACACTGCTACATGTGTGACAATTCACACTGTTTGAGGCCACCAAAGCTTTAAGAATGGCTTGGATGGTAGGTATTAGTTGTCTAATTGTATATTAAATTAGCAACCAACTTTTTTCTGCTTGTCTTTAATTGCACAAACAGCACCACCATGTGGCAGCTGTCATAAGTGCAGGCTCCAGCAATTAAGTTCCGATACTGGTACCGAGCACCGGAAACCACTGGCTCAAATTAAGCACTGGTTGACACTCCAGGACCTGGCATGGATTGTGGAGCAATAAGCAGAGTCAGTACATGAGTTGGAGAGATCCCTTGGCAGTTTTGGAGGGTCCAACTGGCACCAGGGGCAATCTTGGCTGCGGTATCCCACATGAAGGGCCTCTCGGCTCCTTGGGTCAAAGAGAGTCAGAAAGTATCCAAAGAGTCAGACCATGGCCTTGCAGAACTCTTGGATTTGCTTCAGTGTGGCAGACGGCCCTGGAAACTCTGGTTGTGCCAGAAAGTGTGGCAGACGGCCCCTGGAAACCCTGGTTGTGGGATAGGCTCCAACGTTGACCGACTTCGGAAGAGAAATCAAGAGGCATGGTGACAAACTCATTTTTCAGGAACACAAGAATGGCGGGAAGGGGCAGAGTACTGCTTGAATTTTTAAATATTTTTTCTTTAACTTACCTAAAGATTTGGAGCATGATGACGATTGACTTTGGGATCAGCTCATGCGACTTCTGGACCGGGAATGGAACTGAGACTGGACCAGACGAGGAATCTTCCGGTGCTTGCTGATGTATACTTTTGCCTCACTGTTCCGTCTGGTCTTCGGGTTTATTGACGCACAGCCACTGCAGGCCTTGGAGTTTTGACTCGACTCCAGACACTATAGGCAAACCTGATGGGGATTGGTCACAGACATTTGCTTGTGACAGTCCCTACAGTGTTCAAACCTGTAATTTTGGGAGGTGACATTTCTGTAGGAACGCTGTTTCACCCATCAAATAATGCACGGAGTCATGTGGGTAGTTTTAGTGGTTTATTCCTCAGAGCGCCGGGGCTGGGCACCTTTCTCAACGGAGCTCGGCGCCACACAAAATGGCCGCCTTCCGGTTCCTGTCTACACCTTCTTGTTCCGGTCCTCGCGGGGAAAAGGCTAGACCGTCACCACATATCTCCCCCCTTTAACATTGTATCAACAACAATAACAGATACTAAAAGTCTTACTGCATGTCCATGGCAAAGTCCTCAAACTTCTTAGGGACTCTTACGATTCTTCCTGCTCTCGTTCTCACCACTCCTGCTTCTTTTCGCCTCCTTGTGTCACCGGGACCGCGTGCAGTCCTCGTGTCTCACTCTTATTACCTCCAGGTTCCTCCAGTCTCTCTTTGTTCCGCTCTTCTTCATTTCCTTTCATCCTAAAGTCACCTCCATTTACACTCTCTCCACCATTTCCACCGTTTTCATTCTCTGTTCTCTCCACTTGCTCTTCCTTTCTATCAACGTGCTCTTGCCTCCTTCCTCGACTTTCACTGCTCAGCACTTCCTCTTCCATTTCCGTATTACCTTCTGTTTCCGTCCCCCATCTCAGTATTTTGTTGCATTTTGCCATCCTGTCTTGCGACCATACCTTACCGTCGCTCAGCAATGCTGACCTAGTATACGGTTCCAGGACCTGAAGGGGTGGTGTGAATTTGCTTTCTCCTTTCCTTTTCAGTGTCGCTATCTTCACTCTCACCCAGTCTCCTTTTTCCAGTGTCACTCCACGCACATTGCGTCGCTTGTTGAAATGCTCTGTATAGGTCTCTTGTGCTCTCTCCAGATTACGTTTCATTATCGCAGGTGACCATTTGCTTTGCACCGCCATCTGTCTCCACGCGATGTTGTCCTTTGTGAACAGCTCTCTTCCCCTCAATATTTTGAAGGGACTGTAACCTGTACTTCCAGGCGTGATGCGATAGGCCCATAGCATTTTGGGTAGCCCCTTTTCCCAATCCTGCCCGTCGCTTATGGCTGCTTGGACGGTCCCCATTATAACTCTGTTAAACCGTTCGGCCAGTCCATTCCCTGCCGGATGATATATGGGAGTGTGCTATACCATTTCTGGACATGAATGCTTCCCATTTGGCAGAGACAAACTGCGGCCCGTTGTCACAAGTTATTATCTTGGGGATTCCTTCCTTTATAAATATCGCATTTAAGAAAGCCAGCACAGCTTCCGTGTCCACCGTTTCCTTCACCTCCACCTCAGGCCACTTGGAGTACCTGTCTATCAATACTATGGCATACTTCTGTGTCCCCTCAATGTTCAAGATGGGCCCTATGATGTCTATGGATACCATCTCCCATGGGCCGCTGGGCACAGGAAACGTTCCCAACTGTGGTCTCATCAGGGTTTGGGATTTGTCTGCCTTGGAGCATGACTCACAATTTCTCACATACCTTTCTACTTGGGCGTCAATCGCAGGCCACCAATACGCCTGTCTAGCCAAAGCCTTGGTTTTCGTGATTCCTTGGTGTCCTTCATGTAAAATTGCCAACAGGTGTTCTACCAGTCCGTGGGGGGGAATAACTTTGTCACCCCTCAGCAGGAATGTGGGGTTCTCCCCTAGGGACAGTTCTTCTCTCACTTCCCAGTATTTCTTCATCCTTTCGTCCAGGTGCCTTTTCTCCGGCCACCCATGCGTAATATACCCCTTTACCGCCTCCAGGTCTTCATCTTGTCTGTACGCCTCCGCCCATTCCTGTTCACTTATTACTTGTTCCATGTCCTGCACAGTGGCCACCATGTAGCCTTCCCATCCTGGGGTTTCCTGTCCGTCTGCTCTCTCCATGGCGGCTGCCCTGCTCAAGAAGTCCGCAACTTTGTTCCTAGACCCCGGTATATATTCCACCAAGTATGTGTAGTCTAGGAGTCTTAGTGTCATTTTTGCTATCCTCGGGGTGGCAATCGCATGTCCATTAGAGGTCAGAACCTTTACCAACGGTTTGTGGTCCGTGCGGACTAAAAACTTGGCACCCCACAGGAATTGTCGGAAGCGTTCCATCGCCCACACCACTGCCATCATTTCTTTTTCGATAACGCTGAATTTTTCTTCATTTGGTGCTAGGGATCTGGATGCGAAGCAGACTGTAGATACCTCTCCATTGTCTGACCTTTGCATTAACACCGCTCCCAGGCCTCGGTCGCTGGCGTCGGTCGTGAGTATGGATTCTGCAGCTTGGTCAAAGCCTTTGAGTGGTATGGCCTCGCTCATCTCCTTCTTCAAGGCCTCGAATTCCTCTTGCTCTTCCTTGTCCCACTTGAACCCGTTTCTTTCCTTCAGCAGTTGACGTAGGCAGTGTGTCTTTGTGGCAAAGTTGGGAATGAATTTGCTATAGAATTCCGCCATGCCGAGGAACGATCTGACGTCTTCCTTCTTCGCAGGGCTTGGCGCGTTCTTTATCACTTCCATGTTAGCCCTCTTCGGTTCAATCCCCTTCTCGCTTATTTCGTGCCCCAGGTACGTCACTGACGGCACCCCGAATTTGCACTTCGCCCATTACGCGGTGAGTCCATTGTTTTGTAGTATCTTTAGCACGGTGTGCAGCTTTTCGTTGTGCTCTGGTTTGGATTTTCCCATTATGAGAATATCATCTTGGAAGAATTGAACTCCTTCCACCTTTTGAAAGAGCCTGTGCATCAGTTTTTGAAATACAGCCGCGGCGGATGCCAATCCAAACGGCATTCTCACGAACTTATAACACCCAAATGGTGTTATGAAGGATGTGAGGTGGCTGCATGTTGGATGGAGTGTCACCTGATGGTACGCCGAGGATAGGTCCACCGTCGAGATCCACTTTATCCCTTTCGTCATTGAGAGCATTTCGTTTTTGCGTGGAAGCGGGAATTTGTCTATCAGAATGTTCATATTGAGTTCTCTGAGGTCCACGCATAACCTCACCTTCCCATTGGGTTTTTGTGCTACTACTAAGGGTGACAACCATTCCGCACTTTCGATGGCTTTTATCACACCTCCTTTCTCCAACCTGTCGAGTTCTTCTTGTACCGCCTCTCTACAGCGGAAAGGTATGTTCCGGACCTTGTGGACTA
This sequence comes from Lissotriton helveticus, assembly GCF_964261635.1. Taxonomy (NCBI): domain Eukaryota; kingdom Metazoa; phylum Chordata; class Amphibia; order Caudata; family Salamandridae; genus Lissotriton; species Lissotriton helveticus. The sequence goes on from NC_136071.1 coordinate 1,124,083,483, forward strand.
CGGGCTTTGCTCCTTCCTTCAAACGTATCATGTGCTTGAACTTTGTCAGTTCTCCTATCCGTCCACTTAACACTTTTGGATATTCTCTTTGCAATGCCTCATCCTCGTGTCCTCTATCTATATCCATCAGTAGTACTTTCTCTACTCCTCCTGGGTTCAGTTGTATTCCCAGCGCACCTTGATCCTTCCACCCCAGCACCGACGGCCCTTTCTCTGCCACATACAGCTTACAGGTGGCCTGGCGTCCTTTAAATTCGAACTGCAGAGGACAGTACCCCAACATGGGTATCCTCTGCCCTGTGTAGGTGACTGGTCTCACATCCATGGGACGTAATTCTGTCTTAAGCTGTTCCAAGAACTTCTCTTCCCACACTTTTCTCTGTACTATCGTGATGGGAGCCCCTAGTCGGCTACGATGTCGATCTTCACCCCTCCTATGCTCATGTTGAGTCTTGGTTTTTCTGACTCTTTGCATTCCACATCCAGGACCTGGGCGTCGATGTATAGGACTTCTTCAAGGTACTCCTCCTCAACTTGCGCCTCTTCCTCATCTGGGCCACCCTGGTCGATGTACTTGATAGTTGCACCTTTGGATTTCCACCTGCACACCTTCTCATAATGTCCGAATACGCCACAGAAGGCGCACTTCGCCCTGAACGCCGGACAAACTTTGTCGTTTCCTAAGTGTGAGGCGCTTCCACATCTGTAGCAACTCGGTCTCCTGTCCCCCCTGCCTTTGGAGGTGCCCCCATGTTCTGTTGGCCTCTCTTGGTGTATTGGAACTTAGGTGGTCCTTGTTGTTTGGTTTTGTCTCCTTTGTTGTGTACCATTACCCTGCATACTGTTTGCGTGCCCCCCGCATCTCTTCTAGCAGCTTGTGGACATCTTTTTGACATCTCCGCCTTCTTGACCAGGGCCCAAACCTCCTTAAGGGGAGCCTCGCCATTCACCCATAGTTTTTCTTGTATTTGCGAGTTTGACGTATGCATGATGATTTGATCTCTTACCAGCTCATCATGTAGGTCGCCAAATTTGCACGTTAGTGCCAGCTTTTGCAATGCCGCAACGTATTCATCAATGGTCTCTCCACTCTCCTGTTTCCTCTGAAAGAAATTGTACCTATCTATGGTCACGCACACCACAGACCTATAGTGCGCATCAAGATCCTCAATCGCATGTCGGAATACATCCGTGTCCGTCGCAACTCTTGTGGCCTTCACCATTGTGTCAAACACCCTTAACCCTTCTGGTCCAAGATTGTGTAGCAGTATCTTCCTCCTTCTCGGGCTTGAATATGCTGCATCGCCTTCTTCCTCCAGTGCCTCCAGGTAATTCAGGAAATATCGTTTCCAATCTTCCCAAGGCATTGTGGGTTCTCCTCTCTTTGGGAGGAAAGGCACCATGTTGGTGAGAGAAGTGGACGGCGTCGCCATCTTCTCGTTGCCCCTCGGGATTTCCTGGGCGGGAACGGTGCGGTTGGGCGGGCTGCCAGGCGCTTGCCTGGCGTCCACGCCCTCCCCTTGGTCCTGTCTGTTGTCCGCGCCACCTGCTGCCTCTCTGGGTTCCAGGTTTTCTTGTTGTTCAGCCCTTTCGTCCTCGCCAGGCCCCTCACCCTTTTGGAACCGCACCTCCAGCGTGTCGTGTTAGGGGTCGGGAGTAGGTGCTTTATTGCGCTTTCTCTACTGTCTTGTCCTGAGCCCTGGGACCTAACTCTTCTATTATGGCGCTGTTAGCATGCGTCGTGTGTGCTTATTTCCGGGTCGACCTTCTCATCGGGAGTATCTTCCCTTACTTCGTCTCGTGTTCTCTTCCTGCGCCGGCCCGGGTGGTGCGAATCACCGAAGACTCTGCTTTGCGCCTGCCTGCCACGTTGCCTTCAGCCCTCTGCCGCGCTCCGAGGTTACACCATGTGCTCCAGTGGCGGCGCGTTCCCCTTTTTTTTTTTCTTTAGCTGCTCGTATCCCGCCTCGTCGCCATTGTAGGAACGCTGTTTCACCCATCAAATAATGCACAGAGTCATGTGGGTAGTTTTAGTGGTTTATTCCTCAGAGCGCCGGGGCTGCGCACCTTTCTCAACGGAGCTCGGCGCCACACAAAATGGCCACCTTCCGGTTCCTGTCTACACCTTCCTGTTCCGGTCCTCGCGGGGAAAAGGCTAGACCGTCACCACAATTTCCTTTGCACACTGTAATTTTTGAGGGAAAAAGCATTTCAAAGAGCCAAGAAATGGCTCCAGATCCGTGTCCCATGGCACAGAAAGAAAGGAACTGACGTTAGGGCATGAGAGTTGTGCTTATATAGGGGCCGCACATCATTTCCGGATCAGAACGAAAATGCTGCAGAGTCATTTGGCGCCACCTACCAGTGCACAAAGGTACTGCCAGAAAAGTTTCCAGATCTAGTCTGATGCCTGGGGAATATTCATAAACTGAGTAATCTGCAGTCAAAAGTCTCTATCAGAACAATCAGAACAAGATGATAAGTATACACACTGGGGTGAGAAAAGCTATTTTCTGGGGATGAAAGGGAAGGGATTTTAATTTGTCCACCGATGGAAAAAAAAATCCTTTCCTGTACAACCCCAGAAAAGGTTTTAAATAAAAGTTAAGTTGTACCTTAATCTAACACACCAGTGTTGGGTTAAACACATCCACACAAATGTACAACTTGCAAAGATGTAGCTGTATTTATATCAAGGATTATACATGACTCCCTAAAGTTTAGTAGCATAAGCCCATGGTTCATAAAAGTACTACTTTTTTTTCTGCCTCAACGTTATTTTCCCAGAATCACACAAACAGTTTAAGCACGGTCTTCGGGTTACACGCACAGCAACTCAGCCACTAGACAACATATCCCGGCCTACCATTTGCTGCTCTGAAAAGTGAACTGTCTTTGTAGGACTTTCATTGAAAGGTATGGAAATACACACATACATCTGTAAAGAGCATCTGCACCATTTGTAATCATGGCACGAGCCCTTCCATAAGTTACAGTGCTACTCCTAGAGCACTTATGGGATCATGTTAATGGTTTGGCGGTTAAGGCTCATTGAGCTATTGGCACTTTTAATAGGCGGCACTTTATTGATGATTTTTCTATAGCTTGAACGCCAAGCTTTCACAGCGCATCGATCACGGCAAGCAGAAACATGACTCTTACATTTTCATTCCTATCATTGCCAAACAAGCCGCTTCTGTTTTTTTTAATGGCTTTTTTTTACATTTCGAATGTATTTATTAGCGCACAGAATTACTACAATCTTAAATTATACTAACATAAAATCAATTAAAATGCAATTCAACATTCTCATCTTAAGAAACAGATAATTGAATCTGAGCTTTTAAAAAAAATAACATAAAACGATGATCAAGCAGTTAAAATTGATGCAAACAATTCATAGCAACATTCTTTCCCAGTACACATATCTAAAATACTAGGCCTGCAACTACAGGAACTAGAATTTCAATTAAGCACCAGCATAGTTAGATAGCACCCTCCTACAACGTATCTCTGTCGAGCATGTCAATAGCTCTCAAATAAGCACCTATTCTATACTCTTTAAACATCAACAAAAAATAACGCCTTCTCAATGCAAGAGCACCTGGCATCTGTAGAAAAAAAAAGAAAAAAAAGCACAAAGACTCTTTTTTGTTACTTGATTAAAACGTTGTGATATTTCCATCTAAGGAGCCACGTCGTTGTATTGTAATTCCATTTATAAAGCGCGTATACTCCTGATGAGGCACTGAAAGCTGATTGGACAGGTAGGTAGCATGTTACACTGTGAGGGCAAGCTCGGTTGAGAGAGTCATGAACTGCAGTGTCCTTTAGATTGGAAGCGTTTTGGTGTCATACGTGAGTGACCAGACTGTGGCGCTCTTACCTTGTCTCAGGTTGCATCACCCATAGGTCTAACTGATGACGATTATGTTACTATAGCGCTCACTGTTACCAAAGAAGGTGTCCTGGCACTGAAGAAAAGCGACAGTCAGACATGGGGCAGGCACATGGACGTCATTTATGGGCCGTGAGGGGGCTTCCCTTTGCTACCCCCAGCACTGCCTTTGCGACCCCTGGCCTCACAGGTGGCAAATTCATTACCAGGAACACAGGGGCAGCTGGTGCTCCACTCTCTTTACTTTCTGTCAATTTTTTATTACACCAATAGTGAATAAATAAAATATATTAGTCACATAGGGGCACATGCATCATTGGTTTTTGCATTCGCAAACGGTGCAAATCGCAAAATTTGGCCGTTTGCGAATGCAAATCCAATTTTTGAGATGCATCAAGTTTGTTTTTTTCCGCAATTTAAGAAATCGCAATTATTTTGCGATTTCTTAAATGCTATGCATCATCTAAAAAAAATTGCTAATTCGCAAATTAGAAGTGGTAAATTACCATGAAGTCAACCTTCATGGTAATTTGTGAAAAGTTTAAAAAATGCACAAAAGTGCATTTTTGAAACTTTCATTTTACACACACACACATATGCCCTTGGGGCATGTATGTGTGAAAAATTGACATTATGTTACATTTCACAGGTGCAGGAGGGGTCCTTGGACCCCCCCCCCTGCACCCTTGAAATTGCATTCTCATTTTGTGATTCTTTAATTGCGAATCGCAAAATGAGAATGCCTTCCCATTGATTCCTATGGGCCCATAGGCCCATAGGAATCAATGTAAAGGGATTCCTTATTTGCGATTCACAAAATTGAGAATCGCAAATAAGAATTTTTAATGCATAGGTATTTGCGATTTCTAAATTGCGATTCCTTAATTTTCGCAATTTAGGAATCGCAAATACCAACAATGATGCATGTGGCCCAAATAGTGTAATAAAAATGTATAGTAAGCTGAAATATGCATTTCAAGGCAGCTTAGATATGTAAAAAATGCCTTTAATGTATATTGTGTGTATGTTTGCGAGTGATAATGTGTTTATGTGTGAGAGTGTGTATATGTGTGTGTGTATTTGTGTGTATGTGTAAGTATGTGTGTGTGAGTGAAAGTGGGGGTCAAAGGGTGTGTGATGTGTGATGTCACGTCCTCTACCCCAGGCATTTCGGTGAATTGACATCCATGTGCAGACAGGGGAACCAAAGCAGCTCTGGCAAAAATGCTCAAACCATCTCCTCGCCCAATCTCTTTCCATCAGTTCATTCTCTCTCTCTCTCTTCCCTCTCTATTCGCTTTCTATCTTCCTTCCCCTGTCCATCTCTTTCTCTTTCCAGCCCACTGAGGAAATGCCCAGTGGAAAAAAAGGCCCGTCCGGCCCTTGTTAGAGAACATGTCAGCAGGTCTGGTAGGACAGATGGCATGTTTGCTCAGACAGTACTGATGAGTGTTAAAGCAGCACAATAGTTGCATAATCAATATTGCCACACAGTATGGTTTATTATGCCACACAACTTGCCATTTTTTAATCCATAATTTAGTCAAACTTGCAGCATAATGTGAACCTCCGTAGACACATATTTCCAGTGGCCTTACCAATAGGAAATTAGCAGAATCTAATCTGGAGAAATTCCAGCTACTCTGTAAATTTCTATTCTTTGTAAGAAAGACGATTTTACTTCACAAAGAGGTAGAAGAGTAAGGCCTGGTTTAGAGCATGGCGCAAACAGTGCTTCCAGCAGGAGCAGCAGATTAATCATTGCACCCGGCCAGGATAACCGGCAATTGTGAGTTTGGTGCACTGCAGATATCCTGCAGCAGTGATTCCTCTGGATCCACCACCAACTAAGAAGAAGAGGTACCACTGCTGTCAATGGTGAGGCAGCAACTGACCAATGAGTTACTGTTCTGCAATCATGGATGGTAGAGTTACCTCTCTGAAGGACAACATCAAGGTTGGAAGCCACCATGGAAAGGCAAGAGTATTGTCCTTAACATGCTAGCAATCACCCCAGAGTCTTAAAGAGATAACATATTTGGTGCTGATAATGTAGACCAGTGCTTAACTTGCAAAAAACAATAAAAAGCATGCTCAAAATGTTTTTCCTAGGAGCCCACTTCCTGCGCTGCTGAATGTCAGTGTTGGCTACAGTATATTTCACATCATGCCATTTCCTTCCATCACCCTACGCTTTATCTGCTTGTCACTGTTTTCCTAACTCTCTCCTTCTTTTTCCCTTTTCTTCCTTTCTCTCTCTGGGACAAAGTTTGATGATGAAAAATAAGTTTTAGTCCATAAAAAGGAGTAGCAGCATCCACCACCTGCAACCATCGGCACAAAGTACACACTGATGTAGCCCCTTTTTGTAGGTACATTTCCAGTGAGCACGCATGCTGGCAGACATGCCATCAGAGCATTGACAATTTTGCACCAAAAATGTCTTCAGTAGTTGGGTCCTCTTCGATGAGTAATTCAACTTTAGCAGAGAAGTCTGCCGCCGTAGTGGAAAATGTGGCAGATTTCCCTCTGCCACCACAGCTGAACCTATGGTGGTCTCCTGACTCCATGTCATTACAGGTTCTATTTCTAGTCTGGGGCTTTAATGTTGTGATCTAATGCATTCTGGCTGTTGTAGTTCACTCCCAGTGAGTTAGTTAGACAAACACACCTAACAGCAATGATTTGAGGGTTCGAATCCCAAGACTGGAAATGACGTCCCTGATGAACTGGAGAGCGGTGGTCACCCTAGCTGAGAAGGTAAATCTGACGCAACGGCAGACAGAAATCCTGGCAGCTGAATTCTAAATCAGAACATGAATGGCCTTATTTTTAGGTCTTGCTTACAGGCAGCTTTTAGTCGTTTGCTGATGAACACCTATTCAGGACAATACCAATACATACAGTGGGCTTTGGATCAGTCCATTGCTTATCATTGGCTGCTTTCTTGGAAATCTCATTTGTTTACTTCTTATTTGAAGGATCTCCTTGCTCCTTTTGTGATTGTTCTACCCCAGAAAACATCTTCTTTACCAACCTTTTGACTGGCTGACTTGTATCCTTCCACTGTTTACATGTAAGGAACTACTTTTTCTTTTTATTTCAGCACTCCATGGAAGTACACAAATTCGCCTTCTCTTTGCCTCCTGTGCTGCTTCCCCCATCAATTGCCCATGCCTGTTCCCACACACTTCGTGCTGCCCCCTCAGCTCGTCCGATGCTTCCCAAAGCCCTCCTTCAGCCTTTATATTTGATAATGTTAACACAGCTCCCTTTCTGCCACCAAGCCCCAGTATTGTCCCCTCCCCCCTCTCTGCAGCCGCTTATCAGCATTAATTTTCTATCTTCTCCTATACCACCTCCACCATTGAGACCCCATCCCTGAAACAATGCATACGTGCCCATGCGTGATGCCTCTGTAACATATTACACATACAAGCGCATGCATGGCACAATGATGGAAGCGTCCACATCCACCAAACGACTGGGTGTTTTCTTGTGTTTTTTTTGGGAGATGCTTTTCAGCGTTGTCAACGAACATTTTCTTTGCTGATGGTTAACAGAATTAAAAGAATCAGCAAAAAACACTGGCAAGTGGAAAATTGGCTGAGAGAGCGATAAGGCAGCTGAAGTAAATGATCGAGCAAAATTCACTATGTTTCAGCCATTAAATCAGCAGAGTGACAGACCCAGCCACCAGATCATAAGGAGCCTTGCCAAGCCAGAGAGAACAGCATGATAGCTCAGCATGGAGGAGCCTACCCGCTGGTGGAGCAGGCCTTACTTGGGTTGGGGGCTGCAGAAGAGCTGTTGGTCCCACAGCACCTGAGTGCCAGATTTAGTCTCCGTGCCTTGTGCGGAACTTGGCAGCTGAGCGCAGAAGAGACTTAGGGGTTGGATAGTGGGGCCATGCATGCCAACCCTCCCGATTCAGGTAGGAGACTACCCATTTCTAGGCTACACCCCCCCCCCCCCGCACCCGATTCCTGCATGCAGAACCCCGATTCGGATTGCTGAATCATGATCTGCTGGAAACATGGCAAAAGTGAAATGTCGATGCCTGTCACCAGATCCCCCTCCTAGAATATCCTCTGACATCAAAGTTTAATGCTTTGTAATGAATTCCTGGAGGGTAAGATTAGCGTGACAGGCCTCGACATTTTGTTTTTGGCAGTTTTACAAAGCACATACAAAAACAGAGCTAAACATGCTAAACGCGTTATCATGCGTGGGGGACCCTTTGCTTCTCAGACTTGGACGGACTGGGTTCACGGCTCACCGACACACAAATCTTTTACTTGTGGACACTACATGCAGGCCGCTCTTTACATTCCTTCCTAAAGATTGAGTCAGCACCAATTCGGAGTATCACCTTATATATTCCGTTTTCTGAGATTCATCTTGGATACGTCATACTTTGATGATGGAGGGGATCCTTTACTAAAAGCATCTTCACTCTACGTGAATACCATCCTTGTCACGTTATTTACATGGGGTCAGCCTATTTGATACTTTCCTATATTAGGGTACCGACCTTGTACCTCCGAGCGACCTTAATCAACTTTTGATACTCCTGACCGCCTTTTAGCCTTTAGAAAGTCTGAGTACCAATGTTGTACAGACGAAACACGTGTTGGCTGCATCTCATGCTTGAATTTGAACAAAGAATAAAGAAAATTTCATGCAAAAATACTCTGATTTGGCCATCTTGTTCTGACTTATTTTGAGATCTGTGTATGTCATTACCATATCCTGTGTTTTATAACATAGATTGACTGCTTAACTTAAAAATCTTGAGATTGACAAGACTCGTAACAATTGTAATTGGGTTGTGCTTTCTCTGACTTCTTTATTTTCATAAATGCTAAACGAAATGATGCGAGATAAACATGTTGAGAATATGTAATGTACTGCATTGTGTCTCCTAAGTAATAAAGCGTAGCAATTTTATGGAACGATCTTAAACAATGTTATAAAAAAAATTGGCAAAACATTTGCCAAAGATTGTTTAATGTTACAATGCTCGAAGCATCTTAAACCTGGACTTGTCTTTAACCCTCACACTGCGATGAGATATTGCCTTTGTGCTAATCCTTGATTGTGGTCATTCCCTATCCTGGATACCAACAATCCTCTGCATGAGCCTTTACTATGGTGCACAATCAATGTACAGAAGGCTGCAGGGAGGGGCTGGGGGCATGAAGATGTGTCAAGTAAAATGTACATTTTATTCTAAAACATTCATACACATATATACTGTTCTACTCTCTGTCTTAACAGTTTTCATAAAACCTTACACACCCTTACGTAAAATGTATAACGTGGCATTACACGTGTAACCGTCTGCAGCTGAACGTAAGAAAGCATAATGTAACAACATCTGACAGCAGGATGATCTGCATACACTTTCCGCTTTTTATTTGACTGGTGATGCTGGCAACGCCCCGTGGCATTGTGGGAGAATCCTTCCTGGAGCTTCAGCACTCACTGCTGAGCAGCAGAGCGTCTCCTGCTTCTGCCAGACACAGAGTCATAATTGGCGAGGGTGATGGTGTGGGTACCAGAGACCAGAGCAGGGAAAGAGAGGGCAGAGTCGAGCTGGAAGAGGAGGCTATGGTGGCAGACCAGAGGAACAGTACAAAAGGCACAGAAGGCCTTAGAGAGGAAAAGGGCAGATTTATTTCCGGCCCAACTGAATGTTAGAGACCTCATCATCTCACTAGCTAAGAATAATATTGTTATGTCATGGTATGCTATGTTACCAGCAGTACCACAGCCCATATTCTAACATTCATAAGGCATTATAGTCAGGGGCGCAACTAGTCTCGAACTTTAATGGAGAGGGGGAGTTGGGGCTAACAGGGCAACTAATGGAGTCAGGGCTATTACTTCAAAGAGTGGGACGCTGCTATCCTTAGAGCGAATATAACAACTAATTGTGCATTTTAAACATATATTGGTCAAACCCGAAACGATTCCAACAAATGGATCTGACAATGTTTACAGGCTACTGACATGTTTTAGTGAATTTGACAATATTTAATAGGCTTCTAACAGACAGCGTTAAAATGGCAAATGAGTAATTTGACAACTAAAAAAGCAACTCCTGTAGATTTCAATACAAAATAACTTATTTTTCGCAAAGTTATTGCAAAATAATGAACTTTTTTTTATCACTTCTCCAGAAATTCCTTCTGTGAAATGACAGTGAATGCATTAAATATTTTTAATTCCATCTTCAGAAAGGCAGTGCTGGCTGACTGTTGTAGAAAAGTACGTTTTCCGTCTGCTCATCGGGGCGTTGCAACATGCACTTGTTTGAGGCCACATACATGTACTGGTCTCAGCATATTGGGTTTAGCGGGTTAGGGCACCAGATTTCGAGATTTACGACTGGCAAATCACAGACTAGCCCCCAGATGCATCAAGAACCCATTTTGCTATTCCTTAATAGCGAAAAATAACGATTCGCTATTAAGGAGTAGCAAAATGCAATGCATGAAGAAATCACAAAAAATATAGCGATATCTTAAAATTCCTTAATTGAGAGTCGCAAATTGCGAGTCGCAATTAAGGAATGCCTCCCCATTCATTCCTATGGGCCTAGAGGCCCATAGGAATGAATGGGGAGACATTCTCAATTTGCGAATCGCAATTAGCGAATCGCAAATTGAGAATGCAATTTCAAGGGTGCAGGGTCCAATGGACACCCTGTTGCACCCCAGAAATTGATCTGTGCACATATGTTGTGCACACACATGCCATTAGGGCATGTGTGTGCGCAACATGAAACTTTGAAAAATGCACTTCAGTGCATATTTCAAAGTTTTTGCAAATTACCATGAAGTTCAACTTCATGGTAATTTGCGAGCCCTATTAGCGAAATCGCTATTTTTTAAACTTTAATGCATTGCATTTAAGGAATCTCAATTTCAGATTCCTTAAATGTAAGTAATAGCAATTTTTGCGATTTCTTAATTTGAGATTTTTGCATTTGGGATGATGCATCCCAAATGCAAAAATACCGGTCGCAAAGGGGCAGATTCTGAGAATCTGCCCCTTTGCGAGCGGATTCTAGCTTGATGCATCTGAGCCTTGATTCCTAATGCATCCTAAAATGGATGAATAAGTGAGCTGCAATCAGTTGGCAACATTACCACTTGTTAATTACTCTATTAGGATGTGCGCTATCCTAAATCAGAATAAAATAGTAAATTCACATCCACGTTCAGCAGTTCACATATGAGATGACTGAGCTGCATTAATGCAGGAAGCCACCCGGCCCAAACAACTGGGGAAAAGGCACTTGCATCAAATAGTTTTGCAACGAGTATTGGTATAGAATGCAAAGAACAGAAGCATTCCTTCAATCTCCAGAACAAAAAGAAACTGTCGTCAATGGGCAAGGTCCAGCAAAGAGCCACTCCATCGGAAACAAAAATCATGCCTCTTAATAGTATGTGTTACCATAACAAAAAACATACTTTAATTTCTGTTCTGAGGCTCAAAGCATATAATCTACTAAAATATCAATGTTGTTATCAAATCTACTTGGGACAATGTGCATTATCATAAGCAACATTTGTTAGGAGTTTCTCCAAAGTTCCTTTGAGAAGGATCACCATATTCTCTACAATGGTTGTTCCTAAATGTCGACAGTTTATATCAATTAGCCTCTCCTGGGTAGCAAAAGGGACAACCTTGAATGAGCCCCTAAGAGAAACACCAGGCAGATCACGGCAGGCATGGTTTTTCAGTCTGTTCTTTAAACACTGGCACATGTGGTGCACAAAGTAGTGTTTTCATTGTATATTGTTTTACAGTCGGTTGTACGACTGTACAACTTATGCCTTTATCACACATTCTTTAGCGTGCATATGCCTTTACCGCACAAGGTTAATATAGTTATGCTAAATTGAACAGATAGATTATATATATAAATATATATAGATAGATAGATAGACAGATTGATAGATAGATAGAGATATATACACATATACAATTTCAAATTCATTTGTTTTTTGCTTTTTTGGGGGGGAGACCCTGTTGAGTCATCCATACTTTTTAAAGATTAATTATAAATTATTTTTCTTTATTGGGGGAACCCCCTACGCTCCCCCTTTTTAAATTACCTTCACTCCTATACCCCTAAACCCCCAACAATACCCTTAGCACCCTATACTCCTACCCACTGCCTACATCCTTACCCCTCTAAACAAACCCTTACCCACCCCTGAACCCTAAAATAAGACCTCACCATTCTATACCCCTAGCCACCATAACCCCTAAAAATATCCTTACCATTCTATACCTCTACCCATCCCTAAACCCTAAAAATACCCTTACCAATCCCTACCTCTCCCTAAACCCTAAACCCTAAAAATACCTTTACGCCTACCCACGCCTACACCCTAAAATTACCCTTGCCACCCTATTCCCTTACCCAACCCTAAACCTTAAAAATACCCTTACCAGCCTTTACTCTTACCCACCAAAGCCCTGCTGTTACCCTTACTACCCTACACCCTTACCCACCCCAACACGCTAAAAGTACCCTTACCACCTTGTACCCTTACCCTCCCCTAAATCCTAAAATTACCATTATCACCTTGTACCCTTACCCTCCACTAAACCCTAAAATTACCTTTATCACCTTTTACCACTATCCACCCCATAGGACTTTGGAAGAGGAATCTTGTGGGAATGCTGACGGGGGATCCTCTCATACTTTATCAGATTGTTGTGAAGCGATGGGTCTCCTCAGGGGAAAAAACTGGGGAAAATGGATGTACACCACGCGCCACCTTTTGTACACAATTACCTATAGGAAATAAGGTTGACCTTTTTTAGGAAATGATGGTGGAGGAAATCAATCATATGGCCAGAAAAAAAGCCAGTTTATAGGAGGAGCAATATGACCATCAAAGAGTGGCAAACCGTGAGGGATCTACAAGAAGATCATAAGAGTATCATAAAGGCCTCTGATAAAGGGGGCAATATAGTGATCCAGGACAGGTTCATGTATATATCAGAAAAGATCCAATCAGGGAACTTGCTGCAGAATACCATCAACAAAGTCACGAAATGGGAGGGAATGGGTTTGATTGATGAAGAGATATTTAGGTATTTGAAGACAGATCATTGGTTCATAGCTATTATCTATTGTCTTCCAAAGGTGCACAAAAGTATAAAGAATCCTCCTGGACGCCCCATTGTCAGCTATATAGGCTCTCTACTAGAAACTACTTTAAGAGTCATCGACATTTGTGTCTTCCATTATTGAACAGCACTCGTATTTGAGGGATCCAACTTATTTTTTAATAAGGTTCATGATATACCTTGGAATGACAATGATCTTATGGCAACCATTGATGTGGTCTATCTCTTCACACGTCCGTTCAAAATCCACAAGAAATTAATGCATGCAGGTATTTCCTTAGATCTTGATCTGTACGTGATATGGAACATTTACTTGTTGCTAGAAATGCTTGACTTCTGCCCGAACCACAACATTTTCATTTTTAATGGCACCTACTATCTGCAAAAGTGAAGTACAGCTATGGGGACTTCTTGTGCCCCAATATATGCAAATGTAATGATTGGATTGTGGGAAGCAGAAGTTGGGTGGACAGAGAAAAATAAAACCATATTGGGATGTGACGTTATGGACCCATATTATCGATGACATCTTTATCATTTGGGAGGGGAAAAAGGAGAGCTTGGAGTTATTTATCACCTCCCTTAATGAGAATGCGTGTAATTTGAAATGTACTTATAACATTAATGCAGACATAATGTACTTATTGGATATAGACATTCAATAAAAAACAAAAGGAAGTGCAGTAATATTCATCTTAAGGCCACATCATGTGACACATACTGCAATCTAACAGTGGACAACCCAAAGCTCCTAAATGGAGCATGCCATTTGGAGAAATGTTATGTGCCAGGTGTAATTTTTTCTGAAATGAATGACTTCGAAGCACAGGCTGAGGAATAACTTATATGCTTTGAGCAGATATGTTATCCTTTCGATGTTCTTCAAAATGCCCTGCAAAGAGCTTGCTCCAAAACACAGGAAGAGCTATCGGTACTTAGAAAGAAGGTATCAAAAGAGGAAACTGATGTTCGTTTCATCATGGACTACAATATGTGTGTAAATGCTCCTAAGTGGCGCACCCGCTAAGGTGCGGTAACTGTAAGAGGATGGTTTCCTCTAGGTTTGTACCCTTATTTTAAAAGAGTCAAACTCCATGAGTCCCTGGAGAGGGTCCGGATGTCTGTAACACTTTCAATATGGCTCGGTACCTGCAGCACAAACATACTTGGTCATTAAACAATTTGCAACCCCCTACATTTTATCACCACTTACACATAGGTCCTGATGAAACTAGTTGACTACACTGGATGTGGGTGCCCATAGTCACTTCCAAACATATCCACAGCCTTACTTTTAACACTGCTAAGGGCTTGTGATTAAATTACCCTTGGGAACTTTGGGACACTTAGAACAGTTTTTAAACCTACACCCTTAACACCATCACTGCACACTCACTCAACAAAATCCGCTCCGCTGTAAACAGACGTCGCAGCACACCCTAGGTGAGGCCCGATGGTGAAGCATGGCACCAACTAGGTTGGTTGGTGAGGGCCTTCATAAAAAACAAAGCTGTTTTTTCTGTCACACATTACATGAGTTCTACATAATAGCTAGCTTCTTTTGATTAACTCTATATTTCCACGGGGAAGTGAACTAGACTATTTCCTGTTCCTCTCTCTCCTTTTGATATCAATCATCTCAACAAAGAAAGGACAGGCTTTTATAAATGTTCGAAATGTAAAGCCTGTTAAAATCGGATCAATAAATATATTTAAAAATTGTATAATAATCAACAACAGAAAATCAAGGAAACCATCTCATGTGAAACAGATTATGTTTTCTATGTACTGCAGTGTACTTGCAATAAAAAAATATGTGGGAAGTACAATTAATATAGTGAAACTCAGCATTCTTCAGCCCATACATGCAATAAGGAACAAAGATTTCACATATCCCATTGCCAAGCACTTTTAGAACATGAGGGTAACCCAAAAGAACTGAGATAATATGGAACTCAACATGTAAATAACGATTTGAGGGGAGACAACCATGAGTTGAGATTAAGGAGAGCTGAATCGAGACTAATCATTCTCATGGGAACTGAGACACCTTTGGGTCATAATTTGAATGCAGAACTGCATGTTCACCTGTAGAAACCGTCTATCATGAGAATTGATTTGATCAATTAATTGGAGTGCTGATGGTGCTACCAATGAGCTGGTCAACCTTAATATGAGCTGCAGTTAGCATTAACAAAGATTACTTGTAGAATTGGTGATTTTATATGAATGCATTTGATTGATATATGCACTATGAACCCCTCATGTATTTTATGATTACAACAAAGTCACTTTAGCATAGTCATCTTACTCATTAAAAATGGGGAATATGACATCAATACTAGATAAGGTACTATGTTCAATAATCTGGATATTGTGTTAGTACATTCAAAGCAGATCAAGGCTAACAGAGGTGCCCCATTTATTGAACTCGTAGAAACCGTCTACCATGAGAATTGATTTGATAAATTAATTATAATGCTGGTGGTGCTACGAATGAGCTGGCCAACCTTAATATGGATTGCAGTTAACGTTTTAAAGATTATTTGCCTATGTGGTGAGTTTATATGAATGCATTTGATTGATGTATGCACTATCAACCCCTTCTGTACTTTATGGTCACAACAAAGGTACTTTAGCATAGGCACCTTACTCATTAATAATGGGGATATATGACATCAATGCTGGTGGGGTCAGATGTGCAATAACCTGGATATCATGTTAGTGCATTCAAAGCAGATCAAGACTACAGAGATGCTCCATTTATTGAACATGCACTTGAATAGAACTAGCAGTTTTTTACCACAGGCACTTTACTTAGAAGCAATGCGGGATATCTCCTCATGAGTGATGGGGTCAGATATGCAATAACCTACATATTGTGTTGATGCGTACAAAATAAATGGTGGCAAAGAGTAATGCCAATTATTGCAGATGCACTTAAATAGCACTAGCACTTTATTACACTCTAACATTAGGGCAGTGCATGCATAATTGTTAAAGAATACATTTTGAATTATAGATTTAGATTATGGACTTCCCCTAGATTCAGCTAAATAACTGCCTTTTTCATTTGATGATAACTCGCCTGGTTTACCCTCTCGAATGCCTTCATATACACTGTAACTCATGATGCTTCGCGGATGTATGTTATTTAATGATATAAAGTATGTTGTTCATTTTGTATTGAATTTCACTTAAAGTACAGAATGAATGAATATATGAAGCTGTTTAAATTTGTCCACCACCACCTCATATTTATTATTTTTTTATAAACACGAGCTGTAAAATATTGAATCACAGTTTTTAAGCACAATGTATTTGAGGAGCATGTTGCTCATTAGAGAGGAATACGAATCAATTATATACTTTAAAGATATCGTGTTCTTTCTCTTGAATGTATGCTCCCTTGCAATGATACCTATATAGGAAGATTGAGAACTTAATTATAAGTTTATACTTTGCAGGTTTAACTTTAGTTCATTAATTGCATGTTTTGTGAAGTTTTAAAATTTTCAAAATTAGACCATGAGTGTAAAGTTCTGCTCATGTTTTAAACAGTGTTCTCATGTTTTAAAAAGTGTTTTAAAGATACTTCAAAAAAGAGTGGTGCACAAACTAATCACTGTAACACTCTAGTTGTTTTTAAAAATGTGGAAGTACTATTTGCACATTGTCACTTTAAATGGAGTGTGCTAGGGCAGGACTCTATGGTCCAGTTGAAGGCAGTTTTGCCGAAACGCGCCAGTCATTCTTAGCAAATTTGCACTTTTGATTTTTGGTGGAGATAATAAGAAAAATATATATTTTTGGGCTCACCATGGTCGTAGTGCCCCCTCTGCTTTGGACTCATCTGACTAGAATTTAGGAACTGGTGCTCTTCAAGATGTTTAAAGAGCCCGGAAGCGAGAATATTTTACCAATTTTAGTGACTGCTGGCAAAAGAAATAAGAGCCTAGAGTTAGCTTCAGCCCTGGAGCCCAAGTTTCACTTATTTAAAAGGAGTTTGATGCCCCTTTCTTCTATGCACTGGGGACAGGACAGAGGAAAACAGGAGTACAGTATAAAGATAAAAGCAGGTGGAACAATTATAGAGCCTCTACTGGATATACGTAATTTGGGGACCACGACTTTAGGAAAGTAAATAAGGAGTAATCCCTCTGCTATTCCTTAATCATAGGGAGAGGAGTGACAAAAAGGGTGAAGGCTTCTGAGTATGCTGCATGATACAGGAAGAAATTAGAAGCCTGGCAGTACACTCACAAATGGCCTTGATCTTCCCATAGAAAAAAGATGCCAAAGTTTAGCAAACAACCTGGGATAGGGAACTGTTATTTTGACACAAGTCAGATTGGTGAGACTGAAGGCTGCCTAGAATAGAGCTGCTGAGATATTGGAGGACTGAGAAATAGAATTTGAAATATAAGAGGTCTCAATAGCATTAGGGGACAATCTGTAATGCTTGTTTTGTTAACATTTATGTGGTGCTATCAAAGTCTGGTGTATGTGTGTGTATTTACAAGTCCGTATTTTGCTCAATGCAAATTGTATATATTTTACATATGGGTAAGGGAGTGCAACCCTTTTTTTGGCCCGCTGACCTCAGCAAGATATGCCTAGACTTTCTCCATCCCAAAGAACAATGCTTTTATGTTTATCAGATCATTCTTGTTGTTTTATTTAGTATTAGAACTTTGGAATGTTGGGAGTTTGGAAACAATGGAGTGCTCCGGGCTTCTAATGGCTGGTATAAGCCCGGAGCTCCAACATTCTGTTTGCATTTGTTCACAGCTGTGGCTGTGAACAAAGGCGTCAGGGAGCCTAAGGGGATGTTAATCCCCTCGGGCTCACTGAAGCCCATGTTTTATTTGTTAGAACATTCTGCCCTCTAGTGGCAGAATGTTCTAATAGCCTTATAGCCCTTCGTAGCTGGGCTATAAGTCCTGCTCCCTTGTTAAAGCTGAAGCGGGCCTTTAATAGCCGGTACAGCCTGCTACGGCAGGCTACAAGGCTATATTATATACTTCATGATGGCTGGTTCTAGGCACCAGGATCATATACAGAGCCTAATTTGGAGTTTGATGGAGCAGGAACACCACCACAACAGGGGTGCTTCCGACCAACCAAACTTGCTGTTCCTCCATTCTGTTTAGAGGGCCATGTTTACACTGGTGATGCCTCTGCTGGTTACCTTGCTGTAACGTCTGACCTGGCGGTGGTACCATCACTCATTTTCTCTGCCCGGGGCATGGTAGATACAGACAGGAAAAATGTAGAATGACTTCCACATGCTGGAAGGGATCTCCCTGTGTGTCAGGCCATTTGTATTTAATATTGAGAATACAAACTCCTGTTTTGAGAGTTTATTTTCATAATACTAATACATTTTCAGAGTGGGTGCTTAAAAATAGTGTTGACTGGTATGTATGCTGGGGGCTGTGGTAAAGTATGTGCAGGGGGCTGTTGTAAGGTGCGGGTGGTTGAAGCCATTTTAGTGCAGTGGGCCTTACGTGCCTGATTACAATTCTTCTGGTTGTCCTGTGATGCTTTCTCAACAGGTTATGATGTTTCTGTTACAGACTGGAGTCTGACTGGCTTGTTAAGATCAGAAGTGAGGAAGAGCATATTCCTATCTTAGGTGAATGTATCAACTTCGAAGAGCTGTGGGTGATTGAGAACAAATCAGTTGCACATATTCTAGAATGGTGTGCATGCCTGTTGCCCTGCTTAATTTGTAAGAGAGTACGTGTGAAGGCCCAAAGCTCTGCTCAGAAGCCTGAGGCTTGTGCTACTGAATGTCAGCATGTCAATACCATGGCTACATAATGTTGATCCACCACCAGATACTCCCTGCACCTTTGCCCCATTCTTGCTGGTTCTTTTTCATCGCTGCTTTCTTTCTTTCTCACTGTTTTTCTGCCTTTCACTTCACACATTTTTGGGGGTCAGCACAAAAAGTGCTGACCCCCAAAAATGAGTGCTGGTGGGGCCCACCTGCAACCACCAGCTCAAATCAAGGACTGCCATTGCCCAGCAATGACGTGTGTAAGACAATCGGTGATAGCGAATGCCATTCTGTGCCGTATGAAACCAATTAATTGCATATTTGGGGACCAAACTCACACCTGAGTGCGTGAAGCTCTGAAGGAGGCACAAGAGGAGTTAGCCAGAAAACCTACGCCACACGACCACAGCGACCGCCGCCACCAGGCACGCCGCCGCACCGGGACTCCAAATCCCGGTAGTCTTTGCGGCGGCGCGTTCCCTGACGCGCTAGACGCGCCAGGAGGGGCGTTAAATACAGCAAGCCCCCAGCGTCGCGGGACGCGAGCGGGACGCCCGGGGCTAAGCCCGGGCAAAGGGCGGGCCCTCTGAGGCCCTCAGAGGCACAAAAAGGCCAGGCAAGGCCATCCCCCTGATATCTCCATAATCGAGCTCCTAAGGTACTGTACCCGTTGTAGGAAAATATTTTGGATTTGTACTGTTTATCGTCTATGAACATCCTTGGTCCCTAGTTACTGTTTGCATCTGTTCCATGGTCTGATAGGAGTAGGAATCTGCCTATCATTGTATGGTAGTATTTCTCCCACGTCTTGTTAGCATTGTGTATTGCTTTTGTAGTCAATTTTGTGAGCGCCTTTAGACCTCTGATAGCATCCTAAGTCTCCTATAAACATGCCTAAAAAATTGGCACCTGTAGCCACAGAGTCACTTAACACCTTAGATTCTTACTTAGTACAAGTGGTCAATAAGATTAATAATGAAAGAAGGCAATCCCTAGGTCTGAGCCAATCACCAATCTTGCTCCCAGCGAGCCCTTCCTCTAATGCACCAATGTCTGACACACCATCACTAGATCCCACTACATATATACCGGACCTTAATTCTCAAGATACTGGCAATGATGATGAAGATTCAGATCCGCTAGCTGACTTGTCAGTAAATGTTGTGTCCGACTCGGATCAATAGCAAAATATTGTAGCTGAGGTTCCCTCACCCCCGCCGCCCGTAGCACGGGCCGTGAGAACTTGTAGAAAATCCCAGCCAAAACGTGGGGGGAAACAGTTAGGAAGAAAAAAGCCGATCACACCACCTAGGCGCAAAGGGAAAAATGTGGAGTGTGATGTTGAAGTTGAGACAAGACACATCATTGACGATGACCTATTCAATAGGATCTCAGATATGATAGACATGAAAATCAGGACTATCATTAAGCCACTGATTGGGAAAATAGACAAATTAACTGCTGAGATGAAAAAGATGGGTGGGTCGCAAAGCAAGTTGGCTGATGAATTGGAGAATCTAGTTACTCATGTCACAAAACCGGTGGCCATAGCCATAGCTGAGGAGGACACTAGTGCGGACATGAGTCCTACGGAAGGCCAAATACAGTCTATCCCGCTAGGGCAGATACCACCACCTGCGCCTAGCCAGGAAGCAGTAAGAGAGTCCCCCATCTTACCATCTGTTGTGCCAGCACCACTGCACTTAGGGGATGACTCATCACAATTCATCATGGAAGCCTCTTCAGTAGTACTTGTTTTGGCCAATGTCCCTGTTCTATCACATGGTAAAATAGAATCTACTCAAGGACTAAAAGATAAAGCTTTACACTGGCTCACTAATAATATGCATATCGCATATCAGGGGTCTGACCAACTAGCAGGGGAGATCGTAATGACAAGGAGGGTACCATGGATTGGGAATAAGCCAAAGAAGTTTAAGGGGGACTGCGTAATATTAAACTTTGCTAACGCAGAGGCACTCCCAAACATCTTGTCCAACATCTTTCCCCCCCAACGAAGAAGTGGTTTTATAATCCCCCTTACCCTGAATTTTTTTTATAGTGAGAACCAGATTGCGACTTTCTCCAACATCCCCAGACCTAGAAGGATTACAAAAGTCATTAACTGGGGAGGGGACACTAGACCCAGAAATAACAATGACCGCTTCCATTCTATGATTAGTCTTGGGACAGGGCAATGTAACTACCCGATCGAGCCAATCGCTAGAACACCCAGGTTAAATAGGCCCACTATAAACAGGTGGGGACCAAGCACCCCGGGATATGATCATAGAGGACAGGGAAATGGGTTTATAGCCTGGATGGGAAATGAACAGCCCCCGATGCGCCCAAATACCCCACGACCTATGTGGAACACATCAGCCAGCGGATGGGGTCAGGCGGCCACTCCTTTTGACTGGGGATTTGGAACTGGGAATAGGTATGGAGTTTTATCCAATTTAAATGACTGCGACTGACATACGGAGGACATTGATTTGGTAAAAGATGCTTTGGATCAGCCACCAGTCATGAGCAGCCAATTCATTAATGGTCTAGATCCCAGTGTGTCCATCTATCAGACAGGGCAAGAAGACCAAGCCACACCAAAACAAGATCAGTGTCCCACTTTAAATCTGCCTGAGCACTGTGCGAATCAGAGCCTTGCCAGTGATAACCCGCAGAGCTTTTCGAATGTGGGAACTAATGAAGGGACCCAACTGTCACGAGCAGCTGAAGGGGTATCGGTGCGGTACTCAGAACTTAAGACACCTATAGATTCTTGCAAGATGATAAGCTGGAATATAGCGGGGCTGAACGCGAAACGGCAGGACAAGGCATGGTCAAGTTTTGTTTTAGGCCACCATATTATTGCTCTTCAGGAAACCTGGGACACATCCGCCAATCTTTGGTGGGATGGGTTTACCAGCTTTACCAAAGCAGCTGTTCCCAGTCGTATGGGGAGAGCTAAGGGAGGTCTTTTAATTTTGTTCTCCTTAGACCTGAAGGGAAGTTGTAGGCAGATTAGCACCGATTCCCATAACAACTTAATGGTAGAAAGAGTGATTAACAACACTAGCAGGACCATATATATAAACTTTTACAATTCAGGGAACAGTGACCATAGAGGATGTAACATTACTAATTTAGATAGTATTTTAAAATTAGCCAGCCAGAATACCAAGTATGACTTAGAGTATATTTTATTAGGCGATTTTAATATTCACCCATGTAACCTAGCCTGTAGGAGAAGTAGCAATGATGGGGACGAAGTACTAGAGGGACCCCACTTTGAACATAGTACCGAGGGAGAGGAGTTAGAAGAACTTCTTGCTAACTTCGATTTGTACGAACCAGATGGCGGCTCCAGACTGCCAACTTTTACTGGTGCCCACCAAGGCACAATAATAGATTATATCTTTGTTTCCCAAGGTATCTTAAACCGGGTTATGGATTATCGTACGGTAAAAACACATTTCAGCGATCATAACCCGGTAGTACTCGAAGTGGCTTGGGGAGGCCATATGGGATTATCCCCAATGATAGCAAGGCCCGTTCACCCCCTGAGGATTTCTGACCAAGGCAGGCGAGTGAAATGGGCAAAAGTGATCCCGGAAAAAGTTTATGCAGAACATTTTCCAAAGATTAAGGACCAGGTCGAGATTTGCAAAAATCCTTGTGCGCAGGGCCAAGAAATTGTAGAGGCATTCGAGGCAATATGTGGCCAGGTAGCACAGGATCTTTTAGTTAAGCCAAAAAATAAGCGCTGGTTTGACTCAGCATGCTCTAAAGCTCATAGAGAATTGCTGACAGCCCTAAAAAATACCCCTAGGGTAAAAGATGAGATCACCAGACTAAGGAAAATTTACAAGCTAGCCATAAAAAAAACGAAAGGACACCATTAAACGTGAAGCGTGGGAAAATCTCCTCTCAGCGGCAGTCCTGAAAGATAGTAGGAAATTTTGGGAGATTATTAAACAGCCCTTCTTTTCAGATGATAATAATGAATCTATGGACTGTGTTATCCCCGACGAAAAATGGTTGTCTCATTTCAAAAATGCATACGGGGATAATGACGAAGCAATCAAAGGTGTTCCGTTGGTTACCTTAGTCGCCAGCCCTATTCTTTTTAATTATCAAGAAGTGGAAAAAGCTATTTTGGCTACTACAAAGCAAAAGGCACCCGGTCCTGATGGAGTCCCTGCTGACTTTTTTATGTATTCACCAAGACTGTGGGCAGAGGTTTTGGTAAATGTGTTTAATGCAGTCAATGGCAACCCATCACCTGCCTCATGGGACACTTCTACTATCGTCCCTATTTTCAAAAAAGGCCAGCGGGATGATCCCGCCTGTTATAGGCCTATATCCCTCTTGAATTCATCCGTAAAAATCTTAGGTAGAGTCCTTTTATCTAGATTGAGGGAAAATGTTGAGAGCTGTGGCGGGTTGTCTGAGATGCAATATGGCTTCAGAGAAAGAAAAGGGACTATTGAACAGTGCGTTAACTTGTATTTGCTCATCTCCAAATATACTGTGGCCAAGGAGGGGTCCGTGTTTCTCGCATTCATGGATCTCTCCTCGGCTTTTGACTTGGTCAATAGGTCAAAGCTATGGGCCATCCTGTTGGAGATGGGCATTGATGAGGCCCTGGTCACGTTTATGGCCACTCTGCACCAAGAACTCTTTGCAGCCGTACGTGTAACAAACGAGGGTAGATGTACTCCCCTTTTTAAATCCTTAAAGGGGGTACGGCAAGGCTGTATATTAGCCCCCTTGCTCTTTACCATTTATATCAACGGCCTGGGTGCACACCTAGGGGAGCAGGAAGCCGACGTCCCGCATGCAGGAGCCGTTAAAATCCCGGCGCTCCTGTATGCGGATGACGCCGTGCTGATTGCTTGCACGGGTGTTGGCCTTCAGCACCTTTTGGATGCCTTTGGTTCGTTTATGGAGCGATTGGATCTTAAGGTAAACGTAACCAAGTCACATACAATGGTAGTGGGGCGCGCGTGTAGTAAGAAGAGAAACAAAACATTTACATGTAGGGGGGATACTGTTTCCAGGGTATCTACATTTCCCTATTTAGGCGTACTGTTTGACCAGAAAGGGACCTGGGGCCCGCAGGTAAGAGCAAAGAGGTTGGCTGTCATTAGATCATCAGCAGCACTCCTGGGCTTTGCTGGTAGGCTAGGGGCTAGGCCCATGGAAGCTCTGTTAAACATCTATAAGAGTAAATCTGTGGCTATTGCGCTATATGGTTCCGCGTTGTGGGGCCATGTCAACTTGGAACCATCCAGAGAGCAGAGAATAGATTCATTAGAACCCTGCTTTCTGTACCACAGTCGACCCCAACCTATTCCATCCATAAAGAAGTGGGCCTACACTTTTTGTCTGACACGCTGAGCATGGCCCCTCTGATCTTTTGGCTGAAAATGTGGATGAACGAAGAACTTCCATTAAATCATAAAATTATGTCTGATGTCCTGTCTCTGGACAAATTTAATAAGATCCCTTGGTTGGCGTATTTGGCTAAGGCATTTTTAGACCTGGGACGCCCGGAGCTTTTTTCCTCCCCTGAGAACATCAAGGTACATGATATTGACTTTGTGAAGAAGTCCTTTATGGGAAGGAAGGAAGCATGCTGTGAAGAACGTGAACTGGCGAAACCGTCAGTAAGGGAACATTGCCTACTTGTTAATTCATTTTCACTAGCACCTTACCTTGGTTTCGTTACAATTCCTTTTCATAGGTTCCTTTTAACTAAGTTTAGATTTAATTTGTTACATATTTATTTAGGCTCTTTTAAAATTTGGCAGAAGCCGGAACTAGCCTTGCCCTGTAGCTGCGACCAGTTTTCTGTACAAGATACAATGCATTTTGTTATGTTTTGTGGGCTGTATTTAGAGCCAAGAAAAAAATACTTGCTGCCCATTCTTAAAGAGGCTGGCTTCACTCAAGTGAGACCGGCCCTGCTCTTTTTACAATCACTGTCTAATCCCCACATCACCTTTTGTAAAGCTAATTTTCTGGTAGCCGCCTCAAGGGTGAAAGCTGTCTGCCTAGATTCGCCTTAAAGCAAATGTTTTACCATTTATACTCATCTTCGAATGTAATATTTTCTTAACTGTCTGTAATATTCTTAATTGTTTGTCTGCATTTACTGTTTACTGTTTTTTAAGAAAAAGGAAGAAAAACCTGTATGAAATGTTTTTTAATTTTTCCCCCTCTTTGTATGGCTTTTAAATAAGTCGAATAAAGATATTCTGACTGACTGCATATTTGGGGTGTGGTGGTTGTATGTTTTGTCTTAATGTCTTATGTTGTATGTTATACCAGGACTTGTCTTGGTGGAGAGTACCGTTCTTAGCAGTGTTATACACAACCATGTGGAAAATCTGAGCTTTGTTGGCTTGCTGGCAAACTAAAACATACACCAGTTTCATCGTTCACACCTCAATATTCTTGTACTAAGGCTCGATCACATGACACAGTTTTTTTATACCACTGACCCACTGTTCCAGCTCATTCAATCATAGCAAACTTTCATGGCCATCAATCCTCAGGATCCCTGTTATTTTTCTTTCTCTCCATCTGATGTGCTTCAGGCCACGTTGTACTCGTCCATCACCGTGAACCCCCTCCAGACATGGTTGTGTCCTTTATCTTGACTGGTATCACCTTAACTCCCTAAACGTCCCTCTCAACTTTGGAGTAAAACCTCAGTGCTACACGATGTTGAGATGAATGGGGATCACCTACTGTCTCCACGTTCATCAAGCAAAGGCAGCTGTGACAAGGCCCCAATTTTCAAACTGACAGGAAGCCGGTTAATGATAAGCTCTTCCTTTGAGCACCTCTCTTGAAGCATCCAGAACTCAAACCCCTGAAGCTAGACAAAGGGGAAGAAAAAGCTCAGAAATGAGTGGAGAAGAGGTAGGGTGCCACCTTTCCAAGAGAAAAAAGTTCTCTCTCTTCATGTTTTAAGATTCTGCAAAGGCCTGCACAGGATTCCTAAGCAGAACTTTATCAGAACTTTATTTGAAATAATCTGTGTTAACTTTAAGATTGCCTTTCTGTGTTTGTTTACTTACGTTATCAGTCAAGGGCAATTAGGGCAGTTGAAAACACATTTTAAAGTGTGTTCTTCTTACATTAACTGTTAAAGGTATCCACTGATGATGGAAAAAACATACCAGCCATGACATTAAATCAATCATTGTAAGTGATTTCCCAATGTTTCTATTAAAGGGTTTGGATGGAACCCCAAAGTTCTTGTTTTCCTCAAGCATGCTTTGAATAAAGTGTCAGGCAAAAGTTAAAAGCAACATGCAATATGTATATAGTTTAAAAATAATTAACAAATACATACCACTAAAAGCCCAACATTCAAAAACTAAAGCGATTAGCTTTACTTATATATTTCCAAGCACTTTGTGTATTTGTTTAAACCAAAGTACTCTTCACAGCAGATTGCCTTTGTGTTGAATAAAAAGTTTCAGTGAATTTAATATTTCAATAGCCATTTTAAGTTGTAGTATTGTAAAGCAGAAATCTCAACCTCTCTTGTGAGATGTATCTTTTTTGGCAAGCTGATACTTGTTATTTTGCTTTTCCCCATCATAGACAGGACTACAAGTACCAGACTACAATGCATCAACCACTCACACCTGAAATTACAAACATGAGGTCACTGTGTAGGTTCTAATGGATGATTTCTTGTATACATATACAGCATGAAAGCCTTTTCCTTCATTGTTTCCACAAAGTATATTCATGTTTTTATACAGGAATAAAAGAATGTTCAGCAGCATTGCAACTTTAGTTTCCAAACTAAAACCCTTTTCTCATGTATAACGATGGAGTCCGTAATACCAAACATTGTCTATGGGTCTGGGAGGATGGCAGATGATGATAATGTCAGGTGGTTGCAAGGGAAGTATGCTAAAAGGGGAGTCTGAAAGGCTTTATTGAATAGTAAAATGGGTTTAGGGCATATTGAAAAAACATTTTGTGTTTGCACCCCTATACTTTGTGAATCGCAGGGACTGGAAATCCAAAATGTTTGGGCTTTTAGAATCTATATCAGGTAAAGAATTAATTTATATTCAATCCGTATTTTACCATTAAAGATGGAATATGTTTTACATTGGACTTTTTTCTAATCGTTTTTCAGTAAAATATTTATCATCAGCATATCTTTCAGGGGTGCCGCCCCCTCAAGTTTTGTTACGCCACTGCAGACATGTACGATACTGAAAGCTCTCTCCTGACCCCAATTTCGATGGTTATTTATGACTTTTTGTTTGAGACTTAAATGTGTTTTGTTACTGGTGAGGCTCTGAGAGGGTTCACTTCATAGGAAAGAACATTCCATTTCTGCGAATGTAATCATGTTGAATCATCTAGCCCTATTGCCTGAGCCAGCTGCATTTCATCAAGTGATTTTCTTAGAAGGGCAATTGATACCAACTACTTGGTACTTGACTTTATACATCCAGACCCTCTGTTCATTTCTTTTGACCATCATAAGGTTTTTAGAAAAAGTCACGATAGGAAGAATTCTGTAATAGATGGATTGGAACATTTGAACTGGCTGATGAATTGGTTTTAAAACGTGTATGAGCTACAATGCACACAATTATATGTATAAGTGTTTTTTAAGTGTATTGTAATCTAGCAATGATTGACTGGTGCATATGGATTCCTACCTAGCATAATCCAGCTATAGGCTTAAAATGTTGCCTAAGGTCTTTTTGTGGCAAGAGGAACCTAAACCTCTTCAGCCAGCTCCTCAAATATATGCAATAATCTGGCACACATGACTCTCCTGTCCTGCTAGTCGGTGTGACAAATACACATCATACATGTAATGTAGCACATGGTTAGGCGCTAAGATTGCTGTGTATGCTTTTCGTAGGTGAGTTCTGCACATCTCAAAGTTAATGTGATTAATCTGGGAAGCCACACAATATTCATGAACGAGAATACATTCATAGTAGTTGTGCGGTGTGCCCTAGAAGCCATCACCATGACACGTATGAGAACTGAGTGACATTGGAGCCTGACCCTAAAGTGTTCGACTCTGGGGAGTTTTTTGCTGTAACCTTATTGTTAGAAGACCGAGCACCTCTTTTGCATCCAGTGTGATCATTATTTGTTTCCTCTAGCTGCTTATGTGTACCTAGTTGAATGGTGAGGGCAACAAGCTGCCATGTTCTAGGATGATGTTGACCACTATTAATACAAAAGAACACGGTTAAATGTTGGGGTTTAAGGATCCGGGGACCAAAGAACTGACAGAGTGTCACATCCTCCCTTGATTACAGGTAAGGGGCACACAGAGTCTGCCCTAGCAAGCAGAGCCTTAAGTGTACTGTCAGGCTTTAGTTGAAACCCTGGTGCACCTGTGGCATGATGTTTTTGCTTTGAATCTGATCTGTCTACCGTGCCAACCTTCTACTGTTTCACAGGGATGTTGGTTGTTTTTGAGGCCGGACCAGGATGGCGGTCAGAGAAAGAAACGCTTGGTTTCTGAAGTATTTGCAACTGCAGTTTGACTGAGCTGCCATCTTGGTTCCCTTGCTCCCTGACTTCACTGTGGGCTTCTATCAAAGGGCACAGCCTGGCTGGAATATTCTTACTACTAGGGAAAATAACAATAAGCTCCTCTAGTTTTGTTTCAGCTGTCAAAGAACATCTCTTTATCCCTTCCTACCCCACAGATCTTTTTTCCAGTTTGTGTATGGACACTTATTCGGTCTTCAAGTGATAAATGATAGAATCCTGCATATACTGGTTTACCTTGAAGCATGAATTTGGCTTTTGGAGACACGAATGAGAGAAACAAAAAGTGGTAAATATAAATGATCAATTGATCTTAAGTCCTGGTAATCATACTGGTCCCTGTCCAAAATTCATAGGCCAGCCCAAATTGATAGCCCACATTGAACAAGCCCAGAAAAAACACCATGAAACCCTGGGTTTACATCAGACCTTTCTCTTACAAATACTCCATTACACACTGTTTGACAGTTATTTTAAATGTCAAGGTGGTCACCTATGCCAATTGCATTAGGACATTCATGGGGTTGGCAGATGCTCCAATATATGGAAATCTATTCATGGCTAAATTTGAAAAATAACCACATTGTCAAGAACTCTGTCTGGAATAATGGCATCATCCCATCTAAACAATTTATTGATGAGATGCTGATTATTTGGTGGCACTCAGAATGAAAGTTGAGAGATATCATTGATGAACTACAACTAAAGTATCCAAGAATAAACTTCACATAGATGCCGAAAAACAGTTTTTGGATGTCATGATCAGCTTAACAGTTTGCTGCTTTATGACAGATTCAACAAGAATTCATGCAAAGCTAACTTCCCTTTATCACATCTGATGAAACTAAAATTATTCAGCTCTGTTTCAGAAGAGCATACTAAAGAATAAAGCATGTGCAACAAATTAAAAAAATGAGGATAGACTTAAAAATATTGTATGCAGCTAAACGCAAAGTAGCACAAAAATGGAAAGGAACTGAAATCATAAATTAAACAAAACAACAAAAATGTTGTCTTTGTTTCTAAATTCTCCACATATGGTACTACATTTATAAATCAACACTTAAACATTGAGCAAAATGCCAACATGAATCTGATTTTACAGGAATACTTGTTGAAAAACAATTTCTGCATACCAAAGGAGGGATAACACAAAAGAAACATTTTTCAATAAGTCTAAGGCCATCCCTTGGTCCATGGCCTGCACTCATCAGTATATGCCAAGGGGGCACGGGGACTTGCTCCTTCTAACATCTAAGGTGCTTGAGTCTTCCATTACAGAGGAGGTCAGTGATGCACGTAGAGTATGGGCATTGTTTGTTGTGTGGCTTTACAGCTGCAATGCTTGCACCACAGAAAATGCACAAGTGGAATCAAGACAGACTATATGTCCCATAGCACAATGGGACTCAAAGGACTTACAATAGTGATGGGCATCTTGGCAACATAGAGTGTACGTTTTAGGGTGTTCCTTGGTGGATAAATCAAGAAACTTCATTGCTGGACCCTTGTTGGCAGGAGATTGGAACAGAGTGTGCTTTTATCGGGAGATATTAAAGACCCACTGAAAACAGAGAGGTATTCTGAGATCACAGGCTTTGAAACGCAAGCTAGAACTGAAGCCATCCTTTCCAAGGATTGTCACTTTATCGAACTTAAAGTTTTACAAAAGAAGTAGGACAAGTTCTCAACTAGAACAGACTTTATTTATATTACTTTTGAATCACAAACGCAAGTAGGGTATTTCCCATGGCAGGGAAGTGAATGTACAGTACCAAGAAGAAAGCAGAACAGCAACGTTCATACATTATGTTACAGCTGATGACCTTGTTAAACTGAGAATTGCCCAGATCACAGAATTGATCTATGAATCACCGATCAATACAGAAATGCATACCACTTCTCAGGTTATTTTATACTTCTGTTAAAAAAGGCTTACGTTATATCACAATCTAAGATCTCACAGAGTTTCAACTAACCACGGAGATACAGCTCATGTCGTAATAGAAAAAGTGAACTGAAATGCAAAAGATGAAATATTAAAGGAATTATGTCTTGTTGCGGGTGCCAGTGTCTCTGCAGTGCTGGTTGAGCCCAGCCTTAGGGACAGTAAGGGATGTCCATTATGTCTGTGTCTCTCTCTTGCCTCATACCACATTCCCCTGGTCTTCTGCTAACTGGCATAACTATCCTTTGCATGGTTCAGGGAGGTGTAACTACTAGCATCGCTCCTGTGGTCACTGTAACAGCAATATACCAGAGTATCACAACCATACTCGGAAATACAATCGAAATGCTTGGCAAATCTACTTTATGCCACAACCATCTCGATTTACTTGTCAAAATGCCCCTGTGGTAACACATATGTGGGTCAAATGGAAAGAAAAATTAAAGTCCGCACAAAAAAACACAAGAGTAATATTGGATCAAAAAATCTTTAATATCCATATATTTCAACGAGATGGGACATATTAGTTATATTAAATGCCAAGTTCAGGACTAAATTTAAATTAGATCGGATCAATACAATAACAAACATTTACTTCAAATAGAGATAACCTGGCTAAGATTCCTCAGTAGCCAACAACCCAGAGGGCTAAACAAAAACATTGAACTGAGTGGATTCCTGCAGAGATTCTGCTTTATACATTTGATCTGACACTCCCCTGAGATTTTCTATGTGAAGAACGTACCAAAAAATATTGTATCAGGTCATGTGTTTCAAGAAGAGAAGGTGCATTTATTTTACGACATCGATGACAATGGGGTGCATTTTGGTCACTGCGTTGGTGTCGTGAAAGTGGTTCATGTGCAGTGGTCTAGAGTGGCTCTACAGTGATTGACTTGTGTGGGTCTGCTGGCACCTAGGGATTAGAAATGGGTTTGGAGATACTGAAGGCCAGTATGAAAAGTGTGGTTTAAGCTGTGTCCTGAATGACCAAATTGCGGTTTTTCAGATCAAGGGGCAAAGGGTTCAGTATACTGGTGGCAGCAAAGCTGAACCCCTGAGGTTTGTATGATGATATCTGCGGACAAATGATTGACTCAGTTGGCTGACTACAGCAGAGATTTTCCGAGGACTTCTTTAAGAACGATGCACCACTCACTACCTGTGATTGGTTGAGCAATTTAGTGCTTTACCACTTTTAACACAACCAAGAAAATACCTAGATGTTTTACTTTCACAGCTATTAGGAATGTCTTGACCATCTGAGAATATAGCAGCATTCTTTATAATGTTCAACTGGAGAGTAATGCGGGTCATGTCATTTTAAACGATAGTTATTGTGGGCCGAAGGAGCTTCGTTCTAGACACCTTCAGAAAATTATAATTGGCATTGGGGATGATTCACTGGAGATTTACAGGGAACCGTGCCTGGAGTCTAAACCAGGTGATCAGGTAAACAATGACTGCATTTAATGATCCATGTATCTGTGTTTTAATATAACAGCAGCCTGAGGGCTGCCCTGACGACTATCACACGGGAAAGAGGTGAAATATGTAGCCTGTAAGATATTCTGATTGTGGGGAGAAGACAACCTCACCTATTGTATTGCATTGCACTGGAGCAAATGAATAGTGCTTTGCACACTTGGAGGGTGCATGAATCGCTCAAATTTGATCAATTGCTAGGTGCACTACGGGAGATGTTTAGTTAGAAAGGTGTTGCATTTAGTAAGGTCTATGTGGGAAATCTTGCTTACAGTGCATGAGGTTCAAAATCATGAATCCAACATGGTAGACGGTGCATATGCATGAAATGCAAGCAGTCACATATAGCTGCATATCAATTTGTACAAATCATAGATTGCATAGAACATAGAACACAATTTAACTGCTAAGTCAGAGCCGTCTTTAAAGCATAAAGCCTTACATTGCAAAGCGATCATTTTCAACAACATTCAGGTTTTCATAGCAGATTGAGGCGGTGTGATCAATGGGGCAGGCCCCGCGAGTAACAACCATAGCATCCTTTCAACATGAATGCATTTCATTTCCTAACTTGAATGCATTTGAGCATATTGGGATGCCCATTAACAAGTTGGCAAAGCCAACAGATCTGACCTTTGAGACTATTTAGCTTTTTCAATCATCCCCTTTTGTATCGCTTTGTTCGCCCTAAGTGTGGCAGGGTATGCTCAGACGTGAGTCCCTTGTTCACTTGGCCACTGGATTCAAGATAGCCTGGCTGATGAGGATTATGAATCCGAAACCGGTCCCAGGATGCTTGTTTCCGGTCCAGGGAAGACATGGCTTGGCAGCTCGGGCTGTACTGTTCCCATGAGGCACAGGGTCAGACTGATTTGCATATAGCCATGTCTGAACTGGGGTGGCTGAGTGAACTAAAGAATCGTGATGGATTAAACCCAGATCAGTTGACTGGGGGTGAGTGTTTGATTTGTTCAAACGCTCCGTCCATCATCCCCTTTTGTATCGCTTTGTTCGCCCTAAGTGTGGCAGGGTATGCTCAGACGTGAGTCCCTTGTTCACTTGGCCACTGGATTCAAGATAGCCTGGCTGATGAGGATTATGAATCCGAAACCGGTCCCAGGATGCTTGTTTCCGGTCCAGGGAAGACATGGCTTGGCAGTTCGGGCTGTACTGTTCCCATGAGGCACAGGGTCAGACTGATTTGCATATAACCATGTCTGAACTGGGGTGGCTGAGTGAACTAAAGAATGGTGATGGATTAAACCCAGATCAGTTGACTGGGGGTGAGTGTTTGATTTGTTCAAACGCTCCGTCCATCATCCCCTTTTGTATCGCTTTATTCGCCCTAAGTGTGGCAGGGTATGCTCAGACGTGAGTCCCTTGTTCACTTGGCCACTGGATTCAAGATAGCCTGGCTGATGAGGATTATGAATCCGAAACCGGTCCCAGGATGCTTGTTTCCGGTCCAGGGAAGACATGGCTTGGCAGTTCGGGCTGTACTGTTCCCATGAGGCACAGGGTCAGACTGATTTGCATATAGCCATGTCTGAACTGGGGTGGCTGAGTGAACTAAAGAATGGTGATGGATTAAACCCAGATCAGTTGACTTGGGTTGAGTGTTTGATTTGTTCAAACGCTCCGTCCATCATCCCCTTTTGTATCGCTTTGTTCGCCCTAAGTGTGGCAGGGTATTCTCAGACGTGAGTCCCTTGTTCACTTGGCCACTGGATTCAAGATAGCCTGGCTGATGAGGATTATGAATCCGAAACCGGTACCAGGATGCTTGTTTCCGGTCCAGGGAAGACATGGCTTGGCAGTTCGGGCTGTACTGTTCCCATGAGGCACAGGGTCAGACTGATTTGCATATAGCCATGTCTGAACTGGGGTGGCTGAGTGAACTAAAGAATGGTGATGGATTAAACCCAGATCAGTTGACTGGGGGTGAGTGTTTGATTTGTTCAAACGCTCCGTCCATCATCCCCTTTTGTATCCAAGCCTTTTTAGTTTGCCATCATGGGCAACCAGTGGGAGGCAGGATTCACTATCACTTGAACCACTGGAGGTCAATACCATCCAACTGTTAGGTATCCCAGATTGTCTGAAGGGGCTATTTCCCCCCTTCATGACCAACCCTCCACCCACGCCACCCAATTGTGACAGACTGATGGAGGATCATCTCTCCTTACTTCGCCAGGAAGTTGGGGCTCGCTTGGCCAAGGGAGCCATAGAGAGGGTGCTGACATCAGAAGTAGGTTGTGGTTGCTACTTTCTGCTGCCCAAGAAGGACATAGGCCTTTTTCCTATACTAGACTTGCGCCCTCTAAATTTCTTCCTGAAAAAGGAGAAACTCAAAATGCTCACGCTTGTCTACACTGGACCCAGGAGACTGGATGATAGAATTGGGCTTGCAGGAGCTATAGTTCCACATTCTCGTACTGCCTGCCCACAAACGTTACTTGCGGTTCACGGTGGACCATGAGCACTTTTAGTTTGCTGTGCTCCCTTTTGGCCTAACTAGCGCCCTACAGTGATGGCGGTGGTTGCAGCACATCTGTGGAGATTATGGGTGCCAGTCTTCCCTTATTTTGACCACTGGCTGTTGAAGGCAGATTAGCCCCAGACAATTGTTTCCCACCTTCAGACTACAGCAGACCTTCTACACTTGCTGAGATTCATGATCAATGTGCCAAAGTCACACCTGACTACCTCTCAGATGCTCCCTATCATCGGAGCTTTTCAGGACACGGTGCAGTTTCAGGCTTATCCACCCGAACAGCAGGTCAAGGATGTTCATGCTATGATACGGATGTGTCAGCCTCTATCTTGGGTTTTGGTAAGAATGACTCCGAGGCAGCTGGGCCTCATGCCATCCTGCATCATGCTTGTGAGACATTCCCGCTGGCGTATGCAGACTCTACAGTGGGACCTGAAGTTCCAGTGGGCGCAGTATCAGTGGAATCTCTTCGATATGCTCCAGATCTCGCAGGGTACTGCAAAAGAACTGCAGTGGTGGTCAACGATCAGTGATTGAGCCAGCGGCAGACCCCTCTCCCTTCCTCAACCAGATTTGACAGTGGTGACAGACTAATCACTCCTGGGATGGGGTGGCCATCTGGGAGAGATGGGGATCAGAGGCCTCTGGTCTCTGGCGGAATCCGATCTCCACATCAACCTGCTGGGGTTCCGAATGATTCAGCTGGCACTGAAAGCCTTTCTTCCCTTCATCAAGAGAAGTTTAGTGCAAGTGTAAACGGACAATACCACTGCCATGTATACTGCATAAAGCAGAGCGGTGAGGTCATGGACCCTTTGTCAAGAGGCCCTGGCCCTGGTCTCCGGACATGGCTGAGAACTCAGGGCATATCCATGGCTGACTCTATGAATGTCAGGGTGGACAAACTCAGCTGCAGATGCCCAGCCGATCACGAAAGGCGGCTCCTTCCAGAGGTGGTGCAAGGTCTCTTTCGTTAGTGGGAAGAGCCTTGGTTAAATCTGTTCGCCACTTACGAGAACATGCAAGTTCAGTAGTTTTGCACGCTGGAGTTTCCAAGGCAGCTCTTGCTTGGAGACACTTTTCATCTTGAGTGGAGCTCAGGACTCTGGTACACCTTTCCGCCCATGCCATTCCTGCCCAGAGTGCTCAAGAAGATCAGGAATGACCGGGCCAAAGTCATCCTTGTGGCACCCGACTGGACTCTAAAAGTTTGGTAACCTGAGCTGTTGAGCATGGCCATCAGTCCTTCGATCAGGCTGCCCCTTCAGGAGGCTCTTCTATCGCAACAATAGGGGAGGGTCCTCTATCCGAACCAGTCAACGCTACATTTTTATATGTGGAGATTGAGCGGAAATAGTTGAAACCTTTTGACCTTTCACTCGAAGTCTGCAATGTTATCTTGGCAGCCAGGCGTCCCTCTACCAAGACGGTATACACCTGCCATTGGAGCAAGCTTGTGCCATGGTGTGCAGAGAAACAGGCTGACCCCCTTTTGCTCCCCTCTCTCAGGAACCTCTGTTTAATCTTTCGATTGCTCAGCAGGGCATTGCTTTGAGCAACTTAAAAGGCTATTTTTTTGCCATCTTGGCACTTTTGTGGTTGCCAGGTCAGTCACCCCTGCTCAAATCCCCTATTTAACATAGGTTTTTGAAAAGTCACGGCAGGAATTATCGTACCGGCTGTCGATAAGGAACTATGGCTCCGTAACTTCTGTTCGAATTTTAGAGGCGGGTTTTCTTCGACATGATTTTTGAAGGGGAATTTTGATCTTTGGTGAAATGACAGAAACAATTTGTCTATGACGATTGTCAATTAAGGGAACTTAATAACCACTGTTCATGAAATTACGGACAAAGCAACTTTAAGTATTCGAGTTGGGACAACCAGTGAGTATTCATTCCATGTAGATAGATGCCCTATTTTTAACTAATGTGTCATAGTCACAGATGAATAGAGAATAAGCAATCCAATAAGATAGAAGTAGTTTGGACTGAAGAAAGAACTATTACATTTGAAGCCCTGAAGATGTCCCTGAAGGGACGAGACGCGTAGGCTGTGGCAATTGTATAGAATACACAACAGTTGTTTATGAAAATGCAATGAACAATGTAACAGTGAATTTCACCATCAAAAGATATAATGAAAGACTTAACTAAAGAAAGAAGAAAAGCCTGCATTGAATACTTTCTTTGATCCTCAGATTAATGACATGAATTATTTCTTGAACTGTATGTGAAAAATTGATGCTCCTTGGTTGTATTTATTCTGATTTTGGTAGTGGCTTTCACGGTGGGCGGCTCCAAGTGGAGCGTCAGAGACAAGGTTTACATAATTAGAGTGTAAAGCACACAGTATAATATCCCTCTGTGCACACGATTGAATTACCCTCATCGTGCCAGTTTGTTCAATCGTTTTTGAAAAGTCTTCAACACATGTTCCCTCCTTCACCCATTATCATGCCTCGGTGGAACCTTAATTTAGTAAGCACTCTTGTTATGTGTGCTCCATTCAAGACGCTACGCAATTGTCCTATCAGGCTCCTTACCATTGACTTTCTGTTTGCCATAACATTTGCCTAGAGGGTTAGTGAGCTCAAGTCTTTGTCATCTGAGCCTCCGTACCTCAACCTCTTCCGGGACAAACTGCTCCTCCGCACTAAGGTTTCCTTCATCCTGAAGTTGGTAACTCCCTTTCATGTAGGCCAATCCATCACCTTGCCTACCTTTTTTGCTCCCACGTATTCCTCTAAGGAAGAGGAGCGACTCCACCAGCAGGACCCAGGAAGAGCATTGTTGGTGAAACTTGACCGCATGAAAGAGTTCTGGGTGGACGACAAACTCTTCATGGGGTCTGTAGCTGGAAAGAAAGGGAAGCCTGTGCAGAAACAGGCCATCTTCCAATGGATCGGGCTCTGTATTAAAATCTGCCCAGCACTGGCCAAAAGCAACCCCCAGAGAATTTGAGTGCTCATTCCACCAGAACAACGCCTGTGACCACTGCGTTATCCCAACCCCTCCTTCAATTCCTCCTCCCTACCGCCACTCCTCCCCCAGCTACCGCCTCCCTCATCCCCATACAGAAAATACTAGCTCGCCTGCAGGAACCCCCCGCCACATGAGCCTCATCCCACCCCACAGTCTTTCTAAGCCTTCCCCTGTCCCTTCCCATCCCCTTCCTCCGTCTTCAGGGACCTCCCTCCCTTCGAGTCTCACCCCAGCTCACCGTCAATCAAAGCCTTCCCCTGTCCCTTCACCTCCCCTTCCTCTGTCCTTAGGATCCTCCCTCCCCTCGAGTCTTATCCCAGCTCACAGCCATTCACAGTCCTCCCCTGTCCCTTCACCTTCCCCTCCCCCGTCTTCAAGAACCTCCCTCCCCTCGAGTCCCATCCTGGCTCACAGTCACCCAAAGCGTTTCCCTGTCCCTTCACCTTCCCATCACCCGTCTACAGGAACCTCCCTCCCCTCGAGTCTCATCCCAGCCCACAGTAACTCAAAGCCCTCCCTGGTCCCTTCCCCTCCCCTTCCCCCGTCCTCAGGAACCTCCCTCCCCTAAATCCCATCCTGGCTCACAGTCACTCAAAGCGTTTCCCTGCCCCTTCCCCTCCCCTTCTTCCGCCCTCAGGAACCTTCCTCCCCTTGAGCCTCATCTCAGCTCACAGTCACTCAAAGCCTTCTTGTGTCCCTTCCCCTCCCCTTCTCCCGCCCTCAGGAACCTCCCTCCCCTCGAGTCTCATCCCAGCTCACAGTCACTCAAAGCCTTCTCTTCTGCCTTCCCCTCCCCTTCCCCCGTCCCCTCCCCTGATCCCTCATCCCCTCATACTGAACCACAACACACTTGCCGATACCCTAGATACACCCAACCCCTCCCTCAACTCCGTGTCACAACGCCTCTTGGCTCTCGAGAACCCGATTGCCACAATCTCCCAGGGCCTATTGGAGATCCTCTCCAACCTAGGTATTGCCCGCAGACCCTCCAAATGCCCTCCGCCGACGGCCAACTCCATCAACGCTAATAGCTCTCCTAGGCCCTCAGAAATGCCTAGTACCCAGCTTCACGATCCCCCTCACAAGGTCTTGGAACCCTGTCCACAGCAGACTGCTAAAACCGGAGTCCCCTTCCCTAGGTCCAAGACCCATACTCTCTCTCATAATCCTCCTAAGCCCTTATCAGACACAAAACTCTTGACCTCAAGGCCTTTAAGAACAGTAGCACCCATGTCAGCCAGTGAAGCAACCCTGCTAGCCACCGCATACAACATCCCCGCCTCTGATTCTCCCAAATCCAAAATCCAAGTAATCACAGGTCACTGGAAAGACCCACCCAGCACCAAACCTCAGAGACACCCGGTCCTCACCGCCATACCAAGGGAGATTATGGATAATTTGGCCAGTAATCAGGAGCAATTCTCCAACTGCTTACTAATCAACTGTAGATCGGCCTCAATGCACGCAACTGAACTAGCTGAAGCCATCCTCACCCACGATATTGACATTGCATTCCTCACAGAGACCTGGCTAAATAAGATTTCCCCTCTCTGCTTTGACTTGCTGGTATCACCCGGCTTCTCCCTCATTACCAAAGACAGGTTAAAGCAGCGGGGAGGAGGGGTAGCTATCATCCACAAGGACAGCCTGGACATTTCGGAAACCACCTCTTTTGATTACGACTCATTTGAATGATTATCCACCATCATCAAGACCAAAGATAAGGATTCTCTACTATGTCACCTGATCTACCACCCCCCAGGTAAAAACAACTCTTTTGGAGAACAACTTTCCGACCTGATTGCACAAGACGCACTCTGTGACTCCAACAACCTAATTCTTGGCGATCTGAATCTTCGCTGGAACGAGACACACAATCCCCTAATCCAATCGCTATCCAGCCTCCTCCATGATAACAACCTTAAACAACACTGCACCGAGGAGACTCATTACAAAGGAGCCACATTGGATGCTATCATCTCAAAAAAGAATTCAATCACGCTCAATCACATCCTCCCCGTCGACTGGTCAGACCACCACTTGATCCTCTTTCATATTAATCACCCCATTACCTCACACAAACCTCACCCGGACCCACCCAAATGGACTAGAAACCTCTCACAAATACCCCTGGATATCCTGGATGGTCAGTTAAGCTCTCTTCTTCCGGCCAACAAAGCGCACCTTTCCACCAATGAGCTCACCGACTGCTACAATTCCGAGCTAGTGTCCATACTCGACAAACTAGCGCCACTAAAGCTCAAAAGAAGTAGAGCTATCCCTTCCAGAACTTGGTTCAACGCTGACCTCAACGCAGAAAGGAGAACCCTAAGAGCCAAGGAGAGAAAATGGAGAAATAACCCAACGGCCATCCTCCGTGATCAACTGAAAGCAGCCCGCAGGAACTACAACAACCACATCAAAAACAAAAAATCCAGCTTCTTCCGCGAGGCACTGGACAAAGCCAAAAACAGACCGAAGGAGCTTTACAGCATCATCAGACAACAAACCTCCAAACCACTGTCCTCTTCTGTACAGGCGTCCAAAGAACTATGCGACAATTTTGCCCACTTCTTCGACGACAAGATCACAAGAATCGAACTTTCACTCGACTTCAACAATTCACACCCCAAGAAGACCAGCTCGGCCGCCCCTCAGGCCATCTCTCCCGGCGCATTGAGCACCCCCTGGCTTAGCTTTCGCCCCGTTCCAGATGCAGAGATAATCTCACTGATCGCGTCCTCCAAACCATCATTACATATCTCTGACCCTATTCCTCCCTCACTAATCAAGAAAATGAAGCACACTTTTGCACCTATATGGGGCAAAATCATTAACAGCTCCCTAAAAAGTGGAGTGGTCCCTGACTGCCTAAAAATGGGGCAAGTTACCCCCCTGCTGAAAAAAATAGGCCTTGACTCAACAGACCTGAACAATTTCAGACCAATATCTAACCTTCCTTTACTCTCCAAAATACTGGAACGCTGCGTACTTCTGCAACTGACTCAACATCTGGACAACATCAATCTCCTAGACCCCCTCCAATCTGGCTTCAGACAAGGATGCAGCACAGAAACAGCGATGCTGAACATCATCGATGATATCCACGGATCTCTTGATTCAGACAAATGCTGCCTCCTCATTCTCCTTGACCTCTCCGTAGCATTCGATACGGTGGACCACAAACTCCTCACCAAGGCTCTTCAAGAGAGAGCTGGCCTCGGCGAAGTAGTTCTCAAATGGTTCTCCTCATTCATTCACAATCGAACACAAATCATAAAAATCAAGAACTTCACCTCCGAAACCCAGCAGGTCAATAAGGGCGTCCCCCAAGGATCGGTGCTCTCGCCTCAGCTTTTCAATATCTATATGGAACCACTCTCCAAATTACTCAGGAAAGCCAACATCCGCTTCCACCTCTACGCGGACGATACACAAATCTATCTGGAAACTTCCTCTCTCACTGACATTCACAGACTAAACAATGTCCAGAAAGATGTTCAACAATGGCTGACAAACAATCACCTGAAACTGAATCCAGACAAAACTGAGACACTCCTCATCTCGAACAAGGATGACAACCCTCAAATCACCGAATGGCTAAAAGCAATTGATGCCCTCAAAGGAAATCTTACTCTAGCCGACTCTGTCAAATCTCTTGGCATCATCATAGACCCCAAATTAAACATGAAAAGACACATCAAGAACGCGGCCAGAGGTGCATTCTCTAACCTCAGACTTTTGAACAAGATCAAACCCTACATCCCGAACAAGGATCTCAAAATGGCCACGCATTCTCTGGTACTGTCAAGACTGGACTATGGGAACGCAATCCTAACAGGTATCCCTAAATCGAGATTGGCTCCGATCAAAACAACATTACATGCGGCAGCCAGAATGATCACCGGCATCAAAAAATCGGATCACATCTCCCCAGCACTCAAGGAACTCAAATGGCTCCCAGTGGAAATGCAAAGCAACTTCAGAATGGCCTGCCTAACCCACAAAGCCCTCCATACCGGCAAACCCGAATACCTGGCAAAAAAACTGAGAAGCTCCAACTCCTTCCTGCTCATCCTACCTAAAACTAGAAAGAAAAAAACAGCGGACTGCTCGTTCACTGGAAACGCCCCCAAAATCTGGAATTACATCCCCCAGCGCATCAGAACTATTCCATCTTTTGTGGAATTCAAAAGGCAACTCAAATCCTTGTTCCTTATCCACTCCCTCGGTTGCGGAAAACCGGGGCCAGTGAGCAACCCCTGTACTATTGTGACTACAACTAATCTTGTAACCAAAGAAGTTCGGCAGTACAATCATGTTCCGCTTACTATGTTACTCCTTGAATGCTAATACCTTTCATATGTCATGTTTATGCAGATCTCTGTCTTTCTCTTACTGTAAAGCGCTCTGTTACCTCCGGGTCTTGACAGCGCTATAGAAAACTTCCTAAATAAATAAATAAATGGTCCTGGACATCTGTCAGGCAGCAACGTGGGCTTCTCAGCACACATTCACAAAGCACTACTGCCTGGACAGTCAGGTCTGTTGGGACAAGCACTTTGCTCATTTGGTCCTGCAGGAATTTTTTGGTATGAAATTGTTTCACAGACCCACCTCCGGGGAGATTTTGCTAAGGTAAGGAATCTGCAGCTAGAAGCCTCTATCGGATAAAAAAGTTGCTTAACTTCAGTAATACCCTATCTTGTACAGACTCTATCTAGCTGCAGATTCCTTACACCCCGCTCTTCCCCAAAGTAAGAACAGATTTTTAGGGACAGGGTTTTTTTCCCCCTTTCACTCCCATAGTTATCACTGTTGTTCGTGGTTCCGCGCACCTGGCGTGGAAAGTCGCAAAAAGAAACTGCTGTCAGCGCACTGGTGTGGAATACACATAGACACCACGCATGTCACTTCCGGCACGGGCAACGCCACGTGGAAGTGAACAACACCACCTACCAGCAAACAGGGTTACTGCTCACGACAACGTTTCTGGATCCAATCTGGTGCCTGGGAATAATTCTAAGGTAAGGAATCTGAGGCGAGATAGGTCTCTACTATCTAGGGTATTACCGAAGGTAAGTTACTTGTTCTTCAGACCCATGTTTTCTACGACAGGCGTGTAATCAACTGGTGTGTATACCCTTGGTTTGTAGGTAAAAAAAATCTATCTGCTCAGAGTGGCCAGCAGGTACTCAAGTTTATTTAACCAATCAGCAGTTAAAAAAAATCCAAGAAATAGACACATTCATTTATAATAGAGACTTGTTCCTGTGCAAATAAGCCAATTTTTTTGTTGCAATATTTGTTTATTGAAGAACTAGAAGAAACAATAAGGGAGAAAAGAGGTGTGAGCAGAAAGAAAGAAGAAAGGAAAAGAGGAAACGAGGAAGGCAAGAAAAACAAATGATTTCAAGAATATTAGACTACATAACGTAATGTGTGTATATAGAGTATTATAAGTAATTCTGAATAATCATTGCTTGAGCAGACATGCAGAGTAATAAGTAATGCAGAGAAGTAATAATCATTTGCGACGTTATATCACATTCCATGGGAATCGGTGAGGATTGGCGGAGGCGATAGGAAGGAGGACCATGGTGAAATGAAGACCAGAATGCCCCTTCTCCGATACAGGCGACAATTAGTGGACTCCACCAGTATCGATAACATTCGTCAACTAGACAACAGAAGAAAAATGAAACAGAAGAACAGGTAAGCAAATAAAGTGCTACACAAGCCTGTCTAGCTGGGGCAGCTGCCACGGAAAAACGAAGTCAGAACTTTGCATTAGTTACGAATCAGGCACTTATGCACTCATAGGGCCTGACTTACAAAGGTAAACCTACACTTTTGTATAAGTTTTTGGTTTTTTGGAATTCACTAAACTGCATATTAATCCGAAGTTGAATTGTGCCTTTGTGAATCAGGCCCATAAGGTTTGACCCGGTGAGTAAAAAGTATAGTACTGAGTGAAAAGAAAGCGAAATAGGGTGGAGAAAGCAAAAGACCAATTAAGTGCAGCACAGGTTTCCTTCCAAGGTGTTCTGTATTCCAATAGGAATAGGACCAGTAACGACCCACCAGGGTCAGTGTTAGTAGTCTAATAGTCTTCATCCAGCACTCTACGGAAGATATTTGCAGTGACCACATTGACCAATGGAGGGTTCATAACACAAAATAGTGCATTTCCCCGCTACTAGCTTAAGTTAAATGTATCTGTCATACAAGGTGTGAGAGTTATTTTATAGGCAGGTCCCTGAAAAAA
Organism: Lissotriton helveticus; assembly: GCF_964261635.1. Classification (NCBI taxonomy): domain Eukaryota; kingdom Metazoa; phylum Chordata; class Amphibia; order Caudata; family Salamandridae; genus Lissotriton; species Lissotriton helveticus. The sequence goes on from NC_136071.1 coordinate 1,124,127,065, forward strand.
CAACAAAATAGTTACAGAATATTTTGTCCATAGTAGCAACGCCTTTGACTCCACCCCCACACTCACTGACCCTACCTCACTCCACATTTTTTTTTTTCATGAAGTTCAACAACTGAGAGAAAGCTGAGTGGAAATAGTGTTTAGAAGGCAAAGAAGTTCACATTATTTCACATGAATGTTATACAAAAAAGAGGGGGGACCAAGGAGCTATTCAAAGGTCCAGTGTCCGTGCTCCTTAATTTTTATAATTATTTCCAAAAAGGGACACTGTTCCTAATGCAGGGTGCAAAAAGTCACCAAATGCATGAGGGTGCAAAAGTCACCCATATGTGAAAAAATAATAAGAAGGAAAGGAGAAACAGAATCCCTAGGTAAGGGGACCCACAGGAAAACGGGGGAAACATATTGTGTCCTCTGTTGCCCTCACACACCTCGAAAGATGTCATGCTTCATCATCGGGCGGTTGCTCCTCGTAGGGCCGGCGCTGCAATTCCCTACGGGTCCCCCGAAGGGTCTCTTTAACGGAGATCTTTTATAGGACTGCCGGATGGTGCATGCGGGTGTGCGGGGTGGTGGGTCAATTGAGGGAAATAAAAAGTGCGTGCAAGTGTAAATTAAATCATAACGGGTAACCATGCAGCTATTGTTGTAATCATGTACCCTGAGCAGACTCAACTGCTGAATAAAATCTAGCCCCAATGGCATACTGTGCCTGGGTATAAAGAGACATAGGTCAACATGTTTCGCGCCTGCGTCGCCCTAAGGGTCGTTGGCGCTTCGTCAGGACCAGAATTCTAAAAGGTAAAGTGCACGTGATAAACAAGTTAAAAATACCCTCGTAATCGATCAGAGCGGGCAGTAACCTGTACACCCAAAGTCTGGCTACAGCTGCATGTTTGTAACCCCTCCTGATCAGTACCTAGGAAAGAACAACATAAAATATACATTTAATTTAATTCAAGCACCAGGAACACCTTGATGCCACAGCATGTGCCACCACTGTGTACACATCCAAAACATAAGTTTATCAAAGATAGCAGGCGCATGGGACACACGTTCACACCAGGAATATGCGGGTGTTTGGGTCAGTAAAGATATTGCATATGAGTGGGCCCAGAAAATTGGAAGTAGGACCCTCGCATGAGGAGTATTGAAATATGCGGGTGAGATGGGACCCAATTATGCCCCTATATTTTGTAGCAATCGGTATCAACCACTCTAGAACATTAAACTCGAAAAAACCTCGTCAGGAGTCAGTGCCCAAGAGATATCATCTCTTAATACGCTCTCACCTCGCTAAGCTGAGGAAAACGGTCCACTGGTACCAGTCAATGGACTCACCCAATTTGCCGGGCTGTAGAAATAACAGAAAGACAGGAGATCACACCAAAACACGAGGCGCCCAATATAGAGCGCTGAATGCTCACAATTGCCGAGTTCCTTTTGAAAAGTCTACTCACATCTTAAAAATGGGTGCTCCCTGCTCCACACCTACCCCATCATTGCGTCGGCCAGGAAATGCCATCGCACTCCCCAGTAACCTAATGACCAGATCGCCTGGGTCAGGTGTGTTGGGCGTGTACCCCTTCCGGGACTTCCTATTCGGTGTAAAACGGCAATGCGCATGCTTAGGTGCTTAAACATGCCGCGCATGTGCAAAATAACTTGGTCGAACTAATCCCCCACGCATGCGCAGTAAGTATGCTCTTAATGTACGTGTACTCTTGCGAAAACAAGCAGTACATTCATAATAATGTAAGGGCTCAATACGGTAATAAAGACCAATGGTTCCAAATGAAAATAAACTTCAGGATTTACTCGTGTTAAAAAACAAAATTGCAGTGGTGGGAGCTACTCAAAGGAGTGCAAGTCCCGCTGATCTGTACGCAGACCCCGTAGAAATAATGGGGGTCCCAAATGTCGAAGCCTGCCCAGGGGTTTAAGAAACATTCTTTGTGTAAAGGGTTCAGATAAAAACGTCACTCATGGTGTAAGTGTCTTCATACCTTTAATCTCACTCATATAATATAGGATCCAAATTCCCAAAATTTACTAAAGTGAATACACATATGCGGTTTCCATTGACAATCCCCACTGGCAGACAGAGGGTGTCCCATGCGCCTGTAGAAGGGAAAAACAAGACAAAAGGAGATAGAATGGTCCCTCGGCTGGAACGCCGTGCTTAAATATTATACAAAAAAGAGGGGGGGACCAAGAAGCTATTCAAAGGTCCAGTGTCCGTGCTCCTTAATTTTTATAATTATTTCCAAAAAGGGACACTGTTCCTAATGCAGGGTGCAAAAAGTCACCAAATGCATGAGGGTGCAAAAGTCACCCATATGTGAAAAAATAATAAGAAGGAAAGGAGAAACAGAATCCCTAGGTAAGGGGAACCACAGAAAAACGGGGGAAACATATTGTGTCCTCTGTTGCCCTCACACACCTCGAAAGATGTCATGCTTCATCATCGGGCGGTTGCTCCTCGTAGGGCCGGCGCTGCAATTCCCTACGGGTCCCCCGAAGGGTCTCTTTAACGGAGATCTTTTATAGGACTGCCGGATGGTGCATGCGGGTGTGCGGGGTGGTGGGTCAATTGAGGGAAATGAATAATGTTCTCATTGAAACTAATCGCCAGTTAGATGGCCTATCGAATGGTCAAGAGGTAATGAGAGGCTACGCGGTAGCGGCCACTCGTAGTACAAAGTGATGGGGCGGGGGAGGTAAAGACAAAAAACAAACAAACAAATATAAAGGAAAAAAAGAAAAAACGTACCTGCTCCGACGGCCACTGCCTTGCTCCCGAACCTCGCGTCTTTGCCAGGAGCCTGCTGAACACTGCACAGGCTCCCAGCTCCCAATCCCAGGGCTGCTCACATGCTAGAAATGCTATTCCCAGCATGTGAGCAGCTCTGGGATTGGTCTGAGCACCTCAGCTCGGCGCTCAGTAATACAGTGGGAGCCTCTGTTGGTTTCTCCACCCAGCTGTACAACGCAGCTAGGTGGAGAAAGGCTTAGTGCGCATTACACGTTTGGCCGGCCCCAGAGGCTGGCCAAACCGTCATGAGCACTTGGCAGTGCCCATCACTACCCCCTCTTACCTGGTGCTGCAGCGTCAGGATGATTGGCCACGCCCCTTCCTCGCAACCCGCAGGGCTAAAAATAAAATGATAATTTAAAAAAAATGAATTTCATTTTATTTTTGCCCTTTGCCTCTGCTGGTTTTCAGCAGGGAGTGTGAAGCTCCTCTGCCATAACAGAGGAGCCGCCCCTGAGGCTACGGACGCCTGGTAGACGGCATAGTGAAGACACTTCTTACCTGTACAGTAGGATGAGATCTGAAGCATGCTCCTTGAAGTGGCTGCGACCCAACATAAGAAGGGCTACAAGCTGCACAAACATATTGAAAAGGAGGCCTATTATCTTGTCGCCAGACAACTCAATGTACATGTGCTTGAGTGAAACTAAAGGAATTGGCACCCAAGGCACGCAAAGCGAGGAAAGGGAGAGCTCCCTTGCACTCTGAATTTCACCCAAGCACCTGGCAAGAGCAGCAGGGACAACACAGAACACGTGAAAACGACAAACAACATACATTGCAGCATACGAGACACACCCATCACTTCATAAACACTGCTCTCGTAGCTGGACAGCTTTGGCAGAGCTAAGGAAGCATGATACTACACTGCAGCGAATAGGTAAGACTATTGTACAGCCAATGGTAAAAATGTTGGCATTATGAAATGCTTTAGGAAGCTCTGTCATGGATATGACACTCCACCCAACCAATGGCTGAAGGCCCATACCTAAAGCCCCTTTCTGTATGTTTTGTTTCTGCTTTATGCTGTGTTTACATGAGCTCTGGCAGAATGCTAATGCTGTTTGTAACCAGACTTAAAAAGGGTGATGAGTGTAATGATTCAATTGATCTAGACCATGTTCCAAGCCATTATGTTTGTCAACTGTGCCATGTCAGACATGGACCAAGCCTTTGGAAACCAGCCTTGGTCCAGCTCCAACAGGAACAGTCCAGTCCAAACTGCTAGGTCACGTCTCCTCTGATCTGTAACAAATCCAATGATAGAAAGGCAGTGGTTGCTGGCACGGATCAGGGGTGGCGGAGCAGGGGCTTGGGGGGAGAGGGGTGTAAAAAAGAAGAAATAAATGTACCTCCTTGCCTCGTCTCTCCTCCGTCGTCGCCGCGTCTCTACTCCATCTTCTTGCCGGGTCTGTCCCAGCCAGGAACAGGAAGAACCAAGGCTCCCCATACCAAACAAAATGCTGCAATGCAGCATTGTGATTGGTCTGAGCCAGGGAATGAGAGCCTGGGCATGTTCTCCACCTAAGGCTGTAATCCAACCTGGGTGGAGACCATGCAAAGTGCGCATGACTGTTTGGCTGACTCCCACACTGCAAATCTGCCGCAGCAGGAACAAATAAAATGATAATAACATTGTTATTATCATTATTTCCGCTTTATTTCACTGCTGCAAAGCAATGGGGCGACGCTCCTCCGCTTTAGCGGAGGAGCCTCCACTGTAGAAAGGGTTCAGCCTTGTTAATCTCATAAGGGAAGCACATCTGAGTTCTTTGGCACAGTGAGCACGTACTACATTTGGGCATGCCTGTTGCACTTGAGGCAACTTGGGTAGAAAACAAGGCACTAAATAAAATACAGAACAAACGCAGATTTGCGTAAGATTGGTCCCTGTCTGTAATGGCGCAGGCAGCAAAAAAAACAATGGATTGAAAAGCAAACCAAAATACATACCAGTGCCTGAAATTATTTCTAGCATTAAAAAATCATATCATTTTTTGACAGCCAAATGGGACTTCAGTTGAAGCTTGGAACCTGCTATATGTCTTGTCCATTTTCAGCTATTTTTAAGTAGCTGCTAAAATTAGCCTCCTTTTTCTGGTAAACATATTTAGAAGTCCCAAAAACTGACGCAAATGGATCCAATACAGTCAAAAGTCATTTGTAACTTGAATTTTCACCAGCGCAGTTACTGTTTTTAAGTAAGCCTTGCCTTGGTGTGCTTGCCCTTGCCCTTACAGTGCTGAATGCGGTTTTCCTTTTCACGTCTATAAAAGTGAACCTGCGATTCTTTTAACCAGCCTAGGACACACATGCAAGCTTAGTCAACTGAACTCATTTTTATATCTGTCTTAGTACAGTAAGACAGAGGTGCACAATATTGTTAAGGTTTGAAACCAAAGCCAAACAAGCATTGGCATAGCCAATAGGTCTTGCTTTTGGGACCTTATAAGTATTTTGTTACGCAGCACAATAGCCTTAGTGCAACAACACAATTGCATGGCATATAAGGTCCCAAAGGGGAGACCTATTTGCTATGCCAATGCTTGTTACATGATTGTATTTGATACCGAGATATAGGAGGGTGAGTTGCGTAGACCCCTTAGGTATATATCTTTTTTGTGCCCTGGCACAGGCGGTCAGTAACAGCAGGCACAACAATGTGCACCTGCTCACTTCTCACTAGTGGAGAAGTTACGGCATGGCATCATGCCAGGTGACCGTTGTAGGGAAAGGGAAATCCTTTGAAGAGAGGCATTTTCTCTCTGGATTGCCTTCCTTTTTTTTAAACTCAGGAGCAGCAACATTGTCAAGGTGTCACCAGGGCTTTACGTGGAAGCTTCTTCAATATTATATACAAACCATCGTTGCTGCTTATTTCTAATGCAACTAACAACCATTGACAAAGCCAACAGTCCTGACTGGTAGGTATGATGTTACTTGTTGTGTCGTATATATGAATGCAATGACAGAAACAGCCTAATAAAAGTCGGGCGGCACACTATGCTAAGCTTAGTACGAGGGAAGAAGTAAGTGAGGTGTAGCATAAATGTAGTATTCTTTTGCCAAGAATCTGTCCAAGATTTCTCTTAGGGTCTAATCAACTCCGTGCCTTAGTTTAGAATGGAGAAGGTCAGTCTCTGGACTCGTTTTCCCAACAACCCGCAAGGGTAGCTTGGAAAACTGGAACTGGATTTCTCGGCAGGACAAAAGACAGCGTCTCTCTCAGTGCATCTGCTGGAGGGTTGGCTTCCTTCGGCACTTGCTGTAGCAGGATGCGTCGGGCAAGTAGATAGTCGAACTGCTCCAAACCACTGTGTATTTGCTAAGGCAAGTGTGGGTATATCTATACCTTGAAGTTGCCGAGTTTGATGTAAAGGTGGACATAATAACGTCATCAAAGAGTTTCAGTTCTTTGAAAACTCCATGAGTTCTTGGACAAGTCAGTTCTCGAGCAAGGGAAAGTCCCTAGATGCTGAAGCCGAGTTTTCCAAGAAATCGTTGTAGATTTTCGGAACTAGTGGAAGTAGCCCTGCTGTATTTGGACTGCATGAGCTATGTCTAAATATGGTTATGATTCTTATGCCTATATAAGGACATAGTGATTTATACCTATATAAGGGCATGAAACGGGAAATTTACAATAGTGTCCTAAAATGGTTTACAACAATTGGTTTTCCAATCTGAGCCAGTGGGACGGTTAATAGTAAGAAAAAGTGTTGGCCAGAAAGGAGGGTGACGTGAGGTGTAGGGTTTTATGGGCAATTGTTGGATCCTTAACGGCTACCTGAGATCAAATTAGTAGCCAGTGTAAAGGGAGAGTTTGAATGGCCTCGTATACGCATAGAATGTGACAGAAACAAGGAGGAACTTTGAAGCATGTCACAATTCACAGGTCTCGGGCAGTCATGGGAGTACCGCAATCCAGAAATGCTCAGCAAACCACATGAGTACATAGAGAATCGTAATCTATTGTGTGAAGCGCTGCTGACGATGAACAAAAATACACAGAGCCACGCCATGTCCATTAATACACCTGAGCAGCTCATCAGAATAAGCAAAATGACTCAGTGAGCTGTTGCCTGCTATGAACCATAGCCGATTCACCTTCCGACTTCTGATCCAGATTTTGTTTGTTGCTTCAGGGCTGCACAACATTTAATCTCCCCAAAGAAAAAAAGGTTTCTGGGCGTGATGCCAATATGAAGAGTGGTGGTGAGGCAGCGGGTCACTGTGATCTAAAAGCCAGGCACATCCCTGAAACAGCTGGTAGCTAAGCAGTGAGTGTAATGAAATAGTTAACGTCTGTGGCACATGTTTCTCCAAAGCAAGCAGGATGTAGTTTGCACTTATCTCATACGACAAGCACCATACTCGAGAGATGATGGGCTCAATCTAGCGCAGTCCGTGGCTGCAACACTTTGCTATCAGTAAGACGTGGCACTTTGGGCCTCAGCAAACCTAACACATGTATCTAACCCGAGTGTTATACACAGAGCAGAAAACAAGCGCCCCTCGTGGGGTCAATCAGTAGTCTTTCGAGGGCACGCAATACGGTCTATACAACCACAACACGCTGGCAGGAAGGACAGAGGCGGCCTCAGCCACATTACAAGGGGCGCTTCAAAATATATCCCTGCGCTCTTTAAAAAAGAACTTAACATCTTTACATTGTAAGAAAAGTAATGCTAAATAGGTTATTTTAGCTAATAAATAACATTGACTAATAATGTACATTAGTTTCTGTCAAAATGTTTTCGAGGATACCCTCTGCTAACTCACAAGCTCGTAACATTTCGCCTCATTAGAATATCCGTTTATTGAGAAAAAGCAGCAAATAATATTCTTAGTCGACTTTCAAAGCATTGTCGCAATCCTTTTAAATCTTGGGTCATTCACAAAATTTTAGACGGAATATGTTTTTCGTCAAAAATCCGATTTTGTCTACAATTCTTGCACGAAGGAAATACCAAAGTATAACATTTTTTTCTTGCTGGCAGCATTCAACAGTTTGCATATTAACTGCGAGAAATATTGCCCGTTACTTCATTTGTGAGAGTAGGAACAAATTGTCGTTTGCAGGATGAAAGGCAGGGAGCTCATTGAGGCACGCAAGGCTTAATGAGCCTTGACAGAAACCCACATGGTGGCTGCGCGCGTGAACGCAAGCACTAAGCCACCAAAAAACGCCTGTGGCAGCCCTTTGATAACCCACACACTAAGTTTCTCGCAGAGCAGCGCATGCGCTGACTCATCGAGACCTAAAAACGAATTCCAGAGGGTTTTAATCTAGAACACCTTGAATCAGAAACCTGAGAGCCTCAGCCAAATCAAGGTTTGGAAAACTGCTGAAAACTTTGAGAAGTTGCCCATAAATGAGCTCAATCACATCGATGATCAGGCTGTAGCAACCCGCTCAGTTAAAAAAAAAGCTGACTGTCCATGTCCAATACTTTCAGCTCTCTGGAGTAAAGCCAATATTCCCAAATTGTCACTTATTGGATCACTGTCATCATCCCCACCACGACCATAACCACTCTTAACCCCACCCTATATTCATCTTCACCACCAGCTCAACACCCACCAAACCGCCCCATCACCATCACTAGACCATTAAGTTTAAATTCTGCTTGCAGTATTTCTGCAACAACACTATACATAAAGATTATTAATATATTAATTAAAACAGGGATTTATTAAATTTAAGATACAGCAAAGTTCCTAGCTGCTGGGCAATAAAGATAAATAAATGGTAGACTTAACGCACATCTAGCAGGACACTTGAGAAGGTTTCTAATTTGCTGAACTATTTTAACGATCCCTTAAAAATGACTTGTTATTAATTTTGGATAAAATGATTCATCTGGTAATGGAGAAGGAACCTCCAAGGCACACAGCAAATGAAGTATAGTGGGGGACTACATTTTTTGTTGTTGCAGTTTTATATAGCGCAAACTCGACCCAAAGGTATCAGAGCGCTTTACATGAGCACCACTTGCATTACAGATGGACACATTCATTTTGTTAGTCACAGGGAGATTGAGTGATTTGCGCAGGATCACAGAATGTTGAGCGTCCCTGCCCGGACTAGAACCCGGTTCCGCAGTTTCCAGGTCGACCGCTCTAGACGTCAGGCCAGAATCTTTCCCCTGCTTGGTAGGTTGATCCACCAGTCAACCTTGTGCAAGGGCGTCAGCAGCCGCGACCCATGCAGGTAAGAGCGGTGAGGCTGAGTGGGGGGTGGGGGGGTGGAGGGGAGAATTGTGACAGACGAAGACGAGTTAAATGAGTTATTTATTTATTTTCCCTTGTGGTCGTCTGTCAAATCCCCCAACCCAGCCCCACCGATTTTACCTGCATGGGCTCTGACTCAGAGTCAGAGGCCCAGACTATGCAAAGCGTTTGCTGAAGACTTAATTTCTGCAGCAGCTGCTGGCATAGGTAAACACGGTGAAACGGGGCAGGGTGGGGGGAGTCAACAGATGAAGGAATAGATACAATTAAATAAATAACACCTATTCTGTCATCTGTCACCTTCCCCCCGCCATGCCCTGCCCACTCCCACCGCCCCATGTGTTTACCTGTGCCGGCCGCCACTGCTTTCTGAGCATCCTGCTCTGCACAACACCAACTCAAAAGATGCACGATTCAGTAAGAGATATCATCAAATATCAGCCACCTACAAAATTCTCATTTAGGTTTCAATAAAAAAAGTCTACTCTCAGCCGTTTTCCAGAATCCTGCCTGCAGAATGAGACCATATTTTAAGCTACCCTTAATCAGCCAGTGTCACCTGGACCACATGTTCAAGGATACATCTCAACATCAACATGTACAGTCTATTCATAAGAACAAGCGGAAATTATTATTTATTTATTTATTTTTAATATTTTTTATTGTCATCATAAAGGGCAAGTAGCAATGTACATAAAGGGAGAAAAGGCAAATAAGACAGCACTTTCAAATCAAGCATAAAAGGAAAAGCAAGATCATTTACAAGAAACAATCGCATATGATCCGGGCATATCAAGATATTAGCATGGTGTATACAATACAGATCTCCTTATTTAGTTAATTAGTGTGATGTCTCCAGACCCATGGGTCCCCATATTGCTTCTAGCTTAACCAAGGAACGAACACCCCTAGCTTTAGCCAGAGCAGTTTCTAAGCCAAACGTTTCCCTAACAATAGTCCACCACTCGCCGATAGATGGTGGTATCGGGAATACCCATGCACGAGCAATAGCCAATCTAGCAGCGACCATCAAAATTTAGAAAAGTCATGCGAGTGCTGGTTTGTCTCCCTTATAGCCTAATATTATTTCTGGGACTGTTAATGAGGGATCTAGTCCCATTATTTCTGGGACTGTTAATGAGGGATCTAGTCCCATTATTTCTGGGACTGTTAATGAAGGATCTAGTCCTAGTTTAAGATGTAACACCTGGCCTATCTTCTGCCAGTAAGCCTTCAATTCTGAGCACTCTATGAATATGTGTATGAGATTAGATGCATGCATTCCGCATTTAGGGCTTTTTGTTTTAGCCCCAAAATTGTTCCCTTGGGTCCATTTGGCTATCTTTTCAGGAGTATAGTACAGCATGCATATCGTACGAAATTGCACTAGTTGTAAGCTCACAGAGGGGACGGTATCGCCTACGTTTCCTAAGGCCTGTTTTATCACGCAAGGTGTTATATCTATCCCCAGTACTTGACTCCAACTTGACTCAAAGATTGTAACATACAGATGAATGGTTCTGTGTACAAAACATATAATAGTGGGGAGAGGAGCATCCATGTCTAGTGCCGCGACAAATTCCAAAAGGAGTTGAATAAGATCCTGAATAGGACAGTTTAGCTTGAGGTTTGTAATATAGTGCTTGGACCCACTGCCTAAACTGTCCCCCCAGGCCGAGCGTAGTTAGTGTGGCCCACAGGAAGTCCCACACGACCCTGTCAAAGGCCTTTTCGGCATCCAAAAGAATCATACCAAGACTAACCATCTCCTTCTCAGCAAAGTCAAAAGCCACAATGGCCATGTTAATTGCCCGTGGAAATTATTTTCATCCCTTATTTTTTAAACTTCTATTAAGACACTGTCTTATGTTTGGGGATATTCTCTGCTTTAGTTGTTTAGCAGCTTCATTTCTTTTTATGGAATTGCAAAACATGTTTTTAGATAGAATATTGTTAGGATATGTCACATTTTGTAACAACTGAGCACTTTTTCACACCTGAGGGTGAAGGAATGCCAAACGTTTGTTGGTAACACAGCTGTTTCCTCCATGCGAATTTCACTCGATAATGTTTTGTGGGGACTCTCTTCCGGAGCTCATCTGAGAGTGTTTTTACTGTTTCTATGAAAACATAGTCCTAAGTGAGCAGCGTGTCCTTTTACATTGTTCAGTAACGTCCTGACCCAGGATGGATTGGGGAGTACATTCATTGTACACAGGTGGAAGTAGGCTTGCACACTTCTTGCATGCTTGTAACTTTGAGGTCTGGCACCAGATACCGAAGGCTCAAGAAGGATCCAGACACACATCTGAGAACTAGGTACCTCTTGAGATTGAAAGTGGCAGATGCAAGCACAGGCAGAGCAGGCTTCCTCGCATTGATAATGTAAGGGTGCACTCGCTTGCGACCAGAACAACAGACTAACTTTTTTGTTAAAGCAACAATGTCAAAGTCAAGTACTGGAGGGCGTGAGCCCGCACACCATTACACAAAATGCTAAAAACAATAACTTGTGACATTACAGGTCACTCATACCACGAGACTAGGTGCCTTTTAATGCACCACCAGTGTCCTCTGTTGATAGAATTGTCCGGATAGGCCTTTCCAATAAACCTCCGTGCATTCCACATACCACTCCATCTTCTCTAACACACTAGTCAAAAGAGCTCCAGACTCCTCTTAATTGCCCTAGGCAATCTCTTACCTGTAGGTTTCCCATGCCCTAGCCAGAGAGAGAGAAACACTGTCATTATCAGAGAACTCCAACAGCAGGGAAGAGTCTTTCAGGTGAGGGCCAGAACCAACCTTTAAGAAGAAGGTTTCACTGTATCCAAGGGAGAAGTAGAGGAGGGAAAGAGGGCCGGCCTAGTGCTGCAACAAGCCAATAGCTTCCAGCAGCAGGGAAGAAGGATGAGGCGGACCGTTGAAGCCGTACATATATTTCCTTTTAATGGAACCCAGCTAGATACAGACTGACTACCTGGAATCTTTCCTAAGCACATTGAAGGACTAAAGACCATATCCAAATGGAGACCAAGTTGATAACCAGCAATATTCCATATTTTCTAAAAGATCAAAAGACACTTCAGATCACTTACCTCATGAAGCAGTAAGGGGGAGGGATAGAGACTTTAAGAAAAGACTCTCCTTTCATGCACCAGGGAGTAGACAGACGTTTGTAAAATGGAAAACACCATGTCCATCTGCCAGTGAATGGAGTCATCAAGTTAAATAAACCCTTTATCTACCGTATCTATAACCTGGAGTCATTGAGTAAATTACTCACAGTGGTGTCAAAAGTTTGATTAGTCAGATATTCACTAAGATGGAATCCCTGTTCCACAAGTTAGTTGAAGTCCAACACTAGCTTACAGTAGATCTTCAGGTATACCAGCAACAGGCACAAGAAGAAAGACAAATGACGCAACACATAATTCAGCTTCAGGGATATCGCCAGATAGTGGGACAAGAAACGAGTCAAGCGGTGATAACTACGTTGAAAGATGTCACTATTGCATCCCAAGTACACCCCAATGCGCTTGGCTTTGTCCTAAAAAATACACCTTAGGATACAATCCAGCTTCGTTTTTCATTACCTATGAGCAAGAATGCTATATTGCCAAGTGAATGATGGAATCCATACGTTGCTCCACTACTTCTTTGTCAAAATGAAGTTGTATAACATTCTGCTGACCAAAATGATTATAGCACATATGGAGAGATTGCAAAAGGCCATGTTGGAGCCTATTGGACTTGGCCCTTTCTGCAGAGTCATCCCCAATTTTTTTTCCTTCATCCTCCTGTGTTCTGAACCTGCTTGTTGCCTTTAAGGTCTCTGCACATTACACTACTGGTAACCAGTGTTAAAGTGCTCATGCTCTCTCACTTAAACATAGGAGAATTGGCTTACAACCAATTATAGTTATTTACTTGTAAGTCCCTAGTAAAGAGGTACTCTATGTACTCAGGGCCTGTAAATCAAATGCTACTAGTAGGCGTACAGCACTCATTGTGCAGCCCACTTAAGTTGCCCTTTAAACATGTCTCGGGACTGCCATTGCAGCCTGTGTGGGAAGTTGTAAACTGCAATTTCAACTTTTCAAAATAAAACATTTGCCAGGCCTAAACCTTCCTTTAAATGCATATAGGTCACCCCTGGAGTTTGCCCTAAACAGCCCAGAGAGCAGAATGACGTGCATTTAAAACGCTGCACATGTACTTTTAAGTATGATATGTGAAAAACTCTTACATTAGTTTTTCACTAATGCAAGGCCTACCTCTCCCTCGGGATAACATTGGGTAGCTTATTACATTTAATAAGTGATAACTTTCAATTGGGAGCAAGTAGGAATGTCGAATTTGGTGTCTAAAGCAGGTGTCTCCAACCAGTCAATCGTGAGCTACCAGTAGCTCGCAGAAACCTTCAGAGTAGCTCCCGGCCTTGAGTTAATTTTCAACTACGAATCAATCAATCAATCAATCATCGTATTTATATAGCGCACTACTCACCCAGAGGGTCTCAAGGCGCTGGGGGGGGGGGGGGGGGGGGGATCTGCTACTGCTCGAACAGCCAGGTCTTGAGTTGCTTCCTGAAGGCGAGGTGGTCCTGGGTCAGGCGGAGGTGGGTGGGGAGGGAGTTCCAAGTCTTGGCGGCCAGGTGGGAGAAGGACCTTCCTCCTGTGGTGGCTCTTCGGAAGCGGGGGACGGCGGCGAGGGCGTGGCTGGTCGATCGAAGCTGGCGAGTGGGAGCGTAGAAGTTGAGGCGGCTGTTGAGGTATCCTGGGCCTTGGTTGTGTAGGGCTTTGTGTGCGTGGGTGAGGAGGCGGAATGTGATTCTCTTGTTGACTGGGAGCCAATGCAGATCTCTCAGGTGTCCGGAGATGTGGCTGCGACGGGGGATGTCCAGGATGAGTCGTGCTGAGGCGTTTTGGATTCGCTGGAGTCTCTTCTGGAGTTTGGCGGTGGTTCCGGCGTAGAGGGTGTTGCCGTAGTCCAGACGGCTGGTGACGAGGGCCTGGGTGACCGTCTTCCTGGTCTCGGTGGGGATCCACCGGAAGATCTTACGTAGCATGCGCAGGATGTTGAAGCATGACGAGGAGACGGCGTTGACTTGTCTGGTCATGGAGAGGGAGGAGTCCAGGATGAAGCCCAGGTTGCGTGCGTGGTCTGTTGGTTTGGGTGCGCTGCCAGGGCGGGGGGCCACCAGGAGTCGTCCCAGGCGGCGGGTGAGGATCCCAGGATGAGGACTTCCGTCTTATCTGAGTTCAGTTTCAGGCGGCTGTTCTTCATCCATTCGGCTACCTCTTTCATCCCTTCGTGAAGGTTGGCTCTGGCTCTGGCGGTGGCGGGGTCGTTGGTAAGGGAGAGGATCAGCTGGGTGTCGTCGGCGTAGGAGATGATGTTGAGGTTGTGCTGGCGTGCGATGTCTGCGAGGGGGCTCATGTAGATGTTGAAGAGGGTTGGACTGAGCGAGGAGCCTTGAGGGATGCCGCAGATGACCTCGGTGGCTTCAGATCTGAACGGGGCGAGGCGGACTCTCTGTGACCTTCCGGCGAGGAAGGAGATGATCCACTCCAGTGCCTTCTCCTTCTCCTGAACTCCGACGTTGCTGAGGCGTTGTACTAGGGTACGATGGCAGACAGTGTCGAAAGCCGCGGAGAGGTCGAGGAGGATGAGGGCCGCTGTTTCTCCGTTGTTGAGCAGCGCTCGGATGTCATCGGTGACTGCGATCAGGGCGGTCTCGGTGCTGTGGTTGGCCCGGAAGCCAGACTGCGAGGGGTCGAGGGATCCGTTCGTCTCGAGGAAGGGGGCCAGCTGCTTGTTGACGGTCTTCTCGATGACTTTTGCAGGAAACGGGAGCAGCGAGATGGGGCGGTAGTTCTTGAGGTCGGTGGGGTCAGCCGATGGCTTCTTGAGTAGAGCGCTGAGTTCGGCGTGCTTCCAGCTCTCCGGGAAGGTAGCGGTGTCGAAGGAGGTGTTGATGATGTCCCGCAGGTGGGGTGCGATGATAGTGTCGGCCGTGATGAGGGCAGGGGTCGGTCGGAGATCCGGAGAGGATGGAGTTCATCGTGCGGACGGTGTCTTCGGTGCTGATCGGAGTCCAGGCGCGGAGGGTGGTGGTGGGGGGCGGTGGTTCGGTCGTGGCGTGTTTTCCTTTTAAAGCTAAGGAAAGGCTATGTTTATTTTACGTTATTATCAAGCTGCAGATAGCATAGTCTGATAATGTGCAATGCTCCACAAAGGGTTTATGACCCATGTGGGTCACAGCGGTTCAGAACTGAAGCACTGAGGTATTTCACTCTTAAATAAAAGTTGTTCTCAACTCAATATTTGAGCATGAGAACAAAATGATATTTCTGAATGCTTCTAAACGAGAGAAAATTAAAATGAGTTAATTGATGTAATGCATATGGGTATACTTCTCCTATTTCAAAGTTTCGCATTTACACACAGCAGCCATTCAGGGACGTAACACAGGCCCCCGCACCGCCCATGGTGCGAGGGCCCTCGAGCTGCAAAGGGCCCCCTCAGCACAATCCTTAGGCCTGAGAGCTCCAGATTAACTCCAGGGCGGGGGGCCCTCTGTGTACCTTGCAGGGGGGCCCCTTCAACTTTCGTTAGGCCACTGCAGCCATCTTGCTCCCAGTGGCTGGTAGACACACTGACATATTTATAGCTGATATCTGTTTTTCAAATGGGAGGAATTTAAAGTGTAGAAAAATGTTCCATCAAGTGCAGAAAAATGTTCCTTACTACAACATTTCTGCAGAACATTTTTCTGCACTTTAAATTTCTCCCATTTAAAAAAATGGTTTTATGTTTGTGTTGTACATGTTACAGTGCCACATATGGCGAAAGGTATGTTCTTTGCCACAATTATATAAGACACAGGCTTTCTGTCACCCATGTACATATATCCCTTTCATTCACACACATGTTCATACATCCCCAGACAAAGCACTTAGTGACACACAAGGCAGCCCTATCATAGTGTGCCTTTGTCACAGTATTTCGTTCAAAGCATATTATCGAGCTCCATGGACATTAGGTTTAAAGTCAATGAAGCTGGTCGAGGGATGTCTGGTAACAATGCGCAAGTTACATGGCATTCAGTAGCTCACCATGATTTTCATTGATCAGAAGTAGATCTCAGTACAGAAAAGTTTGGAGACCCTTGGTCTAAAGAATTGTAATTTAAAATCCCCTTTTATGGTAAAGAGGATTTTAAGTCACAATTCTGAAAATGCCACTTTTAAAAAGTTGCCATTTTCTTGTCCTGACCATATGGTGCCAGCAGCCTGATTATGGGTCACATGACTAGTTGTAACTGGCAGCTGGTCTTTGTGTAGTGCTATCACAGTGAGGCACAGGTAAAATATGTGTTGACAGGATGGATATCTCTGACCTGATGAGGAGGAGGAGCTGTCACCTACCCCACTTGCACATGTCAAGGGCTCTGTCTAGCACACTCACAAAGGGTTTTGTCTATTATATCTCCAGACAAGCTTGGGCCAGGGCAGGAGGCAGGAAATTCCAAGCACCTCTGGTGGAGAAAACCTTCAGAACCTTCTCCTACTTCAAAGTGGGTAGCAACAATAAATAATGGACCCTCAGACCCAACTCTTCAGTTCACCTCTGAACCTGTGGAAGACTAAGAAGGACTGCTTTGCCACTCTGCAAGAACGACTGCTACATTGTTGCCATGCTGCCTGAGTGAAAAGGACAGGACCTGCATCTTGAACCAGGACCATCGGAGTGAGTCTAAGGGCTGGCTGGCCTCCAGATCAGAAACTCAGGGACAGAAAAGGCTCCAACCATCTTGAACCTAGCACCTGGACTGTACTTGCTGTGAGAAGTGCCAGCCAAGTGGTGTCACCCAGTCCTAGACCATTGGAAGTGGGCCTGAATGTGCTTTGACAGCCCAGCTGTGGTCCCCACCGAACTCACCCAGCGCAGCGTCTCTGAAACTTTGCTGCACAAAGCTTCTCGAAGCAAGTCTTCGCATCACAGCCCCACAGCTCCTCAGAACCACTGTTGCATGTCACTTCAGGATGCAAGTCTTTGCTTCACAGCCTGCGGGTTGTCAAAACTACTGATGCATGATGCACTTCGAAGTATCTCAAAGCAAGTCCTCGAATTGCAGCGATGCAGCTCATTTGAACTGCTGCTGTATGACGCATACACGATGCTGAATCCCGGAATGCTCTGCAAACCAGGATTTAAGGTATTTTGTTCAGCAGGCCTTACTTGGTCCATGAATTCCGCCCATGCTCAATCACATATGGCCTGAACTTGTGACTTTGTCCCAGTCCGGTGTGAACAGATAACCACAGTTGCAACTTTGTGCTTTTAGGCACTATTTTTCTCAAACCTTTAAAATTGCATATCTCCGATTTTAATGATTGGATTTGTGTCGGTTTGGTCTCAAATAATTTATTAAAATACACTCTATTTTCTGGCAAACTCCTCTACTGTCTCGCAACCAATGAAGCAACATCTAGAATTGTTCAATCCATTCGAGACACTGCGGGCTGCCGCCGTAACCGAACTACTGAGGTTGCGCAGGTCCTTGCGGACTAGTACCGCACACTCCATGCAGCTTCACTCACCCCGTGATGGAACTCAAATCATCAATATTACTTGAGATCCCGCTACCTTTGATCCCCTCATCCTTGGCTCACGACCTCAATCAACAGATCACGGCTGAGGAGATTGACGAAGCCCTATCAGACCTGGCCTCAGGTAAGACGCCGGGCCCAGATGGGTTCCGGTTCGAGTTCCTTAAGCGCTACCAATCCCTCCTACTTCCTCATCTCCTGGCGCTGTACACAGAGGCGGCAGACCAATGGTCTTTCCCCCATGGCTTGGACACAGCCACCATTGTGATGATACTCAAGGAAGGGCAGTCTGGCCAATGCTCCTCATTCAGGCATAGCTCTCTTATCTACGCTGACATCACGGTGTTTGCCAAAGTCTTGGCTATCTTACGCACCTGACCTACCCAGACCAGTGTAGACTCATGCCCAACAGGAGCACTTGCCACCGTATACGCAGGATATGTCCCAGGCACACCTTCTCAATGGTCTCACGGCCTTGCTCCTAACTGATTTTGAAGAGGCATTTGATACTGTTTTATGGACCTTTTAAGGGCGCTGTTGCAAAAGGCAGACTTTGGGCCCTTTTTTGTTAACCTTGTCAGCCTCCTCTATGCTAGGCCTACCGTCCAGGTCCATATTAATGGTATCCTTATAGAGGCACCCGCCAGGGCGGCTCCCTTACTCCCCTCCTATTTGTGCTGCAGATTAAACCACTAGCACGTCCTGTCAGATGCTCTGCTCTGAGACAGGTGTGGTCCTGGGGAGGAGGATCGGAGGAGTGTATAGCCTTATACTCAGATGACCTTTTACTGTTCCTCAAAGACCCGCTATCATTGGGCTCAAATGTTTGGAGATTCTCTGCCTTTACGAGGGAGCCTCCAGGGTTTGAGTCAATAAATCTAAACCACTGTTGGCGCCAGTAGCGGATGACACAGTGAGAAACTCCTGGTGCCCTGGGATCTCGCTGCACCATCTTTCCTTTAAGTTCCTCGGGATTCATATCCTTTTTCCCAGATCTTTAGTGAAGTCTTAACCTGTGGCCCCTTATAACATCATTGACTAGAGACCTGCAGCAGTGGAGTAGACTGCCCATGAATCCACTTGGACGTGTAGCATTGTTTAAAATGATGTGTCTCCCGTGTCTTCTGTATGTCCTCGCAAATTTCCCCCATCCGATTCCCAGGATATAGTCCCAAACAAGCATTTGCAATGCAATAGGTCTTGCATTTAAATGAGTTTGAGCTAATGGCAATGCAACAGCTTAAACTCTCGCAAATGCGAGACCTATTGCATTGGAAATATTTTATTGTTTACTAGCGCCCATGCGGCACTTTCACATTTATGGAGGCTGCACCCCTTTCTTTAGACAAGCCGTGTCTAAAGAAAGAGGCGTGGCTGACATTAAAGTGAAATCGCTGCATGGGGCGCTTTGACAAAAAAAGCATCTGTTTGTCAAGTGGGTGCCACCTTACCTGACTTACTCCTCACCATATCTAGTTCCATGGCCCATCCTCGTCGCCAGTAAAGTGATCCCACATCCAAGATATGATGCGCGACACATAAGGATTCAGGAAAGGTACGTTTTTTTCAGCACTCCTTAAACTGACTTTCTCTTATGAGAAAAGCACAGTTCAACTTTTGCAGCTAAATTCTCGGTGTGCGCTCCATGTTCAATTACACACCACGATTCCATCTGAGATCCCACACAGATGTGCTGAGAAAGGCTAAATACATCCAAAACACCCTGAAAGGTTTATTTCAGAACCAAACACCTTATAAATAGGCATGAACAACAATATGTACAGAATACAGCATAAGAAACAAGATAGCCGAAAAAACATTTTTAGAGTCTCTACCCTCAACATTGTGCTTGACTTCATCACAGACCATCCAGGGATGAAGTAGTGGACCGGGCCACTAAACTTCGGAAAGCCAATATTCATAACCCTTGGAATACCGCCATTAATTTGATCCCCTTGAGATGGGACTTTCCAGTGAGGAGATCAAACCTAGACCAAGGCTATCAGTTGAGTTAAAAAAAGCCCCAGGAAAAATTAGGGGAAGGGAAGGTAAGGGAATAATACTGCCCATTGGAACACAGGGATCGGATTGTACGGTAAGCGGCCACATAGCTGGAATGCTTCCCAATCAAAAAAAACAAGCCTACAGATGTGAGTCTGGTATAGGGATCCAGTTCCCTGGGGACATTTATAAATCCAAGAAAAGTGCATGATAGTAATAGGGTTTGGGGGGTTTGGTATACTGTCGGTACTTTCAGACTTGTGGTTAAGATTAATAGAAGTATTCCATCCATCACCTCGTTGTTGGTTAAGTATTACAAGTAGCATTGTCCACCAAGACTATGTGTTTGTAACCACTCCCAAATGTTTCCAAAGTTCTAATCAGAACCTAAAAGGGTTATGTAATAATGGGCACAGGCTATAATGAAGCCTTGGTTATTGTTTACAAAAAGAAGCGATTGTACCCTGGGCTAAAAGAAACTCTAAAAAAGGTTTGTCAGGTTTTATCTGACTGCATGTGACCTTCAGTTAGATGATTATTCTGCCTCCTGGTAGAGTTTGGGCACCAATACATTCTTTATAAAAGGATCACCCATTTGGGGTACCTTTCTAAAGAAAAAGGGACATTGTGTAGGTGGGATCGGTATTTCCCTGCTAACAGCTCTCTTCAGGGTGGAAGTAAGGGTAGTATTCTGGTATTGTTTGTGGTGGGACGAAATGTTGGTTCTGTATCCCAGCCTACCATAATAGGGACAGTCTGGCTGACTAAGGTTAATTCTTCTTTGTCCCTTTTATCTTCTCTTTTGGATTGTACTTTTTCATTCTTTTGGGAAGTCCACCTCCCGGTCTACAGAGGAGAAAGGGTCGTCTTATAGGCAGGTTTTATGTGATAAATGAGGAAAACGTTAATTGTGAAAATATTTAGTGTCTTTGCCCAATATTACAGGTTCCTTAAGTTTTGCAAGAAGACTAACTGAGGAAGATGAAATGTTCAGCTCAGGCAGGTATAGTTTGACTCCGGTGGCACAGTGAGCACGGGACCCTCGTCTGGCCAAACAAGTCGCACTTAGGCCTCAACTGCACCAAGAACAAGGGGATGGATGGTAAATGGCTGAAATACTCTTAGCCACTGGCAATCGCGTGGGGCTGCATCCTAATCCAAATTAAGGTAACATGGTTGGCGAAAAAAGATGAATTGGAATGTGGTTACAAAGTGACTTAATAGGATGGTCCCTTGGCATGTAGATTGGTTCAACATGACTGGCGCAATAGCTTCTTAATATATCATAACAATCTATTAATAAATGGATAGAACCCAAGAACACCACGTTGATCGGAATTGTAAAGATAACATGTGATCCAGATTTCTGGTCAGAAGCACCAGCTCTGGTAAATAGATCTCTGGATAGAATTGACAAGAACTCAAATATCTCACATGGAGAGCTGGAAATGTGTAAAGAGTGTATGCAGCACTTTACAAAGCAATAAAGTGAAACACAACACAAGAAAAATCCCACTCCAATTTAGAAAAATAGAGTAATATTTAATAAATAATTGAAGACCAACACCACCACCACAAAAATCCAATCAGTAGAACCAGAGATGTACAATTTTCAAGATTTAAGTGAAAATAGCGCCAAAAAGCACCGGGAAAAACTCATAAGTTCAGGCCGACCACGATGGTGAGTGCTACGACTACAGGGACCAACTTAGACCAACTAAACAAAGTACCTTGAAACCTAGTTGTGGGGCCATGTGAGGTCCCGCGCCGAGGATGCATCATTCGGCGGGGTTTCGGAGGAGCTGTGAGGCTGCGATGCAAAGTCCTGTGTCATTGTCGAGGATGCCGTCAATGAGGAGCTTGGAAGGTGAAGACCTGCATCAAGGATGCATCTCGCAGCAGTGGCTCAGAGGAGGCTGCAGGCTGCAATGTGATGCATTGCACTGCTGTTCCGATGTGGAGCTTTGCGGCCCCATGTGTTGTGCTGCATCAGTTCTCTTGTTGCCAGAGCTGGACTGGCACAGCACCTTCAGGCGCACTTTTAACAACCTGGGAATGAGGTGGCGCCGCCTAGGAGGGCAGTACTCAGGCTGACAGAGTTCTGGTGCTGGTTAAAAGGTGGTTGGAGCCCATTCTATACCTGAGGCTCTGATCAGAAGGCCTGACAACTAGCCCTTGGAGTCACTGTGGTGGTACTGGGATCAAGATGCAGGTTCATTCCTTCTCATTTGGGCAGGAGGGCAGTAGAGCAGCACAGCAGGGCAGGAGAGTGCACTCCTTCTCGTAGCAAAGCAGCAAAGTAGTCCTTCTTCTGAGTCTTCCAAAGGCCCAGATGTGTACTGAAGAGCTAAATCTGAAGGTCCATATTCATACCTGGTGCCCTCTTTCAAGTAAGAGAAGGTTCTGGTAGTTTCCACCCCAATGAGGTGTTTGGAATTCCCTTCCTCCCTGCCCTGGCCGCAGTTTGTCTGGGGACACAAAAGACTAGCGACAAACCTTTTAAGTGTGTGATCAAGCAGAGCCTTTGTGATGTGCAAGTGTGGTAGATGAGAGCTTCTCCCCCTCGTTAAGTCAGAGTGGACCTTCCTGCCAATACCTAGCCTCTCTTTGTCTAACTGTCCGGTAGCAATACATAAAGACCAACTACCAGCTACACCTAGTCATGTGACGCAGGGAAAGGCTGCAGACAGCCACTAAATAGTTAGGCCAAGAACATGCCAACTTTCTAATAGTGGTACAAAAGGGGGTGGTGATGGACGGAGCATCTGAACCAATCAAACACTCACACCCAGTCTTCGTCTCCGTCTTGCTTGAATCCAGAGGCAAAGTGAGCAAGGGACTCACGTCTGAGCATACCCTGCCACACTTATGGCGGCCAAAGCGGTACAAAATGGGGTGGTGATGGACGAAGCATCTGAACCAATCAAACACTCACACCCAGTCAAAATATCTGGGTTTGATCCATCACCGTTCTTTAGCCCACTCTGCCACCCCAGTTCAGACATGGCTATATGCAAATCAGTCTGACCCTGTGACTCATGGGAACAGTCCAGCCCGTACTGCCAAGCCATGCCTTCCCTGGACCGGAAAAAAGCTTCCGAGGACCGGTTTCTGGCATTCCAGCCGTCTTCAGCTCGGCTTGCTTGAATCCAGTGGCAAAGTGAGCAAGGGACTCACGTCTGAGCATACCCTGCCACACTTATGGCGGCCAAAGCGGTACAAAAGGGGGTATTGCTCCCAATTGAAGGTTAACACTTATTAAATGCAGTAAGGTAACCTAATGGTATCCTATGAGAGAGGTAGGCCTCGTTGTAGTGTTGAAACCCAAATGTAATAGTTTTTCACTACCAGGACATTAAACTTAAAATTGTATGTCCAACTTTTGAAACTGCACCCTGCCCTCTGGGTTGTTCAGGGCCTGCCTTAGAGGTGACTTTAATGTTTGAAAAGGGAAAGTTTGGGCCTGGCAAAAAGTTTATTTTCCCAGGTCACAATGGCAGTTTAAAACTGCATGCACAGGTTACAATTGCAGGCCCCAGGCATGTTTTAGAGGGAGACTTAAGTAGATGGCACAATCTGTGCTGAAGGCCCATTAGGAACATTTAATTTACAGCCCCTGGGTACATGGAGTATTCCTAGGGACTTACAAGTAAATTAAATGTACCAATTGGATGTGAGCCAATTTCACCATGTTTAAAGGAGAGAGAACAAGCACTTTACCACTGGTTAGCAGAGGTAAAGTGTGCAGAGTTCTAAAAGCAAACAAATACAGTTTAGAAAACAGGAGGGTGAAGGCATAAAGTTTGGGGATGATCCTGAAGAGGGCCAAGTTTAACAGTTATACATAAAAATAGGGCATACTACATATTGCTATTAGAATGCTCTCACAGAGAAATAATACCGAAAAGCTATTTCGCGCTATTTACCTTGCTAGACTTTTCCACAAACAGGGCCAGAAGGGATTACATTTTTTATTCCCTATCTGGGTTAGGGAGAAAGCTTCAACATTATGTAGTAATAAAGGTCCACGCAGGTAGGATGTAGATTAAGTAGTTTTATTGAAGTCTGTTACAGGTAGATACGTTCGTGTGAAGCAGCCCCATCAGGAGCAGCCTGCCTGCTGCTCAGCCCATTCTCAACTGTCACACCTCACCTCTCAGCCACCCAACATTCCAATACGCATCTTCACTCCAACATTCTATGCAACACACAGCACATTCACACTGGCTGAGCAGGAGGTGAACATGGCAGAACAATAAGATGAGCAGGATACTATATATCCCCCTTTCTTATACAACAGAAGCATCAGTCCTATACCATAAATAAGATATAACAATAAGAACCCAAGAAAGGAATAAATGAGAGGAACACTAATGCAACAGAATAAGTTTAATAGAAAAGAACAAATAGGAACGAGCGAAGAGATAGGTGGAAAAAAACTAAGAGGAAGCAATTGGTAAATATACACAAATAGAAATGACCCATCCTATGCAACAAAGAAAACAAAAGAGAAGAAAACAGTCATAAGACGGAGGAAACAACAAGTACCAGAAAAGCATGGACGCATAAGACTACCTCCCTGCCCCCCACCCCTCCAAGCACACATACTGGCCAGACAGACATGCAAGGAAGAAAGTCAAAGCACAACACAAACTGAACACAAGACTTGCACCCAGACACATGAAAAAGTGAAGGAAGGATCTCCTCCAAAGCATGGAAGAAATAGGATGAAACTACAATGAGGGAGATACTGGAGAAAAATGGAGACTAACAACCAATTATAGTCCACATTCCAAGGATGTAAAGAAAATGTCACATCACGAGGAGAGCTGGACAGAAGAGAAAACAGAGAAGATGAGAAGAAAATACAATGAATATAACTCATCCTTCCCCATTTTCACATTGACAATATAAAAATATCAGCATAATGTAAGGTATAACTAACAGTAAAGTCTTGGTGTAGACTTAAAATAAACTGTACCCCAAATGGGGATAAATAATGTAGACAATGCAAATGAACCCAATAAGACACCCCCTGTTTGAGGGTAACAGAGTATGACTGGTAGGTGAAGATGGGACTAAACCCCATAACCTACACTCAACATAAGGACGAAAGATAGAGTAAATGGGACTGACACCCATGTCCTACCCCTGGCATGAGGGCGTAAGCTGATGTGAATGGGACTGGACCCATAAGACAACCCCTGTTAGGGTACCAGTATACGAGAATACGAAAGGTAATGACACCCATGACCTACCTCTGACAGGGGGGTGGTGACCTAATGTAAATGGGACTGAAACCCATGACCTACCCCCCGACAGGAGGTTGGTGACCTAATGTAAATGGGACTGAAACCCATGACCTCCCCTTTGAACAGAGGAAGGTAAGAAACTGATAATGGGAATCAAAACCCATAACCTACCCCCACACATAGGGGAGGGAAGCTAACTTGAATGGGAATAAAACCCATAGACAGATACCCTGAGAGAAAGGTAGACAGTATGAAACCCGTAAAGGTAGAAGGAACATTCATTAAGAGAAATGTACTGTATGGAAGATGGGCTAGCACCCGTTCCCATCCCTAATTTAAGGGAGCGTAGAATGTAATGAACACATGGGAAACACACAATGAAGTCATGAAAGGGTATGGCATATCAGGATGTAACAAAATGTTTGAACGAAACCTGCCAGACATTTGCATAGTGTAAAACCTGGAGCCACAAAACCAGAACAAACATTTAAGCAGTGATGAAAACCAAGCAAACAGTAGGCCTAAATAAACACCATCACATTAACGTATGTAGACATTTCAAGTTTAAGGTGTGCGTGATACTGTAATGTTGTGATACACACTAGTGTTTGAAACATCATCACATTAACGTTTGTTGACATTTAAAGTTTAGGGTGTGATTGGCGACTTGTAGGCGATCAGGATCTCCACCAGTTGCTCTTCAAAGATCAAACTGTTTGAGGTGTTCCTGGCACCCACAAAAAAAAAGCTGATGGAGAACTGTGTGGACCAGAAATCCAAGCAGAGGATGTCCATGTGAGTACTAATCTCCGTGTGAGTACTAAATACATGTTCGTCTGAAGTGCCTAAGCCCATAGGAAACATTGAAACAACGTTGGGGTGAAGACCCTCAGAAGACCTTTAGCGGCTGGAATATTGGGCTTTATACAGAGTGGAAAAACTGGAGAAAGTATGCCCGCCGTTTCTGTGCTGGAATACATCTACTAACTGAGAGAAACGTCGGATCTCATCAGCCATTGTATTGTACACCATTAGAAAGATGGCAGCACGCACTAGGCTCTGTGCCGGGTGGCTCACGTGCGCACGAGCGCCAAACAGCAACAGTCCGCAAATTATTACTCAGTGGAAAGTCGTGTCGTAATAGAGGATTCTCGTGGAGATAAGCGCTGCATCAAGGATGAGGTAAGATGCGCGCACTCAATTTAAACAACAAAATGACAGTTTAAACGGCCGCTGAACCGGCAGAGCGTAACGCATGATGAGGAGAAAATGGAACTCACCACAGATAGATTCTTGGCATAACCTCCATTTGCCAGCGGTGATGTTCTGTGTTTCCCAAAAAAGCTTGAGAGGAAACAGTTGTTTAAATAGATGTAATACAGGCATACAACGATAATCTCCAAATGGAGTCGCAGGCAAACAAAACCACCAGTGGTGCTTCTCTCTGATGCGCCTGCTACGTCAGATACTCCCACTACTATCAAAGGACTCGCGATCCCTTGTAGTGAGAAGCACAGTGCTAAGCAGGCTGGACTACTGCAACTCCCTGTATTTGGGAGAACCACAGTACATCTTTCAGGGGTTGCAGAGAGTCCAGTCTGCAGCAGCAAAGTTGGTGCTAAATAGCAAAGGCAGATCCTCCATTACCCTGGCTCTGAGAGACCTCCATTGGCTGCCTATCCAGGAAAGGGTCCACTTTAAATCGCTCTGTATGGTGTACAGAGCGGTACATGAATTGGGCCTAGTTCCACTGCAGGAAAAATTCACCTGGTACCGTCCCAAGAGGCAGCTTCGCTCCTCCAGTGCAAGTCTAATGACGATTCCTTAGATTCAAGTGTCCTAGGATGGGGGGAGGGCCTTTAGTGTGGCTGCTGCACATCTTTGGAACAAGCCACCTCAGAGTATCAGACAAATCAATACTCTGACCGAGTTCAGAAAGTTCAAGTTCAAGTTCAAAAATGTATATAGCGCACTACTCACCCAGAGGGTCTCAAGGCGCTTGAGGAGGCGGGAGTAATTACGTATCGAATATCCAAGTTTTTAATTGCTTTCTGAAGGAGAGGTGGTTCTGAGTTAGGCGGAGGTGGGTAGGGAGAGAATTCCAGGTCTTGCCGCTAGGTAGGAGAAGGATCTTCCCCCCATGGTGGATCTGTGGATGCGAGGAATGACGGCGAGGGCTTGGTTGGATGAACGAAGTTGGCGGGTGGGGGTGTAGAAGGACAGTCTCGTGTTGAGGCATTCGGGTCTAGGTTGTAGAGGGCTTTTTGTGCGTGGGTGAGGAGACGGAACGTTATTCTCTTGTTGACAGGGAGCCAGTGGAGGTCTTTCAGGTGGCCGGAAATGTGAGCTTGCCGAGGGATGTCCAATACGAGTCTTGCTGATGCGTTTTGGATGCGTTGGAGTTTTTTCTGTAGTTTGGCTGTGGTTCCGGCATAGAGGGTGTTTCCGTAATCAAGTCGGCTGGTGACCAGTGCGTGAGTGACCGTCTTTCTTGTTTCAGTGGGGATCCAGCGAAAGACTTTTTTGAGCATGCGTAGGGTGTTGAAGCAGGATGATGTGACGGCATTGGCTTGTCTGGTCATCGAGAGGCAGGAGTCCAGGATGAAGCCCAGGTTACATGCATGATCCGTTGGAATGGGGGCGGTTCCCAAGGCTGGTGGCCACCAGGAGTCATCCCAGGCAGAGGGGGATGACCCTAAGATGAGGACTTCCGTTTTGTACGAGTTCAGTTTTAAACGGCTGTTCTTCATCCACTCGGCTACATCTTTCATTCCTTCGTGGAGGTTGGTTTTGGCTGTGTTCGGGTCTTTGGTGAGGGAGAGGATCAGCTGGGTGTCGTCTGCGTAGGAGATGATGTTGAGGTTGTGTTGGCGCGCGATGGCTGCGAGGGGACTTATGTAGATGTTGAAGAGGGTTGGACTGAGTGATGATCCTTGTGGTACGCCACAGAAGACTTCTTTGGCTTCTGATTTGAAGGGAGGAAGGCGAACTCTCTGGGTTCTTCCGGCGAGGACGAGATGATCCAGTCCAAGGCAATTCCTTGTATTCCGATGTTGCTGAGGCGTTGTATTAGGGTGTTATGACAGACTGTGTCGAAGGCTGCGGAGAGGTCAAGTAAGATGAGGGCAACTGTTTCTCCGTTGTCCAGTAGTGTTCGGATGTCGTCTGTTGCTGCGATGAGGGCGGTTTCGGTGCTGTGTTTGGCTCGGAAGCCGGATTGTGAAGGGTCGAGGGATTTGTTGGATTCGAGGAAGGTGGCGAGCTGATTATTGACGGCTTTCTCAATGACTTTGGCAGGGAATGGGAGGAGCGAGATGGGATGGTAGTTCTTAAGTTCAGTGGGGTCTGCTGTGGGTTTCTTCAAGAGGGCGCTGAGTTCGGCATGTTTCCAGCTTTCCGGGAAGGTAGCGGAGTTGAAAGAACTGTTGATGACGTCGCGGAGATGGGGTGCGATGATGGAGTCTGCTTTGTTGAAAATGTGGTGGGGGCATGGGTCGGTAGGCGATCCTGAGTGGATGGAATTCATCAGGCGGATGGTATCTTCGGTGGTGATTGTGTTCCAGGCGTAGAGGGGTTTTTTCTCCAGGTTTTCTTGAGAGAACGGCAGAACTTCTTGGATTTTTTAAGGTCATCGTTGAACCAGGGGGCTTTTTTGCTGCCATGCTTGATTAGATGGTTTTTGAGGGGTGCTAGTTCTTCAGCCCTGTGGGTGATCCACTGTGTGAAGTTGGTGGCTGCTTGGTTAGGGTCCGATGAATTGGCAGGGGGATTTTGGTGAAGCGATGCGAAGAGCTGGTCGGTGGTGATTTTGTTCCAATTTCTTCGGGGATGGGTTGGGGGGGGTTGTGTGTCGTGGGCTTTTTGTAATTGAAGTGAACACAGCTGTGGTTCGTCCAATGGAGAGCTGTGGTGTGATCGAAGGAGATGTGCTTGCTGGAGGTGAAGATAGGGTCAAGCGTATGTCCGGCAGAGTGGGTGGAGGTGTCTACCAGTTGTGTGAGTCCTAGATTGGTCATGTTATCCAGAAGGGTGGTGGTGTTGTTGTCGTTTTTCTTTTCCAGGTGGAAGTTGAGGTCTCCCAGAAGAATGTAGTTTTCGGAGGAGAGGGCGTGTGGGCTGATGAAGTCAGTGATGTCTTCGCTGAATTGCGTGCGGGGGCCAGGGGGTCTGTAGATGAGTGTGCCTCTGAGTGTGGTATTGTGGTCGGTGTGAATCTGGAAGTGAAGGTGTTCGGCGGAAGCGAGGTTGTCGTCGGAACTGGTCGTGATGCGGATGGTGTTCTTATGGACGATGGCGATGCCTCCTCCTGTTTGGTTGGTACGATCCTTTCGGATGATCTTGTAGGTTTCTGGGATGGCTATGGCGATATCGGGCACTGATGAGGCGTTTATCCATGTTTCTGTGAGGAAGGCGACGTCTGGCGATGTAGTGTCGAGTAGGTTCCAGAGTTCGATGGAGTATCTGTGGACTGAGCGGGTGTTGATCAGGATGCACTTTAGGTGGTTAGTATTGGATTTCTGTTTGGAGTTTGTGGATTTGGTGTGGGTCCTGATGCAGTCGAATTTGCAGGAGAGGCAGGTGAAGGGACCATGGATGTGTCCAGGGGCGGCTTGATAGCAGTTTAGGAGTCGGCCAGGGTTAAGGGCGGAGAGGGTTGCGGCGTCATAAGTAATGCGGGCGAATTGGGAAATGCGGGGGCCAGGGGGTCTGGCGCTGGGCGCGGTCCAGGCGCGGACGGGCGTAGACGGGCTTACCTTTGGCGCACCTTCGGCGCGCATGGGGCGCGACCGCTGCGCGTGAACGCTGCGTGTAAATGCATCAGTCATATGTGGATAGTGGGAGGGGGAGGGGCGAGGGAGGAGCAGCTGGGAGGCGGGGAGCGGGGCGGAGAACCGGGCTGGGGGTCACAACAACAACACAAAATGGCTGCAAGCCAAAAGGCGGCCGGGACGAGCTTGGGGTACAGGTACAGGTAATGGAGGTCACAGCAACACCAGTGAGATCGGCACAATCAGGCGCGATTCTGCAAGCAGGCACAGGCAGCAATGTCAAATTATTAAATAATTAATGAGCAGTCTAGCGGCACAGCGTGGCAATGAAATCTAAGGCAGAGGCAGCAATGTCCAATCAATCAGCAAACAATGTGCAGTCTTTCAATTAAGTGATGGCAGAGCAGCTTAATCCAAAACGAGTTCAGCAGAAACAGCGCGGGCAGCGCTACGATACCAGGTTAAGGCTGAGGAGCTGCGAGGGGAGCGACCTCCTTCGAGGGTCTCAGGCTGGTCAGAAAGAGTCTGAAAAGTTGGCTCTTTCCCAAGGACTGATCCATCCTCTTCCAGATACTTCTGGCACGCTCGCATGATGGTTATTTTTTTAGTCTAAGTGCCAGGATACCCGTAGGGTGGCAATTTGCGCTATATAAGAACCTATTACAATTACAATTACACAAAGCACCAACACCTTCCGTGAGATGCCAGGCAAAGAGTCAGCAGTAGTACATACCATGGTGACAGACACAGTCCAAATCTGTACAAAAGCACAATGTCAAGAAAGCACTCCTCTTTAAAACTAAATTAAATTTGACCATACCATCAAATACCTCATATGTGAGACCTCTCCCAGCAAGAAACAGCTGGGCACCACCAAAACACTATAGTTGCAGGTTATATCCAAGAGTAGTAAACACTCTATTGTGGACCGAATGCGTTGGCGCTGTGACACTGGCCATTGTACCCATCCTTGATGTTTGCCTTTGCTCCGTGATGATTTTGTAAGTCCTCAGGGTTATAGAGTATGTGGCTGGAAATGCACATACATGACCCAAATGAATTTACTGGCTGCAAAGTGATTGGCTTGAAAACACATGCAGCACTAGTTACTTCAAAGTCTAAATTAAGTAGTATAGATGAGCACAGCATGCCATGGATAGGGCTGTCAGATGGTGATGACACTGGTGAGGCTGAGAGGCGTAGTGCTTCATCTTCTTAGGTTTCATGTTGACTTCTTTGGTTTAGTGTGAGGAACTTCTTTCTTTCTTGTAGACGTCTTTGTTGTTCTGTGAAGAACTTCCTTGTATTTTCTTTTGATTTTTCCTTTCTTGTGGATACCTCCTCCTGTACTTTGTGTTGGCAGCATCAGTAGGCTCTGTAGTTTGCTCCATCTTCAGGTCCTCTTTTGTTCGCTAGGTCCCTGAAATCCGCTTGTAGCGCATAGGTAATCACCAACTCGTCACCAAAATAATGTAGTAATGAAGGTCCACGCAGGTAGGATGTAGATTAAGTAGTTTTATTGAAGCCTCTTACAGGTAAATACATTCTTGTGAAGCAGCCCCACCAGGAGCAGCCTGCCTGCTGCTCAGTCCATTCTGAACTGTCACACTTCACCTCTCAGGCACTCAACATTCTAATACGCATTATCACTACAACATTCCATGCAGCACACAGCACATTCACACTGCCTGAGCAGGAAGTGAAAATGGCAGAACAATAACATGAGCAGGATACTACACATTATTTCTTACTTAATTTTCAAAATCTGATATAACAGAAAGGTAACTTTATAAAAATGTACGTTACGCTGCCGGAGCCAAAAATAGCTTAAAACAAATTCTGCCACTCATCACCCCTCCAGAGCTGAAATACACACCATTGGCTGAAAGAATTAACAGCTCTGGCTGAGAGAACAACGGCCTGCCCATGAGCCCAGAAAGAGCAAATGGGTATTAACTGCTGTCCACTTAGCAGGGATTAGCTATCTGGGAGTGGGAAGGAACGATTGACAGAACAAAGTGTGGCTTTAGCACTAACTCTTGACTTGGAAATGCTAGGGAAATCTTGTCCTATGTATACCCAGGCTCCACTTGAAAATACCAGGGAAATCATGTCCGATGTATACCCAGGATCCACTCACAGTAGGGGAGAAAAAATGTTTTACCCAGTGAGAAAGGAAATCGTGTTTTATGTATACCCAGGCTCTACTCACAGTAGGGGAGAAAATAGTTATTTACCCTGTGAGATAGGAGGGGAGCTCATCTAAATAGAGTAGTAATTAAGGAGCTGAAGACCTTCCTTTGTGACATGTGGGTTCTGCCATCTTGAAACAGGGGCTCTTGTGTAATTTACAATAATGCAAAGAGCAACTGCTGCAAAAGGAGGTGGAGTACTTTGAGAAAATAGGTAGGATTGGGTGGTAAAATATCCCTAATCCATGGCTAATTCACAGGATAAATCTTGCACCTCAACCACCACCCCCTCAGACCATCTTTGACCTCGGAAGACTTCACTGGAAGAAGGCCTGCAGGACCCTGACTCCTGCTGGAAGAATGGCACTATTTTTCTGGTATTAGGCAACTGCTCTTCAGTGGCACAGTGCACGTGCTCAAGCCCTAAAATGATAGTGACAATTTTTTTTCCCCTAAATGGTCTGTGTAACGATGGTGCGGAATATACAAGTATGGCATAGAAGTCAAATGTCATATGTAGGCTGCAGTGTGTATTTACAACCAGGCTGCCAGGGACTGGAACTGTTCTCCCTTGCCAGGTGGTTTGCCTCCTGTTTGCATGCTCCAAAGATAGAAAAAACAGGATGACACCTAATTCCAAGATAGCCCAGCTGACCACAGAGGACTGGACCTGGCTGGAGAGAGAAATGTGATTCCTAGAAGCCTCCTCTAAGAAGCTAGTTGTTGCAGAACTGACCAGGAGGAACTTTAGCAACACTTGGAAGGGTTGAGAGTTATTAATCTTTTCCACCTTTAAACGAATTGGACATGGTGCTGAGACTTGCCCGGGATGGTTGCACCCAAGGTGGGTAGGAAAACCAGGTTGATCTCTCTCTGAACTTTTTGCTGTGCTGAAAACTGGTTCTGCAGGATCTCGTAGTAAAGGTATCTGGCTTTGTGGAGCCCAGCCCGGCTTACCAGCCTTGCTACAATAGAGGATTCTGACTTTAAAAAAAGGTATTAAATCCAAAGGTAAAACCTTGGACCAGGGCGAAGTGGCAAATGTGTCCAACCCGTGAAGAAACCACAGTGTGCACAAAATCCAGGCTTGTCCGGCTCAGAGCTTTTGGTGCCAAGACAAATAGTTTCAGTGGGAGCTCAATGACATTGTACATGACTTTGAGGAACTCTTGCCGACTACAGCCTTGGATCTTGCTCCACTTGAAGATTTTCACTTTCATTGCAGAGGTAGGTCAAAACATTGAACATGCATGGTGTACCCAACCTCCATTTCATCTCGGGCAGCCTGAATTTGTGCCTAGGTCCCGATCAACCACAAACATTGACTTTTGACTGGTGCTTTTCTTGCTGCTACTTGCTCTCATTTTTTTTTAATTCCGATCTCTGCTTCCTATGCACCTATTTTAACAATGATCTTTTACTCATTACATTTTTCTCTCTTTTTCTACATTGGTTTGGTAACTCTATAAGTTGTATTCTTTACTTTAAAATTGGTAGTACTGTTTGCACTCAGGGTACACTTTTCTGAGGGTTGCCTGCTGCTTCTGCTATAGCTACAAGGGCTTGAGCAGACATTCTCTCACAAAAGTGGTTTTACCTATCCTGAGTGGGTTTATCAAGATGGGTACTCTTCTCCTAAATTAATAATCTCTGGGCATATGTATAATTTACTGGTCGCAAAATACTGGCAGCAATTTGCAACTTCTATTTTTACAACTAGTAAAGAATCTTAAGAACGGAGCTATATACTAATAGGTCAGTTCATAAAATTATGAATTGTGGGTTGGAACCTGAATTACCTCACGCATATTATTGAAGTAGGTTGCAAATTTTGGCTCACTACGATTGAAGGCCATAACAGGAATGGTAGCCTGCTGGGTCCAGCAGACCACCAAGTTTGTGATTGCTTTTTAATAAAGCAAACGTTTTAATGCAGCTTGCTTTCCTTAAAGGAAACAACACTGTGTTTAAAAAGAAACTTTTTTTTAAAGTTTAAGAGGACATTTGCATGGGTTACCATGTCCTTTGAGTTGTTGGTAAAAAAAACACAAACAACCAGATTTCGGTCCCAAAACATTGATGCAATAGATACGGATCCGGTATTTGAAAGGATTGCCTACAAAACGCCCCTTCCAAATACCAACTCAGTATTCATTCGGAATTCCATTTTAGGAGTCGATAAAACTTTTCAGACTCCTAAAATGGAATTGGTCAATAAGAAAAAGCATTTTATCAGTTGCAATGCTGAATCGGAATATGTGTGACTCTTAAAATGCTTAATACATCGACATGCTATCATTATAAGACATCGAACCCTCCCGAAGCGAATCGACTTTTCTAATTTTTCTAGGTCATTGGCATGAGCCTTTTTGAATAAATGATAGGAAAAAAGACACAATTTTCTACTCCGTTTGAACTGTTCCAATTTTGTGTACTTCTGTTTGAGTTACATGCAGTCCTGGCCACCTTTACAGGGACCAGATTCATGCTACCTATTAGGCCTACTTTGCTAGACAGGGGCAGTTGCACAGATTCACTATTTAGGATTTGTCATTGATTGTGGTATGATCAGACCACAGGTGGAAAAAGTTGAGGCTTTAGAAAAGATTTCTAGACCTTGGATAATCAAAGAACAAGTCTCATACTTAGGGCACATTGAGTATTATTAAATGTTCATTCTGCACTCTACCTTCTTAGTTGAACCCCTGATGTCTCTGTTGGTAAAACATTTCCTAACAAGATGCCATTGGGTACAGAACAAGACCTGTCATTTTTTCCTTTAAACTTTTCCCCTCTTCTGGTCATATCCTGCTGTGTCGTCTTTTCTCTTCCTTTAACTCTACAGGTTGTTCCATCAGGGACTGGCTATGGGGTGATCCTGTCTCAGGCTTTTTAAGGGCAGACCTCATATCATTTTGTTTATAAGCCACAGCTATTTCAACACGAACAGGCATATGCAACTAAAGAGACGGAATGCATTGGCATTTGATGGATTGTCAAGGCTTTTCTGTACTATCTATAAGGCAGACATTTTGGTGATCATGGAACATGTCTCTTTGACTTGATTTTCCCAAAGCATAAATGGTAATCACTGGGCTCTACAATTCTTTTTTGGCATTACAGCCATTTTCCATCGCGTGGCAAATCAACCTGGTAGACTCATGGGATCAGATTACTTTCTATCCTGTCTGTACTCTCCTGCCCTGACCAAGTATCAGGCTTTGGGAAGGGGCATCTGTAAGCCTGCACACCAAGTCCTGTCCCACAAAGCTCTAGCAACCTTACTTTGCGACTTTAAAAGGCCACCCATACCACTAGACTAGGTGCTTTTTAATATCCCCAGTTGTCATTTGTAGTTGGTAGGATGGTTCAGTTAGAGGAAAGGAGGACCCCTTCCCAATTAAATCCATGCATCCCACATACCACTCTGTATTCTTTAACACAAGAGCGAACAGAGCCCCAGGGTCCCTCAACAGCCACAACAGTATTGTACGCGTTGATTTCCCCAACAATAGTCTGAGAGAGAAAATGCCTCCATCACACAAGAACTTACTTCAGGGGAGACCCTTTAAGGTGAGTGGTGGACCCAACCTTTAAGAAAGAAGCAGAGCTACAGTTTCCCTCTATCCAATAGGGAAGTACAGCAGGGAAATAGGAATGGCTTAGGACTGCTTCAAGCGAATGGCTTCCAGGAGGTGGAAGAGGGAGGGGACCAGAACTGCTAAAGAACCTATATAAACCTCCTTCAGTCGAACCCAGCTAGACACAGACTGGCTACCTGAAGCCTGTCCTGACCACATAGATGGAAAGCAATGGGTGTAAGAAATAGAGGCAGGGAATGGAAAAATGTTCTAAGAAATTCAAGAGGGAGAGTTGACAATACTGGCCAACTGGATCCTGTCCTTTCACCATTTTATTGAAGGTCTTAAGGCCCCATTCCCCTGGAGAGAAGTTGAGACCCAGGAATAGCCCAGAGTTCCTCACAGACAATCAGGAGGGATAGACACTTAACAAAAAACTAACACCCGTGTGTATCATTGCCCTTCCAAACAAAATCAGAATGGGTGGCATTCTTTGATACATCTGCCCTAAGAGAGGAGACAGATTTTTGTAAACCGAAATAATTCAGCTGCCAATAAAATCTATGGATTCGTGGAGTTAACTTATTCCTTTATTTACACATCTATAACCTGGAGTCATCAAGCTAATTACAGGCACATAAACAATTCCAGGTTTTAAAAACCACCAGTTTCAGAAAAAGTAGCCAGAACTTGACAACAGCCAAAAAGACAATAAAGGGGCTCTAGTGAACACAGTACTTTGAATTTCCGGATTGTGAGAAATTGGGTTGTTTGCTGAGAGGTGTTGAAACCCTACTGATGAACAAGCTACAGTCCTTGCCAGGGTTAACCACCAATAAAAAAAAACACTACATTAACCTGTTCTAAACCCTCTAGTAGCTTAGCACAAAAGCAGTCAGGCTTAACTTAGAGGCAATGTGTAAAGTATTTATGCAGCACAGAAATAGCAATAAAGTTAAAAAAACACAAGAAAAATCCCACACAAATTTAGAAAAATAGAGGAAATTGTAATAAATTGACACCAAAAACTAAAAAAGTCCTATCAGCTGAATCAGAGTTATTAATTAATTTTTCAAACGTTTTAAGTTCAATATAGTGCCTAAAAGATCAAAGAGCCAACTGTGGACATCTAGTCACGCAAGACTGGGACAAAGTCAAAAGTTAGGGCCAACAGCGATGAATCGCGGGTTGGCTTCCATGAAGAGGGTTAGGCCCAGTCTCTGCTTATATTCAGACTTAGAAGAAATTTTGAAGAAAAATGTCTGAGAAGGTAAGTGTTCAGCGGGGCAAGACAGCTGGCTGTGTCCGAGAAGGGGACGTCATTGTTGGGAAGCAGCTGGACAAAGTCGCGGTGGAGATTCCTACGTTCAGACTTGGTCTCTTTTTTGTACGTTGAAAATCTCCAGTAGGACGAAACTGCAGGATGCAGCCAACAAGGGCTCCTCGAGGCCAGATGCTCCTTCTGCGAGGAGCCACTCAACAGGATTTGCAGCTGTGCAGAAGAACATAGCGGGAGCTGCTGCAGAGCCAGACCAACCGGCGATGCACCTTGGGCGTACCATGTCTCCTCTTGGTTCTCAGAGCTTTTTTTGGCAAAACATTTTCTAAATCCCAAGTTTTGATTTGGACTATCTGGGCTCTTTTAGCACAACTACCAAGGGTGCAGGACAGGAGGGGCACCAATTGGCAGGTCAGGACTCACTCAGGGTGGGTCCGTGCGCAGGTTCAAGATTTTTCGGGCTTTTTCTGTTCCCTCAGAAGGCCGTCCAACTAGCCCTTGGAATCACTCTGGAATTCCTGGGTTCAAACAGAAAAGCAGGTCTCAAGCAGCAGGGCAGTCTTCTGGGGGCACAAAGAAGGCTTCAGGATGCAGGGCAGTCCTCCTTCACACAGCAAGACACTCCTTTGAAGTACACAGCAGACCACAGGCAGTGCTCTGAGAGTCCATCTGCAGGTCCAGAAGTGAACTGAAGAGTGGGTCTGAGGATCCTATTTTTATAACTGGTGGCGCTTTTGAAGTGGGAGAAACTAATGGAGGGTTCCCCCACAGAAGTACCTGGAATTTCCTGCCTCCATCTCCTGGTTCCATTCTGTCAGCAAGCACAATAGGCTAGTGTGCAGTGCTTTGGGTGTGTGCGGAGGCACAGTCTTGTGAAGTGAAAGTGGGACTGTGCCCAGCTCCACCCCCCACCCCCATCCTGCCTGAGACGGCCCATCTAGGCAACATCTAGTCCTTCTATTATGTGGCTGTCTGGGAGAAATACACAAAAGCCAACTACACCTAGTCATGTAACCCAGGAACCGGCTGTAGGCACCATATGGCTAGGACAAGAAAATGACAAATTTCTAAAAGTGTCATTTTCAGAACTGTGACTTAAATTCCGACTTTAACAGTAAAGAGGCTATTTAAATTACAACTCCTGAGGCCCCAAATACGACTTTTCTAACTTCTCCCAATCAAAAGTTAGCACTTAAATGCAATAAGTCAACCCAATATTATCCTATGGGAGAGGTAGGACTCACAATGGTGGAAAACAAATTTGTGAATTTTCCACTACCAGGACATGTAAAACTTAAAAGGTCATGTCCACCTTTTTAATTACAAACCTACATACCCCATCAGCTTTCTAGGGCCTACCTTAGGGATGACTTGTATTTAATAAAAAAAATTGTTTTAGGCTTGGCAAGGAGATTATTTTGCCAAGTCGAACTGGCAGTTTAAAACTGCTCGCAGGGTGCAATGACAGGACAAGTTTAAAGGTGCTACTTAAGTGAGTGGCACAGTAAGTGCTGCAGGCCCACTAGTAGCATTTAATTTACCAGCCCTGGGTATATTATTTACACATTTACTACGAACTTATAAGTACATTAAATTTAGCAATCAAGGTGTAAGCCAATTTTACCACGTTTGGGGAAAGTGAGCCCAAGCAAATTAGCTAGGAGTAGTAAAGTGCACAGAGTCCTAAGGCCCAAAAAACGAAATCAGAAAAAGAGGGATTAAGGCAAAATGTTTGAGGTTGAATCATATAGAGGGGGCCAAGTCCAACACTGGTGCTTAAGCCTAAGGCGTTCATGATAGAGGCAGGCAAAAAAGGCAACCAGTGAGACACTTGGAATGAAGCAGGTTTGCCGCTATTTTGGTTTCGTTCTGCCAGACTGGATGTATGTGGTGAGGTACTGGGTTTTTCAGAACCGGTACCGAACCGGTAACCCAGCGGTGACAGGGTACACCCTAAGACCTCGAGTACTTTCCTGATTCAGACACAGAAACTCAGAGTCTTCTAGGTGAAGTCAAAGATCGAATTTATTGGCTGCAACCAAGTAACAGGCGTCCTAGAAGTACAACAGCACGGTGTGTATATTCTCAGGAGACTGCTCAATCTTACAAAGCCAGGCTTCTCTTCTTATACGAAATATTAAGCTTTAGGCAAACATTCTTGGCATTACTGTTGACCATTTACATATTTCCACTACAAAGAAAAAGCAGAGTCATGATGACAAGCCCACATTTCAGTTCGTCCAGCCCACAACAAATTACCCGGCAAGGCCCAACATTTTCATCAGATATCGGTGGACCCCCAATAAAAACGGGCACCTCCTCCTCGTAAAGCAAGACATATGTAAAGAAACAGAGACAGGTGTGAGCAAGATTAGGCAGGGTGTGTGTGCGATGAAAAGGGCTTATGGCATGTTGTGCCTTGATGCTATCTCGTTCGGCCACTGGGAGAGGAACTGACCGAACAGGTTTGGCCTGGGGCAATGGTTCCAGCTTGCCCAGGTCACAGAGAAGTCAATTAAGGTGTACGTGTCCTTTGAAATCGAATTTGGCTGTAGTTATAAGCCTATGTGAGGGCAACTCACAAAATGGCTGCCGTACACAAAATGGAAGCCAAGGGTTCAGGACGAAAATAACGATTTCGAGGTGAAATCGTTACTGGAATATGACGAAAATGCTTGTACATAGTGTACTAGCCATTCTCGGTCTTTTGATATAAAAATCGTAATGCTACGACAAAGTTTATTACACGAGTCCAGAATTTTCAGAACCACAAACCCTCCTTTTGCCCTTACATAGGCAATTAACCTATCCTCATGCTAATCTGAGTCCAGGTCTATATTCCTAAAGTTATTGAGATGTTGCTGTAACATCATTCTATTACTTAGTTCATCTTTTGATACAGGTTTCCTTACACATGATGTAGCACAGAGGCCACATATTGCAGGAGCACACTGCGTGCACAGACAGAACAGGAAAAGAATGGCTAAGACCATCCCAATGACCATCAGAATTTTCCATCCCCAGGCGGATATCAGTTCCCAGAACCATCCCATTAACGACCAATCTCCTTTATCCACATGAATAGATTCGGAAATCTTATGTAGTTTGGAGATGGCCTGGTACACTGTTGGAGCGTTATCTGGAATGCTGTAATGAATGAAAACACAGCAACTCGATTGGATCAATTTACATACCCCACCTCGGTCTGCAAGTATGACATCTAATGCGACCCTGTTCTGAAGGGTCATGAGACGATCCGACTGGAGCTCAGCTGTCAAGTTACTAAGGGCACCGGCAGTTTCAACCACGGTGGATTCAACCACCCTTGTCAATTGCCTTATGTTCCTGCTGTTAACCATGGGTCCCCAGAACGGCAGAAAACCCTTTACGAAGTCCCCAAATTCTTGTCCTGCAGTGTCTTCTTTACTCAAGACACCTCTAACTATCCTTGTCTTGTGGTAGTCTGCCGCTGCTGTGTAGGTGGGAGGCAACAGGAACAAAACAAAACATGTGCCCGAAAAGTCAGGGGGCAACCATGTATAGGCTCTATCATGGCAGATGAAATAGGTACCCTTAGCTGCTAAAAACGAAGGGGAAGTCTGAGATGCAAAAACATACGTTTTAGTACAGATACTCTTCCCTAACTGAGCTCTGGGATTCTTGCCAGTACCTTGCAGACACAGGTGACCCTGATGGGGTACGATCCAAATCGGGGAAGATCTCTTAGCTTGCTGTTTCTCACTTAGAGTAGCTCCATATCCGGTCACGTTCCATCCTATTTATACTAGTGTCTCATCTCTCGGGATAGTCTCGTAGGAAATATCTTCCTTAATCATGTCTACTATACCCTTAACTAGAGCACTATTTTTAGGATTGTCTGTTACAGAGCGTAGGGGGTAGACTTCATGTGCATAGATGAACATTGTTCTGTATGCCCACACAGAGCCATTATGGCTGAAAGGCAGGACCGGATAAGGGATACCTTTATCCGTTGTGTGAGGCATAAGACCACACATCCAACAGTTAGTCGTGTTCATTACAAGTTGGTGTTGGTGCAAGAGCTGAACGAAGGAGTTATTAATAAACTCTAATCTCCGAGCGGATTCATGTTCAGGAAGAGGTTGAAAAGAGTGTGGGGAAACAGTAGAAGGAGGAGGTATGGGCGATGTAGTGGGTGCAAATGTCACTCAAAAAGAGAATAAAACATATCCTATTAAAAATATTATTACACTGAATAACATTAAAATGCATAATAATAAAAAACGTTTCTTGGTCATCAATTTACATATCCTGGCTTTAAAAGTCATTGTTTTGGCAGGTCTCCACCTCGAAAAACACCATCCTCTAAACAATGCTGCTCGCGATGGTTGGGTGTTCTATGCTAAGGAATGCTTCTGTCAGTCCAGGGCAACTCCCTTAGACCAACCAGAACTGTCGACCTAACATCTTCAGCTGCACCCCAAAGACTTTGGGCAACCGTGACCCTACAGCGGAACCCGGATGGTGGTTCGAAAAACAAAAATAAAAAAGTTTCTCAGATGGGAGAGCTGCACTTTCAAAAATAGTTCTTAGAAAGACAATTTTATTAGTTCATAGTTCTCGGCCTCAGATTGTATCTTTGTTTTCCCGGTATTGTCTGGTCTTGGAACAAGAGTTCAGGTTCTGTAGTGTCCAATCGAACTGACGGTGATACAGCTGGTTGCAAAATTTTGTCACTCTCTTTTTCAGTAAGTGTTCCTTTTATACGTGCATCACTGAAAGGTGAAAAACGAGGCACAGTTTCAGTCTCTGAGTCAGCGACACCCTCCTGGACCCACCGGTCGTACGGTAGAGGCAAAGGCACCCTCTTGCAATGTACGCCGTGGATCCAGTGCTTCTTCCCTTCCACTCGAACAGCTGATCTTGTTGACAGAAGGACGAGGTGTGGGCCGGTCCACCTGGGCTGGTCGTTCTTTGTTCGTTGGAAGTTCTTTACTAGAACCCAGGATCCAGGATCGATTTGGTGACCTGGAGCTTCAGAGGCTTGAGGAAGAGTGTTGTGGACCTGTTGGTGTAAAACACGCAATTTAGCCGTCAATTCGTACAAATAGTCAAGCAAAACAGGGTGTTCAATTTCACTGAACTTTGTGGGCCTTGGCACTCCCCATAAGTTGGCCGGGCAGCCAAAAACGATCTCGTAAGGACTAAGTCCCACTCGCGAATGCACAGTCATTCTGGTGGATAGGAGTGCTAAGGGCAGAGCGTCAGGCCATTTAAGACCAGTGCTCGCTTGAATCTTGGCCAGTTTAAGTTTTAACGTGCCATTATAGCATTCTACTAGTCCAGCTGATTGGGGGTGATTTGCAGCGTGGAACTTCTGTTGGATGCCTAGCCCTTCACATACTTTCTTCATCACTCGACCCACAAATTCACTCCCATTGTCACTCCAGACCATTCTCGGCATTCCAAATCTGGGGAAGAACTCTTTCACAAGGGCTTTAGCTGTGGATAAGGCAGTATTGTCTTTTAGGGGGTATGCTTCTACCCATCTTGAAAAGGCACAAACAACAACTAGTACGTATTTTAAATTGTTGCACCTTTCCATGTGGATAAAATCTAGCTGCAAAACCTCGAACGGATACGTAGGAGGCGCAAAATGACCAGCTGGAGTTGGGGTTCCCCTACCAGGGTTGTATTTCAGACACACCATGCAATTCTTGACCACATTTTCTGCACACTTAGGAATTCCAGCATTTTGCCATACTGGAGCCAACAACTTGCAAATCCCTTTCACACTGATGTGAGCCATTCCATGGGCCATTGTAACCATTGCAAGCACGTACGCATCGGGTAACAACCATCTCTGATGCTCTGACAATTCAATCCAACAACCATTTGCATCCATTTTACCCGTACTTTCTCTCCACACACTCAACTCTTTCTCTGTAGCTTCAGCTTGAATAGACTTCACACTCTCTATTGGGTCTTCACACATTCCAACGTCACCAATCCATCTTGCAGGGCCCGCAACATACATTCGACTCATCACATTACTTGCCGTTTCTTTTGCGATTTCGTCAGCAAATGCATTTCCACGACCAACATCATCAGTCACCTTCTTGTGTGCGCTACATTTTACAATCGCAACTTGCAACGGCAAAGTAAGTGACTCAAGAAGCTCATTCACCAACTGACCATGCTGTATCTTAGCTCCATGCGAAGTCAGAAATCCACGCTCTTTCCACAATCGTCCAAAACTGTGAGCCACACCAAATGCATATTGGCTGTCGGTATAGATGGTCAC
The DNA here is from genome assembly GCF_964261635.1 of Lissotriton helveticus. NCBI lineage: Eukaryota > Metazoa > Chordata > Amphibia > Caudata > Salamandridae > Lissotriton > Lissotriton helveticus. The sequence continues at coordinate 1,124,170,089 of NC_136071.1, forward strand.
TTTCATTCCTTTCGACAACACACATGCTCTTGTAAGTGCAATCAATTCTGCTGCTTGAGCTGAATTATGTGGGATACGTGCAGCTTCAACAATTGTATGCAAAGTCGTGACAGCATATGCTGCAGTCGTATCACCATTCGGAAGCTTGAAGCATGAACCATCCACCCATAAGGTACCATCACACTTTGCAAGAGGAGTATCTTGGAGGTCTATTCTCCCTTTCGTTTCTTCTTCTGTTCTAAGAAAACAATCATGCTGTTCTGAAGCATCTAGCTCTGCTACAATAGGCAACAACGTAGCTGGATTAAGCGTGTTGCATCTTTTTATGTGCACATGACTCGCTAACAGTGTCAACTCGTAACCTGACAATCGAGCACTAGTTAAGTGCTGTGTCTTGGTCCTGTTTAACAATGTGTCCACTGCATGTGGAACCATCACAATCAATGTATTATTCATTACTAAGCCAGCAGACTGTCGAATAGAAACAGCTGCTGCCGCTGTGGCTCTCAAGCAACTTGGCAATGCCTTAGCTACCGGGTCCAAAGTCGACGAAAAATACGCGCATGGACGCTGCTTGTCTCCAAACAACTGTGTCAACACTGATAATGCACAACCTTCTTTCTCATGGACATACAATGTAAAGGGCTTGCTGTAGTCGAGGGTACCCAACACAGGAGCCGAACATAGTGCACTGCGCAATTCGGAAAAACTTTTCTGACACTCTTCAGACCATGGAACGGGATTCGGTGTATCTTTACAAGTTAATGCCACCAAAGGTTTGGCCAGCAAAGAAAAATTTGGTATCCCTTGCCGGCAATATGATGTAATGCCTAAGAAAGCACGCACTTCTCTCTGTGTCCTTGGCACACTTAATTTTGCTATTGCCTGAATTCTTTCTGGGGTCAGTTTCCTTCCCTCCTTCGATAAGAGATGACCTAAGTAGGTCACTTCTTGTCGACAATATTGCAATTTTGAGAGAGACACTTTGTGATGCAAATCACACAAATGACGCAACAATGACAATGTGGCTTCTTTACAGATTTCCTCAGTATCTGCAGCGACAAGTAAATCGTCGACGTACTGGACAAGGGTAGCACCATCAGGTAAAACAATCGTATCAAACTGTGTTTTTAAGGCTTGACTATATATCGATGGACTTTCACAGTAGCCCTGGGGAGCGCGTTTAAAGCGGAAGCTTCGACCTCCTAAACTGAAGCCGAAAATATCCCTACTCTCCTCGGCAATCGGGATGCTGAAGAAAGCATTCTTCAAGTCAATCACCGAAAACCATGTCGCGGAAGCTGGAATCATAGTCAATAGGGCAGTGATATCAGGAACAACTGGAAATTGTGGCACAACTATTTTATTGACCTCTCTAAGATCAATCACGAATCTGTAAACAGGTGGCTGGGAAGGATCAGTACGCTTCAAGACAGGCAGAACAGGACTATTGCAAACGTTGCCTCTTGTCTCTTCAATTACATCTTTTTCAATCAAATCATAAATGATCGCTAGCAACGCTTTCTCACCTTCACTAGAGATTTTGTATTGTGGAATACGTGGCATTTTAACATTGGCTTTCAATGTTACAACATATGGCGGTATTTCCAAAAGACCTACATCATTAGGACCAGTAGCCCAAAGGATATTAGGGAGAGATGACAATTCTGTTGGAAGTTTGTTCTTTGACAAATACATTGAAGAAATCACTTTCTTACCCAGTGTAAGTTGTACTCCTGAAGGAGAACAATATAACGTCGCATAAAATCTTTTCAACAAGTCCAATCCTAACAAGTTTTCACCACAACCTGTCGTCAGAATAAGGGGTGCTTCGAATTCGCAAGGTCCAACAGAAAGGGACATAGGACTAGGTTTCTAACCCGGGCGCCAGAAAAACCTACTGAAACATTCGTTTCGCCAGACAAAGGTGCGCCAGGGAGTTTAGAGTGCATAATAGAACTCTTTGTAGCACCAGTATCCAACAGAAAAGGCTCTGACACGCCTGATGTAATCACCTCAACATAAGGTCCACTCTGATCTACTGGAACTGAAACAACTCCCTCTCTTTGTCTATGGCTGTCCTAGCAATCATTACCTTCCATATGCTCATCTTCTGTATAGTAGTCATCAGCATAGTACTGAGCTGTCCTACCAGACGCATTATTCTGTTGATCAAACCTATTCATTGAATTTTGAGGCGGAAAGGAACCCGCGTTCTGGGGGAAATTTCCACGTCCTCTACCTCTAGGTGCTTGTGAAATACCTCGACCTCTTGCGCTGGAAACACCATTCATGCGCTGTAATAAAGCAGGACAACTACTTTTAAAATGACCCTCCTCTTTACAATATGCACACTGATTAGGGCCGACGGGAAAACGTTGTTGAGGATATTCGGTCCTTTGCGTGTCTCTCTGAAACTGCTGAGGCTGCTGATAGTTACTCTGACCACCACGAGGCGGGTACGCCTGCTGTAAAAGGACCTTTCTTTTTAACTCTTTCATTTTCTTGTCTGCTCTATCTTTCTCCTCTTTATCTCTATTTTCATAATACTGTGAAGTAGCCAATATCTGTGCTGAAGAGGATACAGCCCACGAACTTTCTGAATCTTTCAATTTCTTACACAACTCAGGAAGCAAATTGTGCACGAACTTGTCAACGAACAACCGTTGACCACCTTCTGTACTCATATCTTGACCACTGTGGTCGATAAACGTTTCTTCAAACCTGGTGAAGAAATCAGATACTGTTTCATCTTTCTTCTGCTTACACGCAGACAATTTGTCCCAATTCACTCGCATCGCAGGCATTAAAGTCTTCATGTAAGTGATTATGCTACCGGGGAGGTCTGCCACTAAAGGTTCGGGTTTAGCACCACCAACTTGTCTGCCATCAGCAGCAGCAATATTAACCCATGTATCACCTAACTCCTGATCATGGTCCGCATGACGAATCTTTCCCCATAAAGGCTGTGGAACAACATTTCCAAACAACATGTCTATATCTGCTAAATTCATAATGCAAGAGCCTGCAGTCTGTGACAATTCCTTGTAATACCCTGCAGGATTTTTACGGGGATCAGGCAATGTCTGTTTAAGGGCCAAGACTTCAGCGCGCTTCCATGGAACATGTACCAAGACACGCTGAAAATGTGCTGGTATAGCTGGGGGAATATTATTCAGACCAGCCGCTACTTCTTCCTTCCATACTGGAGGTACTTCTCTCATTGGGTACTGTCTTACCTTCTTTTTAACAGAGGAATCAGACTCAAACAATAACCGAGAAACACCCTCACTTCTCAACGACAACAACGTCGCAACTGCTTTCTTAACATCTGAACCCACAATTGCGCCTTTCCCAAACTCGAACCGTATATGACATAACTCAGGTGGATTGGGCTCCAAATCATTTTCCTCTAAATCCTCACTCAGGAAAGTACACATTTTCTCAAAAACGTATCTCTGTTTCGGTGCTTCCCACTGATGGAAGACATCCATAACAGATTCTAGCTCATATCTTGTTGGTTCAGTAACCCATTTATGCGCCAAATAATTCAGCGTGTCCTTCTCCCTAGAATCAGGCAGTTGGCTACGCAACTGTGTACGCTCTGAGGTGGGGGTCGTGCTTGTTGCCCCAAAGAAGGGATATAGAAGGCTAGTGACCGTGCTAGTCACTCTTTGTCGAACAGAGGGAAAATTTGATGAAAAGACAAGCGGAAAAGCAGGGGAAGGCAAGGTAGATGCAGAGGCAGTATCAGAAGGAATACCAGGAGTGGTAGTCGATATAGTGGTCAAAGTTTTAGGAAGTAAAGGCAGGGCAGATGTCAAAGCAGGTGGCCCTTGAGGAGGCTGCACCGGAAGAGTAGGAACCAACTGAAGAGCAGCTGGTGGCTGTGGAGGAGCAGGAGGCAATACAACCAAAGGTTGCGCAGCTAAAGGCTGCGGAGGTGCTGTAGCATTCTGCGCATAAGGGGGTGGCGAACTCAATATATGCGACATTAGGGGGTCTTTTTCAAGGTCTTTTGCTGCATCTTGCTGAAGAGGCGGCAAAACTGGATAGCATTTATCTATTACCATTTTACGTTGCCTGTGCAACTGCTCACTCATCTGTTCCTCTTCGTTATCTTTAAACTGCATAGCAGCTTGCATGATCGAAATACCCCTTTCTCTCTTATTTTTCTTCGCTAATTTAATTTCTTTCTGTTTGGCTTCCTTACGCCAAAGAGTCAAACATCGCCGGCCGGGCTTTCTTCTTAAAAAGTTTAACTTCGAGGTTATCTAAGATTTCCCTGTCAAAGCTACCATATTGGGGCCATTTTAAAACACCATCTTATCTGGTGTATCGGAGCCACACTTCATTATATGTGATGGGGCCTACTCCATGTTTCACATACAGTTCATAGGTTGGAGTTCCAATCGGAGGAACCGGACACGAGTCCTCCAATCGGGAATCCCTATTACTACCACAACAAAACAAGTTTCCAAGTCTGCTAAGACCAGGCATCTTCGCTCTCTAGTCTAGCTTCAAACTTCAAAGGATTATCGAATACGATATTCTCGTGAATACACAAGTCCTTCGGCTTTGGTACTTGCAAGTTCCAAATCAAAGATCCCAAGGGATACCCAAACTAAGAACCAACTAAGGACTGGGAGACGCTCCACTTATACTTAACTGAGATATCAATGACGTCACCAGAAGACTCGTCTAACATTTCGCTCTACCAAACATCAAGGGTCCAAATCAGGGCGATAGCCAGGGCAGCAGTCCTTTGTAGCCGTCGGGAAGCGGGGAACCTCGGAGCAAAGACTTTCGGACCACGTCGACATGCAGGGGTCGATGAAGTGGCGGCCTTCCTCCAGAATTTTCACACGAAGCTCCTCACGAACCTCTGGCTTGGACCGGTACCGTTGGTATCGCCCCACATTGGGCGCCAGCTGAAGTACTGGGTTTTTCAGAACCGGTACCGAACCGGTAACCCAGCGGTGTCAGGGTACACCCTAAGACCTCGAGTACTTTCCTGATTCAGACACAGAAACTCAGAGTCTTCTAGGTGAAGTCAAAGATCGAATTTATTGGCTGCAACCAAGTAACAGGCGTCCTAGAAGTACAACAGCACGGTGTGTATATTCTCAGGAGACTGCTCAATCTTACAAAGCCAGGCTTCTCTTTTTATACGAAATATTGAGCTTTAGGCAAACATTCTTGGCATTACTGTTGACCATTTACATATTTCCACTACAAAGAAAAAGCAGAGTCATGATGACAAGCCCACATTTTAGTTCGTCCAGCCCACAACAAATTAACCGGCAAGGCCCAACATTTTCATCAGATATCGGTGGACCCCCAATAAAAACGGGCACCTCCTCCTCGTAAAGCAAGACATATGTAAAGAAACAGGGACAGGTGTGAGCAAGATTAGGCAGGGTGTGTGTGCGATGAAAAGGGTTTATGGCATGTTGTGCCTTGATGCTATCTCGTTCGGCCACTGGGAGAGGAACTGACCGAACAGGTTTGGCCTGGGGCAATGGTTCCAGCTTGCCCAGGTCACAGAGAAGTCAATTAAGGTGTACGTGTCCTTTGAAATCGAATTTGGCTGTAGTTATAAGCCTATGTGAGGGCAACTAACAAAATGGCTGCCGTACACAAAATGGAAGCCAAGGGTTCAGGACGAAAATAACGATTTCGAGGTGAAATTGTTACTGGAATATGACGAAAATGCTTGTACATAGTGTACTAGCCATTCTCGGTCTTTTGATATAAAAATCGTCATGCTACGCCAAAGTTTATTACACGAGTCCAGAATTTTCAGAACCACAGTGGGTTAGAGCTCCCATAATTTTAATATTTATTTATTTATGTATTTATTTTAAGGTTTTATAGAGCGCGTAGTAACCCTAGAGCATCCCAGCGCTAGAACCTGAACTCAGGGGGGGTTAGCAGCGGAGGGGGTTAGGGGTCAAGGGAAAAGAAGGGTCTTCAGTGCCTTCCTGAACTGGAGGAGATTGGGTTCGGTTCTCAGTCTCCGGGGGAGGTTGTTCCAGTGTTTGGCCGTGTGGACTGAGAAGCGGCGTCCTCCGGTCCGGGCTTTTTTGACTCTGGGGACAGTGATGAAGTTCTCTCCGCTAGAACGGAGGGCCCTACTCGCTTTGTAAGGGATGATGAATTCCTTGAGGAGGGGCGGGCCTTTGTTATGGAGAGTCTTATGGGCCAGACAAAGGGCCTTGAAAGAAACCCTTTCTCTGACTGGGAGCCAATGGAGGAGCTTCAAGGCTGGTTTTGCCGAGGATCTGGCGGGGGTGTCGGTGAGTAGGCGGGCCGCGGCGTTTTGAATTTTCTGCAGGGTATTGAGTGTAGTTTCAGGGGCACCCAGGTAAATTGTATTACTGTAGTCAAGCCTCGCCAGGATAAGGCCCTGAATCAGTAGTTTTTTGGAGGTGGCGGGAAGCAGGGGGAAGACATTTCTGCAGGCCCTGAGAAGTCCGAAGCAGATGCCTGCCGTCTTTTTTGCCTGTGTTTTAAAGCTCAGGTCCTTATCGAGCCATATGCCCAGGCTCTTGACCTCCTCCTTGGGTGCAGGGGGGTCACCTAGGCAGTCGGGCCAGATGTGGGGCGGCAGGGAGGGCCCTTTGTGTCCGAGCAGCAGAATCTCGGTCTTGGCCCCATTTAATTTCAGTGCTGAGGAGTTCATCCAGCTGTGGATTTCAGTGAGACAGCTGTGAAGGTCAGAGGGAGATTGGTGCGGATGTGAGAGGGTTACCACCAGCTGGGTGTCGTCGGCGTAACTGATGATCGAGACGCCGAACGGGCTGACCTGTTTCTCCAGCGGGGACATATACACGTTGAACAATGTGGGGCTAAGGGAAGAGCCCTGCGGTACTCCACAGCGGAGGGGGATTGCGGGGGAATGGCTGTCGTTCTCCCAGACTTGAAAGGAGCGATCCTCTAGAAAAGAGTTTAGCCACTTCAAGGCCGTGCCCCTTACTCCGATATCTCCCAGTCGTTGGATTAGGGTGTGGTGGCTCACAGTGTCGAAGGCCGCACTGAGGTCCAGGAGGATCACTGCCACTGATCCTCCTGTGTCCAGAATGCTTCTGGCCTTCTCCACTGCTGCCAGGAGGGCGGTGTCGGTGCCCTGGCCTGGCCGGAACCCTGTCTGGGAGGTCCCGAGTAAGTTGTTGCTCTCGAGAAATAGTGATAGTTTTTTATTCACTAGCTTCTCCGTGATCTTACTGTTTCCTGGGAGGAGGGAGATGGGTCTGTAGTTGGCTAGGTCCTGGGGGTCTAGAGAGGGTTTCTTTAGGAGGCCTTTGACCACTGCCGCTTTCCAGCTGGGAGGTACTAGGCCCTGCGAAAGGGAGGAGTTGATGAGGGACGTAAGGGGGGGGATGATGGTGCTGGCCACTTTTTTCAGATACCGGAGAGGGGCGGGGTCGCGAGGAGAGCCACTTTTGATTGTGGCCAACATCGCGGCTACCTCTTCCGTGGACACTGGGCCAAAAGTGTCAAGAAAGGGTGAGGGGCCATCGGGGGAGTGAGAGAGGTGGGGGGAAGGTTAGGGGGATCCCCATCCATGAGGCCGGTAGCGATGGGGGGTAGGGCAGCTAGAATTTTTGGGATTTTCTCGTCAAAGAAGGTGGCAAGTTTAGTACATTTGCTTTCCGCTTCTTTGGGATCCAAGGGTTTTGCTGGGGGGTCTGGGGCATGGAGGAGTTCTTTAAGAACGGCAAAGGTTTTGTGTGCCGAGCAAGAGGCGTTTTTGATTCTGTCTTCGTAGAAGGCGCTTTTGGTATTGAGGAGTTCCGTTTTATACGATTTTAAGGAGGCCCGAAATAAGTCTTTTTTGTCTGCCGTTTTATCTTTCCTCCATAAGCGTTCGTGTCTCTTGCATTCCTTTCGCAATAAATTTAGTTCGGGGGTGTACCAAGGGGAGGGATTGACTCTCTTGGTACGTTTAAGTGTGCTGGATTTCGGGAGGATGTCGTCCAGAGATTGGGTGATCCATGTATTGAATTCGGAATCGGCCGTGATAGTGTCTTGAGAGGGGGAGGGGGTGGCTTCACTTAGTTTGGCTGCCCAATCATCTGGGACCAGTTTGTGCCAGCGTCTGGTGTGGGTTCTGATTTTGGGAGGTTGAGGTGGCGGGGTGTTAATGTGCCATTCAACGGGGACCAGGAAGTGGTCGGTCCAAGGGAGGGGGACGTGAGGGCAAGTATTTAGCTCTTGGATGTTCGTGAATATGGGATCGAGTAGCTGTCCTCTGTCGTGAGTAGCCTGTGGGTTTTTTAGGCCGAGGCCAGTGGAGGTGATATCCTGCAGCAGTTCTGCAGCCAGTTTGTCGACCGGGTCCAGGAAATGGATATTGAGGTCCCCCAGTAAGAGAAAGTTGGAGGAAGTCGTGCATGCAATGGTGATGTGGTCGATGAGATTGCTAGGAAATTCGGCTAGTGGGCCAGGGGGGCGATATACAAGCAGACCCGACAAAGATGTTACTGGGGAGATTTGGATGGAGAAGTGGCAGCTTTCACAACCTTTGATGTTGCCATCAGAGATTCTGCAGGTGAAGACGTCCTTGAATATTATGGCTAGGCCGCCTCCTCTGCCCACTGGTCTGTTCAGTTGGCAGATTTGATAGCCAGGGGGGAGTGCGAGGACTATGTCCGGGCCATTGTTGGGAGTAAGCCATGTTTCAGTGAGAAACAGAATCTCCATAGCGTGGTTTTGGATCAAAAGGTTGATTTCATGCGCGTGTTTAGCCAGCGACCTGCAATTGAGGAGGCCTAGTTGAGGTCCTCCGGGTACCGAGTCTGTGCCAGGAGGATTGCAGAGACTGCAGCCGGTGAATGGGTAGTCGCCCGTATGGGTGTAATTACAAGAAGGGTGGTTTTGTGTGTTTAGGGCCAGAAGCCTATCTTGTGAGTAGGTCGGGCAGTTCAAGACAGAAAAGGGCAGAGTAACTGGGCCCGGGTCCGGCTGGGCCCGGACGGGCCCAGACGGGCTTGCCTTTGGCGCGCCTTCGGCGCGCTGACGGCGCGCCCGCTGTGCCCGTCCGCTGCGCTTCCTGAACTGACACATGATTTAAGGAGGGCGTTTAGGGGCGTGGGAGGGGTGGGCGTGGCCAACCGGAGTGGGCGTGTCCCGTGGCTCCTCGCGGCTGGTGATGGCGGCGTGCGAGCGATTCCTGCCCCTGACAGCGTTAAAATCGGCTGTTTGGGAGTGACAGGTAGGTGCTGGGGAGTGGGCGCCAAGTGGTTTTTAAAATCAGATAACAACAAGTTAAAAGCAGTAGATTACATTTTTTTACTCTAGCGTGACTCCCGGCTTTCCGCCTCAGGAGATTCAGGTACAAATGCAGCTCTCGAAGTCAGAGCTGTTATTTATACTCGGCGAGGGGTGGGCGTGGCCAACCGGAGTGGGCGTGTCCCGTGGCTCCTCGCGGCTGGTGATGGCGGCGTGCGAGCGATTCCTGCCCCTGACAGCGTTAAAATCGGCTGTTTGGGAGTGACAGGTAAGTGCTGGGGAGTGGGCGCCAAGTGGTTTTTAAAATCAGATAACAAGTTAAAAGCAGTAGATTACAATTTTTTACTCTAGCGTGCCTCCCGGCTTTCCGCCTCTTGAGATTCAGGTACAAATGCAGCTCTCGAAGTCAGAGCGTGTTATTTATACTCGGCGAGGGGTGGGCGTGGCCAACCGGAGTGGGCGTGTCCCGTGGCTCCTCGCGGCTGGTGATGGCGGCGTGCGAGCGATTCCTGCCCCTGACAGCGTTAAAATCGGCTGTTTGGGAGTGACAGGTAAGTGCTGGGGAGTGGGCGCCAAGTGGTTTTTAAAATCAGATAACAACAAGTTAAAAGCAGTAGATTACAAGTTTTTTACTCTAGCGTGACTCCCGGCTTTCCGCCTCAGGAGATTCAGGTACAAATGCAGCTCTCGAAGTCAGAGCGTGTTATTTATACTCGGCAAGGGGTGGGCGTGGCCAACCGGAGTGGGCGTGTCCCGTGGCTCCTCGCGGCTGGTGATGGCGGCGTGCGAGCGATTCCTGCCCCTGACAGCGTTAAAATCGGCTGTTTGGGAGTGACAGGTAAGTGCTGGGGAGTGGGCGCCAAGTGGTTTTTAAAATCAGATAACAACAAGTTAAAAGCAGTAGATTACAATTTTTTACTCTAGCGTGACTCCCGGCTTTCCGCCTCTTGAGATTCAGGTACAAATGCAGCTCTCGAAGTCAGAGCGTGTTATTTATACAATATTTTGTGATCAGTTTATTCGAATCATTTGTGCTACACATTTCTACACCCACTATAAAGATGCCAAAATGATTGACCTAATCAATACCTCTTTCAACTCTCTCAACAGCATTGGATGTGTTGCAAAGGAGTGGTCCTGGCATGTTTTACTGGATTAATCGCACCTTGGATTATGCTGAAATTCAACGCTGCTGCCTTCATATAGAGGTCTGAATTTTATGGGGCCATGCTGGGGGCTATTGAAGGAGTGTAGGCAGTACTTCAAATCAGAGATGGTGGCTGAACAATCAGAGATGGTGGCTGAACAATCAGAGATGGTGGCTGATGAAGCAATCTCACCATAGTTATGGATAAACTATTAGCTGCATCCTTTCAAAGTCATGTATGAACATGAGCTCCAGTGTATGACCACCTGTATGTCAACAACCTTTCATTATGTGATTGAAACCCAGCACTTCAACGTACTCAAGGAGGGCCAGCTGCAGGTGGTAGATATTGTGTTGAGTCAAGATTTACATTCAAGAACAAAATGTGGAATCTTGCATACAGAAATCGGTTTAAACCTATAGTACCAAATTCGGAGTGGTATGTTGACCCAGTAAACGCTACTTTGTTACTGGAACTTTTTTCCACAAGGGATTAAGGACAAACCAGGAGACAACCTACTTCTCTATAAGTCAGGTAAATATGTTTGTGTTTTTCTGCACTTTAGAAAGGATGATTTCAATATTTACGTATTTTCCTGAGATACGCGTCAACACATTGTGTTAGCCTGTGTTTAACACTGTCAAAGAGTTAAAGCTTTCCTTTATTAAAGAAGTGGCATTCAGCCTAGTGGACCCTTATAATCATTGCAAGTGATGCATGGAAGGTGTGATCAGCAAAGCTACTGCAATTTCACAATTGCTCTGTCCCAGCTCACAGAATCCATCAATGGAGCTACCCAACGCCGTAAGTGAGCAGAGCTTGAATCTTAGGTGGCGCAATGTATTCTCCAGTCTTATCCCCAACACTTCGGTCTCTGCTACAGAAATTGAAGGGTTAAACCCTTGACAGTCCTAATGACATACATGTAGCTCATAAAATGTGCAACTGAGAACAGCCTTACGATGTGTACATACGCCATGGGCCCAAAGCACAAATGGAAAGGGAAACGCCCCTTAAATGTATATAAAGGTCTGTGCATACATTGGAAAAGGTGTCTAGCAAAGGAGAGAACTGACTCCCTGACAGCCAATGGGTGAAAAGTGCTGTTAAAGGCATAGAAGCCCTCTGGAGGAGAATACTGCTAGAGTTGTCAATGATGCACAGCCATACTGAGAAGCCCCTGCAGTGTCACCTAGAGCGGAAGAGTGGGTGCTCAGAGCATGACTGCACCCTCCTCTCTGAAGAACTGATGTCATGTTTTACAGATTCTTCCAGATCTATGACGATCTCTGAGACCGTTATCATGAGCATGCTTTGAGTCACCAGCTGCACATCACCATTTCAGGAAAGGACGTAGTGTGTGATGACGCATTATAAGGGCTGTGCACGCAGTGGGTCACATGCCACACCCCTCAGCTACAAGCATCTGTCCAAAACCACAGCAGAGGAATCAGGGGTCACCTACACAGCCATCCATCCTTCTTTTTAAAAAAGGGAGGGGGTACCCATCCCTCTCTGCAACAAGAACTGAGGCTACCTCTCTCCGGCAATCCATTCCCTTCCACCCCTGGGTGTACAGTACTGTACTGGTGTTTTGTTGAGCTTTCTGACCGTGTATGAGGTCCGTGCACCAGGGAATGACTCTCTCTCACTTAGTGGAGCACCTGGGATCACCTCATTTCCATCCTCTTACCCATCGTTTGGAGAACCACTCATGTACCCCTCCCTCAGAGGCAGAGGGGGTTACACGGGAGAGCAGTCATTAACTCTCATGTTAACCCCCAGACAAAGGAAGAAGGGGGTGGGGGTCATTGTGGCATGACACGGGGGTGTGGGGGGCTCACCTGCCTCCTTCAACAAAAGCAGTTTGGAGGAAAACGTAAGGGTAAATGTGGAAGCGGCGGTACAATACATACCCCAACATGCCATTTATTACATCCCAAGAGACGAGTAAGGCATGTGTTCGCTCACTCACTTTCAAATTGCAAACATCTTCCCCGGGTGCGAGGAAGCAGCCAGTGAGTATTAATGTCGGCAAACCAAGGAAGCGGCCCATTCTCGCCCCACCATAACCACCCCTTGCCTTACACGGTGGAATGCTTCCATGCTCCCTGCGTCGAAGCGGGGATTCCTTCTCCCTCAGCTAGGGACGGAGGACACTACTACACCCCCACCCTCACACTTTACAGAAGAGCAGGCCCCCACCCCCCTCTCCACCCACCTGCACCTCCTCCATCCACCGCACCTGCCTATGGTTACTGTGCCCCCCTCGCCCATCCCTCAGACGCGAGCGTATACAGGGGGCGCACCCCCCTCCGCGCGGGGTTGGTACAGCCGGGCTGTCCCCGATGCGGGGAGCGCACGTGCCCGCCGGGCCGCGTTCCACCGCCCAGCAGCATGACACAGCGAAGAGCTGCGGAGGGTTCCAAGCCCGACCTCGCGCCGGGGAGGGGGCGGGAGAGACCACGAGGGTTTATTGGCAGAGGGGACGCGAGAGCGTGGCCCCTCCTCCCCGCCTCTGCAGAATGGTGCCGTCCGCGGTACTACAAATCCCCCCTGCCCTGGGCTGCAGAGCTGTCAGTGCGGGGCGTGGGACGTGCTGCTGCGTGGGCAGCGGTGGCCGTGCCTGCTCACTGCGGGGTGGGTCCGGTAATGCCGCGGTACAATGGGGCGTCCTCTGACGCGGGGCTGTCAGTGAAGCTTCCAGAGCGGTCGGTGCATGATCCCTCGGCTTCAGTGCTGCGTGCATCCCCTGCTGGCGGTGCGCTGCAGGGCGGATCCCCTGGTGCTGGCCTCCAGCTGCACCCGTGCTGCTGATCTCTCGATGCACTGCAGGGTGTGGCTCTGTATGCAGCAGGGCTGCCAGTGCATGCTGCTGCGCTGCTGCTGAGGTGTGCATAAGAAGGTGTCTCTTGGTGCAAGAGATCCACCCTGCTCCCTGTACTGTGCATGCTGCGCCGTGCTCTCCCTCCAAGGTGCACTGAGTGTTCAGGCATTCTCTGACCAGGCGTGCCCTCTGGGCAGACCCACTGCCCCCTGGTGCTGCCCCCCCACGCGCCTACCGCTGCTGATCTGCACGTGAACTCTCACTGCTGCCATCGCCGCGCCCTGCCGGTGCCAGGGCGGACTGCCCTGCTGCTCCTTCTGACAGGTGAGTCCGGCCATCATTCCCCACTATCGTTGTTTCTGCTGCCTGCTGTACCTTAGTGGTGAGTGCCAGTGGGCACACTGAGCTCTTTCCAATCTGCCTTGTTCTAACTCCAAGAATGGCAATACAATGTGTGTGGGAAAAGGGGAGGGCATTATAATCCTAAAATAACGCCAACAGGCTTAAACCTCCTATCACTCGACGGGAAAGGTTTAATGGGGGGAGTGACGCTGAAACACTTGTTAAAGACAAAAAGTAAATGCAAGTTGCATTTTTGGTAGGAATATTAAGAAACCGTGCTCTATACTACAACTCCCGCCCCTCCAAATACAAAGAAAGACCAAGAAACGCAAGTGGCGTTCGTTGTCCGTCAGTAGGAACATACCTGAGACGTGTTGCAGCCTCAACCAACTCACACGCATCTATAGGAAATGCAAGACAGCTGTTCCTTCACCCCCCCCCCCAAGAATGCCTCTGATCACTTCCCCACAACATGGAATGTTCACCGAAGCCAGTCTGCTACCCTATAGATGACAACCATGCGAGATACTTTTAAGGATGCTCAGCTTCCCCACCCCAGAAGAACCAGAAAGGCGTAAATTGACTACTTTTCTAATCTTTAAAGTAAAACGTGTTACAGCATCATCCGCCATCAGAAACACAAGAGCAAAAAAAAGGGCTATGCATTGTGTTAACATTGTATATTCCCTGGTAATATCCAGACTTGCATGTGGTGCATCAGTTTAGTGCAGGAAAGAATTGCATTGACCACCCACCTCCTCGCTACAAGGGGACATAACAATCTTCCAAGCATTTTTGTAATCTATGAATGAATTATGCGCCCCCCACCCCACAAATGGACAAGTATAGCTCCCTAGTCAGTCTTTGATTGTGCACCTTCATAGGCATATCAGAGATTGGCCTAGTCCTGCGAGGCAGCCCTCGGGCTTGCAAGAGATGCTTTCGAGCCCCTTTCTACTTGGTAGATTCTCTTCTCCTGAGTTATTAACGACTATTTCTGTACATGCTATTGTAGTCCCTTTTCACTGGTTCATCCTCTACTTTAGTACATTTCTTGTTTCCGAAAGTGTAGGAATTCCTCGTCATATTTCCTACCAATCGCATAAGAATGTAGAGATGTATGTTAATGGCATGAATGTGCTTTTTGTAGTGCACAGTGAGCCTGGGTGTGATTTTCTATTAAGAAATGCGTACTTCCCTTAAAAGAAAGATGTCGGATAATATCTATTGGAGATGGAAACCAGCTTAAATATCCAGGATTAACATCATCAGAATAAAGTGCGAAGGAACAGGAAATTATAAATGGGGATAGTCTTGATACATTGCATTTGAAATTTTTAGATTTTGTAATTATCCACTTGGTTAATAAAATGTAGCATAATGTGTCTGTATGAAAGTAGCCATGCTCCGACATATATATATTTTTTAATATCATTATTGGCAATCCTGTGTTAATCTTTCTATATAAACAATTCATATGTTTGGATTAAATGCACATAGATGGTCTGAAATGCCTGGTTCATGCTTTTCGTTGGTGGCATTATTTACTTCCGAGGCATCCTCATGTCTAATAGGCTGTTGTGGCGCATCTCCATTTTCTTGTTAAAGGTTTTTCGCCCTCCATCTTTTTTTTCCTGAAACCTCAGAGCAATAGAGTGCATTGGCTCAAAAAAGTGAATGAAAAAAAGGAGTGTAAAGTAAGGGCAGCAGTTTTCCAGCGAGGAAGGAGTCTTTTCATTGAGCTATTTTGTCATATGTCACTTCAAAATGTAAAACTCTTGAGGCACATTTTCCACAATAAAGCCTTATCAGAGTGGCACTTCTCACAATGGCGACCTCGTGGTGAAGGACACCTCTCACAACAAAGGTCTGGTGGCCGGGGACCTCTTACACTAGAGATCTGGTGGAAGGGAACTTCTCCCACAATGAAGCTCCAGTGGTGTGAGACACCTCCCATAAAAAACACTCCTGGAGGTGCACAGTGACACACCAGCGAGAGCTGAGGGACAGCCCTCGTAAGTGAAGGTGTTGATGAAAAGAGATGTAGACGTCACAGGCGTCTCCTAATGAAGACCTGGTACAGAGAGCCACCTCATAACGAATAATCTGTGGCCATTAGTGGTGAGCAACAACTTGTCACTGTTAAGGGCCACATCTTCGACTAAGATCTGTGGTGAACAGTGGTGAGGGGCATCTTTTTATGTAACAAACCTCAATGGGCATCAGAGGAGATGGCATCCTTTAAAAATGTATTTTTGAGGCAGTCAGTCAACTATGAGACACATTTTATTCACTAGGGAGGGTCACCTCTTCTACTGAAGCTTTGCTGAGATCAGTGTTGGGGGATAACTTGTAGTTGATAGTGAGGGCCACTGCTTCTAAGCAGGTTCTGTGTCGATTACTGCTGAGTGCTGCCTCTTCTAAAGAAGCTGTGTCTTGGTCGCTGCTATGGCCAGTCCTTTGAAAGAGGCTGTGTGTTGGTCAGTGGTGAGAAAGCATCTTCTATAATGAAGCTGTTTGGTGGTCAGTGGTGAGTAACACTACTTATGATGACTGATGAGGGACAATCCTTATAATGAACATCTCAGGTGGTGAAAATTGAGATTTACAACAAATTTGGCACCTTGGAGCAGCAAAGAAGGGACAGTTGAAAACTGATGGTGAAGTTTTTTGCATGTTCGGATTAAGACTGGTAAAAACAACGCTGATGGGTATGAACTATTGTTGGTACTGTGCAGCACTTCCTTCACCCCACATCTGGATGCTGCCTACTGAGCACCCTCTGTGCATTATTTTGTGACGAGCTGCTCTAGCCTATTTGTGACAGCAGTTAGAAAGGCTGTGTTGGAATGGCACAGCCCCTCTGCAGACATGGGGATGGGCGTGTTGGGCGTTGCCACCACTAGACATGCGGCAAGGCTCGCTCACGTGGCGATCCTGCCTGGGCTAAGAGCTCAGCGGGCTTGGATGGAGACAGAAGGCAGAGAGCTGATGCCAGAGGGCATGTCTCCTGTACTGCTTGGTACCAATCCCCTCATAGAGCTTGAAAAGCAGCCACCTCCAACTAAATTGCCTCCAGCCAAATGAGTTGGGTGTGTGCTCCATTTGAGCTGTGAAAGGCATGTTCAGTGTATACTTGAGCGCCTGCTCTCTCATCCCTGTGTTCGTAGAAATGAAGATAATTTACACGTGTAATCTTATGCTTGCTTTCATAGTTTAAGATATCTAACATCATAGTATGTTTGTGTAAGTATATATACACAATGGGCCCGATCCACCAAGATACATGTAGAAGTACACATTTGTTATTTCTGTGGTGCAGATGCGCTAATTTGTAAGTGATGTTGACACAACTTCAAACACTGCACCATTGAAAGGGCACAGGTGCTTTATCCCCAGCTGTGGCGATGGACGCTGATTCCACTTGAAGAGTCTGGCATTGCATGAAGGAGCAGGAGCTGGCCATCCCTTAGTTAGATGATGCAGCAAAGGTTACACCGCCAGGGCCCTTCTGTGGGGAAGGTGTGGTGTCTACATGGCATCATATGCCACGCAAATCAATGTGTGGTATAGGTGGCAGTCGAATATCCCATGCATTTCACGGATCGTGGTTAGAGGAGAATGCACCAGTAGCCTAGTCATGCACCCCTCCCTCACTGAACAGGGAAGCAGAGTGAAGTACGCAGTGGATTGGCACTTAAAGCGGATTACAAAACATGGTCACGATATCTGAATTTACTGGGGTAGCTATGTTTATTCTCATTTCTGCGTACGTGTTTGTGTGTGTGAATAGCTCAGTGTGATAGTCAATCATTTGGTGGTCCAATTTATTTCGAGATTGTCATAATAACCACATAATTTTCACATTGATAGAAAATAATGCTCCATAATGATTAATGTGATTGTCCCAGGTGTGGGCAAATAAAATCCACTCACCAGAATGGTCATTTTTGGATATTACGGCATGAACAATGTGTACCAGGTTCAATATTAGAATCCTGTCAAAGCCTGACGTGGGAGGGGGTGGACATGCCACCCCTCAAGGAGCAGTAACATAAATAGGCTGTCTTTATTTATAGCATTTAGAGTATGTGTTTCTGTTGCTCAAGCAGGCATTCCATTTTAAAGCAAGTAAAGTTGATGTGTTTGGTGGTAAATGTATATTATTACGAACAGATACTCTCGGTCGAAAACCTCATTTTTTCTCTTTAAACAGAAAACCTAACGGAGAATGCTAAAACACAGTAAGGGTGGGTTGATTTCGCATTTGGCCCTCAGTTCATGATCTTTGAGTGGGATTTTGTGACTGATGCGAAAAAATGGCCTACGTTTGTGAAAGAGTCTGTGAATGAATGAGGAGCGACTTACGAGCAGCATTCACCCCTAGATCACAAGGCCCTCTGAGCGAACACTTCTCGCAGGGTGTGCATGTGTGTAGATTGTCTGAACTGGGGTGGCAGAGTGGGCTAAAGAACGGTGATGGATTAAACCCAGATCTTTTGACTGGGTGTGAGTGTTTGATTGGTTCAGATGCTCCGTCCATCACCACCCCCTTTTGTATCGCTGTGTGTAGATTGTTAGCATGGCTGGGGGGCAGCCAGCCAGTGTGTCAAATATCCTTTATTGCAGCTCTTACAAAATATATCACCTACAACAGACTCAAAGACTCAGAACGGAGTATGGGCGAATTCTAATCAAATAATGCTTCTCACATCTGTTGAGCTTATCAAAGAAATGTTCCTAAAATGGTATATTTTTTTAAATACAAACATTTCCATGGTGAAAGCTTCCAACGATCTGTAGGTTAGATAAAGAAGATTTCTTTGAAGCCCAGTGTAAAACAAGAGCATATAAATGTAATTATCACAGGAATGTGCACGTTTATCACGTCTGCACATTAACAGTTTGTTTGCAAGACTGTGTATTTCTACAATTTTGTACAGTAAAAAAAAATCACCAAGATAACCTTAGTTTGGTGTTTATCACAGCTACTCTAATGATAATGGAAGAAAAAGAGTGGAGACAAAAATCGAGTATGGCAGGCTGTAGAAAAGAGCTAGAACCCGTGATCATTTACCCACTACACGCACAGCGCTATATGAAGAGATTTTACAACTTCCATTCGTTTTTGTAGTGAAGTTCTCAACAAAATCGTGGAAGGGGCCTGTGTCCTTATAACGAGGATCCTCGCTGATCAAATGTACCTTTTCTAGTCCTTATATCAACCGAAAGCCATTTTGGAATATTTGGACGGAATCAAAGTGTTGTATGTGTGATCCAAACAACTGTCTATACAGTTGGACATTCTTGCTGACACAATTCATCATCACACAAACATTTGAGATGTAAAGTGCTGCACGGAGGCAGAAGTCTGCTGCAGTTTTGTTGGGTATACCTCAAGCAGGTGTGCTATGAAGTTGATGAGAATGTTCCAGAACAGCCACATTTCCAAATGTTAATAGAGAATGGCCCTTTGTTGGTGGAAACTTCTAGAATAAGTCTAAATGACACTTTCTATCTTAATAGGAAATTGGTTCCCAGAGGCAATTTGGAAAATCAGCAAGTCTGATGTTCACATTGTCCATGACCAAGAGAAAAAAAAATCAGAGTTCCTCCCTTTGGAAGTTACAAACGTATGTTCTGTTATCATAGTGATTCTTAACCAAAAAGCAATAAATATAAGGGTCTAGCTTACTGCTAACAAACAGTGGCCCAAATCGGAGGTTGTATGAAGGGTAAGAATGCCAAATTCCATTGAAAATCATTGTTCCCTTCCATAGATACTGCTCAAAGAGTTCCAGAAACAATTTATAATAGGGCTGAATAAGTATTCAGTTGCACCTGAACTGTTCCCGCCCACCGAATAAAAAAGGGTAAAGGGCTACAGGCAAATATAGGTTTCGGCTTGAATCTTCCAATGTCCTAGTACAAGAGGGTATGACATTCTCATTTGCCGGAGACAACAAAAAGGGATTAGTATATTAAGTATGATTGTCTGACTTATTGACCAGAGCCCAATTGGCTATTCATGGCAGGCAGTATTTTAGCTGTGGTCTGGAATGTTCTCAGATACGCGCATGATGCTGCGTGCGCATCGAATGGCGGACTGTGGGGAGGTGCTCTTCTGGAACATTCTCACATTAGAGATCTGCGTGCCACTCTGCAGCTTCCCGAACGCCCACGCAGAGTATTCTAATCAAGGATGGATCCAGTGCACGTCTATCTTGGAAAGGCATTTTGTTGCTCTAAGCTCACACTGTGTCTTCTATTAGTGGCCTGAGTAGCTAATAAAAGTATACAGCCTTGTTAATCTTTTCCTTGAAAAGTGGGACCAACCATAAGCACAGTAATGACTTATAAGCAGTAGCAGGTTTATTGCCAGCTAACGCCTGCGCTTCGTGACAGTGGCCGGCGAATGCAAGCATGAGCTTGCTATACTAGTCTTGAAAATCAAGGTAGCATTGACGTTCAGTATCATGTTTGATCAATTACACACTGTCTCTTCAAATGATTAGAAGGGATCATAAGATGGGCTAATCATATTATTAGAATCCCAAGAAATGTTTTGGTGTGTTGCTCTGGTAAGGATATCATGAGTAATATTTGCTACTGTGTGCGCATGCCACGCCTTGAAATAGTATCAGAAATACATTTTCTAGTGCTTGTGGCCAGTCTTAGCTGCACAGCTCTATGGAATGTAGCAAGGATCGGGTGGGGTCAACCAAGACAAAATGTTGGGGGTTTGCAGAAATGCTGAGACCACCAACGGTGGAGGAGGGAGCACCAGAAACAAGAAGGCTAGCAAGGAAAACTAAGAGCGAAAAGAGGAATACAAGAAGCAGCATAGAAGGGGATGGGCTAGAGAGAAGCACAATGCACGGGCTACAGAAGGAGGCAGATAGGAGCTATGAACAAAAATAGAAAAATCTGAATATTCAAACACTGTCGGTAGAAAAGGGTGTATGGGGTGAAAGGAAATTGGAAGAGACCTGAAACGTCTGGTAGTTACAGCACAGGACTCTCCTCCAGCTGTAAGGAAACATGGTTTGAACCATACAGAAGGAGTTCAGTTCCTTTACATATTTTCATAGTTTGGAGGTGATCTAACTCGAAGCCACTATCATGGGGTTTCAATTCAATTTTTCTATTATAACCAGTCTGCTGTTATCCTGCGGTCACCACAGCCGCTATAAGCAATCTCCAAAAAAAGAAAAACAAAGGCAGTTTAGATCTTTTGATATTATCTGCTAGAATCATTGTAACGAATAAGAGTTTCCTTCTTTTTTTCCCCCTTGTGTATGCCAAATACATGATGGAAAATATGTATTTATTTATTTTGGTGCGAAAAATCTACCTTTTTGTCCAAGCCCGCAATATTTCTTTTAATAGTCACGAGATAAAAATGTAAATCTAGATTTGCTTTCCTTAAAAAAAAAAAAAAAAATCTGTCTCCTGTCCGAAAACAAGACTGCCATGAGACGTATAAACAAGTGTACCGATTTTATATGTCACTTGATATATTTTTACTCTTTTTGTATAATAAATCCTAGTTTGTTCTCTTTCAGGCTTGTAGTCTGTCCTCCATTAATGGAAGCTGCCTTCAAGATGGCTGCCACATGTAAGTACATATATTAGCACTTGATTGTTTTTCTGTGCACTATGTGGAGTGATGTGTACTATATATATATATATATATATATTCCAAACCGTTGTTAAGGTGTAGTCAAGGCAGGCAAAGGCTGCAATGTTGCTGCTTATACAGCACTTTCCTTTCGGTCAGGTTGTGCATAAAAACAAATATAGTAATGGTTTTAAATTGTGAGTGTACACGCAAAATTAGCCATTAAAAGAAATCAAATTAGATGTGCAGGTGTCTAGCCGGGTTTGTAACGACACAGTGGTGGAATAATGTGATCAAAGGTGAGATGATACAGAGGTTTCTAGGTTGATTGTTTAGAACTACCTCTTCCAGTCCTATGAAATATATTTTGGGAAATTGCTTCTGTATTTTCTGTACTGCCTTCTTTATTTTCCCCGGTGACATTTTTATTTTTTTGTATTTTCCACATTTTCCACATTTCTGTTACGTAATAAGTTGCCTCCATAGCGTTTTCATCTAATAAAGGTGGATGAAAAGGATACTGCGTTGCCGCCACTGAAGTAGTGAAGAGCACTCCGCTATCATTTATCAGCCGTAATTCAGTGGAACCGCACTGCAGACGTTGCTGGTGCCAGAGCTGTGTTTTTCAGCAGCTTTACCAGCAGGCATGCTTCCATCATGCAGACACTATGCCAACCAGGCTTCAATGGGACTGCTGCAGTGGCTCAACGCATGCCTGAACACACTGTTAGGAAGCCAGTCTTCAGACCACCTTTAAGCAGCTTCATTGCAAGTAGCCCTGCCTCCATCTGGCAATCAGCGTGCCAAGAAACAGGTCCCAATACTATGCCAAGAGTAAGGCAACTCTTGGTTTTACTGCCCTTTCTGCCCCAAGTGGAAGATACTGTGGCAACAAAGAAGGCTTCAGCAGACATTGGCGTGCCTGCAGTCCCACCTCCATCAAACAGTGTCTGTGCCAGACGTGCGTCCATCAGACAGTCATCTTTACCAATAAGCTGGTCCACATCAGTTACTTTAGTTGAAATTAGACTTCCAGTTGAGGCAGACTCCTGATTGCAGGTTTTTTCCCCACAAAAGCCTCTTCATTTTATTTCAAAGTCATACAGATGTCAAATAATTTGCTCTAAGAACCTTAAATGCAATAAAGACATCTGTAATCAGCCAGGGTAGAGGGCATCTTTGATGCGTGAGCTGCAGCTTCAAACGCAAAGACCTACCAGTCATGTTGAAGGGATGCATGCTCTCCTGGCGTGTAGTAGTGGTGTGCTGGGCAGCATGCAGATGGTGGTTCTTGCTAGACTGTGAAATCTGTGGGAGGGAGGTGTGCATGAGAGATGGGGCTAGGAGAACAGAGGGGGACCTTTAGTAATTTAGCAAGAGTGTGCCATTCTGCAGGCAGGAATGGTCCCTCTTTCAGGGTAAAACACCAATTAATGAATAAAATACAAATGTGAACCTATATATTTAGAGCAGTCATAAAAGACGGCAACGCAACCCTGGATCACTGACGAGCAGGTAGCTGTGTAATTCTAATTATACGAGGGATGTCTGCCCATGCTGCACAACTATGGTTACATTACCTTAAAAAATAGATACTAGTGTTCACCCATTTGTTTTGGGTAATACACTCAGAGGTAGTCTAAGTGAACACTTTAGGCAAAGGGACTTATTTTCCTATAGCTCTAAATTGAAATTTGTCCAGACTTTTCTGGGCTGGATCATCAATACTTACTAATTCTCCACTATCCGCAACACTGGCAGGGAAAGGTCTTAGCTAGATAAAAGCCTAGACATATAAAAAAAAGATTTTTTTTTTATTATGCAGCTTGAAGAAACTGTGTTAGTAGTACACATGGGAAGCATGCAAATGGGACTTCTGGAGCTTTCTAAATAAGGCTCCTAGTTTTTCGTTTTTTACTGATAGGCTATTTTCTAGTCTGTATTGTTTTTTAAATATGGCAAACTGCAGAACAATGGTATTATTTTGGTTGATTCTGACTACTGCAAACACGAGTTTCAGGCCAGTAGCTGTGCAGATTGGAAGGCAGGAGAGTTACAAAAATGATTTTGTAATGGAGCTTAAATTACTGCAGATATAAACCTGTGTAAGCCGGTCTACAATTCAAACGTTTTTAAATATCTATGTTGAACTGTACATTTCGAAAACCTATTGGGACTTTCAAATGTGAATGTAAATTTGTTGGTTAAATAAATATGGAAATGCGTCCACTGCAGCCTAATTTTTACACTAAACACAAAATAAATATGGATGGATACAGATGGAAATGTCAAAAAACAAATACCATAAAATTGGGAACCCTATTTATAATTCACATTTTGAGACCTGCTGCGTTGGATAGCATTACACCAACATGGCACTGAGCAGCCTCCAGGGCACTCTGCGATTGGCGACCCCTCTCGGTGGAAAAGGCTACCAAAGAGGTCTGCATGTGTGACTTCAGACGTGTGTGTCAGAGAGGGTATGACATAGCCGGGGTTATATAGTCATTGGCGTGATAGTTCTGAAAGGGTGAAAGGGTACAGAAAGAAATGATAGAATGTAAATTTCATACAGCACATAGTGTGAGCTGAAATGTCCCTAGGCGCTTGGGCAATAGTGCCTGTATGATTATTTTAATATCCATTTATTTTATCCAATTACTTTTTAAAAATACGTTCAACGAGGAGACATATTCATCCAGCATTTACACTCCAGCACAGCTGTACATGCCCACCGAAATCAACGTTCAGCAACATTATTCTAAATATGCAAACCAGTAGAATTAAGCGTTTGCAGCAGCTTTTATTAGGTGAACATTTAATACAATTCATAACTCTTGTAATGATCCAAGTCGGCTTTGTTATGCAATTCACCAATCAAATTAGCACTACTTACAGTAGGACAGTCGGTATTTGTCATGTGCTGCCTATCTGTCTTCTGTAAAAATAATCAAAGTTTTTTTTTTCACCAGCAATTAAGGTTTTTTAAAAGGAAAATACATAATTCAGCAAAAATAGTTTAATATTCAACCAAGCTGATGATGTCAGTTTACTACTTACTGACAAGGTTTGTGAATTCCTTTATATGTATAGTGTGTTTTTGTGGCTTAATGGAAAAATGTTTATTAAGATTTGTTTAGACCTAGATAATGTGGAGTTCGGTTTGTGTAAGAAAGCATTTTGCAGCCTTGTGTAGTGAGAAACATGAATGTGTGTTTGGCGTAGCGTCAACTGTGAATAGAATCATTGTGAAATGTAGGATCTACAAAATATTATGCAGTACGATAGGCTTCAAGGCGCACTTCGAATAACAGTAGGCGTTAGTGCTTCAGGAGAGGTGCAGTGTAATTCAGGTGCTGCAAAAACTGCTAGCCTAGCTGTTCGGAAGGCTTTGTGTGCGTATGCGGTGGCCAAACTAGCACCCATGGGTGTGTTTATTCTGCCTTAATGAGACATAATTGAGATTTATATAGAACATATTTTGCCAATGAGGTAGCACTGCTACACCTCTGGTAGTCCAGAGGTGAATCTCAACGGCTCTGAGGTTTCCATCACAGAGTTGTGAATAGCATGTTGGGTCTGGCCTGGGTGTACGTTACAAGTTCTGTCTTAATGTGTTTCGATGTAGGATAGTGTGTGCTGAGTTCTTGTAGGCAGAGTTGTTTGCATGGTGATACCCAAGTGCATGGCATGTCTGTGTATGTTATTTTTAAGACGTGTACTTGGTGCTAGGTGGAATATACCTCTAGGTGTGAGTGTTGTGCGAGGAGAGGAGAGGAATGTACTCTTTTTGAGCATGGTGATAGCCCCTGTGTTGTATTTGTGCTTTTGTTCGGTCTCACATTTACAGGAAGGTGTTGTGTGTGTCCCTTGTGATTTCTGCACCGTGCTCTTGTGAACACAGTGGTAACTCATTCTATGGCTTTGCTGCGGTGTGCTGCCGAAGGTATGTGTTCTGCTTGGGATTGGACACATGTGCTATTGTAATCACCGTGGCAGACAAGTACATGGTACATGTGTACTGTGTTGGGTGTGTGCGTGGGGTTCTGTGTGCATGTTTCGACCAGCCAACAATGATTAATCGTGAACCAGCAGCAGCAGAAGGAGGTATGGGCACTGTGCTGTACATGTTCAGCAGAATAAAAAATAATGTTTTAACAGATCCAGTGTTCTTGATTCTATCCTTGTTACTACTGCGTGTGAGGAGCAACCACGAGAATGCATAATACTGGCCTAGATGCCTTGCCTTAAAATCGAGGGGAAACCTCATAGCTAAACAAAAATAGCCACTGAAACCAGTAGACACCATTATCTAATTCCAAAACACAGCCTCCTTCACGTGGAATGTTCTCTTTAACAGTTCTGTAGGTGTCCAAAACGTCTAGTGCCACGAAGTCTATATCCAGTAGAGACCAATGTGAACTGGTTAGCTGAAAATTCTTGCAGCGCCGAATACAACGATAATCTTCCCTTCTTTGATGTGTGCAGTGGGGCACCATTAGGTGTAACAGCTGCAATCGAAGAACAGCTAAGGCTGTCTACTTCCTGAGGTCCCGATCATAATGTGGCCAGAGCAGACACCTGGGTCTTGTGCCGCCATACCTCCGTCTCAGCAGCACAATGTGTACCTATGAAGGGCGCGCGTGTGAGTGACACTCCACTGTCGCCCCCACCCATCTCCCTGTCCCCTGGTCTTCCATCCTCTGTACCTTGTATTCCCTAGTGCTGTGAAGCAAGCCAGACCACAGGCAGCGCTTTACTAAGGACTTCGTATATATAAACCTGCAATTCCCGTTGTGCCTTCGACTCTCGTGTTTTCTGGAGCGAGGCAGAAGCATTACAAGTATTTCATTAATATCAGATTAATTGTGCGAGGCGGTTTTAGTGTATGTTTCTGTGAGCTTATATGCACGTTAAATATGAGAATTCTTGTCACAGATCCAACCTACTGACTGCAAAAAAAAACCTGCCTGTTTACTCACGAGTAGCCTTTGAAAATATGTTTTCACGCGGAGGGTTTTGAATGGATGAAGCGGCCTCCTCGCCTGACTGGTAGAGACAAAACGGGGTGAATTAATCATAAAACGAAGGCTGGGTTGGAAACGGGAACAGCAGTAACCTAGGACATGGGGGTATCCGGAGAGTACCCGGGTTTGTTGTGTTAAGTGCAGCTGGGGAATGGGCCTGGCCGGGTCTTTGTCATCTGCAGCGGGTCACGGTGGGGCTGGGCGGAGAGAAAAATATTGTTTTTTACTCATTTCATTACTCGTATGACCATGGTATATTAAGAGTAAAAACGGACATACACACTATGCTAAAGTCGATAAAACAAAATGAGAGCAAGAACTTAATAGCCACAATCGTTTTTTTAGGCCGTTTTATCCTTTTCATATTATTTGGAAACGCGAATTACTAACTCTAAAATGAATCCCAAAGCCTATTGGCTGAGACACAAACGTGCAAGATTGCGTTTTAAAAAAAATAGCTTAAACCAGATATGATTAACCGTGTAGCATCGAAACATTTTTTTTTTTGCGGAAAAATAAATTTTCTTTAATTGATGTGGCTGCTATTTCAATGTATAGAATGCCCTCAGAAACGGTTTCTAGAACTGAACATTTCGGCGCTGTTTTTGCTGAGGAAGAAGGGTGCTTCTTTCGTGTGGCAGTAATTCCAGAGAATTGAGAGAAATCTTACTTCGGAGTCGAATTAAAATTGTGGTTGTAATTTCCGTGTCTTTCTTTCCGCCTCTGTTTGCTTGCCAAGCGTTGCACAGACACATGAAATATCCATTTCTACATTTTCTTCGTGACATCTTTAGTTTTTTTTCTTTTGATATATGTTTTGCCTGAAACTTTTTGTTGTTAGCCAGCTTGTTTTTATTTCAATATTAAATTGACAGAAAGCCTTTGTTACGTACTTCATGGGGAAATTGCAGTGTCGGTGGCCTGAGCGTGGCCAGTGTTGGACAGGGTGGGGCCGGCGCCGGACGGATCCGCGGGCTCTTTGTCTGAGGCCCGAGGAAACGAAGCGATTGTCTCCCTATCTGGCGTCCACTTGACCTTTGGGAAGAAGTAGAACCCCCAAGTTAATGAATGTAAAGACCTTTGTGTCGCCATGCGGCTGAGGACAGCGCCGATTCCGGCGGCGCCCGGTTCATGGCGCAGCGTGAGCCGGGGTTCCATTCATCTTCTATCGGGAGAACCGCGACCGGCGACTCCGCGGCGATATTCCTTCTCTAGGTCACCGCAATTCACCGTGGATGGAATATCCGACAGCCTCGCGAGGAATCTGATTGTCGCGATACAGTGCGTTTAACTTCCCGCAGAGAGGGACTGGAATATATCGTTTTTTAAAAACTAGTAAGGGTTTTCTGTGGTCATTTTCTTTCATCACCGCTGCGTCTCATCTACAGGTCTCCTGTAGGTACCGGGTTTCTGAATGGAACATAGTTGCGTTGTTTGCGTGGGTGTTTAGATAGCGCTTCCTATCTCCTTGCAGCTGCTTCACAGCGCTTTGTCCGGATGGAAATGCAGTGAAGAGGAGCGCGGATCAGGGCAGAGTCCCGCAGAGTGTGTGGAGGGTCCCCACACATCATTTGTCATGCTCCGTTACACTAATAAACAAATGTAAACTGAGAGCTGGCTGCGAAGCGCCATGAAGTGCGAGCAAAGGCAATTCAATGGGAGTTTATGCAAACCACGTGCTTCAAGGAAACATCCCTGGCCACGCAGTCAGTCATTCGACAAGCAACGCTTTTTTTTAATTAAGATGCATTTAATTTCGCAACAGTGTTCTAAATATGGCTTATTATTATTAAAAAAAAAATTATTAGAGCATTTAACGCGAAAGGTATGTTTTGCAAACACCGAATTCCAAGTTGTTCAAGATGCTAAACAAAGAGGAATCTGTAACACTGATTTTTTTTCGCACTTTGAAAAAATATACTAAAAAATACACAGGGTCCTTTTGCTAAACTAGGTTTTTTTGTCGTTTTGCCACACATTTGGGGATTTAATGTGCTACCTTTAACGCCGAATGTCTATTTTCGTGGATTTTTCATCGGATTTGAGATCATATTTAATTTACAGCGCTTCCGTGTTTCCGTGGGGGAAAAACATTTTCTGCTTTATTCTAGACGAATTTTCGTTTTCTTATTTATTCGTTTCCGTCAAGTTTTCATCAAAGCAGATGACTGGTTTACGGGACAACGATCGGTGCATTTTGCAAGAACTGGACAGGTTTGCGGGACGGGCCGGATGGTGATTTTTTTATACTCCTGTTTAAGCAATATTTATTTGAACGTTTATCCCTCCGAATTGCACGGGAGTAGAACGCCTAGTGTGGTTCACTGGGTTAAACTCTGTATCGGAGTACCGTAGACAGCAGCTGTTGATTGTAAGTGCCGGCAGCGCCCCGAGGGTGCCCCAATACCGCACCGAAGAGCCGAGGCTCAGGGGCGGAACGCAAGCCCCTGCCTTAAACTCCAGTCCAGAGAGTCAGCTGAAATAATGTCTTTCTGCCTTTCAAGACGCGTGAAGTGGTCTCACCATCGATGCAGAAATAATAATGAACGCCACTTTCGTGGGAGAAACGAGCGCAGCGTCGGACTGGGACATAAAAACCGCCCCAAAATACAAGAGGCCACCGTTGGCGCACCAGAGCGCGAAACTAGTGGCCACATTTCCAAATCAGACCAGTTGTAAACTTGTAAAGAGATGCTGACGCT
Organism: Lissotriton helveticus; assembly: GCF_964261635.1. Lineage (NCBI taxonomy): Eukaryota > Metazoa > Chordata > Amphibia > Caudata > Salamandridae > Lissotriton > Lissotriton helveticus. Next base: position 1,124,198,990 of record NC_136071.1, read on the forward strand.
GTGTGTGTATTCTGCAAGGTAGGGGAGGCTGCCTGCATTTGTCTTTGGTACAGGCAATGTTTGTGGCAACCACTCCCGCCTTTGGGACCTTATACATATTTCGCCCGCAGCATATCATCCTGGGTGCTGCAACACCCACTGTTCTTGACCATGGACGCTTTGACACTATTAGGCACGTTGTAGCACTGCTGTGAAAAGTACTCGTCATTAAGCAATTTAAGCGTGTGCAATGTCCACTATAAAAATAGAATAATCTGCATTCCTAATCCTTTGTACTAGAGAGCAGCACAAATCCATTTTTAAGCAAAGTATTTAACTGTCTTGTATGTTCAAACGTTCGTTTCTTGTTTTGAGAGGAAAGTATAGGAACACTCTAGACCTACTTTAAAATTTGGAATCTTCATCTAATGTAATGAGTCTTTTCTTAACCATCAATACAGAGCACAGGGCACTGATTTGGCTCCTGGAAATGAATGCATCAACGTTTGCATTTTTGGGGTTGAACTGGAGAGAATAGGCTTTCATCCAGGGACTGAACTGCAGACAGTGTAACTAGTGAACCTGTGGCCAAAAACCGTCTTGTCTGCTTCACCAAACTGTGTGATCCTAGGCCTCTTACTTTGATTAACAGAGTATTGGCTATGACTATCAGATGTAGGAGTTTAGAAGTAATCCAGTCTGAGTAGGAGTCATGTAACACAATGTTCATTATGCCTTCCTCGTTCTTCCACTGTAAAAACTATCTGCATTGAGCTAAAAAGCCTCTACCTACACTAAGCAAGTGATGCATTTTATGAATCATTAGCAACGGTGACTGCGTAATTATGGCTCAGACGCACTTTCTGCTTAAAGATCCTTGCCTGGTTTGCTAATAACATTGGTGTCACTTGAAGAGTAGGCACAGAATTCAGCATTCACGTGGCTCATCCGGTTAAATATCAGCATGTCAAGCTCATGGGGAAACGTTCATAGTAGGTCAAAATGAAGGGTTATCTATTTGGCTCCAAAGGAACTTTTAATCTCTCTTAAATTAAAAAGGAACTCTGACTTGAATTACATGAAACATGGCATAAAAGTAAATACTTATTTAGAAAGTCTGTTTTGTGCAAATCCACTCAGCAGTTTTGAGAACCTAGAGTCACCAAAGTCTCCGGAAGGCATCAAAGGCTTAATTCTTTTGTATATCTTGCTGAGAGGTTGAGTGATTTCGAGAAATCTCTCTGGCTGGTGGCAATTGAAATTTTTTTCTCCAAACATAAGGGTGCAAGGGAAGAATGCACACACTGTAGGGTGGATTTTGGGGAGGGGATGGGAGTCTCAGAGGAATAAATACTGGCCCGCCCAAAAAAAAGGGTCAGTTTTTTCCCAGTTTGCAAATTTGTTAAAGTGTATTATGCACATTCTAAAAATGTTTTTTTAACAATTTAGTGACCACTCTGCAGCCAGGCCCTGTACCAGGAGCCTGCTGTGCATGGACAAACTGACCGAAGCTTATGTTCGTCAGGCTCGATTGCACAGGCAGCCTTCGTGCATGGAAGCTGGCACACCACTAAGCCCTGCATCCCGCGCCAGCTCAGCACCAATGAAGCTCGAGGTACATGCACTGGTGCAGGGTCTAGTCACAGCCAACTGACTGCGGCCATTGGCAGCGGGCTTGGAGGCACAGGGCCAGGCCACAAGACAAGGACAGAGCCGAAGGCCATGTAAAGCTGCTTCTGTGGCACGAGGGCTGCTGAAAAGGAATCCGCATACTGACCACAGCAGGTTTGGAAGCCAGAATGGGGCAAGTGGCATGGAGGCTGGTGCTGGTCAGGTTTGCACTCTGAAACGACAATGCAGTTTGCACACAGCTTGGTTAAAGGCATGACGACCTGGGGAACTGGTTCAGGCCATGGCCGCTTGTCAAGCACTAAAGGTAACCTCCTCTGAGCAAGGGTGTAGGCAGTGCACAGTGCTTTTCACTGTATGGAGTGGAAGTATTAAATATTACGTTTGGTGAAGGCTCTGCTAACATAACTTTTAGCCTATTTATCTGTGTAAATAAATAAACAGAAACTTACTAAAAATAGACCAATGAAAGTGTTGTTATAGTTCCCATTTAATAAAGACAACAACGTCTAACAGCAGGAGACTATGCACAGCGTCTGATGTTGGCCAGCAGTTTGCTCCAGGGATAATTGTGGCAGATGTGGACCTCCACATCAGTGTTCATCTTGCCCTCCTTGTTTACGGAGAGGGATCTGGGACCTCAGGCCTCACAGGCCGGTCAGAGCTGCGGCTGAAAGGGTCACCTGGTGCTTTTCGAACCAGGGCGCTCGCAGCTTCCATAGCGAAGGTGTCACTCTCTAAGACTGTAACAGTGTCAGGCACCTGCTTCCAGGTTTCCTTCTTTGCTTAGCATGTCATCCAGAGAGATCACGAACCGCATCTGATCGGCGTCTGGTATTAATGTGGCAATATTTAAAGTTAGTGGTTTATTTAACAGTGTGTAAAGAAACGCACTTCACTGCTTTCTGAAAAAGACGCTTATGTCAGAGAGGTGACCTAACGTCATGAAACGTATTGTCAATAAATAAAACAAAATAAAGTAACAGAAGCGCATAGGTGTGCGGTTAAAAATGATACATTTGTCGAAAGTTGCACGTGAGTGCACTCTAAGTTGCACTACGTAAAACAAATGTAAGTAACTTGCTGGAGTTAGTGTCTCGTAAACAAGGTGAGGGCGTGACATTGACAAAAAAACCATCAACAAGGCTCTGCAAGCACCTCTGCGGCAGGAAACTAGCATGCAAACCATGCAGCGTTGAGATAAGTGTGAAGCTATGGCTCGACACAACTGGATTGTGATGGCCAGACAGGGGGAGGGGCCATCACGTGCCGTGAAGTAGCACTGCGGCTGACCAAAAGAGACCATTAGTGAAATCGCCAGGGGGTGGGAACAAACACAGAAAGGAGTGACCAATATGGACAGATACCAATAACAAGCCAGCATTTCTGAATGCCACAGATAACAACCAATGGCAATCAGTGGATGTGCCAAAAGCCCACAGAATAGATACAACAGGTTTTACTGACAGCGTAAGCGCTGTCCAGGCTCAACCTAATAAAAACCGGACCAGCAGACCATAAAACGGTGCACACACTGCTCTGACAGACCAGCCCTACAGGCCAGTCCGACCCTGAAAGAGCGTGAATGACATGCTTACAATCTGTAACATTTTAGGGAGGGTCTACAAAGGTGGTATCAGGGCCACTATTTAATGACTGGACACGTTAAAGGGGTCACTCCAGGTAATGATCGGTGACCACCTCACACTAACATCTCTCTCTCCCTCTCCCTCTCCCTCTCCCTCTCCCTCTCCCTCCCTCTCCCTCCCTCTGGACCCGTTTACTGTCTAACATGTGTGAATAACATGTCGTGTTTTAAAATCGAAGGAACTGCGAGGTTTACCAAAGACTCAGTTGTAGCTGTGAAAATGTGGCACCGATACTTCACTTTATGTGTGGTTTCACTTGGAAAGTGCAACATCTGCCATTGCTTGGCATGTTGATGCAGAAGGTGGTGTGGTAAATGACTGTGTCTCCCTCTCCCAGTGACTGCCTACATGTCCCAGAGAGCGTATCTTCCTGCCCCAGAGACCGTGTCTCCCTGCCCCAAAGACTGAGACTGTGTCTCCCTGCCCCAAAGACTGTGACTCCCTGCCCCAGTATTTGTGTCTCCCTGCCCCAGTGAGCGTCTCTCCCTATTTCTACGTCTTCTTGCCTTAGTAGTCTTGTTTCCCTGTCCCCGTGACTGTGTCTCCCTCTCCCAGTGACTGCCTACATGTCCCAAAGAGCGTATCTTCCTGCCCTAGAGACTGAGACTGTGTCTCCCTGCCCCAAAGACTGTGACTCCCTGCCCCAGTGTCTGTGCCTCCCTGCCCCAGTGTCTGTGTCTCTCTGCCTCAGAGACTGTCTCCCTGCCCCAATGAGCGTCTCTCCCTATTTCTACGTCTTCTTGCCTTAGTAGTCTTGTTTCCCTGTCCCCGTGACTGTGTCTCCCTCTCCCAGTGACTGCCTACATGTCCCAAAGAGCGTATCTTCCTGCCCCTGAGACTGTGACTCCCTGCCCCAAAGACTGTGACTCCCTGCCCCAGTGTCTGTGCCTCCCTGCCCCAGTGTCTGTGTCTCTCTGCCTCAGAGACTGTCTCCCTGCCCCAATGAGCGTCTCTCCCTATTTCTACGTCTTCTTTCCTTAGTAGTCTTGTTTCCCTGTCCCCGTGACCGTGCCTCCCTGTCCCCGTGCCTCCCTGTCCCCGTGACCGTGCCTCCCTGCCCCAGTGACCGTGTATCCCTGTCCCAGTGACTGTCTTCCTATCTCTGAGTCTTCCTGCTTTAGTAGTCTTGTCTCTCGGTGTCTGTCTCCCTATCCCTCTGCCTTATTGGCTTGTCTCTTTGTCCCAGTGATTGTGTCTTCTTGTCCCAGTGACAGTGTCTCCCTATCTCTGTGTCTTCCTGCCTTAGTAGTCTCATCTCCCTGTCCCAGTGACTAGGTCTCCTTGTACCAGTGAATTGTGTATCTGTGTCTTCCTGCCTTAGTGGTCTTGTCTCCCTGCCCAATGCCTGTGCCTCCCTGTCCCAGTGGCTGTGTTTCCCTTTATCTGTGTCTTTCTGCCTTGTTGGTTTTGTCTTCCTGTCCCAGGCAGTGACTGTGCCTCAATGTCCCAGTGACTGTGTCTCCTTATCTCTGTCTTTTCCTGCCTTAGTGGCCTTGTTTCCTTGTAGAAGTGACTATGTCTCTCTGTCCCAGTGTCTGTGTTCCCTGTCCAGGACCAGGACTTGGTTGTCTTGTTTTTCTGACCCAGTGTCTGTACCGGTGTACCCCAGCGTCTTCCTGCCTTAGTGTTTGTGTTTCCTTGTCTGAGCGTCTGGTTCTCCTTGTCAGTGTTCTTGCTTCCATGGTAGCACAGTGCGATGTCTTCCTGCCCTTGTGTCTCCTAACCCCGGTGTCATATCTCACCGGCCATTTGTCTTAGTCGCTCTGTTCACAAGTCCATGCCTCCTCGTCCTAACGTTTAGGTCTCATAATGCAGTGTGATATTTCTGTTATCTGACTGCAGGCCAATGACTAGGTGGATTTGACGCAAAATTTACTTTTACTGTCTAAGGGCTGTGTAGGAAAGACATTTATCTGCACATCCTAATGACTTTACAGAGTATGGAACAAAATGGCTCTTGTATACGTCGCTAAATCAGCACATGAATTGTATGTATCATATTGTAGCTCATTACTTGGTGTTGAAATGGAGGGTGTGGTTCAAAAACACGACATTGTGACCAAATGATGAAATAGAGACAGATTATAGACAGTCTACAGGAGAGCCAAACCTGACACAAATTCTCGCTGAGATGGAAGGAGTATTAACTACATTGATTCTGATCGATTTACGACTGGAGGACGATCCAATAGGGTTCCCTCTCTTCCCCTAGATAGCATCTGATTGAGCCTTTGGTCTCTCTCCGCTATTACATGTGCTCAACTAGGACTTGTAACCAAGCCAGATTTGTCTTCTCTGGATTGCACACACATTTACATATACAGTGTAGCAGGCGAGCTGTGAAAGTTATTTAAATACTCCTGACATATAAATAGTGCAGACGAGGGAGAGGGGAGCTGTGAAATATATTTAAATACTCCTGACATATAAAAAGTACAGAGGAGGGAGAGGGAAGATGTGAAAGATATTTAAATACTCCTGGCTTATAAATAGTGCAGACGAGGGAGAGGGGAGCTGTGAAATATATTTAAATACTCCTGACATATAAAAAGTACAGAGGAGGGAGAGGGAAGATGTGAAAGATATTTAAATACTCCTGACATATAAAAAGTACAGAGGAGGGAGAGGGAAGATGTGAAAGATATTTAAATACTCCTGACATATAAAAAGTACAGAGGAGGGAGAGGGAAGTTGTGACAGATATTTAAATACTCCTGGCTTATAAATAGTGTAGAGGAGGTAAAGGGGAGATGGGAAAGATATTTAAATACTCCAAGTTTAAAAATGGTGAGGGAAAGGGCGGTGGGAGGAATAATTAAATACTCCTGGCTTATAAAAAAGTGTAGAGGAGGGAGAGGGGAGCTGTGAAATATATTTAAATGCTCCTGACATATAAATAGTGGAGAGGAAAGATGTGAAAGATATGTAAATACTCCTGGCTTATAAATAGTGCAGACGACGGAGAGGGGAGCTGTGAAATATATTTAAATACTCCTGACATATAAAAAGTACAGAGGAGGGAGAGGGAAGATGTGAAAGATATTTAAATACTCCTGGCTTATAAATAGTGTAGAGGAGGTAAAGGGGAGATGGGAAAGATATTTAAATACTCCAAGTTTAAAAATGGTGAGGGAAAGGGCGGTGGGAGGAATAATTAAATACTCCTGGCTTATAAAAAAGTGTAGAGGAGGGAGAGGGGAGCTGTGAAATATATTTAAATGCTCCTGACATATAAATAGTGGAGAGGAAAGATGTGAAAGATATGTAAATACTCCTGGCTTATAAATAGTACAGAGGAGGGAGAGGGGAGCTGTGAAATATATTTAAATACTCCTGACATATAAAAAGTACAGAGGAGGGAGAGGGAAGATGTGAAAGATATTTAAATACTCCTGGCTTATAAATAGTGTAGAGGAGGTAAAGGGGAGATGGGAAAGATATTTAAATACTCCAAGTTTAAAAATGGTGAGGGAAAGGGCGGTGGGAGAAATAATTAAATGCTCCTGGCTTATAAACAGTGTAGAGGAGGGAGAGGGGAGCTGTGAAATATATTTAAATACTCCTGACATATAAAAAGTACAGAGGAGGGAGAGGGAAGTTGTGAAAGATATTTAGATACTCCTGGTTTCTAAATAGTGTAGAGAAGAGAGAGGGGAGATGCGAACGATATTTAAATATTTTGCTTCATAAATAGTGTAGTGGAGCTGAGATGTGAAATATATTTAAATATCCAGGCTTAAAAATAATGAAGAGGGACTGGGGAGCTGTGAAAAATAATTAAATACGTCTAGCATATAAATAGTGTAGAGGAGGAAGAGGGGAGATGTAGAAGGATATTTAAATACTCCTGGCTTATAAATCGTGCAATCACAGAAATGGTGGCTTGCTGAGATCAGCAGGACATCATGTCTGTGATTGCTTTTTAATAAAGCAATCTTTCCCAAAAATGTTTTTTAAATGCAGTCCGTTTTTCTTAAAGGAAAACTGGATGCATATAAAAGCAGGCAGTGGTTCGTGGGACTACTGCCTACTCTTAAAAAAGAATTGTTTCAACATTCACAGATGGGAAGAGGGTCCCATTGGAGACCCCTTACCATTTGCGAATGGTTAACACCGCCATTGAGGTGCTGGTAAAAAAATGAATGTTTTGAGACCATAATTTGGTTTAAAAAAATTCATACATACCAAAGCAATTTGGTATTTGGAAGGGACGCCCTGAACACGATCCTTCCAATTACCGAATTACTAAGCACAATGTATGACCAAATCGTAATTTGTGTTTTGCACATATCAAAAAGCATTTTTGCAGTCGGAAGTGGCCAGATTCTGTGAATTGGGCCATTACCGACTGCAAACATGTTTTGTACATATGCCCCTAAGGTCATTCTCACAGAAAGGTCTGAACCTGCCTGATAGCAGGAATGGTGATGATTGGGTGGGCATGAGCGGTAATGTGAGTAACAGAACGCAAGAGGTTGGGCTTATAGTAAAGAGAAATGTGCATAATTATCGCCATGGATAAGTTGTCTATAAGGTACTACAAAATGGTAAGTCACAAGTATCTCCTTGCATCCTGTACACAAAATAGAATCGCTCGCGAGAAATATGAAAATACATCTGTTAAAGTTGTTATTTTCATACTGACTTCTGACTCGAAATCTCCCACGGTTGGATTAATCTGGTTTATCTCCATAATGGAGACCAAGGGGAGTGGGTTGACCAAACTGCACCAGCCTTGTCTTCCGCATTGTGTCTTGTTCCAACATGGCGGTGTAAATTTGCATAAAGAATATCACTACGCCATGCTGCAGTGCCCTGCAGCATTGCAATGACCGCAATGGCAAGGCTATTTTGCAGATAAAGGGCAGATTTGGCAAGAGGACATGTGAGGAGTAAAGATACTGAGCCAACAGTGTTACTCCGTCTAGTAACTGTGCCACTACACATCAAACCACAAAAAAGCATTTGGCAGTATCTGCATGGGTCACACTGTGACCGCTCTGCTTTCATTTTGCAGCTGGCCGCCCATGTTTTTTTTTTTTGCAAGAATAGGGTGAGGGCACACAAGTGAGAAATATCTCCTCGTGTGCACCCTCACAAGACAAGGGAGGCCAGTCCGCGGCTGGGATAGTGGGTGAAGTTGAGGGTCTCCTTTCATAAAAAAATCCTAATTTAGGGACATGAGTATATTGCTTGTCCCAGCTATTTCTGTAATATGTAGTCTCTGGATACTAGAGGTCAGAAAGGCAGCTGCAGCGGAGCTGAAAGCCATTTCCAGGCCCTCCTAGGGCGGTACACCCAGCAGGGTAGTCGGTCTTTTAGAATTCTTGTTACTAAGCTCAGGTGAAAACATATTCCCATCCATCTGAGGTGAATCCGCGATTTTCTTACCTCTGGAGCTATCAGGAACTCTCTCTTGTTAATCTACCCCTGTCCATTCTCCCTTCGATTAGTCCGCACGGTGGATCCATTAACAGGAAGCCTAAAAGGTGATTAATTTGGTTACATCTGTACGGGCATGCATTGCAGTACAAACCTCAGCCCACGTGGGTTGAAGGGCTGTGGAAAGGAGAGATGGTGGGTGAATGTCTCAGGTGCTTGGTGGAAGGGGGTGAGGCCATTGCCAGTATTATAACATTTAAGATACTCCTGTCTGGTACTGGCCCCATCACTTCCTGGTTCTTGTACTTCGGTCTTCACCTGGGCTCCTGCTTCGGATGTTCATGTTTACACTAGCAGTACGGGCTATGAAGCTTTCCACGCTCCTTGCATCTGGGTGCATGCTAGCAGATGCCACGAATGAAGAAGCCACGTGATTCGATAGGAAGCCGTTTCTCCCACCAGTGCGCGTCTACCTCCTCAGTCCTGTGTAAGGAGGTGGTGCAGATTGCAGGTCATGGTACTGGGGCTGTCCACGGTATCTTTTGGCGACACTTTAGTGGGTTTTAAATGGTGTGTGTGCTCTCACCTGAAGTCTGTGCCTCACACACGTCACACAGCATGGCTCTTCCTTTCATGGTCGACAGAGCGGACTTAAATGACTTTTAAAAACCTGTAGGAAATTCAAGTTGTGGCATTCAAGCTCCTTGCAGTGGTGCATCGAAGGTCATCGTTGTACCAGCTAGCTTGTGGTCTGGTCATAGTGGTGGTCTTGGGAGATTGCAGGGATTATACGCAGGCGGTGATTGAGGTTGTAATAGAGTGGGCAAGGTCGTCTTGGTGCGGCAGGTGGTGGTTTTAGAGTTCTGTGGACCAGGTTTCTTTGAAGAAAGTGTTTCAGTTTCAGTGGGTGGTCTTTGGGGGGAGAGTGCGACTCTTCAGTGGTGGTTGGAGTGAAAGTGGATGAGCGATTGGTCAGTCCAGGTGAGAGGAGCAGGGAAAAAGGAGCCTAAAAATGCAAAAATGAGAAAAAGAGAGAACAAATGGCAAAAAGAAAATCTAAATGGTGTGAGAAAAAGAAAGTGAGTGAAAGTGGTCAGAGTAATACTAGGCCTCAGGACAAACGGCAGCACATATGCGGGCTCCAAAAGGGCCGTTCCTGGCCGAAATGCCAAGGTAAACAGGTAAAGTGGTCAGGCAAAGCAGGCAATGCCTTCTATGGGCTTGCTGTATGGTTTGGTGGAGCAGCTTTTACTGTTCATGTTCCTAACAGTGCCACAGATATTTCCAGAAGCAAGCCCTTATTAATGCTGTCTCCTATGCCTTGCAAACACCTAAACGTTTGTCTTAACCTCCTAGCAGATGAGTTTTTTCCTGTCCCAATACTCGAGCCTTTTTCAATGTTAGGGGCACTTTGCTCCTACACCTTCATAAACTTTCAACAAAATGTATCCAATGTATGTAACTGGGATAATAGCCAGGATGTAGCAAAATGTTTTTTTGTCTTGTAGAAATGGAAAAAAGTCCTGTGCAAGAAAGCACATGGAGTACTATTTTTATCCAGAAGGATACACTGGGTGGTGAGAATTGCGGGTATCCCTGCAGATTCTGGGAACTTTCCATGACAGAAATGAGAGGGAAATGCATGATTTTAGCCAATTTGTGATATTTTCACAGCTTTCTAGGTAAGAAAATGAAGTGGAGTCTGCACAAGTACAACAACCTGGCTCTCTAGGGTTCAGATGAGCCGAGGGTTCATAAGGTACACTGATTGCCAGGTGACCTAGAGCCCAAATAGTACAGCTATTCGCTATGGTAAGTGCGAGGAAATTGGGGTTTACCCCTGCTCTGCTGGCAAATTTGTCAGAACTATACCCAAAATAATCCACATTTCTTCTTGCTTGCCATGTGGCTGTTCTAACCCTTAGATGGGCAGAAAGACTGTTCGGGCTTATGAGGTGGTGGTATGGCCTGATGTCTCCTATCACATTTGGTCAGGATACGTGGATCAGAATTGTACCCCCTGAGCGCCAACCAAAGTGAATAATGGCGCAGACGCATTTCACTTTCAATCAGTGTGATGTAAGCGTGACACACTGACTGAAAAATAATCTTCAGAAGAGAGGGAAGCTCTTCTCTTGCATGCCAACTTAATTTTCAAATAGAAAATCATTCTAGCGCCTACACCAAAAGGACTTTTTTCAGTACATAAGTAACCATTTAAGTCAAGTGCACTACAAACTTAGTAGTGCGCTTGGCGTGAACGGTTGGTCAAGTTAAGAGGTTAAGTAGGTGGAGGGCGAGTACTGCTGCAGTCAGAGTGATCACTTTGTTGTAAATGCAAAACTATGAGCTAGTATGATACCCCAGGTGACACAATCATCAGCCACAAATGCGTAGCGACCTGAGAATCCCAAGGTTAAAGGGCCCATTCGGCATAGTAAACAAAAAAGAAATATTTCTCTTTACCCACTCCTGCATCTCTTACAATCACCAACAATATGTACGTCATTCAGCAGATGGCCTGTTGGACAGGCCGCATGTTCGAGCTGTACCCCCTCCCCGCAATGGGACCAGGACCCGGGCTCTCCCTGCATCCCCAGCCAGAGTCCACCAACGACCACCCGAAGTACCCTGCAATCCCTCCACTACAAGACACCAGCTCCGGACCCAGCTGGCCCGGGTCACCATCTACCCCCCGACATCGACCCGGCCGCCATCTTGGGGCACTGCAGCACGAGGCCGCGTGGCCTCAACTCGACCCTCACCCTGGGCCCGGCCGGGCCCGACATCGAGGCACCAACCTCCCCCCAGGAGGCAGAGTGACCACTTGGCGAGTCAATGGGAGAAGGAATCGTCAACGGCTCTCCTCCGCCAGGTGTCGATCACCCCAGGCCGCCTGGGCGCTGGCTCCACCCCCCTGCTGGGTGTCTGGACTCCCTCATCCCGGACCTCCCGGCCCCCAGGCGCGAGGGTCCGGACATCAAAGGGGACCAGACCTATAACTGGGGCAGGACCAGACCAGGAAGGCAGTTGTATCCTGGAGTCGAGAGACCCGAGAAGAACTCATCCGTGACTTGGCCTGCTGGCGCTGCCGCGGCCCCCCCTGCCTCGTGAAACCATCGTCTTGGCCTGCTGGCGCTGCCGCGGCCCCCCCTGCCTCGTGAAACCATCGTCTTGGCCTGCTGGCGCTGCCGCGGCCCTCTGCCTCGTGAAACCATCGTCTCGGCCTGCTGGCGCTGCCGCGGCCCTCTGCCTCGTGAAACCATCTTGGCCTGCTGGCGCTGTCGCGGCCCTCTGCTTTATGAGACTATCACCTTGGCCTGCTGGCGCTGCCGCGGCCCGATCCACAGACCCTCCAGCTCGAGGATTGTGAGCTCGCCTTTTACCACCACCTGTACCGATCCGGTACTAAGACTGTCCCGCTACCCCCTTTCCCTACAGAGACTAGAAGTGAGAGGACCCCCGGGTCCAAGTTATCCTGTATCGCTGATATCCTTGCCTTAAGAACCTTATATAAAGCCTTGAACTCGACTTGGTGTGGTGCCTGTTTGTGGGGAGGGAGGGTACTTGTCTGTACGATCGCCGGAGACGGTCCCCCTCGGGGATCCCTCCCTCGGTGTCCGGCCGACCCTCAGGGTCCCCGTCTAACATTGGTGGCCAGCGACGGGATCCGAACCTACGCATAATCGTACAGAAAGTCACTCGCCCCACCACACACAACAACCATGTCAATAGAGAGTGGAACAACGGAAAAATTTCAGATGGAAAAATTGGAAGACTACAACCACCGGGAACTGAAGCAATATTGCATAGAACTTGGACTTCCAACCACAGGTCTTAGCACAAAGGAAGACTTCAAACGAGCCCTAGAAGCTTGGGCAGAAACGGGTACGGCCGTACCCCGAACACAAACAACCGAAACGAGCCCCGCACCAACTAAAGAAAGAACGGATCTCTCCCTGGAAGAGATCCGAGAAAGAGAAAAAACCAGACTCCACGAATTAGAACTTGCCCGACTTCGCTTGGATGGGGAACTCAAGCTGGCAGAACAAAAAATAACCCTGGAACACTTACGGCTCAGGGAAGAGCGGGAAGACAAGCAAAGACAGAGGGAGCTAGAGGAAAAGAGACTAGAATACGAACATGAGCGCAATCTCAAAGCACTGGAGATTCAGAAACAGAATAAAGACCTCAGGCTCCCCGAACGACCGACCCCGTCTGCCTCGACCGAACCCAAGGTTCACATCCCCAAAGATGTCATCCGGGAATACCACAAGAACGATGATATCCAGCAGTGGTTTAAAGCCTATGAGGTGGCAATGACCTCCCACCGGATTCCCCGAAGCGATTGGGGAGCCGGATTATGGGGGAGGTTTGTCAACGAAGGGCGGGACGCCCTGCTGCAACTCCCGGACCAGCTGATGACCTCCTACGACCACATGAAGGCCGCCCTCCTCACTCGATACGGGCTCACACCTGAGATGTACCGCCAACGGTTCCGCGACTGCAAACGGATTCCGGGTACAACTTGGGTGGAGTACGTGAACTTTTTTAGCCGAGCCTTCGAGGGGTGGATCAAGGGCAACAAAGTAACCACCTACGACCAACTCTTTGACCTTATCGTATGGGAACACCTGTCGAACAACTGCTTCGTGGAGCTCCGGCAACACCTCCTGGACAGCAAGCTAACCGACCCTCGACAACTCGCCGCCGAAGCCGACCGGTGGGAAAGCACCCGAGTTGGCCGGAGCGCACCCAGCGAAGTATCCAGATCGTATCGCCCCCGAGGGGGAGGAGGAAGTCAGGGTCGGGGGAGAGACCCCGGCCCCTCGTCACCCCCCAGAAACCCCTCGACCCCGGTTGGCCGGGGAAGCCCTGCCGTCCGGGCCGGTTTCCGGGCCAACATTACGTGCCACAGGTGCCAGCGACCCGGCCACTACGCCAGTGATCCCAACTGCCCAAAGAATCCGAACACTACTCCCCGCCAAGTTGCAGCGGCGGCCCTAGGGGAAGAAATAATCCCGGAAGACCAAGAGGAGTACGAGACCGATCCCTCTGAATGGGCACCCGCCGCCATGGCACTGGTCTGCTTAGGGGAGAGAGACATGATTCCGCGGGCCCCCCTTCCCGCCAACACACAGAAGTACGGTCAATGGGTCAACATCAATGGCCGCCGGGCGGAAGCCCTCCGCGACACCGGGGCCAGTGTAACGGCGGTCCGACGCCACCTCGTCACTCCAGACCAAATCTTGCCGAACATTCTTTGCCCTGTTCGATCAGCCGACAACTCCGAAAGCCTATGCCACATGGCCTGCGTCCCCTTCGAGTGGGGAGGAGTAACAGGGATGTTAAAAGTAACTGTCCGCGATGATGCCCCCGTGGACTGCCTCCTAGGAAACGACCTTGAAAGCTCTCCCTGGGCAGCTGTCGAACGGAGGGAGCACCTGGGGATGCTTGGCCTCCCCGAATGGGTCTGCGTCACGACCCGGTCCATGACCGCCCGCACGGTCCCCAGCCCAGAAGAGCCCGAGTGGCCAGAACCTCCTCCCGCGCTCATCCCAGAGGAGGCCGCCCCAGAAGCCATTCCCTTGACCCAAACCGAAGAAGGACCCGACCAGCTTCGGGACGTCCCTGACCTGGCACAATGGCGGCAGGAGGGAGGCCCCACGCAGGAACAATTCCGGGCCGAGCAACAAACCTGTCCTTCTCTCGAAGGACTCCGGCAGCAAGCCCTGGCCCAGAGCACCGGGGATACCTCGGGGGCCCACTGGATCTACTGGGACCAAGACCTGCTCTACAGCGAGCAGAAAATTGCAGAACTAGGGGCCAGTCGGGTGCTGGTGGTGCCCCTTCGCTTCCGAGACTTCCTCCTGAACTTAGCCCACGATGTCCCCCTTGCCGGACACCTGGGGCAGGATAAAACCTACGACCGCCTGGTGACCCATTTTTTCTGGCCCCACATGCGGAAGGATGTCACCAACCACTGCAAGGCCTGCCCCACCTGCCAGGCCAGCGGAAAAAGTGGCCGAAAAATCAAAGCACCATTACAACCCTTTCCTGTCGTCACCACCCCGTTTGAACGAGTGGGAATAGACATTGTGGGGCCCCTCGACCCTCGAACAGCCCAAGGACACCGGTTCATCCTGGTCCTGGTAGACCACGCCACCCGCTATCCCGAGGCCATCCCTCTTCGGACTGTGACGGCCCCCGTGGTGGGCCGGGCCCTGATGGGGATCTTCTCCCGGGTGGGGTTCCCCCGGGAGGTCGTCAGTGACAGGGGCACGAACTTTATCTCCAGATATATGAAGTCCCTCTGGCAGCAATGCGGGGTCACCTACAAATTCACGACCCCCTATCACCCGCAAGGAAACGGACTGGTCGAGAGATTCAACCGCACCCTCAAGGGGATGATTATGGGTCTAGAAGAACCCCTTCGACGCCAGTGGGACGTACTGCTGCCATGCCTCCTGTTTGCCTATCGGGAGGTCCCGCAGAAGTCCCTCGGCTTCAGCCCCTTTGAACTACTGTACGGACACCCCGTCCGGGGCCCCCTCAGCCTAGTCAAGGAAGGTTGGGAGCAGCCTCCCCAGAAAACTCCCCCGGACATCTACCGGTATCTCCTGGCTCTCCGCAACCAGACCCGGCGGTTCCGAGACACCGCCAAAGCCAACCTCGAGGCCAGTCAGGAGGACATGAAGAGGTGGTACGATCAGCACACGTCCTCCATTGAGTTCGAACCTGGACAACAGGTCTGGGTGATGTCCCCGGTTGAGCCCTGTGCCCTCCAAGACAGATGGTCCGGGCCCTTCAAGGTAATCGAACGCAAGGGGCCCGTCACCTATTTAATCGACATGGAGACTGCCCGGAACCCCCTACGGGTCCTCCATGCCAACAGGCTCAAACCCCATTTTGTGCGATCCGAACTCAGCCTCCTAATGGCTACCGATACTGGGACAGAAGAAGACTCCGAACCCCTTCCGGACTTACTGAGGGCCTTCGAGCAGGATGGCTCAGTGGGAGGGGTCCAGCTCTCCGAGGCCCTGTCCCCGGAGCAACGCCAAGACTGCCAAACGCTCCTGAGGCAGTTCGCCTCCCTGTTCTCCCTCACCCCCGGAGTCACCCCCTGGTGCCTCCACGATGTGGACACCGGGGACAGCCCTCCTATTCGACACCGAGCATACCGCGTACCAGACCGGGTACGAGCCTGCATCCAGACCGAGGTGTCCAAGATGCTGACCCTAGGAGTGATCGAACCCTCAGACAGTCCCTGGGCGAGCCCAGTCGTCCTGGTTCCCAAGGCAGCTGCCCCGGGCGTTGCCCCTGAGCTCCGGTTCTGCGTGGACTATCGAGGGCTGAATGCAGTTACCCGGACCGACGCTCATCCCATCCCCCGGGCAGACGAGCTAATTGACCGGATGGGGGCCGCCCGCTACCTGAGCATCTTCGACTTAACAGCGGGCTACTGGCAGATCGGCCTCACCCCTAGGGCCCAAGAACGATCCGCCTTCTCTACCCCAGACGGGCACTACCACTTTAAAGTCATGCCCTTCGGCATGAAAAACGCCCCGGCAACGTTCCAACGGCTGGTAAACCAGGTACTGGCGGGCCTGGAAGACTTCAGCGCCGCCTACCTGGACGACATTGCTGTGTACAGCCACCAGTGGACCGACCACCTCCGCCACCTGCGGGAGGTTCTACTCGCCCTCCAGCAAGCCGGGCTCACCATCAAGGCCAGCAAGTGCCAAGTTGGCCAAGGGTCCGTGACCTACCTGGGACACCAAGTGGGAAGCGGGCTGGTGGCCCCTCTCCAACTCAAGATTGCTGCCATCCAGGCCTGGCAACCCCCTACGAGCCAAACGGAGGTCCGGGCCTTCCTGGGGCTCACCGGATACTACCGGCGGTTCGTGAAGGACTATGGCAGCATCGTGGGGCCCCTCACAGAGCTCACCTCCAAAAAGAGCCCCAAAACCGTCAACTGGACCCCGGGCTGCCAATCAGCCTTCGAGAAGCTAAAGACCGCCATGTGCACGGCCCCCGTGCTCCAGGCTCCCGACTACAGCCGGGAATTCATTGTGCAGACGGACGCCTCCGATCATGGTGTGGGGGCCGTCCTCTCCCAACTCAACGCCGAAGGGGTCGACCATCCGGTGGTCTTCATCAGCAGACGCCTCTTGCCCCGAGAACAGCGCTGGAGCACCATTGAGAGGGAGGCCTTCGCCGTAGTCTGGGCACTCAAGAAGCTCCGGCCATACCTCTTCGGCACCCACTTCCGGGTGCAAACAGACCACCGACCCCTGCAATGGCTGATGCAAATGCGGGGGGAGAACCCGAAGCTGTTGCGCTGGTCCATCTCCCTGCAGGGGATGGACTTCACGGTGGAACATCGTCCAGGCCAGGACCACGCCAACGCCGACGGCCTGTCACGCTTTTTCCGCCTCAGCGAGGAGAGTCCCCAGGAAGATGGCTGACTCTCCCCGCCTTCAGCTGGGGGGGACGCATGTTGGACAGGCCGCATGTTCGAGCTGTACCCCCTCCCCGCAATGGGACCAGGACCCGGGCTCTCCCTGCATCCCCAGCCAGAGTCCACCAACGACCACCCGAAGTACCCTGCAATCCCTCCACTACAAGACACCAGCTCCGGACCCAGCTGGCCCGGGTCACCATCTACCCCCCGACATCGACCCGGCCGCCATCTTGGGGCACTGCAGCACGAGGCCGCGTGGCCTCAACTCGACCCTCACCCTGGGCCCGGCCGGGCCCGACATCGAGGCACCAACCTCCCCCCAGGAGGCAGAGTGACCACTTGGCGAGTCAATGGGAGAAGGAATCGTCAACGGCTCTCCTCCGCCAGGTGTCGATCACCCCAGGCCGCCTGGGCGCTGGCTCCACCCCCCTGCTGGGTGTCTGGACTCCCTCATCCCGGACCTCCCGGCCCCCAGGCGCGAGGGTCCGGACATCAAAGGGGACCAGACCTATAACTGGGGCAGGACCAGACCAGGAAGGCAGTTGTATCCTGGAGTCGAGAGACCCGAGAAGAACTCATCCGTGACTTGGCCTGCTGGCGCTGCCGCGGCCCTCTGCCTCGTGAAACCATCGTCTTGGCCTGCTGGCGCTGCCGCGGCCCCCCCTGCCTCGTGAAACCATCGTCTTGGCCTGCTGGCGCTGCCGCGGCCCTCTGCCTCGTGAAACCATCGTCTCGGCCTGCTGGCGCTGCCGCGGCCCTCTGCCTCGTGAAACCATCTTGGCCTGCTGGCGCTGCCGCGGCCCTCTGCTTTATGAGACTATCACCTTGGCCTGCTGGCGCTGCCGCGGCCCGATCCACAGACCCTCCAGCTCGAGGATTGTGAGCTCGCCTTTTACCACCACCTGTACCGATCCGGTACTAAGACTGTCCCGCTACCCCCTTTCCCTACAGAGACTAGAAGTGAGAGGACCCCCGGGTCCAAGTTATCCTGTATCGCTGATATCCTTGCCTTAAGAACCTTATATAAAGCCTTGAACTCGACTTGGTGTGGTGCCTGTTTGTGGGGAGGGAGGGTACTTGTCTGTACGATCGCCGGAGACGGTCCCCCTCGGGGATCCCTCCCTCGGTGTCCGGCCGACCCTCAGGGTCCCCGTCTAACATGGCCCTTTTAAATGGCTTTCACCCATTAGTTCTGAAAAGCGCCTCTAACTCTGGCAGTTTTCTAGAGCTCTGCAGATCAGGAGACAAGGGAAGTCGTCAATGCCTTCCTCTTCTTCAGGACTCCTTTAGTAGGTTTTGAGATATAAGGTTTACAGAACATTGCCAAGCAAGTTTTAAAGGTTTTAAGACTATTGTTTCTCTATGCCATTTAAACGGTAATTTAAAAGATCCTGAATGCTGTCCATCACATTTGAATTTTTCTCTTATGTGATTGGCTGATAATGGGGATTTATGTTTTTTCCTGCCAGCTAGCAATTTGCAAATTTGAAATAAACTGATTTTCACACTGCGGAAAAAAACATGTTTGAGCAGCACAGGGAGTTAGCCAGGAGAAGAATGTGACCCCAGAGTAGGCTTTGAAAAATCATAAAAATGTTACCCGACCTGAAGATCTAGTGACTTGAACAGTTGACTTGACCTAACTGTAATGTACTGGAACCTTAAACTGGCCTCCAGTATTGTGATACTAGCCAAATATTTTATTTACAGAGCTGCCCTTTTCTTCATTATCACACACGAGAGCACCTTAAAACATGTGAGTTCAGCATTTATGCTGTACAAAAAACTGTTTTGTTTGATTTAATACACTAAACATTTGCTCCATGTATACTAGGAATCTACCTCACACATGCCCCCTGATTTGCCACTTATTTTACTAATAGCATTTGCATCAGGGCGGGGACAGCAATGTTTCTCAGTTTATGTTTAAAAACTCACTTTTACTAAATATATTATTAAAGCATGATGTGATAGAGCACTTTCATTTACAAAGAGCACATTTTCAATTGAAATGGCCACACACTTTCCAGCTAACATGCAGTTTCACTGATACATCTATATCGCGTATAAACACTCAGTGGAAATTGTTTCACCAAAAATTTGTCATTTGCACATCACCAAGTAAAATGTTTTGATTTGTTTCATCCTTGTAACTTTTTTTTTTTTAATCATACAGAATTACAAAAGATATGCCTTCATAATCACTGAAATATATTTTGAAATGTTTGTACAGGTCATTTACAAGCTTTTTAAATGTGGTGTGTTAGAAATAAAGCCTGACATCCACAGCCTTTCATTTCCCACTTTTTGTACAGCAGAATTGTCAGACAGTTCACTTTACAAAATCCTCTACCTTTGCAGTCAGAGGAATAAAACTAAACACATACCTCCAAGATAAAAGAAGTAGCAAATAGTAAGAAGACATAAGCGGATATTTGACCTCTGTCTCTGAACAGTGAGCATACACAACAAGATAAAAACAAAAGTTAAAAGTGTATTTATTGCTCACTCACTTAGTGAGTGAACAGATCACCTATTCTATGTCAGCTCACCATAGCTCGCCCTGATAAAATCTTGTGTGAGCAAGTAGATTTCTTGAGGTCTGCCCTATTGGGGTACTGGGGGCCATTCAGCGAGATAAAAAAATTGTATTCACCATGGTAAAATCGCAATTTTATGCGCCTAAAAAAGGCATAATTTTATATAGGATATTGTGATTTGTAAAAAAAAAAAAATTAGAAAAGAAAAGTAAAAAAAATATATATATATATGGTAGAAACCCGCAATATTCTGATTCAATTAACGTGGGCAGTGGGGAGAGGCTGCAGGAGAGTTGGGCAAAGTGCAGCGGACAAACCTGCTGCCCGCGGCTTACAGGAATGCGCAGCAGGTATTGGCTGCCCACAACAGTTTGTTCAAGTCTCTGTTGTGCACAGCCAACGGCCATACACAACAGGGCATGGCTGCCCATGAAAGAGCAGTCGAAGGCCGTTCACAATGGGGCTTGGCCACTCACAGCAGACCGGCTGTAAGGCCTGGTCGCAGGCCAGTCCATGCTTCCAATCCCCACTTTTCACAACCAAAATCTGTGCACAGCAGGGGTTTTGAAAAAAAGTGAAGTATAATAAAAGCAGAGAAATTTACTGGAAAACAAAAACTCCAGTTAGATCTCTAAAATTAGCCATTTATGGTATGCAGCATACACCATAACTGTTGCCTACCACAAACCCATTTTTAAAAAGAAAAGGTACAAGAAAAAAAAGACTGACAACCAAGAGTAAAACATGGCAGGCAACGCAAGTTATGACAGCTGTTGTGTAGCATAACTGCTGCATTTCAGTTGTTTTGTGTGTTTAAGCCAAGTGACTATGCATTATATATGCAGATGTACAGAGTGTAGTATGCTATGTACTACCTTTGTTGACCGTGGAGAGGGGCCATGACTTGCGAGAGCCAAAGACTGGAGTGGTTCATTATGCCTCTCCTCTCCTTCAGCATTGATAGTAAAGAGCTTATTCTCTGGATATGTGGCATTTTTCATATGTATTTGCTTTTTTTTTTTAAAAAAGGTTTCAACTCCAACTAGGATGCAAGAGGTTAAATGTGCGCAGTATATAAAAATCACATTGAACATACCTTGTAACTATTAGAGGAGACTTGTTTTCATTTGGCAAGTAATTGTAACATGCAAACTGTGAGGCAGTACAGTGTTTCTCATTTAGATTTCGCTCACTAATATAATACACTGGAATTTGAGCTTTTCTCTGTAGTAATATATTTGTGAATATACAGTTTCTCTAAATACATGTGTTATTGCCCCACATGTATTTCCACTGCCATGGCACAAATATATTTATTTTTATATTATATTTACGTGAAGAACACTTATGTATGTACACACACATATACATATATATATAGGCCTCGGAGTAGGCCGAAACGTTATGCGGGTGGCGATGCATCTTATTTGAATAAATACATCTTTTTCACCTTATGGCTGGGTCAGCTTTCGTTTTTGCAGGATCGGTGGTGCCCTGAGATATTGGGGAGTGCCGGTTCGTGTTGGACGAGTGCAGTTGTTATATATATATATGTTACATGTACGATCATCGGCTTTTCCCAATCTGTAGTTGTTTCCAAAGCTGTGATTCAAAGGAACTATATAGTTATTGTAAGTGTTCTTATGTTATTCATTGTGATTGAATTGTGTCTTTGAATTAGATTTCATTCAATGGTCAAAGTGAATTTATTATTCGATGCTGTGTTATTAGTGTTTGTATTTGCATGGCTGTGTAGTGCTATCGCCTACCGAGTGCCTTAACAAATGATGCTGATGTTTCCATAGCACACCAGACTCAATCATTCTGTGATAATCTGTTTTGGGTAAAGCATTCTGTCCATCCCCAGGTCTGTGTAATGTTACATGCTTGGTGTAAGGTTGGGTATTGAGGTAACAATCGGGTATTATACATATCCGGTACCAGTGCCATCACCTCATAGTTTTGGTGACATTTACAAACCCTTCGGCATTGTAGTTTATATTATGGTCTTTGTACCAGAACCCACATTAAGGCATATGCGTGTATACAGTCAGGATATAATCTATGTACACAGGGAATACAGGAATTTGTCCATGTGGTTCTTGTCTGCCCCACTATGCACATATAGAGCATAAAGTTTCTTTTAAATCGCTGATTATTACAAAAAGTATTCATTCTCTAGAGAAAGCTTGCACCTTTTTATATAATCCAGAGAAGAATATGATTGGGTATAACAGCTTTTGATTGTTTTTTAAAGTTACATCGATGCAATTTTATGTAAATTTTATGATATTTTTCTATCAGTTGTATTTGCTTTAAGTCATCGGACAACAGGCAAAGGCTTTACAGACATTTTTGATATGTATAAAAAATGATTGTAATAATTAATGTGCAATATACTGCAGCAATTGCTTTTTAATTTCCCTGAAATAATTATCATTTTATGACTATTTATGTTTGGTATTGTTATTGTCTTGTAAAAGTTTACCTCAATTTGGGACTTAAACAATAAAGGTAGATGTGTGTGTGTGTGTGTGTGTTACATTTTATGTTCATGGTATATGTGTCCACATGTTTGTGTGATTTGCATACATTTGAAGCGCAAAATGCTGAAGGTTCATTTTTCTTCCTTACTATGCTTTTCAATTAGCAGAGCGGTCTAGCTGATTATGAGAACAACACATTTCTGAATGTACACACAAACATGCAATATACACAATCTCAGACAAACAGGAGTCTCCTTAGGACTGTCAGCCTTTTCCTGCCGGTTTGCTTTACTGCAAATATTTATTGGCTGCAATTGATTTTAATGTAAATTGGAGCAGAGGGTGGGGGAGGGGTGTGCCGACTGTTTCTGCAGTCAGAGAACAAGGAAAAGACTGCTGCTGCCTATTTTTTTTCTACTGGAATTTCCATATTATTAAAAACGGTGGGGAGGGCTTTCCATCTCTTTATAATGCAGCCATTAGCATCTATTAATAATGCAGACGGGGTAAGTAGCTGGAGTCGATGCTCCCGGGGGCCTTCGTAAAACACGTGCTGCTATATCTTCCAGCATTTGATACCTGCCACAATGGTGGGGGAAGGGGTTGTTGTAACTGCCTTTTATTTCCTCTGGCGGCATTTTTCTAATTTAAGCCCTGCTTGTCTCCTGGCTACTGTAGGAATGAGCAGAGGCAGGCATCAGTGGCTGGTAGGGAGGGAGCGTTAGCGGGTGGGGACAAGGAATCTTTTAAGCGCTGTCGTGAAAGATGTCGAAGCTGGACCAGTTTGCTCCCACCTGGGTTTACCCCTACCAGCCCCCAGCGTTCCTGCCTACGGCTGTCTGGTACGTTAGACTGCTAGACATACCTTCTGATGAAACTGAACAGTATGTAATGTATGTAATGTAATGGGTGGTAAGCATTTCCTCCATAAGCATATCCTTTTCTGATGTCGGTTTTCGTAAACCCTGCTCTAGGTTGTCTTAGGCATTCCCTCAATGTTAGATCTCCAGTAAGCTTTCCCTTCTTGCTGAAGGTCTTCGCAACCTTTTCCCGGCTGTGATAAATCTTTACTACTACTTCCTTCTTACAGGTCTTGGGAATGCATTTCCGCCCATAGGCCATTGTAAGCATTTTCTTTTGCCATGGACCTTCGGAAAGCTTTTCTTGTCATAAGTCTTCGTAAGCATTTCTATCCTGCTGTACCAAGGTCTTTGACCATGGATAGTGCTACCGCCAATGCTTTTCAGAAGTTGAAGATTTTGGCATTTGGTCCCGACGGTTATATATGTGAACGGTGGCTGAGTTGCATTTCAGTACGAAGACTGGGATACCTATAATATCAGGAACGAGAAGTTTCTTGACCTAAGATTAAGCTACTTGACGAATATAATTTTAAGGATTGAGGACCTTGATATTATTCTAAAGGTGTGATTCAGAACCTTCTTGACATAAGGCATTGTGAGAAGTACTGATGTGGCCCCTGAAGAAGGGACTATAGATAGTCCCGAAATGCATTGGACAATTACCATCTTTATCATCGAAAGGATATATCAACCAAATATTGTGTATATATATTTTTGAAAATATAATCATGTTAAAGAAACTGTTTTTGAATTAATTCATGAAAAAGGGATGTTATGAAAAGATTTTGATTAATTATGTTTTGTGAAAATAAGAACTGAAGATAATTAAGAAGTAAAAGTTTAAAACAAAAGTTTAAGTTTGCTAATCATTGTGAAGTAATCACACGAGTTGTGCATGTCTGAGTCTGGTAGGCAATTGAGCCAACTAGCCCCCCTTTACTATATGCTCAGAGTGTTTAGGTACACTCATTTAGGCATAGCACAATGATCATCGGAGAGTGTATAGTTTTGAGAAAAATTTAATAAATTGGTGTGCATAGATCACCCCACAGTAAGCCGCCTATGCAAAGGCACAAGTCGCAGTAAATACCTCATATTGCCTTCGATGCTGTTGCATAGCAACCGCAAATCTGTTTTGGCCGTGGTAGAAAAAATCAACTTCAAAGGGTAGTATATCTGTCTACCACTTCATCAACTTCACATGGTATACAGCACAACAGATATCAGGATAGCACTGAAAGGTTTTTTCCTGTTGTTCCTTCTCGCCTATTCTGAAGTGCATCTACTTCTCGGTGGCTTGTCATCCTGGTGTTGTAAAACATATTTTTATGTTCCTTGTTCAAATGCAGGGCACAAGCCGGAAAGTAAACACCCTAGTGACCCGTGTAATGGAGCCTCTTTCTAAATGGTGCAATTTGTTCAGTGACAAAATTTGTTCCAATGGGGAAGTCACGAATCGGAATGTAACCACTAGATGGTATCTTCTCTCTGTGACAAAGAGGGATGGAGTGATTTGAAAAGATAGAGTGCAAATTCTGAATTAAAGTGGAGACAGGACAAAATATGCACTGTAACATAAATGAGGCATTTTTTGTTATCAAACATTTTGTTGAATATAATTTCCCGGCGGCCTGCATTTTCTATTACGGTCTGCAGTAACAGGCATGTCTGTCTTTGCAATAATTGGTGATTGATTTTTGTTTTTCTTTGTTCTTTTGCCACAATGTCTTGTGCATCACATTGTTTCAAGGGTTAATTTCCTACAAAGTGTATTTCTTTAGATAATTTTTTTATGATGGCCAACCGGGTTCTTTTTGTAAAAAGCCCAAACAGCGATTCTCCCGCTTTTCTTTTTAAATGAGTATATAAATCCTTTACCGAGCACTGCTACAACCAACCACCTTCCGGTAGGCACTGCAAGCAGCTGGTTGCACATTGTTTCTTTCCATTCTTTTTTTTTTACCTCAATAGTAATACTTTCTCCGCCTATTTAATGCCTATTTTATTACTTACCTTTATCCCTTATTGACAGCCTGGTTACTCCCGTTTCTTTTTTCGCTTCCCTTCTTTCTTTTTTTCTTTCTCACCTTTTTATGCTATAACATTTGGGTTTTGTTATCTCTCTTTTTCTGTTTCTTACCAGGTATCCATACTTACCACTTTTGCCGCTTACTTCCCCTCTACTTTTCGATGCTTATTGCTAATTCCTGTTTTCTGATCCTATCCTACTCTATTTTTCTGCCTTTTCAAATTTCTGTTGTATATTTGACAATTAACTGTTTTTGTGGAGTTAAGCTTTCGGATATATAATGGGGACATTAACATTTTCAAGGTATTACCAGCAGAGCCTGCAAGCTAATATAGAATGTTTGATTCAACACGACAGCAAGCATTGCCAAGGTCAAATATAACTGGCTTTGCGTGCTGGTACAATGGTTATTTTGTTTTATTGCAAAAATAGGCAAGAAAAAGAACACATGCTGCCACCTAATTGTGGCCATAATATAAATAAAATGTAAAAACATTCACTGATGTGACAGTCTGATTAGTGATGTTTTTAACAGCTGTACCAATCATTTGACTAATTACTTTTGTGACGGCAACAAGACGAAAGCACCACTCAACAAAGCTCTCAAATTGTAGGCAATTAAAATGGCACTCACTTAAACACTCTATAACAGCAACTTAAACAAGCATTGGTAAAAAAAAGTAAAAGAAAAATGGTGCAGAGGTGCAATCACTGTTGCTGGTCACCTCAATCTGCATGCCAAGAATGTGCAGCTCTACAGAATGACGTGGGCACTGTTTTTTTTGTTTACCAATCCAGGATGGTGAACGCCACTTGGAATAGTAGATTAAAAAACAAATTGCATTTCTTTAGCACAAAATATAAAAAAGAATCGCAGAGTGGTGTGGCAATGCAGTAGCAGATGTGGGGAGGAGGGGAAAAGAAGCACATGAAGGCGAGCTCATCACACAGGCAGGCAGAGAAGCACACGATAGAGAAAATAACATCTAAAGTGGGAGAGTTTGGTTGGGGAGAAAGACACGAGTGAGCATGCAGCACACAACGACAGCGGAACATGGGTGGGGGAGAAGAACACGAAGAGCAAAATGGACCTCAACGGGGAGCAGAGGAAGATGGCGGGTAGAAGCACACAAGAGACACAGCAGCTTAGGAGGAAGAAACCAATAAAAAGTACTGGGGTTGTTTGTCAGGGGAGAAGCACAAGGGGAAGAGAGCATAAAAACAAATGCATTCCCCTGGAGTTCCTCACTGAAAAGCAAAAAATAGTTCGCTAAAACAAGCAGTAGAAGGATGCAAGTCAGCCAATTAAAAGAATGGTCATGGGGCTATGCCGGGGGAGGAAACAGCACAAGAAAAGGAAGGCTAGACACTGAATAAGATACAAGGAACTAAATCCAGTATTTGTAATGTGTGAACAATTACCCGAGGGCGTCAGGCGCTGGGGGCCGTCAGGAAGATTATAAAAGCTATTGTCCAGAGTCCCATGGTGCTGAGCTGACCTGCCGCCTTTGCAGGGAATCGAACCGTGAGACCCCGTGTTCAAGAGTCAGCCGCCCGGGCTGCTGTGCCACACCTCTTCCCTAGGAAAGAAGAGAGACAATAAAACAAAACCATGGTAAGCAGTGGATGGGCTGTAAGCTCACTGTACATTTTTTGGAAGCCCACAAGAAGTCTTTCACAACCAGATATTTTGCACTGTCGGAAAGGTGAGACCTAGGGCAAGCAAAATAAGTAGCAGTTATTTAAAAATAATAAAACATTTTTTAAAAAGCTTACTTGAACCAGGTCTGCCACTGGAGAGAAAGGAACTATTTGTAAGTGGATGTGAACATTGTGCACACGCGTTGTGCAGTCACTAAATGTTAGGAGAGCCAAATGAGTAAACTCCATTGCCCAGTGTTGCATGCAGTGGTGGGTAGAAGAAACATGGAGATGCCAATTTAACTGATCAGTGGATGGAAGGTGCTAGCCAAAAAAAAACCTATGTATGTTATGTGTTTTTTATGTGAACACAATAGTCTGACGTGACAGCTATAAAGGCTTCAAAGGCCAGATATCTAGAGTTTCTTGTATGATGGCTCAGGGGGTTGAGCTCACTCTGAAGGTTAGAACTTCTTTTAGGCCAACTCATCCTTGCCGTTTTCCAAAGTCGACAAAAAGAGTACCATGGAGTTGGGTATAATGACTCATTCAGGTGCTAAAAAGTCACTCAGTCCAGAAGGCCCGTGTTAAATGGCCCATATCTTTTTGTAAGAGCGGTCTGCTATGTGTTGTTTGGCGAATGAAATACTTGTATCTGGTGAAGTAATTAGTTACTTACCTGTAGCACCAGTTCTCCAGCATTGGCATCTTTCATATATTCACATCCTTGAATCATTCCCAGTTTTTAGGGTGGGAATCCCTAGTAACTTTAAATAGTAGTTAACAGTGTTAAATTGGCCGCAGGCCACAACAACAGTGTTTGTTTAATAGCCAATCCACCTCATTGAAAATAATAAGCAAATGAAGTTGAAATGCTAAGCTCTCTTGCTTCCTTTCGAGGCCAACATTGCTACTATTTCATAGCATAAAGGGTAATTAGAGTAAATAATAAACGAGCCTCTGGCAAAGGAGGAGGGAGGGGTCACATATGAACATATGAAAGATTCCAACACAGGAGAAGAAGAGTAACATGTAAGTAATTTCTTCTCCAGCATTGGATCTTCCATTTATTCAGATGCTTGAATCAAAATAGTAAAAAGAACAATTGATGGACAGAATGCAGAACAATGTCATACCTTCACTCCGGTTCAGAGATCTGGGCCTAAATCCATTGTTTTTTTGCTTACCGTGCCATTACAGTTTGGACCCAGCCATATACAAATCAGTCTTGACCCTGCACCCAATGAGAACAGTCCAGCCCGGACTGCCAGGCCAGGTCCTCTCTGGACTGGAAACAAGCATCCTAGGACCGGTTTCCGGGTTTCACCCCTCATCAGCCAGGATAGCTTGACTCCAGTGGCGTGGAGAGCTCAGGACCCACTTCTCGGCATACCCGTCCCACTCTGGTGACAAATGCAAAAAGAACAATTGATGGACAGAATGCAGAACAATGTCATATTTTCACCCCAGTACAGAGATCTGGGCCTAAATCCTTCGTTTTTTTGCTCACTGTGCCATTCCAGTTTGGACCCACCCCAGTTTTGGTGAAACCCCGAAACCGGTCCTAGGATGCTTGTTTCCGGTCCAGGGAGGACCTGGCTTGGCAGTTCGGGCTGGACTGTTCCCATGAGGCACAGGGTCAAGACTGATTTGGCCAGGTCTAAACTGGGGTAGCATGGTGAGCAAAAGAATGATGGATTTAACTCCGATCTCTTGACTGGGGGTGAATGTTTTGATTTAGTCTGCATTCCGTCCGTCCTTCAATTGTTTGTCTTTTGAATCAAAATAGTAAGCAGCACAGATCAATTATAACAAAGCGGGAAGCAGGCTCACCTTTAATGAAACCGGTTGCGGAGGACTGCCTGTCCCACTGCTGAATCTGCTGCTACATTCACATCCAGGCTGTAGTGTGCATGTTCCTCCACTGCATATGTCTTGAAAAGGCACACCAGCGTAAAGTGCTGCAATCATTGCCTCCCTCACTCTTCCCTGGAGTTGATTCTAAGCCTGGTAGTCGCAAAAGGTGACGCAGGCTGACCGCCAATCTGCTGTTCCCTGTTTGGATGGCTGAAAGACACAAAAAGTTGGTCAGAAGAGCAAAAGTCTTTTGTCTTGTCCATGGAAAACTTGATGTACCTGCACACATCAGGCGAGAACAATGACTTTTACTGAGCGCAGAATAACAAGGTCATTCAGGTAGAAGTCAGCAGGGACTTTAGGCAGGAATTTAGGATTGGTCGATAGGGTAACTTTGTCCTTCGGAAAGTGGAGAAATGGTTCTTACACAGTTAATGCTTGCATCTCTTCCACTCTGCATGTAAGCGCCAAGCCAAGCACGGTTTTCTAATAAATTAATTTTAGATGTACTCTGTAGAGTGATTCAAATTTAAGCAGCATGAGCTGGCTCATGAGAGTATTTAGCTCCTTAGGTAATGGTGGGCGCCGTACAGGAGGAAATGCTCTGGAAAGCCCTTTCACAAAATGCCTAATGACCCCCTGAGAATAGAGAAGTGGGATTTTCTTACGTTCTTCAAAACTGTGAAATTGCTGTGAGGTGGACTGCTGAGTATTTTAGACCATTTGTAGCTAGGCTTAGCAAATATGTAAGTATTTGGTGGAGCGCTGTAGTCACTAGATGAATCTGTTGGTTTTGCACTAGATACGAGAAATGCTTCCGTTTAGCATGATCAGTTTTCATAGTACCTGGCGCCCAGGCTTGTGCTAGGGTGTTTTTATATCCCGGGGTGAGGACCAAATGACCAAACTCTAGGTCGTCAGGTACCATGTTGTCACGCTCAATGACCAGAGGTTGTGGTGCAGTATCTCTCCATTGCCCCAGTAGAGGAGCTTGGGGTGCATCTTCAATAGAATTGATGGATGCACATACAGTTTCAGGATCTCCGTAAACCAGTACTGACTTGCAAGCCTTGGCACACAACTCCAGGATGTCAATATGGAGCTTCCTTTCTGTGTGTTAACATAGATATTTGCTTGACATCTCCTGCATTTGAGTACCCCAACCCTCCACTGAAGCATCAGTTGCGAGCAATTGTAGGACTGTTCAAGGCTGGACAGGAAGCCCTGCGTTGAGATATGCCAGGAACCGCAACCAAATGAATGCCTACTTTAGGTGTCTTGTGACTCGGACCTTATTGTCCCACGTTCTGGGAACTGGTTTCCACTGACCTAGCAGTTCTAGCTGAGTGGGTCTCATCCAGAGCTGGCAAAAGGGTATAAGACCTATGATGCCATCAGGCCCAGCAGACACCTGACCTGACAGTAGGCGACTATTTGGCAGAGATGGCCTTAGCCATTGATTGAGGTGCCAATTCATTAGTTTGTACCCCGAGGGAAAAGCCTTACCCAATTGCATGTCCAGTATCGCTGATTCAGAGCTTCCTTGCCTCTGAATGTGCGATAATGGACATGGAATTGAAGCTTTGTTTGTAGTTCCATAGAGGACTTGTCTGTGTTAAGTATCATTCCTAATTTGTGGAATAGAGTAATGCAGGCAGCCATAGAAGCCTTTGCCTCTTCCCTTGATAAGCCAGTTCAAGTATGAGTACACTTGATGACCTTGCTGTCTGAGCAAAGCAGCAACCGGCACTAGGCACTTTGTAAAAATCTGTAGTGGTGATTCAAGGTCAAAAGGGATAAAGGAGACATCGCAGGACAGTGGAAAGCTGTAGACCCACTGCGTCTGTGTGTTTGGAAGCGAGGCATGGACTTTTGTATGGATATGGAGGTCACAGTATTCCAGGCGAGGGGATGCCTGAAAAAACATCCTAAGATCTGGCAGAGATGGGCAGACTACCAAGGCTTGAATCTGGAGCCTATATGTACTGCTGAACAGCACCCGGATCCTGAAGTTCGGCAGTATGGCCGGGACCTGTGAGCAGACTGGTTCTTGTAAATTAGTCATGTATCAGACCTTGGGCACTACATTGGGCGGGGTGTGGGGCGCAGGAGGTATATTGTGCACCTCTTAATATTTTTCTTTCGCTGTTTTTCTTTTCTGCGCTTAATTTTGTTTATAAAGCTTTCACTGGGGATTAAGTCATACTGTCTATTATGTGACATGATGTACGCTTTTGGCCCAAGTGGTCATGCTTTGGCAAAAACTCAATAAAATCTGTTTTTGAAAAAAAATAGGATTAAGAGTTTGACCA
The DNA here is from genome assembly GCF_964261635.1 of Lissotriton helveticus. Classification (NCBI taxonomy): domain Eukaryota; kingdom Metazoa; phylum Chordata; class Amphibia; order Caudata; family Salamandridae; genus Lissotriton; species Lissotriton helveticus. Next base: position 1,124,229,821 of record NC_136071.1, read on the forward strand.
TTTTGATGCCAAGCTTTCTCTAACACAAGAAGCGCTGGCCAGTGACAGTGAGCTGAAAAGGCTCGCTTAACTCCTTCGCTGCGGCGGCTATTCCGCCGCAGCGCTAAGGGGGCTAGGGGGCTGCGCGGCGCTCACACGCTGGTGACGGAACCGCTCCGTCACCAGCCTCGGGTGAGCTGTGCTGATGACGGAGCGATTCCGTCATGGCCCCGTCCGCTCAATAGAACGTGACGTGCAGGCGCGAAATCAGCGCCCCGCAGGCTCGTCGGGCGGGCCATGACCGAACCGCTCCGTCATCAGCACAGCGCCACCGCGGCTAATGCCGGAGCGGTTCCGTCATCAGCATCGATGTGGTTAAGTAATATGCAAACATACGTTTCTGACACGTGATAATGCTCCCAATCATACAGCTAGCAGTATGTCAAGCGAGGGATGTGAGTGAAGTATGGCAGCAAATAACATAAACACAATTAGTTCTCTTGTATCTTTTACCTTGCATATCGCCAGATGCTAGAAGCAATAGGTGAAAGCTAAATTTTCAAAATTAGCTTTAAACTCACGTGTGTTTCTAGCTTCCGCTAACAAATCCAGACATTGCATAGCATTCACGGGGAAAGCAATGGAGGGAGGAGGTGGTTGCAAGCAGTAAGGGGCCCAAGAGCAAGAAACGATATGGAAGAACTGATGACGAGGGAAAACAAGAAAAAAAGTGCTATTGAGGGAGCAACAGGATGGGGGGTGGTTTGGAGGGGTTAGAGGGGGAGGGGAATAGTACCTCAATCACGTCGTAACTGACTAAGTTAATCAATCTGAGCTTGGTCTGTGCTCCACAGCAAGCATTGGAAGTGACGTTTCAGCTGGACTAGCCAATTATGAACAATGCAATGATGAGTCGCACAAGTAAGCAACTGGCGGGTTCCAAGCCCTTTTTGTACACAATAGTGTCTCTCAAGCGAGACGCATGCGCTAGCGTATGCTCTCGCAGGCTCAACCCTAAAAATGATTAATAATAATATTAATACCAGCATTTGTAAAGCGCGCAGCTACCTCAGGCGAGGTGTCCCGGCACTGGGGACGTCGGGAAGATTAAGCGAGCTCTTGCCCAGAGTCACAAGGTGCTGGGCTAGCCTGCCACCGGCGCCAGGGATTGAACCGTGAGTCCCCGTGTTCCAGAGTCAGCGCCCTGGTCGCTGCACCGCACCTCTTCCCATTAATAGAAATATCAAAATGTCTTAAGCATCAATAAATTAATATAAAAGGTCTCTTGTAGCCTGTGTCAGACAGCTCAAACAACATACTGATATCATAACATAAACTAGTTACTTTTCATCCAAATAAGAAATCATGTAGGTTTCCCCAATGAATAACATACTTAAAAATCAAGGCTGTAACCTCTGCGTTTAGACAAAACTTATGATCTGAAAAGCGATGCCTCTCTGTGCAAAGTGAAGATCTTCTTCCCTGTAAGGACGAAACACCAAAGTTGTAGGTTGCGCCATCCTGCATTACATTTTCACTTCTTTCCTGCCGGAACCTTTTGGAGTCTTCAGTCTTCGACAGTCCAGGGGCCACAAGCATGTCTACTTGCCAGCAGGGCACTGACTCACTGACTGATGTGGGTGGAACACATAGCACCATCTGCTCTATACCAAAGGCTGGAACCTTCCTTGCCCGGTAATGGGGATACTTCCTGCTTGATGCCAGTCTACCGAATATTGGGGATACAGCCTTGATACTGTACCCCATCTGTGTCTCCTAGAACAGGGCCTTCGGTTCTAGCTCTTGCATGTGCCTAATGATGTCTTATAAACCGAGATATTTGCCTGCTGTATTGATGCTCACCACTGGTGTCAGCCATGTGGCCATGACCACCCCTCCTCCGACGAGCCACTATCACTCTGTCTGAGCCCTTATGAGGACTAGTTTTTCCTCTGCAGCAAGGTTGAAATACATAAATACTTGCGCCAAACCTGCTCCCCAAGTGTGTCCTGGAATGTCCCTGCGAAAGTACTCTTTCCCGACTTAGAGGCCTTTGAATTCGGGCAATGTCAATCTCGATTAGGAGCTTGACCAGTGTCCTGCTCCTCAGAACTATACAAGTACTACCAGTGCCTAGTTTGTAAAGGAGAAGTGTCACAGTCCTAATGTTTGTTTAGAAGCCCGCAGCCTGCACAGTCAAAGAGATGGGCGCCAAATACAAAGGCTGTGTAGCCTTGATTCCACCTCATGCCTCTGTAATCCAGCACCAGATACTCCCTACACCCATCTCACTCTTGTAGGTTCGTTTTCATCTTAGATTTTTCTCTCTGTCACTGTTTTTCTGTCCTTATCTTCCTCCTTCTTTCCCCTTTGTTTTTCTCTCTTGCAAAGTTTGTTCAGAAAAAATAAGTGCTAGTCCCCAAACATTATTTCCGGTAGGCCCCACCTGCTTATAACCCCTCTTTGGTTAGTACTCTGGTCCAACCAGAAGACCTATTGGTGTCAAGGTGCTTTTTCGCAAGCGCTGACTTGCGTGGTGGCCGTTCTGTTTCCAGCACGGACCAAACTGAACGAGGATCTCTCCTGGGCTCAGGCCTGCATTCCTGACATTCTCTGCTGTCTGTGGTCCATCCGACTAGTGAACATCACACAAGTCTTGAAGCAAAAGCCAGCTGCCAACCATCCCAAGACCATGATGCTTCCCTGGTGAAGGACTAGCAGGGCCACAGTGGAACTCGCCAGCATCCCCAGCGACACATGTAGGTGAGAGGCCGGTGGGCAAACTTACTGCAGCAAGGAACTTTGCACATGCCATTGGCCTCCGGCAGCCTGTGCAGGCCTCCACTGGGTTCAAAAAAGCAAGGAGATGGATGGTTCCAAGAGAGTGAAATGTGGTTAGTTCAAAGGGTTCTCCTGTGTTCGAGGTTTGGGAGACAAGTCCAGTGATCGATGGTGACCAGGCGCTGTGTGAGCAGTGGGGAGTGACCATGGGCACAGAAAGCAGTCATGAACCGTGACAGAAGAAGGGCAGACAGAGAGATGGTGGGGAATGGGCAGAAGCAGGACATGGAGAAGTTGACTGAAAGGAGCAGGCATGCAATACAATTCAGGGGCCAACATCTCTAGTGAAGTGTGGTGGCTCAATGTCACAGGCTTCGCTTCTGACTCAGACTACCTATGGGCCACCAGTAGCTTCATTAGTACTCTCCATCATTGGCCACTCTCCCTGGCCTGCCCTCAAATTCTGGTGGGCTGAGGCGTGAGAGGTTACAGCAAGTGGATCAAGAATGAAATTGTCACCTGTGTTCGCCAGATGAAAGAGAAAGAACATATCAGACTGAGGGATTAAGGGAGCGACTTCCTAATGCATGCAGTCCTGCAGGTTATGTTTACAGTAGCTTAACAGTTTTATATTGGACGACTTGACAAGAAATGTAGTTTTATAGCCATGTAGAACCAGATTTAGAGGGTATAATATTTTGGTGAACTGATCTTATGGTGACTAGTTGACTGAACTTCCAAACTGAAGCTTTCTGGGAGGGGTGGACTTGGGCCTGCTTCTTCTGTCATTTTGTGTGGGAAATCCCTTATCGCTAGTGCAGATGAGTAATTCCAAAGTGCCGCGTGGACACTTGTTATATCCCTGCGTCGCCGTGCTCCCGCTTAGCCTAAATGAATGAGTGACACTGCTTTTGGTGAGTGTTGTGTCTGCCTTTCAAGGCTCCTGCCATGTGCCACATTTCATTTCCTTTGCTGCTGCAGCCCTGTTATTGTGTGAGCTCTCATCTGTCACTTGAGAAAACCCAGTTTGACATTTTGCAGTTAATAGGAGACGAAAGTAGGTCACAATTTGCCTACCAGTGCTCTATATTGTAAGTGAAACAGAATCCGCAGTTTAAAGCGACATCCCAGACTCCCTCATTATCACACAAACCTTCACTGGCTCTAATCTATGTTTTTTTTGTACGAGGATGGAGAACGGAAAGTGATAGAAGCGGTACTGTTTTTTTGTGTGGCAAATTTCACAGGCAGTTTTCCATCATTTTGGGCTTAAACCCCTTCCAAACATCCTTAACCTCGCACTTTCACCCAGGCATGATGCCCCAGGCTCGATCTCGCCAGCCCTGCAAGCCCTCTCCTTGCCAGTCAATAGTCAACAAACTCTTGTATTCAGACACTAGAATGTGTACGCTATTTCCAAATCGTCTTAAATTCTAAAATACACGAGTAGAAAAGACTGAGATCTTGATATTTGGTCAACTTGTAACCCACTTGTAACCCTTAGCCCTTGGTGGGACCAGCCACCATCAGTCCACCAATTCGACTACTAAGGGGCCCATTAGGATGGCGGGCGGACTTCCATCCGACCCCCACCCTAGCGGTGCTGGGACCGGCCGCCAGTGGTGCAGCAGTCCCGCACCGGCGATTAGGATGCAACTGCCACCGTGGCGGTGGCATCCTCCATTCCCAGCATTGTGGCGGGCGGTGTTGACAGCACCGCCTGCCACAATGCTGGGAATGCACTGCGTGCATTGTCATGCACAAGGTGACAGGCACCTCGAGGTGCCTGCCACCATGTCCATGACAATGAAGGGGGGGTACCATAGGTACCCCCCCATGTGCAACTCCCACCCCCCCAATACCATGAGCATTCCGCATGCCTTTCCGTGGTGGCAACGCCGCTACGGAAAGGCATGTTTCCGCCCCAATGCTAATATGGATGCCGGTGTCTAGCAGACACCGCCACCATATTAAACCTTTTACGCCCAGTCGATTTGTCGACCGGGCGGAGAAGCGGTGGACGGTCTTCCCGTCCCCCGCGATAACCCCTGCCATACTAATATGGCGGAGGTTAATGGGTGGTGGGCAGGGAAGGATGTAGGGCGGATCGCCACTGACCGCATGGCGATGGCGATCAGCCCTACATCCTAATGGACCCCTAAGTCTTTAAAAAGAACTAGGAGTACACATGAAAACATACCTCTCGTCGGTACCGCAAATCAGTAAAAAGACCGGATAGGTCAAAACACGTTGATAAAGCGAGATAATACAATAAACTAATCAATGAAATTACAGTTCTTGGAGTGCTGTGTTGTGTGTTTTGGAGGATTATGTACATATATATATCTACACACATACATAATCCTCCAAAACACACACACACACACATATACATATCTGAATAGTCGTCATCCAAAGAAAGCCTTCGCATAAAGTACCCAATGACGAAGAGCAGACCCTTGAGTTGCTGGTGCAAAGTGCTTAATTTATTTATGCCAGAGCGTCCGCCATGACACGTTTCGCCTCGAAAAGAAGCTTGATCACATGACATACTGCATGCCAAAAGGACAGACTTTTAAAGTGACAGTGCAATTACGTTGATTGTCAAGTTATAGACATAGACAAAATACTGTGCAAAAAACACAATGAAATAAATACATAAATATTGTTACATATTTCAAAAACGTCGAGGTAGTAGCATTATGGGGCACATTATAGAATATCCATGGATAAAAACATGTATAAAATTCATATTTATCCATATTGAACATGGTGGCAATAGTGAGAAAAAATAATCTCATATCGTCGACAATGTTGTTCTTTTTGACTATGAAAACAGAATAACCCCAATGCCACCGTCCCAAATTACAAAATGCCGCTAAGAAGTATGTGCCTCTATATCAAAAATTGCACAATCCCAAATTTAAGAATAACAACTGTCCTATGTACCATCCGGTTTCATACAGCCCCAGTGGGCAATGGCGATGATACACGTCTGCCCAATGATTTAAAGTGCAAAGTGCAAATGAAAATGTACAAAATACGCTGATAGTGCAAAAGACAAACAGATCATAAAAACATTCATAACTTAAATCACTGTACATCGCTCAGCCTCAATCTGTAGTTCACTTAAATCACAATCAATAATTCCATAATGTCAAATTGCCCGGACAAGCAATATCTTACTGATTAATCATTAAACGCATGTATACAGATCCTCCCTATCGTTTAATCCATTTGGATTTGTACTGTCCAATCCCAATATATATATATATATATATATATATATATATATATATATATATATATATATACATACATACAGGAAATGTCTCCTTTTTTTATGGTCACCCCAAGCTTTTCGTCCGATGCTGCTGTTTTTTGTTTTTTTTACTCCAACAATGCACTGAGGGCCACTAACCCGACCCCAGTGCCAATGTTAAATTGGCTGTGCCAAATTGGAAATGGCTAACTTACCTGTAGGTCCCTAATAAATGGCACCAATGGCATGTAAATTAGACTGGTACCCCTGGGCTTGCAGCACTAATTGTGCCTCCCTGGAGGTTCCCCCCAAGTAAAACAAGTCTCCAAGTCTGCCACTTCAGACAGTTAGAGCAGTTGTGCATTGCTAGCTCCGCTTTACCATTGAAAGTAATGGTAAATCCACCACATCCACTGGACATGTGTGTAAGTCAGCCCTCAGGCAGGCCTACCGAGCCCTAAAGGCATGGTGCAACATAAATAAAACAGACAGGACATGTACTTTCAATGTCCAGACAGTAAAACATGCAAAACTGCCTGGAAACTGGAAAGGCTTGGTCGCCCAATTGGCGAGTACAGTTGTGCTAACTCCTGAAAGGTGCAACCAAAGTAGGCACTCCAAAATATCAAACACCTCATTACATTAAGCCCTACTTGTATCTCAAGTTGAAGTTAATGTAACTTGTTGCAGTGTGCAGCTTTAGCAAAGCTGCCACTTTGTGACCTTTAAAACTCCTGTGCCCTTCTGGGCACACATGAAGCCTGCTCCACAAGGCAGCGTTCTGTCCTCCTGGAGAGCCATGCTAATGACTCTCAGGAAGAAGCATAATGAGGGATTGCACGAAGCTACTTGGGTGTTAGCCCTAAAGGTAGGCTTTAAAGATAAATCTTCATTTGAAGAGCAGATGTGTAGCACCAGGGGGTAGGGCTGACCCATTGTTGAGGTAGACAGGCTGGCACAGGAGAAAGAGAGGGGCAACAAGTTTCCAAACCATGTGGCCCTGAGGTAGCCAACCCGAGGTGGGTTAGAGAGGTCTGCACACTAAGAGAGGGGTCTCCTCATACTGGGATAGTCAGATGCCACACTCCACAGGAAGTGGCCACCAGGTGGGAGGGAACCTGGTAGCCCATTAGCTACCAACTGCATCCTGTCCTGAGTGCACTTTCGGAGCGTAAAGAGGGCACCGCTGGCACCCAGGCCTCAGATCTCGATCGACTTGGAAGAAGAACCAAAGAAGGACTTCCCTGCAGCACCGAGGGACTAGCAAAGCGGCTGTACCAATGAAGACCGCACCTGCTGCACCTGGTAGCTGGCGAAGAGAGGGACTGTGGTTGCTGTGTCATGCTAAAGGAGATGCCGCCTCCAGAGCCCAGTCAAGCCAAGATAACTCCAAGGGCCAGCTGACTGGCCTCCCAGCACAGGGAAACAGCTGAAGAAGAAGCCTGCTGGGGCAAGTTGGTAGCCCAAAGTCGTGTAGCCGCTACCACCGCCACCATGCAGCATCGAGAACCAAGACCCAATGCACAGAGTTGCACCCAAGTTTGTTTAGCCCGGGAATGTTGCTGGTACCCTCAGAAGGCAAATTACCACTCCACCCAAAGACCACTCCATAGGAATCCATTGCAACAGGGGTAAAGTGCCTTTAACTGCTGAAGGATTGCTTCTTCTGTGAAGGTAACTGTTCTGGAGGACCTTGCTGATCCCCCCTGACTACCTGACTATCTTCTTGCTGGAGTTAGTTGCCCCAAGTCCTTCTAACAAACCTCATTTACGCTTACCTAAGTTTTCCGTGAACAGTTTCTATCCAGTTTGTTGACTTTGCCAAGGCTTATTCGCTGTTAAGTGAAATTGCTTTGATTTAATATTGCTTGTAAAATCTATATCTGCAGAACCCTCCAGTGGATATTTATTTCCAATGTCCAAATTCTTTTAAATACAGTGTATTTTTTTTTAATGGTGTTGGATTTCTTGAGTGTTCTGTCGATTTCTTCTTCAATTGTTTTGGTGCTGTTTAAATGCTGTCCATGTGTTCCTCTGTATAGGCGTTTCTGCTCAGTGCCACAGCTACTCAGGATTGAGCTGAGGGTTTGACCGATGAAGCCCAAGGGTTCTAAAAGGGTTGGTAAGTGTATTACATCAAGGGATTGCACAACCACACCATATAATACACCTAATTTCCTTATATTCCATATATTCCACCAATAATCTGTGCCAGCATTATGCTAGGGTGGCCACTGTCTGTCTGTCCTATCTATCTATCTATCTATCTATCTATCTATCTATCTATCCATCCATCCATCCACACGTAAAAACAGCCGCGGGCCGTGGAGGGAGTTACGATGGGGCAGGGAGGCGGGGAGGGGGAGGGGCGGGGTGGAGGGAGCGAAAAACCGGCATATGGATAATTGCAGGTAAGTAAACAATTTATTTAATAAAACGAATTTCGTAGCGCGCACTGCATCGCATTTTGTGATGCAAGGCGCACTACCAAATTTGTTTTATTAATTAAATTGTTTACTTACCTGCAATTATCCAAATGCCGGTTTTTCGCTCCCTCCACCCCGCCCCTCCCCCTCCCCGCCTCCCTGCCCCACCGTAACTCCCTCCACGGCCCGCGGCTGCGTAAAAATCTTTTGACAAAAAAAGCAACCATAAAGCACGACGCCATTGATGCCCACAAGTTAACAAAGAATGCCAATAATATGCAAAGTGCAGCATTTTACTAGGGGTGGAAAGAGGAATGCCTGGAATCATAACTTGGATTGGCGATACGTTTCTAAGAATTACCGCCATGTGGCGGTGCCATAGCACTTTATCAGGGCGGGGTCCTGGCACAACACTCATATGCACGCACGCACAGACTTGCGCGTGCACACACACACTTTTCATGATAATGTTCATACTTCTGGTCACTCTCGGGGTGGAGGGTGGGAGTTCTCACAAATTGGAGAATCTCCAGAGGGATTATTTCACTGCTAGAATTATTAGCATAGACACGCTCAATTTTTTTTTTTTTTTACTTTTGTAATTCAGGTATCCGGCCTCATTCATCTGGTGATCGAGACGGAGGTCTGGAATAACTTTTGTAGGGACGAGAGTGGCCTGCAGACTGCAACAGTGCCAGGATACCCTCGTGGGTAATAGTGCACTTTACAAATACACATAACAGGCGTTTGCATTCGGAAATGCAGTAGTACTTGAGATGAGATTGGATCTTTCCAATGTAGTGGTAACAGTGAATTTTAGCATCACTAATACAGTGAATGCAAAATGGGGGTAGCTAGGAAATTGCAGGTTCCCATTTGTAATGTCAAGTTCTAAATATCTTTTCCACACATATTCTCAATGCTTTACTCTTGAGTACTGCTTGCCACGGTAGTAGGTGATCACAACACAGTATTCATAGGTGCTGTAATTCTTCTGTTCTTTTGGTTCGCATGTAGTCTTCTCTAGCCAACATGTGTTGTCATTTATGACTTCATCAGGGATCTACTAGTTTTACTGTAGCAATCCTACATTCATAGATTTGAAGTCTGTAAACATTGCAGGACATCCCATCTGTATATATGTCGATCAAAAGGTTTCACCTAATTATGTAGTCAACGAAGCATGCTTCAGTCTGGCTACACTTCCAAGTGAACCTCCGAATGGGTCTTAGGTGAAATCACATCTGACTCTGCACAGTGTGCTCTTGGTGTCCTCTTGGTAGTGTGGCCTGATTGAAGCACGCTTCATTGATTAGATAATCATTTAGAGATTGTAATCACTTACTTCTATGGCAAGCAGTACTCGAGGGTTTTAGACTCACAATTACAGTGAACACTATAGTGTAGGCCCCCCATAGCATCTTTGTGGCATGATTGGCTTCCTCTTTATTAGCGTTTGTTATTTGTCGAAAATTTCTTCCCAAGCAAGCACACATTCAATACGTGGTAAGACCTTGAAGGACACAGTTTCTTAAAACCAATACTGAACGGTTTGCCTGCACGTTCTCATCAAAAGAGATGATGTCCAAAGGGGAATATACCATCTGAACCAAATCCACTGGAAATGTCAAGCAAATAAACAAGAGCAAGAGGACTTTACACAGAGCACAAACAAAGCGGCGTCTACACAAAAGATGGAAGATGTTGGAAGACCATTTAGAGCAGATAAACAGAAGCTCCTAAAAAGGATATTGATCCAAAAGAAGCAGGTTGGAACCTATCATGAGAAAAGCAAGCTTGTAGAGCCATTATGATACTAGTGGGTCAGTCTGCTTTGCGCACGGCATAAGTCTTGTCAACACGGGTCATCTCTTAAAGGGGCTTTAGAGATGCTGTTCAGTGCCATAGTACTTGGTACCTGCGCCCCCAGATAAAGTGTTGTCTGTGGTTACTACAAGGCTACCCAATGGGTGCTCACTGATGTCCTCAAGAGTGATAACTGATCAGGCAATAAAGATGTTTGAAATCCGTATTCATAAACTGTGTTGCAAACAATGGATCTGAATAATGTAGCATTCGCATATTTGTTGGAGTACTCCTCTGAAAACTTGCAGGATGCAAAAAAAGCCATAATACGGTGTTCTTGTTCTGTCTTTTGCAGTATGCCCTTACTGCTTGATATTGTTCAGCATAAGGTCCATCAATTTTTCTTTTTGCATTGGTCACCCCGAGTGGGACGAGTATACCCAGTCATGGGTCAGTGCTCACCATGCCACGGGAGTCCAGCTAGCCTGGCTGAAGGGGGATGATACTCCGTAATCGGTCCCAGGATGCTTGTTTCCAGTCGAGATACGACTTGGCCTGGCAGTTCGGGCTGTATTTCTCCCATGGAGAGCAGGGTCAAGACTGAAGTGCTAATGGCTGGGTCTAAACTGGTATGTCATGGTGAGCAAAAAAACGATGGATTTAGGACCAGATCTCAGTACTGGGGGTGAATGTTTGGTATTGTTCAGCATTCCGTCCATCAGTTGTTCTTTTTGCATTAATATGCGGAAAAGCACACCTAAAAATACAAAGACAAACAGGGCCACTTGAAATTCTAGTTGCTGCCTTGTTTCTAAATGAATTTCTCATGTATACACCATGTTGCACCTCAACCACGTATGATGCATGATCTTGTAGTACACCCTCTTTTCAAACTACAGAGACCTTGTCAGCCGAGCACTGAATCATGTAATAGTCAGCGGCGCACTCGGGTATTGTCACACACATAATAAGAGACGGGACTACCCCCATTTAGTTATTAAGTGGCCGTAATTGAAAACGCCATAAGCTTTGGAAATATCTGGTGCAGTCAGTTGTCAACCTGAACATGTTAAACTCTAAGACATAACATTCTTACATTTGAAGTAATAAATGCACATGACAGATGTACATTTGAAGGATAAGTACATACAACAGATGTAATGCAAAATATAACAGCATGTACAGTTTGACATAACTTCATCTCATAACTTTATATATCAACATGGGCGAAAACAGCTGTCATACTTGCTCCAGCATGCCAACTTAAGTGCATACAATAAGAATAGTCAGATGATAGACTTCTTGACCGCATGAAAACATGAATAATATTTGATGCAAATAACCGCTCCGGGTCCTCCTTGATCAAACCTGATCCCAGCCCTCCCTGCAAATCATGATGTGAGAAACCCCGAGTAGAGCTATACGCTAAAGGACGCCATTAGGCCAGCCTTTACATTAAGCCAGCCCAAAAACCACATCAAAGTCAACTTAGAGTACTTTTAAATGTATTCCAAGCCCCCAAAGTTTGTCTCATGCTTGTTTTACCGTATTTCCAGCTTAGAAACACTCACTCCCCCAAGTTCTACATAATTTCAGGGATGGGTGGGAAACTGTCACTCTTGTGGGCACAGACCGAAGAGCAGAGAAAAAGAGGGGTGGCTTGGGGTAGTGTGGGTTTATAAGTCCTCTGCAGACCCCACCTAACACCTTCCCGTTGGGTGTCCCTTGGTACTCAGCATATCCCTCCTTCCTCATGGCCAACTCCACAAGAGGAAGGAGAGACCACTCTAGGGAATATGATACGGGCATCCTGTGTCCAACCCTGTGTCCAACCCTTGGTGCATGCTTATCCCTCACCTCCCCCCAACCCACCAACACCCCTGCAATTATTCTGGTTATGTGCTTCAGAACTCACTGCTGACAGTCATGTGCCAGTCCTTGGCCTATCGGCTGCCACGGATGCCAGTCTGAAATTGTACACAGGTCCCTCATCCTTCTCACTACCACCTCAATCACTCTTCCACAATGATGTTGTGAAATGTTTTCCCACAGTGGTGTAAGAGTTTTGAATCGTTACTTGACACCACTTCCAAACCCTGTCGAGCTTACCTCCTCCACACTCTACTACAAAGAAAATGCTAACTTCATTTGAATCTTTAACCGTGGTGATACCTTTTCATTCATCATAATAAGCATATAAAAACATACATTGAAGGAAAACCTGTTTAAAGCAATCACATTGCCTCAAACGAGCCCACTGTGTGACTAGAGCAGAAACAGGTGTTTTCTGATTTAGGTTTCCAGTGGGCCCAAAACAAAGGCCTGATTTTAAGAGGTATCAGTCCTCCTTTTGTTTGGGTATAATAATGGATGTGAGCCATTTGGAGCCTATCACACAGATGCCAAAGCACTGGAAGAAAACCAAATAGCACATGTTATCACTTCACAAGTACTTAAGAGAAACTATGATTTGGAGGCAGGTTTTAACTTTGTTCAACTTCCTAGAGATGTGCTTGCCCTGACAGAATGCACGATTTATCTGTCTGAATCAGTAATTACACAAATATTGATGTAAATGGCACCTTATTTGTATTTAACTCTTTTATAATGTCACTCTTCCCAATGTAGGGTGTCAGAGCTATTACATCACACACAGCAGCACAATAAATCATACATGTGTGTGAATCAATGTACAGGAAATGTTACATAAGACAGTGAGGGTTATAGCCTATAGGGTGTAGAACCCACATATCATCCATACTTGTAGATATTGTATGTTAAGACTAAACGGAAACACAAAGTCAAGATATGAAACCTAAAGCAGTGATTGTGGTTGTCTGTACTAATAAGGCTATTACTCCCCAATGGTACCCTTGTTTGCAATCTCAGAATAACAACAGGCAGAGAAACAAATCAATAAGGATCTAAACCCATACCTTACAGTTTTGCATACAGCTCGTTGATGCCAGTAAATAGAGCACTGTGCTATATCAGAAGGCTTGCAACTCACAAACTGGACTTATCAAAATGATCTCCCTGTCAAAAGCAGTAGCCCACTTACCCATCTAAATAAAAAACAAATCTATTGTATCCATCAGAATGTTATATACTGTGTGTGTGCTATGGTGATGTTTGTATCGCTGCTGATTGTTATGTACTATGTGTGTGTTTGCTGAGGAGATGCTTCGATCACTTCTGGGTGGGGGGCGGGTGGGGGTGTGTTAGGGATGCTTGAATCACTGCTGATTGTTATGTCCTGTGCGTGCACGTTGAGGAAATGCTTGTATGACTGCTGATTGTTAGGTACTGTGTCTATGTTGCAAAGATGCTTGGATTGCAGCCAATTGGTATGTTCATCATTGATCACAAAGGGATACATTTCTTCTTCATAAGAAGCTGTATTGTATAACAACTTTGACTCTGGAGTTTGGGAACCTTTTCTATTGCTCATTTTAGAAACATGCATAGATCTTCCTCTGGTTGAGCATGCACGTGCTGGTGGTCTTCCCTCTTTAGAGGTGAGGTTTCATAACCAGACAAACTCTTCCTGGTGAAAATCTAGCCAGAGGCCCATCCTGTGGAACACCTAATTTTCTTCCATTGATGCTTTCAGTGAGAGAAGATTATGCCCTATTGATCTTATTTAACCAGTATGGGGTTAAAAAAAGCAAGGTTTTAAGCTTTCTTGGAGGCTGACACACATTTGCTTAGCTGTGTTCCCATAACAACCTTACGATTACATTTTAACCCCTTCCACGCTCATGACGAGCTCAGCTCGTCATGAGTTACGCCTGTCGTACGCTCATGACGAGCTGAGCTCGTCATGAACCGCGGCTTTTCGCAAAAGTCAGCGCACAGCGGGAAAACCCGCAGCGCGCATGGTGTTAATTCTTGTGTGTGCTGAAAAAAACAGACGATTGTTCAATCTCAAAATATATTGGACATGGGTATGTTACAAAGTAAAAGCTGTTAAATATTTTTACGACAAATAAATCTGAATAGGACGACAAAACCAGACACGAAAACAAATATGCAGACGCGAAAACAAATATGCACTTTGCACATGTTCAGAGAGTGACAATAAATCTGCTGAAAACATAATACAAGCATCGTAAAAGAGTGCTCACTTATAGACAGTGGCCGCTCGCAGTGGGACTGCTGCGGGCGGAGGAGGGGCAGGTTGGGGGTGCGGGGGTAGTGGAGTCGGACATACGACGTCCACGAGTAAAGTAAGTAAATAAAACGATTTACCTTGTGCTCGCTGCAGCGCTGAGTTGGCGAAGCAGCAAGCACAAGGTAAACAGTTTTATTTACTTACTTTACTCTTGGATGTCGTATGTCCGACTCCACGTTTCCATAGGCTTGCATTTTTCCATGGATGAGCGAGAAGGAATGAAAAATGTTCATAGCTATCCTAGCGGAAAGTTTCAATTCTATTAAGGACTCAAAGGTGAGGATTATGCTTTACTTTCTTCACTTTTTATTCCGCAGCCATTTCATTGTAATTTAAACCAGAACCACATTTCCCATGAAACATTGGGAATTGGTTAAAATAAAGAATGGACAAATAGTCCAATAGTCAAAGTAGCCAATCCAGAGGCAGCGTCTGTATCATGGTCCTTCATCTCTGTCTTTAAGGCCTCTTTCGTTGAGCAAATCACACCATGGCCCTTTTCACACAAATCCTGTTTCCCATTTTCCATCCCTGGAAGAAGAGATGCAATTGTCGAGAGAGTACCAACCAATACGGTTATACAAAAGCAGAAGATATACAGTATAACTCTATTGAATCCGCAACACTCTACAAGCATCATGTCAATGAAAAAAGTAACTTGATACTTAGTAGTTATGGGAAGGGTTTCCCAGGTGAGTAATCCATGGGTGGGATAATTCTCGCCTTCAAGTCCTTAATAGAATTGGAACTTTCCCATACAATAGCTAGGAAACTTTTTATTCTCAGGACTAGAGGCAAGGATTATGATCGTTTAAAGCTTACTTACCACCAAATGAGCCATATCTAACAGTGGCTTGAAATAGAACCTCTTCCAGGTACAATCCGAGGACCAGTCGACCGTGTTCATAATATCTTCCAGGGGGAGGCCATCGCTCCTTGAGTGGAATGTGCACCAAATACCTTAAGATCCGCTCCAGCCTCTTGCATAACCCACCGTACCCAACAGAGTATGATTGGAGATAACACTTCTTTGTGCATTTTTCTGAGGACCAACAATGGACCACAAAGGGTCCGGCCAGAACTCCAAACAGTTCATGTGTAACCTCTGTTCTTGAAGAGACCACAACCGTCCTATGGAGAATCCGCCACACCATGTGCCCCAGCCTGACCTGCTGCCATGGACTCTATAATGAGGTCTGGAGTCAACCCAAAAATCGCTCTCCTGTTCCATGCTTCCATGTGGGAAAGTCACCAAAGGATCTCCTCTTGTACGTCCTCTGACAGGATGACCGACTAGGAATAAGTGAGTCACCTTCGCAGGTGTGCCTCCTTTTAATCGCTGACGGGCCAGGTAGTGCAGGGGTCCTGGAAATATAGCCTGGATGGACTACGATAAGAGGCCCATCAAGCAGGCAATCCACTGCAAGGAAACGTTTTGTCAGGCTAATGTTCTCCAATGCTTGTGTAGGATCTCAGTCGCTTTCTGCAAGGGAAGACTTAAGGTAACCTCTGTGTAATCTATAACAAAAGCCAGAAACACTAAGGGGATTAGGAGGGATTTCTGCTCGTTCACCACAAAGCCTAGACCTTCAAGCACGTTGACTGCCACATTCAACTGAGCCAACAATTGTAGGGGTCCTATGCCAGGAGGAGCATGTCGTAGAGGTAAATCCCCTGTGCCCGGAGGTGTTGCAGGTGGGAGTGTGTCCC
The DNA here is from genome assembly GCF_964261635.1 of Lissotriton helveticus. Classification (NCBI taxonomy): domain Eukaryota; kingdom Metazoa; phylum Chordata; class Amphibia; order Caudata; family Salamandridae; genus Lissotriton; species Lissotriton helveticus. Next base: position 1,124,245,959 of record NC_136071.1, read on the forward strand.
CAAGTGGCTCAGCCAGCTTCAACTACTATACGGACTCCTGGGGCATCATGAACAAACAACAACACATGCTACCGGGCCTTTGTAGCAAGTCATTTGAGTACCTTTGTATGCCTGTGCAGACCCCAAACAGAAGCAGCGTCACTCTCCAGGGGCAGCAGAGGCTCAGGGAGGCGGTGTGCGATTCTGGCTCTTATCAGACAGGAAATCCAAAATCGCACAACGCCAACCATAGAAAAATGTCACTACCACAGCGCCACATAGTGGAGAGAGGAATGTAGTATATGGTCATGTCGGAACGTCAAAGCGGACCTGCGACCCTTAAAAAATACACACTGTACCTAGAAAGACACTTAAGCAACTGTGAGGAGAAAAGCAATGCGACTGATCTGGGCTGCAAACAGCAAAGAAAGAAACACTAAGGACAGAGGTAAAGAACTATGATATAGATGCTGCCTCAGAAATGGCCACTTTGACTGTTACTGTTTGCCCATTCTTTGTTTTTACCAATTCCCAATGTTTCATGGGAAATGTGGTTCTGGTTTAAGTTACAATGAAATGACTGCTGAATAAAAAGAGAAGAAAGTAAAGCATTATCTTCGCCTCCAGTCTTGACACAGAATCTTGCTACACTTTTCATTTAATGTATCTTTTTTGCACTTTCACCTGACATTCCTCAGACGTAAAGAATTGTTTTTCAATACTTCAACATGGACTTTAACTGGGAAGCCGAACTGTTGACCCTAGTTCTTGGAAAACTACTTTTATGAACCTCTTTTTGTGAACTAGGCTGTGTGCCCAGAACAGAACAATTGCCATTACATCCACTGGGAAAATATTCCAAAGTATCTACTTCTGTACCTTGTGAGCGGACAATGGTCACATGTGACACAGACCATAGTGGGGTGACAACTGATATCACCTCTGGACATCAAAAACATATTTTTACCGTACATTTGGGAGGAGAGGGCAATTGCTGATTTTTTCTGTCTAATCTCTTTGCTTATGCTGAGAGGTACTCCCTGAACCTTCGTCTGACGATATTGGTGGCAGGAACCTCCTTGCTAAGCAAACTTCCCATGGACTCCATGGCTGAACAATAGGTTTCCAAACTGCCTTGTAAGATTATCTTTTGTCTGATTTTCTACGTGTAGTTCTTTCTACAGAGACTGTGCATATAAAACTCTTATTCTAATGCATAACCGAGATAGTCATAGATTATTTTCAGAACATCAAATTCTTCTATTATTCTGCGCAGCCACTGCAGCAATATTGGTGTGTATAATCTTATCCCGGTTGAACTTCTTCTGGAGGTTGGGCCTTCCCGTTGCTATTCATACATTTACATTGTTGAGAGAAGTATATCTGAATTGATTTCTAATCTGTGAGTTGGTACTTGGTTATTGGTCCTAGTTGGGTAGTCAACAGGATACCATTAAGTTGGGTAACACTAAACATCTGTTGTTCAGCGCCTTGATACCCTTGGGTGATACGTGCGCATTACAAATACACATGTTATGTCAAATACTGTGAGATGTCACTTTGGCGAATCCTCGTCTATGTAGACTCTCTGTCACCAGCTGCCGTAGTGTAAAAGAATAATTAAAAGGTGCCAAGAGATGCCTTAAGGTTTCATTGGAGCACGCTAGAGTACTCAGGGAATGCAGCTGTTCGTATATTGATGGCACAGAATCTATTAACAGGTTTTGACATATACAGAGATATGAAAGAACAGGAGCGAGCAGGAGTTACAAGTTGGACATTGTTCACTTTTTACTCGTTTTAGCATTTTTCTTTTTTTGTATTTTGTTTGTGTTTATCATAGCTGGGTGTTTGGTTCCTCTTCCTTTCAGGCCTTGCACTACAACAGTATTTTCTGAAGAAGGGTATGCCCTTTCGGATATGCGCATGCGTGGTTAGGTCCCTGCTTTAAGGATGTAGAGCCCAGTTAGAGGGCTGTGTTGGTGGTGATAAAGAAGTCTGCTTTTTTAATACCGTTATGCGAGAGCACCTAAATAATGTATGTGCCAAGGACTATAAATAACAATATTACCTATGGATACAAATATACTAGGGAGTGCTATGCGTTTATGATATATAACCTGTCATAACAAGAATATATCTCTCAATATATATAAACAACCTTTAGAAACTAAAAGCACAGGGGAATCTTAACCTCCGGTCTTTTACTTCTGCTGCTCTGCAACGTCAGTTAATAAAAAATAAAAAAATAAAAAGGAATTGAAGCATTGCTCGAGATTAGTTTTATTTTACAGACTGTTTTTTATGTCGCACTCATGGTGTACAGCATCGAAGACCCATTTAGTGAAATGAGCCATAAAGGGAGATAAAAGTAGCTTATTATAAATGTAATAGTTGTCTACGCTCATCGATTAAGAGACATCAAAGAGGCCTGAATGAGGGCATGCCTCTCGATGCAATTCAGTGTGCGCAGAGAGTTGGGACCCCCCCGCCTCCCTCCACTCCCTGCAGCCGCTCCTTAGCTTTGAAGCTGCTGCTCAGTTTAGTCCTGACCCAGCACATTTGACTTTGCTGTGTAAAATGATGAATAATGCACAGGATTCGCTGAAAGCTCTTCTTTGCCCGGGCTTTGTACGCAGGGTATCGCATGCCTTTTTGACTGTAGAGCCCCATTAAAACACTTCCGTTTTCCTCAGGAGCAGGGTGGTTTGGTCGGTGAAGTACTTGCCACAACTCCAGGTCTTCAGTGCTGTTCAAGTGTTCACCAGAAACACCAAAGGTGACCGGAGGAGTTTTAGAAGGAAAAGAACTTTGGCAGTGGTACCCTATAGAACACAGCACCTGACCCACTATCCCTCTTGTTATGTCTATACACCGGGGATACCCAAATGTCTGTGTGCACACTAAAAACGCACCCACTGCCACAATGAAATCCAGTACAGGAATGTTACAAATAAAACAATAGCAAAGGCGCTCCACAATACAAGGAAAAATATTTAATCCGTGTCCAGAGTGTATTCTTCAAAAAATCTTCTTTTATTTAGACAGGGTTAAAAATAACGATCTTGATTAATTACACAGCCGACGCATTTTGTCCATAAACAGGGACTTCTTCAGGGCTTAACTGGTTGATATGCCATACGATGCTGTAGTCTAGCCAAATTATATGAGGTGACTGGTATGGTAGGGTCCTTCTTCCGTATTTAGGGGAAACATCATTAACACGCGATGCTGTTACATCGCGGTCGTTACAACGACCACGATGTAACCACCCTTCGCCATTACAACGCAAGTCTTTACATTGAATTGTGCTAGATGGCGTGCTAACATTAGAAATAGTGTAGTTTACTATCCCAACACCTTCCCTACTGTTAAGGGGACTGGAGATGGAATAGTAAATTACACTTTTATAATGTTAGCACGCCATCTAGCGCAAGTCGATGTAAAGACTTGCCTTGTAATGGCTTGGCGTGATAACATCGCAGTCGTTGTAATGACCGCGATGTAACAGCATCCGTTGTACTAACACGCGTTGGAACGTCATACATTCCGTATTTAGTAGACCCTTGAAGAACAAAACATCTATGTTAAGCCAAAAAGGAGATGAGGGTCAGTTGAGTTGAAACATCTAAGCCACATGTCGTATTATCATTATACAGAAGGTTAGTTACGCTTGTTGAATGACCTTTAATATGGGTGGGATGTACAAGCTAAGGATCAGGTCGTGACAAATCTGGTTCCTCACAAGATAATGAAGTCCAAGAGAAATGGCTGTATGCCATAGCCGGCCTCAACGAGCCGGGCAATGTGTTAAAAAGCATCTCCCGTAGATTCCTTTCAGAATGGACTGACGGAAGGAATGCTTGCAATAAGTCTAACCAATGACAATCGCTCGGGTACTATCCTCATGGGAAGAGTCCAGCCCGAACTGCCAAGCCAGGTCCTCCCTGGACAGGAAACAAGCATCCTGGGACCGGTTTCGGGGCATTACCCCTCAAAAGCCAGGCTGGACTGCCCCCATGAGAAACATGGTCAAGAAGGATTTGCATTTGGCAGGGTCCAAACTGGGGTGGCTTGGTGAGCAAAAGAACGATGGATTGATTACACCCAGATCTATGTGACTGGGGGGTGAATATTTGTATTGTCCAGCATTCTGTCCATCATCTGTTCCTTTTGATTTTGTCGCCCTAAGTGGTAAGTGTACGCCCAGATGTGGGCCCGTGCTCATTGCGCCACCGATTCAAGCTAGCCTGGCTGATGAGGTCATGCCCTGAAACTGGTCCCAGGATGCTTGTTTAGGGAGGACCTGGCTAGGCAGTTCGGCTGGACTGTTCCAGTGAGGAACAGGCTCAAGGCGGATTTTCATATGGCTGGGTTCAAACTGGGGTGGCGTGGTGAGCAAAAGAACGATTGATTAAACCCAGATCTTTTTGACTGGGGTGAATGTTTGCATGGTTCAGCATTACGTCCATCATTTGTTGATTTTCCTTTTAGAAAGTTGACATTTTCTTGTCCTAACCATTTGTGTCTGTAACCTGTCTCCTGAGTCACATTACTACGTGTATTTGACAGTTGGTCTCTGTGTAGTGCTTCCAGACAGTGAGACAAAGGGGTAATAGGTGTTGGCAGGATGGGCCATCTCTGGCTTGATAGGGTGAGGGAGGAGCTGTCACTTACAACAATTGTACTTCACAAAGCGTCTGACTGAGTACACTCACAAAGGGTTTGACACTAGTCTTTTGTGTCCCCATACAAGCTGGGGCCAAGACAGAGAGGGAGGACATTCCCAGCACCTCTGGAGGGGGAAAACCTCCAGAACCTTCTCCTACTTCAAAGCTGGCACCAGGTGTAAATATTGGACCCTCAGACTCAACTCTTCAGTGCACCTCTGGAAAACTCAGAAAGGCTGCTGTGCTGCTATACAAGAAGGACTGCTACTCTGTTGCCCTGCTGCTTGAGTGAGGACTGGATCTGCGTCGCGTCTTGACTCCAGGACCACCAGAATGACTAAGAGCTAGTTGGCTGGCCTCCTGATCAGAGCCTTAGGGACTGAAAAGACTCCAACGTCCTTGAACCCTGCATCTGGACTCTGTCTGCTGTGAGTCCTACCCCCTAAGTGGTACCACTCAATTCCTGGAACGTTGGTTGTGGGCCTAAAGGTGCTCCGACAGCCCAGCTTAGGTCCTTTGAGCAGAACTGATGCAACTCCTTAACAGCTGCTTCGGAACCACTGCTGTGTAAAACATCCGTTATGCAGGACCTCGTATCGTAGCCCCAGCTCTTGGAACAACCTCTGCACAATGTACCCGCAACGTAGGCCTTCGCATTGCAAGCCCCTCTATGAGGATATCCTCAGTGACGACACAGGACATTGCATAGCAGCCCAGCAGCTTCCTTGGAACCGCTGCTGCGCGACACATCCTCGATACGGGGCCTGGCAATGCCCCGCAAAACAGGATTTAAAGTACTTTGTTCAGTGGGCCTAACTTGGTCCCTGTATTCGGCCTATGCTCCATCGTGGTCGGACTGACCATGTGACCTTGTTCCGGTCCAGCACGACCAGATAACCACAGTTGGCGGTTTGTGCTTCTAGCAACTATTTTTACTTCAATCTTTAAAATTGCAGATCTCTGTTTCTACGAATTGGATTTTTTTTGTTTTGATCTCAAATATTGTATGAAATGTAACTCTATTTTTCATGTGCATGATGCCCGTTACAGGTTTGTTTGAACTTGCTTTAGATTAGACATTTTCCATCATTTAGTAAGCTTCCCCAGTGTAAATGATTGATCTGAAACTTTCATTAAATGTCCCTGTGATAACACTTACCATATCGTCTTTTTTTGCAAATTTTACAAGTATCTGAGGAAGAGTTTAATATTACTTATGTTGAGAGAATTAAATTTTGCACAATGTCGCCCAGCTTATTTGTTTCTGAAAACCTTGTAATACGTCATGTTACTTATGGGCAGTGATTCTGCTTAGGGAATCCTTGTTTACCCAAAATGTTCCTGCTATTTTAAGATGAATTTATGCACTTTGCACTACTTGCACAGTTGACCACAATGTAACCTTTGCTGGTTTTTTTAAATGTATTTATGCATGTCTGCTTTTAACTTGTTAATGATATTGTATCATGTTTTGTATGCTTTTAGGATTTTAACACAAAAAAATGGAATAAAGATTATTTTGACTTTGACCAAATAGGTGTGAGGTTTCTTTTGTGTTGTGTTTTCACTTTATTTCTGTTTGAAGTGCTGAAAAAATCCTTTACAGTTTGTCTCTAAGTTAAGCCTGACCGCTCTGTGCCCAGCTACCAGAGGATTGAACACAGGTTAATTTGGGGTTCGCCTATATTTCACCCTGACAGAGATTGTGATTGCTGCTTGATTGGGTTTCACCCCCCCAACCAGTAACCCAATTTCCTACACTAGGAAAATCATTTATGGTCGTGTTTCAGCTTAAAGGTGTTTGCTATCTCATTATTGTTTCAAGAATTTATTAAATAACCTGAATGAGAATTTAGCTATTTTATATTGCCCGGTTTTTCCTCATACAGAATGATGTGGTCTCAGTAGTTTTCTCATGAAATGCAAGATACTAGAGGAATTGCTAATCTTTCATCTAATGTACAGAGCATCACTAATGGACTATTGACGGATGGGAGGCATCTTGGCAAGGGCTACTGTCCTTCGAAAATGGGCAGCTGAGTTTACATCCTTCCTTTGCCCTCTCTCCCTGTATAATCACCGAGGCAGCGGACTCTCTTCCCTGCCTGATTGATGCTTCAGTTTCTGTTGGGGCTGAAGCAGTTTAAGAGTTTCTACAATAGCTGAAAAAGAAGTCCACATCAAACTGAAATGGGGTTTGTTAATTTATTTATTGTTCTCACTTGTAAAGACTCCTAAAAGCTAGCAACATGGTTCTCATTTTTCTTGAAACAGGTTTATGATTCAGTCAACTTTGGTCTGATTGGATAGTGGTGCAATGTTATTTCTCATTATGGTACCCTGTTTTTCTGATAGCATCCTTCCCTATTAATACCCTGTTGGTTATGGCATGCTAGGATTAGTCTGCATCTCGGTCCTTTGTGGTTCACCATATCATGCTGCACTGTTATCCTGTCTCAGTTGCATTTGCAGGGTTGTTTCAATGAAGGTCAGCACCCATCCAAGCCCATTCAGGTTTCCTTATTTCCCTTTCTGTTAGAAGCAATTAGCATTTAAATTGGGATTAACATGGATCCTGATGCTAGTTTAGAGTCACTCAACTACAATGTATTGTCTGGCCAATCAGAATGAGTGGAATTATCTTCTGTTTGAAGACGCTTTACGAGCTTTACTCAAGTTTTTAAAGGCTAGATCACAGTGGTGTCCACTGGATGGATTGCATCATAATATATGAGAGATTATTCTGGCATAGATCAAACAGTTGGAAAGAACTATTCTCTTCAGAAAAGTTCCTGTTGTCAGTTTTGTTATTTACAAAGAAGAGGGTTATTTCACTATTTGGTTCTCTTCATGGTGGGATTATGAACTTTTAAGGCACATTAACATAAATTAGTTTATTCTTTTTCTAGGATATTTCAAGGCTGTTCCAAATCTTGAGGATTTCTTTAATTGACTCAACTTTCTAAAGGATTGAATTTTGGGCAGACACAGCTACACTCAAATGCCTTTGTTTTAGTCTGATATAGGGGGGCTTGACATTTCACACACTCTCCTGAGATATGCCTTACCTCATTTACTTCAAATGCTTACCCCAGGGTATTAGGGATATGAAGATCACTACTAGATGATTCACACTTTAGAGAAGCATACAATGACCCAAGCATCCGATCACCCTTGAACTTCCTTCCTTGCCGTAAGGGTGTGTATGTATTAATACTACAGTTCTTGACAGGTGTTTTCAAGCTTAGTCTATCTGCGAAAAAACTTTGATTGCAATGAGGCTTCTTCAAGATTAAGATCTGCAGAGTGGCTTTTGTTTTCTTAAGATTTTAAATATTTTTCCCTTATGAGAATTTGTTTCCTTGAGGCTACTTTTCTTCTTATAGTGGCTATTGGTGACAATTACAAGCCGTAGGGGATTCTCTCTATCCATAGGGGATTCTCTCTAGCAAACTACAAGGACATTCTTTTTCTTTAGTGTATTAGTTCTAGTTCCCTGATTGGTATCATCCATATATACTTTTGGTGAGATAATTGTTTAGAGCATGCATCCATGCTTTAGGATATTTACTAGTAAGATGAAGTAGAGTTAGATTCAGCGTTGAGTCCCTTTATTAACTCTTCCATTCTTATTGTTGGAAGGCTGTCCTTTCTTTGTGTTTATCCTTGCTCTAAATTTGCTCCTTTGGAAGGTGTTTTGAGTTTGCAGGCTGCCTAAGTAGTTGGTATTGATTCAGTCATCTCTTTGGACAGTTAAGCCAGTTAGCGAGAGTGCCCTAGATAACAAGCATTGGGGAAGCCAATAGATCTCACCTACCATTGACAGTTGTTAGTCGAAAGTTCAGCCTCGTCAGTGCTTGTTGCTGAACAGCATTGCGAAGAAAAGTGGCTGGCCTCAGCGGTACAATTAGTTAAATTCATGCCTGCACATTTATTTTTACTTTTAATTTACCTACCCAAGATGGCGGTATTCTAACTCAGAGCAGCCATGGTGCAGGTAAGAGCGGTGGGGCAATATGGGGGGAATTCAACAGATGAGAACAAGGGAAAATTAAATATTTATTTAATTTTCCCTCGTTGTCGTATGTCGAAATCCCCCCTCCCCCACCCAGCCCAACCTCTCTCTCCTGTATGGCCCGCGGCTGCCTAGAGTGGTAAATTATAAAATCAAAAGTGTGTTAAAGCACATTATCTAGAAAAGCGCCCTGCCCCACCCAGTAGTAAACTGTTGCTGCCAGGCCCCCTAGAAAAAAATGGGCCGGGATGTGGGGCCAGCAACAGAATGATGCTGAGTGACACGGAGGCACAGTGAACAGGGATGGACAAGGAGCATGGTATGTGGGGAAAACGGAAAAAATAGGAGGAAAAAAAGCTGATCGACATGTGGAGGGCTGGGGGAAGCAGCAGATGAACTGTGGCAGAAGCAACTGGAAAAGCTCTGGATCTCAGTAAGAGGGGATGTGAAGAGAAATAAAGCACACAGGGAGAGAAAAAATTACGTATGCCAGTCATTCTGTCAAGAGGATGGGAAAGAAGCTATGCTCCAGGTATGGGAGGTATGGGTCCAGGTGAGGGACAAATCCAAGATATGGAAGGCAAGTCATCAAATAAGCAGCGACTTTAGCTCTTTCAACAACAGACAGAAGAGGCCTAATAAAAAATCAAAAAACATACTGACACAGTATTGTACCTTCCTAGCACTGTAAATATCCCAAGCAACTCATGACACTGAAAGCTTGAACCAGGCTTGAACCAGTAGCCTGGATCTGGCTGAGCTCGAAGTCCTGTTGGAACCTCGCTCGAGCCCATAAGTAGCCGAACTTTCATGTGACTTCTGCCGGCCTGCCACCTTCCCTTTACCCAGGACAGTGCCTTACAGTCGGAGCTGCAGACAGTGGGACCAGGTTTGAGTCTCGATGTCGGCTCTACATTCTGTGCAAAATCACTTAATCTCCCAGTACTTATGAACAATGCGTGTGGCCAGGTGTAATGTAACTGGTGCTCATGTAACGTGCTCCAATGCCTTTGGATTTGCAATATGTTTATTACTAAGAGGTGTAAACAAAGCCTTTTAAGGAAAGACCAAGAGATACCCATTTACTGGCTCACCTTAAGCACTGCCCATTTAGGGACTGACTCGTACAAAGCGAAACCAGAAAACCTGATTAAATCGCAGCTTCCCTGCTTACATTTTGTGATATTAGGCAAACATTTTATTTAACCAAAACTTTTTTTCTTCATTATCTCGCATGAAAGCACTTTCATATATGTGAGTTCAGAATTCCAGATGAACAACACTATAACTTCCCAGTGCAGTGCTATAATGTGCTCTATTAATGTCAAAGCTTCAACAAGTTAAAGAAGTACACTTTTGTGAATTTAAAAAGACTAACGTATTTTACGTGGGGTTTGTTGTAAGAGTTACATAGCGAGTACGTTCAGGGCTCGGCTCATGCACGGGCTGTAAGGTCCGAGCCAGGCCCTTGACTCGGTTCTGGCTCGGCCTTCCCTGTTCATTTGTTGGCTCGCCCATCTATACTTCTGGGGCTCATCTGAGCTATTTCAGAAGGATGAAGGACTCGGTTGATTATGTCGGCCTTAAATTCTGTGACGTGCAGGTTTCACACAGATTTCTGCAGCAGTAATCTGTGTGAAACCTGCACGTCACAGATTTAAAGACCGACATAGTCAACCGAGTCCTTCCTCCTAATGAAATAGCTAAAAGAATGCCTATTTTTAAAGTGAATTGCAGATTATAAAGCATTGCGTTATTCAACGATTTTCCAGCACAAATGTTTTATCCACCTTAACGCAACATGCCATGTGATTCATCTAACCCAGTAGCCACATCATCCAATATTTCATTGCCAATCCAGGGCTGCCTGGAGGTTTTACATGGTCAGCCGTGAGTTGGGAATGCTTAGAACTGCGCGTTTCTCTGGGTGTTAGCCTCCGAATTGGCTGATGAATCTGAGCCCAGTTGCTGTAGGGGTGCTGCCTTGTCTGATCCCATATGCGCATCGCCCTTTCCCCTACAATACGTGCTCGGGCAGCAACATATGCAAACTGTTTGAAATGAAATCAACCCATGGGCATTGTTTGCTTTCTAAAGTGTCTTTTCCTGCTGAAAGGCAGAATGCTTGTGGGTTTGAAGGAGACTGTCAGTCTTTCTCCCCTGACCAGGGGAGAGCGAGGGGGCTCCCACGGCTTCCCTTTCAATCTCCTCGCAACCTTTGCTTGGAGGCTGAATAATAGGAAGTGAAGCTGCCACCAGCACTTCCTCCCCCACGGCCTTTGACCTGGCCATTCCGTCCAAGGTCCTATTGGCATATGGATGCCACTGCAGCGGCTGCCCTCTGCCTCAGGCGGGGACTGCAGTCCTCGATGGGAGACTGGCTCAGCACATACGAGCCCGCAGCATTTAAAAAGATTTAGTCAGCAGGCTTTTGCTTTAATCCAAGCCCTCTTTTGTCAGCAGAAGAAGGCGGAGTAAATTCACTGGATGTGACATGATTTCTTAAGCATATCACTGATTCTATGAAATGCGAAACACTCGAATTTTTATAGATTTATTGTAGGAGTTTATGCACAACTAAACCGTCTCTTGGCACTTGCAGGATGAGCTACTTCCGTTTAGTATCTTTTGACATGCGTCGTACAGCTGTGGCAGCTATAGGAAGTTTAGCAGTGAGACCTCTTCGAGTACTGGGTCATCCTTGGTTGGTACTCTCGTTCACCAATGGGGATGTCACGTAATCGGAAACTTCCTACGCTCTGTGGCAGATATAGGACGTTTAGCAATGAGACCTCTTTGATGGCTGGGGCATCCTTGGTTGGTATGGTCATTCACCTCTGGGGTTCTCAAGTAATCGAGAACTCCCTACGCGCTGTGAAGGATATATATGAAGTTTAGCAGTGAGACCTCTTCGAGTACTGGGTCCTCCTTGGTTGGTACTGACATTCACCACTGGGGTTCTCAAGTAATCGACACCTTCCTGGGTGTACTTGGTCCTGCGTGAGCCTGACTTAGACTTTATCACAAAAATTACGGATATCCAGGATGCCTATTAGAAGCCATAATGCTCCTGTAAGAAAGCGGACGGGATATTCAACACGTTTATTTCTGCCTGGTACTGGATGTCGGTTCACACCCACATGTGGCCCCCAGGGTGGCATCAAATCTTTGGAACAGTGTTTTAGGTGGCTAGAGAACTGAGATTTATGACTTAGAGTATCTTGCGTCTTTAACTAGTGATCTCATGAGAAATGTAAGGGCAAGAAAGAAGGCAAAAATGGTTCTGGAATCAAGATAACCAGCCTTAGCCAACGGGTGTCTCTCTCTCGACCTGGAAAGGGGTGACACCAGCTTCCACACAGTCTGGGAATGGGGCAGAGAGGGCCTTGCCAATGCAAGCTCAACTCCCCCATCACCTTCACTTGCATGTCCTCAGCCCTAGTGATCAAAGGAGATCTAAAGTTCAGGTCGGGTCGGCAGGGCTGCAAGCTTCTGACGGTGCACTGCTCTGCCTAGTGGAGCAGTTTGAAATCAAAAGGCTTTAACTGTGGCACCGTATTACCACTTACAACGCAAGAATTACAATGTTACCTAATTTCACAGGCATGATGCTACAAGAAGCTCATTCAAGTGAAGCAATACTTAAACAATGAAATGTACTTTCTGCCAACAAACTGAACCTGTATAAACTGTAGGACCTTAGACCACGAATCTACTTAAAGTCATTTCTTGAACTCAGGTGCTGCTTGCAAGGTACCTACCTTACACTTTTGTGCCCCCAATTGACATGACACCCCACTCCGCCCCCCGGGCCTTTGTGTAACTTTGCCCTGTATTCATCCAGTCCTCTTCTTCCCGCGCTTCTCTATATTGGGGGCGGATACAGATAGTCCCAGCCATGCATCTGAACTGGGAAGGAGACTGAACTCAGCTTATATAGGATGCAAGCAAACTCCACTTGAAAAGAGGCAGAAACCAAGTGAATATACATTTTACCCTGATTGGTGCCGAAATCTTTTAACATTTAATGCAACATGAATGGCAGTGGTGTGAAGTCTAAGTTCCAGAGCCTTAGATTTAAACCCAAGCCAACGCCAATAACTGAGGAGCTGTAGCTCAACAATCCCTGTGAGGACAGGTTAGTACTTCCTGATCTAGAGCTGTGCGCAGCCTTTGGGCTTTGTCCCTACGCTGGGACCAGGCCTGAAGATCCACATAGGGCCTGTAGCCCTCTACTACCTGCAACCTAGACAAGGAGCCTTAGATGAAACCCAAGGCCAGCCCTAGGTTACCAGATAAGCCACACAGAATAATGTAAAACACTTCAGCGATGAAGCAGAGCTGCATCAACCATGACAAAGCTGGGGCAGAAAGGGATGAACCCAAGATGCAGACAGCAAAAGACAGAGAGACTGAGGGAGCAAGAAAGAGAAGAGCGAAGAACACAAGAGAATTAAATAGGGAGCAGGGGGAGTTAAGAGTCTGACCAGGAGAAAAGGAAAGCAAATGGAAGAATGTGAGCAAGAAGAGCAAGTCAAAGGCAGAGAACAAAAATGGAGACTTTAGATGTAATAAAATCAGCAAATGCTGATGTGAAAAGACCAAAACGAGAGAAACAAATTAAATGCAAATACAATATGAGGAAATTGTTTTTTTTCTGTCATGCTAGGGCCTGCAACAACCTGCTTGTTTTTTTGTGTGAAATGTCCCAGGACTGAATTGAAAGTGTGCCTTGACATCCGATTGAATAGGATGAGGCAGTTTGTGATGTTACCTTATTAAGGCATTTTGTAAGGTTACTGTTGGAAGTGGGGTTCCTTATCCCTCACCTCCACCACCAAATGCTGAAGGCGGGAGTCCTTGTCCCACGCCACTGTTGCCAGGTGCGAGATCCAGACCCTTGTTTCAACGTTAGGCTAAGTAAGGACACCGTCTGAGATAGCCCTGCTCAACCCCTTAGTACACAGCTTTCCAAACTTTTCTTCTTGGTGACACACTTTTTAGACAATCTTTATTTTGGGACACGGTAATTTGAGCGAGCCCGAACCTCCTAAGGGGGGTTTGGCCGGTTATCCCTCCCCCCAATCCCCCCCTCCCCCCCCTGAGAAATTTTAGAAAAATAGTGGGCAAATGGTGCATTTTCAAGCAAATTTGAGAAAGCAGGAAGGTTAATAAAGAAATTGTGAATCTGATCTAAACAAAGTCAGTAAGTGGCAATAATGGGTGTAAGAAAGGTTAGGTTTGTGCCTGAAAGAAGAATATAATCATGCACACTGCAGGTACTGATCTGCAGAAAACACAACACATGAACCGCAGAAAATGTTTTTCAGCTCTGGCTCTTTCTCAGGCGGGCCTTGGTTATATGTTCCCACCATCACTGATCTTCCGGTAAGAGCACCAATCACAAGCAAAGAGTTGAAGCAGTCACTCTTTTCACACTTCACCCTCCAACCACTTCAGGTTCTCTCGAGTTTAGTTTCCCAGTGATGGTTTAAGTCAGACATAGCCACTGTCAATGTACATTAGGATCACTATGTCCCAATTTCTATAGTTTTACGGAGAGAGAATGTGGCCTAACAGCTAGGGCGGTCGACCTCGGAGCTGGGGAACCGGGTTTGAGTCTCGGCAGGCGCGCTCAACATTCTGTGATTCTGGGCATATCACTTAATCTCCCCATGTCTAACAAACATTAATGTGTCAGTCTGTTATGTAACTGGTGCTCATGTAAAGCGCTCTGATACCTTTGGGTCTAGTTTGCGCTATATAAAACTCCACAAAAAAAAAATACGGAGCACGTGATTAGTCTGGGTCAAAAATATCACAATGGTTTGTGCATCAACTTCCCAAATCCTAACAGTAAATGTCTGAAACGGAAAACTAGTTAAAATAGTGGCATTTTCTGAATGTCTGCATTGGAAGAAGGGATATAGCTGGGGCAAGACCACTATGAATTTGAAGAAAGACCTCCTCTTAAAAATAACAAATCTTGGATTGGGTTTTATTCCACGTTAAGATCAAGAGAGATGGCGGATGTAGCAGACATCATGCAGAATTGTAGTGGCAAAACGCGACCTGCCTGGCCGTGAAAATTGATCACCAAACAATAAAATAGCCAGACGTACCACATATCTGTATCAGAAACTCAAATTGTGCATCAACTTCTGCCTCCTTTTATAACGACAATGGCAAACTTCACAAGTAAAAATAAAATATATGAAAAAATAAACCATGAATATCGACTTCTATGGCACAACCTATGTCTAAAAGGCAAATGTAGGCGTAAGGCGTAAACCACAGTTTTGTGAACTTCATTTAAAAGGATGTTATGTGATTATTTATAAGTACTTAGTTTGAATTGCAGCTCAGTGAATCACGTGGCTGTAATACTAATGGAAAAATAATCTTCACTGTTCCAATTTCTCATAACTAAACCGTACTGGCCCTACCCCCTATATGTCCCCCTTTTCATTCTCCTCTTCCCCTCCTGCCCATTCCAATTTGGCTATGTACACCCACCTTTTTGCTATCTCCTTTCCACTTCTTGCGAGGGGGTGCACCATGATTAACCCCACCATACCCTCTCTGTTCAATACTCCACAACATATCCTCCCAACCCACCTCTTTCGTACCCTAACCCTCTTTCTACTTACTTTTCCGTGTTACTGTTTTGCATTTCTTGGAGTCTATTTTTCTTTCTCACTTTTCATTGACACTAAATGTGCTTTAAAACACTTGGCTTTCGCTGCTCTCTTTGTTTCTGTGCATCTCGCATTGATTTTCCCGAACTCGACACCTCTCCACCGTCGCTCAGCCCACACCCCCTCATGGAGGTCTGGTTTTGCCAAAGATTAGCAGGGCTATTTGGGGTCACCACAGACCATAGCCAGCCGCTTTTGTCCATGACCACAATTTAACGAAGGATGGGGTACTGTTGAGTCCCTGAGTACAGCAGTCCATTGGAAAGCGGGTGCTCCCAGACGCACCATATGGGTGTTATGCACCACCCCAGGCTCCGAGGCACTATTCCAAAGATGTTATGGGGTTGTGTTAAAGTTGCTAGGGGAGGTAGGCAGCCTGGAAGCCCTGCCAGGCAGGTGGCTGTTTCACCATGGGGCGCCGGCGAGTGTCTGGTGAAGAAGGCCTCCCATCAAAATAGGTAATAAATTATGCCTACTATAAATGAAAATGCGCACCTGGGTTTTACAGTTTATATTGGCTTAGAAAAAATGTGCTTTCAAATTTGACCTTTAAGAGAACAAGTATGTCAAACGTCAAAAAGCATGTGTTGCACACACCATGCTCCTTAAAAGACACAAAAACAAGAAGAATGCACAGAGCACTTTAAACATAACACTTTTGCCAGGCCTCGAATAATGCCAATTGATGCATGGCAGTTAAAATACGTTAATCAGAGTCGACTCAACACTTCTGCCTGTAAATCCCTGTATCCACCGCCTATATCAGCAAAACTTATGAAATTAGCGGCCTGTGTGCACCTTGTGACAGCCCTACCTCAGTAATTGTTAGCACACTATCAACCCCCTGCCCACCTCCCATCTTCCTCACACCTCTTGCAATTACATCACAACGACCCCAGCCCCCACAACAATCAGTTTCTTTCTGCAGTCCCAGTCATTCGATTACGGCCAGCAATGCGTTTGACCCTCTGCAGGCCCCCTCCCCTGCCTCTCCCACAGTGAACTGCTTCTCCACACTATTTTGTCTCCACTTCTCCAGGATGCAAGTGACCGTTTTTTCATGAAGCTTGCCGTTATTAAAAAGCTGCTGAAACGGTCTCTTGCATGATTTGTGAAATGGGCGCGCTTCGCAATTCAGTTTGCACGCTCGGGGAAGTTACAGTGCAGGCGCACATCTTACAGGGATCACTGCTGTTGTCATCCCGCGAAACACCCACCGTTTGCAGGCGACACAGTGGGGTGTCGCGACACAGAGTTTGGAAAGTTCTGCCTTAGTAGCTTGGCACAAGCAACCAGGCATATCTCCAAGGCACAAGTGTACAGTATCTGCAACCACACTCACAGCAACCCAATGATGTCACCACAAATAGACTCCACACTAGTTTTTATAAAACAAGTATAATCTTTACAAAAGCAGATATACGATATGACCACACGATACAAAACCAACATATAATAATGGGTGGTATTCCTTCCTGTGGATTGGTAGGTTCTGCTTCTAACCAACAGTTAAGCTTTCGTCTAACCGTTTCCAAAAGGTTAGGCAGGTCGTATTGCTAGAATCACACATGTTGCAAAAGAAAAGAAATACTGCAATGCGTAACGATATACTCCTGTACTGTGCAGTAGAGAAACAATGCCATACATAGCGACACAGTCATGTACGTTTCAATAGAAGGAATAATGCAATGCGTATCACTACCAGCATGCCCTGTGCAAAGAAACAAAGCAATGTGTCACGCTAGAATCATGTACTGTGCAATGAAGAAATAATGCAATGCGCCACGTTATAATCAGGTACTGTGCGATGAAGAAATAAGGCAATATGCCACGTTACAATCATGCACTCAGCAAGGGAAAAATAACGCAGTGAGTAGCGCACCAAGCATGTCGTTCGTAAGGCAGAAATAAAGTCAGGCGTCATACGACAGTTCAATAGTTCGTTGGCAGCAATAATGTAAAGTGTAATACAACAGTTTAGGTGCTCCGTTAACAGTTGCCCCCAACATGGATCAATGATGACATAAAAGTACCGCTTCTCACTCCGGCCCCAGTACTGCCCCGCCAAAGCAACAGGCTTGCGCAGCTGACAGAAGCCAGAGGCCGAGAGAGGGTCCTTCCGGACCCGCACCCCACCCCAGATGGTGATCCACGCTACCTGGGGGAGCGACCCCACTCTCCTCGTCTCCTTCAGCGACTTGGGCCTTGATCCAGAACTCCGTCAATGGGCACGGTGAGCTCGGGCCGGCGGCTCAGCTCCTCCGGGGCTGCCGGTCCAAGCCGCTACTGTTTTACTCCGAGGGCCCCAATGACCTGGCCCTCCTTCTGGTGCTCTCAGTGGACACTGAGACCTGCCCTCAGCACAGTGGATACTTACTTCGATTTTGGTGCACACCCTACCCAGGCACTCCTCACCAGCACCTCTGGTTGCACCTCGACATGCACTCTGCGCGTCCGAGACTCGCCTTTCTCTGATGCCCACGATGACCAGGTGCTCTTCACCAACGCCCCAGCTGTACCTCGACACGCACCCTGCGCGTCCGAGTCTCACCTCTTCGCTCGGTGCACACCACGACCAGGCCCTCTTCACCATCGCCTTGGCTGCACCTCGACACGCACCCTGCATGTCCGAGTCTCACCTCTTAGCCCGGTGCACACCACGACCAGGCGCTCTTCACCAACACCTTGGCTGCACCTCGACACGCACTCTGCGCGTCCAAGACTCACTTCTTCGCTCGGTGCACACAACAACCAGGCGCTCCTCACCAAGCCTTGGCTTGCATACCGACACGCACCATGAGCGTCCGAGCCTCCTCCTTCTCCTGGTGCACACAACGACCAGGCGCTCCTCACCAACGCCTTGGCTTGCACCACGACACGCACCATGCGTGTCCGAGACTCCGTTTACTTCCTGTGTGCCCATGATCACAAGGCACAACTTCCGAGGGTCTCAAGCTGCAAAAGCATGCGCACACAGCGTTGCTTGAGACTTCTCCGGAAACTTTTATGTTCCTTTGTTTCCAAACAGGGAGCCAGCTCACCTCGGGCCCTTGGGGTTCAAGAAACAGCACAAAGCACAGTCTTCCTCAAGCAGGGGGACCCAGCACCTCCAAGCACAGACCCAACAGCCTCTTCCTTGGTTAGAAAAGCAAACTGCAGACCTGCCCCAGATCAAGAAGCAAGGATTGGTCTTTCCCCAGCAGTCTCTTCAGTTGCTCCTACCTCAGCAGAGGTTCCTCTTGACCACAAAATGGGTCCAAGCCTTTTCAGTCTCAATCCATTTCTATTTCATTCCAACGTTCAGGGGTTTCAGCTCTCATAGTTATACCCCTTAATGTCTTTGAAGCTTGTTGTGCTCAGGCGTCCCTGACCCCTCCCTAAATCAGTCCCAGTGTCACCTTTCTCCCTTTGATACTGGGGGTCTGATCCCTAATCACTCAGCAGGAGATGGGTCAATTGGTTTACATCACCAGCCCAGGCTTTTTCACCTCCCGGGCTTCTCCTCCCCCTACTCTCCAGATGCAGGACAGCCTGGTGCCATCTCAACCCCTCCCTGGTTTAAGACGTCTCCCAGCTCCTTTCATCTCACAGATCCAGACAGCCAATCCAGATTCAGCAGAGACACCAAGAAATGCTTAAAAAGCACAAAACTCAGCCACTTTCTAAAAGAGTGGTTTCTGAACACACAGTGACAAAACCACTTTCAAAGAAAGATGTGTTATGACACTGTGAGTTCATACATACCAAATTCACCTCTCCATTTTAAACTTATAGGAAACTGGGTTAACAAACACAACACCCAGCCTCCCCCCATTCAGTCCTATGGGCAGGATGGCCTTTCAGCAGTGAAAAACGAAATGGAGTGCTTTTCACTGTCAGGACACCTTAGTATATGTCCTGCCTTTTACCTACCTGCACCCTGCCCAGGGGTTACCCAGGACCTACCACAGGGGTGCCCACTGTGTATGCAAAAGCGAAAGTAAGGCCTGAAAAGTGGTTGCACTTGTCAGGACAACATGCTAACTTAGCAAACTGCGCGCAGGCTCTGCACTGCAGGCCTGAGTTCCCTTCTCCGCGTGCCTTTGCATTACTAGCCCTGGCACACACAGTGCACATCACTAGGGACCTTACTAGTGAGGCAAACATACTAATCATGGCCAACCAATTACCATTACACTATACATAGGGAACACTGGTACTTTGACACTGATCAGCAGTGGCAAAGAACCTAAAGCATCTAAAAACAAAGGAGGTAGAGGCAAAAAGTCACGGGTAATCACGCCAAGATATGCCAGGTCTAACAGTTACCATGTAATAAACTGCTGGTTTAATCTCGTATTGCTGCACCATCTTACTTCCACCACTTCTTATTAAAGCACATTACTGGCACTTAGCTTGAAGGCCACCATTAGGATTGCTTTTGACAAATTTACAGGACACACACATTACGTTTGATTGATAGTGAAAATTGGGAATTTAGCAGTCAGTCCTGTGTCTGAAAAGTGAACACTGGAGATCTCTTAATGCATACAAAAATAGAATTCAGGTAATAACACAAAAGAACGAAGCAAGTATGTTTCTCTAATTCACAATACAACTCTATCAGTCGGGCTGTTTCAAACACAGAGCTGTGTGCTGTTAGGATATTTATATTGTTGATTTTACTCAACATTTATATGGTGGATTTCCACCTACTGGGTGTCAGAGAGCTTAAAAAATAACTATATTCGAGAAACCCAGTTGTACAAATAACAGCTGGAGTCAAAACAAAGCGCAGATTAGTCAGTTAAGAGACAGGATCAGGCAAGTTTTAAGAGCAAGGTTCACTTCACTTGGGGAGCTTCGTATGGGTAGGTACTTAAGATTGAGAAAACAACGTAGCTCCCTATTTTACTCTCACTTATGTTGTTTTTCCTGTGACTCGTAAATGTATAATGTGGCAGGTATTTCTACAACATGAGCCTACTTGCGCCCTGGAGCACTGTACAATGAGAAATTGGGGTGCAACAATAGGGAGAAGAGACAATAGAAGATAATGTACGTGGACAACGGGAATAGAGGAAGCCTTAATCAAAGAGGGTTGTTGTGACCCTATTTTGGTTGATTAGATGCCCTTGAAAAGATGTGGCTTCCCCGGACTGAAGGAGAGATGGGTCAAACATGGTGTGTGGGTTTTTTTCCATATTTTGGGCATATAGATAGAGGCTTGCTTTTTGTATTTTTCTTTACAGTGCAGTTCTTCATCTTCAGTCGGGTGGTGTTACAGCTGCTTATGCTGAATCAGCCGTTTGTGGGGGAGGGGCACACCCTTTGTTCCTCTTGTGCATATGAAATAGCAGGTCTTAAAGTTAATAAACAGAATATCATTAGCACGGTTGGGTGAGGGCATGGGCAGTGCATGGTGGGGGCACGACTTATGCTTGGATGTCCTGACATAACTAGGTCATTTTACTGTTTGTTTATGCCGAGCCTACCAGTGCTGCCTGGTTGAAAAAGACCTCTTGACAGCTTACCAAGAACATTGCATACCATCGGCTGGCTTTATTGTCATTCTCATTTGCTTGCTTCTTATTCAGTGGCTACCCTTTTGGCCATCTTGTGTCCCTGAAACATTCTCTTTACTTGTGTCCTTCCACTGCTTACTGTTAGGAAACGATTTCACAAGAAAGCATGTGTTTTCTAGCTGTTTCCCACCTCTTACCTGCTTGCACTCCATGCTGCTCTCTCATCTATGTGCTTCTCCACCCCCCTGCACTCCCGGTTGCTCTTCTCCCATCTGTGTTCTTCTTTCCACGGGCATAACGGACACCCCCGCAACCCCTGCGCTGCAGGGGTGGGCCAGTTTTCTATAAATAAGGGAGCCCCCTCAGCTTGTCAGCTCGAGTGCATGGGTAATGCCTTGGGCACCCTCAAAATTCATTGCAGGGTGGCCCCTTAAGGTTTGCTTACGCCACTGCTCCTTCCCTTACACTTTGTGTGCTTCTCCATCTGGAAGTTCTCACAATGAGGGACGGGGGTGCTTAGAAGGTCCAGCATACATGCCCCAGGGCATAGATGTCAGAACAGGGTATGCAGTTCCTACGAACTGCATACCCTGTTCTGACCTCTTCTCCATCTGGCACTCAGTGTTGCTGTTTTCCTTGTGTGCTTTTTTCAACTGCCCCGTGTTGTCACCATTGAGTGCTTCTCCCAGCCGCCTTGTGTTGCTCCCCATCTCTTAACCCCACTGTATCCCCTCTGCTTTTCTCCAACCCACTCTGCCCACCGGCTCTCTGTTGCTCCCAAACACACCTCCGCCACTCTTTAAAAATTTTTTATAAAATTGATGCGGGCCTGGTAGCAAATTACCACCTCCCCTTTACGAAAATGCTTTTGTGCACTTAAAATGTTTTCCTGTTTTTTTAATTGACTGATCTAAGTGGAACCCACCATCTTAAATGGGTCAATAAAAAAATAAAAGAAAATGGTTCATGTATCATTGTGTATTGCATTGTAATTTCATTTATATAGGACTTACTACCCCAGACAATGCGTCAAAGTGCTTTTTCAATGTGTAGCACGCTACTCCGGAACCCATAAAGGTTTAGTGGTGAGTTAATATAGTGAAATATGGAAGTAATTTGAGCTGTGGATATGTTAATCTGTTATTTCGATTGAGAAGAATAGTGGAGGGATAGAGGAGGAAACGTTTTATATAGCGCTTGCTACCCCTGAAGAGGTGTTGAAAGGCTTTTTGGCGGGTAGCACGTTACTCCAGAACCCAAACAGGATTAGTGGGGAATTAGTATAGGGAAATATGAAATTAATTTCAGTGGTGGTCATGTTAGTCTGTTGTTTGGATTGATAAGGAATAGTGGAAGAATATAAGAGGCAAAGGTCTAGAATTTTATTTTTATTTTTTTCTTCTTTTTTGGAATTCATAGCAGTAGAAGGGGGTTTGGGATGAGTAAAGAAGAAGTTGGAGTGGGAAGAGTCAGAGGGAAGGGTTTAAAAAGGCTTGTTTGGGAGATCTGAATAGTAAAAGAGGAAAGAGATGATGCAAGGATGGGTCGAGGAGGGAAGAGTCTAGAAAGGGATCATAGTAGTGGTATGGGTTTTGGGACGTATGAGACACTGGAGGTAGAGGATGGATTGTTAAGAGTTATAGGGTGTGAAATACGATAGTGCATTGGAAAGAGTAGTAGAATGAGGGTTGAGATGAGTCGGAGAGTTGAGGTAGAGGATATATTGAGAGTGGTATAGGATGAGAAATAGGGCAGTGCATTTGAGAGACTAGCAGAATGAGGTTTGGGATGAGTCGAAGTGGAGGTAAAGGATATATTGCGAGAGATATAGGGTTAGATGTAGGCTAGTGCATTGGATATGCTGAATTAGAAGCAAAATAATAAATATAAAGCTATAGAAGTACATGGAAGGTGTGTATATATATATATATATATATATATATATATATATATATATATATATATATATATATATATATGCATGAGGAAGGTAATATATGTAGATTAAAGTTGAATTTAATAAAACTCCGGCTTTCAAGTGTTGTACTTTAAATTAATTTAACTGTTTATATTTTTTGTAATTCAATAGTGAAGCAATTGTAGATAGTTATACAAAAGATTTACTTATTTATGCAGTTACTTAAATACATGTTAAAACATAGACTAATGTAACTATATGTAAAATGTATATTTTTAAGCAGAACTAACAGATATCTATATTTTTAAAACCTCATTATTATACATGTTTATACAAAGCAGTATACATAAG
Organism: Lissotriton helveticus; assembly: GCF_964261635.1. NCBI lineage: Eukaryota > Metazoa > Chordata > Amphibia > Caudata > Salamandridae > Lissotriton > Lissotriton helveticus. The sequence goes on from NC_136071.1 coordinate 1,124,269,094, forward strand.
TAGGTACATATCTAAAGTACAAATATATGCTTATATACAGAGGGACATGCTGTATATTTATGTTTCAGTATGGTGGTTATGTGGGTAAGAGCCAACTCTTGATATGGTAGTTATCCGTGGATCATATGTTTATGGGTAAAGAGTTCCATAGTTTGGCTGCTTGAACAGAGCAGGATGGGCCACCCATGTTTTTTTTCTTGTACGGTGGGATTTTGAGGCGAGGTGCCACTCTAGAGCGGAGGTTCCTTTGTTGTATGTATTTGGTGATTTTATTCCTGATGAAGAGTTGTACTGTTCCATGTATCGCTTTGTGGGCGATACAAATCAGCTTGAATGTGGATCTTCTGGCAACCGGTAACCAATGTAGGGCTTTCAAGGCAGCGGAGATGTGGGCTTGTGGCTTTATATGTAAGAGTAGTCTGGCAGGCTAGTTCTGAATCTGTTGTAGTCTTTTCATAGCTGTTAAAGGTGATCCGTGGTAGAGGCGAATGGCGTAAACTAGTCTGGACAGAACAAGAGAGATGGTAGCCTGGACCTTGTGTGGAAAACCCAGATGGGGAAGATGCGTTGCAGAGGTTTCATAGTAGCAACGCTTGAGGTTCAACTGTGATAACACATGTGTAGCTCAACAGACCTTTTTAGTTCTTGATCTGACTGCTTATAGGGACAACCCTCTCCAGTCACAAACCGATATCTCTCAACTACTCCTTCCATATTGGACGTCGTCTTTGTTCTTTTCGGTACCACAACTGTATCTCACATCAGAAAAAATTCTGTCTCTGATCGGTTTAGTCTGGCGACTGCGACTTTCTTACACTTTTTGAAAAGCATCAGCCAGAGCCAGCTAGTGAGCCCACAAAAATGTAATGCAGCTCGTCGCCATCTTGAAATCATCACAATGGGGGAAGGGTAAATACATGTGGTGGTACAATTGGCTAGTGTTTTCCCTCAATCAAAGGTTGGTCATTAGGACAACTGTTATGCCACTCTTGAACTACCAACTGTTCACAATCGGGCAACCACAAGAAAGGTGCTGCGCTGGAATTTCAACGAATACCGGACTTCTTGATCCTGGTTTCTGTCATTGCCAGCTGGGTTCCAACACTATCGAAATAGGTTTACTAAAGATAAGAGATCACATCCATGAAATGTTTTAAAAACCCTGTTCATACGGATTTGTTTAAAGTCCTCACTACCTGGTATGTATCCAACGCACGTAATAATGTGCAAAAGAACATGATAAACTCTGCAGGAAAAATGCTGGGACGTTCCAAAGGCATGATCAAAGAAAACTGTTTCACAATACTTGGCATCTAATTAGAGAGAAGTTTCTAAGCACCCAAAGTGTATCTCTTTGTCTAGTGCTCTTTTTTTCCCCAGAGGGGTGGCTGACACTGAAGCCTCTAGGGTAGATTCCCTCAAAATCTCTTAAAACGCCAAACCTTGAGGCAGTGCGCAATGATGTTTGCTTTTGAATGAACATGCTAGCATTGCCAATCCAATCCAAAAATTCTTTATTTCGGCCATATAGACCATAAAAGATGCAGTACAAGACATTACATACAATAAAATACATTTTTTTATATAAAAATACATAAAATAAAATTCACTCGCCCAGCGGGGAAAGAATTAAAAAACACTAGAAAGTTCAGGGGGCTTCAGAGGTTTTTTTTCTTTCTAATCAACCATATAGCCATAAGAAATTTGGAAACAGCGAACACAATGTGGCCCAGGGTACTGGTTTTCAGGATCCTGTATGCCTGTGCATACTCTCTGAACCCTAGGTTCTTGCATAACGGCGCTATCCAATATTTTATTGGCCTTTGATATGCGGGGCACACAAACAAAATGTGGAGGTCATCTTCCAAGTGGCTGTTACAGCAGGGACATGTTTTGTCGTCCCCGTTGGTCCACCTGCAAGTGTATGAGTTAATAGGGAGTGTGCCAAGCCTCCATTGAACAAACAGTTTCCTCGCCAGGATAGGGAAGATAAAATCCATAAAAGGTTCAAAAACATATGAATTTTTGGATTCTAAAAATCGCAAGGTAAGGGTGCCGCTGTTTTGAGCGTCCATCAAGTGTGCAAGCGACCTATCTTTATAGATTTGTGACAGGGCTCTGCGCGAGATTGTTTGACAGCCTCGCGCAGGGTCCTCCCAGAGGTCGCAGAGATTCATGGCAATCAGTTCGTTTTTCACAAAGGCAAGCCAGGGGATTTTGCCACTGCAGTTCAAGCTCATGACGTGGGTAAGATCCTCCCTATAGTGATGAAGTTCATTCGTAGACCAGAGCCTGTGCCAGAACTTCACTGGCTTTGACACAAGCTCCTCTGCAATAGGGGGGAGACCCATATCCATTCTCAGAGGCTGAAGTGGCGTGGCACGTGGAGAGCTAATAGGCGCCTTAAGAAACTATTTTCAACTATTGATAAGTCCTTCACCGCTTTATGCCCCCACAACTCACTGCCATACATGGCCGCTGCCTTGGCCTGGGACCTGTAAGTTTCAAGGGCCGGACTTATGGGCTTGAAGGAAGAAGTATTAGCCACCTTCAGAATTGCACCCGACAGTTGGGACAGTTTAACCCTAGATCGTACTATCTGGCGGTCCCATGATAAATTTTCCTGCAATGTTACCCCCAGATATATGAAGGTAGACACCCTCTCAAGGCTGGCAGTCCCCAGGGTGGGATTGGGCCTAGTTTTAGTAGGTGGGTTAAAGATCATAAACTTGGTCTTCTCTGTGTTCACCTCCAACCCGTGCTGACGACAGAAAAGACCAAATCCATCCAGGATCCTCTGGATCCCCATAGGAGATTTGAAAAGGAGGAGGGTGTCATCGGCAAACATAATTGCCGGTACCTTCCTACCTGCCAAACATGGGGCGTCGTTGTTCTTGACATTTTCCAGGTGTGAGATGACATTATTGATGAATAAACAAAACAGGGTTGGTGCCAAGACGCAACCCTGCCTCACCCCTCGACGGACGGGGAACCTGGATGATAAATTGCCATCTCTCCCACACCTGACCTGCGCATAGTTGTTCTCATGCAGCCTGGCTAAGATGTTAAGTAGCTGGGGGGGAACTCCTAGCTTTTCCAGCACCTCCCACAGTTTCCTGCGCGGGACTAGGTCAAAGGCTGACCTCAGATCCACGAAGACCATGTACAATCTTCCCCCCTCGATCCTCACCGTCTTCCAGTAGAGGAGGACGAGGCGGAAGATCTGGTCCATGGTCGACGTGTTTTTCCTGAAGCCAGCCTGCAAGGGACTCATGATGTCGTTATCCTCTACCCAGTCTAATAGATGGTTCAAAATAAGACGCGCAAAAAGCTTTTGGGGGACATCTATAAGGCTAACTGGCCTATAGTTTGCCGGACTCAGGGGGGACCCTTTCTTATGGATCGGCACTATTTCAGCCCCTAACCAGGAGGGAGGGACCGCCATACCTCCTAATATAGCATTAAAAAGAATAAGAAGGTACGGGCCCCAGATGTCAGGATGGTGTCTAAACAGATCACCGGGTAGCTTGTCCAGCCCCGGTGCCTTCCCCAGCGCCAAGCGCTCCAGTGCTATCTTCACCTCACCTAGGGAAAATTCCAGGGCCATATCTGGAGGACAGGGGAACTCCGCCGCCATCCCTTCGGGCCATAGAGTGGTTTCTTGATATAATGCTCCGAAGTGGGCCTCCCAAATAGAGGGGGCAATATTGGGTTCTACTGCGGATATAAGATCCCCTGTTCCGTTATTAACCAGGGCCCAGAATTTTCTAGAGTCTTTGGATTTCAGGGCTTCAATCAGTTCGTGCCAGTGGTTCCAATCCCACTCTGCCCTTGCATTGGCCAGTGCTAACTTATACTCCCTCCTAAGGGCTACAACCCTCGCCTTGTCACTACCTTCTTTAATGGCGGAAAGTAGCTCAGATTTAGTTTTCCTGCAAGTAGAGGTGTACCAAGTCGAGGTACGAGTCACTTTCCTTCTTAAGGGCACCACCGGGTTGAAAACATCTGCAAGGTCTCTGACCAAGGCCTGATGGATGCCAGATAGTCTCTCATTGTAATCAGAGGGTCTTAGTTGGTTAATGAGAGCATCCACCTCCTGGAACCTGGGGAGTGCTATGCCATATAACTTGTTAATAGCATCTTCTTTGTCAACCAACTTCCCCCATTTCACCCGACGCCTACTTGTAGTAAGGAGTATATCCCCCTGGTCAACTCCGGTGTCAGTAGTTGTCAGCCCTACTGCAGGGGCTGGATGCTGAATCTCCAGCAAGAGGGAATTGTGGTCACTATCTGTTCTCGGTACCACTCTAAAGTCTTGAACTTTAGACCACAGGGAGATGTCTATGAATATGTAGTCCAGCCTTGACTCATGGCCCTTTCTATTGAATGTGCACACCGATGGAGTGTCGGAAGGGGTGCGCCCATTGCACGCCCTCAATGCAAAGTTCAAAGTGAGGGAAGTAAGTTGTATTACCAACGGAGACCAAGCTTTAGGGTGAGGTGAGGAGGAAGGTGGAACTCCCCAGTGATCATCCTCGGCAGTGAAGGGACCCTCCATTAGACCATCCAAGGGTTCGAAGTGGCAATTGAAGTCCCCTCCCATCACTATTTTCAAGTCACCTGGCAGTTGTCCTAGAAAAGATGAGAGTTCGACTAGGGTAGGGGATTCATTGCCCACAGCGACTGGTCGTGAATAAACCTTAACAATGGCCCATGCTAGCATTGCATCTGGAGGCACGGCATCTAAGCGTTGCATCTGATACTGCTGTTCGTGCTTTGGGTGGTGGAGGCAAGTCTAATATATGTAAACAAGCCTTTACAAGTCCAAAACCCGTGCATTGCCAAAACTCTACCATTCTGGGTTTTGGATAGAGGGTATGTTAAACATCTGTATTAGTGCAAAAATAACGTACGTTCCCTTGCACCGGTCTCTCTCTTCAATTATTACAGCACTTCCTGCTAGACAGTCTAGAGGAAGAGAGGGACAAGTGCATTTGCAGAAAGTTTTCCATAGTGCACATGCGTGCTCAACCCTCTTCCTAACATGGTGATGGAAAGAATGTTGGCTAAGCATGCTCGTAATTGTGCACTTGTTAATGCAGTTGCTTCTGTCTCGATTCTGTGGGGCATCCTGTGAGACCCATGGAACTGAAAGAGGAGGTGTCCTGTGCCTATGCAACACATGTTTCACAGTGTGCACAGGTACTCGAAATGGTCTCTGAAGCCCCTGAAGGGTAGTTTTGGAAAGAGGAACGGGTAAGCATGCCCCAATTGCCCCCCATCATTCCTTTTGGATGCCCCTTCACCCTTTAATATCTCCCACCTGCAGCCAACCTTACATACGGCCCGATTCCTCAAGCCTTCTCCATCACATTTTATCTGGGGCTTAACTCGGGTCCGTGCAGCCCCTGTGGTGCAGGGAGACCGCAACCCTTGACGGCCCCCAAACTGTTCATGGAGCCGCATTTCAGCCCATAGCTAATGAATATCTGTGAGATATGGGAGACTCGGCTGCCCCTCATCACATTCTGCAGGGAGGCCCCATCATTCTGTGTTATTCCACTGTCACTTATGTGTCCTCTAAAGAATGGAAGAGGAGGGGGCACTACGCATAGCGTTGACGAATGGCACAACCCGCTAGGGTATATGAGGGCTGGCATCATGGCCGCATAAACGGGACAGGTGCAGTGCAGGAGGTACAGGCAGTAAGTGCGGCAAACCAGCTTCGGCGCTCTGCCCCAAAAGCGGACCCCAGGAGCCGCCTAGCCTCAGGTGGGGCATCGCCATGAGTAAGGTAACCAACCGCAAGTCATGGCTCCGTCGCTGATGAGGGCTGTCACTCACAGGCTCGGCAGCCCTGCCCTACCGCTGCCTCCCAGCCCGTGTCTCTCTCGGGCAGTGACTCCTGGCTCCCTTCCCGTGCCCTGGGTAGACTTGGGGGTATCGGTTACAGACTCAGCCTACAGGCGGCTCTCAGCTCCCCACCATTGGCTGCACTTCCAGACCATTAGGAAAATGAATGAAGCCCTCTCTCTGGTTTCCCAAGCGGGTGTTTTCTGGAAACCCGAGATATTCCGCGGTGGGTCACGAGGGGCAGGCAGAAGCACAGGGTGCAGACATTTCTCTCTACTGTACGCACCCCACCCTGCTCTTGGAATGCCTTTCTTCCCCAACCTGTGCTATGCTTACAGTGTCCTATGCTACCTTGTGCTTTGTTAGAAAAGCTTTAGTGCTCACAACCAAGAACTGAGTCGCCTCATGGCACTAAATTGTTTTTCTTTTGTAAACATGTCATGCTCATCGCCGCCAGTCTTCATCCTCTTCCCCACTCCCTGGCCTCTCTTCCTCACACCCTCCTCATTCTTTTCATCACTCCCTGGCATCTCTTCCTCACACTGGCCCTCCTCATTCTCTTTATCACTCCCTGGCCTCTCTCCATGAAGTTGAAAGGGATTTATTGAGCGCTCTATCACCGAACGGTTTCTTGGCGCTGTGGACAGAAACTGAGACTGAGAGAAAAAGAGAGGAGAGATTAGGAGGGGTAGGCTAGAGAGAACAAGTGGGTTTTAAGATTGGCACGGAAGTCTGAATAGGAGGGGGTGGATCTAATCACGAGAGGGAGTGAATCCCAGAAAAGAGGAGCAAGAGTAGAGAATCTGGAGTCACCAGATTTCTTCTTACGAAAGCTGGGGACTTTGAGTAGAAACTGGGTGGAAGAGCGAAGGTTCCTGCTGGAATATGTGTTTATTTTAGATCTGATGAATGCGAGGGCAGTGCCATCCAGGGACATGAAGGTCAAGCAGCCCACCTTGAAGAGCAAGCGTTCCCTGATGGGGAGCCAATGCAGAGACTTAAGCAAAGGGGTGATGTGACCATCATACCCTCCTCATTCTCTTCTTCCCCCCCGGCTTCTCTCCCTCATACCGACCCTCCTCATTCTCTTCTTCACTCCCTGGCCTCTATCCCTCACACCGGCCCTCCTCATTCTTTTCATCACTACCTGGTCTCTCTCCCTCACATTGGCCCTCCTCCTTCTCTGCATCACTCCCTGGCCTCTTTCCCTCAAACCCTCCTCATTCTTTACATTACTCCCTGGCCTCTCTCCCTCACATTGGCCCTCCTCATTCTCTGCATCACTCCCTGGCCTCTCTCCCTCACACCAGCCCTCCTCATTCTCTTCATCTCTCCCTGGCCTCTCTTCATCACACCGGCCCTCCTCATTCTTTTCATCGCTCCCTGGTCTCTCTACCCTCACACGGCCTTCTTCATTCTTTTCATAACTCCCTGGCGTCTCTTCATCACACTGGCCCTCCTTCCCTGAACAGTGTCATGTATGTGCATGTTTGCATTGTGCTGAGGGGATTACCAGATAACTGTCCCCAGATAGATCATGCAGTCTGTGTGTTCTTTTGTGTTGCCAGTCACTGGTGTATTCAACTGTGTAGCCTTGGCCCGTGTCATCTGTGTGCATGTAACTTGCATGATCGAGGTAACGAGTAGCGGCGATACTATGTGTCTCTTGGACCTCTTTTAAGTGCTCGCCATGCCATCTGAGGGATAGCCCCGGGCGCCACAAGCTCTAGCTACGCCTCTGTCCAGAAGATTGACCAACAAGAAACTACCTTTCATTTCTTTAGTGAAGCAGCGGGACTTCTCACAGCAGAAGCTTCCACGGCATCAGCCAGTGAGTGAGGTGCCTTCGGAATCAAAGTTACAAAGCAACTTTAGGCAGCCAATGCTTTCCCTTTTATAGGGATGCTAATAATATTTTCAAAAGCCGTGCCTTGGCACATTTCATTTACGCTGTGCTCGCTCAGACACTGAACTTGCTTTATAGCACAACAGTGTCTTCATGAGCATGCTCATAATAAGCATAAAGAAAAGGGGGAACCATAGTCTTTTTCCATCCTCCAACGAGGACCGTGGACACCTCGCACCTGCAGTAATCAAGGTCTTTAAAGCCTGTCTACACGGCCAGAGCCATGTATTCATCTCTCCGCCTTGGCATGTTACCTCTCCTCCGCCAGCTACTAAACATGTGTGCAGGCAGACCTAGTTTTCCAGCGCACTACACTTTCTTGCCGACTGAGGTGGTCACTTGTAACGGAGCAGAACTCTTCCGCCCCATTTAGAGGTGGGGTAAATGTTGAATGTCTGCTAGTGAAGCCTCAGCCAATTGATGGCTGTCAGTTACTGGGAGTAGCCAATCTGCAACTGGGAAAGCCCAGGTAATTGGGGCATTTTTTTCCAACCTATGTTTGTCCATCAAGGCCTAGCTGACCCAAGCATGGAAAATAATCAATGGCCTTGACACGAAGACAGCACTCCCTGTATACCAGGGTCACTGGCTTTGTTTCTTGGAAACAACCACCTGCTTTGGAGGTTTGTCTCTTAGAAGCAAAAGAAAAATGCCAAGTGGCCCACCATAACATGGCAACGCGCTTGGCATTCATTTTGGACTAAAGTGCTGCCAGCGTATTGATAGAAGCACTTTCATTTGAAGTGCTCCATCGCTGAAATGTACAACTCTTGATAAAGCAGCAGTCTGCCACAGGCTTGGCCAACCTAGATAGGACCTCTGTCATCCTGGCAGCCTATGTGTACCTCCAGCCAGGGTTTAAATAGCCACTGCTGTGGTACCTTTCCTGGACAGCGCAGGGGCAACTGCCTATTATGTATACTTCCAGCCCTTTCTACCTGGGTAGTTACTGTGAATCGTAAAGGGCAATCTTATGTTGGAGTTGGAGTTGAAAAGGAATTACATTTATTTTCTCAAACAGAATTGTCAAAGTCTCCTGTTTGAATCTTAGAAGTGCAGGTGTATTACATATCCAATAGTCAGGCTGTCAGCGTCAAAATCCTTAAAAATGTAGTGCAAAATAAAAAAGCAAGCACTGGCAAAGCCAATAAATTGGGTGTTGGCTGCCAGCCTTTTGGCTTTGTCGATTATCTGTGTTTTTTTGTAATGGTTTTTGTAAAACTTGATTGCTGAATGAGGTGCCTGGCCATCACAAATACATAATTTAAAAAATATTAAAAGCAAAAATATGTTTTGGTCACAAACACCACACAATACCACAGTAGTCTGTAGCAGTGTAAGGAACTATTTTGTGGGTGGATGTGCACCTTATGAAACATCAGAATACCATGACTCCCAGTAAAGTTATTCAGTGGCTGAAGTGGGCTGTCCCACTGCCCAATCCTGTATGTCAGTGGTTCTGAACCTGTGGTCCACTAATCCTACTCAGGTGGGATGCGACTGCTTACAATATTAAATAATATTAACAGATTATTGAAGTGTATATGAATAAAGAAGCAAAATATAAAACTGAACAGTTTAAAACTTTCTGTAAACGGGAAGGAATTTGAAATTGAAGGCCAAGAATTAAGTTAGCATTCTCAGATTGATTTGTGGGAGCAGTGGAATTGCATCAGAAGGAATATATTATGGACGGTGAGTGGGCTCAACTGAATTTAGGAAAGTTCCATCCTTCCTATTAATATATATATATATGTGTGTGTGTGTATGTGTATGTATGTATATACAAAGAACCTCCTAAAAGAGAAGAGGCCACAATAGGGGAGGCAGTGGAGGCTTCTTTATTGAAAACAACCCCAAATGTTGGGCGAATGCATTTCGGCATCTTCTTTGCCTTCCTCAGCGCCAATGGTGTAAACCGGATGAGGGTGCCATCAAAGATTTAAATATCTTGCCCCATCCCGATAGGTGTCAATTAGCTCCGCCCCCCAGAGATGAAGTGCAACAATACTACAAGTCCCAGAATGCTGTGTGTTTTTCTGGTGAAAATGCGGGGGTAGTTAAAAACAATATGCAGGAAATAGAACGCCTTGTTTCTCCAACGCCGATGTCTCCTCTGCTTCCCAGACCGCATCAACCCCGAGTCCCGGTGTTCCAATCAGCAGGAGCAAGTCTGGGAGTCCAAGTCCGGGCGAGATGGACTCCCAGACTTGCCCCTGCTGATTGGAACACCGGGACTCGGGGTTGATGCGGTCTGGGAAGCAGAGGAGACATCGGCGTTGGAGAAACAAGGCGTTCTATTTCCCGCATATTGTTTTTAACTACCCCCACATTTTCACCAGAAAAACACACAGCATTCTGGGACTTGTAGTATTGTTGCACTTCGTATCGGGGGGGCGGAGCTAATTGACACCTATCAGGATGGGGCAAGATATTTAAATCTTTGATGGCGCCCTCATCCTGTTTACACCATTGGCCAAATATATATATATGGTCCAGTCGAAGGCTAAGTGTAGCCGAAACGCGTAGGCCGTCCTGTAATTTGCACTTTTGCACATGGTGTTATAAAATAAAACTTAATTAAAAACGTATCTGCTGCGGTGCCGTGACTTTCTTGCTGAAAGGAGAGGAGGCAGAAGGAATCGAAGTTATATATATATATACCGGGCGAGATGGACTCCCAGACTTGCCCCTGCTGATTGGAACAGCGGGACTATATATATATATATCTTTATTTGTGAATTTTAAAAAAAGTATTTCATAGTTAGTGTATTTGTTTGATGAATGCTAAGTTGTTTCTCTACTCTTTGTGTATTGTTTAACAATTCAAATCATTGAAAATGCTTAGGCTGGGGTTCTCAGCTCCCAGTAATGACTCTGTGGGGGTTCTCTAGATTCCAATAATGATTCAGTAGGGGTACCCGTGTTCCCATAATGATTAAGTGGGGGGGGGTCAGCACAAGTCAGAAGGTTGAGAACTACTGCTGTATGTTATAAGCAGGGGAATTGGAATTATGCAATTGTGCGGCCGCAGAGTTTTCTCATGATTATAGATTTGCCACGAAATCCATTACCTACAGCATAATCTGTCGATTTTAATTAAAAAAATGATTTGTAGCTCAAACGGTTCAAAATGTACTGAAAACGTAGCAACACGTGTTGCAGCGCAGTGGAAGGCCCTATGCAAAAGTTAACTGGTCACCTTTCTGTTCCTAATTGATATATTTGGGAGGTAAACTAGTACTAATGAGATGAAACCTCTACCAGGAGACTGTTAACAAGTGTAAAAATGACAAAATAATGAAGTAATACTGTCACAAAATGTGGTGCATTACGCATAATTTGCCTTATCTTTCCGCCTAATTTACTCAACCCTGCTGCATAATTTGTCTCTCCCCTGCCGCATAATATCATCGTCCTTGTTATAGAGTGGAGCAAAGAGAAGTCTCAATGACACAACTTCAAACTAATGGGTAAAGAGGGCTGGTTGAAACCCCAGAAGTATAATATACATATAATTGTAATAAAAATCAGAAAGATTACGGTTAATACAAGACCTAAAAACTCAATCCAAAGTGGTAAAAGGCTTTCCATTTTTCTCTAGAATGCTTCCTAGGCTCTTCCTCAGGACATCTAACCTGGGCTTCTATTGGAATTCTATAACGCATGTTAGCAAGCCCATTATCGCCGTTTTAGCTGCAGTTTCCTGCCGCTAAAACTGCGATAATTTTTACAAGGTTCTTGCTAATATCCCCCCTAGAGTGGAAAGAACTTGGGGGCATATTAGCAAGAACCTCGTTAAAATGATCGCCGTTTTAGCGGCAGGAAACTGCTGCTAAAACGGCGATAATGGGCTTGCTAATATGCGTTATAGAATTCCAATAGAAACCCAGGTTAGATGTCCTGTACATCTTACCCGGGCTTCTATTGGAATTCTATTACGCATAATAGCAAGCCCATCATCGCCGTTTTAGCATCAGTTTCCTGCCGCTAAAACTGAGATAATTTTAACGAGGTTCTTGCTAATATGCCCCTTGGGTGGGTGGAAAGTTGTTATTTATGCAACACTGGTCCGTGTTGAATTCTCAACACTGGTCCGTGTTGAATTCTCCCATCTGGAGTAAGCCAAATATAAAATCTTTGCTTTCTATTAGGAATCTATTTTAAACACACACTTTGCAACAAACACTGGGTCATGTTATGCACGGATATATGGTTATTGGTTTACTGGTGCTATATAAAATATAAATGCTAGTAAGGATAGGAGCCTACACATATTTTGAAGACAGTGCGGGCAGGGGTATTAATAAATAGTAACTATGGATGTTTAACAAGAATTGGCAAATCCATGGAGTCATTCTTGCACTTTAGGAAGAGTTCTGTAGAACAGTGCTGCGAGTGCCTTGTGTGAAGCCTCTGCCAGGACTTTAAAAGCTGTTTCTGCTGCTCAGAGCTGCACTGGCTGCATGTATAGTAAGGAACTTCTTAACAATCTTACCAAAACCATGATGTCAAGTCAATGCCTCAGGGCAACAATCCTAAAAAAAAAAGCTTGGCCCTGTTTTGTATTCAGATGTTACAAGTGAGACAGACATTTCTCCTTAGGGAGGACGCTGCTGATCAGAATGGCAATTTGAGATGAAATAGACGATTATGTCCATAGATTTCAGGCTTGCATAATGTTAGGGAAGGGCTTTTGACTACATTATACAACATCTACTGGGACCTAAAATGATGGTGAACCTCGCAAAATATTATTGTGACCTACAAGGGACCTGGACCCTGCAGTGAGGTAGGCTGCTATTTAATCACTGTACATTTATGGCTGTTGCATGAATCAATAAAATAAATAACCTCAGCTACCCACCAGTGCTCTGCGTCTTTATCATCTAAGCAGCACCCTGCCTGCCTCATTGCCTAGAATTAGATAACAGAAGCAGCGTGGGAACAGCATAAAGGGGAGCTCTTGTGATTTCCGGGACTCTACAAAGATACCTTCTACCAAGCTGTAAGCACCATAGGTCGGGTGAAGTACAGGCACCCAGAAAGGCTTTATACCCACCTAGTGCCGTGCGTACTGTATGGACGATGGAAGGCAACGTAATAACCAGCACCAGTGGGCTCTGGTTGTTTGAACTGTGAGTCCAAAGGGTCTCGTCATGTGGAAGAACCCTTGACCTTGCAGGATATTCTTGCTCCCTTTGGGTGGACAGCTCTTGTTTTGTTATCAGGATTTATATAGTGCATTACTGCCCTGAGGCGTCTAAGTGCTGGATAGGTACTACTATACAAATAATTATCCTTTCTCCAAAATTAAAATGTTACTGATTTACTATAAGTATTTCATGTACACCTCCTTAGCTATACATCATTTCCCCAGCAGGTTACCACCCACTTACGTTCCCCTGTCCCATTCACTCGGCTGTATTCTAAAATGAAATAAGAGTAAGTAAACCATAGTTGTTATTTGGATCTGGGTCTCATGTTAAAATTCATATATTATCTAAAAAGGACTACCAACCCTCCGAGACGCTGATGTAGTTCAGACCATCACAATTAACAATTAGGAAAAGAGCAGTGTAAACCTACCATTTTCAGAACCATGAAAACTGGCCTCCATTCAGCACGAAGAAAGACTAACGGCCAGATTCATCAACGTAAAATCGGCTCGCAAAGGGCCAGATTCTGAGAATCTGGCCCTTTGCGAGCACAATTTTTGCATTTGGGATTCATCATCCCAAATGCAAAAATCGCTATTATAGAATTCGCAATTTTGCGAGGAATTGCACTTAAGGAATCTCTATTTGAGATTCCTTAAATGCAATTCATGAAACATTTAAAAATTGCGAATTCGCAATTTTGGGCCGCTATTTACCGCGAAGTCAAACCTCGTGGTAAATAGCTGCCACCTTGGATAACATAACCGCACTGGTTGCTCACACCCAACTGTTAACCAACATCTATTCAGATGATCCCATAATGAATTTTGAATATATAGTCAACAATCTTAAAAACGCGCTAGAAAATAAATCACAACTGGCTAGTTATTCGAAAAGCAAAATCAACAACAAAAATAAAAATTGGAATTCGCCTACTGTAAAAAAGCTTAACAGACTCATTCGAGCACAACATCTGAATTTCTCCACAGCAACTAAGGTAGAAATCAACAAACTAAAAAATCAAATACGTAGAGAGAAAAATAAACACAAAAAGCAGCTGCAGGACTGTAACTGGGTTGATATCCAATTAGCAGCCAAACATCATAATCAGCGTAAATACTGGTCTCTGATTGCTAAAATGACTGGATCAAAAAAGAAACTTGTAGCTATCCCAGTCTCGCCGGAGGACTGGGAAATATACCTGCGCGACCTTTATAAACCAAACTCATCTTTCTTTGAAGGGAAGTTTTTTGACATTAATCCGGAAAGGAATGACATCAAAATCACTAAGACTTCGGCAATTTCTATCTCCACGCATATTAGAAAAGCAAGAAGCACGGGCGCCTCAGGTCCAGACCAGATTCCCATCAAGGTCCTCCAAACAAACCCCAAGGAGTGGAGCCAGATGTTCTCTCCCCTGTTTAATTACATCTTTGAAACCGGCGAAATACCGAAGTCTTGGCAGGGAAGTACCATCATCCCAATTCATAAAAAGGGGAACAAAAATATAGCCGGTAATTATCGTCAAATAGCGCTGATGGACGCTTCCGGGAAAATCTTTGCAGCGGAAGTATTGGACCGACTAAAAAACTGGGCATTTTCAGAGGGTCTAATACCAATGTTTCAGGCAGGATTTCGACCCAATCATTCTGTTATTGACAACATAGCAATATTTCAGACCATCTTAGACAAATATACAGTAGGGAGATCACAACCTATATATGCAGCATTTATTGATTATTCAACTGCCTTCGATCGAGTAGACAGACCGACCCTGTGGAATAAGTTGAGGAGGCTGGGAATCCCCGAACAATTGCTTCGGGTCATTGTTAATCTTCATAATAACACATGGTGCCGAGTACAAATGGGGAGCGAAAAGGGCCTGACTAAAATAATACGCACGTCTAATGGCCTCAAACAAGGGTGTCTTTTAGCACCGATTCTATTCTCTTTGTACCTAAGTGACCTACCCTTTCATCTGCAACAAGGCTCTAGTTTACCTCCGAAGATCGCTGCACAAAGCATACATGCTCTGTTATATGCGTACGACATAGTAATGTTGGATCTTACGCCCTTTGGATTACAACGACTTCTTGATATTTTATATAAATATTCAAAAGACAACTTTTTAATTCCCAACCTAAATAAAACTAAAGTGGTTTCATTCTCCGGAAAGAAAAAAGGCTTCAAGTACTGTTGGAAGCTGGGCGGAGAGAACATAGAAGAGGTCGAGGAATACACCTATCTAGGTAGGATATTCTCACAGAACATGAAAAATATTAAGCAAATCAACCATCTAAAAAGGAAATGCGAATTACACGCTGGGGCCCTTTCAAGACTGTATTCGGCCACTGGGAATAGGCATTTTTCTGCATTGCTAAAAGTCTACAGAGCAAAGATACCCCCTGTTCCTGTTCTGTCGTATGCCACTGAACATATTGCTATAAAACAGTGGTCCTACATGGATCTAAAAGAAGGTCAAATACTAAAGAAAATCCTGAAAGTCTCTACATCCACACCAGTGCAAGCGCTCAGACTTGAATTTTCGATTACTAGCGCCTATGCTACAGCTGTAGCTAACATCATCAGGTGGGCTTATAACCTTCTCCACGCTAAAGAAGGCTCATTACGATTTTTGTTAAAGATCGAGACTTTTGATCAAGACGCTTCACATTCTATTTTCTTTAGAAATATGACAGCGGCATTTCAATTAGCAAAAATTAGCCCTGAAATTTTGTTAGCCTGGTCTCCTTCACAACTCAAACTTTTCTTAAAATGTTTTACCCCCAAACTGAGTTTTGAGCTTGACCATTTACATTGTAGCAATTTATCTCTGTACAAATCCTATACCGAGTCTTTGGAGTATAAGCATGATCAGCCATATCTAGGTTTTTCCCTTACTCACGGTGCAAGGAGATCAATTACGATGATGCGTTTGGGCATATTACCCGTGTTAACTTTTACCTCAAGTTGGAGCCCAGGTAGATCCCCGCTATGTACCCTCTGTCAGGGGGGTAATCAGAACATCGAGCACCTCCTATTCATATGCCCAAATGCCAAAGTTGTAAATGCACGGTTAACATATCTAGACCCTATATATCGCAAATGCAGGATCGTTACTGCAAAAGAACTGTTACTTGTATGTAAACGGCCTCCGAATGAATTTGTTTGTTATAATCTTTATACATTTTTAAAACTTTCTTTGATATTGTATTGATCTGTAAAGCAAATTGTATACTTTTTATAATATTTGTGGTCCTCAGTCGAGTACCAAATCAAATAAAAACTTTTTGACTTTGACTTTGGTAAATAGCGGAAACTTAGAAAAATGCACTTAAGTGCATTTTTCTAAGTTGTATGTTACACACACACATGTCCTTGGGGCATGTGTGTGCGTAACACCAGCGTCCAATATCATTTCAGGGGTGCAACAGGGTGTCCTTTGGACACACCTGCACCCTTGAAATCGCAAACTCAAAATGCGAATCGCTAATAGCGATTCGCACATTGATATGTCTTCCCATTCATTCCTATGGGCCTTTAGGCCCATAGGAATGAATGAGGAGTTATTCCTTATTTGTGATTAGAAATTAGCTAATCGCAAATAAGGAAGCTGTAGGAATCGCAAAATAAATTGCGATTTGTACATGAATCCCATTTTGCGAGTCTGTAATAGCGATTCCTTAATAAAAGCTATTACAGACTAGCAAAACGGGACTTTGATGAATCTAGGGGTAAGAGTACAGTTTTGAAAATGCATGCAAGGTATCCAAGAGAACGATTCATGTTGTATGCAGCAAGTCTAAAGCAAATGCGACTCGTGGATATGTGCACATGGAGAAATGTTGAACGTTTGGGGGAAATTACAGACCCCATTTCCTCGGTTGTGGAAAATAGTTTACTGTGTATGTTGTTTTTTTTCCCTACCAAAATCTTAAAGTGTATGCTTATTCTCACTTTCTCTCAACTTACATGGACATTTTTGTCACGGTCATTGCCGATTTGAAAGTAAAGCTGATCACGCACACTAAGTTTATCATCTGATCTCTGTTTATTTGCAGTTCGCACTCCCAACCGAGTGCCGCGTGGGATTCATCCTACAGCAGGTAGGATTGCTGTGTATGCACTTTTACCGGTAATGTTTGTGTTCAAGCAAATGTTGAATGGTTCTTCTGTGCAAGGTGTGAGGTTTGCTCTGCCACTGCAGTTCACGTATTTTGTTTTTTAACACAAAACCAGCAAAACATGTACATTCCTGAACATCCATTTCCTGCGGCCTGGGGAAGGGTTTGCACATTTCTTTTGATTATATGCATGTATTGTATTCTAGTAAATAACTTAGGGAAATAATGCGGTCATATTTACAATTAATGAGTAAATCATCCTCACAAGGGAGAGGCATAACAGCATGATTCTACCTCATGATGATATATGAATCAGATACATTTTTTATGTTCTTACAGTGATCAATTGTTTTAAATATGGAGCTCGTGCATATGTACATGTAATGTCCGTCAAAAGGTTCAGACAATCATTGGGTGACTTAAAAACATCAGAGGAATACCTAACAGCGACTATACACGCCCTCATGGCCGGATCAGAAGGATACACATACAGTAGCCGCAGCACTTTAAGGGTACATTTTCAGGGCTCTAACATGATATAAATGTAAAGGGGGTGACATAAGACTGATATACATACAAGGCTGTGACATCATGATACAAGTACAGGGGGAGTGACATCAGAAGGATACTCCACAGCGCAGTGATATCACAATTCAAGTACATGGGATGTGACGTCGCAAGGATACACTAAAGGTTTGTGACATCATGATACAGGTAAAATGGGACTGACATTAGAAGCACACACCCACATGGCTGTGTGCCAGCAGACCCCCACCGAACTCAAAAACTACCGACCCATCTCGCTTCTTCCTTTTTGTGACATCATGATACAGGTAAAATGGGACTGACATTAGAAGCACACACCCACATGGCTGTGTGCCAGCGGACCCCACCGAACTCAAAAACTACTGACCCATCTCGCTTCTTCCTTTTCCTGCCAAAGTCATTGAGAAGACCGTCAACAGACAGCTTGCCGCCTTCCTCGAGACGAACGGATCCCTCGACCACTCACAGTCTGGCTTCCCGGCCAACCACAGCACCGAGACCGCCCTCATCGCAGCCACCGACGACATCAGAGCCCTGCTCGACAACGGAGAAACAGTGGCCCTCATCCTCCTGGATCTCTCCGCGGCGTTTGACACGGTCTGCCACCGCACCCTAGTACAACGCCTTAGCAACATCGGGATCCAAGAGAAGGCACTGGAGTGGATCATTTCCTTCCTCGCCGGGAGAACCCAGAGAGTCCGCCTCCCCCGGTTCAGATCCGAGGCCACCAAAGTCATCTGCGGCGTACCCCAAGGATCATCACTCAGCCCCACGCTGTTCAACATTTACATGAGCCCCCTTGCGGCCATCGCGCGCCAACACAACCTCAACATCATCTCCTACGCTGACGATACCCAGCTGATCCTCTCCCTCACCAACGACCCCGCCACCGCCAGGACTTACCTACACGAAGGGATGAAAGACGTAGCCGAGTGGATGATGAACAGCCGCCTGAAACTGAACTCAGATAAGACGGAAGTCCTCATCCTGGGATCTTCGCCCTCCGCCTGGGACGACTCCTGGTGGCCCCCGTCCCTGGGCAGCGCACCCAAACCGACAGACCACGCACGCAACCTGGGCTTCATCCTGGACTCCTCCCTCTCCATGACCAGACAAGTCAACGCGGTCTCCTCGTCATGCTTCAACATCCTCCGCATGCTACGTAAGATCTTCCGGTGGATCCCCACCGAAACCAGGAAGACGGTCACCCAGGCCCTCGTCACCAGCCGTCTGGACTACGGCAACTCCCTCTACACTGGAACCACAGCCAAACTTCAGAAGAGACTCCAACGCATCCAGAACGCCGCGGCACGCCTCATCCTGGACATCCCCTGACACAGCCACATCTCCGAACACCTGAGAAACCTGCACTGGCTCCCCGTCAGCAAGAGAATCACGTTCCGCCTCCTCACCCACGCACACAAAGTTCTCCACAACAAAGGCCCAAGATACCTCAACGACCGCCTGACCTTCTACACTCCAATCTGCCAGCTACGATGGACCAGCCACGCCCTCGCCGCCGTCCCCCGCATCAGAAGAGTCACAACGGGAGGAAGATCCTTCTCCTACCTGGCTGCCAAGACGTGGAACTCCCTCCCCATCCACCTCCGCCTGACCCAAGACCACCTCTCCTTCAGGAAGCAACTCAAGACCTGGCTGTTCGAGCGGTAGCGGACCCTCCTCCCCCAGCGCCTTGAGACCCTACGGGTGAGTAGCGCGCTATACAAATGCTTTGATTGATTTCATGATACAAGGACTAGGGGAGCGACATTGGAAGGATACACCCACACTGCTGTGACATCACGAAAAATGTACATGGGCTGTGACATCAAGGATACACCACTGATTTGTGATGACATGATAAAAGTAGAAGGCGAGTGACATCACAAAGTTTTACCTATAAGGGGTGTGGCATCATGATACAAACACAGGGGCTGACATCATAAGGATACACCTGCAGGCCCTTGACTTTACGTTAAGACCATACTGCTGAAACCTAACTGCAAAACTCTGGAAAGCGATGAACCGAGACATGTGGTAGTGCTCAAGCTTGAAATCCGAAGTTAAAAAATCGAGACTAATAGGCGTGCTGGGCACAGCACATGACGCTCTACTTTCTACAGCTGAATCGCAGATCCTGGTGAGGCATTTGAGAGCGAAGCAGCACAGGAGGGCCTTCGGCTGACTAGCTGTCTAAATAAACACTGATTGTGCAGAGCATGGACAAACGCAGGGCTTTAAGTGGGCTGGGTCTCACCGGGTCTGAGCACCGGCAGTTTTTTAAGGAGGCCTCAAAACTGGTCTCTATCGGGCTCTGTTTTGTGCCGTGGCACAGGAGGTCCGTTTTTTTTTGATCGTTATAGTGGAAGGGAAATCCTTTAAAGAGTCATTTTCTCTCTGGATTTCTCTTCTCTTTTCGGAACTAAGGAGCAGCAACATTTCCGTGGTGCCACCAGGGATTTATGTGGAAGCTTTTTCAAAAGTATATGCAAGCCACAGTTGCTGCTTATTTATCTTGTGCAACTAACAACCATTGACAAAGCCAATAGTCCTGACTTGTTGTAAGTATGATGTTACTTGTTGTATCATATATCTGGATGCAATGACAGAAACAACAAAATACCAGTCGGGTGGCACACTATGCTAAGCACAAACGTTTTACTTACATGTTTTTAAGCCACGCCCTTAATTACATTGGCCACGCTCCCTTGAGAGACCCCCAGTTTTTTCATCCCACTTAAAGCCCTGGACAAACCCATAGAGCACAAGCCACTACACAGAGTGTGACTTTGAAGTTGAATGAACAGAACAGTGTCCCCCTCGCCACCACTTCTCCATCTTGCTCCACCTTGATAAAGGAGACAATCAACGGGTAAATTAGATGCTACTATGAGCAGCATACTGACACATGCAAGGCGCTTGAACACACAATAGAAGTAGTTTCTCTGGACATGGTACTCCAGAATAATGTAAATTAGCAAAATGTGACTTGGAGGTCAACTTGGCTGCAATTAGATCTTAGGTGACAGAATGGAAGCGCCCGGTGGGTGACAGTACAGCGCTATATAAGTATGCAAATACATACATACATACATAACTACTAGTGAGCGTTAGACATCTGGAGTACGGAGAAAGGGCAAATAAATCTGCAGTGGATTTCAAGAATGAAGTTAGGGTGTAGGGGGAGAAGATGGAGGTTATAGTGTAAGAGTGGCGATCCTAAACCGTGCCAGCCAGAGGCCTTTCAACATTTTTTACAATCGAGCGAGCACAGATAGTCCCGCTGCTCTGGGACGACCATCCAGACTATTGGAGGCACAACTATTAAACCATAGAGATAAGACTTGTTGTTGCATGGAGCAAGACAAAGCGCCATTACACAATGGATGATAGCAATGTGCAACTGTTTCCAGGCTATATGGTGGTAGGCCTTAAGTAAATGATGCAAGTTCTAGATAAGGACACTACGCATTTTTTTAAAGGATCCAAGAGAAGCATGAGACTAGGCTGAAAGGGTGGGCAGCAATGAATGGTATCACAAGAGGCAGACTGACAGCAAAGGTAGAGAATTAGACATCTAGCTCAGATGAAGATAGGACCCACTAGATCAGATGCACAAGCAGAGGGACGCAGTGGTGACAGCAGTATGTGAACAGGGTTGGGGACCGAGCTCTGCAACTGTGTCCGACTACACCAGCAACGACAACGATGCAGAGAACAGAGACTCTGGCATGGTCCAGATGCCCATATACAAGCAGATATCTTGCCTTTAACCGCGCCTTTTGTCGTGAACAATAAGGACAATCGATTAGGTGAAGATTGTCTAGAGCCAAGTGGTGAAGCCAAAATAATCACTGGGATGCTGTAGTTACTTTTTATCCTGGGTAGGTGGAGTCCAGCAGAGGGGGTTTTAATTAGTAAAGTGGATTCCTTGTCGCTTCCCCCCCTTCACTAAGCACCTGACGGGTCTGAAATCTGGGAGCTTGAAGTCTCCTATTATAGGGATTACTGTTTTACTGGGCCTTGGTTATTTATTGTCTGACCTGGGGATGAAAGTGTTATCCAGGTTACCTATTAAATAGACCATATCTGTGCCACCACTGGATGTTCTCTGAACATGACACAACATGGCTATTGTGGTATATAAATAAATAATACCGGATCTAGGTTTGACTGGACATAGCAATAACAGATAGCTCAATAAATAAGAGTCAAGATTCGAGGTAGTAGGAGTTTGCAGGTTTAATACAGCATAAAGGACAGGAACAGGACAACCTGCACGGGAACAGGATGGACAGCGCTGCCGGGGGCAGGATCAGAATCGGCGTAACATTTAATAACAGTGCACAAATATATATACTAAAACAGTTACATTACAATGAATTACAGTAGGCGGAGCAGTGGGTGTGGTCAATAGCAGTCGCGAAAGATAAGGGTGAAAATGGGTGTAACAGGGGCGTATACATAGACATGTGATGCAAACGTAACAGAATATGTCATAAATGGGGCGGAAACATGGAGGGGGCTACCTAAGGAGCCGGGACCTCTAACCTAATGGTGCGCGCAAACTGACAATGACGTGTTACTAGGAGAAGCTGGGGGCTATGAACTCTGTGCTAGGAGCAGAGACTGAAGTCTGGAGAGTCAGGGCGACATGTACCTAAACAGTATCTAGTATCTGATGTTTAGAGGACATGTTGATATAAACTAAGAGTCAGGAGGGGAGAGGCTAACGGACTCTAAGACTGGAGCATACATTATTCTACATGTAGTGCGTGATGAAGAATATTAAATGACCATAAATACAGTATTTCTCTTACATGGAGACGTAAAGGCTAGACTGTGACGGAAACTATTGATGCGATTCAGTAGCTTAGGAATGCAGAGAAGGAGGGCTGGACTGATAACTAGAATCATAACATACTCTTGGCAGACTAACAGGCTGAGTCAGGCTGAGCCGGGCACTGTGAGGCAGGAAGTAAGTGAAGGGTCGAGGATACAGGTGGGGGCTGTATCGCTCCTCAGCGAGGGTTCAGGAGACAGGAGCTGAATCTGGTGTCCGGGCCCTTTTGAGGCCTAGAAACGGGGACTTTACAATGAAATAACGTGCACACTGAGAAACGTGGCAACGTAGCTTTACACAGGCCTGATATTCGTAGTATTCACGAGAACTGGAAACTGGCATACTAGAGATGGACACAACTGTAATTGCGTCTTTAATCGAACATGGGGAATACATATGCATATTAATCATGCACACATAACATAAGATGGAGGACACGTAGGGACACAGAACATGGCAAAATTTACTTTTCCACATTCCCTCCTTGTCACTACGTTTCCATCAGGAAACATCAATATTCATGATACCATCTATCATTTCATACAGTATCATTTGCTCGTCTCGAATTTTCTCGGAACGGGATTTAGAACGGGACTTAGGACTAGGAATACAAGATGTAGCACAAATGCCTCAAATCGCAGGGCCACATTGTAAACAGAGGCAGCAACTGAATATGATCGCTACTGCAATACCCAGAAATGACAATACTTTCCATCCCCAGGCGGAAATTATATTCCAGAACCAACCGGACCATGTCCAGGTGCCTGGATCTTGGTGTAACATATGGGCAATTTTATGGAGTCTGGTAATAGCTGAATAAACAGACGGTGCGTTATTAGGAATGAAAATGCAGCAACTAGATCCGATGACTCTACATGCCCCGCCCCTATCGGCCAGTATGACGTCAAGGACGAGACGATTCTGGAGCACGACAATTCTCATAAAGGATTGTTCTTCGGTTAAGTTACCTAGAGCAGAAGTAGTCTCAATCACTACTGCTTCAAGTGTTCTGGTTAATCTACGTATCAGTTTACTATTCACGACAGTACCTAAGTAGGGGAAGACACCTTTATTGATATCTATGTATTGTTCTAGAGCAGTTTCAGTATAATCGACAATCGGGAAATTTCTCTTGTGTCTAGTATGTACTAGGAGGGAATTCCTATGATAGTCAGGTGGGGCTAGGAAAACTGGTGGCAGTAGGAAGGCAATGTAACATGTACCATCCCAATCAAGGGGCAGACGAACATATGCGGTCTGACCACAAACAAAATAAGAATGACGTGAAGCTTTGAAAATAGATTTCCTACTGTCACTATACTTGACAATAGTAGTACAATCACTATGGCCTACATGTACGGAACCATTATTTCGGACACATAATTCACCTTTGACTGGTAGTACTGAAATAGCAGGTAAGTCTGGAGTAGAATCAGACTGAACATTCAGGACCATGAAATTCGAAGAATAATTACCTAAATTATAAACTTCATTTTCTAGATCTAACCCTGTTCTGTGGGGAAGACCTTGCTTGTCTGGGAAACATGTGCTGTTCAGAGAGGACATATCTGTTGAGGATGACGTTAACGTGGACCATGCTCCACACGAACCATTATGTGAAAATGGATAAGGAAAGAGTGGCAGAACTCCCTTCGGTGTCTGGAAAGGGGGGAGTCGACCACACACCCAACAATTTGTGGCATTGCTGGTCTGGTGTGAATAATGTAACATGCGGATAAAGGAGTTATTACGCATAGCAAGACGATAAGAAAGTTCATGAGGAGGCAGATCACTAAACGTGTGCTCTATTGTAACATTAACAGACTTATTTACATGAGAAACTGGAAAATACAAATAAAATGCATAACTGGTGCAGGAAATCATAATGCTAAAATATAGCAGAAAACATAAAATAATAGTGCAACTTCTAGAGTTCTCACTAACTCTCTCTCTGTGGGGGTCTATTATATACATGTCAGAAACCGGTCTAACCGTTTCACCTAGGGGAGGACTTAGACAATCAAACTGGCTGACTTATTTTACTAGACCTTAATTTGAGCTTATACTCCTGTTGCGGAGTTTTCTCTAACAGGGAAGGGTTCGTAGCAATGTCTTTTGCGGGACAGTCCTTAAGAATAGTACTTTGGCAGTCTTTAGAATCCTCGGAAATGCTCTTTGAAACAGGCTTTAGTCCAAAAAATCTTTTCACATGTGACAAGTGGACCCAGCCCTTCCTGCCTTCCAGCTTGACGGCAGTACGGGTGGCCAGGAGGACCTGTCGGGGTTCCTTCCAGCGAGGCTCCAGCGGACTTGAACGATCAAAATTCCGGACAAGAACCATGCATCCGGGAACGATGTCATGCGGTGCCACCTCGGTATTGTCTGGAAAGGCGGCAGCAACCTGTGAACGACAAGAGTTGAGGGCAGACATCAAGGAAGCTAGGTAATCTGTCAGCATATTACTTGAAACATCGGTAATACTTCGAGGTCTAGGTGTACCCCACATGTTAGGGGGGCGGCCGAATACGACCTCGTACGGGGACAGACCTGATCTGGAATGTGCGACCATGCGCATATAAAACAAGGCAACTGGCAGAGCTACTAGCCAGTCCACACCTTTCTCTTTACATACTTTTGCAATTCGGATTTTCAGGGTCTGATTATGTCTCTCTACGAGACCGGCTGCTTCAGGATGGCGTACACAATGGAACTTCCACTGGTACCCTAACAACAGGGAAACATGTTTCATCAACTCGGATGAAAATGGCTGGCCGTTGTCTGAATACACGACTCTAGGGAGTCCATAACGGGGGAAGAACTCACGAACCAACTGCTTGGCAGTGGTCGCGGCTGTGTAATCTGGGACTGGATATGCCTCTGTCCACCTGGACAAAGCGCATACAACTACAAGGACATACTTGAAACCTCGACATCGCTCCATCTGAATATAATCCATCTGGAGGACTTCAAAAGGGTGGTCAGGGGGCTGGAATCCACCTTGTTCCACCGGAACACTTTTACCTGGATTAAACTGACAACATATCATACAGGTACGGACTTTCTGCTTGGCTGCAGCTCGTAAATGCTTGTTGAACCAAATGTTCTGGATACTATCTAACATAGCTTTTTCTCCTAAATGTGCTGGACTATGTGCGGTATTGATAATGACTTGAACCATAGATTCGGGGAGAAACCATGTGGCTTTACCCTTCGTTACCCATCCCTGGTCTGTCTGGACCCCTCCTTGTTCAGACCATTTCTTGATTTCCTCGGGAGTAGCATGTAACTGGATATCTATGACATCTTGAGTAGGGTCCTTAACTGTCATACAAGTAGTCGGATCTGGAGTATGTGTCTGTGTCTTGTTAACTGGAATGTCTGGAGTCTGTGCTGTAAGCTTGGCTGTGCGATCTGCTAGATCATTACCTTGAGAAATAGTGTCGGTAACTTTCGTATGTGCTTTGCATTTCATGATAGCAATAGATGTCGGTAGGTGTATGGCATCTAACAGAGCTTGAATAAGGAGACCATGCTGAATCTTGAGTCCATGAGAAGTCATGAAACCTCTCTCCTGCCAGAGCACTCCAAAGTCGTGTACGACTCCAAATGCATAACGTGAATCTGTGTAAACATTAACTTTCAGGTTCTTGGCGTGTATGCAGGCTTGTGTCAGAGCAACTAGCTCTGCTGCTTGAGCAGACAGGGTGTCAATACGGTGTGTTTCAATAACTTCAGTGTCAGTAGTCACTGCATACGCGGCTACTAGTTCTCCTGTACTTGTTCTCATACATGAACCATCCACATAAAGTGTCAGGTCGGGATCTGGTAATGGAATATCTGTCAGATCTTGTCTTGGCTTAGTCATAATGTTAACTACTTCCACACAGTCGTGTGTGGCAGGATTTGAATTAACTGACGGTAACAGTGTAGCAGGATTTAGAACGTTGCAGCGTCTGATATCTATGTGTGGCTGGAACAGTGTCAGTTCATAACCTGTTAAACGTGCAATTGTCAAGTGCTGAGTCTGTGTTCGGTTTAAAAGAACTTCCACGGAGTGTGGAACTTGTACTGTCAAGGAATGTCCTAATACTATGGAATCACTTTGTCTGATAGCTAGTGCTGTGGCTGCAACTGACTTGAGGCACGCAGGCAGAGCCTGGGCTACTGGATCTAATGTGCTCGAAAAATAAGCACAGGGCTTGTATTGTCCTGCTTGATCTTGTGTGAGAACAGATAATGCTGTACCTTCCCGTTCAGTGACAAAAAGTGTAAAAGGCTTACTGTAGTTCGGTGTTGCTAGAACTGGAGCTTGGCATAGAGCTTTCTTTAACTCATTAAAACTAAGTGTATGTTCAGATGTCCAAGGGAGGACAGTCGATACGGCTGCCTCCTGTGTCGTTAACTGTATCAGTGGTTTAGCTAGAAATGCATACTGAGGAATCCATTGTCTGCAGTAAGAAGTGAGGCCGATAAAAGCACGTACCTCCTTCTGGGTCTTGGGCTGAGGAAGACTCGCTATTAACTGGATACGGTCAGGTGTCAACTGCCTACCCCTCTTGGACAGCAAGTGGCCTAAGTAGATCACTTGCTGGACACAGAATTGAAGCTTAGAAGGGGACACCTTGTGCCCCATCTCGGCAAGGAAATACAAGACTGTAAGGGATGCTCGCTCGCAAGCACGTTCAGAACGGGCTGTGATCAGTAGATCATCGACATACTGGAGCAGGGCAGTGTCAGTTGGCATGTGAATATTGTCTAGTTGTCTTTTAAGTGCTTGACTGTAAATACTAGGACTTTCTGTGAAACCTTGAGGAGCTCGTGTGAACATATAGCTCCTTCCATTTAAACAAAATCCGAAAAGGAACTGGCTGTCTGGATGAATGGGGACACTAAAAAATGCGTTCTTGAGGTCTATGACTGAAAAAAATGAGGCTTCAGAATCAATGGCTGTCAATAGGGAAGAGATATCTGGGACAACTGGGTACTGGGGAATAATACATTTGTTAAGCTCTCGTAGGTCAATCACTAATCGATATACTGGCGGTGCATTTGGATCAGTACGTTTCATGACTGGAATGATCGGAGAATTACATACATTGGAGTCAGTTTCTACAACTACTCCTTGAGCCATGAGCTCGTCAATAATTTTGGATAAGGCTGCTACAGCCTCAGGTGGCAATCTGTACTGTCTGATTCGTGGCAACACTACACCTGGCTTGAGAGTCACACGATGGGGTGTGATTTGCATATAACCAACATCAGTTGGACCTTGCGCCCATAGATGCTGCGGAACATTGGACAATCTCGGATCAAAATCTCGTAATACATAGTGACCCTTGAAGTCACGTAGGAACAGTCGTATTCCCTCTGGGGAACAGCAAATAACTGCACCTAATTCTTTCAGTGTGTTAATGCCTAACAGATTTTCTGGACACGACTTTGTAAGTAACAGATCAGTAGTGCGGGACAATGGACCTACTTCTAGAGTAACTGGCTTAGATATCTCGTTTACAATAGGCTTTCCTGAAAATCCAAGGGAAACCTTTCTTGAGCCTGAGAGCGGAGCCCCTGGAACTTCGGCGTGGCTGATGGTGGTCCTACTTGCCCCTGTATCAATCAAAAACTTTCTGTCTTTCCCTAATACTTGACTATGAACATAGGGACCCTCTTGATCTACAGGTATCTCGATGAGAGGCAAGCCTACCTCCCTCTCTAGGCTGTTTCATGAGTACGGCTGATACTCTGGATACTCGGACTGCGCATACTGGTACATCTGCTGTGTAACATGCTGTGTTGCAGCAATAGGCTGCGGTGCTGGAACTGTCTGTTGTGCATTCTGTGGCTGAGAAGTCTGTGAAACTTGTTCTTGTCTAGGCGGACGTGGTCTTTCTTTAGTCTTACCGGTAGCTATATTGTGTTTCAGAACTGCACACTCGTTTATAAAATGACCTGGCTGTTTACAATAATTGCATGTCCCTTTAACGGGAACTGCAGGATGACTGGCTTGATTCGTACCCCTCTTCTGACTGTCTTGTGGAATAGATTGTGCAACTAGTACTTTCATTTTCGTGTCTTTCATACGTTTTCTTTCATGATCTTGCTCTTCTCTGATTCTATTCTGGTGATACTGAAGCATCTGTAACATCTGGGACGGGGTATTAGCTTGCCAGGTACTTTCGACTTTCAAAACTCGATTCTTAACTTGTGGACTTGAATTCTCGACTAATTTAGTAACAAAAAGATGAGGGTATGACTCGCTACTCGTCTTGAGGCCACTGTTTATGATAAAACATTTTTCAAATCTAGAATAAAAATCACTAGTGTCTTCATCTTGTTTCTGTTTACAGGCTGAGATTGCATCCCAGTCTTCCTTTTTAGTGGCTAATAATCTTGGCAAAACTTGTATTAATAGTTCTGGTAATTCTTTACATTTCTCTCCAAGACCGGTACCTGGTACTCGTATCTTATCTTCAGCTTCTAGAACTGCCCAATCGATCTTTTTCTCTCCCACCTCCCAATCTTTTTCCTTGAGTTTCTCGTATACCCCTGCGGGCAATAAGACTTTTAACATTTTAATTATATCTGGATACGTGTATTCTCCCATACGGAGCATGTCCTTTAATTCTCGGTGGAACCCTGCTGGATCTTTGTCATGACAGGGAATTAGTTTCTTCATCTCTAAGAGTTCCATCTTTGTAATCGGGGTGTAAACAAACACTCGTTGCATTTCACCATCTGTTGTCCTGACTGGGTGTACTTCTCGTAACGGATTCTGTCTATCTATGTAAAAGGGTTTACTTTCTGGGGGTGAGACATGAACAAAATGCGGGTTCAAAAACGTTCTATATTTGTGACGCTGTTCTAGAATGACACTAATTAAATCGGTACCTAAACCTTTCCATCTATACTGGAGTAACTCGTTCAGGACATCGTGTAACGGACCTGGATCAGAATGTTGACCCTCATACAGAGTAATGAGGTGTTGGATCATATACATACCCACCAGTCGTTGCTCGGCTGGGGGCAGTTTCAGAAACATTTGTGCCACTATTTCATCTGGAAAAGTGGTAGGATCAGTAATCCATCGGACTGCTGATCGGACTAGTTCTTGTTCATGCATAGTACTTAACTCACTGTAACCGATTCGTGACTTCAGAATGTGATCGGTAGCTTGAAATACTTGTTCTAGAGAACCTTGTTCTGGCGCCGGATGATGAACAGTTTTCTTGTAGTCTAGACGTGAATGTCGGTCTGGAAATCTAGATTTTCCTACATAAGCTATTCTAGTGGGATTCTCGTCGTCTACCTCTTCAGTAGAAGAGTCATTCTCTTTCTCGCTTACTTGTGCTGCTTTACGTTGTTCATGTAACTTTATTATTTCTTTACGAATTTTCTTGTACATACTCTCTATACTACTGATAGTTCTGTGCTTACCCTCGGCTATATTATCACTCCACCTTGTCAGGATTTTCATTTCGGCCGGATCTTTAGTCGGGGAATCTTGTTCTCTTATTAGACAATTAATCAGAAACTTTAATATCATGAGCTGGATTTCAGCTTTTCTTTGAGACATGGCTTCGCTAATACTTTGTGGATCATCCCCTGTACGGATGAAACGATATATTCGGTCTAGATCTCCTTTCATATCTGGTAGGGTGTCTAAATACCCGGTCACCCGTCTTACACGGATGGAATATATTACTGTACTATCATCACCTGCAACTGGATCATAGCGGCATTCAGTGAGAGCTCGTCGGATGTCTGCAACGGACTTAAATTTGGGCGTACGCTGTAACGCACATTCATGTAACTCGGCCAACGTTCTACGTTGGTGCGGTGGCGGGGTACCAGGAGGACCTCCTCCTGCGGCCCCTAAACTGGAATCGTCGACTGATACTCTTCTTACTAGCGCGGCGGGAAATTGTAATGTAGGCTGGACCGGGGGTACCGTAGCAGGTACTGCAAGAGGTGCCCCGGTGTCTGGGGGAGCAGGAATTGCCTGATTTACAGGGACTGGCGGAACAGGATTTGCATATTCCGGGACTGTGTCGTCCAAATAGGACGAGATGAAAATATCAGCTGCGGTCGGTTTGTGACGTAGCTTAGTCGGAACTAGTGGTGGCGGAAAATTACTGGATGCCTCCGGGGTCGCTTTTGGCAAGCCCTCGGCAAGAAGAGGATACATACCCTTAATAAGGGCATGCCTCTGTCTGTCTGACTGTTCTGTTTTAACTCGTTCACCTATCTCGATTAGTTCCCTTTCTTGGGCTCGTTCTAAGGATTCTCTACTTAGTTCTGACTTTCTGATTTCTTTTTCGGTTCTTTTATGAGATTCTTTGCGCCATAACTCGATGGCATCTTTCTGTGACTGTCTGGCTTTCTTCTTCCATAATGCTTCTTCTACTCTCATGATGCACTCGGCATCCCATGTGCCTGATACAGGCCATCTATACTTTTCTTCTAACTGTTTGGTATACTCTACCCATAAATCTAGATATAATATGGCACTTATGCCATGCTTTTGATACATAAAATGACCTGGACTGTCCCTAGGCGGGACAGGAACTGCTGCTTCTAGCAGACCTTTTCTGGTTTTTAACTGACGTAGTTTAGAAAATAAAGGCATGACTGAACTGTAATCTAGACACAATACAATACACAACGAACACGATAACTACACCACTTTCATACCACGACATTAAAAATACATGAAGAACATTTAAAATAACAGTTCGAACAGAATACTACCTGGAATACTCAGAATACATGAATTTTCTCGAGAACAGAACTGACTAGAACAGAAACTAGATGCACTGCTGAAACAGTACGAAACTTACCGGTCTCATAAAGAGACACGTCAGGACCCGCATCCACCGAAGTGGACACTTCGTTTGTGGGTCTGTGTACCACCAACCCACGGACCAGAGTCAATTAGATTGACCCTGTCTAGATACTACCCCAGCAATGGTACTCACCGGGCAGCAAGAACGGAAGGCCTCGGACTGGACTGGACTGCTTCGACGCCGGACGGACGAGCTTCGGACTTCTGTTACGGGTGGGCCTCCGGATACCTCGGACCTTGGACTCTCGGCTTGGGCGCTGGTCGGGACTCGCCGCGTTCCTCCACCGCCTCGTCTGGATGCTGGACCGCCACCTCCGTCTCCTCCGTGGGCCTGAGGGATACTTGAAGCAGAAATATCTGCACGTGCACGGTATGGTTCCGTCACGGCTGCAGAGGGTCAGGGGGCCGGCGTGGCTTCACTGGCGCGTGGGGAAAGGGCAAGTCCCTGTTCGGGCGCCATTATGTGGTATATAAATAAATAATACCGGATCTAGGTTTGACTGGACATAGCAATAACAGATAGCTCAATAAATAAGAGTCAAGATTCGAGGTAGTAGGAGTTTGCAGGTTTAATACAGCATAAAGGACAGGAACAGGACAACCTGCACGGGAACAGGATGGACAGCGCTGCCGGGGGCAGGATCAGAATCGGCGTAACATTTAATAACAGTGCACAAATATATATACTAAAACAGTTACATTACAATGAATTACAGTAGGCGGAGCAGTGGGTGTGGTCAATAGCAGTCGCGAAAGATAAGGGTGAAAATGGGTGTAACAGGGGCGTATACATAGACATGTGATGCAAACGTAACAGAATATGTCATAAATGGGGCGGAAACATGGAGGGGGCTACCTAAGGAGCCGGGACCTCTAACCTAATGGTGCGCGCAAACTGACAATGACGTGTTACTAGGAGAAGCTGGGGGCTATGAACTCTGTGCTAGGAGCAGAGACTGAAGTCTGGAGAGTCAGGGCGACATGTACCTAAACAGTATCTAGTATCTGATGTTTAGAGGACATGTTGATATAAACTAAGAGTCAGGAGGGGAGAGGCTAACGGACTCTAAGACTGGAGCATACATTATTCTACATGTAGTGCGTGATGAAGAATATTAAATGACCATAAATACAGTATTTCTCTTACATGGAGACGTAAAGGCTAGACTGTGACGGAAACTATTGATGCGATTCAGTAGCTTAGGAATGCAGAGAAGGAGGGCTGGACTGATAACTAGAATCATAACATACTCTTGGCAGACTAACAGGCTGAGTCAGGCTGAGCCGGGCACTGTGAGGCAGGAAGTAAGTGAAGGGTCGAGGATACAGGTGGGGGCTGTATCGCTCCTCAGCGAGGGTTCAGGAGACAGGAGCTGAATCTGGTGTCCGGGCCCTTTTGAGGCCTAGAAACGGGGACTTTACAATGAAATAACGTGCACACTGAGAAACGTGGCAACGTAGCTTTACACAGGCCTGATATTCGTAGTATTCACGAGAACTGGAAACTGGCATACTAGAGATGGACACAACTGTAATTGCGTCTTTAATCGAACATGGGGAATACATATGCATATTAATCATGCACACATAACATAAGATGGAGGACACGTAGGGACACAGAACATGGCAAAATTTACTTTTCCACACTATCACAGAATAAACAATGCTACCTTGGAATGTACCCATTGTGGTCAATCTACAGCAGGAGACATTTTACGAAACCAGAGCTTGGGAAATGGCTATAAAATGGAGGGGGCAAACTTATGGCTCTTATTTGGGTCAGGCCGAGTGTCCTGTTCATCCTGTTGTGACGAATTGGTGATGCCCTTGGTAGCTACATAGCGTTAGAGGCACGCCTAGATGGTAACCCTGATATTTAAGTTATTGTGACTAGTTACGCCCCAACACACCTTGACACGACTTTTTAGACAACCTAGCAGCACTGTTATCATATATCCACATGGTCTTGATATTAAATGGTGATTTGAAGTATGTGGAAGACAAAGTAATGGATAGATCTCGTCCCTTCCCAAGAGGGAGAGGGACCATCTCCCATAAGAATGCGGGACACTTTCACAGCTAGTGCCACCTCACAGATATAGTAAATGACGACAGGAGTAAAACCCATAGACCAGGTTGAGATCTGGGTATGTAAGCAAGAACTAACAACAATGTCTCAACCGGTGTCAATGAGAAAGGCAAATATAAATGCATGTACAAGACATTACAAGAAGGAAAGAGGAAGACTCGTGGTAAGTTTTTCGAAAGTGCTCATGGCATCGTGTATTTGAAATAATTTATACAGAACAGTTATATCAGCACTGTAGGCATAAATTGCAAAGGCCACCCAATAGGACTTGGTGCCCTATTGTGCTCGTGACACACAAAAAAAGTGACAGCGCAAGTAACACGTGAGAGAACAGCCAGGTCTTAAGTTGGCGTCTGAAGCTGAGAAGTTCTGGTTCTTGTCTGAGGGACAGAGGCAATGAGTTCCACAGTCTCCCCACTACCACCTGAAAGGAGCGTCCCCCCCTTCCTGGTCCTAAAAAATGTAGGCACCAGTAGCAAATGTTGGGCTGATGACCTTAGAGTCCTGACTGGGATATAGGGCGTAATTCTCTTTCTGATGTACTGAGCTCCACTGTTATGGAGGGCTTTAAAGGCTAGCACAAGAGACTTAAAAACAATCCTATTTTTCACTGAGAGCCAGTGTAAGGTTTTCAAATGACTCGCCATGTGAGTCCTGGGCCCAATCAAAGAGATCGCTCTGGCTGCTGCATTTTGCACAACCAACAAATAATTCGGAATGCCCAGATCTAATACATTGGCGTAATCTAGCCTTGACATAATCAGGGCTTGGACTACCGTCTTCCTATGGGACAGTGGCAGCAGTGATAAGAAGTTCCGCCTCATTTT
Organism: Lissotriton helveticus; assembly: GCF_964261635.1. Taxonomy (NCBI): domain Eukaryota; kingdom Metazoa; phylum Chordata; class Amphibia; order Caudata; family Salamandridae; genus Lissotriton; species Lissotriton helveticus. The sequence continues at coordinate 1,124,303,283 of NC_136071.1, forward strand.
AAGGAGCCTAAAACACGTGCCAGCCATAGATTGAACCTGCGATTTCATAGAAAGATCCGAATTAAGCAAGACTCCGAGATTTTTTACAATGGTGACCGGACTGGGAGGAGAAGGTTGATCCTGAGGCCACCAATTTCGCCATTCGTCGCCCGGAGTGTGTCAAAAAAAGATAATTTCGGTTTTGGCGAAATTGCATGACAGTTGGTTCTGTCAAAACCAATCAAACACTTTAGCCAGGCATTGGTGTATTAAACTTTCATTTAACAGCTCATCCTATTCATAGGTGAACAAAAGTTTAGAATCATCGCGTAGGTTAAAACCTTTGCCCCAAGTTTCTCCGCTAGTGGTGCCATATAAATATTAAAAAGAGTTGGACTCAAAACTGAGCCCTGAGGCACTCCAACATTCAGCGAAGGAATATCAGCTGAAAAAGGTGGGGACCAGACAGATTGCTGACGGCCATCCAGGAAAGATGAAAACCACCTAAGAACCGTGCCCCAAAACCACATTCCCTAAGTCTCTGTAGGAGTCGTCCGTGGGGCATGGTATAAAAGGCCACGAGAGGTCCAGCAGTATTAAAACTGCCTTCCCTCCTCTATCGAGGGTGGCCTTGATACTTTCAGTGACTTCCAATAAGGCCGTTTCAGTGCTCTAATTTGCTCTTAAACCCGATTGACTGGGATGGAGAGCATTTGTGGCCTCAATAAAGTCTGTTATCACCACATTCACATACTTCTCCAATGCCTTAGCAAAGAAAGGAAGCAGTGTTATGGGCCTATAGTTGCTAACTACAGCTGGATCAGCTGAGGGTTTGTTCAGAAGGGGGAGTATTTTACCCTCTTTCCACCTCGCTGGAACTTCTCCATTGGACAAGGAAAGGTTCAGGACTTTATTAACAGCAAGATTCAATCCAGACTTTAACGCCTTCATGATGTTAAGAGAGGTATCCAAAGAAACAGGAGGAAATTCCAAAAGTAATTCCTCCCTGGAATATTCTTTAGGGTCTAACACATCATCCTGATTCATGCAAGGAGGCATAACAAATGTGTCTTGGATGGACTTAATCTTATCGAAAAAGAATTTGGCAATCTAATTCGTCCATTCACAGGTGGGAGTGAAAAGACTCTGAGTAACATTAGGGGAAATTAAGTCTTTCACAATCCTAAATAATTCCCTACTACTGTTTCTGGCATGATCAATTTTTTTTGCCAGGAAACTTTTTTTCTCATTTCGCACTTTCACATAGTGCGCTTTAAGTGCCTGTTTATAGATGTCTTTACTCAGTGGGTCAAAACCTTTCCTCCATAAGCGCTCCAGGCATTTACAAGCACTTTAGCTTTTTCTCAGCGCCTCGGTAAACCAAGGCGCAGAGGTATTGCCCCGTACAGCCCTGCGCATCTTAGGGGGGGCAAGATGCAATGTCCATTTCTGCAGCCAGCTTTCCAGAGCAAATGTTGCATCTTCTAAAGGCCACTCCACAAGAATAGGATGTTGGCCTAATATTTCGGCCAAAGAATCAGGCGTGATTAACTTAAAAGCTCTGAATTCTTTCGTTTTCGATGGTCGGGTGGAGTAACAAATATCATAACCTCACTGACAAGCAAAAATAATCTCCTCAAACCACAGACTAATAAGGTCTCATGGTACAACCCAAAAGGGAAAATTTGTATTTTGGATTTGCCAGTCTAGCATTACTGCAGGCAGAGACTGATCTTGGTGAGCTGTCTATCTGCGCAGGTCTTTAGGCTACCTACCTAGAAGGGGACCCTATACAGATGGATGGTGGCCAAAAATGAGTCAATCATGATCCTTAGGAAAAGGGCTGGGATGGTCACTACTCTGGATGTGGGATACAATCATAATACAACTTGCACTGAAAATATATGATCATCCACCTTCGATACACTCCTTACCTATCCTGATGAAGTGCTCTTATGTCCTAGCACCTGGGTCAGTCGATTAGCAACTATCATATCATGAAGTTCTATTTAGGTGGTTGGTGTACACCACTGGGGGTTGGAGGGCAATTACCACCATGTTGGTAGAAGATCCTGGTCAGTAATTACTGGTTGACTTATTTGAAGTAGCACTTTTAAACTATTGCTGTGACCATAGCTTTGCAGGTTGTCATTTACATTGGCCGAAAGAGGAAATACAATGTGCAGGGGTTGTTTACTAGCTCAGTTGCATGGGGAAATTGTGGGATTTACCTGTTTTTTCTGTACTGGACAAAAATATGATTTTGTGGAGCTCTGCTTATGATTGCCTTCTCTCGATTTGGCAGAGAGGCAATCTTAAATCAAGACTTGTCTATCTGTATCTCCGAGACTTTGAACAAAACTCAATAAAGAACCATTGTTTTTAAAAAAAAGACATGCAAACCACATCATACATAAACACAGGGACTTGGTTACATTTTAGCAATACTTGCTGCAGAACCAATAAATATAAGTGATGAATAGCCCTCATCCAGCTACTATCCCAGTGCTGACAAATCCACAAAGCTCTCACAAAAGAACTTCGTTCTAATTTACAGCTGGTGTTGGAATCTCTGTGCTGAAACACTTGCAGCAACTCAAAAATGTGTTTGAGAGGAGTTGGTCTAACGGCTAGGGTGGTCGAACTCGAATCTGGGGAACGGGGTTTGAAACTCGGCAATGACGCTGTACATCCTGTGAAGCTGGGCAAATCACTTAATCTCCCCGTGCCTAGAAAAAAATGAATGTGTCCTCATGTAATGCAACTGGTGCTATGTAAAGCGCTCTGATACCCAATTAGGGTCAAGTTTGCGCTATATAAAACTCTATAAAAAAATAAAAATTTACCGTTTCTGTACCGAGAACAAGAAGTCAGTCTTTCTGGTCATACAGTTCAGGGAGGATAAAATGTCTGCTACAGAGACCTGCGTCCACAGGTTCACAATGTCAAATCTAGGATGGGCGGACCTAGCTTTTTATCTTTTTGACGTTGATAAAATGAATACAATTGAATTTTGTAACGGCACTTGATCTTGAGGGTCTGCAGGCAATTCAGTTTAAACGGACTGCACCAATAATGTGGATTTTATGTGCCCTCACCCAAGCACCTGGATAAACTACTAGATGAGATCGGTAGAGCAAAGAACATGTTAAACTTGAGATGCTGTGAACAGGACGATATAGTGTATACCGATGTTGGCTGAAAGCAGATTAACAAAACACAATAAAATAAGTGGTGTGGGTGGTGCATGTAGTTTGAACAGTATGGGACAGCACACTGTACAATTTGTTTTTAGAATACACATGGTTGCAACTTGAGATACAGCAATAAACCCACAATCGCCTGATTTTGTTTTGTTTGCTTAAATTATGATTACACCAAGGGGTGCAGGTTCTAACATCAAAATGATTACATCTGACTATGGTAATAATAAAACCGTTTCTTGAATTGCGACCGAGGCTTCTTGACACCTGTTAAGCAGTCTCCTTCCAAGAAAGAAGTGTGTACTCCCAACATATACCTGATACATGTCTTCAAACTGGGGGGCGGCCCCCTGGGTGTCCATGGCAGCATTCCTGGGGGCATAAAAGCCTCTCTAATTACTTGTAAATGAGGATGGCCTGGAAGCAAGACTTTATTTTGCGCATTTCTAGACTGCCTTCGTTTACATGAAGGGTTGAAATGCTTAATACAGTGGGAACTGTAATGTTCGTGCCATGGTGGTGGGGGTAAAAAATATACTAAAGAACCAAATATTCTGTGTCTTCTTGTTTTTCACCTTCAGGTAATAGAATGTAAAAACGCACAAACCTTAAATGCAAGTTAAAGTGGGAAATGCAGTATTTTACATTATGAAACCTCAGTTGGTTAATGTGATCACTGCAGATGTCTGTATGTGTAATCAAAGAGTTTAAGAAATACATCCTGGTGGTGGAAGGGGAATAGTGACTAGTGTATGTATAGTGCTGTAAGGGCCCAACTTCTATGTAAAAACAAAAAAAACACTATGAATATGTGTGAGTAATTGGGTTGTTGGTTGACTGGGTGTGAGCCTTGGTCAGGCAGCAACCACAATCCTTGTCAGGGTAAGGCACAAGCAAACCCCAAACTAACTTGCACTCATCCCCTTGGATAGCTTGGCACAGAGCAGTCAGGCCTAACTCGGAGGCAAAAGTATTCGTTCAACACTTCAAACAGTAAAACAGTGAAAACACACCACAAAAGGAGCCCACAACAGACTTCGAAAAATAGAGTCATTTCAATACATAAAACAAGACCAAAACGACAAAATTCCAATCAGTAGAACCGGAATTATGAACTTTTCAAGATTGTAGTGACAATAGCACCAAAAAGCAAGAACAAAGCGCTGACTTGATATTTGCTCATGCCAGACAGGGACAAAGTCACAAGTTAAGGCCGACTAAAATGGAGCGCAGACCGGCTGTAGGGACCCAGTTAAATCCTGGTTGCAGATAGTTGTGAGGATCAGTGTAAAAGATGCACTGCGCAGTTGAAGCAATCCGTCGGTTCTGAGATGCGGCATGGCTGAGGTGCGAGGTCCTTTTGCGTCGTAGTCGAGGATCCCGTGGACAGGGCTCGCGATGCAAAGTCTGGCGTCAGGGATGTGGAACACAGCTGGTGAGGCTGCGATGCAGAATTCAGCGCCAACATGGAGCCTGCTGTCGACAAGAGATGCGAGGGCCTGGGCTGTGGATACACCCCGTCGTCTGGGCGATGCGTCAGTTCTGAGGACTGCGGAGGCGATGCAGGCCTTTGAGACGGGTCCAATCTCCGTCAGTTCTGCTGGCAAGCACTTTAAGCCCACTTCCAAGGGTCCAGGACTGGGGTGGCACCACTTTGCAATCTGTGAGTCTACCCTGCAGAGTCAAATTGCATTCTTTGCCATTAGTGCAGCAGGTAAAGTGGCACTGAGGTCAGCTGTTTGAGAGGCCACTGCACCCAATTATGGCTCTTTTATTAGCCAAAAGAAGCAGGGTGGTTAATTTTCCTTGTTTGAATTAGGGCTTGGGTCACCTTTGCTGCACAGGGGACAAGATCTAAGCATCAAGGGGGTGAAATGCGGAGTTTTTTCCTGCCTTTTTATTTATTTATTCGTTCATTTATTTATTTACAAAGGAGCAGTTAGCCTACTTTGAGCCTCAGGCCTTGGAGTTATGGCCCAATGGATTTGTTAGAGAAGACCGCCACCTTCACAAGGCTTTAGGTATCATTGGTTCTGCATGTGCAGTGCCACCGGCTGCGCACATGCTGTTTTACTATTTTTCCTTGGTCACATTAGAGCCTAGCGCATCTTTGTTGAGCCAGGTTTGCTTTGGCTCTTGGACCAATGGCGCAAAGGAGGGATAAATTGAAGCAGAGGAGACACCTTAGCTGGGCCGCAGAGAAACGGCACAGAGTGGGATGAAGCAACATGGGGGTCTTTGTTTTTATCAAATGGCTGATGTGGCTGCCTGCTTTGCAAGGCAATAGCCATCATTAGTGAAGTAGGTGCTGTGGCACTGGTTCCCAGGAGTGCGAGAGGCCCATTGCATCACAATTATGAATGGCTTACTCTACACAAGTGGCATGAGGTATAATTTTCCATACTAGAATCAGGAAAGACTGCACCCTTGCCGCAAAGAAGGGGCAACACTTGGGAGCTCAAGATTGGAGTCCTGGTCAGGTATGGTGGGGATGGTCAGGTATGGTGGAGAGGGGGTGAAAGAGGCTTAGGAGACAGCCTGCTACTCGGGGCTGCATTTTCATTAATGCAGTAGTTGCAATTGCATTGAGGCCCAGTAGAGGGACAGGCTGGTAACACCACATTTATGAGGAGTAGTATTCTTGGGTCAAATGGAATGGAAACATTGTGTGTTTCTGTTTTTATGTCAAAATATTACTAAGTGTAAACTTTGCTGAGGTTAGAAAGGGCGAGAAGCATGGTTTTAAAATGAAAGGTGCTTTACAGCAGCCATCATCAAAGCCTTAAAAGGTGTATTAATCACTCAATTTCTTATGTCAAGCTTTGATGGTAGAAGGAGGAGAGGTTCAAAACAAAAGCTGTAAAGGTTCAGGTAGGTCATGTTATTGCACCTCGAGTAATTTGATGCAGGATGACACCAAAACAGACACTGCTCAACCGAAGCGGTAGCAAACCACACTATCTACCTGAGAATGCAGATGTTTGAGAAGTGGGGGAAGTAGGGGCAGGCACATCACATCTTCCTGTTTATAAGTCCATGATCGAATACGACTGCCTTATAACTCATTTACTAACCGGTCACACTATTTTTTAGCCCTAAAGACTATCCATTTTGTATGTGTGAAATCATCTTACATATGTAAAAGGATCGATTTACAAGTTCCAATTTAGTACGACAATTAAAAATTCATTAATTTGTACTCGCAAAGGGACTTACTTATGCATAATATCAATATCACCCAAATATGTGTATTACGTATGTGTACAACCTCTCCCAGAGACAGGGAGTGATATTCACAACTGTCACCACAACCAATTCCCATCCTAAAAACAGTCTTATATGTACTCCTGTCAAGTTCCTAGGAATGGAAAGCAAATACCCAACAAATTGAAAAGAGTGTATGGAAAGGAGTTTCACAACATGAAAAAATGTTTCCACATAGAAGAAAAAAACCTGAAAAAATCCGCATTTGCACCCAAGCAAGACATTTTTGCATGTGCCTGTGTACAGTGCATTAAAAACTGTGAATACACGTAATTTGGAATTCACAAGATGTTGAAGTGCTCCTGGAAACTGACCGGTTTCTAGATTTTTGGATCCTTGGTAAATTTTAAAAAACAATCTTCCCCTTTGTGAGAGAGTAAACCAAGGGGTGCATGTCGTGCCATGGCAGTGGTCTTCAAACTTTTTAATGCTGCACCTCCCAATGCAAAAAAAGTAAATAAATTATCATGACTCCCCCCCTCAAAAGATTTGACGATTATTCTAATAAACCTCAATGTTTAAATAGGTCTAGACTTATTTAAAACATTGCAGGTAAGTTCTGTTATTGATTTAACAATGCAATCAAATACGTGATTGCTAAACATACTATTCTGGTTGGGTAGCTCTTACTAATGTGTAAAAGTATCCACAGTGTGATTATTAGAAATGGGGGTGGGGACTTCGAAGAATATTTGGAGTTGCTTCCCTTTTGACACCTTCTCCCAGCCAGATATAAATGACAAAAGATGTTAGTGATGGCCCATCACAGAGTACCTTACTGCCGCTCATTTTTGCCCACAGAAAACAAAGCACTGTTATCAGCATAATGCTTCTTTTAGCTAGAGCAAGGCGCCACCCTGGGATCACTTGAGGTTCCCCTAGGGGAGACCGCACCCAGTTTGAAGCTCCATGTGCTATGGAGTGAGTGGGCTGTCTGACTTAGCTTCCGGAGGGCCAGATACATACCAGATTTTTTAGGATATCTCCACAAGATATATTTGCATGCAATTAATAAAAATGAAATCATTCACACAGATGGTGGGAATCCTGAAAATCTGGCATGGATCCATCCCACCCTAACAAAATACATTAATCACTTGTGGGACAGACCTTATGCCAAGTTAGAAGAGTGCCCAACTGGGTTTTGAGACACACCTAAGATGCATGTGTTTACTGAGCACTAACGACAAGGAGTGGTTAATCGCTGGCCTCATCTGCAGCAGTATGGATTTATTTCACATTTTATAAAGCACATCTCAACCAGAGAGGCGTCAGCATGCTGTACATCAGAACTTGGGGTCGCATGGCAACAGAATACAAATAACTCATCATGAAATCATTGTAAGCAAATTAACATAAAACATTGTAAACGCTTCAACAGCAGTCTCTTAAAAATCGTGGTGGGATAGACTTCAGTGAGTAATATGCTAAAAGCTGGTTGTAAGCCACAAGGAGAAAAACATGCATTTGCAATGCAATAGGTCTCGCATATATGCGCGTTTAACCTATTGGCATTGTAAATGACAGTGCATTTTATTTATATTTTAAAAACCAAAAGCTCAAACTAGCGTAAATGCGAGACCTATTGTATTGCAAATGGTAGGCATCACAGACAACAGGAGGTGGGGAGCAGGCACGGACAGTGGGCGGGCGGGGTTGGAGGAACGGGGAGGGAGGAGGCATGGACAACAGGAGGCAGGGCTGGAGTAAACATGGCACGACAACGGGAGGGAGTGGGTAAAGAAGGCACCAAATCACATTGTGCCTGCAATAAGAGAAACTGAATAAAGAAAATAGTGCTCACAGTCTAAATAACACGTACCGTGTAACAACCAAAGTAAAGGGGCCAGTTGCCATTGGAGGTGACAAATGAAGAGGAGGCGGTACTAAGGAGGTACTAACATGCCTATTTACAAATCAGAAGGCATCATTTAGGACAGACAGTGACACAAGCCAATGGCAAATATGAGTGGAGAGTGGGCGGGGCTTCTATTCGGTACTCCACCACAACAAGTCTCGCAGAGCAGCGCATGAATGCTGGCACTAGGCTCGACCTAAAATAAAGAGAGAGGGAAGAAGGCTGAGGCAAGAAGAAAAGCAATTATGAACGAATGGAAAAGACGGAAGGGTATAGGCTCTGCAATGATGAGGTCATGAGAGACACTAGGAAATGAAGGTGACCCAGTGAGTAAGAAACTAAGTAGAGGTTGCACAAGAAAACGGACCCGAGTTACAAAGTAAAAGAGTCATATAATGGAAGAGCCTGGAATGGAAAGAGCTCTAGGAACCGGAGAAGAAAGCATAGAAAGAGGTTAAGAAGTGGAGATGTGTGTCAGAGATTATTAGAGGGATTAAGTGAGCAAAAAGAGAAGAGAGAAAAGAGTTTAATTCTGAAGCGGAAAGTGCAAACGGCTCAGGTGGTTGTTTTTTTGTGGTGCTGGTTCTGTGGGTTTAGTAGTATACGTGTTGAATGTTTAGTTAATGTGATTAGCTTAAGCTAATGTACATATATTGTGGCTGATAGTTTATGAATACAAGGTGTTGCAGATCTGAATGTCCGTAATCTCCTTCTATAGATGTAAAATGGTAAGAACCAAAAAAATGCTTTCACTTTTTTTTACTTCTAGACACTACTACTAGTGTAACAATGTATTTTATCGCGTTGGAAGGATAATATGGTGTAAAGGGTGCATTAATCTTTTTTTAATTAGCATAGCAGTGAATCTGTGTTTTGGAGAATATGAACTCTAAGCTTTAATGCCACAGATCCCTGGGGGGTACTTCCTGTTTATAAACTAGGTGGAAAGTGGAGCATGCCTGTCACTCTAATGCAATTATGCTTCCTGCGAATGCCATCCTAGCCGTGTCTATGAAGGGCAGGTTGCATCAGGCCAGCCAATGCTTGCACGCTTGTTTGGTAATTACATTTAATTAGAATAAAAGGTTACACACCCAGCCTTTTTTCTCATAAATCTGTCAAGATCTCCAGAAGAGTACACAGCAGAAATAGAGAATGACCGCACACTGGACATCAATACAACGGACGGTGTAGGGACTGCCTATACCATGAGGCCAAAGTTCTCGTTTTGCAAATGTCACCATTGATTGTGTTCCGGCCTTGTAATAATTACCCACCCAACTTTTTTCTCTGAGTGAACTTTGTTGTCTGAAGACTGTCACACAGACTAGACATTAGAAGTAAATGAAACCTAAATTTGATTTCCATCAAGAAACTGGATGAAAATAACACACAAAGCCAGAATAGGCCTCCCGTCCACCTTCACTGATATTCTGCCTTATTACACATCAAATACAACATAACATACCATCCGTTCTCCCGCACTCTTGCACGTGCAGTGCTGCTGATGGGTGTGCACAAGATTTTTCCCCTGCAACCACAGAATTATATGTAAAACTTTGCAAAATTTATAACGTTTAAGAGTGTATCACTTTCTCACATTTACTTAAATGTCATAACTTTTGCGATAAATTATGTTCTAAAAGGTAAACGTGCAGAGTAAAACACATTCATACATTGGCCGCTGTGTACATATAACTCTACAAAAGATAAACTTGCAGAGAACCCTTTCACTGACTTTTTCCACCCAGGGCTTAGTTAATTTAACTCAAAATCCTCTCTAAATGCAATGAAAGATTTGTCGTAATCAGCTGAATCTTTGTATAGACAAAGGTGAACATAAATCAGGGAATTCTGCAAACCTCATTAATTGCAAAAATTGGAGGCTAGGACTGGAAGAAAGATTTTTTTTTTTACAAACCCCTGATCCCCACTTCACCTAGCACTTAAATTTGGTGTAACAGGAGCGGAATGGATGTCTTGAATGCTTGGTTCTAGTACGGTTAAGTATTCTAATTTAACATGCTAATGAGGGACCTCCTATCCAAAACAACATTGGTACAAGATTTGTGTAAGTGTAATTGATATTAGACTAACATCACACAAACATGCATATTTTTGCTATTTCGTGTGCGCAGTCATTTATTATAAGTATCTTTTACAGACTTAGCAAAGAAGGCTTTGAAATGTGGCTATGCAAGGTTGGGGTCTACCTGACTCGTGGAAGAGTTTAACCCGAATGAAAAATGTAATATTAGTGATTAGTCGTGAAGTTGCATTAAAGATGTAATGATCAGGCGTTGGAAGATATCTTGTTGCATGGTAGAATCAAAACTTCAAATCGATTCACTTTGGAGGCTCCACTCTTCACAATTTTAAATGGAAATTGGAAGTGTATATTAATTTGTGAAGAACTGAAGTATATTTGTGGGTTCTAATGGTTCAAAACCTCAAATTGATGAGACTTTAAACTCAAAATTAATTATGGAACAGAAAAAAATGTTTTTTGTATTGCATTTTAGAGGCATTTAGTTCGGTTTTTTTTGTGGGATTTTATATAGCGCAAACTAGACCCTAAGGTATCAGAGCGCTTTAGATGAGCACCAGTTACGTTACAGACGGACAAATTCATTTTTGTTAGGCACGGGGAGATTAAGAAATTTGCCCAGAATCGCAGAATGTTGAGTGTCACTCTAACCCAGTTCCCCAGCTCCGAGGCCGACAATCCTAGCGGTTACGCCACATTCTTTCCTAGCTTTCATGCCCTAATAGAGGCCATTGTTGCTGGGGTTGTGAGTGTACAGTTTGGCCTACATGGTAAGTATTAAAGGTTGTCCAGGAGTCTGTGGAGTAGTGCTTGAAACTTGTTGCTGCCCTTAGGCAAAATCTAGTATAGGTGTGATGAGTGGAGAAAGTCGGTCTTATTGCTTTGGATGCAATGGAACAGTGGATTTAAAACTTCTTTATTAACCTGTTGGGGTGATCATATTTGAATGCAAACAAAGTCCATCATACAAAAACTACCCCGTGCCACCTTCCACTTTGATGTGTAGTCAGAGCAAAGTGGAGGATTTTTGGAACATAGCTTCCAAGCCTTAACAAACACATTATGTGACTTTGAATGCAGTGTCAACCGGCATGATTCAAGTGTGGCAGGGAGAGGTGAGGGGGTGCGGGCGCGGGGTAGCGCAATGAAAAACAAAAAAATACACACTTACCTTGCCGCCGCGTGTCTGCTCCTTGCTCCTGCTCTCCTCGTGGGACAGGAAGCCTGGCTCTCCTGACCAATCACAACACTGCAATGCAGCGTTGTGATTGGTTTTGAGCATCCTGGTTCGACGCTCAACCAGGTAATGGGGGCCTGAGCTTGTTCTCCAAGCAGGCTGTAATGCAGCCTGCATGGAGAATGGGAAAAGTGTGCATGACTGGTTAGGGCCGCCCGAGAGGGCTGACCAAACATTAATTGGTCACTTAGGAGTGGGCAAACCACTCCTCTGCTGCCCTGCTCCGTGAGCAGAGCAGCCCCGCCCATCCGCCCTTCCGCAAAGGAAGGAAACATAAAATGATAACTGCCACTGTTTGAATATTGGTTTTCACACGGTTCAAGTGTAAACAGAGCTTACTTCTTATTCTGGGCCCAATTTTCAAAGTTGTTTGTGCCCTTAAATTCAGCTGACATGCATAAAATATCTTCATGAATGACATTTACTGGCACAGAAATTCTGCCAGCAAGGTGGAATTGTTGCAATTACAGATTCAAAGTTGGGACTGTGTAGTAGGCATTCCTGGGCACTCCTACCTGGAAAGTAGATAAACACAAATTCAAATGTTTGTGCGATATTCCTTGCAGGTAATTTCCTGCCCAGAAAATATTTACAAATTTACTCCTGTCAAGATACTGGAGCAACCTCATATTATTTGGGTATACGGAGGAATGGGTTTTATGAAATGGAAAAACAAATCCTCCGATCCACCCTGGAAGGGGCATTAAAAAGGTTATATGTACGCATGAATGTGTCACATTTCCTCTTGCACTATGGTCCACCATACATCTCAACAGACTTGATTCAGGCAAGACACTCGATTTTGAAATACATAAATGGCTTTATATTTCCTGTCTCCTGCTACAATTGCCTCTGATTCAATATAAGTTAATGGAGAAAACTCATTCACCCAATTTATTTTTTCAAAATCTCCCACTTTCCAATTTTAATACATTGGCATTTATGTTACACCTAGATGTATGTCTATAATAGAAACATTTCTAGGAGTACTCATGTGATTGCTAACTACTTTAGAATGTTATAAAAGTCTGAATTTAGCATAACAGCCAGAGCTACGGACTTTGTAACTGGGGAACCAGGTTCGAGTCTCTGCACCAGCTCAACAGCCTGTGAAATTCTAGGCAGCTCATTTAATCTCCCTATGCCTAAAAATCAAAAAATGATTGTGTTCTTGTATAATGTACCTTGTGCTCATATAAAGTGCTCCAATACCTTTGGGTCGAGCAAAAAAAAAATGTAGAAGCCATCTACTTTTAGAGTTTGAAAAGCTTTTTCTCTTATTCTTTTTAAATTAAGATTTCTCTGAGAAATTATCTTTGGGCTTACGCCTTCCTCGTATTCAGACTGGAATCCTGCACCAGCTCTGGCAGAAGAACTCTTGAAAATCCTCAAAGAATTCATCAACCCGTCAGCCGCTGCTAACACCATCCTCCCCTCCCAGATCCTCTGGGACGACCTTTCAGACTTTTTTTCCCCACAACAAAATTCTCAAACTTCGCACCCCAACCCACCATAGAGGACATCATCACACAAACACCCATCACCATTAGGAACTCACACCTCCTAATGAACTGGAGCACCCTCACCACAGATTACACCGCCAGAATCATGCAGACCATCCACTCAGGGTCCCGCTCAGACCCCTCACTACCATTGTCACCTCCTCCATCTTCAGCGGAAACTGCCCAGACAGCTGGAAACATGCAGAGGTCAATGCACTGTCGAAGAAACTCTTGGCAAACCCAAAAAACCTCAGCAACTACAGGCCCCATCTACCCTTCCAGGCCAAAGTCATGGAGAAAGAAATTAATGAGCAGCTCTCCACCTATCTTGAAAAGCACGACCTCCTGGACTCCACCCAGTCAGGGTTCCGCAGAAACCACAGCACAGAAAACGCCCATCTGGCAGCAACAGGCGACATCCAATCAATCATGGACAGAGGAGAAACCGCTGACTTTTCCTACTCGACCTATCGGCGGCATTCAACACCGCCTCCCACAGCACCCTCATCGCCCTAAGTTGGATGGCCTCCTTCCTCTCCAACACGACACAAGTCTGGCTCTCCACTTTCACCTGTGAACATAAGAAGCTTGTCTGCGGAGTCCCCAAGGGCACCTCTCTCAGTCCAACCCTGTTCAACATTTACATGGCACCTCTCACCCGCATCATAAGAACCCACAATATCAACATTCTTTCCTATGCTGATGACACTCAGCTCATACTCTCCCTCACCAACACAAAACACCACCAGGAACAACTTAATTGAATGCATGTCCGACATGGCCAACTGGATGTGCGAGAACTCCTCAAACTCAACACAGACAAAACTGAGATACTGATCTTTGGTACTAAGAACTCCCCCTGGGACTTCTCCATGTGGCCAACCATCCTGGGTCCCACACCCACTCCCACAGACCACACCAGAAACCTCTGTATCATCCTTCAAGACAAGCTATCGATGAGCAATCAGGTCAACACCGTGATTGCATCCTGCTACCACATCCTCAGACATTTTAGCAAAATCTACAACTGACTCTCCACGCACTCAAGACCCACAGCCATTCAGGCCCTCATCGCCTGCATACTCGACTACGGCAATGCACTCTATGTCGGCATCTCAACCAATTCACGCAAAGACTCCAAACCTTCCAGAATACCACCACCAGACTCATTCACAACAATCGACTGCAACTCTACCAACCCTCCAGACTCTCCACCTCGCTCTCCCTCGTATGAAGCCCCTGCAAAAGCAAGACAGGAGGATGCGCTTTCTCCTTCATTACCACCAAAAGCTGGAACAAACTCCATCTACATATCAGGATCGCCACTCTACTTTTCAACTTCCGCAAGATGCTGAAGACCTGCCTGTTCAACTAAGAGCACCACCGGATCTACGCTCCTGCTCCAGCATACCCTCACAGGCAATAAGCTGCACCATACAAATCTACATAACAATGCCTCTCCCATAACATACCAACAGACCCAATTGAGGCAAGAGACTCCTAATTTCTGAAGCCAAAAATGGCAGCTGTTTCCCGCCAAAAATGGCCTCTCCTTTACTATAAGTGAATGGGGAAACCGCCATTGCCTGCTGTTTTTTCCCCTCCAAAATCTCCTATTTTCTTGTTCTAAAATGTTGGCATGTATGCAGCCTCCCCCTCAACTTTACGATTTCGTAGTCTTAAATTCGCAAAAGGAATACTGCCAATCAAAATAATCCAACATCTGACGGCATATTCCACAAGCAGATGTCAGGCCGGCTCCCGAGACCCGCGGCGTGTGGATTCTCCTCAGGAGGATACCCCACGCCTTGAAAGCACACAGGCCTCAGCCCCTCCATTTTAGTTAGCGCGAGGACGGCGGCGTCTGCCAGGCTGGGGGGGGGGGGGGGGGTTCAAAGGTCACCCGCTGCCGACGGCGACGTCTGTTCCATTAACCCGGAACAAACTCCGCGCCCTGCGGCTCCGAGCGCGTGCTCCCGCGCCGGCCTTTACGACGCCTCGGAGGCCTAGAAAAATCATGGACGTTTGAGGGGGAAAATAAACGTTGAATTAGAAGGGGAAAAAAGTTGAGATTCGGATGAGATTAGCGCGAGGCTCTCGCCTCACACATTGTGATGCCGCTCAAGCGCAGCTGTCAAAACGCTGTATGAAGAAAACCTCGCGCCGCCGGTAATTATGCGCATTTATTAACGGTGCATCCTTTCTGCCCCCACCAGGCTTTGTGAGGCGACTATCTGTAGCAGAGTGCACGTATCTCGGCTTCAGGGTGGCAGAACGCTCCCCCACGGGAGATCCCTCCCTGATAGCACAATATTAAAGGCGGGCGGCGTCGGTTCTTCCTTTATTAAAAAAAAAAAAAATGCTAAAAAAAAAGACCATCGGCTTCGAAAGGACGTCTTTTGTAATTTCCTCAAATAGCCATGAAAAGGCCATAGACCGAATGTGCTATGTAACGTTGTGTTCCATAGTCTCAGGCAGCAGTTGAAAAACATTATGAACTCAACTGGCCTCCCTCGTTTGCACAAATATCAGGTTTTAAAAGACGTCCTTTTAGGGTATAATGGAGACACTCGAGGTCGTGCCATTGAAGCGCCAGTTCCATTTTTATGTAACAAATGAGCATAATACGAGCAGATGATGGTTTCTGTGTCCTGGCAGTGCTTGTGCATGGAGTGATGTGCTGAGCGAGAGACTGCGCCATGCTGGACTCTTGCCAGGCCCGGATGGCATTAGTTTGGCGCCAGGATGCAAACACGGCACGTGGTGGAGCAAAAGCGGCCTACCTGTGAAATCCATGTCCTAATTTTTTCCAGTGATGAGATGCGCATTACGCCAAGTCTATCACTACGTACAAAGTTTCCGCAAACCACGTTCCATTGTGTAACACTGTGCACTAAAGCTTTCGTACTCTGCACCATTCTTCAAGAAACACTCTATTTCAGTCCTGTCCCACCTTCATACAAGCCAATAGGTGGTTGTGGAGGTTAGGGGGGTGGGGTGGGGGGCGAGTTGGGATTTGCACACTTTTTTGTTTATTTGTCATTTGATAAAGGTTCGATTATGAACAAGGACCTTAATAAAGGAAGTGGTCAGGGACTCTGTGTACATGTGAGTAGGCCTGCCTACTTTCACATACCAGGATGTAAGCCATGCAAGGGGCAGCAGCTAAATGCCCGTTGGTAGTATGTGCTCAAGACTGAATTGTGTATGTGACAGATTGCTGCTTTGTCAACAAAGTAAGCTGAAATATGGATACAGTGAGATGTTTTTCCAGCACATTAACACTGAAATGTATATGCTGAGCAATGATGCTTTGTAGGCACAGCCAAAATGTGCATGTTAAATGGAGATGATTGCTTGGTAAAGCTAAAATGTATATGTTAACCTCTTCCATGCTCATGAAGAGCTGAGCTCGTCATGAGCCACGGCGCTCCGGTGCTCATGACGAGCTCAGCTCATCATGAGCCGTGGAATGCTCGCATGCGGGGATAATTCCCCTGCTGTGCTGAGCGTTCCACGGCAGGTAATGTACCTGTGACGAGCTGAGCTCGTCATGAGCACAGGAGCTACGTGCCACATGACGAGCTCAGCTCGTCATGAGCATGCGGG
This sequence comes from Lissotriton helveticus, assembly GCF_964261635.1. NCBI lineage: Eukaryota > Metazoa > Chordata > Amphibia > Caudata > Salamandridae > Lissotriton > Lissotriton helveticus. The sequence continues at coordinate 1,124,319,982 of NC_136071.1, forward strand.
CGCTGTGCGCGCCCCCTCCCCCCCAGCACAGCGGGAAAATGACCCCCGCAGCGAAGGGGTTAAAGGATGGTGCTTTGTTTATCTGTTGGAAATACGTATTTTAAAGAATGATGCTTTACTGAGATTACAGAAATGTGTAATGTGAGGGTGCTTTGATGACTTCACTGAAGTGTTGTATATCTTAAGTGATGGTGCTTTATTGACATTATTGAAATATGTATGTTAAGTGATGATGCTTTGTTAATAAAATCAAACTATGTATGTGATGATAAATTGTTTCAAAGGCCAAAAGATTCCTTGGCCTCGTCAGCACGGCCGAAATTCAGATGTGACATGATACTTGCTTCATGGACACAGATGAAATGTGTATGTGGTATGATGATGATTTCTCGACATAGCTTTTTTTATGCTGCTTGACGACAGAGCCACAAAGTTTATGTGAATTGAGGTTGCTTCATCAACCTCATCGCATTATGTATGTTGTATGATGAAGCTTTGTCAAACACACAAAATGCTTATGCTCTGATGCTTTGTTAAAGTAACCCACTGCATTTATCAGCACAGCTCAAATTTGGACGTGGTATGATGCTGCTTGGCAACCACAGGCAAGATGTATGCATGATGAGACTACTTAGTCACCATGACCAAAATGTATATATTTGATAAAATGTTGTTGCAAAAACTGGTCGGAAGTATCTATGTGACAGGAGGCTGTCTTGTTAGCACGACTAAGATGTAAGATTTGTTATCGGAGCTAGAAATTCCACAGCATTCTTGTGCTTGAAAATGAATGAGGTAGTTTGGGCAACAATACCCAAAAAATTATAAGCATGGAAGGTGCTGAAGGATCTTCACTTTAGAAGAAAATACTGCAACAAGAATGTGCCTGGCTAGTCTTGGCTGCCTTTGTATTCTAAGTCGTATGCTCCTACCTCCAGTGGTAGTGTGGGTTTGTTGTTGCCTTGTAGAGGTAATTCCTATTTGTCCATTTGGGGAAACTTGTTGGGGATTTTTCTGCCATTTAAATGTAATTTATTGCACATGAACACTACATTGCTTGTCAAGTTTCTCTGCCCCGCTCACTTCCACCCCACAGAGCTTCCTCGTATTCCATAGTACAGAGATCCGAAGGCAACTTGAAGCTGCTTCGAAATAAGGGGAGGCTCTCACCGTTCCTTTTCAAAGCAAGAAGGTCCATCATTAGTCCAGATTTTCAGGACACAAACATGAAATAAGTTATAAAATAATGTTAATGGAAATCATTTTACAAGAAGGTGTATTGATGAAAATCGGAAATGGCATTATTAGATATCCCCACTCTTACGGCAGTCACCACTAGGCAGGCATAGGTAAATGGGTACAGTTACATTGATAAATAAAAAAGGTAAATAAAAGAGCGTTGATACTGCATCAGTAATATTAAACAAAGTGCAGAAGGTGAAAGTATTTTAAAAGGCTTTGTGTTTGTATGTATTAACTGTGAATGGATAAAATGGTGTTTATGTTAATATTAATTTATATTGGTGTGAAAAAGTGAGCATCTTCGCTAAGCTTTTGCCAGTGCCGTAAGCGCTGTTCTCTTGTATTCGCAAGGTGAGAAAAATTAGACACCTGAGAAAACTACAGAACTGCACTTCTGAATATGGCTAATCATGTTTTAAGAATGTTATTGCCCATTACATCCAGAATCCGTTCATCTCATTTCTAACTACTGCATGGTTGCTTGAAATCGAACTGTCAACCGAAAGCGACCCACAGATGATAATGCCATAAATAAAATTACCAAGCAGAAAACATTGTCTGCGATTTTGCCTGAAAATGTGAAGCAGCTGTGTATATAATACCGTCACATTTTATGGATTCATTTTTTTACATTTTATATCATTGAGGATAAGAGGATTGATTTGCTTGTGCATTTATATGATGAGAATTGCACATTTGGTGCAGTAAGAGAGGAGCAGGTGCGGACGTCTTTTTTAGGCATTTATGCAATCACTTGTAGAAATACGAATGTTTAATCTGTGCCTTAGAAGAGCTTGATTTTAGCATACCAAATTCCAAGAGGGAAATTGTTTTAGCTAACCAGATTTCAGGGGGAGAATTGGTTCATCGTAAACATAGGTCTACATTTATTGGTAATACACCTCCGTGCATTTTGCTCTGCGGATTCATCAGTCTTTCTCAATCAACCACCTTTTAAACGTGCCAAGAGTGATACATTTTAAAATGCAAAAATGCCCTGCTCTCGTTCTCAATATAAGAGTGCCGTTCTATAAGTTGGAAGTTGGTTGTACAATGATCTACAGTAACATGCCAAAAAAGGCCTGCTCTCTTCCTAGCCATGGGTCATGTTATATAGCGCTTTCATGCCTTTGTATGACTTGTTTGCACCATATTCCTTCAGGTTGAGTTCGCGCTATATAAAACTCTTAAAAAAAGAAAATACAAAAAACATATATATGTTTAATAAGGTAATGCGTTTTCTGATTCATATGTAGCTGAGATTCAATAACATTCCTCTATAGGGCCAAAGGGAGAACAAAAACAAATGGAAGAAAATTATATTTAATAAACTAACAAGGTCCCAAATCTCAAAACGATTTAAAGAGATCTGAGTAAGGGAAATGGGTGGGGAAGAGTGTGTGAATAGGTACAATGAGATTAATAAGGCACTATTTATGTAACAGTCAGGTTCTAAATTTACTATTGTTAGAAACACTCAAGGGATTGGAAAGAATTTAAAGTTTACATGAAAGGGGAGATTTGATTTCATTTATGATTTCTAAAGTGGAAATGAGACGTTTGCCAAAGCGACATAAAAAGTGAAAAATAATAAAATGTAAAAACGAAAGTATAACTGATGCAGGCCGACAAACAACCTTCATGGGTGAGAATCTACTGAATTGTTCCATTTTTGTACCTGTTTCGGTTACTCACTCAGAATGTACAAAGGTTTACCTGAAGGCTAAGTAAGCATGTTTCTCGTTCTAAATTGCAGACATGTCTTACTTTGAGAACCAGGCCGGAGAGCTGTGGAAAACCTAATTATTTTTACTGATTTTGAGGTCCCTGCCTCAAACTGAATTTTCTTTTGGCCCTTCAGTAATAGTTTTTTATTGCAGGTTGTATCCATGTTCTGAGAACTCATAGAGGCAGGAACTCTCATACTTCTAGGGAGACTATCCTTGGAGGCCTGATTCCCAATACCTATATGAGCCACAGACGTATGGCCCCTCTAACCTTATTAAAAACCAATGCAGATGCGAACAGTCATACCTTGCATGAGGCAAAAAGGCATGGTCCCTTATAGCTTGTGAGAGTGATTCAGGCATACTCTCACACACATTATGAGTGCCATACAGCCATGTTTCCTCAAAGCCTGTGGAGCTGTTAAGCTTGTTGAGCTTCAGAGCTTGTGACAGCCACAGAGGTATGCTCACTTCTATTTTTGTGTGTACTTTATATGCATGGTTCTCATACATGTGACAGATTCATGGTATCTCATGCGTTGATGCCATAGATTTATGGTCCCTCATACAGTGTATGAGCCAAAAGAGGCATGATGGCTCGAACCTTGCTGCTATAGAGGCATGGTTCCTCAGACGTGTGAGCAGAGCCTCATAGCTTATAAGACCCTTAGAGACATAATCACTCATACTTTAAGCCATAGAATTATGGCCTATTATCTTGCATTAGCCTATAGAAGCATGAACGCTCGTACTTTGTGACTGTCATAGAAGCCAGGGCTCCTGATACCATGAGGCCAATAGAGGCATGGTCTCTTGTGCTGTTCATGAACCTAGAACCAGACTGCACTTAGCTTGCTTGAACCTTATAGACATGGTCCTTTGTAACTTTGTGTGAGCTGTAAATACCTGGTTCTCTTGTATTGTGTATTCTATACAGCAAGAGACCCTCCTATCTTATTCCATCCTATGGTGAGCCAGTTGTACATCTCTCAAGCCTTTGAGGACAAAAGCTTTCACACATTGTGCGTCCTCGGATAGACAGACAGACTGAGATTTCATAGAGACATAACCTTATGCTTTGAAGGACCTCATAGAGAAAGGAACCTGATAGTGCGTTTGAGCCATGGAATTATGGTTCTACTGAATCTTTGTACGCCCATAGAGACATGGATCCTCATACCTTGTTTGTGCCATTTAGACAGTCCATCATAACTTGCGTGAGCTCATAACAGAAGGGCCTCTCCAACCTTGTGATAATAAAAGAGGCATGATTCCTCATACCTTGAAGCTATAGAGGTATGCTTCCTCATAACTTCTGTGTGAGTGATAGAGACAGGAAGACTTACCTCTGATGATCCTTCAGAGCCAGAATCCATCGCACCTTTTGAGAGTCCATGCAGATAGGTCTTCTGCTGTGAACTCACAGAACAAGGAACCTCATACTTTGCAAGAAATACATAAAAAAGTAATGGTCTCCCCTACCGTTTGTGAGGCTATTTTATAGAGGAATATCCCTCGTAGCTTGTGAAGCCATAGTGGCACGGACCCTTATACATTCATGCCACGTAAATATGGTTACACATACATGCAAAGACCGCTCGAAGGACTGATGCATCCATTGTAGAGATCTCTGTGAAACTCAACTGTCACAGGTTTGAATCCTGGTGGGTCCCCTCAGCTTTCATTCTTTTGTGGTTGATAACAAGAATATCTTTCAGTTGAGTAACAACAACTTTTATCAGTGTCTAAAGACCAGATAAAAGATGGATTGTGCTATATGACTGTGGAAATTAGTATTCTTTATGTATTGAGCCCATAGTTATAAGGTCCTATATACCTGGTGTGAGCCATAGAGGCATGTTCCCTTATCTTATGTAAACCCAGAGAATCCGTACTCCACATAGATTGTGAGACCCATAAATGGATCGAGCCTCAAAATTTGTTAGCCAAGGAGGTGTGGTCTCCCATACCATTTGTGAGTGCATAGAGACATGCTGCCTCGTATCTTATGTGAGCACACAGAGGCATGGTTCCTTCATTCCGAGTGAGTACGTAGAGGCATGCAGCCTCATATCTTACGTGAGCGCACCGAGGCATGGTTAATTCATTCTGTGTGAGTACGTAGAGGCATGATGCCTCATATCTTATGTGAGCGCATATAGGCATGGTTCATTCATTCCGGTTGAGTACATAGAGGCATGATGCATCATATCTTTTGTGAGCGCACCGAGGCAAGTTCATTTATTCCATGTGAGTACGTAGAGGCATGATGCCTCATATTGTATGTGAGCGCACAGAGGCATAATTTGTTCATTCCGTGTGAGTACGTAGAGGCATGATGCTATCTTATATGAGCGCACCAAGGCATGGTGAAGGTTCATTCATTCCGTGTGAGTACGTAGAGGCATGATGTCTCATATCTTATGTGAGCGCATATAGGCATGGTTCATTCATTCTGTGTGAGTACGTAGAGGCATGATGTCTCATATCTTATGTGAGCGCATATAGGCATGGTTCATTCATTCTGTGTGAGTACGTAGAGGCATGATGTCTCATATCTTATGTGAGCGCATATAGGCATGGTTCATTCATTCTGTGTGAGTACGTAGAGGCATGATGCCTCATATCTTATGTGAACTAAGCCTCTGTGCGCTCATTCATTCTGTGTGAGTACATAGAGGCATGATGCATCATATCTTTTGTGAGCGCACCGAGGCAAGGTTCATTAATTCCGTGTGAGTACATAGAGGCATTATGCCTCATATCTTATGTGAGCGCACAGAGGCAAGGTTCATTAATTCCGTGTGAGTACATAGAGGCATGATGCCTCATATCTTATGTGAGAAGGAGGAAGAAGAGAGGAGTTAGGCTCAAGGGGGTGAGGCACAAGCAGGGCCGTATTATAACTTGTTAAAAAAGAATGTGCCTGTGCCTCTATTTTTTTTAAAGCTAGATGTCTTTGCTAAATAGCTAAAACCCATTGATTTTAGTTTGACCCAGCTTGTTTATTTTCACCTTTTTATTATCACTATTTTTTATTCTTAGTTATTTCATTCAATCTGAAAAAACACATGTCTTTTTCAGATTGAAAGAAATAACTAAGAATAAAAAATAGTGATAATAAAAAGGTGAAAATAAACACACCGGTTCAAACTAAAATCTATGGGTTTGGCTATTTAGCAAAGACATCTAGCTTTAAAAAAAAATCGAGGCACAGGCGCATTCTTCTTTAACAAGTCATATCTTATGTGAGCGCACAGATGCTTAGTTCATTCATTCCCTGTGAGTACGCAGAGGCATGATGCCTCATACCTTATGTGAGCGCACAGAGGCGCAGTTCGTTCCTTCCATGTGAGTACGTAGAGGCATGATGCCTCATACCTTATGTGAGCGCACAGAGGCGCAGTTCGTTCATTCCCTGTGAGTACGTAGAGGCATGATGCCTCATACCTTATGTGAGCGCACAGAGGCGCAGTTCGTTCCTTCCATGTGAGTACGTAGAGGCATGATGCCTCATACCTTATGTGAGCGCACAGAGGCGCAGTTCGTTCATTCCCTGTGAGTACGTAGAGACATGATGCCTCATACCTTATGTGAGCGCACAGAGGCGCAGTTCGTTCCTTCCCTGTGAGTACGCAGAGGCATGATGCCTCATACCTTATGTGAGCGCACAGAGGCGCAGTTCGTTCCTTCCATGTGAGTACGTAGAGGCATGATGCCTCATACCTTATGTGAGCGCACAGAGGCGCAGTTCGTTCCTTCCATGTGAGTACGTAGAGGCATGATGCCTCATACCTTATGTGAGCGCACAGAGGCGCAGTTCGTTCCTTCCCTGTGAGTACGTAGAGGCATGATGCCTCATACCTTATGTGAGCGCACAGAGGCGCAGTTCGTTCCTTCCCTGTGAGTACGCAGAGGCATGATGCCTCATACCTTATGTGAGCGCACAGAGGCGCAGTTCGTTCCTTCCCTGTGAGTATGCAGAGGCATGATGCCTCATACCTTATGTGAGCGCACAGAGGCGCAGTTCATTCATTCCGTGTGAGTACGTAGAGACATGATGCCTCATACCTTATGTGAGCGCACAGAGGCGCAGTTCGTTCCTTCCCTGTGAGTACGCAGAGGCATGATGCCTCATACCTTATGTGAGCGCACAGAGGCGCAGTTCATTCATTCCGTGTGAGTACGTAGAGACATGATGCCTCATACCTTATGTGAGCGCACAGAGGCGCAGTTCGTTCCTTCCCTGTGAGTACGCAGAGGCATGATGCCTCATACCTTATGTGAGCGCACAGAGGCGCAGTTCATTCATTCCGTGTGAGTACGTAGAGACATGATGCCTCATACCTTATGTGAGCGCACAGAGGCGCAGTTCGTTCCTTCCCTGTGAGTACGCAGAGGCATGATGCCTCATACCTTATGTGAGCGCACAGAGGCGCAGTTCGTTCCTTCCATGTGAGTACGCAGAGGCATGATGCCTCATACCTTATGTGAGCGCACAGAGGCGCAGTTCGTTCCTTCCCTGTGAGTACGCAGAGGCATGATGCCTCATACCTTATGTGAGCGCACAGAGGCGCAGTTCATTCATTCCGTGTGAGTACGCAGAGGCATGATGCCTCATACCTTATGTGAGCGCACAGAGGCGCAGTTCGTTCCTTCCCTGTGAGTACGCAGAGGCATGATGCCTCATACCTTATGTGAGCGCACAGAGGCGCAGTTCATTCATTCCGTGTGAGTACGCAGAGGCATGATGCCTCATACCTTATGTGAGCGCACAGAGGCGCAGTTCGTTCCTTCCCTGTGAGTACGCAGAGGCATGATGCCTCATACCTTATGTGAGCGCACAGAGGCGCAGTTCGTTCCTTCCCTGTGAGTACGCAGAGGCATGATGCCTCATACCTTATGTGAGCGCACAGAGGCGCAGTTCGTTCCTTCCCTGTGAGTACGCAGAGGCATGATGCCTCATACCTTATGTGAGCGCACAGAGGCGCAGTTCGTTCCTTCCCTGTGAGTACGCAGAGGCATGATGCCTCATACCTTATGTGAGCGCACAGAGGCGCAGTTCGTTCCTTCCCTGTGAGTACGCAGAGGCATGATGCCTCATACCTTATGTGAGCGCACAGAGGCGCAGTTCGTTCCTTCCCTGTGAGTACGCAGAGGCATGATGCCTCATACCTTATGTGAGCGCACAAAGGCGTGGTTCATTAATTTCATGAGTACGTAGAGGCATGTTGCTTCATACCTTTTGTGGGCCTGCAGAGGCATAGTGCACTACTACAGTGTGAGTACATAGAGGCATGATCGCCGATACCTTTTGTGGGCCTGCAGAGGCATAGTGCACTACTACAGTGTGAGTACATAGAGGCATGATCGCCGATACCTTTTGTGGGCCTGCAGAGGCATGGCTTTCTAATACAGTATGTGAGCGATAGGGACATGTCCGGAGGAGTCATAGATAAAGCCGCCCTCATAGCTTGCGAGAGTCCTAAAGAAGGGACCCACATCCCATGAGTACGTCTTCGAGGCTTGATCCCTCATAATATTGCAGAGCCTAATAGAGACAAAGACCCTCATTTGGTTTTATGAAAAATAAGTTACATGATTATTAATAGAACATTATTGAACTATAAATAATAAACAAGCAAAATGCTGATATTACAGACTGTATAAACAAGGACTATTATATTCTCGGTCAAATTGGGGTAAACTATCGGGAAACAGAGCTGGATTTACACGATCATCAATTTTCAGCGCTCCCTTCACAATTCTGTTGTTAGGGTCTCCGCGAATCAGTTTGCAGCCTGAAGACTGGCGGGCACCGCCTTTCGTGCCAGCCTCATTATTCAATCGTAAACTAATATTCCCATTGACTAGCTCTGGCAGAAGCCTGCGTAGTGCATACTAACCCGTCGATCGATGTCGGGCAGACAGAGGCACCACCAGATTCGTTACAAATCCTGGGGGAGGGGTGGATTGTGTCTGGCCACGGTGTATGATTGATCTGCTGACGGGGAGGCAATGGGAAACTAATGTTTCCTTTTATGCAGTAAGCAGAGAGGGGAGATGCTGGCGTTCTGCTGGGCCAGCACAGCTGTCCGGAGATGGGAAGACAGATAGACTCTGCCATCAGCACAAATGTAGACCACGGTAGATCAGTGCGCCCTCCTCCCAGACACCGCGATGGCTGCTGGGCCACTGCTGCTCCTTAAGCAGATCCAGACCACAGTAGATCAGGGCGCCCTCCCCCAAGACCCCAGAGGGCGGTGGGGCCACTGCTGGTCCATAAGCAGATCCGGACCACAGTAGATCAGGGCGCCCTCCCCCAAGACCCCAGAGGGCGGCGGGGCCACTGCTGGTCCATAAGCAGATCCGGACCACAGTAGATCAGGGCGCCCTCCCCCAAGACCCCAGAGGGCGGCGGGGCCACTGCTGCTCCTTAAGCAGAACCAGACCACAGTAGATCAGGGCGCCCTCCCCCAAGACCCCAGAGGGCGGCGGGGCCACTGCTGCTCCTTAAGCAGATCCAGACCACAGTAGATCAGGGCGCCCTCCCCCAAGACCCCAGAGGGCGGCGGGGCCACTGCTGGTCCATAAGCAGATCCGGACCACAGTAGATCAGGGCGCCCTCCCCCAAGACCCCAGAGTGCGGCTGGGCCACTGCTGCTCCTTAAGCAGATCCAGACCACAGTAGATCAGGGCGCCCTCCCCCAAGACCCCAGAGGGCGGCGGGGCCATTGCTGGTCCATAAGCAGATCCGGACCACAGTAGATCAGGGCGCCCTCCCCCAAGACCCCAGAGTGCGGCTGGGCCACTGCTGCTCCTTAAGCAGATCCAGACCACAGTAGATCAGGGCGCCCCCCCTCAAGACCCCGCAGGGCGGCTTAGCCACTGCTGCTCCTTAAGCAGATCCAGACCACAGTAGATCAGGGCGCCCTCCCCCCCCCCAGATACCGCGGCAGCCACAGGGTGGCTGGGCCATTTCAGCTCCTTAAGCAAATCTGGACCAAGGTAGATCCGGGCGCCCTCCCCCAAGACACCTCCATCCAGATTTTCAAAGCTGACCTCAAATCTCTTCTCTTCCAAAGACACTTTCAGAACTAATACCCTCATTCTCAGACCCCTCTAGGAAGTTAGTTCATCATTGTAAATTTGTAATATCTTCTTGTTCATTCCCCACCCTTGATTGCTGTGTTTGATATTGTGTTATTGCCTATATGGTTTTACCCTACCCCTCCTGTTTATTTTTGTAACGTTCTACTTTGTACCATTTCTCTCAAGTAACGTAACTGGTTCTATTGTACAGCGCTCTGACACCTTCGGGTAAAGTCTGCTCTACATAAAAATGCATTAAATAAAATAAACACTGTGGCACCGCAGGGCGGCTGGGCCACTACTGATCCTTAAGTAAATGTGGACCACAGTAGATAAGGACGCCCTCCCCTAAGAAACTGCGGCAGCTGCAGGGCCACTGCTCGTCCTTGAGCAGATCTGGACCAAAGTAGATCAGGGCACCCTCCACCAAGACACCATTGCGGCCACAAGGCCACTGCTGCTCCTTAAGCAAATCTGGACTACAGTAGATCCGGGGGCCCTCCCCCAAGACACTGTGGCAGCTGCAGGGCCCCTGCTGCTCCTCAAGCAAATGTGCACCATGGTGGATCAAGACGCCCTCTTTCAAGACCCCGCAGCAACCACAGGGCGGCTGGGCCACTGATCAGGGTGTCCTCCCCCAAGACACAGTGGCACCGCAGGGCTGCTGGGCTACTGCTGATCCTTAAGCAGATCCATTAGGCGGATCAGTGCAGAGCTGGGAGCCTGCACATTTAAACTTTGCAGGAAATAATATTTATTGTTTGGTTCTCAGTCGACTGTGTTGGATTTCCTAGGGTCTGATTACGAATGGCCAGTATATGCGATAATTATTGCACCCAATAAAAGCTGACACCAAGGTGTTCGGAATTTATCAAATAACTATGACCGATTCTCTTAGGTTCATAGTTATCCGATACATTCCTTAGGGGGAATAACACAGTGATTTTAGTGCTTATGGCACCAGAATTCACATGTCCCAGTAAATACCTGGCCATATTATAGGTTCGACATGCCAAAACATAACTAAGGGTATTAACTTTATCAGCCCTGGTAATTACTGTGCGCACAAATAGGTGTTTGCAAATGGTCTCAATTTAATGGGCACCCGTAATCGGGCCCAGCAGTATCTAAGTGGGAAGGAAAAAGGCGGGAAAGGGTCTGTCAAAAAAGTGGGGGGAACCTTGAAGTGTAACACAGATATTTTTCATGCTGAAAGGAAGAGCAAAATGGAGAGCCTGTTAAGGACCCATCTCGGTACCTGGTTTTCAGAACTGCCAGGGCTAAACTTTGATGAAACCCGGCCCATTTAAAGCCCTGGGACAAAGGGTTTGGTCTAGTTTAAATTCCATTGACTAGTACGATCTGCGGCAAAATAAGTTTGGAAGATTAGAATATGTGGCCTTGAGTACAAGTGCATATCTGCCAACTCACACAATCCTGTTGTGTGTCATACGATTTCGGCTCCCTTCACACGGTCACCTAGGAAGGAGCCAAAACCACATGGTAGCAGGGAAAACGAGCTGAAATCCACTGTAAACAGTGGATTTCCAGCTGGTTTGTGGAGGCAGTGAACAGCCGATATCCATTAAAAGGTGTGAAAACACCCCACAACAGCACACGATTTTGGCTCTCTTCACACGGTCACCCAGCGAGGAGCCGAAATCACACGGTGGCAGGGAAAACAAGCTGAAAACAGTGGAAGTCCAGCTCGTTTTCAGAGTCAGTGACCAGCCAATGTGCATAAAGGTGTGAAAACACCCCAGGACATCGCTGACAGCTTCGATGACCCCTTTGTTGTGGGGGGTTTTTTGGGCGGGGGGAGAGGGGCTTGGTGAGGGGCAGAGTACCTCTTAGATAGCTCTCTGCACCAGATCTAGGCACCAAGCCCCGGCCCCTCCCCACACAGTGAAGGGATTTTTAGGCCTGGGCAGGAAATTCCGTTCACAGAATTTGGGTAATTTCGCGTTCAGCTGAGAACGCGGATATGCCCAAAAAACCCGCTATCCGCAGCTTCGCAGAATTTTTTGCTTGTTCGCGCTTTCAAAATGCGAGTTTGCAAGATATTTCTCCCTGAGCACACACAAACAGCGTTCGCGAACAGGTAAAAAGCATTGCGAACGGTCAGAACAAGCAATTCCGCGTATTCGCGAAACTTTTGTGTGCCCGTGGATATTTTTACCATTTCGCTGAGTTTTGCGTAGCGCGCCTACGCAAATTCTGCCCACCCCTAGTGATTTTGTAAGTTGGCAGGTATTCACGTGCCTCGGAAAATCGCTGCACCTGCGCATTACTATCTCATCAGGTTTTTTCGGCCCTTCAGAGTTTCCGCAAGTAAATATGGGCAGGTCAGACTTACAGATACTTACCCATAAAACACTGTGGCATGTGGATTTCATTTCAGTAAGCATCAACAGAGCCATGTTATGCCACGTTTCAAGGGGAAAACTTACTTCTGAAGTTATTTATCGAACCTAAGAACGGCCCCAAGGATATCTATATCGGATGCAGTCGATAACGCTCAAATACCGACCAAATCAAATTGATGCCTCAGTGTCCAGCACGGAGCAGGGGATATTTGAGTGGATACATTAGCAGCTAAAACCAGCAGCTCCCAATGACCAGGTCCAAAATGTAACTGGATCACAGGGAAGGGTCTTCATAGAAGTTCATTTTTTTGTTACATGATGGTGAAGGAAATCACGTTTTAAAGGTGTTTGTTTGGAATGGTTGATTAGCACCGCGTCAAGCAGGTCTGAAGTAGAGAATGCTGCTAACATGGAATAGTAGAGAGCAAGAAAGACGAGGAAGGAAAGACTGAGTAGCCACATGTGTAATTTCTAAACATGTCAATAAACTGCACGTTTGAACAGAGGCTCAGGGGGAAGATGCAGGTGTTTATCCATGATGCTTGGAGTTCTGTGATTTTTTTTATATAAACTGCGTCTTTGCATCTAACATTATTAGTTGTTATCCAGCACTCTCATTCTCCCTTTTGTGAATGATGCTTCTGCTGAAGATGAATCTTTCAACTCCACCTCATTCAATAAAGTGCATTGGTGCAAAGTGGCTGATTCCCACAACATCCCTTCACTTATTGTACGATGGGTCTGTTTCCCACTAAAGTTGCCACCTTGCTCTGTGGTATTAGGACGCTGCATTTCCAGTGCTGGACTTTTACTAAAAGTGGTGGCTGGTAAAATGTGTATTTGGTGAGGCGTAAACTCCTCTCTGAAATTGCTAGGAGCAGGCGAGCAAAGCAAGAGTCCAAGTGATCGCATGCATAGATACAGTATAAAATAATAACGCCTCATTTGAGCGATTGAGACGGCGATACAAAAATGCCTTAGTTTGTCCCATTTATCTGTATTTCTGAGGCCTATCGTAGGGGGGAGGGGTCTTCCTGATGGCTTAATCAATCCTGTTGTGTTCACTCTGTGACATGTTACCTCCTTTTGCGTTCATATCTCGTCCATCTGCATATCTTACTCTTCATCTCTTTCCTCTTAAGCACCTTCTTTTCATTTTCAACCCCAACACATAACGCACCCACTCATCTGTAAGCACGGCGGTCATTTCTTTAGACTGCACATCTTTGGGGCATGGTTATTCCAACTGATCTGGCTCACTTTAGACACACCAAGACTGCAACTCCCAGAATGCATCATTTTTTTAATGAAATCACCAACTGGAAACTTGGGGATTCAAAACATTCATTGAAAACATCAAGCAACAACATATTTATTTAATAGTTTGCTTATACCGAAATCTTTTTGGGGACCATTAGCATCAATAAGTCTGACAAGGAAATGTTGGTGCAGGATGCTGGCACGTGTCACGTTTTTTGGTCTGGCTACAAAAAACAGCCCATTTTCAGACCCTGTACACAAAAGCGTGATGACGAGCTCCTCTCTTCCTCTTGCTGGGCAGGGCTGCTGTTTATTGCCCAGGCCCTTTGGAAGAGGCCTGTAGTGATCCGCTGCCTGCATAATGTGTATTCAAGGCGCCCCCGTCTAATTGCCATGCCTGTTTGCTTGGTCTAATACACGGGATTCCAACTTGGGCCCAGGAGGACAGTATCCAAACCAGAATTTCGGCACTACTGAAGGGAATTTAATTTCAATTCGCTGTATGTCACTTTATGAGTTGCGGATATCCCAAAAATCAGGAATGGATCCAGCCCTCCTGGGATCCATTGGCCACCCCTCATATAAATGTATCTAGGACTTGCATTAAATTGGTACCCGTAAGCCAACCCTCTGCTGTGTGATCTGCAGCTTTCATGCATTGTTTCCATTTTTTATTATTCACTACCCATAACATTCCGATCAGATTGGTACAAAGGGGTCTGATGATGCCCAGAGCTCTGAGAGTGAGGGGGTTACCTTAAAATTGACAGCAGCTCGACCTGGAGCAACTGTGCCTTTTTCACAGATAATGTTGGCACATCTAAGCGAATAAAACACATACAATTACCCAACACACAGGTGCGCAATAATATTAAATGTGGTCATTACATTAGCTAATTTTTACAATGTGCCTCTGCTAATTTGAACTGGCATCGCTTCTGGATGGGGAGCCATCTGAAGATTTTGCAAAGCGTTCAAAGGGTGTGGAAGCAGGAGGTGGCGACTGCGTTGACTAGTTGTTTAATGGTCTGTTTGCTGTCAAGGATGACTCCTAGGTTGACAGCATGATCTTTTGGTGTGGGTGTTGGTCGGTCTGAGTTCTGCTGGCCACCAGCTGTGGTCCCATATGAAAGTATTCTTCCCGAAGATCGGTACTTCCGTCTTGTCGGAGTTGAATTTAAGGCAGTTGTCTTTCATCCAGTTGGCTACGTTGGTCATGGCGTTGCAGAAGTTGGTTCTGGTGGTGGAGGGGTCTTAAGTGAGTGAGAGGATAAGCGGAGTGTCATCTGCATATGAAATTATATCAAGGCAGTGGGATCCGACTATGTCTGTTAGGGGGGGTCATGTAGGTGTTGAACAAGGTGGGGCTGAGGGATGATTCTTGGGGTATACTGCATATGATGTCCTTTGGTTCGCAGGTTAACATGGGCAGATGGATGCTCTGTGTGCATCCTGTAAGGAGGGAGGCAATCCACACAAGGGTGTTTTGCTGTATGCCGATGTTGTAGAGTCTGTTGATGAGAGTGTGGTGGGAAACGGTGTTGAACGCAGCAGGGAGGTCGAGGAGGATTAAGGCCACAGTCTCTCTGTGATTGAGGAGGGCTGTGATGTCGTCTGTGGTGGTGATCAGCATGGTCTCAATGCTGTGGTTGGCGCGGAATCCTGATTGAGGGGCACCAAGTAGATGGTTTTGTTAAAGGTACTCAGTGAGCTGTTGGCCTTCTCGAGTAACTTGGCTGGGTAAGGGAGCAGGGAGATCAGTCGATAATTTTTTAGTTCACTGGGGTTGGCAGAGGGTTTCTTTGGGAGGGGTCTGAGCTCCGCGTGTTTCCAACTGTCCAGGAAGACTGCTGTGGACATGAAGGTGTTGATGATGCTTGTGAGTTCCATGCTGAATGGGTTGGGTCCGGGGTTGAAGAGACAGTGGGGTAGGGGTCGGTGGGTGCCCTGGATTGGATGGATGCCATGACGGCCGTGGTGGTCTAATTGGTGAGCAGAGACTAGGTGATGATCATTCAACTGATGTTCACTGGTTGGTTTAGGCCAGGGGTACTCATAGTACGGCCCGCGGGCCGCTGGCGGCCCGGCAAGCCTTCCCTGGCGGCCCGCGGACCTTGCAGACATCGTACCCGAGTTGTTGGTTTTTAAAGGGTGTCTGCAACCAGAGCTCGACTCAGAGACTCTGCTGCTCTGTGGGGGCCGGGCGATTATCAACTGCCATCGTCAGAGTGGGGCTGCAGGGGCGCTGAGAGGTGAACAAAGCCTCATTAAAATGCCAATGGTCTTTTAAAGACCTGTGATGTGCTCTGGTGGCGCTGTGTTAGTGCGCGCCTGGAAGCTGTCACATTTCCATTTTCCATTGTCTTCATTAATAACAAATAATCACAAAGGTACATATGTCAGGAGTCGGGCTGTATGCAGCGTAGGTACACTACATCTCCCAGAAAGAGTAGGGAAAAAAGGGGCGTTGTGCACTCTCCCATACGATTATGCGCAGGTCAGGTGAGAAGGCGGATTTAAACCAGCAGCTGTAGTCACTCGCTGCTTGCCTTTCAGCGTTTCTCGTGTTCTGCCCAGCCGTCCTTTTTGTGGTATCCTGTGATATCCTGCTTCTGCTTTCGTGGATCTTGGATGTTGGAATTTAGCTTCTTTTGTGAACTACATCATTAAACCCCTTTGCTCGTGCCTGCTTCTTTGGATATTTTGTTTCGGCGGTCAATCCAGTATCACCCTTGGAAGTGCCTTCCCGATTCCTCCTGTATCCTGCCTCAATCCCCTTTCCCTCCCAGCGTGTG
Source organism: Lissotriton helveticus (assembly GCF_964261635.1). Taxonomy (NCBI): domain Eukaryota; kingdom Metazoa; phylum Chordata; class Amphibia; order Caudata; family Salamandridae; genus Lissotriton; species Lissotriton helveticus. Next base: position 1,124,336,464 of record NC_136071.1, read on the forward strand.
CATGGAACACAAGAAGATTTCCGTTATCGTATCTGTGCGGCATTTGTCAGGACACTGTTGGGAAGTGCGTGTCATTGTTTTTTTTTGCTCGAGTACCTCCACTGGGAGCGATTATGCAAACCGTCAACGATTAGCGGGGGGGGGGGGGGGGGGCCTTCCTGGATTACTCTCTGATTTGCGGACTAGTCCAGGCCAGATTTTAGTTTAGCATTCTTGAGGCTTTTTTCAACTATTTCCAACACGCAAGTTTGCGCATATACTCGGACATTCGAGTTTCTTATTTTTTGTTTATGCATTCTTCTTCCTTCATAATCCTGTCACAGGAGTGCTCACACGCCTTCCTTTTCCCTCAACAACTTGTGTACATACTGTACTTTATTACCAGCGTTATTTGCTTTCCACGATATTCAGAAGGAAGACTTATGCAACTTTAATTTTCAAGAAACCATCCTACACATTCCTGCCTGGGGCTTGCTACAAGTAAGCCTGGAAGGGTGCACAATTGCTAAATTAGCTGTATATGTTCATTAAAATATTAGTACCATGGATTTAGATATATTTTGTTGTTTCCTTTTATATTTTAGCTTGCACTGTCCTGGGAAGCGGCCTCCTCCTTGCTGACTGTCATTGGGACTTCTTTGATGGTTTTTCTTGGTCCTTTCATTTTTCAGGGATACAGCTCCTTATAGTTTTTTTCAAAAACTTCACACTGGGAGACTGTGTGTCTGGGAAAGGGGGGGGGGAGACATTCTCTTTGCTCCTGGGGAACGGTTAATGGCATTTCCCAAGCGAAGGCCAACAGCATAATTATATATATGTATCTTTTTACCATCCATTCAGGTAAATAAAATATACACACGTAACTCCGCTGCAGCCATTCTTCAAAAAATCAGCAAATATTTAATGCCAAAGGGGTGGAAATTGTTGGAGCTCGGGAGGGGGAGGGGTGTGGGCGGCGGAGGCTGGGTGAGGTGACAGAGGGAGGTAGAGGGAGGGAGACCTCAGAGTGAGGGAGAGGGAAGGAGAGAGAGGGAGACAGAGGGAATACAGGAGAGGTAAGGAGAGAGAGGGAGATCTCAGAGTGAGGGAGACAGAGGGAAACCTCAGAGTGAGGGAAGGAGAGAGAGGGAGACAGAGGGAAGGAGAGAGAGGGAGACAGAGGGAACAAGTGAGAGGGAAGGAGAGAGAGGGAGACAGAGTGAGGAAAAGGGAAATCGAGTGAGGGAAAGGGAAATCGAGTGAGGGAAAGGGAAATCGAGTGAGGGAAAGGGAAATAGAGCGAGGGAGAGGGAAATAGAGAGAGAGGGAGACAGAGAGAGGGTGAGACAGTCAGAGTGAGTGAGACAGAGGAAGAGAGGGAGTGAGACAGTCAGAGTGAGAGAGTCAGAGTGAGTGAGACAGAGGGAGACCGAGGGAAAGAGAGGGAGGGAGAAAGAGAGGTAGGGAGACAGAGAGAGAGAGAGGTGTGTATGCCGGGTCTGGTGGCTCAGTGGACGAAGGCGTCCGCTGCAGAGACCTGTGATCAACCTCATGGTCACAGTTTTTTTTGTTGCTCTAGCCCCGGCCCCTTCCCCACTGACCCCGCCCCCACCGTTGCGGCCCTCAGGCACAAACCACACTGTAAATTTGGCCCCCGAGAGAAAGTTTGTGAGTACCCATGGTTTAGGCAGTTGAGGTTGAGAGCAGTGGGTTAGGGGCAGACGTTGTAGATGGCGGCGATCTTGCTGTGGAAGTAGTCTGAGAGAATGTTGCAGAGTTCTTGGGAGGGGTTGATGGTGTTCTCTGTGTCTGCCGGGTTGGAGACTTTCTTGACTATTTTGAAGAGTTCTTGCATGTGGTTGGCCGCTGTATCAATGCGGGCTGTGAGGGTCGCACTCCCAGTTTTCTTGTGCGAGGGGTTCCCTGTGGCCCATCATTGTTTCTCGAGTCCGTAGCAGATGCACATGTTGGTTCTGAGCTCTGGAGTGTACCACCTGGCTTGTTTTTGAGGTTTTGTTGGCTTCATCGGGGCAACTCTATCGGCACATTTGGTGATCCATAGAATAGGTTCTGGATGGCCTGGTTAAGGTCTGATGAAGCTTCGGGTTGGGTGGTGCTGAGGGCCTGTGTCCACTGTGTCTGAGTTACCTTGCCCCAGCTGCAGTGGGAGTAGCTGTGGTGCTTTGTGATGATTGAGTGTGTGTCCGGCTTTGTGTGTGGGTTCGGTGACCAGTTGGGTTTGGTCGATGTTTTTCAGGTTCTTCAAGAAAGAGGTGAAGTTGGTGTTTGCTCGGTGATCGTCAACGTGGAAATTGAGGTCACTGAGTAGGATGTAGTGGTAAGAGTCAATGGCTAGGGGCGGCGATGAAATTTGAGATGGCGTCGTAGAAATCAGGTCAGGGTGTCTTGGATCTGTATACGAGGGTGCCTCTGATTGTGGTCTTGGCATCGGTCTGTAGTTGGAAGTTAAGGTGTTCCATGAGTGGTGTGCGTTCATCATTGGTGGTGATGCATCAGATGGTTTTCTTGAAGAATATGGCAATGCCCCCACCATGTTTGTGTGTGCGGTCTCGATGATATATCTTGTAACCTTCGGGTGTTGCGGTGGCGATGTTGGGGTTCGAGGAGAGGTTGAGGCATGTTTAAGTGATGAAGGCAACGTCAGGGGATAGAGTGGTGGTGGTGTACCGGACTTCCGTGGCGTGTTTGCAGAGGGAACGGACGCTGAGCAGTATGCATTAGAGCTGGTCAGTGTTTGTGGTCTTCTGGGCGGTAGCGGCAGGTATCCATTGTGGGAAGGCAGTCCTGTGTTGCAGAAGAAGCAGCAACGACGGCAGGTGAATGCTCCTTTGGTTGATTGTGTGGAGGAAATGCAGAAGCTAATATTTCAGAGTCCAGGATCCAGGCTCAGGAGCTCCTCTGTAGTATAGGGGCTGGAGGACCAGGGGTCCTGTCACTGGGCGCAGACAGGGCACAGAGGGGTAGGTTTCTGGGTGGCAGGAGGAGGGTAACGGCAGGAGGGGGAAAGGTGGGATGAGGGAAACATCTAGACGGGGAGGAACCCAGCAGAAACAGGCAAAATTAAGGTCAGAAACTAGCAAAAATATAGGTCAGAAACGAGCAGAAAGAAGCAAAATAAAGGGCAGAAAGAGGCAAAATAAAAATCTGTGGCGAGGAGGAAGAGGCAAAATAAAAGTTGGAAACGAGCAGAAAGAGGCAAAATAAAGATCAGAAATGAGCAGAAAGAGACAAAATGGAGGGCAGGAGCGAGCAGAGCAGAGGTAGAAAAATGAGCAGAAGATGGGCAGAGGAGGCAATAGAGGGGTGGTGGACTGCGGGCAAGCTGGACAGGAGAACTGTCACAGGGGGAGCTAGCACAAGGACCAGCTCAATGGGGCTGTGCTGCAGCCTCCATTAAGTAAGTCCTGGGGGGATGGGCGTGATGCTGGGTGGAGGGAGAAGTGAAACGGCAGCAGGAGGGTAATGGCTGGAAGGGGAGGAACGAGCTGAAACAGGCAAAATAAACGTCAGAAGTAGGCAAAAATTAAGGTCAGAAATGAGCAGAAAAGGCAACATAAAGGTCAGAAACTAGCAGAAAGAGGCAAAATAAAGGGCAGAAATGGTCTGAACGAGGCAAACTAAAGGGCAGGGGCGAGCAGGGAAAGGCAACCTAAAAGTGAGAAACGAGCAGAAAGAGGCAAAATAAAGGTCCGAAACGAGCAGAAAGAGACAAAATGGAGGGCAGGAGCGAGCAGAGGAGAGGCAGAAAAACTTGCAGGCGAGGCACAGACTGAGGCAGCAGAGGGTGGTGGACTGGGGGCAAGCTGGACAGGAGAACTGTTGCAGGGGGAGCTGGTGTGAGGACCTGCTCAATGGGGGTTTTGCTGCGGCCTCCATTAAGTAGGTCCTGGGGGTAGAGGTGGGGCGCTGGGTGGCAGGAGAAGGGAAATGGCAGGAAGGGGGGGAAATTAGCAAAAAAAAGGCAAAATAAAGGTCAGACACAAGCAGAAAGAGGTAAAATAAAGGTCAGAAACGAGAAGGAAGAGGCAAAATAAAGGTCCGAATTGAGTAGAAAGACAAAATAGAGGGGCACCAGCAAGCAGAAAAAAGACAGAAAAATGAGTAGAAAATGAGCATAAGAGGCACAGACCGAGGGTGCGCTCTGCAGGCAAACTGGTCAGGTGAACTGCCACAGGGGGAGATGTCAATGTAGAAAGAAGGTCGAGGTCCCCAGGGTCTGTATACGAGGGTGATGAGTGATCCGCTGCTACCCTGCGTGGTTCATGTCATAGATGTCAGTTAGAGGAGGCCTGGAGTTCGGTACTTTGGCACCTTGGCAGTAACAGGCACTGGAAGGGTCCTGCTCACTTTCTTTATTTCAACATCTTGCTCTTCCGGTCACCTAATAGAAGACTATTGAGGCCTATGGTTGGGAAAGAGATGAACACAGTGATGTCATCAGATGTCAAGCCTACTGCTACCCACTGGCATTTTTGGGATTTAGGTTCACATCCCCTGTTCCTCATTGGGTCAGTAATGTTCTCCAGTCAATGACAACATCGTTTCCAACCAATTCTAACTTTGTTTTTTAAAGTTTAAATTGCTATAGGTATCAATTACTAGCAACATCTAACTTTTCTGATACTCCTGAAAAGCTGGTACACACATATATGTCTCAGCAGCCCTAGTCCAAAACAATGAGCTAAGCTCAGTTTTACTGATGATAAAGGGATCAATTATGTGACTCACTGGAGCAGGGTGTGAGTAGGCAGCTGGAAATAATTGCTATTCTGTTTTCCAAGACAGTGAATAGAAGAGCTTTCATGCAAAAATTCTGCTACTCATAGTAGGGTAAAAAAGAGGTCACCGTTTCCCGGTTCCAAGGCCCTCATGGGAGTGGTCCCGTCCCAGATGTGATAATTATCAAGTCAAGTCAAGTCAATAAAACTTTATTTCGGTCGATGTGACCTTAAAAGTACGAGAAACAATACATGCAAATACATTCAAAACTACAAGAAGAGTTGGATGCATATGATAAAAAATAATTGATTAAAACAGAAGTAGGCATTGCTTGACACACGAGTTTGTAGTTGGCGATTGCCTGCCACAGTTTTAGGATGCCCTCCTTTCAAGTTACTTCACCAAAAGATAATCACATCAAATATAGCAATGGATTGATCAAGGCAGGAGACCGTACTTCACATTTGAAAGTGCATAGTGCAGAGTAAATAAGTAATGTAAAAAAAATGTTTTAAACAATTTCTCCTAACACATGATCACAGATGCTACATATAAATCATTTGATTAAAACGGTGGTAGGCATTACCTGGCACACGTGTTTATAAATGGGTATTGTCTGCCACGATTCTGAGGTGCCTACAATTTAGGTTACTTCACCAATAGATAAGCACATCTAATATAGCAGTAGATTGCTCAAGGCAGGGAACAGTACTGGCATAAAAAAGTGCATAATGCATGGTAAATAAATAATTAAAAAGTCAGTTTCTCCTAAAGCATGGTTACAAATACTACATACGTAACTCGTATACAGGTAGTCATTGGGCAATAGGTCCTAGATGTAAAAGAAGTCCATAAATGCATACTTTTTGCGGATAGTTGGTGATATAAAGGGGTCCTGGAAGGAACCCCATTTCGATTGTGCAGAGCCATGACTTATACTTCTTAAGATGGTTTTAAGAGTGCTCTGCGGGTACACCACATAGAGAATAGGAAACCTGCTACTGAGTACACTATCGGGATGCTACAGTCATGTTTCAGTATCCTGAAAGCCTCGGAGCAGCGCCTAGTTCCTAGGTTTCTACAAATCTGTACCAACCATCGTTGTCTTGCCTTATGATAACCAGGGCAACTGAAGAACACATGGAGGACTGACTCAACAGGGCAGTCACATGCCGGGCACTTTAAGACTTGCAGACCCCCCACTTATGTGTGAAAGAGCGAAGAGGCAAGGCCCCATGTCTAAATTGTAGATAGAGCTTTCTAGCAGCGGCCAGCTTAATATCATCCAGGGCCGGCTCAAGGCTGTATCTGTCTTTAGTTTCTAAAAAGGCTGAGGTCAACTTGCCTACTAGGGGGTTACTATGAAGCTGTGCTAGTTTGAACTCCCCATAGTGGTCCTTTAGCGATTTCCTTGAAAATGAGGTGCAAGCGAGCTCCGGGTCACCCCCGAGTTTTTTTGTGATTTAGGTTTACATCCCCTGCTCCTCATTGGGTCAGTAATTTTCTCCAGTCAATGACCAGATCTTTTCCAACCAATTCTAACTTTTTTTTTTAAGTTTAAATTGCTATAGGTATCAATTACAAGCAACATCTAACTTTTCTGAAACTCCTGAACAGCTGGTACACACATATATGTCTTCAGCAGCCCTAGCCCAAAACAATGAGCTACGCTCAGTTTTACTGATGATAAAGGGGTCAATTATGTGACTCACTGGAGCAGGGTGTGAGTAGGCAGCTGGAAATAATTGCTACTCTGTTTTCCAAGACAGTGAATAGAAGAGATTTCATGCAAAAATTCTGCTTCTCATCGTAGGGTAAAAAAGAGGTCACCGTTTTCCGTTTCCAAGGCCCTCATTGGGAGTGGTCCCGTCCCAGATGTGACAATTATCACATCTCTTAAAATCGGAAACCCCGGGGAACTGACTTTAACAGATGCTACAATTATTGCCTGTTACAAATTCACCGCTGTAAGATGAGACAAAACATAGGAATGTTGGTGTTGCCCACAGCAAAATCTGCATCTCCCAGTATTTTCCAGGCATGTTTCCCCTCTACAATTTGGCAGGTTTGATTTGCTGAAATTTGCCTGGGGCAATTGTGACGGTTCGGTGTTTGCTGCAGAACTTGGAGTTCTTTTATAGGCGAAAACAAGAGTTACCACCTAACAGCAGTTACCACAAATACCAACATTTCATACCTTAATGAGCCCAAGGGGAAACTCTTACCCACTTTTAGTTTGAATGGCAGATTATTCGACTCAATATTTTAGTTACCTGGGGCCATGACCTATTTGTAAAATTGGGATTTTGTCTTCATAAAAGGGACTTGCTCATGTGGAGGTTCTGTTAGTACTGTGGAATTTCTGTCTGTGCAAATTTGCTCCCACAGGCAGATTCCAGGGTGGGCAACCAGCAAAGGATGATGGGTACTGTCAAGCATGCAATCTTGTGATTAGTCTAGTCAGTGGTTTAACATAAGAAACCCCCTGCTGTGTGAGGGAAGGCCCCAAGCGGCACTCTCGAGCACTGTGCACGGGCGGTGGGCCCTGGCCTGAGAGGGTGGGGGGGCTCCCCTCAAGTTACGTTCTGAGTCAAATAATTCCAGGCCCAGAATACACTTGGACATTTGTCACAGGGCCGAAAACAACCCCACAAATGCTGGTTGTTCAGGGGAAGACAAAAACGGGTGCCCCATGAAAGAAAAAAAGTTTTTATGTGGAATGCAATTTTGCATCACATTTCCGCCTGCAGAAACATTACGGCAATTACATTTGATTACACACATGCGAAAACTCTGGAATTCCTTCAGGATTGCTCAAAATTCCAACATTAACTCCAAAGGCAGGCTTACTACTATGGGTGAAAACTTCTGACTTTTTTGCTGCGGCATTTGTGAATTGGGTTTGTAATGTTATTGTTAAAAGTAAGATGAAAGGCGCCGTGAAAAGGAACCAGAATTAAACCAAAATGTCAGATATATGCTTATTAACCAAGCCTGCCTTCTCAAAAAGCACACTATGGCTCATGAAGTGCACTGCCTTCAGTCCCATTTGTAGGAGGGCAAGTGGCGTGGTTTAGAAGTGTACATTCAAGGTTAGCGTTCATTAAAGTAATATACACTGGAAAATGGATTTACTCAAGTAAAGACACCATCTGTGGTGTGATTTTACATGTGAGAAAATCTGCTCCCAGGAATCTATTCATTTTCATGTTCTACCAATAGGTCGTGGTTGACATATCGACCTGCAAAGATATTCTATCTGCAGTATTGATCTTACTACGGCATTGCAAGGTAGTGAATGTGAAGTTACGAACAGTGAATATATACTTACCTTGATGGTGTAGTGGTAGTCAATACAGTGGTGGCAATATTTGTGTAGGTTGATATTTTGACAGTGATATAGTGAAATACAATCAACAGCACTTAATTTGTAAAAGAATAAATGCCAGGGAACAAAGTTTTCTCAGAAGTCTGTTGCTGGCGCTTTCGAATGTCGGGGTGGCAAAATACCAAGTATGTATCGTCGTGATTCCACCTCATGCCTCTTTCTCCCACCACCAGAGCCTGCCTTCCCCTTTCTCTCACTTTTGTATAGTGCTTAATTTGAGCCGCTGGTTTCTGGTGCTCGGCACCGGCACTTAATCGTCAACACCGGTTGACGCGCAAACTCGACCCAAAGATATTGGAGCACTTTTCATGAGCACCAGTTAAGGACACATTCATTTTTTGTAGGCACGGGGAGATTAAGTAATGTGCCCAGAATCACAGGATGTTTAGCCTACGCAGAGACTGGAACATGGGTCCCCAGTTGCAGAGTAGGCAGCTCTGGCCGTTATGCCACATGCTCTTTCCACTTGTAGGGTTTGATGGTTATGCTAATAGGAGCAGTGGACTGGTACACGCTTCCTCCTGACGAGAGCCGCAGCCCTTATTTTTTCACAAATTAACCACTGCTGTGTTCTTTTTCAACCTTGCTTTCTCCTGTGTAACTGTTTATCTGTCTTTCTCTTACTATTTCTTTCCCCCTTTTGGATTTTCTCTCTTTAAAACAACACTGGACTTCTAAAAGTTGCCTGTTGCTCTATGTTGTTGTGTGTGCTGTACTGTAGTGGTCACTGCGTAATTTGCAAAAGTATACGTGATGGGGGGGCCGAAGTTTTGCAGCACTATAGACCGTCGGGGAGCAAATACCAAGGGTACATTGTCATGATTCCATATCATGTCTCTTTAATAAATCACCAAACACCCCCTGCCTCTCTCTCACTCTTGCAGTGTATATTTCTTCCCTGCTTTCTCCGTTCCTCACCGTTTCCTTTTTTTCTCCGTTATGTGTTTTGCGCGTGTTCCTACGGACCTTTCACACCCCACGCTGAGGACCAACACTGGACAGCTGCATGCATTCAGCACCATGGACAGGGCCCTTGCACGCATCTTATGTTCCGCATGATTGTGCGGTTGCGTGTCACTTTTTCACCAGGTTGATGGGTAGCACACGTGTGTTTGTGTCTGGATGTGCAGTTTCAGTAGCCTGAACAGGAAACACGCATACACCTTTACTTAAAATCGACCTAGTGATGAGCCGTGTCCACCCTTCAGCACCTTGGCCAGCGCGCAAGCGCACTTCTGTACTTAGTGTACACTTCAGCCCGCTGGACAGGCGCTTCCACATCACTTTTCTTAACACCACCCTCGTGTCGCGCTGTGTCTTACCATCAGCACCCTGGAGAGGAAGCATATAGAGTTGTTAACTGTATGTAAATCCCCCGCCCTTATTTGATACGGTGTCCCACTTTCAGCGTCATGTCCAGCACACGCTCTCGCCTCGTCAAGCAAAGTAGCTCTCTGCGTCTCTATGCAGACACGTGTCCTGTAGTTGGACCATGTATTTGTTAGACTGGTTTCTCCCTCTAAATTTTCCTTCATTTACCCGCTTTTGGATCTAGTACATTAAAAGAAGCTTCATGTGCGTTTAAAGCAAAATGCCCTGCTGCTGCGCCTCAGAAGTGTTCTCAAACTTGAAAATACGTTTTTCCCTCGAAGGTTTCCAGTAGGACCGCCTTCATCTCCCTGTGACGTGGTAGGACTCTTAGAAAGAAATTGACAGCTGTGATGCACCTTGTGTCCCCAGATTGTAAAGGCTGAAGTCAAGCTTCCTTGCCTCTCGCATAACTTATTATTATTCTTCGTTATGAGACCTGACCTAAATATGTATTTATTTAATGAATAGTTAGTGAATCAAATTAATTTCAAAGGATATATTGATAATCCTTTCAGGCAATTAATGCAGCGAAAAATGTAGATATTGATTTCAACATATACCAAATATTTAACCAAAACATATAAACAACATATAAACAACAAACACAAAGGTGTATTAGAAAAATAGAATTTATCAAAGAAGACTTTCCACGGTGAGTAAATTCATATATACAGATGAGAATAATACACAGAAATAATTAGGTCAGTAGGTACACACATAAATTAATTAATAAGTGACTCAACAGAACCTAAAAACATCTATCCCACAACAGAATGAATAAAACAAAGTAGAGATGAGATGAAAGTCGACGTTTCGGTCTCCTAAACAACACTTTCTGAGACCATCTTCAGGACCTGTGTCAATTATTGACCTGTATATAACCACATATGATCTTGATTGTAATGCTAGAAGTCTGATACAATCGTCACTTGGTCACAATTTCATTTAAGACGAAGCTACTGGAACTATTCCTAGTTATGTGCGACTATCACAGCTTTATGACTTTAAGGGAGAAGGACTGTGGATTTCAGATCCAACCAGCAGGTGATCTATGACACGGTATTAAATACATGTACTTCATAAAGCGTGTGTTTCATAGAGCGTGTGCTATGTTCGTCATAAGCCAAAGAAATTAGGAAAACGGAGGTCGAGTTAAGCCGAAGAGTAGACCCAGCTCGAACGAGTCCTCAAGTAGTTCAGTATAAATGGTCTAAAATCTCCCAGTAGTCTCCAAATACTTTACGAGCCGAACAAAACGGGCAGCAAAGTCTGGCAGAATGAACTGGGACAGCAACTTGCAGTGGGTCCTGCTGGCGGGATGCCGAATAAATCAGTGTCAGCAATATTTTGAGTCTGTGTGGCTTCACTCAAAGTGGTGGTTCCTGTTAGTTTTGGATAGTTTGACGGTCGACCCGGTCGTCGAGTGAAGCCAGCCGCTGTGTGAAGCGGACCAGCGGCAGCATCAAGCGGTGTTGCCAGAATCGGAACAGAAAGCAGCAAGAGCCTATACAGGAGGTTTGAACTGCATTGCTTTTCGACATCCACAAAGCGGGGCAGGCCCCCTACAAGACATTTGCACCCATCTATTGTGATCATTATGGATTTGAAAGCGCATCCACTGGGAGTCACGGCAGCGCACTACAGCACCCAGAAGCCCTTGAGGCCACGCCCACCATGGCGGGTGCTGGTACTTATCAGGTGTACGCGAAGCAGCGTTTTCATTTACCAGTTTCAAGGCCACTGAAGAAAGGAGTAGAATCCTGAAACGCGTCTGGCAGAATGAACTGGGACAGCAACTTGCAGTGGGTCCTGCTGGCGGGATGCCGAATAAATCAGTGTCAGCAATAATTTGAGTCTGTGTGGCTTCACTCAAAGTGGTGGTTCCTGTTAGTTTTGGATATATATATATATATATATATATATATATATATATATATATATATATATATATATATATATATATATATATATATATATATATATAACTTCAAATCCCATGAAGCATCAGGAGGCTTGTAAATAGTGAACGCCCACTGAGGGATTTGTATTAAATAAACCGGATATGCTAACAAGTGTGCTCATCCAGTGTAGTTTGTGCAGCCCATGAAGAAGGGGCAAGGGGGCCCTGAAACGCGTCGGCACAATGAAAAAATGCGGAGCATGAAGGCAAGATGGAAATACAGGCTGGAGAGCGGAATGCTGTTGTGTGCTCTCAGAATGCTACAGGACAATTTGTTGAATTATTTTATATATATATAATATAATTATTGTTTTTATTGCTTTAGATGGGCTTGTACTGAGTACCGTCATATCTCAGTTTTCTCCCCCTGAGTACCGGAACTTCTTTTTGGGCAAGGAGAGTACCGGTACTCCCAGAAGCAGCAGTGCTCAGGCCCTGAAGTACGAGTACTTGCAAAGCAAACAGTACTGAAAATTACCCTTTCAGATTGAGAGTTTATGTGCCGCTCTGACGGGCAACAGGTTGTGTATTCCCTTGCTGGGGTGCTCCTGCAATGTTAGGTTAGGTTCGCAGCAAGAATGAGGATGTGGCCAGAGCTGCCGACAGCGGAACTGGCGAACCAGGTTTGAATCCCGATGTCCGATCATCATCCTGTGATTCAGGGCAACCCACTTAACCAACGGTGCCTTAAAAAAGTAAGCGTTAATGCAAATGTTCTGAATGTCATTTAAAGCGCTCTGATGTCCATGGGCTGAATTTGCGCTATATCAAACTGTCAAAAATTAGGCCTTGCACGTATAACGTAGAGGCTGATGCTATCCATGTCTCCTAATGTACATGTTGGGAGCTGAGTGTTCGGTGAAAACACTGAAATTCACCAGTTATGGTTTACTAGCCTAACTATAACTTGCACTCTTGCCAAGACCTCACATATTATAATTCACTTATAACATGTTAAAAGCCATCATTGATGACATTACTGATGATAATGCAAATTACATAATTGACGACACCACTGATGACATCATCCAGTCATTATATCGAAGACCTATAGGATTTGTGTATTTGCAGTAATTCAACATGATACACCTGTGGCTAATTTTCTATTCACCTAAATATTGCCACACTTGCCACAAAATTCATCATTGGCTACATAATTTGCAAATTTTAACAAAAAGAATTGCTTTTAGCTAAGAGGGTTTAAGAGTATTAGAATTTTCTGCATGTGGGTTGAATTTATAAATGTTGACAGGTCACCTTCAGCATTTTATTGCTGCAAAAACATTTAAAGATGATACAGTATTGTCCAGATAGTTTAAACATCACTGTTTGATGGAATAGGAGGAAGAGCTTTTGCCTTCACCATTAATACAAATTTATGTCAACATGACAGAGGCTGTTCTCAGACATGCAATTATTTTAACCGAGCGCTCAGACATTCAACGAATCCCCAATATGTTGCATCTTTAAGGTCCACTGCTTTGCATCCCGAAGTACCTCCTGGAGAAATACGTAAATAATGACTATGAAATGTCCTTTACGATTCTGCAGAGCGGCTTTTAATGGAAAGAGTTGTCACATAATTGAAAAGGAATTTGTTGTTCCTTGCTGCATAATTTACTCAATACGGCAATATAAGTTGGACCTCCACTCCTGTTTTATTTTAGTGTCCCTGCTTATAAGAAATTATAAAGGTGCATCTCACACATCACCCAACCATTACCATTTTTAAATATACATAAATACGAAGGTCAAGGACTGTTAGGAGACAAAAGCATAAAAAACAAAGGGGTTCCACCCGTTCCCAAAATACAGTTGAGGTACATCTGAAATATAGATTGTTGCATTTTAGCAGTCAGTTTCTAAAGTGAAGTATAACTTTAAAAAAATGAAAACAACAATACAATTGTAGGTTAATGTTAAAAGCTCAAACACACTTCAAAACTGGTATAAAGAATGTAAAAATGCTTTAAAGGTCTGCAAATCTAATGAGATCATCACGCTGTATGTCAAAAGCACAAAAATAGAAACAAACGCTAAAATCACACCAACTCTAATGACAATGGTAGTAACAACTTATATGAGTGGGATTTGTGCTGAAAGAGTGGGGACTGCAAGCAGTCTAACACTGGGCAAACGCAAGTCGTTTGACCCTGTCCCTGGTATACTGTATTATGATGCAGGTGAACCTGCATTAGCAAGCGGCATTCATAAAAATAACATCATAGTCACAATCGTTCAGTTTGGCAGCTTCATGATCCAACCAAAATGGTCTGATACCAGAATACCATTGGCAGAGTGTCATCCGACATAGATACTGTGTTCTAAATATTATTTTCAAAAATCTCACCCTGTTGATGTTAATAAAAGCAAATTGACGCCCAGTGGTACAAAACTTTTGTAAACGATATTTAGGACGCATTGTTTATGTTGGACGGTATTTCTGTAGGTGATATTCTTAAAAACTACCAGAATGCTCTAGGAGTCTAAATGTAAGAAATATCCCAGCTTGAGTTGGTCAACAGTGGATGTAAAATGTTGGTTATTTTAAGATTTCAAGGACATCTTGTCCAGTAAGAACTTCTCCTAAAGAGGTTTATGATCCGTGTGACATGTTCATGTAGGCAGGTTACCACAAACAAATGATTTACCATTAACACTGTCTGCTGTTTGACCCTTTCACACACTGACCGGATTCACAAAAGAAAACCGTAAATCTGCACCCAGTGTCTTTCACCCTCACATGAGTGATGAGTGAGGAATGTGACAGTCGCAGGTTTCCAGGCAGACTTCTGTGAAGCTTTTGTGAATTAGCATTTGTAACGAGGGGCAGTGGCATACGCAACTGTACACAGTGGACAACTGCACTGGCAGAAACGGCATCACATTTGTGCAATTGCACTTTTCCTTAATGTTTTTTCTCCACTGGGAAAATAGTTTTCACCAAAGGAGTAAATCACTGACCATTGTCATGTTGAAAATGGGTCAGAGAACCACACAAAGTTTGTTGCTGTTCCCAAACCTTTCAGAACACCTCGGTCCTTGAAAACCTACTCTCAATCCTTGGAGTGGGGATTTACTCATGCATTATTTCACTATTGAGGGGCGGTAGTGCACACGAGTAAAGGAACATAAAGTAAAGTAAAGTCCACATTTGTAAAGCGCACAATCACCCGTAAGGGTCTCTAGGCGCTGGGGGCCGTCGGGAAGATTAAGCGAGCTATTGCCCAGAGTCACATGGTGCTGGGCTAACCTGCCGCCGGAGCCGGGGATCGAACCGTGATCCCCAGATTCCAGCATCAGTCGCCCTGGCCGCGGCGCCACACCTCTCCCTAATATAGAAGTACAAATCCACCTTCTGCTTGTAAATCCAACCTTTTTTACATTTAGGTTGAATTTACAAGATGACATGGCACTTTAATCGGGCCCACTATCATTACTTTTCCGAACACCACACACATTACACCATAATCGGGAATTTGAATGCCTTGGGCATCCAGGTGGGTGTTTTATAACAATGGATTGAACTTTTTATTGAGTTCTTGTAATGTTAACCTCAGGGTGCTGTTGGATAGGATTATATCCACAGTCATAATAATTAAAACTATATAGTATTGGCGATTGTAGGATAATCACCCAATAGTGTATTTGAAAGGTCAGAGCCTTCTGACAGGAACACATCTTCTAGTGTCTAATGGATGATGCTTGGTTTGAAAGAACCATATAATCCTGGTACATGGCAAAGAAACAAGGGCAAGAAACAGCCAGAGGCATCTGACTAGAAGAACTAGTATCCATAGGTGGCAGAAATTAGTGAACTCTATTTTAGTGTACCCTGATACTGTAGGAAAGTTCACCTAGAAATGGACTTGTGCTCTATTTAAGAGGATGCATTCAGCCAGCCATAGCTTTTAAAAAACGCCACTCGTAGTTTCCCTCTCTCCGTAATTCAAGCATGGACTTGCAAGTTCAGACTACAAAGGGCAATTAGCCAAAGAGCCAGGGCTGGAAGAATATATACATCATGACACTTGGTAGCTAAGGAACTGGGGAACGTGAGGTTCTGGTCTGCTGCAAAGGCCTGAAAATCTTTTACAGAGATAATCTGATAAATGCTAGACCACTTCACTGGGAGGGAGATATTTCCAAAGTTCAAGTACTTCAGGTAGTGTGCAAGCTTTGGGTTCCCTTCTTCTTGTTAGGCCGTGCATGCACCTTTGCAGTATGCAGGGAGTGCTGGCCAAGGGAGATTGCTTAAGGATCAGAGTTTTGAGCCAGGGTAGGAAAAAATAAATTAGTTACCTACACTAATGTTAATTAAGGGCTGAATCTAAGTTGATCTAATAGAACAGCAAACAGTATTGTTACCACACTAACAATACACATGAATGCAACCAACAAATGGAAAAAATACACAAAAACCAGGATTTATAGTCAAAAAGTTATTACTTTTGTTACAGTGAATAAAAAGGGTACTTAAAAATGCATTGGGGACAAACGAGAAGCATACTATATACTCCTACTGTAAATCACCAGAGGTAAGTCAAAACTGCTAAACAATAATGGTACAATGATTTCAAATCATCAGAATAACTGAAAATCAAAGTAGATAAATGGATATCTGGCAGAATTAGACTTAAAAGTCGACGTTTCGGTCTTTGGGAATGATTTCATAAGACCATCATCAGGACTTCATTGATGTGCATTGAACATGATGACCCTAAAAAGAACTGTGTAAAACAGCAATTTGTTAGTACCTGGTTGCGTGAAAAAATCAATATAGACAAGACTGTACAGTGTTGAACATCCAAAAAACATCGATATTCATCTATGTACACATTGTGTAAAGATACAAAGAATACTTTAATCGATATTAATCAATATACAATAAACAATTATGGGTCGGTGTGGCGACCAATTTGTAACAATATTGCAAAATAAGCTTACATGCAAAGTACACTGCCTGATGGTCAGTGGTGCTGGTCGAAATCAATCAACTAGAAAATGAGGGACAGTGGAAACCAGACCTTCAAGCTTTATTTTGAGCGCTAGAAGAAAAGTGTGCTGGTTTACTATTGTGTTTCAATAAACCATCAACAAGGTACTAAACATAGTGGTTTGGAACATTGTTACCTTGTATGGCTGTGATTTGAAGGTGGTTATTTGAATCTTAATATCGACTGCAGGTTAAATCCTAATGTCGTCTGCAGGTTAGGTTCCAGAAGTTCAAGTGAATCTTAAAGCGATCTGTGAAAGGGGGAAGTGCAGATCGAGTTTGTAATCATAGAAAATCACATGGGCTTAGTTTTGAAAGTTTTAATGTCATTTTTTTGAGTGAATGTCATGGCTAATTTCGCTACGACCCACTCGCAGATGATTGATTTTACGTTGTAAGAACGGACATACTGCAGACCGATAAACGGACAAGAGCACATATTACAGTGCTCTGTGTATAAGCGAATAATTAAACAAAATATCTATTGTAATCCACACAGACTATATACATCTCATACCAGTGCTCGAAGAGACGAAAAAGAGGTATGAGCGTGGGCGTGAGCGTAAAGACATGTAGCAGAACGCTTGCCAATTAGTGACCGTATTCCATGAAATAGACCGGGAACTCACGGCATGGCGTTATTTAAATCAAAATAGCGCTCAAAAAAATGACATTAAAACTGTCAAAACTAAGCCCATGTGATTTTCTATGATTACAAACTCGATCTGCACTTCCCCCTTTCACAGATCGCTTTAAGATTCACTTGAACTTCTGGAACCTAACCTGCAGACGACATTAGGATTTAACCTGCAGTCGATATTAAGATTCAAATAACCACCTTCAAATCACAGCCATACAAGGTAACAATGTTCCAAACCACTATGTTTAGTACCTTGTTGATGGTTTATTGAAACACACAATAGTAAACCAGCACACTTTTCTTCTAGCGCTCAAAATAAAGCTTGAAGGTCTGGTTTCCACTGTCCCTCATTTTCTAGTTGATTGATTTCGACCAGCACCACTGACCATCAGGCAGTGTACTTTGCATGTAAGCTTATTTTGCAATATTGTTACAAATTGGTCGCCACACCGACCCATAATTGTTTATTGTATTTGTATATTGATTAATATCGATTAAAGTATTCTTTGTATCTTTACACAATGTGTACATAGATGAATATTGATGTTTTTTGGATGTTCAACACTGTACAGTCTTGTCTATATTGATTTTTTCACGCAACCAGGTACTAACAAATTGCTGTTTTACACAGTTCTTTTTAGGGTCATCATGTTCAATGCACATCAATGAAGTCCTGATGATGGTCTTATGAAATCACTCCCAAAGACCGAAACGTCGACTTTTAAGTCTAATTCTGCCAGATATCCATTAATCTACTTTGATTTTCAGTTATTCTGATGATTTGAAATCATTGTACCATTATTGTTTAGCAGTTTTGACTTACCTCTGGTGATTTACAGTAGGAGTATATAGTATGCTTCTCGTTTGTCCCCAATGCATTTTTAAGTACCCTTTTTATTCACTGTAACAAAAATAATAACTTTTTGACTATAAATCCTGGTTTTTGTGTATTTTTTCCATTTGTTGGTTGCATTCATGTGTATTGTTAGTGTGGTAACAATACTGTTTGCTGTTCTATTAGATCAACTTAGATTCAGCCCTTAATTAACATTAGTGTAGGTAACTAATTTATTTTTTCCTACCCTGGCTCAAAACTCTGATCCTTAAGCAAAATCCCTTGCTGGCATATTTTTTGAACATATTTCTGACCCAAGCCCGCAAGGGTTTATTGGGTTGCTCACCTCATCTAGATATGGCCAAGGGAGATGGCACTCTCGTAGTTATTACACAGGTTGGAGGTTACATAGTACCAACGTAATGCTGAAGGCTTTATCCAGCTCCCTGATATAATGATGATGTGGGTGATATCATTGGAACAGGAGTGGAAAGATGCAATTGACTGGGAGCTGTGGTGGAAGGTAGAATGTAGAAGGTAGAGACTCTTGGCAGTTGTAAGAGGCCAAATATTCAGACTGATTGCAGATACTGCAGAATGATTAGATGTATTTACCATTTGAATAAGAAATGTTGAAGTTCTCTCTGACAATGGTCAATATTGCTAATTTGGTATTGAAAACTGGCTGCCACCGCAAGTCCTGGTTGGCAGAAACGTTGTGCACTTGGCTGGTTTCAAACCCATCCTATGCTCCCAAGCTACTGTTGTGCTGCCAGTTGAATGCAGCCGACTGGAGAAGCATGAGTTTTCAAACACACTGGGTGGGGCGGTGGAAGAGTTTCCCACCAGTCTCTGAGAGCAGCTAGCATAGTTGAGCACTAACAGCACGCATTGGACAGTGGCTTCTCTAAGGTGTGCAATGGCTTCCCTCTGTTTCTTCCAGCAGTAGTTATTTCCCCCTACCCATGAAACGCTTGAAATGTTTGCAAGTCCTGGAAGGTGTTGAGTTGGCAGGAGATATCCGGCCTGATGAAGGATGCAAAAGGGGGCCTTCTTCTCTCCTGTGCCTTGAAGTACCAACCCCTGGAAAACCATAGAGCTCCATCTTCCCCATACACTCCAACAATTGTCATTGAAGATCAGAATGCACCTGTCAAAACACTCTCAGCACTTTGTTCATGATTGGCGAGTCTGCAATGGAGAGGGCGTAATACTTAAATAAAGACTTTACATGAAATCTTCTGCCTACATTTGTAACATTACTTTTTTCTCTTTGCTTTCTTCATATATTTGGAGTTTGAAGTATGTAGCGATAAGGGAAAAAAATACTAACTTTAGGAGACTTTGCTAATTTTGGTCCCAGGCGGAACATTAAAGTACTGTTCATGCCAGTAGAAAACCGGGCAGGTGGCAACCCGCGCCTCAGCTGGTTCACAGCGTCTTTGATACCGAGTGGTACTTCTGATGGGGCTGAAGCAGAAGCAGCGACCGGCCCCTGGCATAGTCAGCTGCCCCCCTGCACTCCCACCCCCCTAGGGCAGCGAAGCCGGCTGCCAGAACGGATGCGTCTCGTCTCGTGAACTCCTGGCTCCAGTACACAGCACAACAAAGAGCGGCTAACGAGCCCTCGCTGCTCACTTGTGGAGCCTGCCTCTGGCGCCTGCACAAGGAAGAGCTCGCCCGCGTGCGCCGCTGCCCCGGCGCGCGCCCCCTCGCATCCACCCCTCTCCATTCTACGTGCTGGCCTTCCATATAACGCGCGCTGCGAACGTTGGCGCGAGACGCAGCCGCCGCTGCCCCCAACCCGCCGCTCGAAACAGACGTCTTTGACATCCCGTGACGGAAGGACGCTGGCGGGCGTCCAGGCGCCGCACGCGCCAGGGCTCCAAAGAAAATGAGAATCTTGGCAAAGTCTTCATGCTGAGGCCTTCCTTTCTTTCTTTCTTCTGTGTTTTTTTTCTCTCTAAATTTCCTCTTCACGATTGGAATGACCAGACGAGGCACTCAAAGCTGATGAAACAGGATTAGCGAAATGGTATTGTCGGGCGTTACAGAGCGTGTCCTACAGCAAAGGAATCTGGCGGCTTAACCTGCCGAGGATAAAGATGTAACCGACAAGGGGCTGGATTAATAGACTGTTCTGACTGATAGAGGAGCGTGTGCAATGGAGCAGTCGTGGCACTAATACAAGAGCTCGAGTGGTGCTCAGACATGCTTCCATTTGGCAGACGTCATCTCGCTTTCACCTGGGATAGCATGTAGCTTACAATTGTTTTGCCTTCCTGTCCTTTGTATTTTTTTTGTTTGTGCCAATAACTTTCTGAAATCCCTCACAGCCTGTTCAGATTGTTAACAAGATTTTAAGGTGCCAAAAAGCCGAACATGGGTGTGGGGGACAGGGTGGATTTACCCTACTAAGATTGGGAAGCAGGGGAGGTGCAGAGAACGATACTCTGCCTCCCCAGATTATGAAATGGAAACTGTTGATTGAACAGGGACAAACACAACATGTCTCAAAGCCATGCTGCACAAGGCCTAAGTTTCCTTGAAGCACTGTAACTTGAGCAAACTCTGTGGGAGCTCGACAGCCGCTTGTTTTGTTATTTAATTGCCATCATTGACATGTTGTGCAGCTCCTTAAATCGTTGTGTTTGTCAGTGCAAGAAAGGCAGAATATGCCTTTTTATGTTCAGGACAGTGGTGGCTCCTCCTGCTCAAAAGGAAAAGTAAAATGATAATAATGCAACGTTATTATAAATGTATATTTCCTATTGTACTTAGTGGCGGGCGGGGCTGGCCAGAGCAGAGGAAGGAGTGGTTTGCAGTCATGCACACTTTGCATGTTCCACATTAGGCTGCATTACACAGCCTGGTGAGGAACATGCATAGGTTCCCTGTCGTCGTCTGAGCACCGAACCACGGTGCTCAAACCAATCATAACGCTGCTTTGTGATTGGCTCAGGGGAGCCTGTGTGCCAGTGTGCTTCCTGGGCTGGAGACATGAAGAAGCCAGCTGCCAGCCTTTCCAGGTAACTTTTCTTTTCTTTCATTCCCTCAATTCCCCCACTCCCCTGCCACCCCACCACCCACATCCAGTAGCAGCCACTACTGGCTAATGATACTGCTGGCTGGGCTCACATGAGAAAAATAACAATTTTAGGAGAGGTTCAACACCCCAATGACCACAAATAAATAATTAGCAAAAATAAAGAGGTCTCTCATCCATCCCCATACTGAGTTTGCTCCTACAGTGCTGTTCTTCAAGGAGACGCTAACAAAGTGCAACGTGATTTCAGACAGGAATGTTCTGTCACTGTGTTTGATATTCAGTGTCTGTGAAAACATTCCAAACAAAATACACACACCTTTACATCTAATAATTAAGCACATGTGTGTATAATGTCGATTTGAATTAAGGTGTGAAAAGTGAATGTATAGATTTCCATATACTAACACTCATTGAATAACTAACACAACTTATTCATCTGGGCTTTAAATGTAAGAGGATGTAAATATGAAATCCTGGGCTCAAATCCTACTTCCCCACTTGCCCAGATTGTGTGATCCAAAGCCCATCACTTCACTTCACTGTGTATAATTGTCCAGTTTAAGAGCATATTGAAATAACTCAGTACATGATCTGCCCCTACACAAACCTCACTTACATATGGTAATCGAAAAAAAAATATTGCGCCTCATTTAATGACAATATAGGCTATATAAATAGAGAACATGACAAACTGACATATTTTGGGTAACGTTGCAAATTCGTCTAGCCATTGTGGGTATTGTTGAATGTTTCCTTTAAAAACATTTTTTACTTTCAATAAATGTCACTCAACTCACTGATATAGTCTTATGTACCTAATTGAGATTCTGAGAAATGTTGAAAAATATATATTTTTTACATTTTAAAGACTTCCTTATTTTTTAATGACAGTTGTTATCTGCTTTACGTCTTTTAATGGCTTGACTCATTCTGTGGCTATAGCGCCAACCCAGAACCATGATTCGGCTCATACCAAGGCTGTTTGTGCCCCTCCTCTCAAGACAATTAGGGTCTCCTACAACCTTGAAGCTGCGCATTTTTCTAGCAGTATTGCATCGGTTGTGTTGACTAGAGGGAGGTTGGAGTCACAGACTTTCTCAATTTCAGAAATATGTGAGAAAGAAGGCTTGGTGATGCACATGAGAGGTCCATACCATGTACAATCATAATTTTCAAGTAAATACATAAAAAAGGTGGTGTGTGATAACACTGTTACGAAACAAAATACGATTTAATAAGACAGAATATGACGATGGTAGCAGAAGTTGTTCAGTGCAAAAAGCCTTTATTGATGGATTTCACTCGGAGACAAAATGTTGGAGAAAAATGCAGATTAGGAAGAGCTAAAACAGCATCTGACAATACAGATTTTCATTTGGCAGTTTCATGATTCATAATGATTTCTAATTATTTGTTTCTGCTGACAACACAGTTCATTAGCATTGATGCAGTTTCACTGTTTTTCGCAAATCCAAACATTTGCCAAGCATATGCAATCTTAAAAGGAAATTTGCAAGCAGTGCACATCAATTTGTAGTATAATGATGGCAGGCATGCAGGACAACTAGGCATTCCAATAGGCATCAGACGCTGCATTCACAGCAAGCCAGCTGACTTTGTAAACCATAAGCAGTGACGACAAACCCAGAAGCACGCCCAATACAGCATCATAGAAAAAACATACTCCGCCAGAGATTGTAATGTGAGGGTTCCTTCATGCAGCTGGGCCCTCAATTACTTAAGGGCAAGAGTGAATTATCCTATACTACCTCCACATGACATCACAAGTGCACCCACCTTGCTGTCATGAGCACATCGATTTAGTTAAAGGAGAGGTCTCATAATATGTTAAAACACTAATCAGCACTCCCTTGCCCACTTCCATTTCCCGTGAACAATTACTTTCTTTTTCTCTTATCCTTGGAAAGTAGAACTTAAGATGAAATCTGCCTTTGGTCTCTGGCTGGGCTTAGCCAGAAGATCCTGTCATCCTCCTATGGAAATGCAGGTACACCTCCCGGCATCCTTTTGGGGTGGGGGGCTGTCTACCTGACATTGGAATTAGACCTGGGCTCGCAAGAGCATGGTCAGTCCTGGGCACCATTGACCATGACCCCGTCATGCCTGAATTGTAACTAGTGACGTGTAGGACGACACAGGGTTCTGCAACAAATAGATCAACCCATAAAACTATCTCCCCATCTACCAGCATGTTACTGTTGTCTATTATATTTACTGCCAAATGCCACATAACCCCTCCTGGCTTGATCCTGCTCAATTGAGGCTCAGAAGATTTCTGGGAATTAGTCTTTCTTGAAAAATCCAGTTGTCTAATCAGCTCTTGAGTGTGATTAGTGTATGATGACTGGTCAAAAATGTACTAACTTGCAGTTCGTGTGGCGTGTGCAGGAGCAACTGTATCATGTCTAAGTATTTATAAAGCTCTTGTTCACCACATATGTCTTTTTAGCGCTAAAGTACCAATGAATGAATGAATACAATAATTATTATAAAATCAATTAAAATCATTGGATTTTCATGAGATCAAGTCAATCTGAATGATAAAAATAGTATAAAGTGCATGGTGACATTAGACAAATCAGTTATTTGCAGTAAAAAGATGTACTAACCTCTTGTTAAACAAATTTCTGCGTTTTTTATTCTCTTCAGTATGAGCATATAATCAAAATAAAGTCTTTTACAGTAAGCCAGACAGAATGCTGTCAAAGAAGCTGTTTTTGCTCTGTGATGCTCCCATAGTAATGGGTAAAACTTACACTTAAAATCATTAATTAAAATGTATCGAATTTGACTTCTGCATTCATCTGACGAAATAAGTCTATTTTCAGTTAGTACTGACAGTTGTCTTTTAGTTCAGGAAGAAGGGTTAAATTGCATCAAACACTCCAGCCAGATGCCCTCCTTTAAAGCTTTACCATTTGCAATAAAAAATAATTTAGTCTTATCCCTAAACAAATTCCAAGAAATGCTTCCATCCAGTGATTTACTTTCAAAAGACAACTTGGGCAACATTTACTACACTGTCAAGCAGAAACGTAATTTCAGTATGTTAAGCAACAAGACCCCCCGTTGCCCTTCCCCCTATTTCTGAGATCCGCTGAAGGTCAAACCGAGAGGTAGAAAAGCAAAAGAGGAGTGGCTTGAGGTACCCCAGAAGTGATTAAATAGGGATGAGAAGCATAGGGTTGAATGTCGATTTATTACATTCTGCCTCCCATAAAAGATTATCCCAAGTTCACTGAGCTGTCTCTTATACTGACGTGTTTAGCCATGCACCACGCCCCCCCGAAATGTATGGATGAAGGTAGGAACCACAACCCTACATAGGACACCACCAAGGACTGTCAATAGTAGTGGAGCATAACCAAAGGGGATGATGGACGGAGTGTTAAACTTGCAAGCACTCACCCCCAGTCAACTGATCTGGGTTTAATCCATCATCATTCTTTAGCTCACTCCGCCACCCCAGTCCAGGCATGGTTATATGCAATTCAGTCTGACCCTTTGCCTCATGGGAACAGTCCAGCCCGAACTGCCAACGCATGTCTTCCCTGGACCGGAAACAAACATCCTGGGACCGGTTTCTGGCTAATCAGCCAACATCAGCCAGGCTAGCTTGAATCCAGTGGCAAAGTGAGCAAGGGACCCACGTCTGGGCATATCCTGCCCACTTAGGGCAAACAGAGCAAAACCAATGGGGATGATGGACGGAGTGTTGAACATTGCAAGCACTCACCCCCGTCAACTGATCAAGGTTTAATCCATAATCATTCTTTAGCTCACTCAGCCATCCCAGTTCAGACATGGCCATATGCAAATCAGTCTGACCCTGTGCCTCATGGGAACAGTCCAGCCCGAACTGCCAAGCCATGTCTTCCCTGGACCGGAAACAAACATCCTGGGACTGGTTTCTGGCTAATCAGCCGTCATCAGCCAGGCTAGCTTGAATCCAGGGGCAAAGTGAGCAAGGGACCCACATCTAAGCATATCCTGTCAACTTAGGGTGAACAGAGCAAAACCAAAGGGGATGATGGATGGAGTGTTGATCATTGCAAGCAGTCGCCCCCAGTCAGCTGATCTGGGTTTAATCCATCATCATTCCTTAGCTCACTCCGCCACCCCAGTTCAGACATGGCCATATGCAAATCAGTCTGACCCTGTGCCTCATGGGAACAGTCCAGCCCGAACTGCCAAGCCATGTCTTCCCTGGACCGGAAACAAACATCCTGGGACTGGTTTCTGGCTAATCAGCCGTCATCAGCCAGGCTAGCTTGAATCCAGGGGCAAAGTGAGCAAGGGACCCACATCTAAGCATATCCTGTCAACTTAGGGTGAACAGAGCAAAACCAAAGGGGATGATGGATGGAGTGTTGATCATTGCAAGCAGTCGCCCCCAGTCAGCTGATCTGGGTTTAATCCATCATCATTCCTTAGCTCACTCCGCCACTCCAATTCAGACATGGTCAATAGTAGTGGAGCAGGGAAAGATGGAGTCTTGTGTATAATATGGAGCAGACAATTACCGCTATCTGTACAGAAGCCTCTCTGAAGTCTTTGTGTGTATGTGTTAGTATGATGACTTATGGTCAGATGTTGCCTCGGAGGCAAGAGGTGTGGGAAGATTCATATTGGTTGCAGACAGGGGTTTCTTGAAGAGATGAGTTTTAAGTTACTTTCTGAACTGAAGGAGTGAAAGGCTGTGTCTGATTAGGGTCTGGAAATCAAGCACCGCCGTAGTAAATAATATCACGCCATTTTTATCTCTGTTACTAAACAATCTAACTCTTACTACCAGCAAAAAAAAAGGAGGACATAACGTCCTGTTATTT
The DNA here is from genome assembly GCF_964261635.1 of Lissotriton helveticus. Taxonomy (NCBI): domain Eukaryota; kingdom Metazoa; phylum Chordata; class Amphibia; order Caudata; family Salamandridae; genus Lissotriton; species Lissotriton helveticus. The sequence continues at coordinate 1,124,362,272 of NC_136071.1, forward strand.
GGTATTCTGCTCTGTTCGAGTTTCATTACTTATAAGAAAGGGGGTTCAAGATCGGTCCAGTGGGGACTGATCCAAGCCTCTTCTTCAAGACAACCTAAGACTGTGCAAATAAGTCACATTTAGATTGTGTGTTAATGTATGTGATATGAATAGCAAGTAAACATCTCTTGGTTATGGCACTTCTGTACCCACACTTTACACCCTTGTCATAAAGCAAGGCAGCTACATCACAGTGCTGAGCCCCACAAAGGGCAAAACATGTCTGTGATTATTAATGGTCTTTAATATTCTTGTGCCTTTGGCCCGCAGGCACATTTTCTTTGGAATTTGTAAAGCAAAACTTTGCCACTGCTTTTTTTGTGATTTTCACCGCCAAAATGAATCTACAAGTAGAACATTTTTACTAAAGAATGGCAAAGACAATAGGTCTAGCTTGCATTTTGAGTCTTGACTAACGCTGTAAACATGGGGACTTCAAATGTGCCTGCCAGCCAAAGGCACATGTCTAAAATGCATAGATACATATTTTATTTATTTTTTAACATTGGGAGCGCGACCAGTAAGAATGAGATTGACTAATTGTGTTGTTACTTGCTGCCCACTAATCGGTTTCACAGAGCTTGCAGGAGGTTTTATCTATTGTTAGATACAATATGATGACGACACGTGTGCTTGGTTTTCATTGGATGCTGTGGTATGACAGGATTACCTGTATTGAATAGCATTTTCATGACGGTGTTCTGCATTGGAGAACTGTGTAATCACTCAGTAATTGCGTCATGACTGGTCTGCATTGAACAGCTGCGTCATGACGACAATCGGTAGTGGAGAGCGGAGTCATGGCGCTGGTAAGCACTGAATACGTTAGTTATGAGGATACTGTGCATTTAATGGATCTGGGCCATGGTGATGACCTGCATTGGATATTTTTCTCATGGTGAGGTCTGCATTGAACGTAGCTGCGTCATAATGGTGCTCTGCTTTATCTAGCTCTGTCACGAAAGCAGGCTGCATTGAATTTCTGAATAATGATCACTGCATGCATTGGATAGCTCTATCGAGATAGTGACCTGCATTGAATATAACTATCATGACAGTGGTCTGCATTGAATAGCTTTGCCATATCGGTGGTCTGTATTGGACAGAGCTGTGGCACGATGGTGGTCTTCACTGGATAGATGAGTCATGATGGTAGACTGCATTGGATTGCTGTGTCTTTATAGTGGCCTGCACTGGATAACAGTCACGACAGTAGTGTGCATTTGATGGATCTGAATCTTCATGGCTGTCTAGAGATAATATAGCAAAGCCATGATGGTAGTCTCCATTTGATAAGTCTCTCATGATCCCTCGTTCCAAGGATTTGGAACTCCCTTCCAGTGGAGCTCAAGGCTCAATCATCCTATCTCCTTTTCCGGAAGGCCCTGAAGACTTGGCTCTTCAGTGAATTCTATTTCTAGTCGGCACGCCTCCTCCCCCTCCACACAGATTTTTCCATCCTCAGCGACTTGACGCCTACGGGCTAAGTTGCGCTATACAAGGCTCTTATCATCATCATCATGATGGTGGTCTGCTCTGAAAATAGATGAGTCATGATGGCGGCCTTCGCCCTATAGGTATGTCAACACATATATAGAGAATACATGAAGAGTGACTGTGTAATAAAGGGCTTATAAATGCCACCTGGACCCCGAGATGGCAATATGGGATCATGTTACACGTTGTTACTTTTCATGTATTTTTTATATCGCGTGATTTATGCATTGATTTTAGTACTCCTTAGAAATATTTGGAGCCTTTGAGCTTCATCCTTAATTTCATTTTTAGTATTCATTATTTCTCTAACACTACACATATATCTATGTTTTGAGAAATGTGTGTCTTTTAGTGTGGAATAAATAGATCATGTGCTAATATTTAAAATATGTTTCCATGCAACAATATGAACCAATATAAGTCAAACTGTGAATGTAAAGTAGCATTGTAAGGTAGTGAAACACGTTTTCCAAAATGTGCTTATCTTTAGTAGTACATTAACACTATCGAGTAGGTTTTAACAAGACTGACAATGGGAAAATAAAATGCAGTGTGAGACGGTCAATTCAACATTTTGCTGACGGGTTCTGCATCGACAATAAGTATGTTCACACACACTAGGGACGATGCATTGGTTGATGCTTGAATCAGTGATCAGTCTGCAAGTATAAGCGTGTCAGGTGTGCTGATTAATGCCTTGAGAGCAGCACTATCACTGACATAAAATCGTTTTTACCAGCACTGAAAGAAAGAAGAGATGGTGTGTTAACAATCTGTTTAACTCTTTTATTTGTTTAGGGAAGCTACATTTCTTGCAAATGAAGTCAGCCCTGTGAATTTCTGAAATAATTCAAAGTGAAGACTTCTTTTCTGTAAAATACGAGCTTTGAAAAAGCTTAAACAGGAGATACATATATATGTATGACCAGTCATGACGCAATTACTCAATATATATTTTATATATCGCCTAATTTAATGTGTCATTTCCATGTCCAAGACTTGCAGTCTTATCAAAACTTGGTAAGTTTACCTATGTAAGGCTTAGGTAAGGCCCCAGATATTGTGCATGTGCAGGAACTGATCTGGCCTCATTGGTGCTTAACAAAAACTGTAATTGAATACATAAATGTGTATTTTGTACAATGTAAGATATTTTAAATTCTCCTCTTCTCTAACAATTGTCTTTTCTTCTACAGATTCTGCCAATAAGGACTATTGAGACATGCGTTCCTAACTCCAGAGAGAAAAAGACGATCAACAATGAACCATGGAACCACCATGCTGCGCATCCACTAAACTCTGGTGGGGCGTGGCAGCTGGTGTTGTGAATCAGGCCGCCACCAGTCACAGACCGGCTACTTCACAACACCAGGGTCACACCCCACTGCTTTCTTCATAGCATCATGATCACACAAGTTAAAGGTCCAGCCGTTTGCTTTGCATAAGTACACGCAAAATGATATTACTAGCCATGCTGAATTTTCATAAACTCCCTCCAGAAGATTGTGTGAAGAACAGAAACTTTGCTCTGGGTAATCTTGTTTGCAAAACTTGGAACCTGCCTTTAGGACAACCATTGCTGTTCATGAAGTATGTTTTTCATGGGTTTCTACAAACCAGAACCTTGTTTTGGTATCATTGTCTAAATGTCAAATAAAAAGGGGAAAGCCATGGCTCCCCAAGTGATGTGATATTGATCAATGTATTTTATGGGTTTATTGTATGGGAAAAAGTTGTGTGTACAACATGGAGCATGACCAAAAACTACTACTAGTCTATATACCTTGATGTCTTTGCAAGTCTCTTATCTGTAAGAGCGCAGTCATGACTTTGTAGATAGGTGAACAAATGTGTATATGTGTTGGAGTTCTAAAGTTCAAACTTGTAGTTTGTGTTAATGGTTTTACTCAACATACAGCATCCCACCAGACCCATTAATATACCTTTATAGGGGGCTGGCCTCTTGATTCTGTCTTTTCCTGCAAAACGTCCATATCTTGTCTCTCTTTCAGAGCTTGATGCATTGTAAACCGAATATAGATGCTTCTTGATTAAGATACTTGTGTATGCCGATCACATTTATTGCTTTTCTGTTTTTCAAATTGTAGAGTATATGTAAGATGAATTGACGCTGGCAGCTGGTGAACCTGTAATGTGATGATACATAAATTGTAATCGTAATTGCATTTATATGAATATGAACTTTTATTGCATAATTACCTAAAATCATTGCAATTACACATTTATACAGACAAGTTAAAAACAGGTGATATTAAGAACACATGCATCAATGATTGCGTAATAAGTAAAAAAAAAAAGTAATGCGGACCGCCAGTGTTTCTATGTTTCCTATCTATCTTGCAACTGCCACCAAAGAGTAAAAAATAAATGTCGTTTATAAAACCTCTTTGTACTTTCGGATAGTCATATGATTATATATAAAGTGCTTTGTGCTTTGACGTTACCATGGTGAATCCACCCTGCCTGCTAAAAGCAACCCTGATGGTAGGTCCAATCCCTGTAATTGCATTTATATAGTGCTTTCGTCCCCTGATGAAGAGTTAAAGTGGCTTACGCCAGGGAGCACTCAGTTCCGGTATCTAAGGGTAGTAGTTAGTCCAATATTATTGGTTCTTGTTGGCTACAGAGATTAGTTTTGTGTTTTTATATGATAACCCTTCTATGCATTCTCTCCAGTTTCTTTGTAGTGATTTAAATGAATGAATGGCTGCCCCCAGATTGCACTGAGTGAGCAAGCGAGGAACCAACCCCCATGTCATTAATGGTGCTCAAGGGTCTTATCGAACGGAGAGTATTTAGAAATGATGGGGCCACATTGTGGAATTTACGCACAGTTTTGAATGACCTGATAGGTTTTAGGGGCGTTTCTGAATTAACATTTGCAAAATACCTAAATTGCAGGAGGACACAAATAGAATGGGGCAGTCATGGGATGGCAGGGTGATGACAGCCCATCCTTCTCTGAAAGCAGACCCCTAGCCTGCAGCCTATGATGATGCATGTCTTTTGTAGGCGAATGGGTCAGAATTAAAGTAGTTCGGGTTCAAAGGAAAGTATCAGTTGCTGCTGGATGAGGCTAATTTTCAATTGGATTGCTTATTCTAAAAGGTACAAAAATTATATATTTGTTCTTTCTTTTGTGGAGATAATTTTAATTCCAGTAATATATGTATTGTAAACCGTCTGACTGACATTTTAAAATGCGTAAATAATAAAAGAATATTCTGAAATGTTTTGCATCCTTAATGGATCAGTTGGAGAGCGGCAGTGATGTGAAAGCTGTACAGAGGTAAAGAAGCATCACTGGTAAGCACAGAAATGTGTGTGGGAGTGCCTCATTTCTAAATAGAAATTAATACATATAGAGACCCTAACTTTTTTCTAGGAGCCAGTCAACAGCGCTGCTGGATTCCAGGGTGGCAGATTACCAAGATTGCCTGACCTTGATTCCACTGCTTCTGTAAAATAAAATAAATGCCTCTTTTCCCACCAACACCCTACACGTCCTGTATTTTTACCTCACTCTTTAAGGTTATTTAATCTCTATTCCTTTGTCACTGCTTTTTTATGTGTCTCTTACTCCTTTTTCTGCGTCTCTTACTCCTTTTTCTGCCCCCTGCCATGTGGCAAAGAATGATGCTGAAAAATAAACCCTGGTCCACAGAAACGGCCACCTGTGCTCACCACCAGCGACTACAAGCACAAATTAGGCAATGTGCAGGACAAGGGAGTCGCCAGAAAATTAAAATACCCCCCACTTTGAATCAAAGAACTGATTTCACCAAGCAGGCAAAGCAAGTCTACCAGAACCTCGTAGAAGAGCACCCGTTTCCATCCAATCATCTATCCATTCACCCTTCCTTCCACCCATTTCATCTTTACATTTGGTCATCCATTCATTCTTCTACCATTCCATTCATCCATTGGCCAGTCCATTGATCCATTCGCATATCCATTATCTACACATATATACATCCATCCACTCATACATCCATATTTTGACTTATCCATCCATTAATAAAGCCTTTAATCTATCAGTTGATCCTTTGGTTCATCCATTCATCTATCAATCATCCAGCAATTCTCTCAGATTTCCATTTACTTTGTCATCCATTCATCCTCCAACTTTTCAATTTACTATGCCACCCATTCTCTCTTCCATCCTATCACTTACACATTTATCCACCCTCTCAGATTTTCACTTATGTTGCCATCCTTTCACCCACCCACCCATCCTCTCAGATTTCTATTTATTCTGCCATCCTTTCCCCCACACATCCATCCTCAGATTTGTGTCAATCCCTCCATGCCCTCAGATTTCTATTTACTCTGCCATCTTTTCACCCGCTCATCCACCCATTCATCCACCCCTCATTTCCATGCTCTTAGATTTTCTTTTACTCTGCCATCCTTTCCCACTCCCATTCACTCTTCCATCCACCCATCCGCTCAGATTTCTAAATACCCTGCCATCCTTTCATCCACCTATCCACCCTCTCAGATTTCCATTTATTCTGCCATCTTTTCATGTACCTATCATTCATCCACCCAATCCTTTCACTTGTGATCCATCCTTTTACCCACCCATCCCTTCATCTAGCCATCCACCCTTTCACCCACTTATCCACCTATTCGTTCATCCACCTATTCTTTCATCCACCTATTCTTTCATCCACCTATTCTTTCATCCACCTATTCTTTCACCCACCTATTCTTTCACCCACCTATTCTTTCACCCACCTATTCTTTCACCCACCTATTCTTTCACCCACCTATTCTTTCATCCACCTATTCTTTCATCCACCTATTCTTTCATCCACCTATTCTTTCACCCACCTATTCTTTCATCCACCTATTCTTTCACCCACTCATCCGTTTATCCATTCTCCTACTCATGCATCCACTCATCTGTCCTTCTTTCCCTTTTCTATCAACCCATCTTTCTTTCTTTTAGCGTTCATTATGAGTTTTTTTTATCTGCCAAGTTGCAGATAGGAGGCCCATAAAGAACCCCACCCCCACTGTAGCTGCTAAAGCATGAGGTTCAAGACGCCACTGTTGCATATGATATATGCACTGTAAATGCTGGATGGGACGGTCCTGTAAACTTGTGTCAGAGGAGCCGACCACATCATTTTAACATGTGTTTGTGCATGGTTTTATGTGCACACAATGCACGCATGCAATAAGGATGAGAAAATAAACAATACCAAATGGCTTCAAATTAAAGGGCCACCACAACCAGTTAATTCATATAGATAGAAACATATATCAATCAGAACTTGTAGGGCGCGCTACTCACTCCGAGGGGTATCCAGGCACTTGCGTGAGGTGGAGCTACTTGAACAGCCAGGTCTTGAGACTACTCCTGAAGTTGGCTAGGGGGTAGATTTTCAGAGGTGGGTGGGGAGGTTGTTCCATGCTTTGGCTGCGAGGTGGGAGAAGGAGTATTCTCCGGCTTGGGTACGATGGATGCAGGGGACGGTGGTGAAGGCCATGGTGCCAGACCACAGGTGTCTGGTGGAGGTCAGACTGGTATTGTGGTTCTGAGTTGTGGAGGGCTTTGTAGGCGTGCGTGAGCAGCTTAAAGTGACATCTCTTCTTGCCTGGGAGTCAGTGCCGGTGACGAAGGTGGAGTGTGATGTGGGATCGTCTAGGCAGGTCTTGCGTTCTGGATTGTTTGGAGGTGCCAGAGGAGGAGGGTGGTGGTTCTGGAGTAGAGGGCGTTCCCGTAGTCCAGTCAACTGGTGATGAGGGCTTGAGTGACTGTTCTTCTGGTGTCGGTTGGGATCAGTCTGAAGACTTTCCAGAGCACTCCAAGGGTGTTGAAGCAGGTGGAGGCAACGTAGTTGAGCTGGCGTCTCATGGAGAGTTCGCTGTCAAGGATGATTCTTAGGTTGCAGGCGTGGGTGGTGGAGACAGTGCTGGTTCGAGGGCGGATGGCTACCAGGAGTCGTCCTCCGGTAAGGGGGTCTTCTAGAGAAGAAAACTTTGTGGTTTTTTGGTGTAAAGTTTGAGGCAGTTGGCTCTCATTCAGTCACCAATGTTAGTCATGCCTTTCTGAAAGTTCGCTCTGGTGATGTCCGTGTCTTCAGTGAGGGAGAGCATGAGATGGGTGCAATCTGCGCAGATTTTCAAACCGTGGCTGCGAGCGATGGGTGCCAGCGGAGTCATGTAGACTTTAAACATGCGAGGAGCACTGGGGTACAGTGCAGATGATACTCTTGGGGTCGGAGTTGTACCACAGGAGGCGGATTCTCTGATAAAAGAGGTAGCAGCTTGAGGGTTTTGTTGTAGATGCCGATGTGGTGAAGTCTTTGGATGAGGATGTGGTGGGAGATTGTGTTGAAGGCCACTGACAGGTCAAGGAGAATCAAGGCTGCTGACTCCCCGCAGCCAACTATGGCTCCTACGCCGTCAGTGACGGCTATAAGGGCAGTTTCTGTGCTGTGGTTGGGGCAGAATCCAGATTGGCAGGGGTCAAGTAGGTTGCTGGATTCCAGGTAGTCTGTGAGTTGTCGGTTGACAGCTTTGTCCACTACCTTGGCCGGGTAGGGGATGGGTGAGATTAGGTGGAAGTTCTGGAGGTCGGATGAGTCCACTCTTTGACTTTGGTGTGCTTCTAGATTTCCGGGAAGGTGGCAGAGCTAGATGCCGCATGGAAGATGCTGGTGAGCGGGAAACTGATTTCTTTGTGTCTGAAGTTGAAGGCAAGGTGCCGGCCAGGGATCAGTAGAAGCTCTGGAATGGATGAAGGACATGATGAATGTTGTGGTTTTGTAGCAGAGAGGTGGCCAGTGGAGTGGGAGGGGCGATCAGGTAGGTCTGGCTGGGGCGGTTGGGGTTCGAAGTTTTTGTAGATGTTGGCAATCTTGGTGTGGAAGAAGTCAGCAAGTGAGTTGCAGAGGGACTGGAAGGGCTGGATAGTGTTTCGACGGAGTCTAGGGAGAAGAATTCTCTGACGATATTGAATAGTTCCTTTGTTCGGTTGGTGGACTGGAGGTGGGTGGTGAATGCTGCTTTCTTTGCTTCTCTGATGGCGTGGTGGTAGGATTTGAGAGCCATTTTGAAGGCTATTTGGCCGCCTGGGTCTCAGCTCGTGTGCCAGCGTCTCTCCGGAGGTTTGCATTTCCGTTTTTCTGCTTTGAGTTCGGGGGTGAAACAGTTGGCATGCTTGATGGTTCTTATGTTGCTGAGGGTTTTGATGGGTGAGATGGAGTCGGCACTAGTGGTGATCCATTAGGATAGGTGGGCGGCTGATTGACTGACATAGTCAGACGTGTGAAGGGTGGAGGTGTTGAGGCCACCTTCCATTAGGATCGAGTGATGGTGTTCCACCTGCAGTGGGGTGACAGTGGCCTGTCAGGTGACAGCGATGGTGAAATGGAAGATGCTGTGGTCCGTCCAGGTGAGCTCGGTTGTGTGGCTGAACCAGATCTTGTAGCTGGACGTGACAATGGGGTTGAGGGTGTGTCCGGAGATGTGCGTGGGGTTGGTGACGAGGCCCAGGTTGTCCAAGGAGTCTAGTAGGGTGGCCAAGTTGGTGTCTGGTGGGTTTTTGAGGTGGAACTTGAAGTCGCCGAGGCAGAGGTAATGTCTGAATTGCAAAGCAAGGGGAGCGATGATTTTGGAAACGGTTTTGTAGAAAGGGGGTCAGGTCCTGCTGGTCTGTAGGCAAGGGTACCTCGTACGGTTGACTGGGCGTTGGCTTGGAGTTGGAAGTTGAGAAGTTGGTTGAGGGGGAGCCATCAGAGGTGGTGAGCCTGATGGTGTCCTTGTGGATGATGGCAATTCCTCCTCTGGGTCTGCCTGGCCAGTCTCTGTGGGTCATTTTGTAGTGGGTTGGAGTGGCAGTGGCTATGTCGAGGGCTGAGGAGTCCTTGAGCAAGGTCTCTGTGAGGAACCCTAAATCCAGGCTGGTGGTGGTGATGGTGTCCCAGATTTGGATGTGATGATTGGTCAGGTAGCGGATGTTTGAGTAGCATGCATTGTAGTTTGGGCTGGTTTCCGGTGTCCTTTGTAGGGGCTGCTGGTTCCTTGGAGCTGCAGGTGAAGTGGCTGTGGAGGCATTCGAAAGCTTTCAGTGAGTGGGTGCAGCAGAGGGCGCTGCAGCATCCTGAGTCCATTACTCAAACTGTAGCTGGAGTAGCGGTGGACGGACGGTAGGCCAGGGGTTCTGGCGGTGGGCGCAGATGGGTGCAGACAAGCTTGCCTTTGAGGCGACACTGGCGCGCCCTCTGTGCGTGGCCATGCAGCAGCCAGCATTCAGTAGCCTGGGGGGTGGGCGGGGCGGTGAGCAGGTCTGGGGGTGAGGCCAGCGACACGCTAACGTCATAGGCTGAGGAAATGGTGGGCAGCCAGTTGCCTAGCAACCACTCGCCTTGAGCAGGTAGATAGATAGATGGATAGATAAAAGGTGGAAAATAGTTTGAGGAAACACCCCCATTAGACTGCAGAGAATATATCCAGCCACCGGGGTTGGTTGATCAGTGGCTAGTTTATTTATATTTATTTATTATGAGTTTTATATAGCGCTAGCCAGGCCCGAAAGTACCGGAGCGCTTTACAGCAAGAATCGATCATAGGATACATTAGGCAATTTAGTATATATAAAGGAAACATGACACTCGTAAGTAAGATATCACATCAGACTGTACAGGGACTGTATGAGGGAGTCGAAGGGATGGGTTCGGTCAGTGAGAGGGGGGCGGGAGGTAGTCACTGCAGAGAGTGAGGTAGAGGTCAATGAGGTCAAAGTTTCTGTGTGTGACTATGGTATGACTTTGGTGACTGGCTTGTAGCTATCCGTTTGGGGGAGATCGGTTGAAGAGGAATTCCTTGAGTTGCCTTTTGAATTTTTTTGTAGGAGGGGTTAGTCCTGATTTGTACTGGAAGGGAGCTCCATGTTTTCGGCGCATTTCCTGCAAAAGATCGAGATGCGTTTTTTTGTCTGTGAGATTTCGGGGTGATAAGGAGTAGAGTGTTTGTGCTCCTCAGGGTTCTTGGCTGCCCGGCCTTCTGTAGTTTAGCAGCCATGTAGGCAGGTTTCCCAGTGTGCAACACTTTGTGCTTGAGGCAAGTGGTTCTGAAGCTGGCACGCATTTTGAGAGGGAGCCATTTTAGCTCTTTGAGTGCAGGCGAAATGTGATCATATTTCTTTTTTCGGGTGACCATTCTGGCTGCTGCATTCAGAGTTGATCTGAGTGGAGCTAGATGGGATTTTGCTGTTCCTGTGAGGGTTGCAATTCCGTAGTCCAGTCTGGACAGTACCAGGGATTGTGTGGCTTGTTCGAGTTCATTAAGAGGGATGAAGGGTTTGATTTTGTTAAGTTTAAGGTTGAGGAATGCGCTTTTTGCAGTGTTTTTGATGTGTTTGTTCATGTCTAGTTTTGGGTCCAGAGTTATTCCCAACGATTTTGCGGAGTCAGGTAGAATGAGGTTATGATTGAGAGCCTCGATGGTTTTTATCCAGTCTGTGATTTGGGTGTTCTCCTCTTTGTAGGAGATGAGAAAGATTTCCGTCTTGTCCTTATTTACTTTTAAGTGGTTGCATGAGAGCCATTGCTGGACTTCTTGTAGAGTGACGTTCAATCTCTGGATGTCTTCGATGGAGGAGGTTTCCAGGTAAATGAGGGTATCGTCTGCATAGAGGTGGAAGGGAATGTTGTTGTTTTTTAGTATGGCGGTAAGGGGCTCCATATATATGTTGAAAAGTTGTGGGGAGAGTACTGATCCTTGGGGGACACCCCTACATACAGGGAGTGGGTCAGACGAGAAGTTCTTGATTTTATTTTGGGTGCAGTTCTGTAGGAAAGATGTAAACCACTGTAGGACCATCTCCTCTGCTCCCGCCCTTTCTTGAAGTGCTTTGATGAGTAGTTTGTGATCAACCGTGTCGAAGGCAGCCGATAAATCCAAGAGTATGAGTAGAAAGCATTGGCCTTTGTCCAGAGATTTGTGCATATCGTCTATTACATTTAATATTGCTGACTCTCTACTGCATCCTTTTCTGAACCCTGATAGATGGGGATCAAGAAGGTTGGTGCTGTCAGGGTGTTGAGTGAGAACACATTTTCTCAGAATTTTCGCTAGGAGAGGGAGGTTAGAGACGGGTCTGAAGTTGTTCCGATCGTTTGTGTCCGAGCCAGGCTTTTTCAGTAGAGGAGTGACTTGGCCGATTTTGAGACAACAGGCATGACTCCGGTGCTCAGCGAGCTATTTATAATCTTAGTCCAGTGCGGGGCTAGGCATAGATTGAGCGTTTTGGCTAGTTGGGCCGGTAGAGGATCCATGGCGTGTACTGAGGATTTGGTGTTAGAGATCATATTGATGACCCCTGCTTCGGAGATGGGGTTGAAGGATTTCCAAAAGTTGAGGGAGTGTTTAGGTGTGAAATCTTATGACTCAGCGGGCGATTTGCTGTCGAGGGGGCTTTTCATTACAACCAAGGAGAGTTCTGTATTGGAGATTTTGTCATTGAAGAAATTGGCAAAGTTGTCACACAGGTCTTTGGAGGCTATAACTTGTGTCGTAGGAGGTTTGTTGCTTGATGAGGCTGAATAGTTCCTTGAGTCTGTTCTTAGCTTTGTCTAGGGCGTTGCAAAGAAGGACGTTTTTTAATTTTTTATGTGTTTGTTGTATTTCCCTCTTACTGCTTTGAGTCTAGCTTGTAGGATTGTTGACGGGTTGTTTTGCCACAGTTTGCCGTTCTTAGTTCTCTTCTTTCTGAATTTAAGTCTGAATTGAACAATGATCTGTAAGGAATGTTCCTGACTCTTTTGAGTTTCAGGGGGGCTATTTGGTCCATAATGGAGGTCATGGTGGAGTTGTACTGAGAAGTGAGTTCAGTTGCTGATAGATCAACTGTGTGTAAGGGGAGGAGGGAGCTTACCCTGTCCTCCAGGTCAGCAGGAGGGATTTGGCTTAGATTTCTCACCCAGCGCGGTGGGTCCCGGGTCACGGGTTTGTCTTGGATCTTACAATTCCTGGCTGTGTGCTGGTTCCCCTACTGACTGATGATAGACCCACACCACCATCTGGTCTGCCCAGAGATATTACTTGCTCCGCTCCTCCTTGTAGCGCTAAATCCTGTGCCTGGCTACCACCACCCTCTGACTGGACTCAAAACCCCTAAAGTACCACCTCTTTCATTGCTGATGTGACTGCATTTGTATCTGCCATACAACATGATGAAGAGCGTGCCTCGATCTCTGCCTGAACACAGCAAAGAGAGAGGGTTCCTTGAAACTCTTCTTTTTCAACTGTGGTTCACACCTACATCCATAGCAGCGTGACTGCAGTCGCGCTACCCATCTCCTAGACTCCATGCAAAGTATGAACCTGACACAAGGGGTTAGGGGCCCTACACATGTTGCAGGACACACCCTTGATCTAATCTTTTCTAACTGTACGAAGCTTAAAATTCTTCCTTCCACACCTCTGACATGGTCTGATCATTTCCTGATTCCGTTCGAGGTGTCTATATTCCAATCTCTTAAGAAGGAATCTGCCATTAGAGCACAAGGCAGAAAATGGCACAAGATCTCATGTACTGCCCTAGAGCAAACATACAAAAATAGCTCAGACTCACATCCTGACGATCTCAACGCAGCGGTGCTTACATTTAATAAAGATCTCAGGACCGCCATTGAGAAAGTGACGCCCTTACAGAGCCTCACCTCCCGCAGATCAAAACCGTCAGCTCCCTGGTTCCCCCCGAAATTAAGGGAAAACAGAAGCAGATGTAAAAAACTGGAGCGCCTATGGCGCCGGTCCTATGACTCTGCAACCAAATCTCTTTACAGACAGGCCCTTAAAGAGTTTCACAAACTCAAACGTAATATCATGAGTGTATGCTTTGCAGAAACTATTATTAACGCAAAAAACTCCACTAAGGCCCTTTTTAACATCGTTAAAGAGTTTACTAATCCCACTGCTCTGTCCGCTCTCGTCATCCCCTGCCAAGCACATAGTGAAGGACTATCTGACTTTTTTTCAGAAAAAATAGCCAACATTACAGCAACAATCCTTCAGAATCGTACAGAAATTATCTTAGATCTGGACACCACCTGTACTAAAGCATTTACAACTTTTAAACCACTCACCAAGGAGTATGCCCTGAATCTATTTTTAAAATGCAAATCAGGCTCACCGCTGGATCCAGCCCCGGCTCTGATCCTGAATGAGATCGCCCCGCTAGTTATTAACCCCCTGCTTGAAATCTGGAACTCCTCTCTATATTCAGGTGTTGTCCCTTCCGTTTGGAAACACGCGTTGCTAATTCCCATTAAAAAAAAAAGCTGGTGTCGACCCAACGTGTTTGAGCAACTACCGACCGATATCACTCCTACCCAAACCAGCCAAAGTGCTCGAGAAGGCGGTACAAGAACAGCTGTCCGACTATCTTGAGTCAAATTTGCTGTTCTACGACTCTCAGTCAGGGTTCAAGCCGGCCTTCAGTACTGAATCAGCTCTTCTAGAAGTGTCCGAGTCGATTCGTGAGTGCACGGATAGGGGAGAGGAGGCCATGCTGGTCCTCCTCGGCCTATCCGCAGCATACAACACCATCTCCCATGAAACACTACTTACACGTTTGCAGGAGGTGGTAGTTGGTGGGACCCCTCTCGCCTGGGTCAAATCATTCCTCACGGATCGATTCCAACAAGTGATGCTGGGCCCTTTCTTTTCCACCAAGAAACCGCTGACATGGGGGGTTCCACAGGGATCTGCCCTTAGCCCGCTCCTGTTCAATGTATACCTGAAGCCTCTGGCAAAAGTGGTGGAATCATGAGGCGTCAGAGTGATCTTTTATGCTGACGACACTCAGCTGGTGTTCTCCTTCAAAGATCACTCTGAAAGCTCCTTGCTAAACTTTCGCCACTGCATGGTGAATATCGCCGCCTGGATGTCATCAAACAACTTAAAACTGAATACAGATAAGACAGAAGTCTTATTTTTTAATCAGAAATCCCCCATCTCTTCCAACCTCTGGTGGCCGGCTGAATTAGATCCTCCTCCTGTACCTGTCCAAGCTGCCCGCAATCTGGGCTTCCAATTTGACACTGCCCTCTCCTGCAAGACCCAAATTAATAAAGTCACAGCGTCTTGTTTTGGAAAGCTTCGTATGATTAAAAAAATCATCCCTTTCCTGCCATTAGACTCACGCAAGACAGTAGTCCATGTCCTCATAACCTCCCATTTGGACTACGAAAATAGCCTGTATGTTGGAGCACCGGCATATCTTATAAATCGATTACAGACAGTACAGAATTCAGCGGCCAGGTTGATCTGCAACGTTCCCTACCGTCACTCCATTTCCCCCCATCTGATCAAACTTCATTGGCTCCCAGTGAGACTACGTATTCAGTTTAAATCCCTGACCCTTGCTTTTAGAGCTCTTAATGGTCGAGGCCCCGCCTACCTGAGACACAGACTGAAGATCTCACAAGCATCCCGAAATCTCAGATCTAACCATCTCCGCCTAATGATCGGTCCCTGTTTCCGTCTAGCACGAACGGGAGGAAGGGCCTTTGCAGTGGCCACCTCCAGACTGTGGAATCACCTACCAACAGAACTGAGATTCCTGACTTCTGAGCCTCTGTTTCGGAAGAAACTTAAGACCTGGCTCTTCTCTTTGACCTAGTCCACTCTTTTCCCCCTGAACCTCTCTGACCCTCACGAGATGTTGTCTTCAGCGCCGGGACACCTCCGTCGGAGGTAGCTGCGCGTTCTACAAACTTCTAAATAATAAATAATGACGGTAGCTGAGCTTGCCGTATCGGTACAAAAGGGGGTGGTGATGGACGGAGCATCTGAACCAATCAAACACTCACACCCAGTCAACAGATCTGGGTTTAATCCATCACCGTTCTTTAGCCCACTCTGCCACCTCAGTTCAGACATGGCCATATGTAAATCAGTCTTACCCTGTGCCTCATGGGAACAGTCCAGCCCAACTGCCAAGCCATGCCTTCCCTGGACCAGAAACAAGCTTCCTAGGACCGGTTTTTGGCATTTCAGCCGTCTTCAGCCAGGCTTGCTTGAATCCAGTGGTAAAGTGAGCAAGGGACTCACGTCTGAGCATACCCTGCCAACTTATGGCGAACAAAGCGGTACAAAAGGGGGTGGTGATGGACGGAGCATCTGAACCAATCAAACACTCACACCCAGTCAACATCTGGGTTTAATCCATCACCGTTCTTTAGCCCACTCTGCCACCCCAGTTCAGACATGGCCATATGCAAATCAGTCTGACTCTGTGCCTCATGGGAACAGTCCAGCTTGAACTGCCAAGCCATGCCTGCCCTGGACCAGAAACAAGCTTCCTAGGACCGGTTTCTGGCATTTCAGCCATCTTCAGCCAGGCTTGCTTGAATCTAGTGGCAAAGTGAGCAAGGGACTCACGTCTGAGCATACCCTGCCAACTTATGGCAAGCCCTCTAGGAGAAAGGAAAAGCCTTCCTGTAGCACCCCTGTTGGACCTGGGGTCTCCAGATCACATAGGGTAGCCTGGTGCAGTAAAGGCAGGTCAAACCAAAAGGTCAAAGTGTGAAGCTCGCATCACACCCTGTAATAACTCAGCGTCCATCCATTCAAAAACAACGCTACACCAATTTTAGGAAAATACGGTTCACTTTTATAAATAAATTCTGTATACTTCCACTTATTTTCCTCTGTCAGTTTCGTCACTAATAACATTAAATATTCCACCATCAGACTCTTTGCATCAATAAAAGGAAAAACTTGACATTACATTTCATTTGAGGTTACATTTTCTCCTTCAGATTAAGAACCCCAGTAACTCTCATTTAGAACTAGGGTTCCTAGGAAGACACCTTGTGATTTCCACAATACTCTTTAGTCACCTCCTTTTCTAGTGAAACAGGTTGGTGCCTCTACCCAGCCTTACAATTTACTCACACGTTCCTTTCAGTAGAATGGGTACAGGCAATAATACAATTGAAATCAGCTTCAGTTAATCCCTGTGGAACAGAACATGTATCATTCACAGCCAGTACTCTGTCACTTGAACAGTTTAGAAGTGTGGAGAAGTGTGGCTCACTGGTTAGAGGAGGCAGACCTGGAAGCAGAGGTCAGCCCAGGACCAGGGTTCAATTCCCGGCTCGGCGGGGTCTTGAGTCCTAAAATGTCCATGGACTTGACAATTCTCGCTCCGGTGCCTACTCGATTCACGGGTTCACACTCTGCGACTCTGGGCAATAGCTTGCTTAATCTCCACAACAGCCCCTCGCGGTGGGATGCCTGGCTTTCACCCCTGCCGGGGTTATCTCACAGGGGAATACCAGGACGAGTTCCCTAAGCAAGCGCTTAGAAACCGCTTGGTGATTTGCGCTATATAAATTCCTGTACATTTACATTTACCCACGCTTCCCTGGCTTCTGTTCCTTGTTTCCAGGGTTAAACAGCCGTTGTATGCTTAGCCAGTCTCTTGCCTCTGAAATATGGTACCATTTATTAATAATGAACCCTTGGCACCCGTTACCTCTTCACCAGGGATCGACACTCCACTCGTTAATAGTCTCACCACGTTTGTGTCCCGCAAGAGCCCCAATTCCCAGCTTACTTGGGTTTCGGAGAATTGTTCTTTGTTCTCTTACAGCCGCAGGGAGTCTCCGTTCTTGCCACCAGACTCCCAGCGGAAATACCAACCCTCACACTGGCTCCTCACAGAAGTGAGCCGCCCCAGGTATCACCTTGGTGCTTCGGTTGAGGCTGGGGAACTTCCTCGGTTCACCAGACGTGGTTCCATTGTTGTTTGGCGTCTTCTCGGCGAAGACAAGCCCTCTCCTCACGGGACCTGCGCAGCGAGGGGAACACTGCCTCTAGGACCGCCCACTCCGGGAAAGAGAGAGACCTTGCCTCCGCTTGTCCTGCGCAGTTACAGGAACGCTACCCTTGGCAACGCTGACACAGCGAGATTCTCTTCAGCCCTCGGCAATGTTACCTCAGCGAGAGTCTCTTCGGCGCGGAGATTGCCAGGTGGCCAATCCTCCCTCACACCAGGCGGATGTTTCAGGGCCTCAGGAGAATGCCCTCTCCTGCTGTCACAGGCGCTAGCTACTCCCTTCAGCAGGACCCCCAGGGAGGTGTTCTCAGGCTTCAGCGACAGGGTGGCCTCCCAGCGCTTCCAAGCATCCGTGATTCTGGGCAAGTGGACAGGTTTATACCCTTATGAAAACCCTATCAGTCTAGGTTTGGCTAGATAAAGGGGCTGGGGGAGGGCAGGGGGGGAGGTCTTCTCAGCGTCTTCTCATCAGTTGATACCAGACAGTTCTCCCGGGCCAGACCCACCCCTACTGCTCAGGGACAGATATCATGGACTCCATCCATTAATGAAGTGTCTCCTGGGGCAGTTCCTGAAGGAGCTTAGCTAGCGGGCCAGTTCTACAGGTAGGGAGGCAGATTCATTACACTGGCAGCAGTCCCTTAGAACCATCAACCCAGACAGGATCACCCTTCCCCAAGCGCAGCAGACTGCCCTCCGGTCAGTTCTCTGAGGCTACTTCTAAAATGGCCGCCCTGGTTCTGAGCCTTATATAGGCTGACTTCAGGCTACCAGAACCAGCTAGAAGGTTCTAGAGTATCCCCTTGTTAACCTATGGGTCCCTTTCCTGAAGTGACCGTTATGGCAGTTATTGGCCACCATTTTAGGTAACTAAGCTTTCCCTCAGAAAAGGAGGGATTTCTAGGCCTATGAGGAACCATGGGGTCAAGGAGTACCTAACCCCCCAGGTCAACACCTAAAATTCCCAGTGGACATAAAAATGAAAGGATTGAGGGGCAAAAAGGGGACAAAAATAAATAAATAAATAGGAGGGACCACCCAAAGGGCTGACAGGTCTAACACGCGTCCCCCCCAGCTGAAAGTGGGGAGAGCTACCCAATCCCTTTGGAGTTCTCATCACTAAGGCGGAACTACCTGCAGAGATCGTCTGCATTGGCGTGGTCCACTCCAGGCCGATGTTCCACCCGGAAGTCCATTCCCTGTAGGGAGATGGACCATCTCAACAACTTAGGATTCTCTCCCTTCGTTTGCATCAGCCAACGAAGGGGTCGGTGGTCAGTCTGAACCAGGAAGTGTGAGCCAAATAGGTATGGCCGCAACTTCTTCAGAGCCCATACCACCGCAAAGGCTTCCCGCTCTATTGCACTCCACTTCTGGTCCCGAGGAAGTAGTCTCCTAGACAAGAAGACAACAGGCTGATCCAGACCCTCTTCATTGAGTTGCGATAACACTGCCCCAATGCCATGCTCTGATGCGTCTGTCTGGACAATGAACTCCTTGGAGAAATCCGGGGCCCTCAGGACCGGTGCTGCACACATTGCTTGTTTCAGCTTCACAAAGGCTTGCTGACAAGCCTCTGTCCAGACTACCCGTCGAGGTTGTTTCTTAGATGTGAGCTCAGTAAGGGGGGCTACAATAGTGCCATACCCCTTCACAAAGCGACGGTAGTAACCTGTGAGGCCCAGGACAGCTCGGACCTCTGTTTGGGTCTTGGGGGGCTCCCAGGCCATGATTGCCTCAATCTTTGCCCGGAGGGGCTGCACCGCTCCCCTGCCCACCAAGTGGCCTAGGTACACAACCGACCCCTGCCCGATCTGACATTTACTGGCCTTGATTGTCAAGCCAGCCTGTTTAAGGGCCTGGAGAACAGCTTGTAAGTGACTCAAATGGTCCTCCCAACTGCTACTGAAGACGGCAATGTCATCCAGATAAGCAGCGGAGAAAGCCTCCATTCCAGAGAGGACCTGGTTCACCAGCCGCTGAAAAGTGGCAGGGGCGTTCTTGAGCCCAAAGGGCATCACACAGAACTGGTAGTGGCCCTCAGGCGTGGAGAAGGCTGACCTTTCCTTTGCTCCATCTGTAAGGGAGATCTGCCAGTACCCTGAAGTAAGGTCAAAGGTACTCAGGTATTGGGCAGCTCCCAGCCGGTCAATAAGTTCATCCGCCCTAGGGATCGGATGTGCATCAGTCTTAGTCACTGAGTTCAGTCCCCGGTAATCCACGCAGAACCTCAGTTCTGGAGTGGTGCCCGGTGGGGCAGCTTTTGGTACCAGAACCACCGGACTGGACATGGGGCTACTAGAAGGTTCAATGACTCCTAGCTCCAGCATCTTGGTAACCTCACTGTGGATGCTGGCCTTCACCTTGTCTGACAGCCGGTAGGTCTTAGACTTCACTGTTGGGCTGTCTCCTGTGTCCACATCATGGGTGCACAGGTGGGTACTTCCCGGGACAAGGGAGAACAACGAGGAGTACTGCTCCAAGACCTGGCGGCAATCCTCTCGTTGTTCAGGAGTTAGGGATGGGGAGAGAATCACTCCCTCCACCGACCCATCCTTTTCCTGAGACGAAAAGAGATCAGGGAGAGGCTCGCTTTCCGCTTCCTCTGCTCCATCAGTCACCATCATCAAGATGACCTCGGGCCTCTCATGGTGGGGTTTAAGGCGATTGGCATGCAGCACCCGTAGGGGCTGTCGAGGGGTCTTAAGATCCACCAGGTAGGTGGACTTACTCTTCTTTTCCATCACCTCAAAGGGGCCTGTCCAGCGATCCTGGAGGGCACTTAGCTCTCCAGGTTCCATCACCCAAACGTTCTGGCCAGGCTCCAACTCCACAGGGTGAGCATTGTGGTCATACCACTCTTTCATCACTGCTTGGCTGGCTTCCAAGTTGTCTGAAGCTTGCTTCCACAACTTTGCCATTTGGCTCCGGAAGGCCAGCATGTAGCTCACCACATCCTGGGGAAGTTTCCTGGGAGACTTTTCCCATCCGTCCTTCACCAGGCTGAGAGGTCCACGCACAGGGTGCCCATACAGAAGCTCGAAGGGGCTGAAGCCCACTCCTTTCTGTGGCACTTCCCTGTAGGAAAACAACAGACAGGGTAGGAGGACGTCCCATTTCCTCCGAAGGCTCTCAGGCAGACTTCTTATCATGCCTTTCAAGGTCTTGTTGAACCTTTCCACTAGACCATTGGTCTGTCGGTGATAAGGAGTGGTAAACCGGTAGGTAACTCCACACTCCTTCCACATAGCCCGCATGTACGCTGACGTGAAGTTGGTCCCCCTGTCGGACACAACCTCCTTGGGGAAACCCACTCGGGTAAAAATCCCCATCAGGGCCCTAGCCACTACAGGTGCAGTAACAGTTCTCAGAGGAATTGCCTCTGGATACCGTGTGGCGTGATCCACCAAAACCAGGATAAACCTGTGACCAGCTGTAGTTGGTGGATCCAGTGGCCCCACAATGTCGATGCCTACCCTTTCAAAGGGGGTGCTAACGACCGGAAGTGGTTCCAGGGGAGCTTTCAGCTTCACCCCTGTCTTCCCACTGGCTTGGCAGGTTACACATGTCCGACAGTATGTGTCGGATGCCACTTTCATCTCAGACCAGTAAAAGTGGGGGACAAGCCGGGCAAAGGTCTTGTCCTGACCTAAGTGTCCTGCCAAGGGAATTTCTTGAGCCAATTCTAAAAGAAAGGCTCTGTAACATTGAGGGACAACCAAGGCCCGTGTCGAACCGTGCACAGGTACCTTAGGTTCACTGTAGAGGAGTCCGTCCTCCCAGTAAATTTGGTAGTTTCCAACAACGTTCCCTGCTGCCTGGGCTTCGGCCTGTCGTCTCAGTCCCTCAAGGGTAGGGCACTCCTTCTGGCCCTTACAAAACTCCTCCCTGGTAGGCCCTCCTTCAACATGCCACTCAGCAGGGATAGGTAAGTCCTCCAGGGAGACTACTTCCCCCTCCACGGACTCCTGGTCCACTACCGCAGGTGACCGATCTGTCTCATGGGGCGTGGAAGCTGAGGCAGGCTTCTCCTGACCTCTGTTCTTTCCCTTTTTGGCAGCTGCTGGGCCCTTGTTCCAGGCTCCAACCCAGGCAAACTCCCCCTCCGGGTAGTCGCAGACCTTGTGCTAGCACAGGCCCAGTCAGGTGTACCCAGCATCTCCGAATGAGTCCGGTATTCCACCTCCTTCCAAGCATTGTGCTCCATGTCATTCCCCAACAGACAATCAACTGGCACGGCAGGGCTTACGGCAACTCGAAGTGAACCTGCAACCCCTTCCCACTCAAATGGAACCTCGGCCACAGGGTAGTGGCCCAATCTGCCGTCAGCCATCGCGGCGGGGTAGAAAACATGTGGAATCACCTGCTCTGGAGACACCAGTTGACTCCTTACCATAGTCATACTGCCTCCTGTGTCTCTCAGAGCCTCCCCTCTTTGGCCATTGATGGTGACCCACTGCCCATACTTTACAGTATTTGAGGGCACCTGGATCTTAGGAACCATCTCCCGATCTCCCAGGGACACTAAGGTGACACCCGCCCACTCACCCCCTTATCTAAGGGCAACTCCTCCCCGAGCACTACACTAGCTACTCCCGGGGCTTTTTCTCCGGTGGGAGGGGGTGGTCTCTTTGGACACTTGACATCTCCCTTATAATGTCCAACACCACCACCACACTCAAAGCAGTGAACAACCCTTTGCTGCTGACTTTGGCCAGGATGAGGGTTTCTGGGCGGGTTAGCCTTGGGGGTGAATCCTGTTCCCTTTCCCTGGAAACTGTTTTGGGGGCCTTTTGAGAACTCCCTCTTCTTATCTCCCCCCTCTTTCTTCTGGGGGGCGCCCTGTCCGGCCCTTTGGGAATCCCCTCCAGTCCCCTTTGAGGACACCGGGGTACTTGCCCAGATGTCCGCCTCCTCAGCAAGCTTCCGGGGGTTGGTCAGCTTGCTGTCCACCAGGTGTTGACGCAGCTCGGGGAAACATTTCTCGAGTAGGTGCTCCTTGAGAATAAGGTCATACAACCCCTCATAGTCCCCCACTTCGCTGCCTTGCACCCAACCTTCTAATGCCTTCTTTGCGTAGTCCAAGAAATCCACCCAATTCTGTGTGCCTAGTTTGTGACTACCCCTAAACTTTTGTCGGTATTTTTCTAGAGTTAGTCCAAACTTTCTTATTAGTGCCACTTTCATGGTGGGGTAGTGGGTCTGCTCTCCCTGCTCTAGGGCCAAGAGTGTATCCCTTCCTGCAGGAGGCATGTATTTGTACAAGCCCCCCCCCCAGTGTTTCTCCAATATCCCATGGGCTCTTAAGGAGACCTCATAGGCGGCCAGCCACTTGGCGATTTCATCCCCTGTACTATAGCTGGCGACTACGTCCTTAGGTAGATAAGCTCTGGGTTCCCTGGTCAAATCCTTTGATTCGCTGCCACCATTTGGAGAATTGGAAGTCCCTACTTGCAGGGCCTTAAAGTCTAATTCTCGGAGGCTCAACTCATGAGCTAGCCTACTCTCTTCTCTTGCCTTCTCCAATTTTGCCAACTCCCATCTTAACTGTCTCTCCTCCCTCCTATCCGCTAGTTCGGCTTCAGTCAAGCTTCTCGCGGAGACACTGCTGCCCTCTCTTGAGAGTGTTCTGGGACCTATCAGTAAGTTCTCCCTCTCAGATTGGTACAACACATCTACCCCGATGACAGTGTCCCTGTCTGCCTCCTCCTCCTCCTTCCCATCTGGGTGAGCTGCCACTCACGCCCTCAAGCTGGTTTGGAGTTCCCCCTTCTTAGCACCACGCTTGAAGAAAACTCCCATATTTTGACAAAATTCTCGGAGTTGAGCCACGGTATACGTTTCTAACTCCTCCAGAGCGAATTCCATTTTTGCCAAAGAGAGTTAGGGACAACCAACTGGAAGGAATTAATATAGAGGATTTTTAGAAGCTACCTCCACCCACCACCAGGAGTAAATTTGGAAAAAACAAAAAAAGTAATTAGGGAGTCCGCTAGGAGAAAACTCCAGGTGTAGGTCTATGGAGTACACTAGGTTACTATAGAGTGGACGCAAGCACAGTTCTCATCCCACAGCTAGACACCAATTATGTTGGACCTCGGGTCTCCAGATCACATAGGGTAGCCTGGCACAGTAAAGGCAGGTCAAACCAAAAGGCCAAAGTGTAAAGCTCGCATCACACCCTGTAATAACTCAGCGTCCATCCATTCAAAAACAACGCTACACCAATTTTAGGAAAATACGGTTCACTTTTATAAATAAATTCTGTATACTTCCACTTATTTTCCTCTGTCAGTTTCGTCACTAATAACATTAAATATTCCACCATCAGACTCTTTGCATCAATAAAAGGAAAAACTTGACATTACATTTCATTTGAGGTTACATTTTCTCCTTCAGATTAAGAACCCCAGTAACTCTCATTTAGAAATAGGGTTCCTAGGAAGACACCTTGTGATTTCCACAATACTCTTTAGTCACCTCCTTTTCTAGTGAAACAGGTTGGTGCCTCTACCCAGCCTTACAATTTACTCACACGTTCCTTTCAGTAGAATGGGTACAGGCAATAATACAATTGAAATCAGCTTCAGTTAATCCCTGTGGAACAGAACATGTATCATTCACAGCCAGTACTCTGTCACTTGAACAGTTTAGAAGTGTGGAGAAGTGTGGCTCACTGGTTAGAGGAGGCAGACCTGGAAGCAGAGGTCAGCCCGGGACCAGGGTTCAATTCCTGGCTCGGCGGGGTCTTGAGTCCTAAAATGTCCATGGACTTGACAATTCTCGCTCTGGTGCCTACTCGATTCACGGGTTCACACTCTGCGACTCTGGGCAATAGCTTGCTTAATCTCCACAACGGCCCCTCGCGGTGGGATGCCTGGCTTTCACCTTGCGGATACCCTGCCGGGGTTATCTCACAGGGGAATACCAGGACGGGTTCCCTAAGCAAGTGCTTAGAAACCGCTTGGTGATTTGCGCTATATAAATTCCTGTACATTTACATTTACCCACGCTTCCCTGGCTTCTGTTCCTTGGTTCCAGGGTTAAACAGCCGTTGTATGCTTAGCCAGTCTCTTGCCTCTGAAATATGGTACCATTTATTAATAATGAACCCTTGGCACCCGTTACCTCTTCACCAGGGATCGACACTCCACTAGTTAATAGTCTCACCACGTTTGTGTCCCGCAAGAGCCCCAATTCCCAGCTTACTTGTGATTCGGAGAATTGTTCTTTGTTCTCTTACAGCCGCAGGGAGTCCCCGTTCTTGCCACCAGACTCCCAGCGGAAATACCAACCCTCACACTGGCTCCTCACAGAAGCGAGCCGCCCCAGGTATCACCTTAGTGCTTCGACATTACATTTCATTTGAGGTTACATTTTCTCCTTCAGATTAAGAAACCCAGTAACTCTCATTTAGAACTAGGGTTCCTAGGAAGACACCTTGTGATTTCCACAATACTCTTTAGTCACCCCCTTTTCTAGTGAAACAGGTTGGTGCCTCTACCCAGCCTTACAATTTACTCACAAGTTCCTTTCAGTAGAATGGGTACAGGCAATAATACAATTGAAATCAGCTTCAGTTAATCCCTGTGGAACAGAACATGTATCATTCACAGCCAGTACTCTGTCACTTGAACAGTTTACCCACGCTTCCCTGGCTTCTGTTCCTTTTTTCCAGGGTTAAACAGCTGCTACCTCTTCACCAGGGATCGACACTCCACTCGTTAATAATCTCACCATGTTTGTGTCCCGCAAGAGCCCCAATTCCCAGCTTACTTGTGATTCGGAGAATTGTTCTTTGTTCTCTTACAGCCGCAGGGAGTCTCCGTTCTTGCCACCAGACTCCCAGCAGAAATACCAACCCTCACACTGGCTCCTCACAGAAACGAGCCGCCCCAGGTATCACCTTGGTGCTTCGGTTGAGGCTGGGGAACTTCCTCGGTTCACCAGACGTGGTTCCGTTGTTGTTTGGCGTCTTCTCGGCGAAGCCAAGCCCTCTCCTCACGGGACCTGCGCAGCGAGGGGAACACTGCCTCTAGGACCGCCCACTCCCGGAAAGAGAGAGACCTTGCCTCCGCTTGTCCTGCGCAGTTACAGGAACGCTACCCTTGGCAACGCTGACACAGCGAGATTCTCTTCAGCCCTCGGCAATGTTACCTCAGCGAGAGTCTCTTTGGCGCGGAGATTGCCAAGTGGCCAATCTTCCCTCACACCAGGCAGATGTTTCAGGGCCTCAGGAGAATGCCCTCGCCCGCTGTCACAGGCGCTATCTACTCCCTTCAGCAGGACCCCCAGGGAGGTGTTCTCAGGCTTCAGCGACAGGGTGGCCTCCCAGCGCTTCCCCGCACCCGTGATTCTGGGCAAGTGGACAGGTTTATAACCTTATGAAAACCCTATCAGTCTAGGTTTGGCTAGATAAATGGGCCGGGGGGGTGGGGTCTTCTCAGCCTCTTCTCATCAGTTGATACCAGACAGTTCTCCCGGGCCAGACCCACCCCTACTGCTCAGGGACAGATATCACGGACTCCATCCATTAATGAAGTGTCTCCTGGGGCAGTTCCTGAAGGAGCTTAGCTAGCGGGGCCAGTTCTACAGGTAGGGAGGCAGATTCACTGCATTGGCAGCAGTCCCTTAGAACCATCAACCCAGACAGGATCACCCTTCCCCAAGCGCAGCAGACTGCCCTCCGGTCAGTTCTCTGAGGCTACTTCTAAAATGGCCGCCCTGGTTCTGAGCCTTATATAGGCTGACTTCAGGCTAACAGAACCAGCTAGAAGGTTCTAGAGTATCCCCTTGCTAACCTATGGGTCCCTTTCCTGAAGTGACCGTTATGGCAGTTATTGGCCACCATTTTAGGTAACTAAGCTTTCCCTCAGAAAAGGAGGGATTTCTAGGCCTATGAGGAACCATGGGGTCAAGGAGTACCTAACCCCCCCAGGTCAACACCTAAAATTCCCTGTGGACATAAAAATGAAAGGATTGAGGGGCAAAAAGGGGACAAAAAGAAATAAATAAATAGGAGGGACCACCCAAAGGGCTGACAGGTCTAACAGCCCCCTTTTGGTGACCAAAGCCCTCCTGAGTCAACTGAGAATGGTGCTGTCATTTGAAGTTGCGGATCCAGCAGCAAAGTATTAAAGAACTAGCTTGCCATTGACCCACCACCTTCTGAATATTATCCAGTGGCAGGCTTGTTCCCACGCCAGTTCTGGCCAAGAAAGGCCCAAACTTTTTGATCTCTTGACCATCACACTGTTCTGCAGTAGTTTGTCTATGATCCCTTTTAGCTTCTAACCTATGAAAGGAGACCTCTCCTCGTGCACCAGCAATCCCTTAGAGCTCTTTGGCCTTACCCATGTCCTACCTGGCAGTGCAGAGAGGGCACACTGATAGCACACGCGGCCTGACTCTCTGCTGCGTCTGCCATGGGGCGGGGGGGGGAGTTGTGTGTGTGTGTCACTCGTCTAACTAGGCTTCGGTGTCCTGGCTCTGAATAAATAGTCACCAGAACAGAAAACAGCAATAAGGAGAACATGTATGGCTAAAGATAAGAGTTTTGAGAAGTTTCTTGAAAACTGAGTGTGGTTCAGTATTTCGAAGCAAGGGGTGGTGTTCATTCTATAATTTGGGCATGCAAAACTGGAATGCACGTCCCTCCACCCTTTCTAGGATGGGATAAGCAGGGAATAATGAGAAGACTGGGGGTTGAGGGGTGCCAAAGGCAGGGTTCTTGCAAGAGTGAATATGCGGAAAGGTTTCTGCTGATAAATTGGCCCACTGAGATGGAGGGCTCTGTCAGCGAGATAATAGGCCTTACAATGGCCGGGCCAGTCAATAGGAAGCCATGTAAGATGAGAAGTGACATGACAGAATGTCGTAAGATTGAGGATAAAAAGGCTGGCGCGTTGTGAACCAGTTGTAATCAGTTAAGGAGTGACTTAGAAAGACTGCTGTCAGCAGCACTGAATTATCTAGGCGAGCCTAAACTAAGGATTGAACTGTGGTTTTCCCATGTTCTTCAGGCAGGGGAAGATCTTTTTTCAGGGAATCAGAGCCATAGAAAGCAAGATAGTGCCAGATTAGAAATGTGATGTTAGAAACCGGAGATCGGACTCAAAGACTAATACTCCCAGGTCTTATTTTGCAGAGGGTAGTGGTATATGGCGAGGAGCCAAGTTCGGAGGCTACCAATCCCCATTCCAGGGGGAGGATTAGTCGAGAAAGATGACCGCCATTTTTGAGTAGCTGAGTCTAAATTGGTTCATCCACTTCGCGAGGCTCAACATACAGTTTTTAAAGTGACCTTGTAACAGAGGCATGATGTGTAAAATGTGATGCAGATGGAAATGATGCTGAAACTGGTAGATACTTGGGGACAGGACAGGCAACGAAATGTTGCCAAACCTGTTCATGTAAGAGTCTCCCAGGCATTACTACGAGATTTAAAGAATCATTTCAAGAATTCACAAAACGAAACAGTGGCTTTTAAAGTGTAATTACATGTCAGCTAACTTAGACTACCAAAGCAAAATGTGTTCTGCCTTATACGCTTGGAGCCCCAGACTTGCTCATTCCCACCTTCACATGCCCAGTCCAGGAGGCAGTGACAAACTGGGCTTACATTCAAACTATCTGGCTACACAGCAGTGGCCCTTCAGATTAGTGAAGGGCCGATCCTGTATTAAATTTGTTGCAAAGGATACATTGAGCTTTAAACACTTTAAAATCCGGGTGATAAACAGTCCTAGTATGTGGGGCGGTCGATCATACGTTATTTAGCCCCGCACTGTGATGCAAGTCCAGCAAGAATACATTTTTCTTGTCTGCCATGCGTTCTGCCCATATAGCTGTAGCTATCAATATGGAGATTGATCTCAAAATTGTATGGTTGACCCCCCACTTCACTCTCCTACCACCTGGGTTCCACTTCATAGTACACTTCCACTCTTGCCTGAATCATGCTTCCTGCAGCATCGGTGTAGAAGTTCGGCAGTCCACTGCTCACTTTCTTGCATCTCCAAACTGATAGCACATTGAAATTATTCTGAAATTCATCCTGGCTTTGATGTCACTTTAATTTTCTTGTTTTTTTTGTTTGTTAGCATTTGTG
Source organism: Lissotriton helveticus (assembly GCF_964261635.1). Classification (NCBI taxonomy): domain Eukaryota; kingdom Metazoa; phylum Chordata; class Amphibia; order Caudata; family Salamandridae; genus Lissotriton; species Lissotriton helveticus. The sequence continues at coordinate 1,124,390,744 of NC_136071.1, forward strand.
GGCTTTTCTTCCTCTTCTTGTGTTTCTCCCCCTCCTGGAGCATAAGTGCATTATTTGTTTCTTTCCACTGCTTGCTTTTCAGGCACCAATTTTTTTTCTTTTGGGTTAAGCACTCCATGACAGTAGATGGCTTTTCTAGCTGTCCCCTTCATGTTGCTCTTTGTTTCCCTGTGCTTCTCCCCTGGCACCTACATCTTGTGCTCGCCCTTGTGTACTGTACCCTGCCCCTTTGTTGCTTTCTTACCCACTCCACATTGTTGTATCTATACCGTTGCATCTTCCTTTCACTCCCATCCTCCGTGTTTCTTCTGTTTCCCTGGCCTCTGTGTTGATTCCCATAACCATCCCCCTCCATGTTGTTTCCCAGCACCGCGCCCTCCTTGTCCTTTCCCTCACCTAAATCCTTTGTGATGCTTTCCCCACTTACATCCTTTAGGATCCCCCCCCTCCCACACTTCAACTTGGTAAATTATTTTAAAAAAAGCACTTGTGACATTTTGTAGGTGCCCTCATAACCAGCAAACTGGACTACGGCAACGTCCTCTACGCTGGAATCAACAAAACTCTTCTACACAAACTCAAAACCATCCAGAGCGCCACAGCCAGACTCGTCCTAGGGACACCGCCCCAACACCTACAAGGCCTACACTGGCTCCCCGTTGAGAAGAGGGTCACCTTCAAACTCCTCACCCACGCCTACAAATCCCTCAACAACATCGGACCCAAATACCTCAATGACAGAGTATTCTTCCACGTACCCAAGAGGAACCTCCGCTCCGCTGACCTCGCCCTTGCATAAGTGTTCCGCATCCGCAGAAACAGAACTGGCGGGAGAGCGTTCTCGTACATCACAGCCAAGACCTGGAACGAGCTCCCTGTTAACATCAGACGCTCCCCGACCCTGCACACGTTCAGGAAGGACCTCAAGACCTGGCTTTTCGACTGATCCGGATATGCTCCCCCCTCACCTCAGCACCTTGAGACCCTCACAGGTGAGTAGCGTGCTCTACAAACCCCCTGATTGATTGATTGATTGATTGGTGTATGGTGAGTGCACCTATGAAAGGACGCTTGAATTTGTGGTCAGCCAAGCAGACAGTTTGTAGATCAAGCTTTGGGTTTGCATCTTTGTAAGAAATTGGGTTATTAGTTGAGGGGGTGAATACCCACCTCAAGTAATAACCACACTCCATATCAGGGTGGACCACTAAAGCCACTAAATAAACCTTTGCACAACTCCCTGATAGATATGGCATAGAGCAGACATGCTTAACTTAAAAGCAATGTCTAAAGTATTTATGGAGTACTAAAATGGTAATAAAGATGAAATGCAAATCATTGAAATCCAATAAGCACCTCACTTGGAGGGTCGCAGCCACAGGCCAAAAGAAGGGGCCAATTCTAGGTCCAGTTGCCACTGATCATCTGGGATGGGGGGAGGGGGAGAGGCATATGCAGGAAAAGGCCTCTTGAAGCTGGTTGTGTTCCTTTAGCTTTATGAGGAGGTAGGGTTTATCACCTTGGGAGTCCAATTCTTTTTCCTGGGTACAAAATAGAGCGCAGGCTCAGACCTCCAGGGCTTTTTCCAAGTTGCAGACAAAAGGTTCAGTCATCTTCTCCATTCTGATCCAGGAGTGTTCTGACGTGGGTGCCTGGAGATGTCACAATTATGCTTGGCATTAGCCTATGGGTAGGAACACCTAACCTATCCTGGGGCTAACCCTACCCACTTTCTACCCACTTTGGGCATTTTTATGATGGCCGAAGTCTTCAGTCTCACGAAACTTCGACTCTGAGGGCTGGGATGTGTGGGGGAAGTGTACTAGGGTTTAAGTAGGCCCTCCAATATTTAGCGCAGAAATCCAGTTTTAGACCATCTCTGTACCCCCAACAAACCCAGAGACAGAACTCTGGTTGGACAACGTTGAGCTATCAGGAACCAGACAGTGGATACACACAAATTGTATTGGCATTCTGTTTTTCTCGTTTGAAGAGCACCCCAAATGTCATATGATAACCCCCAGCAAACCTGTAAAGCAGGTCTTGGCACTCCCGCAGTTTCTGAAAATGTGGCTTCGAAAAGAGGCCCACTGTGATGGAGGCTGGAGGCCTAGGTGTTAGCTACACCTGCTTATGACAGTGGTAGTGCTCTTTGAAGGTAATCAGGTCCCGAGGCCCAGCTCAAAGGCCACCCTGTCAAGGACACATCAACACCTCCCCAGCCCCAAGGCCTTCTGTCCTTGTAGCAAATTCACACCTCATTCACGCCCAATAAAATGTTAATTACTAGTGGTGGGTGATAAACTCTGGTCCACCGGCGAAGTTTGCAGAGTTTTGCCAACTCCACACTCCACCTGGAGTTCGGAGTTCCAGAAAACCTCAGTCAACCGCAGCTTGGCAGAGTTTTTCTCAAGTGCGGCTCGGCAACATTAACTTGGCGAGGGCTAGAATGCCTCCTGGCGAGATTTCTCAAGGCGGGCAGTTGCAGCAGGTCACTATCATTCACGTTGAGAAGCTGCCGTTAGAGTAGAAAATCTATTTGTAAAATGTCAAATATAAATGTCATGGTACTTATAGAGCGCACTGTCACCAGAGGTCACCTTGCGGTGTCGCTTATGTGGTTTCCTGGCGCTGATACTCATACTGCTGTGGAACCCCTCCCGGCTTTCCCTGTGAAGTGTCCACTCCTGGGCACCCCCAGGGTGAAGCCAGGCATCCTTAGCGCTGTTGGGGCCGGTGTGGAGGTTAAGCAAGCTATTGCCCAGAGTTGCAGCGTGGGGCCCGTGATTAGAATAGGCACCGAGGCGAGAATTAACAGGTCCGAGGAAATTGAGCCTGAGACCCTGCCGAGGCGGGAATCGAACCCTTGTCCCTGGCCAGAACTCTGCATCAGGGTCTGCCGCTCTAACCATTGAGCCACACCACTCCTATTTGAGCAGCAGAAAGAAGCAGCTGCCTCTCTTGTGCCACCTGGTGGCATTCGTGCTGATTTTACAGCAAAAAAACAAGCTACCGAGCAGCGCGACATGCCGAATTCCGCCTTTTGTGGAGTTCTTGTGTTACTACGCAGAATTCTGTGAAATTAAACTCTGAGAATTCCGCGCACCCCTACTAATTACTGGCTGGCAGAATGGGGAGGGCAAAATGCAGATCTAGGGACTTCAAGCAGGACAAAGATGACTTTTTAAAAGGCATCTCTCCAAACTAATTATTACAAATCTGACTTCATCAGTGAATTGGGCTTGTACTGAATATTCCAATAAGTCCAAAATTAAGTTTATAGGTGCTTCCTAGTCAGAGATAACATTTATCAAACTTAATATTGCTAAGCAGTGCTTTCCTATAGGACAGCCAACCCAGCTACAGGAAAAAGAGCTTTCAGGTGGTGCTAGTCACTGTAAAAATATGTTTAACATTAACCTTTACATTTCCTATTTTTAAAAGAAACATGCACCCTGCCCATGGGCAATAAGGCTTACTTTGGGGGGACTTATAAAGATTGAAAAGGAATGTTTAAGCCGGTCAGAAAGAGGTTATTTTGACAGGTTACATTTTCAGTTAAAATCTACATAGCCAGGCAATTTGGGGGGCATGGAGACATGCTGTACAGTGCCACTGCAGTGGACAGCACAATGGGCGCTGTAGTCTACTGATAGCATTAAATTTACCAGCCGTGGATACATTTGGTACCATGTACTAGGGACTTATATGCAAATTAAATAAACCAAACAGGTGTATAACTATTTCATCATGTTGAAAGGAGGAGTACAAGCACTTTACCACTGGCTAGAGGCGGTAAAGGTACGTAGAATTATATACCCAGCAAAAATAGTATTCAGCAAAAAGAAAAAGACAAAAAAAAAATAGGATGACCCTGCAGAAATGGCACATTTTTAACAATTGTTATTTATGCAACTTAGATATAAAATTTGATTCAGACACTTCTATGGACTTGGGGACAGACAAGGTGGTGTCAAGCCTGGTCACAGATATGTTTCCTAATATTACTGTTATCTGTAAATTTAGAGGAACACTTGAAGGACGGTTGTCTCAAAAAAGCCTCATGAAATTTTTTTTTTTTTTATTTAAAGCTCAGTAATATTCGTCTACCATGGCGTACAAAAGCACACAAAATTGGTTACTGAATGACAAACGTAATATAAAGACATTATGCTAAACTCCTACTTTACAATGTTTTACAGCCATTTATCACTGCTGTACTTTTCTTCACTAACCCTCCTGGACCTCCAGTTCCACATTCTCGTTCGATTCTGTTACAAATCTGGTGTAAACTCCACTATGGTTACTTGTAGGAAGTTCTTGGCTGCCAAGGGGTCCCTCGTCCAATGCAACACTTTCAACCAGTTCAGGTTTTTAGCCAAAAGCACTTCGTAAACCAGGACATCTAGGTTTTGACTAACGAAAGTGAAAGAGAAGTCTCCAGAAAGCAAAATGCTGATGTTATGGTATTTTATATTTATTTATTTAAAAGGTTTTATATAGCGCTGGCTAGACCCAGAGGTATCAGAGCGCTTTACATGGGTATCAGACAATAAATTGCAGGTTACAGCTTTACAAAGGTTACACAGTTATTAGAGCATGGCAATTTTAGTTACAAGTAAGGTCGAGACAAACAAAAAGGAACATATCGGCAGGGAAAATAGCTGGCATGGGGAGATAAAGCACAAATGTTCACTTTGGCATCATGGTGCTGAATTGGGTTGTAAACAACATACCTGTCATGACAAGACATCAATATGAAACAGCGGGGGAAGAAAGAGAGAGTATTTTTGTGGTGGTGTGCCCATTGTGCAGGAGCGGTAGGTAATAATGGGGTAAACCCTTACCTCATCGACCTGGGTCAGTGCAACGTTATAAAAAGGGGTGGTCGATTACAAAACAGTTAAACACAACATTACTTCAACAAAGAGGTACATCCACCAAGTACGTGTCTTTTGGGTTGCATTTAATCCAACTCTTCGTAGTCATTTACTGCAATTAAACATATATTATATTTCATATTCATACAATACATGGTAAATCATATAAAATTATTCAATCAGTGCTCGGTGATTATCAGATAAGAAGGGGATTTTAAAGGGGGGTAGGGTGTGTTTGGAAAAGAATAAGGGACAAAGAAAAGGAATTGTGTCCATAAACAATTCTGTCCTATTCACAGAACATTTCCAGTCATATTACAGATCACAGTTGTTCCCAAGAAATACACTATACACAGGAGCTAAGTTTAGCAGGTTTGGTAGGGCGTGTATGTGTTGAAAATGTTGTCGACGTTTCGACCCCCAAGGTAAGGGCAGGTGGGTCCTCAGTTTGGGGTCTTCCTCAGGACAATTAAAAACAGTAACAATGAGCACATGCCCAGGCGTTCGGGTGATGTTCCCTTCTGAGTTGGGAATCGCGACAAGTAAGGTCGAGACAAACAAAAAGGAACATATCGGCAGGGAAAATAGCTGGCAAGGGGAGATAAAGCACAAATGTTCACTTTGGCATCATGGTGTTGAATTGGGTTGTAAACAACATACCTGTCATGACAAGACATCAATATGAAACAGCGGGGGAAGAAAGAGAGAGTATTTTTGTGGTGGTGTGCCCATTGTGCAGGAGCAGCATCACGTGTCCCCTTCTGCTCCCCTGCGTACATTTTGGTCTTTACAATCCTGCTGCCTTTCCAGTTGCCCCAGTTTCTGAAATGGTCATTCTTGCTGGTGGCGGCTCTCTAAGTGGTTCCCACCACGGAAGTGTGAAAAAAGAACCTTCTAAACTGGAGGGTTAATCTGGTCAGTCCAAGCAGCAATAAAAAAACAGTCCGGTTCCAGGCTATCCACAATGAATTTGCATAGGGAACTCTATGCATAATGATTTTTCCTTGGTATTATTTGCATGTTGGTTACTGAAAATACCCAACTGGATTGTAACTACTAACTGACCCAGCATTACTTACAAACATCTGCATGAGTGCCTAGAAGTGGATGAATAATATTACAGTGATGGCCTGCCTGAATTGTGACTCGGTGGGTCCAGCCTAGGAAGCTTGTCATGCGGAACAGGGAATTGGGTGGAGGCTCACAACAACAAATGTAATCAGATAACAAGAAAACCATGTGGGTTTGAGTTTCCACTTATATATTGTATCCCATAATAAGCTAGACTACCCACTCTCTTATCTAATTGCCAGGACCTGCACCTCACTGCAGGCTTCATGCATGGCCATAGGGGCTGCATTTCACAGTAGGCCACATGCAGCGCGTCAGGGCCTTAACCCTAAAGTAGGCCTCGTATACGGATGTCGGGGCCTGCACCGCACAATACGCCTCATACATGTCTGTCAAGGCTTGCATCCCACAATATGCATCATGCATGGCTGTCAAGGTCTGCACCCCACAAAAGGCCTCATGGATGGCTCTCAGCGCCTGCACCCCACAGTAGGCCTCCTGAACGGTTGTTGACCCTGCACCCCACAATGGGCCTCATGCACAGCTGTCAAGGCCTGCACCCCACAGTAGGCCTTTGTCATGGCCACTGTGGTCTGCACCCCACAGTAGGCCCCATGCACTGCGTTGAGGTCACAACCCTACAGTGTGCCTCATGCACGGATGTTGGGGTCTGCACTCCACAATAGGCCTCATGCATGGCTTTCAACGCCTGCAACCCACAGTAGGCCTTATGCACAGCTGTCAGGGCTTGCGCCCCACAGTAGGCCTCATACACAGTTGTCAGGGCCTGCACCCCACAATAGGCCTCATGCTTGACAGTCAAGGCCTACATCCTTTAATACAAAAGACACAGCCAGGTCTAAACTGGAGTGGCATGGTGAGCAAAACAAAGATGGGTTTAACCCAGATCTCTTGACTGGGGTGAATGTTTTGATTTGTTTTGCATTTCGTCCATCAATTGTGTGTCTTTTGCTTACTCGCCCTAAGTGTGCCGGGTATGCCCAGAGGCGGGTCCCGGCTCACTGTGCCACTGGAATCAAGCTATCTTGGCTGAAGAGGGGTGAAACCCCGAAACCGGTCCCAGGATGCTTGTTTCCGGTCCAGGGAGAACCTGGCTTGGAAGTTCGGGCTGGGCTGTTACCATGATGCACAGGGTCAAGACTGATTTGCATACGGCCAGGACTAAACTGGAGTGGCATGGTGAGCAAAAGAATGATGGCTCTAACCCAGATCTCTTGACTGGGGGTGAATATTTTGATTTGTTCTGCATTCCGTCCATCAATTGTGTGTCATACTTTAATAGGCCTCATGTATGGCTGTCAAGGCCTGCACCCCACAGTAGGCCTCAGGCATCAGTTGTCGGGGCTTTCACCCCACAGTAGGCCTCACGCAAGGCTGTCAAGACCTGCACCCCACAGTAGGCCTCATGCATGGCTGTCAAGGCCTGCACCCCACAATAGGCCTCATGCAAGGCTGTCAAGGCCTGAACTCCACGGTAGGCCTCACGCAAGGCTGTCAAGACCTGCACCCCACAGTATGCCTCATGCATGGCTGTCCAGGCCTGCACCCCACAATAGGCCTCATGCAAGGCTGTCAAGGCCTGAACTCCACGGTAGGCCTCATGCAAGGCTGTCAAGGTCTGCATCCCACAGTAGGCCTCATGCAAGGCTGTCAGGGCCTGCACCCCACAGTAGGCCTCATGCATGGCTGTCCAGGCCTGCACCCCACAATAGGCCTCATGCAAGGCTGTCAAGGCCTGAACCCCACGGTAGGCCTCATGCAAGGCTGTCAATGCCTGCATCCCACAGTAGGCCTCATGCAAGGCTGTCAGGGCCTGCACCCCACAGTAGGCCTCATGCACGGCTGTCCAGGCCTGCACCCCACAATAGGCCTCATGCAAGGCTGTCAAGGCCTGCATCCCACAGTAGGCATCGTGCATGGCTGTCAAGGCCCGCATCCCACAATGAGCCTCATGCAAGACTGTCAGGGCCCGCACCCCACAATGGGCCTCATGCATGGCTGTCAGGGCCTGCACCAGGCCTCATGCAAGGATGTCAAGGCCTGCACCCCAGAGTAGGCCTTGTGCATGGTTCAAGGCCTGCTCCCCACAATAGGCCTCATACAAGGATGTCAAGGCCTGCACCCCACAGTAGGCCTCGTGCATGGTTGTCAAGGCCCGCTCCCCACAGTAGGGCTCATGCATAGCTGTCAAGGCTGGCACCCCACAGTAGGGCTCATGCATGGCTGTCAAGGGCGGCACCCCACAGTGGGGCTCATGCATGGCTGTCCGGGCCCGCACCCCACAATGGGCCTCATGCAGGGCTCTCAGGGCCCGCACCCCACAATGGGCCTCATGCAAGGCTCTCAGGGCCCGCACCCCACAATGGGCCTCATGCAAGGCTCTCAGGGCCCGCACCCCACAATGGGCCTCATGCAAGGCTCTCAGGGCCTGCACCCCACAGTAGCCTTCATGCAAGGCTCTCAGGGCCTGCACCCCACAGTAGGCCTCATGCACGGCTGTCCAGGCCTGCACCCCACAATAGGCCTCATGCAAGGCTGTCAAGGCCTGCATCCCACAGTAGGCATCGTGCATGGCTGTCAAGGCCCGCATCCCACAATGGGCCTCATGCAAGACTGTCAGGGCCCGCACCCCACAATGGGCCTCATGCATGGCTGTCAGGGCCTGCACCAGGCCTCATGCAAGGATGTCAAGGCCTGCACCCCAGAGTAGGCCTTGTGCATGGTTCAAGGCCTGCTCCCCACAATAGGCCTCATACAAGGATGTCAAGGCCTGCACCCCACGGTAGGCCTCGTGCATGGTTGTCAAGGCCCGCTCCCCACAGTAGGGCTCATGCATAGCTGTCAAGGCCGGCACCCCACAGTAGGGCTCATGCATGGCTGTCAAGGGCGGCACCCCACAGTAGGGCTCATGCATAGCTGTCAAGGCCGGCACCCCACCGTAGGGCTCATGCATGGCTGTCAAGGGCGGCACCCCACAGTGGGGCTCATGCATGGCTGTCCGGGCCCGCACCCCACAATGGGCCTCATGCAAGGCTCTCAGGGCCCGCACCCCACAATAGGCCTCATGCAAGGTTGTCAAGGCCGGCACCCCACAGTAGGGCTCATGCATGGCTGTCAAGGGCGGCACCCCACAGTGGGGCTCATGCATGGCTGTCCGGGCCCGCACCCCACAATGGGCCTCATGCAGGGCTCTCAGGGCCCGCACCCCACAATGGGCCTCATGCAAGGCTCTCAGGGCCCGCACCCCACAATGGGCCTCATGGCTGTCAAGGCCTGCACCCCACAATGGGCCTCATGCAAGGCTCTCAGGGCCCGCACCCCACAATGGGCCTCATGCAAGGCTCGCACCCCACAATGGGCCTCATGCAAGGCTGTCCAGGCCTTCACCCCACGGTAGGCCTCATGCATGGCTGTCAAGGCCTGCACCCCACAATGGGCCTCATGCATGGCTGTCCAGGCCTGCACCCCACAATGGGCCTCATGCAAGGCTGTCCAGGCCTGCACCCCACGGTAGGCCTCATGCATGGCTGTCAAGGCCTGGACCCTACAATGGGCCTCATGCAAGGCTCTCAGGGCCCGCACCCCACAATGGGCCTCATGCAAGGCTCTCAGGGCCCGCACCTCACAATGGGCCTCATGCAAGGCTCTCAGGGCCCGCACCCCACAATGGGCCTCATGCAAGGCTGTCCAGGCCTGCACCCCACAATGGGCCTCATGCAAGGCTGTCCAGGCCTGCACCCCACGGTAGGCCTCATACATGGCTGTCAAGGCCTGCACCCTACAATGGGCCTCATGCAAGGCTCTCAGGGCCCGCACCCCACAATGGGCCTCATGCAAGGCTCTCAGGGCCCGCACCCCACAATGGGCCTCATGCATGGTTGTCAAGGCCGGCACCCCACAGTAGGGCTCATGCATGGCTGTCAAGGCCTGGACCCAACGGTAGGCCTCATGCAAGGCTCTCAGGGCCCGCACCCCACGGTAGGCCTCATGCATGGTTGTCAAGGCCGGCACCCCACAGTAGGGCTCATGCATGGCTGTCAAGGCCTGCACCCCACGGTAGGCCTCATGCAAGGCTCTCAGGGCCCGCACCCCACGGTAGGCCTCATGCAAGGCTCTCAGGGCCCGCACCCCACAATGGGCCTCATGCAAGGCTCTCAGGGCCTGCACCCCACAATGGGCCTCATGCAAGGCTCTCAGGGCTCGCACCCCACAATGGGCCTCATGCACGGCTGTCCAGGCCTGCACCCCACAGTGGGCCTCATGCAAGGCTGTCAAGGCCTGAACTCCACGGTAGGCCTCATGCATGGCTGTCAAGGCCTGCACCCCACAATGGGCCTCATGCAAGGCTCTCAGGGCCCGCACCCCACAATGGGCCTCATGCAAGGCTCTCAGGGCTCGCACCCCACAATGGGCCTCATGCATGGTTGTCAAGGCCGGCACCTCACAGTAGGGCTCATGCATGGCTGTCCAGGCCTGCACCCCGCGGTAGGCCTCATGCATGGCTGTCAAGGCCTGAACTCCACGGTAGGCCTCATGCATGGCTGTCAAGGCCTGCACCCCACAATGGGCCTCATGCAAGGCTCTCAGGGCCCGCACCCCACAATGGGCCTCATGCAAGGCTCTCAGGGCCTGCACCCCACGGTAGGCCTCATGCAAGGCTCTCAGGGCCCGCACCCCACAATGGGCCTCATGCAAGGCTCTCAGGGCCTGCACCCCACAATGGGCCTCATGCAAGGCTCTCAGGGCCCGCACCCCACAATGGGCCTCATGCATGGTTGTCAAGGCCGGCACCCCACAATGGGCCTCATGCATGGCTGTCAAGGCCGGCACCCCACAGTAGGCCTCATGCAAGGCTCTCAGGGCCCGCACCCCACGGTAGGCCTCATGCAAGGCTCTCAGGGCCCGCACCCCAAGGTAGGCCTCATGCAAGGCTCTCAGGGCCCGCACCCCACAGTAGGCCTCATGCATGGCTCTCAGGGCCCGCACCCCACAATGGGCCTCATGCAAGGCTCTCAGGGCTCGCACCCCACAATGGGCCTCATGCAAGGCTCTCAGGGCCCGCACCCCACAATGAGCCTCATGCATGGCTGTCAAGGCCCGCACCCCACAATGGGCCTCATGCATGGCTGTCAATGCCTGCACCAGGCCTCATGCAAGGATGTCAAGGCCTGAACCCCAGAGTAGGCCTTGTGCATGGCTGTCAAGGCCTGCATCCCACAGTAGGCATCGTGCATGGCTGTCAAGGCCCGCATCCCACAATGGGCCTCATGCAAGACTGTCAGGGCCCGCACCCCACAATGGGCCTCATGCATGGCTGTCAGGGCCCGCACCAGGCCTCATGCAAGGATGTCAAGGCCTGAACCCCAGAGTAGGCCTTGTGCATGGTTGTCAAGGCCCGCTCCCCACAATAGTGCTCATGCATGGCTGTCCAGGCCTGCACCCCACGGTAGGCCTCATGCATGTCTGTCCAGGCCTGCACCCCACGGTAGGCCTCATGCATAGCTGTCAAGGCCGGCACCCCACAGTAGGGCTCATGCATGGCTGTCAGGGCCCGCACCACACAATAGGCCCCACGCAAGGCTCTCAGGGCCTTCACCCCACAGTAGCCTTCATGCACGGCTTACAGCAGCCTTCTGGAACGCCAATGGGTCTCAGGCTTGGACATACTCCGTTCTTAATCATTTTAGACAGTGTGCATGAAGATGCCAAAGTCTCCAATGATGCTTGAAGTGCTTAATGAGGGCCCGATTCCCAAATGTTGGTGTTTGAATAATTGTCACTTACTCTTGTAGCAGTCCTGGCTTACTCGTTCATTTCAGGAGTACGCCAGGAGTACTCCTAGCTCCTTCTGGACTCCTGGAGTAATACAAGAAATCTTTGTGCTGGAACCTTTTATATTTTTGTCATTTGATTGATCCGCCGGAGGAAGTAGAAACCGAGCATGTTATTGTGACACAGTCACAAGCAGAGGACTGTGGGGCTCCGTCACATGTCATTGTGGGGGAGAAGGCTTTATTTTCTCATTGTGTGTTTCCTCTCTTATCTTTTCCCCGTCGGTCACATGTCGTGGCTCTCACGGTTTTGCTGGGGCGCCATTGTGTGGATAAAATAACCCCAATCGCTCTGACTCAGGAAGTCCGTGGCTGCACCCTCTGCTCTCCGTCCCCCGGGCCAGTGCCCTTTGACCTGGGGTTCTCGAGGGCCGCCGCCAGTACCATTCACCGTGCCCGAAATGAAAATGCATGAGAAGCATTTACATATCATTTACATACCATTGATCTGAAAGAACAATTATCTGTGAATTAATTAGCGAGCCACAAAAGCTGACCAGTTGGAAAACCTTAAGATTGATAATGCTGTTCCCGAAAATCCCGGCACCCCGGCCTCTTATCACAACTTCACGTGTTTGTTTCTCTAGTTTTTCCACTGTTTTTTTCTCTAGATTGTACCCGTTTGCTCCCGATAAAAGCATATTTTAATAGAGCCTTTTAATTAATAATGGAATAGAGAAAAAGGGGCGGGGAAAGGGAGCTCCGGGGACAAAGAGAGGTACAGAGTGGGGGTAGGCAGGCGGGAAAGGGAAGAGAAATGGGCAAAGACAGGCAGAAGGATAAAGAAGGGACAGCGGACGCACGCACAGGTAGGAGAGAGGGGGTATAGAGAGACAGGGGTACAGAAGAGAGGTGACTGAGACACTTGAGGCCCGAGCCAGGCTCCTGCCTGACACCCGGCTCAGCTCGGGGTTCTGTTGAAACCTCGAGCCCATAATACGCCAGCCTTTTATATGGCGTCTGCCCGCCTCCCTCCCCCTGGCCTGGACAGTGCCGCCTTCAGGGCAGTGTACCGGTGCAGCTGTACCTTGTGCTGACCTGGGGAGGGGGGTGCTGTGTTTAGAAATAACTTACGCATTCAAAAGCTCCTGCTGCAGAGTTCCTTGTGTGTCCAGCAGTTTTCAGGCAACAGTAAAAATGTCATGATTACTCTGGTGATTAATGTTCCTGCTGTAGAGAGATTGGAGTTTAGTCTAGTGGCAGTTTTGACTCATAATAAGGTAGTGCAGAGGGTTATATGCCTGCTGCAAAGAAGGTGTACAATGCAAATCGCAGAACTGTATTTTATGTTGAGAGCTCAGTGGGTTACTGCTTTTGTGACAAACATCCTTTTGTTACTTGCACTTAAATTACAATCCTAATATAGCACAGTGACCTATGAACTTTCATCAAAGAGCTGCATGCAAATTTCATGGTTTGGGTAGGACCTTTATTTTTTTTTCCACAGTCTTGCATTATCCTAATGTGGCTTTAAAAAAGGGTTTGTTGGGGTAGAAATGCATTCTTATTGGGAAAGCTTACCCCAACCTCTGTGAAACATTTAAAATCCTGAGTTTGTTCTCCAGACCAAACACTCTTGAAATATACAACCTCCTAGTATGAATGACACGCGCTTCATACATCTTGTAATCCTCTTTGTCTTTTATAACATTTTCTATAGACTGATTCACACATGTATGTTTCAGTGTTTCTGTATAATGTGTGTGTGATGTAAAGTGGTCCAACACCCTATACTGGTATGAACAGCGCTATAAAACAAATGAAATGCATGTGAGAAAGGAGAGGTGAGGGACACTATTGGAGGGTGGTAGTGAGGGAATCTGTGAAGAAGGAGGTCATGGGGGAGGGATGCCAAAAAGGTTTAAAGATTCTCGCACGGGACAACACCAGCGCAAAAGCTGGCCCTGACTCTGGATGTGTTGTTAGGGCCACAACTTTCAACATTGGACCTGGGGAATCAGAATCAAGCCTTCTCGTCAGCTCCACCACCTGTGATTCTGGGAAAATCCCTTAATCGCCCCATCCCTATAAACAATAAATGGCGACCTTGTGTAATATAACTGATTTCTATTTAAAGCACTCCAGTACCTTGGGGTGGAATTTGCGCTATATAAAAACTGACTGAAGTTGTACAAAGAGGTAAAAATAAAGCCTTAACGTAAAGAATGTTAATAATAATCTGGGCCGCGTACAGGGTTTACATGAAACTGTCTTGTTCATGTTTAAAAATTATCACTTTTAATAAAGTACTTCTCAGTGCAGCTCCATAATGTGAGATACTAATGTCAAAACTTCCACATGTTTAAGAAACAAACTTCATGCACGGGGTCTAAGATCCAAGCCATTCCCTTGGCTAGGTTCTTCTCTTGGCTCTCCCATTAATTTGTGAGCTCGCCTACCTCTAGTACAGAGGGAGAGAGCGAGTGGGAGAGAGAGATTCTGATTTGTACACTGAGGCATATCACATCTTATGACATCCTGTAGTACCCGGAGGTTGAATTTGGCAGGATCTATGGGGGTTACCAAGCGTTTTAAACAACCATTCTAGAACAATATAGACCTTGAGTTGGCGAAGGCTGAAGGGGGGAGGCAGGGTTCTCCTGCAGTGAGAAGTGAAAGGAGGGACAGACAAAGAAGAAAGAGGCCTTCTCTCCAGAGTGATTGCTGTCTGAAGGAAAGGTAAATGTGTCCAGTTGGTTAATTCAAATCCACAGGATACTTGGAAGTCAGTTGAGGCTGTGATTAATCTAGTCCTTTGAGGCTGCATGGTGATAACGATTTATTCCTTTGGGCGGGGTGGGCTGTAAGATGTAATTGGTTGAGTTCTGGAATGCATCTTTTTAAGGGAAGCATTAAAGTGTTGCACTATTTTAAGGCGGCCTACTTGTGGATAATAAATTTTAAAGACAATGACTTGGGGTACCATGTATACCATGTAACAATATTAATGTGCTGAATCCTTTGCCCAGTGATGTGTGTAAAAATGACAAAATAATGAAGTAATAGTATCACAAAATGTGCTGCATTATGCCAAGCGATTTGCCTTTTCTTGGCGCATAATTTAGTCCTCGTCTGCCACATCATTCCATTGGGCCTGGCCTGAATATGGAACCTGGTGGTACTTCAATAAAAATAAAGGACTGGCTGAGATACTGAGGGCACGCAATGGACGTGGAGGGTGTAAAAGGAGAGTTTGAGACATGTTAGACATGCATAGAACTGATCTACTGAGAAAATACGACGCGAAGGGACTGGGGGTGCAAACAAGAGGCGTGCGGGGTGGTTGGTAAAAGTTGTTTGCCCACCAGCAGCTGGTTGTAGGTGGGTGTATATGTATTGAAATACCTGCTGTATAAAAGAATTAAATCTCAAAACAATAACTTGCATTTCACTGTGTTTTTTGTCACAGATTGGGACTCTTTGCGGTCCCTATTGTATTGTGCACCAACCAAGATTCAAATCTGCCGCCCTTCGGTTGCACACAGATACATTTGCAGTTGTTGCATTATCCGAGTGAGCTTTCACTACCGGAACAGAGTGTATTTCCTACAGATTATATTTTCCTGTAGTTCTGTTTCATTTAAGGTGTGTATTATATTTTATGTTCAGTAAACTGTAGGCGAAAGGCCTGCAAAATACTAAAATTATATCTTGCTGTTTTTAGCCACAACTCTCATACCATACCGCTCCACACTCACTGATTCTGTCCCCACTCCACTGAGAATCACAGTTTGCATAGTTGTTTTATGAACTTTAGCCGGTGGCAACACTAAAATACACAGTTCTTCCACATTTGATTTCAAATGCACACCGATTGGTTCGCATTACTACCTCGGCAGCATATGTTTTATTGGACCTGTGAAATATTCTTCACTTTTAGCAGCCCCCCTCCCCCCATTTTATTTTTCACCCGAGTTTCATTTCTGGCCGCTTTCAAATAAAATGGGACCCACGCCCCTCGAAGGAACCACGCTGCCCCTCGAAAGGAGGGCGAAGCTTTTCAGTTCGAGAACCCCACCTGTGGGTCACGCTCCAGGCAGCTTCCGAGGTCCCCCCATCCCGCCCACCTGACCAACACAAAGAAATCTGACGAGTCAATGTCTTAATGGGGCCATTCGGTGAGTGACGTCACAAGAAATCTGAAAACTCCACCTGACGTCATCAATAAACACGCCTTGAAAACGCGTTTCGTTGATGATTGGCAAAGGTGCGGCAGGACGAGGCACGGGGTTGCCCCCTTTTAACAATGATGCCCCACTTCATATTCTGAAAGCGCCTAGAGGTGATTCAGTTTGTACCATAAACCATCGGACCAGACACTACAGAGTGACTCATTCGAAGGGCTTTGCTCCTCTTACTCGCTCTTATTTTTAACGCAAGTGTCTGTTTTCTTGCACCTCTGCATTATTTCAAAATGCCATTACATGTGCCACGTTGTTTATATTCGTGGAGTGACAGCTTTTGTACGCACCCTCGCTATGCCAGATGAAGTCTAGCCGACGCTCCACGAGACGCCTGTCACGCGCACGGTGTCACGCGCTACATACGTGTTCTCTGCACCGAGCCGATCTACTGGCTTCAGAAAGACAATGGAAATGCACTTTAATAACCTGCCGTGCCGCCCACTCGGAGTGGGAAGCGCCCAGAAGCAATCGAGTCTGTGCTGCTGTGCTTTACAGAATTCTTCATTAGTTCAGTCTTTGCTTCTGACACCAACGGAAGCAGCAGCCACTGAGATAAGCAGCAGCCACTAAGAGTGATGTTTCATTAATTCATTCGGTCTTTGCTTCTGACACCATAGGAGAAGCAGCAGCTAGAGGGAGATAGTTCATTATTTCATTCAGCCTTAGCTTCTGACAGCATCAGACAAGCAGCAGCCACCAAGTGACATACAATGGGTGTTGGATTGGGAGACTGTGCACAAAGCATGATGGTGACCCGCCCCTTAATGGCAAGTAAACAGCTGAGAAAGGAGTACATTCTCAACCAAGGGTGGGAAGTGCACACTCCGGGGAGGGGGTCCTAGAGAATTTGGAAACACCCACAAAATGCTGAGTTAATGGGTATGCAGAAAAATCTTTTTAGTCCCATTTTTACCATGAAAATGGTGTAAGATTTACTCCTGTGAATGGTGGGAGTGAATAATATTCCTGGGATGAAAAGGAGCTGAAAAACCCCAGGCAGCAGGGGCATTTATAAGAAAAAGTGCTAGTGAACATGTGTAGAGATTTCCCCCTGTGCATATATGTACCCTACTTACAATCATGGCTCAGAAATGCCTCCACAATGTTGGAACTCAGAGAAAACCCTGAAACCAGGCACACCTTTGGAAGACTTTGTGAATTCTACGCATTCACAAATTCGTAAAAGGCCAGTATATATATATATATATATATATATATATATATATATATTTTTTTTTTTTTTTTTTTTTAATGGACCCACATCTGTCAATAGGTAAGAAACATATATTTACATAATTTCCGCATACAATCCCGCCCATAACCATTCCCACATTCTTCAAGGAAATGTCCATGACAGTGAGATCATGGGTCGAAACAGGCTGAATACAGCCCAGTTCTTAACTTGTAAAAGACTGAGTGCAGGGGCCCAATGTTTGCTCAGAAATCCGCGACTGGCGCTATAGAATGTGGTGCGCCAAATACCAAGGCTGGTAGTTTTACATCCATGCCTCCTTAATCCACCACCCGACACTCCCTGCCGCTTTATCTCACTATTGTAGGTTCTTTTTCATCACTGCTTTCTCCTTTTACGCAGTTTTTCCGAATTTCTCCTCCTCCTTCTTTCCCCCTTGCATGTTTTTTCCTTTCTTTCTCTGGGTCAAAGTTAGATGAGGAAAAATAAGTGCTGGTCCCCAAAAATGAGTGCAGGTGGGCCTAGAGTTGCCCCCTTTCAAAGAGTAAAATACCGGTCATGTGTTGTTTTAAGAGTCTGCAAAGCCCCAGATATTATACTAAAGCAGACTTTAAGAAAATCGTTATGTATTCATTTGTGGCATGCATTTTCTGCTTTTGTTTACTTTAATTACTAGGCATCTTTAACGCAGATCTAGAACACGTTTAAAGGCGCTTTCTATTTATATGTGCGATTTAAAGTATGTGCAGATGAGAGAGGGCTAAAAACACCGACTTTGTATATTTTTGTACCGGCTGGGACAGTGAAATACCGGTGATGACGGTAGAAAACCGGCCATGACGAGTCAACCCTAGGTGGGCCTCACCAATCACCGGTTCAAATTAAGCACTGCTCCAGCCGGGTTTTAAGGTTAACCACTGATTATCAATCTATTCAGATGAATTATATGTAAATGCTTGTGGATATCCTGTAAATAGTATACTTACCCCGCCTTCCTGGACCCACCTTGAGCACATGTTTTAAACCGACCCGGCGTTTCTTTTTCCACGGTAACGTTTGCGCAAAAAGCGCCCGCGGAGCACATAGCCAAACACATTGTGAAAAATACCCGTTGAATTCAAAGGAAAGGAGAACGGAATAACGACAGAAAATAAAGGGTAGCGTTTGTTCCCCGGCATGTGGCACGGAAACCCCGGCAACAAATTCCCACGTCAAACAGCACGTGACCCACGTCGGACACCGTCGGCGTCTCGAGAAGGGCGTCGGCTCCAGGACAATGGGTGTCAAGAACAAAGGGCTGTTATCGGCGCGCGCCGAGCTTCCGGGATCTACAGGCAGCGACTCCCCCTGCTGGCCAGCACTTCACCCTCACCCATCGCACGTTAGGCTGCAGTTCAGGCAGACATATCTGCTTCGGCCCTGGTCTCCCAACAAACAAGCACTGACAAAGACAATTGTTGCTTTTTTTAGATCTGACCTTAGCCAAGACCTTTTGATTTGACTGAAATTGCATATATAACATACTTACTGGGGTTCCAGTCAGCCCTCTCCTTCCATGGGGTTGCTTTGTGCCTTTCATATTTTCTTGTGCCCACAGTCGTGTTTGTCCATTGTTGTGGATGAAGACCCCTGACATCTCTTTGATTGCTTGGAATTACAACTGGAATCCTGACTGTGGTGCAGCTTTCTAAGCATACTTCTGGGAACATTGGTTAATTTTAGAAAGCTGGAAATGGAAACCCAAGTGAAGACAGAGATCACTTTCTTTGCGGATAAGGTCAATTGAAGCAATAACATTGCATACCACTGTATTAAAACAAAGGGCTGCAAATGCTAATCTTTGTTTTTTTTAAATGTTCATATTTTCTGGTTTAAAAATATGCAAGACAGATACAGCGGCGAGTGACCGGAACAGGAATAAACAACATGATGGGTAGACTGAGAATACAGTGCTGAGAATGGGGTGTTAGTTACAGTGGCGTAGCAAGGTCAGGTGGTAACCGGTGTGGAAAATTTCATGTCACCCCCAGCTTGACAACATGGCAAAAATATGTTTAAAACATATTTTTGCCGTTTTGTCACCCCCCTCAGTAATGACACTCGTCACCCCGGCTTGACAAAATGGCAAAAATATGTGTTTAAAACATATATTTTTGCCATTCCCCCCCCCCCCCCCCCTCAGCGATGACACCCGGGGAGGCCCACACCCACCGCACCCCCTTCCTACGCCACTGGTTGGTTAGAGGTGGGGTAATTTCTTTACAATATTTTAGCCTTTAAAATTCAGAAAGTCACTACAGTCAACACTGTCATTTTTGGACTAGGTTTTAAAAATACATTAACAGAAACATAAAATTGACTAATGTTGCAGAGCAAGGCCCAGTACTGAGTGCTTAATGTGTGCCTGTAGTTGCAAGCAAGTAGTATCCATAGGTACTCATTTTTACAGTTCAGCTCAGATCAGTATAACATAAAAGTCAAACCGACATTCTGCAGCTGCTGTTCAAAGGCATATCAACTTGCCAAGCCAGATAGACCATAGAACAGCAAATATGTTAAACTCATTTGAAGAACACTAATTAGGCATACTCAGTTCCATAGAATACAAATCAGTATTTATTTCCTAACAATGTCCAGCACATTTTTCACTAAATCATATTCCTTCTTCAGGGCCACACATTCAATGCTTACTCAAATATCCTTAGTCTGTTTCATTATAGTAAAAACAAGCAATGGCAAAGCCAATAGGTCTAGCAATGGCTGCTAACTTTTTGGCTTTGTCAATGGTTCGTTTATATTATCATGGTTTTTCTAAAACTTTATTGTTGAGAGAGCTTTCCAATACAAAAAAGTGCCTAAAAGGAAGAATCGGTTTTGGTATCAAAAAACGCTAATTTCAGTAGTAGTTCCTAACAATGAAGGGAACTATTTTGCAGATGTGCTCCTTGTGAAAGAACAAAATGCCATTGCTCAAAATTAAATTAGCCACTGACTGAAGTGGATGACTCACTGGTTCATGGTAAGTAAGTAAGTAAGTACATGGTGTGCTGTAATGGGAGAAAGAAATATGTGAATAACAGATTACTGGTTGAAAAGTGCTGACTGAACCTGTATATATTGTATACATATGTATATATGTATGTAACATATATATATTTATATTTTTTATCCAACAAACACCGAAGCTTCTCAAGATGCACTCGACAGTGCGTCTGCCATTCGGCATCATGGTTCAGCCCGCCCCAGCCATCTAAGTTCGTTGTACTGCCTGACGCGTCTCTGTGGCCAATGTACCGCTTCATCAGAGGCATTTCTTCTGTACATATTGGAGCGCTCTTTATACTGCATACTGATTGGTTGAAAAACCCCTCATGGTCTCAACTACGTATTTGATTACTTCATACAGCATGCAACTTAGCCACAGAGAAAGCTCTAATTAAAAATAAGATGCATTTTTATATTTCTTGTTCTTTTGTGAGATATGGTATATGGTCAAAATATCGAGTCCAAAATATCGAGTAACACAAATATCGAGTCCAACATATAGAATGGACAAAATATCGAATGGACAGAATATAGACATCAAAAATATCGTTTTTAAGGTAAGTAATGTAATATCGATTTAAAAAATATAGAAAGTCAAAATATCAAAGTACATAATATAGGTTATTAAAAATATCGAATTTTTAATAATATCGAATTTTTTAAAGTGTTTTGTATGTTAGTATATGTGTGAAAAGTGTATATTTTTTTGAATTTATTTTAAGTAATTTATTTTATGTTATTTAATTTTTGAGTAATTTAATTCTGTAGCGGGTTGTGGGTTTATAGGGGAATAGGATGGGAAGTAATTTAATTATAATTAATTAAATATGTTAATTAATTTATTGGTATTTTTTTAATAAATTGTTAATTCATTTTTAATTGCTAATGAATTATTTATTAATTGATAATTCATTTTTATGAATTGATAATTATGTGAATAATATTAATTTATTTTCTGTAGCAGGTTGTGGGTTTATAGGGGAATGGGGTGGGAAGTAATTTAACTATAATTAAATATGGAAATTTATTTATTGGTATTTTGAATAAATTGTTAATTCATTTTTAATTGGTAATTAATTAATTCTTAATTGATAAACAAATTATTAATTGATTAATTGATAATTATGTGAATAATATTAATTTATTTTCTGTAGCAGGTTGTGGGTTTATAGGGGAATGGGGTGGGAAGTAATTTTATTATAATTAATTAAATATGTTAATTTATTTATTGGTATTTATTTTGAATACATTGTTAATTAATTTTTAATTGGTAATTAATTAATTCTTAATTGGTAATTAATTCTTATTAATTGATAATTATGTGAATTATATTAAAACATTTTCAATAGAGTGGGAATAGTAACATTTACCCCTATGCTATCCAACGCTTTCCCTGCTGTTGCACTCTCTGGAGTGGGAATAGTAATTTTTACCCCTACGCTATCCAACGCTTTCCCTACTGTTGCACTCTCTGGAGTGGGAATAGTAATTTTTACCCCTACGCTATCCAACGCCTTCCCTACTGTTGCACTCTCTGGAGTGGGAATAGTAATTTTTACCCCTACGCTATCCAACGCTTTCCCTACTGTTGCACTCACTGGAGTGGGAATAATAATTTTTACCCCTGCACTTTCCAACGCTTTCCCTACTGTTGCACTCTCTGGAGTGGGAATAGAAATTTTTAACCCTACGCTATCCAACGCTTTCCCTACTGTTGCACTCTCATGGAGTGGGAATAGTAATTTTTACCCCTACGCTATCCAACGCTTTCTCTACTGTTGCACTCTCTGGAGTGGGAATAGTAATTTTTACCCCTACGCTATCCAACGCTTTCCTTACTGTTGCACTCTCTGGAGTGGGAATAGTAATTTTTACCCCTACGCTATCCAACGCCTTCCCTACTGTTGCACTCTCTGGAGTGGGAATAGTAATTTTTACCCCTACGCTATCCAACGCTTTCCCTACTGTTGCACTCACTGGAGTGGGAATAATAATTTTTACCCCTGCACTTTCCAACGCTTTCCCTACTGTTGCACTCTCTGGAGTGGGAATAGAAATTTTTAACCCTACGCTATCCAACGCTTTCCCTACTGTTGCACTCTCATGGAGTGGGAATAGTAATTTTTACCCCTACGCTATCCAACGCTTTCTCTACTGTTGCACTCTCTGGAGTGGGAATAGTAATTTTTACCCCTACGCTAACCAACGCTTTCCCTACTGTTGCACTCTCCGGAGTGGGAATAGTAATTTTTACCCCTACGCTATCCAACGCTTTCCCTATTGTTGCACTCTTTGGAGTGGGAATAGTAATTTTTACCCCTACGCTATCCAACGCTTTCCCTACTGTTGCACTTCCAGGAGTGGGAATAGTAATTTCTATACTTCCGCTATCCTACAGTAATAATATTGTGTATTTTTTATTAATATTATGTTATATATATATATATATATATATATATATATATATATATGTTTTAACATATTTGATTGTATGTTTTTTTAATAAGTTAAATTAATTATTTAATAATTTTAAGGTAATTTAAGTATTTTTAAGTATATTTTAGCTTTTTATTTTAAATTTTTTTTATTTTACATTATTTTTAAGAAATTCGATATTTTTACAAAGTATATATTTTTAAATGATATTTTGGATTCGATATTTTGGTACTTACCTGTTTGTAGATAGGAATTCGATATTTTGTCTGTCGATATTTTGGCATCGATATTTTGGGTAGTCTATATTTTGTCCCTCTATTAGTCAGTGATCCTCGAGATATATAGCCTTTAGGTCACCTCTTTGCAGATGAAAGAAGTTATATATGAATGTATCATTTTAAATCTTGTGACTATATTGAGTACTAACCCCAATGGCCACCTAGCCAGACTTAGCAAACTTCCCGCATTCCCATGTGAAGGGGAGTACTCATTCTTCGCCACTGTGGACGAGACCTAACCACTTGCCCTCCCTGCGGGTATTTATCTGTCACAAAAATAATTAGAAAAAATGTATGATAAAAAAGGAAACTTTCCCGCTTTGAAGTCACGCATTTTTAATCTAGTCACACAATTATAAACTCAAAGACAATGGTCAGGATTTCAGAGTTCAGAGCAATTAAGGGTGTGGACTTATTGGTTGGTTTCAAGTGCAAAGCAACTATCATTATAATAATTTAGTTTCATTCATACCTGAAATTATGTTTTTGGTACAGCTAAAATTAAGTCGCATTAAAATGGGATTGATTCTCTTTAATTGCGTTCAACAATCCATAGTGGAGCTTGGCAACTGAAACCATCCATTATGATATGTGTAACTACTGCATCGTGCATCCCATTGAGCCCTGAAAAATATCATGTGGCCGATTCACAACCGTATTTATGAAAACAGGGGGTAGAACTATGGAAGTACTCTTTTACATACTTTTACATGCCTTTGCGAATCAGTCCTAAATGTTAAACTCCTTATTAGTGAAAGGAGCACACTCCTTTTTACTTGTACTAATTAAATTGGAATATTCCTGAATATTCCCATTTTATTCTCATTTTACAAATACGTAAAAGAATACTTTATGCTCTCCAAAATGCCTTTGTGAATAGGGCCCCACGAATCAACCGGCAGCTAATACCGAACAGTATTGAACTTTGATTGGTTGCCAGAAAAGTTATATGTTTTCATAGTACAATAGGGTCAACGTTTCATTCATCTAAAGTACTGGGACAGCAGTTTTACTCAGAACATAGACAATTTCATAAATCTAGAAAACATATTATTATATATTTAGCTACTGTTATTGTAAAAAAAAACAGTGGTTCAAAAGCCATATATTACAGCAATGATTTTCTATCCATCATAGTTTTCAATTATTTGCTGAAATGGCATAGTTTTCATTACTTAAAGATATCAACAAATGGGAAGCTCAAGAATTAACAAAGGTCGAAATGCTTCGACTATATATACCCGAAGAAGCCCGCTACAAAGGCTCTACAAACTATTTCATTGTGGACTATTGGTGTCTAACTCTTTCAGAGGATGGACACATACGTTTTTCTGATAGTCTCTACCTTGAGCAGACTATCTTTAGATGGATCATAATTGAAATTTGTTAATGACCGTCTCTCGATGGAATTATGTTTATGCAAGGATTGTGTATAAGTAATTGCATATGATTTTGAAACCTAGTAAATACTTTTTTGGCATATCTGTGCTACTAGCTATTGTATTTTGTGAGAGAAGTACAACAAGAGATATCCATTTTCAAACTTCAAAATATCATTTGTTAAAATGTAATAATATAGCCAATAACAAGTAGAGTGTTATTGTCAATGAGAAAAAACTTACATTGGTCCGATGTAGCACGAGACACTGCATTTGCAGAGTCCACTCGGCTGTGGCTCACCGACATCTCCTTACAGGTCCCTGTGCCTTTCTCTTCATTGATTTTGAGAAGGTTTTCGATGCCCTTAACTAGGACTTTCTTTGCGATGTGCCTCAGTCAATTGGGTTCGAACCATGATTCATCAGCTACATCAGGGTGCTGTACGCCGCTTCTGGGGCGCAGGTTCAGGTTAACAGGATCCTGTTCTACTCGTTTACCATACAAAGAGGCACTCAGCAGGGCTGCCCGCTTCCCCCCTTCTCTTTGCCTTCCTTAGCAATGGAGCCTGTGGCAGCCTGGGTCAGATAAAATTCACAGGTATGGTGATTCCGATGTAGGGCAGAGAGAGAAGACCACGCAGCGCTATATGCAGATGATGTTATGTTATTCGTCTGTCACCCAGAAACTTTGGGACTGTGGTTGTAGCAGATTCTGGACATACATGGAAAGGCCGCAGACCTACAGGTCAGCTGGACCAAATCACTGCTGGTTCCTCTGTCCAGTGATGTGGGTGAGCAAAGCTGGAGCATTCACAGACCAACCCGCTGGTTAAATTTTCAATACCTGAGAATTTATGGAACTCTCCTGGTCCCTCAACCTCACCCCTCTGGTTGTCAGGATGCAGAAAGACTTCTCTGTCCTTAAAAGGATAGCACTCTTCAAAATGATGATTTTACTGCTTTTCTTGTACGTGTTCCAAAACTTTCCATACATGATTCCCAGCAAATGGTTTAAGACCATACAATCCCAGATACGTGCTTTTCTCTGGGCCCACAGGACCCCCGTGTCACCTTTGGGAAATGTGTCAATTCAGGTTTAATGTAGGTTTGGCTGCCGCGGACCTACTTCTTTATTATTGGACATCACAACTTCTGGACTTAAATGACTGACTCCAGGGTGACTGGTCGGACCCCACCTTTCACTTCAAAATGTCCCTTGTGGATTGTCGGTCCATAATCAGCATTTTGTACAGTGCCTCGATACCAAGGTTCCTGTTGGATCTTTCCAGAGCGGTATTGTTGACATGGAAGTCAGCCTAGTGTTGGATGGATGGGACAGGAAGTTCAACTTGCAGACCCCTCTCTGGAGGGGAAAATGGCTGGGGCAGATGCCCGCCCTAGAATGGTTTGGCCCGCTGGCACCTCATTGGGATTTCCACACTGGGAGATGGTTAGCAGGGCTCTCACATTCGCTCCTTTTAAGCCCTAAAGACAGATTTTCACCTCCACCAAACACAATCCTACAAATTATTACAGCTCTGTCATAGCCTCTCATGTTATGCAGACTCCCTTGAGGGTGTACCGGAGTCTAGTCCCCTGGAAGCCAAGCTCCTCGTGGGACTCTTGGGACAAGGGGACATTTCCCTTATCTATAAATCACTAGTTATTAATTCCCCCATCTTGCTTTCCCCTAGGAGGGTCAGATGGGAGTCATGGGTGAACCCACTGTAGCACTAACCCTCAGAGAACTAGCCATTTCCCCTAGGCTTCACCTGATTCATACAATGGCTGTGGAATGCCGGTCAGTGACCTACTCCTGCTAGCACATGGTGAGATGACGAACCTGTTCTCCTGGCCACCCTACCCCCCTCCTATGTGGCCCTGCGGGCCGACCGGCCGACAGGTAAGGCTGGTGGTGGGGTCGCCCTAATCGCTCGGTCGGAGTTGAACTTTCAACCACTCCCTTTTTCCCCTATTCCCCCTGCTGACTTCCTGGTAGTCCGTTCTCTTTCATTCTCCCCCCCCATCACTTGCCTCCTTATGTACCGCCCTCCTCAGCCCTCGCCCTTATTCTTGCCGGCATTTCAAGACCTGTTGGCTAACCTGGTGGTCAACTACGCCTCGGTCTTGGTGCTAGGAGACTTCAATTACTGGCCCTCAGACCCACATGAGTGCTTAGCCTCTAAAGAATTTACAGATTACCTTTCATCCCTCAACTTCGTGTCACACATATCCGTCCCCACTCATTCCCATGGGCACATACTGGACCAGGTTTGGTCCCTTAACCTCCCTGTGGCTTCAGCTGCAGTCTCGCCGTGCCCATGGTCCGACCACACCCTTATTTCCTTTTCCATTCCCCGCAACCTGACGTCCAAAACTCCGCACACCAAAAACACCTGGGCGCGGAATTGGAATAAACTGGATTATCCCTCCTTGACCTCCTCACTCCGCAACTCCACTCCCATTCTCGCTGGCTTATCATCTGCCTCTCAAGCCAATGCCATTAACTCCTGGCTGGCTGGAGGCTGCGACTCAGTAGCGCCCTTACGCCGCATTTCCATCCGCCGACCTAAGGACTCCAATAGATGGTTCAATGACCACCTAAAAGTTCTCAAACTGAGCGCCCGACGGGCGGAGAGGCAATGGAGGAAAAATTACAGTCCCTTATCAAAAACCCACTTCTTATCAGCACTGGCCAAATACAAAACAGCAATCCTGGCTGCAAAAACCTCCTACTTTTCTTCAAAAATAACTTCTGCAGAAAACAAACCCAGGGAAATCTTCGGCATAGTGAATGACCTGGCATTCTCGGACCGAACCTTGCCCCAAATTCCTCCTTCCCAGCCTCTCTGCGACCAACTTAATACCTACTTCTTAGAGAAAATTGTAACTATCAAGACCAACATCCCACCACCCTCGTCTGCCTTCGTCGATCCCTCCCCCCCTTCCGTTCGATGCCCTTTTACCTCCATTCCCCCCCTCACTCAGGACTCTTTTCTGGAGATACTTCCCAAAGTGAAGTCGGGGTCTCCTGCGGACGTCTGCCCGGCACGAGTCCTGCAGCAAATTTACTCCGGCTGCCCTGACCCCCCCCATCGCCTTCCTCAACAGCTCTCTGGCACAGGGCGTAGTGCCCTCTGTGCTAAAGGCAGCTACAATAGTGCCCATCCTGAAAAAACTTGGTGCGGACCCTTCCATCCCGGCCAATTATCGCCCCATCTCCCTGTTACCCTTTCTGGGCAAAGTGATGGAACGCCACGTCACTGCGGCACTCAGCGCCCATGTTGAGGCAAATGGAGGACTGGCATCCCGCCAAGCCGGGTTCCGTCCCAGGCATTCGACCGAATCAGTCGTGGTCGCAGTCTTAGACAAACTCAGAAGGGGCATGGATGAGAACAAACACCAGGCACTGGTCCTCCTTAATCTTTCCGCCGCCTTTGACACGGTGGACCACACCATCTTACTTACCCGTGTCAAGGCGGCCGGTATCGGGGGATCAGCTCTGGTCTGGCTCTCCTCCTTTCTGAGGGAACGCACTCAGGCGGTTCGGCTAGGCAACTTCACGGCCACTCCTCTCCCTGTCACTTGCGGTGTCCCCCAGGGTTCCTCTCTCTCCCCTTTGCTTTTCAATCTCTATATCTTTCCTCTCATTTTCGCACTCCAGCAGCTGGAGGTCACCGTCTATAATTACGCGGACGACCTCCAGCTCATCTTTGATCTGTCCCCTTCTCCTCTCTCTGTCTCTAACTTCCAGTCAACTATGACATTCATCAGGGACTGGATGAACCACAACCACCTTAAGTTGAACCCGGATAAAACCGAGCTGGTTCTCACTGGTGGTTCATCCAGCCCCTGGAACTCTCTCTTTTGGCCCCCCTCTCTCGGCCCCGTACCTACCCCTTCCACCTCGGTCAAAACACTCGGTGTCAAAATAAACAACCAGCTCACTCTCCATTCACAAATCAGTTCCGTGGTATCCTCTTGTTTCCTCACTCTCCGCACTATCCGCACTGTTTCCCGTTTCTTTTCCCCCCAGGCACTTAAGATCATCATGGCCGCACTAGTGATATCGCGACTGGACTACGCAAACGCTCTTTATCATGGTATCCCCGCGTACAGTTTGCATAGACTCCAGATTATCCAGAACCAGGCAGCCCGGCTGGTGTATGGCCTTCCTCGTTATCACCATTCCACCCCCCTTCTCAGGGAGCTTCACTGGCTCCCTGTAAAAGAACGCTCTCTTTTTAAGATCGGATGCATGGCCTTCCAGGCCCGCCAGGGCACTGCCCCCGCTTTTATCTCTTCATTAATCAATCCGTATGTACCTGCAAGAGAACTTCGGTCCTCCTCCAAGTCCCTTCTTCAGACCCCTCGCTTCACACGCAAAAAGTGGGGCGGGGCCAGCTTCTCCACCCTGGCTCCAACTTTCTGGAACTCACTCCCTGACCATCTCCGCTCTGCCACTCAGTACCTCCCCTTTCGTAGAGATCTGAAAACGTTCCTCTTCAGTCATGCCTTCCCCTCTTAAACTCTCTTAATATCTCCTCTTATCCTTTCTCCTGGTCTCTCTCCCTCAGTTGCCAATCCCCCTAGCGCCAAGAAACCGCAAGGTGTACGCCGCGCTCTAGAAATATTTTAAATTAGAATTAGAATTAGAAGCAGAGGTTTTCCATATGACCAGTTCTTGTCCAATGAACATTGTTAGACCTGTCAGCCCTTTGGGTGGTCCCTCCTAATTATTTATTTATTTTGATTCCCTTTTTGCCTAGTAAATCCTTTTTTTTTTGTCCACTATATTTTTGGTGTTGCTCTTAGGTCTCTGGGCGCCTCAGTATTACTTATGACTAATACAGCGCAGGTGCTCTCGTATAATGGAGGGAGAATAAGGAGACACAAAATGGAGGCCTGTTAACTGTCATAATTTTACCTCAGAACCCTTTGCCATAGGAATACAAAGGGAAAGCTCTAGGACCTTCCAGCTAGTTCTAGCGACCAGAGCCCAGACTATAAAAGGACAGAACCAGGGCGGCCATTTTAAGTGACTAGAGAGCTTGAGTTGAACCTGGTGAGGAGTGAGGCGATATCGTGGGGAGGAAGGCGCACTGAGTGGGGTTAGATCGTCCCATGGGCTGGCTGCTCTTCTTTATTGACGTGACCCCCTACCTGTTGACTAAACCCTGCCATCGTTATATTACCACTAGCTCCTTAAACCCTTTTAGTGCTCCTGGTAAAACGTCCCTGAGCTACTTCTGGAGAGCGGTAGGTAGCTGGACTGGGAACCCAGAGGCGGGAGCGTCTGATTCTAAAGAGACACCAAGAACGGCAGTATTATCAGCCTTTTTCCTAACACCGCCTGTAGCGTTCTATCCAGCAGTGCTGTGAGCCCCTACTTCACCAGCCCGGGGCCCAGACTGTTGCGGGAACGCTGAGGGAGGAAAGCGGAGATTTGGCCCTTCAAGCGGGAAGCGGAGCTCTCCGTGGGGGGCCCTGGTGCGCCGTGCAGAAGGCCCTCTGTTGCCAGCCGTCAACCCCTCCTTCGCGGGAGTGTCCCTGTCCCGGATTCCTCCCGCTGTGGTAGGAAAGCAGAAGCCGGCAGGCGCAGTTGAGGGACGGAGGAAGCTGATCGAACTCCTCCGGCAAGATCGCGGCGACGTCGGAGGAGGAGGGGAGAAGCTGGAGGAGGCCGGGCGTGGGCGGAGTCTTTCACGTGTGGAGCCTTCCCCTGTCAGAGGAATGCGGAAGCGCTGACAAACGCCCACAAAGGCCGACAGAGTGAAGAGCGTCTGGATTCAGCCTCGATCAGGAAGGCAAGCCGAGCCAGCCGGGAGCGGAGCCTTCCCCTGTCAGAGGGAACAGATCGGGCACTGACTGAGAACTGAATGACAGAACTGCATAAATAAAGTAAGCTGGGAATCTAGTCTGGCGGGTGGAGAAGATCGTGTTTAGGCCTTAATCGGTGGCAGTGATAATGGCCTAGGAAGTGACACACAGGCTTTGGATACCTCAAACCTGACAAACTGCGCCACAGACAGTGAACCCTAATTACTTGACTTGCCTATTCCAGTAACTTCCTTGCCTGAGTAGAATCGCCCTGTGAGGGAGAGATGTCTGAATATAGGTTATAGTTACCAGTTACTGGAAGTCAGGGTAACTGGGCTGACTCTGGGTTAAGAAAGGACTGTTTGAGGGTAATATTTTTATGCAGATCGTTCAGGGCTTAGAAGTGTTACTGTGATATCCTGTCAATCCAATGTGGTCATAGAGAGAACTAAATGGCTACATGAAATGATTAAATAACCTGCCGGTTTCCATTTAGATATCCAGCTGCTTGAACCAATTTACAAGTGTAACATTAGTGGAACTGTTTGCTGAACACCTGTAACTTCCTGCTTGTAATGACATTGAGTCCTCAAGGGTAATATACGGTCTTGCTTCATCATAAGGAAGCATTATTCTTGCTGTTCACCTTATTTAAACTGTGAAATAATCGCTGAAAGGTTAAGGTGCAAAGGTTATTGCTGAGCTCCTTTCATCTTGGGGAAAAAGGTATTATTTAATGCAATGTGAAGCTCTATGGATGCCAATAATAAGATGTGGAGATACTTACTGTGTTAAAGTTATACACTGCTAAAGGACAAAGACAATCTAAAGATTTTTATAAAGCAATCCATATTTTTCTAACCTGGTGTGGTGTCGTTTTTGAGTGGAAGTACGCTGGGCTACTGTATTGGGTGTGACGCAAGTGCAACATATCGTCTTAGAGTTAGGCCTTACCACTTGAGCCAAGCTACCCTAGGTGGACTGGTAACCCCTGGTCCAACAAACATCCTCTACTGGGGAGCCTTCTTTCAGTCCCTATCATTGGTGTTGACTCGTTCTGCTCAGCCTGCTGGAGCATCCAGGGGATAGGGGTGGATAGAGCCTTGGTGGGAGTGGGCACTTTGATACCTAAACAGGAAATTGCTCACATTTGCATCTCTGTGACTTCACCCTGGACTGCAGTGTGGTGCAGGCCAATGGACTTGTATGCGGAGATGGAAGAGCCGATATACAGAGCTCGTGGCTGCTGCCCACACAAACAAGAGATAATGTGGAAAGTGGTGGAATAACAGTGGACTGGACTGAAAGACACCGTGTCAATGTTAACAGTCTTTGTCTTGCAATAATGTGTGTCTTACATCGCTGTCATGTTTAAATTGCATATTATAAAAATCAATAAAATGTGGTTTATAAAAAAGGTCTGCAACCTGATCATACACTACACATTCTTTAAAAGGTCCAGATTCCACCTACTCCTGTGAGGCCAAAGGAAGCCAACATTTGGAGCAGGAGTTCACACCTCAAGCTCCTCTCAAGTTTTTAAAGGGTGACTAGAGGAAGCTCTAGTGAGGACGTAGCTCAGACTCTAGCTAGTCTTGCACCCTGTGCAAGCAAGGGTGAGAGACAAAGCACTTGGTAGGTTGCTGCCCTAACAGAGCAGGAGCAAGTTTCCTTCAATCTCCTCTGTTTGGTCTATTTTTGCTCTACCGCTTCCCTCCCCATTAACTGTGCTCACACCTCTTTCCAGAGGCCTTTGATCTAAAACAATATAAGCCAATAGGTGTAATTCCCTTCCCTTGACAGCTCCTCTCTGAGGGGCAGCGCAAGCCACCAGAGTGTGTTGATTGAGTCAACTAGGTACTGCAGCTCAAGTGTGCTTCGGGTGAGCAGAAACTTGGCCTGCTTTGTTCATCCAAGAATTCTGGCCTTGGGGCCTGTAGGCTAGTCGCAATGTCTCAGGCTTGTCTTCTGAATATAGGGCATTTAGTCCGTTCCTGCGGACCCTTCCTATTGAGAAGATATGAGCCCCAATCTGCCTTCATTGCCATTAGAAGATTAAAGGATGCTGATTCCTCTCATCCAGCAAAAATCAAACTACCCCAACCACTTTTAGGCTGGTCGCTATATCTTGAGCTATTTCGGGTCTGGATTTGATGTTGGGGACAATACTAGCTAAGATGCAGACACACTCCTAATCTATAACCCCAGTAAAGTCACCTGCAACCAATGAAACACCAGGGATTTTCTAACAGTAAAGTGCCCAGGGAAGAGAGGAAGGTGGCTGACACTGGTGGTAGGGCTTATAATGTTATGCAAGTGAAAGTGCACCTCTCAATGTTCTTACAGATGGCTTTCGGTCCGCAAAGGAGATTTAGCTGATGAAGCGTCAGGGCTCAGGGTGGTGTCTATGAGAATAGGTGATAAAGATTCCTGATGTTGGGCATCCAACCCATACAACCATCCAACCCGTAGGAACTAGTTTTAAGGGGCTCCTCTAAGGTGGGTAAGATGGTCCGTGTAGGGTGAAAAGGAGGACCATGTTATGTTAATGTTAGAGGTAAGGCTCTTAGTTTTAGGTCTGATGAGCAAATGAAATCTAATAGGCCCAGAGTAGTGGTTTACCTGGGGTTTTTCCTGGTAGATGGCAGGGGGGGACGTGCCGTCATTGCAGAAGAATTTCGACTTTAGGTAAGGACTCTAGTTAAAAAGGGGTTGGACCCAAGTTTTAGTTGCGGGAGGAGTCAGGAAATTGGTGGCTGCAATAGGGAAAATGGTTTTGATATATTGAGGTTAAAGCCAAAATGCTAACCAAGAGAGCTTCATGGAATAGAGAGCTGGGAGGAGGGAGAGACTTTGATAGATCCTTTCTAGTAGAGCTCCCTTTGAGGAAAACTGGCTAACCACACCTTTCCCTGACCATCCACCATTCGTCCCTTAGAGGGCTCAAGGGACTCCTCAGTAAGAGAGTAAGTCCCTAATTACTATGTCGGGTGGACCTGAGTCCTCCCAACACCATTTCAGTGTGGGAACTGATTGACCCTAGGTCAGAGATACCGAACACCGTATTATAATGCAACCGAAACTCCTATTACTCTATGGGGGCTTGTGCTGCGGGCGGTTTCCGCCCACAGTCCAAGCTCCTATAGAGGAATGGGAGTTTGTGTAAATCACTGCACCGTGTGGCAGGCACCTCAGTGCAGGGCCAAATGGAGGCCGTATGAAGAAGGTGGGCCTCCCTAGGGGCACACAAAGTCGCTTTCCGACAGGCTTTCCATACCAGAAAGCCCAACATGGAAAGCCTGTCGGAAACCGACATCATAATCCCGATGGCAGAAACACCGTCTGCACCGGATATGGTGGGTTTCTGTGAAGCCAGCCGGAAAGACCGGCCGGCTTGAATTCCAACTGCCGTAATCCTAATGCGCTGGTCGGAATTCAAGCCTAGGATGTCGGTCAGAAACCCTCCGACCATCATCTTAATAAGGCCCTATGTGGGATCAAGGACTAGCGCAAAGTAACTTCCACTAACCTGAGACTTTAGGAGGGGAGCAAACCACACAGCTTGAACAGGACACTTTCTTTATGAAGCAATAAGGAAAAAAATAGAGACTTTGGGAAAACAAATGTAACCTACCACTATGATATAACAAAGGGGGACTGGAAGTTCAAGATCGGAGGCTATAAAAATCTGACATTATATGGGGCTTGTACAAATGCTTAAACCCTTTGTCTCTCTAATCTCCACTGTGGACTTGGAATAATTGGCGCACAATTGGATCATAGGTCCGCCATCTTCCGCCATTGGCCGTCTTGTCATGCCCTTTCCAACTATATCTACCAGTTAGAGAGCGCATCATCTGTCTTTTCAATTTATATGCAATGGTTGCCTTTTTTACATGTAACATTTTCATTTCATGCATATGACCACTATGTTTAGGCAAGAGCCTGTTTAATTTTTCCTTCTATTTATTTTTGGGGCATATGTTTGCAATAAAAAATAATAATAAAAAAAATCCATTGAGTCCGCTTGCTAAGACTAGACCTATTGGTTTTGCCAATGCTTGTAAGACTTTATTATCAATGTGTAGAGATTCAGAAAGCAAGGAAACATGAAGGGGAAGGGTGGTCTTTTACTCGGGAAGATGAGCCATGGATTTGGGCCCCTGTACCATTGAGCCAGTAGTATTTGTCCAGTAAGTAAAGGATAAAGATAGAGAGCAGGTAGTCATGGTATTGTGGAGGACGATGGGCCATCATGAATAGCAGGTAGATCAGAAGGGGGGCTTGAAATAAAGGTGGTGGAGCTGAGGTTGTGAAGAATAGTCAGGAGGTAAAATAGGGAAGAGGAGGCCCACTTGGGATGGATCTTTAGCGTGGATTAAGTTTGCTAAAGTTGTTTCAAATATTCATTTACCTTACATAGGACATGAGCCAGGTAGCAGCAATGTCTGTATGGTCAGAAAAAACGTATTGATGTGACCTTCCATACACTGAAGGTGTGTCTTATCTCAAGGTTTCACCCCTCTGCATGTCTGATCTCAAGGCGTCCTCCATTTGCATATCTGATCTCAAAGTTTCGCTCATTTCCTTTTGCTAAATGGCCGCAGACTAGACTAAAATGGGTCTGTGGGCATGGGGAAACCCTTATAATTTTACACCCCAAAATATTACCTCAACAGCGCACCCATGAGTGGATTTATCTGAGACAGTGTTACACCTGAAATTCATGAGGCAATGTGTCCTTGAGCTAAAGCACCTTACAGCATATCAAAATAAGTCTAGAAGGCTTCACTTTGTTGCTTACTGATTTTTTTTTATACCTTATTGAAAGTTCAAGTAGATTAACACCATGAGGGAATAAACCATCATCAGTAATGTAAATGAAGATTTGCAAGGAAGTAAAATTAAGAAAATGTGTCCCAAGTAGCGAGCATCAATCCAACCCTGCTTTCCCCAGTGGAGTAGATGGTTCTCACAGAGAAAAGAAGAGTAGATAACAGATCCCGGGAAAAAGGTATACTTGAATGCAAAAACTAACAATAAGGGAAAGAAAACAAAACTCTTATCCATTGACCACTGGTTCATTCTTTTCAGCAGTGTGGAAGCACTGCATCTCTTAGTGACTTTTGTGATTTCTTTAGGATGGGCACTCCTGTCTTCCCCATGTGACAAGAACCCTGAAAAATACACATTACTATATCCATGTTAGAATGTTTTCTTCGAGAATATTGAGAACAACGTCAATGGCAATAAACAAACATGACTCTGCTTGACTGTGTGCTGTAGAAATAATGAACAGTGAATATGCAGGGGAAGACATCCATTTTGAACAAGATGGCGTATTTTTCAAGGTTCTTCCGCTAGCTCACTGCACTGCACTCATTCACAATGGTTGGCCGTTGTTCTTGTAACTAATTTGTCCTACCATCCTCGGATAACATCTGCTTAGAGTTTCTGAATCAATATTCATTTAGGCAAGCTAGAGCTTAGATGGTGAGGCAATATGATGTGTTATAGAACTGTGGTCTGATTTGCTAACAGTATTATTCTTCTGCATGTTTGGGGCCTAGTTAACCTAAGCCAGAAAAACTCACTTTAACAAGACATAGCAAATTCATTTGAAATGCAATAGCACCGTGTCAGTGTGTACATGTAAACATACAATGATCCCACAGTCTACACATTGTTAATAATGCACAAAAATATAAACTGCACAAAAACACTAACACAGGGAGGACCCTGATTAAGATGAGCTGCCCCTTCCTGGTCTAGAAACTCACATGGCGCTCCACTCAAGTTTTACTCTGACGATGACTGGAACTAGAACGGGGTCACCCGTGAGTACGTGTGACTAGCAGATTTCGAAGTGGCATTAAACGGTAACACGTTTGTCAAGGGATGCAAGTGGGACAGCAGCCAGAGTGAGAATGTATTTATAGACACAGGAGCGCAGACAGTGGGAGGCAGTTCCAGACTAAAGGACATACATTTGAAAGAATACAACACTGCAGTCTGTTGTAGGTTGCTTGGGTACTGCACATGTATGATGTTGCAGCTGGTGTTGGGGAAAAGTGGTGGGATGAGGGAGGGGAGGGACATAACAAAAAACAAAATAAAAAAACACTTACCTGAATTCCACCGCATCCCTGCATCCAATGCTAACGCTGCTCTCACAAAATGATATTTGCGCTCCCAGAAGACTGGGAGCCCCTGACTGCTGTCTCTAACCCGGCAACGCAGCTCGGGTTGGAGAGCGCTTCAGTGCGCATGTGTGTTTGGCTATCCTGAGACCAGGGGCGGCCTTAGGCATGTGCAAGCTGTGCACCTGCACAGGGCCACCAAACCCCAGGGGCCGCCACGCCAATATATATCCTTAATATAATAATCCTCTGAGGATGGATACATATTTGCGTGGTGGCCCCTGGCAGGGATTTGGCGGCCTCTGGCTCTGTTCCACTTCCAAACACCCTGACCCCTTTCCCCCCCCGCCCGCTTCACTGCCCTCCACGCTCCGCCCCGCCAGGACCCCCTCTTCCAGGGCCCCCTACCTGCGCTCCCTGCCCAGGGCCACCATGAGCCTAGAGCTGCCCCTGCTGAGGCGGCCGGCCAAACAGTCATGTGGTCTGATAACAGCGCACCTACCACTCTTCCTGTGCCTGTCATTCCCCTGCCCTGCCCCCAAGACTCCACCGCATGGAGAAAAATAAAACAATAATAAACTTGCTTTCTTTTTTAAGTTTTGCACCTGCCGCTGGCAGTGGGAGCAACACTCCTCCGCCATAGCAGAGGAGCCGCCACTGTATGTACAATATGAAAGGACTTTTATGGGACAGTCCAAGCTGCAAAGCAACGGAGTGTTGTACAAAGGGAAGCACTAGCGGCCGCTGGAGGGCAGCACCTGCAGCAAGTGCTGCACCGGTTCAAGGAAAGGTATCATGATACTGGTGTTGCAGGCACTTCACCTAAATTCCACCAACTGCTGTACTTAGGAAGCAGGCCGCTATCACATTGGGTTTCCTTTCTGAGCATCTCTTAAAACACCTTCTGGTGGCAGCAGTGTTCCGGTATTTAAAGTCTTTGTAGCATGGGTTGGGTTTTACAAGGAGTGTTATAACACATTTGCACTGAGATTCTCCCATTTGCATTTGAAAGGCTATCTCTGTCCTCTCACCCACTCAGCTGTTTCACCCTTGGTTG
The DNA here is from genome assembly GCF_964261635.1 of Lissotriton helveticus. Taxonomy (NCBI): domain Eukaryota; kingdom Metazoa; phylum Chordata; class Amphibia; order Caudata; family Salamandridae; genus Lissotriton; species Lissotriton helveticus. Next base: position 1,124,428,078 of record NC_136071.1, read on the forward strand.
TCTGAAAGAACAAAAAGCAGACAGTCACATTTTATTTTGCATTTCACCATTTTGCCAAGTGGCACTATGTCATATAACGATTTCTGACATTCCTGGTTTTTCATCCAACATCTTCGTTCATTATGGGGCTAGTAATTTTGCTTTTAACACCGTCATTATGAGCTCAAAACCTCAGCATGCAAGGTGCAGTTGGCTAAAATACCAGAATTGTTGAAGGTGGTATACATGAAATGGAGCCATTGTTAGCTGTGTTTTCAAATTTTATGAAGTAGTCTAGTTAATTTAAAAAACTGCTTGTTTCACAAGTGAAACTAAAAGTAAACCCTACTCACATATTTTGTGAGGGTTCACTTGGGTGTGACCAAGATGGTGGGGATTGCATGGCCCAATTCCTTCACACCACCTACTGCCCCAAAGCTGGACACCTAGTAGACCAGGGTAGTATGAAAGAGTTGTCACCAATACTAGAGGGCACCAGGACACCCCCAGTGGCATCGGTGAGTGGCGACTCGAGCAGTAGTGGAAGTGGCCCGATACCTCATTAGCAACCCTTTCGAGATTGCTGGGAGGTGGTGTGTAGACAGTTCTGTCCGTGGGTGAGGCTATGGTGTCTGTCACTTGTGTGTGGCCCGAAGTGGGCGTTGCAGCAAACCTATGACCAGACTAATACGGGGCAGCAGGACTTGGCACCCTCACACAGAGGCACCATTTTAAGCTAAGAGGGGTCCAATGGCAGACTTCATTCGGAGGGCCAAGGGCCCAGCAGACGTTATAGAACCTCAGCCATGGGGGCTGAGGAAATATCCCTATGATATCCTGGGTCAATCCGCTTTGCAAACTGGGACCTCTTCAGCACTTGATATTCAGTGGTAGCAATAACAAGCAGTCCAAGGCTTCTCACTGAGGTTATGTGACGGCGTGCAAATTCAGAACTGAACAATCACCCAGCAGTGCAAAACTGAAGATCCAACCCAGTGCTCCACTTTATGAAATGAAAGTACTTTCTTGCATGCACTCATAATAGAGTACTATGCAGAAAATACTAAGATAGATATTCTGTCAGTGATCACAAGTAATGTGATTAATACAGAGGAGAAAGAGAGAACTGCTACAGATGGCATAGAGATCAGTGGAACCTGCCATATCTTATTCAGGAGGTTGGAACTGATGTAGAACTGAGGAGCTACTAGAGTTAGTTCCACCAGGGGGCGTGGGGGCTTTAGTTTGATATTGTTATGAATGTTTTTAATTGGAAAATATGTTTTGAAACAGAAACACCAATAAAAAAAGATTGAAACTAGGTCAAGCATTGGTAATGCAATTTGTGTGCCTATTGTGTGACAGAAAATTTGATACTGAGCTTCAGAACACAACAAAGTTACAGCATGGGGCAGAAGCATATCCCTACCTAAAACAAAGACTAAGTGTAAAGGAGAGGTGGCAGTGGCAGGAGGAGCATTTCAAGGTTCTCTCACACATATAGAGCAAGGGAAACACAGGCAACAAACTCACAAAAGAGAGACGGGGAAGCTTTAAAGGACTGCAGCACACTTTCTGGCATCAACTAACCACTCTGGCAATGGTGCCATATTAGCTGCTTGTAGAGACTGTCTGACACCCCCTGCTGACGACAGCCTAGGATTCCACCTAGGATTCTCTTCTCCTTTAAGATCCCCTGCTTTTCATCCTCTTGCCTCTTATTAAATGCATGATCCTCACAGTTCTCTATTTGACCTACTGTCCTGTCCCTCTTCTCACATTCACACGCCCATCCTCTGGTACCATGTTCTCCATCCTTCTCATTTCTCTCCACACACACACGACTCTTCCTTACTTTGATCTCACTGTTGTATCACATACACTCCTCTATAACATCTTCCTTTAACAAATCTTTTAGTCTCATTTCGTCTCACACCTTTCTCTCAAAGATCCTCTTTTCTCTCTCACACACTCCTCTTGCCACTCCATTCTCAATCACACTCCCTTTCTAACCCTCACCTTTCAATGAAATGCTCCTGTCACAAAGATACAGGCACACCCCACCTTCCCTCTTTCAAATCCTCCTTTCCCTCGCAAACCCCACTTACTTCCACTTCTCACACATTTACCAACCATTACACTGAGCCTTCTCTTGCACATATCCCTCTATTTCCCAACTCTTGGTTCTCAGAAGCTCTTTCACTTTTTCTCTCTCTCCCATACACAATGGTGAGTGTGTCTTTATGTTGCAAATATTCAGTGAGAATGTTGAACAATACTTTTTGAAAACGACACAGGTGAAAACAAAACTGTGTTTCACAGTTAGCCAATATCGACGATTGAAGACTTAAATCAATGCAATGATGATTTCAATACAAAACATCAATATTGTGGCCATTTACAAATTGCTGGAATTTGGATTGATTCTTTGGTTTTCCACCTATAGAGAGGTAGCCAAAACCTAGTATGTGATTGTTAATTGCAGCAGCCCAGCCACAGCCTAAGTAACTATGTTGTACACAGGCACGGAGGTGTTTACCTCTTTGACAAGGATGATTGGCCGCGCTTCAGGCGCTGTGCAATCCATGCCTTGGTGCTGCACCTGTTCAAAATATTGAGTGTTGCCAATGAAGCTAGGAGATTAAATGCTGGGAGAAGGGGATTGCTGGACGTAGGTAGGGGGCATGAATGTGGAGGAAATGGTCACCGGACTGTGGGGTCGGTGGAGGAGAGATGGAGGTGGTGGGTGAAAAAGGAGCTGTAGAAGCGCTTTCAGACTATGCTAGATAGGAGGTTTCAAGGTGTTAGTGCTTTCTTTTATGCATTGTTCGGGTCCATAGAGCGCTATTTGATGAATCTCAATTTAAAACTGAGGCTGTTCAACAAATCAATACATTTAAATAACATTTGAAGCGCATTAGGCTGCACAATGAAGCAAGAAAATGGTTAAGGTTTCAAATATTAAAAAGTTAAAAGTTTACAAAGGGTAAAATCATCAAGTTAGCATCAATTAAAATATGAGTGTGTTAATTACTATGAAGTTCAATTCCAATAAAAGTTATAAAAGAAAGAGGACGAAGTAGCACAGAGTCTCTTCAAACGGAAAGGTTTAAAACGTCAATTCTTGCCCTAAATCTCCCACTCTGCTCTAAACTGCATTGGAAAACAGACAGGGCACTTCATAAACTACAATCTACTCCGCACTGGCTTCCATCACAAAATTCTAACATTTGCTACACCTACACGCAGTTCACATGAAAAGGATCCAATCAGGTTAAAGGGAAATTACACAATTGCAGGCTCATTAGCTTTTCAGGATCCTCCACAATACAACTTTTTTCCGCATCCTTCAAACTTACATAATCTACAACAAAATGAGATACATGGACCAGCCTGTGCTCTGCAGGTGTTTTCATAACTATGAAACCAATTATAACATCCCATGATTATCACAGTGAAAAGAAAACATTTCACATGGGAAACAAAGCAAAATAACATTGCTTTTGATGATTGGGAATCTAGCTTCTTCTAGAAATAACATGTACACGTGTCGCAAAGCAAGATGGCACCCATAGCCATTTTATAATTCAGGCCTTACATTAGCTATGGGGAGAGGAGTTGGCCTAACGGTTAGGGTGGTCGACCTTGAATCTGGGGAACTGGGTGGTCGACCTTGAATCTGGGGAACTGGGTTCGAGTCTTGGCAATGACACTTAACATCCTGTGATTCTGGGCAAATCACTCTCAGCTAGATGCATCAAGCAAAATACTGTTCCGGTATTTATGCATTTGGGATGCATCATCCCAAATGCATAAATCGCTATTTGCGATTGCATTTAAGGAATCTCAAATTGAGATTCCTTAAATGCAATGCATGAATGTAAAATAGCTAGCGATTTCGCTGATAGGGGTCGCTATTTACCGTGAAATCAAACTTCATGGTAAATAGCGAAAACTGTGAAAAATGCACTAAAGTGCATCTTTCAAAGTTGTATGTTACACACACACATGTCCCATAGGAATCAATGAGATGTCATTCCTTATTGGCGAATCGCACTCTGCGAGTCGCAGATAACGGAATATTTAGGAGTTGCTAATATTTTAGCAAATCCAACATGCATCTGATTTTGCGAGTCCCTAAATGCGAATCCTTAAACTTCGCAATTGAAGTTTTGCAAAATCGAACGTTGATGCATCTAGCAGTTTATCTCCGCGTGCCTAACAAAAAAATGAATGTGTCCTCATGGAATGCAACTGGGCTATGTAAAGCGCTCTGATATCTGATTTGGGTCATGTTCGCGCTACATAAAATTCTGTAAAAATAAAAATGGCCAATCTAAGCATGCATAAAACACAATTAAAACACTTGCGTTTAGGTGTTAATGTTGAATTGATGTGAAACGTTTAATATGAAGAACAACACTTCACATGTTACAGGTGTTGCTTAGAGAGTAGGTCTTGAGATGTTTCCTGAAATGGAGGAGGGGTGGAACCTGGCTCATTTCAATTACAAAACTGTATCACATCAGTGGCAACTGAAAAAGAAATAGCATTTCATATGCAGGTGGCGCTTCATTTTCCTCTAGAAAGAACTGGTTCTGCCGAGCTCTGACTCACCGAGCCCTACATTCATGCTCATGTGAAAGACGGATACCATACAGTGCCCGGCTCCATAAGTCTCCCTCTGGCCTAGTTCTGCTTAACCGTGTTAAGACACAACTCATGAAAAATGCAAGGAACCTTTATGGAAACATACTGTATTTACCCCGAGAAGCAGGAGGAGTGGTGAGAAGAACGGAAGAGACAGGAGCATCTGTTCTGGGCATTAATGTTTGATGAAACACTCTGTGGTGCTACATAATGCAGTCTAGCATTGAGGGCACCCGTTGTGGGACATGCGTTCATCCTGCTGTCTGGCCCTGGGTGTGAGTGTGGTGTTACTGCTGCTGTCGGGCCCTGGGTGTGAGTGTGGCATTACTGCTGCTGTCTGGCCCTGGGTGTGAGTGTGGCGTTACTGCTGCTGTCGGGCCCTGGGTGTGAGTGTGGTGTTACTGCTGCTGTCTGGCCCTGGGTGTGAGTGTGGTGTTACTGCTGCTGTCTGGCCCTGGGTGTGAGTGTGGTGTTACTGCTGCTGTCTGGCCCTGGGTGTGAGTGTGGTGTTACTACCGCTGTCTGGCCCTGGGTGTGAGTGTGGTGTTACTGCTGCTGTCGGGCCCTGGGTGTGAGTGTGGTGTTACTGCTGCTGTCGGGCCCTGGGTGTGAGTGTGGTGTTACTGCTGCTGTCTGGCCCTGGGTGTGAGTGTGGTGTTACTGCTGCTGTCGGGCCCTGGGTGTGAGTGTGGTGTTACTGCTGCTGTCAGGCCCTGGGTGTGAGTGTGGTGTTACTGCTGCTGTCGGGCCCTGGGTGTGAGTGTGGTGTTACTGCTGCTGTCTGGCCCTGGGTGTGAGTGTGGTGTTACTGCTGCTGTCTGGCCCTGGGTGTGAGTGTGGTGTTACTGCTGCTGTCTGGCCCTGGGTGTGAGTGTGGTGTTACTGCTGCTGTCTGGTTCTGGGTGTGAGTGTGGTGTTACTGCTGCTGTCTGGCCCTGGGTGTGAGTGTGGTGTTACTGCTGCTGTCTGGCCCTGGGTGTGAGTGTGGTGTTACTGCTGCTGTCTGGCCCTGGGTGTGAGTGTGGTGTTACTGCTGCTGTCTGGCCCTGGGTGTGAGTGTGGTGTTACTGCTGCTGTCTGGTCCTGGGTGTGAGTGTGGTGTTACTGCTGCTGTCTGGCCCTGGGTGTGAGTGTGGTGTTACTGCTGCTGCTGTCTGGTCCTGGGTGTGAGTGTGGTGTTACTGCTGCTGTCTGGCCCTGGGTGTGAGTGTGGTGTTACTGCTGCTGTCTGGCCCTGGGTGTGAGTGTGGTGTTACTGCTGCTGTCGGGCCCTGGGTGTGAGTGTGGTGTTACTGCTGCTGTCGGGCCCTGGGTGTGAGTGTGGTGTTACTACTGCTGTCTGGCCCTGGGTGTGAGTGTGGTGTTACTGCTGCTGTCTGGCCCTGGGTGTGAGTGTGGTGTTACTGCTGCTGTCTGGCCCTGGGTGTGAGTGTGGTGTTACTGCTGCTGCTGTCTGGTCCTGGGTGTGAGTGTGGTGTTACTGCTGCTGTCTGGCCCTGGGTGTGAGTGTGGTGTTACTGCTGCTGTCTGGCCCTGGGTGTGAGTGTGGTGTTACTACTGCTGTCGGGCCCTGGGTGTGAGTGTGGTGTTACTGCTGCTGTCTGGCCCCAGACATGAGCACAGCGCTACTACTGCTGTCGGGCCCTGGGTGTGAGTGTGGTGTTACTGCTGCTGTCTGGCCCTGGGTGTGAGTGTGGTGTTACTGCTGCTGTCTGGCCCTGGGTGTGAGTGTGGTGTTACTGCTGCTGTCTGGCCCTGGGTGTGAGTGTGGTGTTACTGCTGCTGTCTGGCCCTGGGTGTGAGTGTGGTGTTACTGCTACTGTCGGGCCCTGGGTGTGAGTGTGGTGTTACTGCTGCTGTCTGGCCCTGGGTGTGAGTGTGGTGTTACTGCTGCTGTCTGGCCCTGGGTGTGAGTGTGGTGTTACTGCTGCTGTCTGGCCCTGGGTGTGAGTGTGGTGTTACTGCTGCTGTCTGGCCCTGGGTGTGAGTGTGGTGTTACTGCTGCTGTCTGGTTCTGGGTGTGAGTGTGGTGTTACTGCTGCTGTCGGGCCCTGGGTGTGAGTGTGGTGTTACTGCTGCTGTCTGGCCCTGGGTGTGAGTGTGGTGTTACTGCTGCTGTCTGGCCCTGGGTGTGAGTGTGGTGTTACTGCTGCTGTCTGGCCCTGGGTGTGAGTGTGGTGTTACTGCTGCTGTCTGGCCCTGGGTGTGAGTGTGGTGTTACTGCTGCTGTCTGGCCCTGGGTGTGAGTGTGGTGTTACTGCTGCTGTCTGGCCCTGGGTGTGAGTGTGGTGTTACTGCTGCTGTCTGGTCCTGGGTGTGAGTGTGGTGTTACTGCTGCTGTCTGGCCCTGGGTGTGAGTGTGGTGTTACTACTGCTGTCTGGTCCTAGGTGTGAGTGTGGTGTTACTGCTGCTGTCTGGTCCTGGGTGTGAGTGTGGTGTTACTGCTGCTGTCTGGCCCCAGACATGAGCACAGTGCTACTACTGCTGTCTGGCCCTGGGTGTGAGTGTGGTGTTACTGCTGCTGTCTGGCCCTGGGTGTGAGTGTGGTGTTACTGCTGCTGTCTGGCCCTGGGTGTGAGTGTGGTGTTACTACTGCTGTCGGGCCCTGGGTGTGAGTGTGGTGTTACTGCTGCTGTCTGGCCCTGGGTGTGAGTGTGGTGTTACTGCTGCTGTCTGGTCCTGGGTGTGAGTGTGGTGTTACTGCTGCTGTCTGGTCCTGGGTGTGAGTGTGGTGTTACTGCTGCTGTCTGGCCCCAGACATGAGCACAGCGCTACTACTGCTGTCTGGTCCTGGGTGTGAGTGTGGTGTTACTACTGCTGTCGGGCCCTGGGTGTGAGTGTGGTGTTACTGCTGCTGTCTGGTCCTGGGTGTGAGTGTGGTGTTACTGCTGCTGTCTGGCCCTGGGTGTGAGTGTGGTGTTACTGCTGCTGTCTGGTCCTGGGTGTGAGTGTGGTGTTACTGCTGCTGTCTGGCCCTGGGTGTGAGTGTGGTGTTACTGCTGCTGTCTGGCCCCAGACATGAGCACAGTGCTACTACTGCTGTCTGGCCCTGGGTGTGAGTGTGGTGTTACTGCTGCTGTCTGGCCCCAGACATGAGCACAGTGCTACTACTGCTGTCTGGCCCTGGGTGTGAGTGTGGTGTTACTGCTGCTGTCTGGCCCTGGGTGTGAGTGTGGTGTTACTGCTGCTGTCTGGTCCTGGGTGTGAGTGTGGTGTTACTGCTGCTGTCTGGCCCTGGGTGTGAGTGTGGTGTTACTGCTGCTGTCTGGCCCTGGGTGTGAGTGTGGTGTTACTGCTGCTGTCTGGCCCTGGGTGTGAGTGTGGTGTTACTGCTGCTGTCTGGCCCTGGGTGTGAGTGTGGTGTTACTGCTGCTGTCTGGCCCTGGGTGTGAGTGTGGTGTTACTGCTGCTGTCTGGTCCTGGGTGTGAGTGTGGTGTTACTGCTGCTGTCTGGCCCTGGGTGTGAGTGTGGTGTTACTGCTGCTGTCTGGCCCCAGACATGAGCACAGTGCTACTACTGCTGTCTGGCCCTGGGTGTGAGTGTGGTGTTACTGCTGCTGTCTGGCCCTGGGTGTGAGTGTGGTGTTACTGCTGCTGTCTGGCCCTGGGTGTGAGTGTGGTGTTACTACTGCTGTCGGGCCCTGGGTGTGAGTGTGGTGTTACTGCTGCTGTCTGGCCCTGGGTGTGAGTGTGGTGTTACTGCTGCTGTCTGGTCCTGGGTGTGAGTGTGGTGTTACTGCTGCTGTCTGGTCCTGGGTGTGAGTGTGGTGTTACTGCTGCTGTCTGGCCCCAGACATGAGCACAGCGCTACTACTGCTGTCTGGTCCTGGGTGTGAGTGTGGTGTTACTACTGCTGTCGGGCCCTGGGTGTGAGTGTGGTGTTACTGCTGCTGTCTGGTCCTGGGTGTGAGTGTGGTGTTACTGCTGCTGTCTGGCCCTGGGTGTGAGTGTGGTGTTACTGCTGCTGTCTGGTCCTGGGTGTGAGTGTGGTGTTACTGCTGCTGTCTGGCCCTGGGTGTGAGTGTGGTGTTACTGCTGCTGTCTGGCCCCAGACATGAGCACAGTGCTACTACTGCTGTCTGGCCCTGGGTGTGAGTGTGGTGTTACTGCTGCTGTCTGGCCCCAGACATGAGCACAGTGCTACTACTGCTGTCTGGCCCTGGGTGTGAGTGTGGTGTTACTGCTGCTGTCTGGCCCTGGGTGTGAGTGTGGTGTTACTGCTGCTGTCTGGTCCTGGGTGTGAGTGTGGTGTTACTGCTGCTGTCTGGCCCTGGGTGTGAGTGTGGTGTTACTGCTGCTGTCTGGCCCTGGGTGTGAGTGTGGTGTTACTGCTGCTGTCTGGTCCTGGGTGTGAGTGTGGTGTTACTACTGCTGTCTGGCCCTGGGTGTGAGTGTGGTGTTACTGCTGCTGTCTGGTCCTGGGTGTGAGTGTGGTGTTACTGCTGCTGTCTGGCCCTGGGTGTGAGTGTGGTGTTACTGCTGCTGTCTGGTCCTGGGTGTGAGTGTGGTGTTACTGCTGCTGTCTGGCCCTGGGTGTGAGTGTGGTGTTACTGCTGCTGTCTGGCCCCAGACATGAGCACAGTGCTACTACTGCTGTCTGGCCCTGGGTGTGAGTGTGGTGTTACTGCTGCTGTCTGGCCCTGGGTGTGAGTGTGGTGTTACTGCTGCTGTCTGGCCCTGGGTGTGAGTGTGGTGTTACTGCTGCTGTCTGGTCCTGGGTGTGAGTGTGGTGTTACTGCTGCTGTCTGGCCCTGGGTGTGAGTGTGGTGTTACTGCTGCTGTCTGGCCCTGGGTGTGAGTGTGGTGTTACTGCTGCTGTCTGGTCCTGGGTGTGAGTGTGGTGTTACTGCTGCTGTCTGGCCCTGGGTGTGAGTGTGGTGTTACTGCTGCTGTCTGGCCCTGGGTGTGAGTGTGGTGTTACTGCTGCTGTCTGGCCCTGGGTGTGAGTGTGGTGTTACTGCTGCTGTCTGGCCCTGGGTGTGAGTGTGGTGTTACTGCTGCTGTCTGGCCCTGGGTGTGAGTGTGGTGTTACTACTGCTGTCGGGCCCTGGGTGTGAGTGTGGTGTTACTGCTGCTGTCTGGCCCTGGGTGTGAGTGTGGTGTTACTGCTGCTGTCTGGTCCTGGGTGTGAGTGTGGTGTTACTGCTGCTGTCTGGTCCTGGGTGTGAGTGTGGTGTTACTGCTGCTGTCTGGCCCCAGACATGAGCACAGCGCTACTACTGCTGTCTGGTCCTGGGTGTGAGTGTGGTGTTACTGCTGCTGTCTGGCCCTGGGTGTGAGTGTGGTGTTACTGCTGCTGTCTGGTCCTGGGTGTGAGTGTGGTGTTACTGCTGCTGTCTGGCCCTGGGTGTGAGTGTGGTGTTACTGCTGCTGTCTGGCCCCAGACATGAGCACAGCGCTACTACTGCTGTCTGACCCCAGACATGAGCACAGCGCTCCTACTGCTGTCTGGCCCTGGGTGTGAGCGTGGTGTTCCTGCTGCTGTCTGGCCCCAGACGTGAGCACAGCGCTACACTCCTGTCTGACCCTAGGTGTGAGCACAGCGCTACTACGGCTGTCTGGTTCTGGGTGTGAGTGTGGTGTTACTGCTGCTGTCTGGCCCTGGGTGTGAGTGTGGTGTTACTGCTGCTGTCTGGCCCTGGGTGTGAGTGTGGTGTTACTGCTGCTGTCTGGCCCTGGGTGTGAGTGTGGTGTTACTGCTGCTGTCTGGCCCTGGGTGTGAGTGTGGTGTTACTGCTGCTGTCTGGCCCTGGGTGTGAGTGTGGTGTTACTGCTGCTGTCTGGCCCTGGGTGTGAGTGTGGTGTTACTGCTGCTGTCTGGCCCTGGGTGTGAGTGTGGTGTTACTGCTGCTGTCTGGCCCTGGGTGTGAGTGTGGTGTTACTGCTGCTGCTGTCTGGTCCTGGGTGTGAGTGTGGTGTTACTGCTGCTGTCTGGCCCTGGGTGTGAGTGTGGTGTTACTGCTGCTGTCTGGTCCTGGGTGTGAGTGTGGTGTTACTGCTGCTGTCTGGCCCTGGGTGTGAGTGTGGTGTTACTGCTGCTGTCTGGCCCTGGGTGTGAGTGTAGTGTTACTGCTGCTGTCTGGCCCTGGGTGTGAGTGTGGTGTTACTGCTGCTGTCTGGTCCTGGGTGTGAGTGTGGTGTTACTGCTGCTGTCTGGCCCTGGGTGTGAGTGTGGTGTTACTGCTGCTGTCTGGTCCTGGGTGTGAGTGTGGTGTTACTGCTGCTGTCTGGCCCTGGGTGTGAGTGTGGTGTTACTGCTGCTGTCTGGCCCCAGACATGAGCACAGCGCTACTACTGCTGTCTGGTCCTGGGTGTGAGTGTGGTGTTACTGCTGCTGTCTGGCCCTGGGTGTGAGTGTGGTGTTACTGCTGCTGTCTGGTCCTGGGTGTGAGTGTGGTGTTACTGCTGCTGTCTGGCCCTGGGTGTGAGTGTGGTGTTACTGCTGCTGTCTGGTCCTGGGTGTGAGTGTGGTGTTACTGCTGCTGTCTGGCCCTGGGTGTGAGTGTGGTGTTACTGCTGCTGTCTGGCCCCAGACATGAGCACAGCGCTACTACTGCTGTCTGACCCCAGACATGAGCACAGCGCTCCTACTGCTGTCTGGCCCTGGGTGTGAGCGTGGTGTTCCTGCTGCTGTCTGGCCCCAGACGTGAGCACAGCGCTACACTCCTGTCTGACCCTAGGTGTGAGCACAGCGCTACTACGGCTGTCTGGTTCTGGGTGTGAGTGTGGTGTTACTGCTGCTGTCTGGCCCTGGATGTGAGTGTGGTGTTACTGCTGCTGTCTGGCCCTGGGTGTGAGTGTGGTGTTACTGCTGCTGTCTGGCCCTGGGTGTGAGTGTGGTGTTACTGCTGCTGTCTGGCCCTGGGTGTGAGTGTGGTGTTACTGCTGCTGTCTGGCCCTGGGTGTGAGTGTGGTGTTACTGCTGCTGTCTGGCCCTGGGTGTGAGTGTGGTGTTACTGCTGCTGTCTGGCCCTGGGTGTGAGTGTGGTGTTACTGCTGCTGTCTGGCCCTGGGTGTGAGTGTGGTGTTACTGCTGCTGCTGTCTGGTCCTGGGTGTGAGTGTGGTGTTACTGCTGCTGTCTGGTCCTGGGTGTGAGTGTGGTGTTACTGCTGCTGTCTGGCCCTGGGTGTGAGTGTGGTGTTACTGCTGCTGTCTGGCCCTGGGTGTGAGTGTGGTGTTACTGCTGCTGTCTGGCCCTGGGTGTGAGTGTGGTGTTACTGCTGCTGTCTGGCCCTGGGTGTGAGTGTGGTGTTACTGCTGCTGCTGTCTGGTCCTGGGTGTGAGTGTGGTGTTACTGCTGCTGTCTGGCCCTGGGTGTGAGTGTGGTGTTACTGCTGCTGTCTGGCCCTGGGTGTGAGTGTGGTGTTACTACTGCTGTCGGGCCCTGGGTGTGAGTGTGGTGTTACTGCTGCTGTCTGGCCCTGGGTGTGAGTGTGGTGTTACTGCTGCTGTCTGGTCCTGGGTGTGAGTGTGGTGTTACTGCTGCTGTCTGGTCCTGGGTGTGAGTGTGGTGTTACTGCTGCTGTCTGGCCCCAGACATGAGCACAGCGCTACTACTGCTGTCTGGTCCTGGGTGTGAGTGTGGTGTTACTACTGCTGTCGGGCCCTGGGTGTGAGTGTGGTGTTACTGCTGCTGTCTGGCCCTGGGTGTGAGTGTGGTGTTACTGCTGCTGTCTGGTCCTGGGTGTGAGTGTGGTGTTACTGCTGCTGTCTGGTCCTGGGTGTGAGTGTGGTGTTACTGCTGCTGTCTAGCCCTGGGCGTGAGTGTGGTGTTACTACTGCTGTCTGGCCCTGGGTGTGAGTGTGGTGTTACTGCTGCTGTCTGGCCCCAGACATGAGCACAGCGCTACTACTGCTGTCTGGTCCTGGGTGTGAGTGTGGTGTTACTGCTGCTGTCTGGCCCTGGGTGTGAGTGTGGTGTTACTGCTGCTGTCTGGCCCTGGGTGTGAGTGTGGTGTTACTGCTGCTGTCTGGCCCTGGGTGTGAGTGTGGTGTTACTACTGCTGTCGGGCCCTGGGTGTGAGTGTGGTGTTACTGCTGCTGTCTGGCCCTGGGTGTGAGTGTTGTGTTACTGCTGCTGTCTGGCCCTGGGTGTGAGTGTGGTGTTACTGCTGCTGTCGGGCCCTGGGTGTGAGTGTGGTGTTACTGCTGCTGTCGGGCCCTGGGTGTGAGTGTGGTGTTACTGCTGCTGTCAGGCCCTGGGTGTGAGTGTGGTGTTACTGCTGCTGTCTGGCCCTGGGTGTGAGTGTGGTGTTACTGATGCTGTCTGGCCCCAGACATGAGCACAGCGCTACTACTGCTGTCTGGCCCTAGGTGTGAGCAGAGCTTTACTACCGCTGTCTGGACCTGGGTGTGAGTGAGGCGTTACTACCGCTGTCTGGACCTGGGTGTGAGTGAGGCGTTACTACCGCTGTCTGGACCCAGGTGTGAGCACAGCGTTACTGACGCTGTCAGGACCCATGGGTAAGCACAGCATTACGAACGTTGTCTGGACCCATGTGTGAGCACAACGTTACTACTGTGGTCTGGACCCTGGTGTGAGCACAGCGTTACTGAAGCTATCTGGACCCAGGTGTGAGTGTGGCGTTACTGCTGCTGTCTGGCCCCGACATGAGCACAGCGCTACTACCTCTGTCTGGCTGCATGCGTGAGCATGGTGTTACTACCGCTATCGGGCTCCAGACGTGAGCATGGTGTTACTACCGCTGTCTGGCCCCAGACATGAGCACAGCGCTACTACCTCTGTCTGGCTGCATGCGTGAGCATGGTGTTACTACCGCTGTCTGGCTGCAGGCGTGAGCATGGTGTTACTACCGCTGTCTGGCTGCAGGCGTGAGCATGGTGTTACTACCGCTGTCTGGCTGCAGGCGTGAGCATGGTGTTACTACCTCTGTCTGGCTGCATGCGTGAGCATGGTGTTACTACCTCTGTCTGGCTGCATGCGTGAGCATGGTGTTACTACCTCTGTCTGGCTGCATGCGTGAGCATGGTGTTACTACCTCTGTCTGGCTGCATGCGTGAGCATGGTGTTACTACCGCTGTCTGGCTGCAGGCGTGAGCATGGTGTTACTACCTCTGTCTGGCTGCATGCGTGAGCATGGTGTTACTACCTCTGTCTGGCTGCATGCGTGAGCATGGTGTTACTACCTCTGTCTGGCTGCAGGCGTGAGCATGGTGTTACTACCTCTGTCTGGCTGCATGTGTGAGCATGGTGTTACTACCGCTGTCTAGCTGCAGGCGTGAGCATGGTGTTACTACCTCTGTCTAGCTGCATGCGTGAGCATGGTGTTACTACCGCTGTCTGGCTGCAGGCGTGAGCATGGTGTTACTACCGCTGTCTGGCTGCAGACGTGAGCATGGTGTTACTACCGCTGTCTGGCTGCAGGCGTGAGCATGGTGTTACTACCGCTGTCTGGCTGCAGGCTTGAGCATGGTGTTACTACCGCTGTCTGGCTGCAGGCGTGAGCATGGTGTTACTACCGCTGTCTGGCTGCAGGCGTGAGCATGGTGTTACTACTGCTGTCTGGCTGCAGGCTTGAGCATGGTGTTACTACCGCTGTCTGGCTGCATGCATGAGCATGGTGTTACTACCGCTGTCTGGCTGCAGGCTTGAGCATGGTGTTACTACCGCTGTCTGGCTGCAGGCTTGAGCATGGTGTTACTACCGCTGTCTGGCTGCATGCATGAGCATGGTGTTACTACCGCTGTCTAGCTCCAGGCGTGAGCATGGTGTTACTACCGCTGTCTAGCTCCAGGCGTGAGCATAGTGTTACTTCCGCTGTCTGGCTGCAGGCGTGAGCATGGTGGTACTACCGCTGTCTGGCCCCAGGCTTGAGCATGGTGTTACTACCGCTGTCTGGCCCCAGACATGAGCACAGCGCTACTACCTCTGTCTGGCTGCATGCGTGAGCATGGTGTTACTACCGCTGTCTGGCTGCAGGCGTGAGCATGGTGTTACTACCGCTGTCAGGCTCCAGGCGTGAGCATGGTGTTACTACAGCTGTCTGGCTGCAGGCGTGAGCATGGTGTTACTACCGCTGTCTGGCTGCAGGCATGAGCATGGTGTTACTACCTCTGTCGGGCTCCAGGCGTGAGCATGGTGTTACTACCGCTGTCTGGCTGCAGGCGTGAGCATGGTGTTACTACCGCTGTCTGGCTGCATGCATGAGCATGGTGTTACTTCCGCTGTCTGGCTGCAGGCATGAGCATGGTGTTACTACCGCTGTCAGGCCCCAGGCTTGAGCTTGCCTTTATTACCCCTGTCTGGCTGCAGGCGTGAGCATGGTGTTACTACCGCTGTCTGGCTGCAGGCGTGAGCATGGTGTTACTTCTGCTGTCTGGCTGCAGGCGTGAGCATGGTGTTACTACCGCTGTCTGGCTGCAGGCGTGAGCATGGTGTTACTTCCGCTGTCTGGCTGCAGGCGTGAGCATGGTGTTACTACCGCTGTCTGGCTGCAGGCGTGAGCATGGTGTTACTTCCTCTGTCTGGCTGCAGGCGTGAGCATGGTGTTACTACCGCTGTCTGGCTGCAGGCGTGAGCATGGTGTTACTTCCGCTGTCTGGCTGCAGGCGTGAGCATGGTGTTACTACCGTTGTCTGGCTGCAGGCGTGAGCATGGTGTTAATACCGCTGTCTGGCTCCAGGCGTGAGCATGGTGTTACTACCGCTGTCTGGCTGCAGGCTTGAGCATGGTGTTACTACCGCTGTCTGGCTGCATGCATGAGCATGGTGTTACTACCGCTGTCTGGCTGCAGGCTTGAGCATGGTGTTACTACCGCTGTCTGGCTGCAGGCTTGAGCATGGTGTTACTACCGCTGTCTGGCTGCATGCATGAGCATGGTGTTACTACCGCTGTCTAGCTCCAGGCGTGAGCATGGTGTTACTACCGCTGTCTAGCTCCAGGCGTGAGCATAGTGTTACTTCCGCTGTCTGGCTGCAGGCGTGAGCATGGTGGTACTACCGCTGTCTGGCCCCAGGCTTGAGCATGGTGTTACTACCGCTGTCAGGCCCCAGGCTTGAGCTTGCCTTTATTACCCCTGTCTGGCTGCAGGCGTGAGCATGGTGTTACTACCGCTGTCTGGCTGCAGGCGTGAGCATGGTGTTACTACTGCTGTCTGGCTGCAGGCGTGAGCATGGTGTTACTACCGCTGTCTGGCTCCAGGCGTGAGCATGGTGTTACTACCGCTGTCTGGCTCCAGGCGTGAGCATGGTGTTACTACAGCTGTCTGGCTGCAGGCGTGAGCATGGTGTTACTTCCGCTGTCTGGCTCCAGGCGTGAGCATGGTGTTACTACCGCTGTCTGGCTCCAGGCATGAGCATGGTGTTACTTCCGCTGTCTGGCTGCAGGCGTGAGCATGGTGTTACTACCGCTGTCTGGCTGCAGGCGTGAGCATGGTGTTACTTCCGCTGTCTGGCTGCAGGCGTGAGCATGGTGTTACTACCGCTGTCTGGCTGCAGGCGTGAGCATGGTGTTATTACCGCTGTCTGGCTCCAGGCGTGAGCATGGTGTTACTACCGCTGTCTGGCTCCAGGCGTGAGCATGGTGTTACTACCGCTGTCTGGCTCCAGGCGTGAGCATGGTGTTACTACAACTGTCTGGCTGCAGGCGTGAGCATGGTGTTACTTCCGCTGTCTGGCTCCAGGCGTGAGCATGGTGTTACTACCGCTGTCTGGCTACAGGCGTGAGCATGGTGTTACTTCTGCTGTCTGGCTGCAGGCGTGAGCATGGTGTTACTACAGCTGTCTGGCTGCAGGCGTGAGCATGGTGTTACTACAGCTGTCTGGCTGCAGGCGTGAGCATGGTGTTACTTCCGCTGTCTGGCTCCAGGCGTGAGCATGGTGTTACTACCGCTGTCTGGCTCCAGGCGTGAGCATGGTGTTACTACCGCTGTCTGGCTGCAGGCGTGATCATGATGTTACTACCGCTGTCTGGCTGCAGACGTGAGCATGGTGTTACTTCCGCTGTCTGGCTGCAGGCTTGAGCATGATGTTACTACCGCTGTCTGGCTGCAGACGTGAGCATGGTGTTACTTCCGCTGTCTGGCTCCAGGCGTGAGCATGGTGTTACTACCGCTGTCTGGCTCCAGGCGTGAGCATGGTGATACTTCCGCTGTCTGGCTGCAGGCGTGAGCATGGTGTTACTACCGCTGTCTGGCTGCAGGCGTGAGCATGGTGTTACTACCGCTGTCTGGCTGCAGGCGTGAGCATGGTGTTACTTCCGCTGTCTGGCTGCAGGCGTGAGCATGGTGTTACTACCGTTGTCTGGCTGCAGGCGTGAGCATGGTGTTACTACCGCTGTCTGGCTCCAGGCGTGAGCATGGTGTTACTACCGCTGTCTGGCTCCAGGCGTGAGCATGGTGTTACTACCGCTGTCTGGCTGCAGGCGTGAGCATGGTGTTACTACCGCTGTCTGGCTCCAGGCGTGAGCATGGTGTTACTACCACTGTCTGGCTGCAGGCGTGAGCATGGTGTTACTTCCGCTGTCTGGCTCCAGGCGTGAGCATGGTGTTACTACCGCTGTCTGGCTCCAGGCGTGAGCATGGTGTTACTACCGCTGTCTGGCTGCAGGTGTGAGCATGGTGTTACTACCGCTGTCTGGCTCCAGGCGTGAGCATGGTGTTACTACCGCTGTCTGGCTCCAGGCGTGAGCATGGTGTTACTACAGCTGTCTGGCTGCAGGCGTGAGCATGGTGTTACTTCCGCTGTCTGGCTCCAGGCGTGAGCATGGTGTTACTACCGCTGTCTGGCTCCAGGCGTGAGCATGGTGTTACTTCCGCTGTCTGGCTGCAGGCGTGAGCATGGTGTTACTACCGCTGTCTGGCTGCAGGCGTGAGCATGGTGTTACTTCCGCTGTCTGGCTGCAGGCGTGAGCATGGTGTTACTACCGCTGTCTGGCTGCAGGCGTGAGCATGGTGTTATTACCGCTGTCTGGCTCCAGGCGTGAGCATGGTGTTACTACCGCTGTCTGGCTCCAGGCGTGAGCATGGTGTTACTACCGCTGTCTGGCTCCAGGCGTGAGCATGGTGTTACTACAGCTGTCTGGCTGCAGGCGTGAGCATGGTGTTACTTCCGCTGTCTGGCTCCAGGCGTGAGCATGGTGTTACTACCGCTGTCTGGCTGCAGGCGTGAGCATGGTGTTACTTCTGCTGTCTGGCTGCAGGCGTGAGCATGGTGTTACTACAGCTGTCTGGCTGCAGGCGTGAGCATGGTGTTACTACAGCTGTCTGGCTGCAGGCGTGAGCATGGTGTTACTTCCGCTGTCTGGCTCCAGGCGTGAGCATGGTGTTACTACCGCTGTCTGGCTCCAGGCGTGAGCATGGTGTTACTACCGCTGTCTGGCTGCAGGCGTGATCATGATGTTACTACCGCTGTCTGGCTGCAGACGTGAGCATGGTGTTACTTCCGCTGTCTGGCCCCAGGCTTTACCTTGCCTTTTTTACCCCTGTCTGGCCCCAGGCTTTACCTTGCCTTTTTTACCCCTGTCTGGCCCCAGGCTTGAGCTTGGCTTTATTACCCCTGTCTGGCCCCAGGCTTGAGCTTGGCTTTTTTACCGCTGTCTGGGCCTAGGTGCGACGGCAGCACTACTACTGATGTCTGGCCACAGGCATAGGTACATTACTACAGCTGTTTGCCCCTTGGCGCGAGTACGGTGTTACTACCGCTGTCTGGCTGCATGCATGAGCATGGTGTTACTACCGCTGTCTGGCTGCATGCATGAGCATGGTGTTACTTCCGCTGTCTGGCTGCATGCATGAGCATGGTGTTACTACCGCTGTCTGGCTCCAGGCGTGAGCATGGTGTTACTTCCGCTGTCGGGCCAAAGGCTGCGTGCAGTCGCGAAGCAAGGATAGCCTGGGTCTTGGTGCAAGCAAGGAGATTGGCCCCTTTTGCTACTGTTGGGGCAGTAAAATATAGCGATTAGCAGGGATCAATTGTCCCTGCAGGGCTCTGTGCCCTAGTGCCACTGCGCCTGCTGCACCAAGGATAGTAATGCCCCAGGCGTGTGTGACTGTTAACCTAATCACATACTGTTGCATGCCTGGCCTCCACATGCTGGGGATTTGATCCATAAGTTCTTAATTGTGATATATTACTTGCTGCGTGACGCTAACCAATGTGGGGTGCTGTGCAACAACACTAAAATGTAATCTGTCATGGCATATGTGCATGGAGGTGCAGGTGTCTGCTTTTACCTGAGCATATGTGATGAAGTGATTGCTTGGCGTGAGTGGGAATAATAGGCGCTATGCAAAAGTGGCGGTGCAGTCGGTCCATTTTCGTCCCTTTTTCTCTTTAGGTTTTTCATTTTTGTTTTTACTGTTTGTCTGATACGAAAGACAATTTTCATTCATTTTAAGTTGAGAGGAAGAGTCAACACATTATTGACAATATGTGGCTAAATTCTATTAGATGTAACAAATACATTGCATATTCATTTGGTAAGTGGCCTAGTCTTTCTATAAATTGAGATGTTATTATCATTTTAGTGAAACTCTGCTGCATGTTCACCACCCCCTCAGTGGAGGCTTCTCCATTAGGGCGGAGGAGCATTGCCCCACTGCTTTCTCACAGTGCAAGAAGCAGAATCATAAAATGGTATTTTAAATACAATTTTATTATTCTGCTTCTTGTGCTTTGAGAAAGCAGAAGGGTATGCCTGGTTGGGTCGGGCAGGTCAGGGAGCAGTGGCTTGCCCAATGCTTTAGGCCCTGAGTGTTTGGTTGGCCCGGACAGTCATGCGCACTCTGCATTTTCTCTATGTAGGCTGCATGCAGCCTACATAGAGAAAATAGCCTCCCCATAGGCACTCGGCTGGGTGATGTCCTCACCAATCACAACTCTTTCATTGCAGCAATGTGATTGGCTTAAGGGAGGGGAGGAAGCCTGCCTGCTTCCTGTTCCTGCCAGGGGCAGGAGAGCAGAAAAGCAGCAGGAAAATGCGGGACCTGACCAAGACCGGAGGAGGCGGCGCCGGACCCGGTAAGGTACGTTTTATTATTACAGTCTAATAACCTAAAGCGTCGATCACCAACTACTTAGCCTCTGTTATCTCCGAGGTGCAGGGTTGGATATTTTTATGATTCAGGCTGATGGCATTTTTAGTACTCTCTAAGGGGGATTTGGGGGGGCAGCCGACCAAGGGGAGGCTTGCACACCCGGGGAATTTTGGGGCAGTAGGGGGGGGGGGATAGGTGAACACTGTGGGCTCCCGTAGTTGGGCTGGTTGGGCTTCTTTGGGCTCCTTTGGGCGGGTTTTGGGCTGGCCACGATAAATACGGCCATTTTGTAGTGCCCGGCACCATTTCAGGTGCAGTGACACGGCAGCCGGGGGGTTTTTGTCCGGAAATTGTTGTCGTTGTGTCGGGCGGCGTGAGCGGGAGCGGTGTGGATCGTCGGTGTTTTGCAGGACCCGAGACGGTTGATATTGACGGAGGCGGCGTGGTCGATGATGGCGTAGCGGGACCCCAGGGTAGCTGAGGTGTTGCGGCTGTTGGGGGAGGCGGGCCGGCTGGATGTCCTGCGGCCGGACTTTCAGGTAAGGCCTCCGCCGCGGTGCGCTGCCAACGGCGCGGCGGCGGCCGTGTGGGCCTGCGAGCCGCCGCGGTCGCGACCGCGGCCGGCTCAGGTAGAGCGGAGAGGGGGCAGGGCCGGGGGCGGCGGCGCGAAGGCCGAGAAGCAGCGTGGTGCGGCGGTGCCGCGGAAGGCGGCGGGAAAAGGCGCGAAGAAGGCCGGCCAGCGAGGCGCAAGGAAGAAGGCCCTGGAGTTTGTGGGAGGGGGGGGAGGACAGGCTCCGGTGGCGGAGGTAGTAGAGGGGGTGGAGGGGGGGCGGGCGGCCACGGAGCGTGACGAGGGGGTGGGAGACCGAGGGGGGGAGGGGGTATCTGAGGTGCCGGCGGGGTCGGCTGCTGGGGGGGCGGGGGAGTCGGGGGAGGAGAGTGCTGGGGGGGGACGAACCAGGGAGTGCAGGGAGGGGGTGAGGGGGTGGGGGGGCGGGGTCCCCTGAGTTAATTGAGGAGACTGAGGTTGAGGAGATGGGTGGGGGGGCGGACACGGAAATGGATTGGAGCTCGTCGGGGTCGGAGGGGGGTGGGGACATGGGGGGCCAGGAGAGAGTGCCGTCCCCGGAGCGGGGGAGGGGGGGGCTGGGTGCCAGGGGGAGGGGGGGCATGGAGAGCGGAAGGGGCGCGGGGGTGAGTGGGGGGTGAGTGGGGGGGTGGGGGGGCCGAGGGAGGTAGGGTGGTATGGGGGAGATGGAGGGGTGGGGAGCGGGGCGCGACGGGGGGCTGGGAAGGGGGGCATGGAGGGGGTGTGGGGCCCAGTTGGGGGTCAGCCGGGTGGGGTGGCCCGGGGGGCTGGGGCGGTGTGAGTGGGTGGGGCATGGGTGGCGGAGGGGTTCCCTCGCGCCGCGGCGGTCACTCGGCGGGGTGGGGACGGGGGGCGCTTTTGGGATGGGAGTGTGGGGGGGGTGCGTGGGGAGGGGATGGCGGGTTTTTTCACCCCGGTATGCTGGACTCCACCTTTTTTCCTTGGCAGGAGCTGCTTGCGAGGCGCTCGGGTGAGCAGCATGCGGCTCTACTCCACCGAGAGGAGGGGCCGGCTCTGTCTGGTGCGGGCGGCCGCGCTCCAACGAGGGACCTGTCAATGGAACGTGGTAGCTGGCGGCGGGGGTCAGCCCCGCCGGCCCCCCCCCGAAGGGTTGTTACGGCCGCCGGGGGCAGGGGAGTAGTTATGGATGCACAAACTGTTGAACCGGGCGTGAGTGGAGTGGAACGGCGTGGGAGTGTGGATTTGGGTGAATTGATGAGAGTGTGTCGGGAGAAAGCGGGCTTGAGCCGGGTGGACCCCCCAGGGGGGGGTCGGGACTGTGTTGATGTGGCGGATGAAGACTTTGGAGTTCCCCTGGCGCCAAAGAAGACGTACGGTCCCAGTACGGTGTTGTCCTTTCTCGGTATCGAGCTCGACTCGGTCGCCATGGAAGCACGCCTACCGGACGACAAGAAGTCGGCTATGTTAGGACTGGTGGCAGACATGCTGGCGTGCAGGAAGGTGATGGTGCGGGAGGTGCAGGTGCTGGTGGGGCACCTGAACTTTGCATGTCGCGTGGTGCGGGCGGGTCGGACTTTCTGCAGGCGGTTGGGATTGGCGTTGTCCGGGTTGTCTTTGCCTCACCACCATGTACGATTGTCGGCGGGAATGAAGGAGGACCTGCGCATGTGGCGGGCGTTTTTGGAGCGTTTCAATGGAGTGCCCATGGTGCCGGCGGAAGATTGGGAGTGGGATGTCACCATGTACTCGGACGCGGCGGGTGTTGGCGGTTTCGGTCTGTACTGGGACGGTCGGTGGTGCGCGGAGCAGTGGCCGGCACACTGGCAGGCTGGCGGCCGGAGCATAGCGTTTTTGGAATTGTTCCCGTTGGTGGTGGCGGTCACGGTGTGGGCCAGGGAGTTGGCGCACAAGCGCGTGTTGTTTCGAGTGGACAACATGGCGGTCGTGCAGGTGGTGAATAGGCAGTCGGCCAGGGACCCGCAGGTGTTGAAGTTGATGAGGGTGTTTGTGTTGCGCTGCTTAGAGAATGACATCCTCTTTCAGGCACGGCACGTCCCAGGTGTGGACAATGACATTGCGGATGCTTTGTCTCGTTCACAGTGGGAGAGGTTCCATGGGCTAGCCACGGCGGCGGAGGAGGTCAAGACGCAGGTGCCGGGAGCGATGTGGTCGGTGGGCGAGCCCGGGTCTTCCAGCTGGTAAAGAGGTCCGTAGCGGCGTCGACGTGGAGATCGTACGAGCAATCCTGGGAGGACTTCTTGCGGTCTGGCGGGGTAAGGCGAGGGGACCGGTGGCAGCGCGAGGAGCAGGTGGTGCGTTACATGTTGGGGCTCATGGACAAGGGTTTGTCACGGGTCACCATCGCGGGCAAGTTGTCAGCTGTGGCGTTCATGGGTAAGCTGTGGTGGGGCTACGTCCCGTCGGCGGGGGAGTTGGGGGCCCGGCTGCTGGAGGGTTGGTCGAGGGAGAGGGGCGCTGCGGTTCGCTTGAGGCGTCCGGTTACGGTGGCTTTGTTGGAAAAACTCATTGGCGCGCTGCCGGAGGTGTGCAGGGACGAGGGCGAGGTGGTGCGCTTCTCCACGTTAATGTCCTGGCTTTTTTATGGAGCTTTTCGAGTGTCTGAATTGTTGGGGACGAAGGGGGCGCCAGGAGTGGGGTGGGAGGACGTGGAATTGCGAGCTCGGGAAGTGGCGGTGCGGCTGCGGCATTCCAAAACTGACCAGAGGGGGGTTGGAACCTGGGTGGTCCTGGGCCCGGGAGTTCAGGAGGGAGTTTGTCCCGCGGCGTGGGGTAGGCGGCTGATGGCGAACCGGAGCCGGGAAGCGGGGCAGGTGTTTGGCCGGGGTAGTGGGGGTGGAGTAACGGCGGCGCAAGCGTTGTGGGTTCTGCAACGCGCCCTGCGGGGCTTGGGTGAGGACCCCTTGGCTTTTGGGACCCACTCTTTCAGGATCGGGGCGGCGACGGAGGCGGCGCGTAGGGGTTGGGGGAAGGAGGAGATACAGAGGCTGGGACGGTGGAAGTCGGATTGCTACCGGACGTATGTGCGGCTGCGGGAGGTAGAAGGGGGGACGTCTTTGTGATTTCGAAGCCTGATATGTGTTTCTTTGCAGGTGCTGTGGCAGGGCCGGAGGTGGCAGTTTTGAATTTGTTTTTGGTGGGACACTCATTTGTCAAGCGGGCTGAGCAGGCGGAGTGGGACAAGCATCGTGCATTGAATTTGGGATTGGATACTGGACTGTATCGGTGTCACTGGAGGGGCAAAGGGGGTATGCGGTGGCATGAGTTGTTGCCTCTGTTGAATACGGTGGTACGAGGGGGAGTGTGTCCGGATGTGGTAGTGATTCATCTAGGGGAGAATGACTTGGTGCAGTGCAAGGGGCTGGCGGTGGTCAAACAGATGATGAGGGACCTGAGGGAGATAAAACAGCGATGGGCGGGGTGCCATGTGATCTGGTCCGAGTTGATCCCCAGGCGGGTGTGGAGGGGAGCTGAGCGCCCAGGTGCGATAGACAGGGCCCGGCGGAAGATTAATCGGGTGATGGGGGATTTCTGTGCCAAGGAAGGGGTGGGGAGAATGGTTCATCCTGACTTGCGTTATGGAGCGGTGTATTTTTTCAGGGAGGATGGGGTACACCTTTCTAGATATGGCATGGAACTGTACATAGTGCAGTTGAAGGAGGCACTGGATAGAGCGCTGGGGGTACTCAGGTATCCTAGGAGGCAGGAGTCCTAAGGGGGGGGTCGGAAGTAGTAAACAACTTCCGAGTGGCGTTTCCCTATGAGAAAAGGGGGGATTCACAGGAGGCCTGGGGCTGTAGGGGCAGTTGGGGAGCGGAGGTCAGGAAGGTCACTAAGGTCATTTGCAGTTGGGGGGTAGGTTGATGAGCGGATGTGGACACTTTGTTGCAATGTTGGGGATACAATTAGGGGTGGGGGTGGGGGGGGGGCTGTTAGGCAGTTATTATTTAGAGAGCACTAGTTTTGTTCGGCACAGGCCAAGTGGGGTTTGTTGTATAGGTGCACCTGATTCCAAAAAAAGCGGCCTTTATTTATTTATTTATTTATTTATTTTATAGTATTTATATGGCGCACAGCTACCCACCAAGGGTTTCCCGGCGCCGAATAAGCAAGAACACAGGGTACAGCCAACGGGAGAACCGATCCGAAAGCAGTTATTTGTCGAACAACCAGGTTTTTACGCTTTTCCTAAAGCTCCCATAGTTTTCTTCTTTGCGTATTTGAATGGGAAGGGTGTTCCAAAGAGTTGGACCCAAGTATGAAAAGGATCTTCCTCCCATTCTAGCCCGTTTGTACCTAGGTACCGCGAAGTTCGCAGATGTAACTGAACGAAGATTGCAATTGGGAAGGTAAGGTTTGGCAAGATCCTGAAGATACTTGGGAGCAGTCCCCGCTTTGATTTTAAACAGATGGGTCAGAGTTTTAAAGCGGATCCGGTTTTTGACTCTGAGCCAGTGCAGGTCTCTGAGATATTTGGTGATCCTGGCATATCTAGGAATTTTGCAAAGCAGTCTGGCCGCCGCGTTTTGTACCAGTTGCAAGCGTCTTATCACTGCCTTGTTTGCACCCAGGTATAGGATGTTACCGTAGTCAAGCCGAGATGTCACCAAGGCATTGACTACGGTCTTCTGGGTGGTGGTTGGCAGCATCCAGATGATTTTACGTAGCCATCTGAGAATAGTGAAACATATGCCAGCCACTTTGTTGGCTTGCTGTGCCATGGATAAATTGACATCTAAGATGACCCCAAGATTTCTAACCTGAGTGGCTGGGATCGGGAGCTTGCCCAGTGAGGTTGGCCAGTGGGGATCACTCCAGAGATCTTTACTATTCCCTAGAAGAAGGATCTCTGTTTTTTCCCCATTTAATTTAAGTTGGTTCTCCGACATCCAGCAGAAAATTTCATGAAGGCCTGTTTTAAGTGCAGATGGAGCAGACGGGTCAGCTTTGGAGAGTGAAAACAGAATCTGAGAATCGTCTGCATAAGTCATCAACACAAGACCGAAGTTTTCTGCAATGTTAGCTAGTGGACGAAGGTACAAATTAAACAACAGGGGGCTCAGGATCGATCCTTGTGGTACACCATGAGGAGAATTGAAGACATCCGAGCAAGCCTCAGAAGAGGTGATCTGGAAGGTGCGTAGGGATAAGTATGATTTAACCCATTCCAACGCCCTGCCCTCGACACCACTCTCCTCCAGCCTAACAAGTAGTCTGGAGTGAGAGATGGTGTCGAAATCCGCGCTAAGGTCCAATAGGACTAGTGCCACCGTTTGACCATCATCTCTGAGCTCTCTTATTTTTTCCGTGACCCCAAGCAGGGCGGTCTCAGTGGAGTATCCACTCCTGAAGCCGGATTGGGACGGGTGAAGAAGTTCATTGTTTTCCACATATGTTGAGAGAGCCTCATGAATGTGCTTTTCCAATAATTTGGAAAAAGCAGGGAGTAGCGATATTGGACGATAATTGGCCAATACCGTTGGATCGGCGGACGGCTTTTTTAATAGAGGGCTGACTATGGCATGTTTCCATAGAGCAGGAACTGAAGCCTGTTCCATGGAAGCATTAAGTATCTCTGTAATGGGCGTGAGGGTGGAATCCTCCAGTTGGCTAATAATACTAATGGGGATGGGATCACGGGGGGAACCCGATTTAATAGATTTAAGAAGTTTCCTCAGTTTGTCTGATGTGATAGGAGGCCAAGCTTCGAGGTGACAATTTACTTTAGAGATTTGGTGGGTGTCCTCTTGGTTATACGGAGTGGTGCTGTTTTTATTGATATTGGAGACAATATTCTCAATCTTTTCAGTGAAAAAGGACGCCAAATCCTGACACTGCTGAGTATTGAGAGGGGCAGCCTCCGCTCTAGAGTTTTCTCCAGCCAGCTCCTTCACAGTATTGAAAAGAGTCTGGGATTTGTTAACAGCTGTATTTATGGTAGTAGTGACATAGCATGCTTTAGCTTTCATGCATGCCGAGTGGTAGCTGTTTCTAGCCTTGCGGTAGATCTCTTTTTGGTGCAGTTCGTAGTTCTTACGCCACTGTCTCTCTAAATTTTTGCAGGTAGATTTTTCTTTCTTGAGGGCCTCTGTGAACCAGGGGGCCGGGGGACGGGGGACGATGTACTTTCCCTTTACAGTGGGATAGGGGCAGACAGGCATTTACTGCGTCATTAAGCCAGGTCTGTGTGGCTTCAGCTATACTTTCCATGTCTCCATCAAGACATGGGTGGTCTTTGTTCAGTGCGTTATTTAAAACACCTAAGTTTAAGTTTTTCCAGTTTCTCCTGAAAGATTCAGAAGGAATAGTGGAAGGGCGTTTAATGGGATTTAGAGAAATGGAGAAAAGTATAAGGAAATGATCCGACCAACATATAGGGGTGGTGTTCGACCATGATAGTTCTTTTATGTTAGAAATGATGGGATCGAGCAAATGCCCTGCTTTATGGGTGGAGCCCTTGTTGCGCAGTGTCATATCCAACGCCTTGAAGTCGTCAATGAGGTTATTACACGTCGTATTTTTATCATCCTCCAGATGGAGATTTAGGTCCCCAAGTACTGTAAAATTTTGAGCGTTTAAATGGTAAGGTAGAATATAGTTTACCAGATTATCTGACCATGAGGGGTTATTAGCAGGTGGTCGATAAATGAGTAGACCAGAAAAAGTAAAGTTGGGACTAAGGGTAATTTTAAAAGATGCTGCTTCGCAATTTGGAATATCAACAGATTCGAAATTGCATACAAGGTCTCTGCTGTAAATAATGGCGATGCCTCCTCCTATTTGACCAACACGGTCCCTCCTTACAATAGCGTAACTCGATGGGAGTGCCGTGGCAACGTCAGGGCCTGCACTATCATGGAGCCAGGTCTCTGTAAGAAATAGCGCGCTGGGCTTCTCTTCCATTAAGAGATGGAAGATGTCTAATTTGTGTTGAGGCAATGAACGGCAATTTACCAAGTAAAATGTAAAATTACTGGAACAGTCTTTCTGCCGGGGGATTTTATGGGAAGTGTCACGACCCACGGCGGTGGGGGAACAGTGAACACTGCGTAGAGACATGCTTCTTAGGGAAAGACTACAGTTCCCATGATTCCTGCTAGGCGAGCGACGCAGCAGATCGATGACGTCGCATCCAGGAAGCTTCAAGTTGGAGCGGAGACATCACGCCTCGCCGTTTATTCTGGTTCCGGAGTGAAGATACGGTAGGATTGTTATCCCCAGCGTGTATCCTGTGTATCCTTTATGGTTGACATTGTGGTGCGTTTTCTTGAGTCTCCTCGTGAGTCCCTCAGAGAGATCCTAGCCTCCGTGCGGAGCGTTCTCCTGGTGGGTGTCGGAGCCTTTCCCTTGACTCCGTATTGTCGGACCTGCTGTTCCTGGTCTGAGACACTTTGTGCTACCAGCGCAGGACTCCTGAAGTGGAGCGCCTTGGTTCTGGGAATATTTATTCATTGACACCACTTGGTTTGACTGTGTTCTATTTTACCACGGGTAGTGGCAGCAACTTTGTTTATTCTTTTGTTTACTCAAGCAGAAGTGAGTGCTCCGGCCAGGGAAGTACCTCGGTCATTTTACAGGGCACTAACTCATGTACTGAAGAAGCAGTCAATACTCTTTATCATTTTGCATGCTTATCTATGCTGGTCCAACGTTTCTACAGCAAGATACCTACGTTACCAACGATAACTGCTTCAGGTGAAGTCAACCTAGAAGTCTGTTCTTTATGTGGTTTTGATAAGAACAGAGACTTAGTATTTGTTTTTGACCTTTTCTCACAACAGGGGTATAATGAGCTTCGCCTGGCCGGCTGGTTACCTTTCTGCCCCCTGTTGAAGCCTTGTATATTGTGCACCTGGTACGTGTATGTCACCCTAGAGTATTCATAAGAGTTTCCTACATTGTATAATCAATAACATATAGTGTCTTGCATTCCAGGATTGTGCTGTATGTCTACTCTTTGATGGCCAGGCAAAGCTTACTCTATTTATCCTCCAGGTAAATAGTGCTTAGATATATGCATGTATTCTCTAATGTACTCATAGGGAGTTATGTGTACAAAGTCTATGCAGTAAGGGCTTTGCTTATAAAGTCTTGTTCTCATTACAGCTTCTTCGCCTTCCCGCTCCTGCCCTGCCGTTCCTGTTATCCCTCGCTTGACCCCCTCTGTGTGTCTGTTATTATTCAGACCCAGGGGTTGTCGAGAGGTGGAACCCTTTTTGGCATCGTACCATCCCGAGGACACCTGGGACCTGACAGAAAGAGCCAAGAGAGGAGTCCGAATCCGGATAAGGCTGGTAGTTAGACAGAGCAAGAGAACACTTAGGACAGGTTTGCGTTCCAGCACACAGCGGATTCAGCGTTATACATTCATCATGTCTGGCAGGGCAGAGCGCTCTAAGAGACTCGCGTGTGAGCGTCATACCTGGGTAGTGAAAGGGACAGAGTTCTGAGCCCTAAGTCCCGGACTGGCCCGGACGGGCACAGACGGGCTGACTCTGGCTAGACTCCGGCGTAGACGAGGCGCGTCCGCTAGAACGCGTCCGCTATCGCGGAGATACACTGTTTCCTTTTATCCCTGAGACTAGAGCGCTCTCACCGCTCTGTCCCGCCCTAAGATGGCCGCCACTGGATCCCTGTAGCTCGGTGCCTTGCCCTAAATCGGCAGGTTTCGAGCGCGTGTAGGCAGCAGTGAGTGCGAGTATGAAACAAGTGTGCTGATTTCAAGATTCTACAGTTAAAATAAGCAGGTACAACAATTTCACACAATTCGATTTTTAAAAGAATTACAGTTCGATAAAAACAGCTTTCCAATCACTTCTAACAAAGTGTCTGCGCAGAGAGCTAACACACTGCCCGAGTGCTCGCTAGTTCCTAAGTTGGTGTCTGTGTCAGTGCTTAACCCCCCCCCCACCTACTGGTGTGCCCCAAGGGGGATTTGGGGGGGCAGCCGACCAAGGGGAGGCTTGCACACCCGGGGAATTTTGGGGCAGTAGGGGGGGGGGATAGGTGAACACTGTGGGCTCCCGTAGTTGGGCTGGTTGGGCTTCTTTGGGCTCCTTTGGGCGAGTTTTGGGCTGGCCACGATAAATACGGCCATTTTGTAGTGCCCGGCACCATTTCAGGTGCAGTGACACGGCAGCCGGGGGGTTTTTGTCCGGAAATTGTTGTCCCTCCCTCCCTCCCTGTGTCCCGTGGGGTGGATTCGGCCAGGGTGGGCCTCTGGGGGGGTTGCGAGGGGCTTTATTGGTTGATGGTGCACTTGCGGTAGGAGACAAGAGTGGTTGTCGCTGGAACAGGTGCCAGGATGGGTGGCGTTTCCCTATGAGAAAAGGGGGGATTCACAGGAGGCCTGGGGCTGTAGGGGCAGTTGGGGAGCGGAGGTCAGGAAGGTCACTAAGGTCATTTGCAGTTGGGGGTAGGTTGATGAGCGGATGTGGACACTTTGTTGCAATGTTGGGGATACAATTAGGGGTGGGGGTGGGGGGGGGGGCTGTTAGGCAGTTATTATTTAGAGAGCACTAGTTTTGTTCGGCACAGGCCAGGTGGGGTTTGTTGTATAGGTGCACCTGATTCCAAATAAAGCGGCCTTTATCACACTAAGTTGGTGTCTGTGTCAGTGCTTAACCCCCCCCACCTACTGGTGTGCCCCAAAGTTGGTAACAATACAAATGTTCCTATAACATTACTTGACTAGACAGGTGTTTACTAAGGAGCCTCTCTATCGATACTAGATTAACCCCTTCGCTGCAATTCCGCCACAGTGCTAGGGGGGAGGGGGGCCACGCGGCGCTCCCATGCTCGTGACGGAACCGCTCCGTCACGAGCCTCGGGCGCGCTGTGCTTGTGACGGAGCGGTTCCGTTACGGCCCCACCCGCTCAATGGAACGTCCAGCGCAGGCGCGCCGAGCAGGCCGTGACGGAACCGCTCCGTCACCAGCACAGCGCGCCCAAGGCTCGTGAAGGAGACGTTCCGTCACGAGCATGGGAGGGGTTAAACTGAATGGAAAGCATCCTAGAAGAAATTAGAGTCAAAGATTCCAGTTTGTGGAATTGACTCCTACATTTAGGAGGATTAGATAAATGCAGACACATAGCTCATCAATTGTCGCAGTACCACTCACCTGAATATCCATGTTTCCCACAGGATTGATGAATATCCGCCCTCCTCCTCTGAGCACAGCTCTCAACTCAAATTCTGGAATCAGCAACTCTTGTGATGTGCTCGGTGAGTCTTAAGTCTCAAATGATGCCACTTCATGTTCACTAGTCGCTCTTTTCTTAATTCTTATCTGGAAATATCATACACCAGAATTTCAAGTCACACATCCAAAGCTGAATGTTACAGTCACTAGCATGTGACTTGTTCTAATAGAATGTCGCTAACCTGTATACGGATTGGTAGAAACTCCACTAGGAGAATTGTAAGTTCACTGGATCTCATTCTTAAACTTTTTAAGCACAGGTATCAGCCAATGGCCGACACTCGGGAGGCAGAAAAATACTGTACCAGATCTGTACCAGAGGGAATCCTTTTTTTTCTTTTTAACATCAGGAGCTTGGAAAGAGCTTCCTGAGCAGTCTTATAACTTTTTTCTTTACTGTAATGCCGATCAAGGGGCAGGGTGCCCTGACATCATTGCAGTAAGGGTGAAAGTAAAGCAAGCCAATAGGCTCTTTTTACTTTCACATTTCGTTTTTTTTTTGCTTTCATATTTCTCAGCCCCCAGGCAATGATTCTCTTGCGGGAGGTATCGTTGGAAAGGGAAGAATGTCCCCTTTCCAATGCTACCTCTTCCCAGTTGATAATCTGCTTGGGGATCGGCACAGGACAGCGATCCCAGGCAGGAGTCCACCTACTAGGCACCAGGGATGGAAGGATTGGCCCCTTAGGTTAGGGCTTGTGCTCCCCCAGCACATTCTAATATTTCAGTCTTTCTGCCTGCCGGGGGGAGACGGATGGGGGTAATTAGCCCTGATCTGCCCAAAAGCTCACTAGACACCGGTCAAAGCATTTTGTTTCGATATAGGGATGGGAGCTGCTCACCATTGACATGGCCATGCTCCCACTAAGTGGGACATCAGTCTTTCTGCCCCCTTGGGGAACAGGTGGGGGTAATAACCCCTGATCTGCCCCCCCAGGGTCGCAGAAAGCCCACTAGATTCTAGGGACTTTTTGTAAAAAAATATAGGGGTTTCCCACCATTGGCATGGCTATGCCCCAACCCAAAAACAAAGCAGGCAGCCTTTCTGTTTGCCTGGTGGCGGAAGGCGCAATTACCCCAAATCCGTCCTCTGGGATGCAGAACGTCCACTGAAGGGACCTTGGTTTGATTAGTTCCTAGGCCCACCCAAAAAAGTGGCGTTGCGTTTTTATCTGCACATGTGGAATAATGCTGGGTGGTAGGAATTTTGTGGATTCCTGCGTATTCTGAAAGTTTCCATCTCAAAAATATAAGGAAAATACTTGATTTCAGGCAACATTTGAGGTTTTCAGAGCATTATGGGTAAGAAACCCTCATGGGATCCATGCACAGCACTCAACCATGGAATCCCCTGGCTGATTAGTGTTAAAAAATGACTGTGGTTTGTAAGTTCGCATAGGTGGTCCAAAATACCGCAGTTATTCCCATTGCTTATCTATCAACATAGCACTTTATAGGCTTTTCTATCGTGGTCTCTTGGCCCACCCACACTAGTGGGATACCGTTCTCATCAGGGAAAATGTGGGAACTCAGGGTGGTAGGAAATTTGTAGCACCCCGCATATTCCAGAACATTTCACAGAAATGTGAGAAAAATGTCTATTTTGTACCAAAGTTAGCTATGTGCAAGGACTTTTGTGTAAAATACCAAGCGAGAGCCACACAAGTCTTGCACCCATGGACTCTCCTAATTGCCTATTTTTTGCAGGTTTTCTACATTTTCCTAGATGTGGCTGAGCTAGGGTCAAATTTGAGTGGAAACATGTGATGTATCCTTGTTGCGTTTTGGGCTGTTTCCTGTCACAGGCATACGGTCTACGCACACAATGGAGGTACCTTTTCATTCAGGAGATTTAGGGGACTGTTGGGTGGAAGAAAGCTTGTGCACCTCACAGATTCCAGAACTTTCCATCACAGAAATATGAGGTAAATGTGTAGTTTTAGTCAAGGTTTGAGATTTGCAAGGGATTCTGGGTAAAGAGTTTAGTGAGAACAATGCAAGTCATCCCCCCCTAGTTTCCCCTAGGTCTCTATAGTGTTAACAAAATGTGCACGTTTGCTAGTTTTACCTAGGTGTAGGCTGAGCTAGGGACCCAAATCCACAGCTACCCACTTTGCAAAAAAAAGGGCCAGTTTTCGGTGGAAATATGTGAAGTATCCAATTTAGCGTTTTGGGCCGTTTCGTAGCATGGGCACTAGGCCTATTCACACAACTGAGGCGCGATTTATATCTTAAGATGTGGGGGAATCAGTGCTTAATTTGAGCTGGTGGTTTCCGGAGCTCAGCATCAGCAGTTAATTGTCAACACCGGCACTTATGACAGCCTGCCACATGGTGGAGCTGTATTGTCAACTTTTGAGATGACCACAATAACAGTTGTTTATATATTCAGTAAACATTAAAAGTGCCCTATACCTGCCCCCAAGCCATTCTTACAGCTTTGTGGGCCTGGAATAGTTTGAATTTTCACACTGGTAGGTGTGTGATATTTAATAGGTGTGCTACTGTCATTGGTAGTGCTGGCAGGAGCAATGGGTTGTGCAAGCCGCAGTGGTCTCCTGACAAGGGCCCTGGCACCTATTTGTTTACAAACTAAGCACTGTCGGGAATACTGCGTGGATGGAAGTTTGTGACTTCCAGCAGATTCCAGAACTTTCCATCACATAATTGTGTTTTATTCTAAGCTTGAAGTTTGGTTTGCAAAGTAGTCTGGGAAGAAAACCTGGTGGTAACCATGCAAGTCACCCCAACTTAGATTCCTCCAGGTGTCTAGTTTTCAGAAATGTGCAAATTTGCTAGGTTTCTCTAGATACCGGCTGAGTTAGGGCCCAAAATCCAGAGCTACCCACTTAAAAATGGGTCAGTTTTAAGTGGAAAAATAAGATGTATCCATGTTGCCTTTTGGGACATTTTTCTGTCATGGGCACTAGGCCTACCCACACAAGGGAGGTACCATTTTTATTGAGATATTTAGAGGAATGTTGGCTGGAAGGAATTTTGTAATTCCCCATACATTCCAGACCTTTCCGTCACAGAAATGTGAGGAAAATGTGTTTCTTTAGTCAAGATTAGAGGTTTGCAAGGGATTCTGGGTAACAAACCTAACGACAGCAACACACCTAACCGACCCTGGATTCCCCCAGGTGTGTAGTTTTAATACATTTACAAGTTTGATAGGTTTCCTAAGGTTCTGGCTGAGCTAAGGCCGGAAATCCACAGCTACCCACTTTTCAAAAAAAGTGTCAGTTTTGAGGGGAAAAATGTGATATATCAATGTTGCATTTTGGGCAATTTCCTGTCACTGCAACTAGGCCCACCTACTTGAAGGAATGCTGGGTGGAAGAAAGTTTGTGCCTCCTGCACATTCCAGAACTTTCTAACACAGAAATGTGAGGAAAATGTGCCTTTTTAGTAAATGTTTGAGGTTTCCAATTGATTTTGGACAACAAAAAAAACGATGAGTCAACCGACCTTGCATTCCTCCAGGTTTCTAGTTTTCAAAAATCTGCAAGTTTGCTAGGTCTCCCTAGGTGAGGGATGAGCTGGGACCCAAAATCCTCAGTTACCTACATTTTAAAACAAGCATTTGCAATGCAATAGGACTCGCATTAGTGAAACTTTTAGCTACTGGCGTTGCAAATGATAATGTTAGATTTTTATGGGCCCAAAAATATCCCAGCAGTAGCATAAGGAATAAAGGAAAATCCACAAATCAAGGAAAACATGCAGTACCAAAGGCTGTTACTAGGAGTCCCTTTGGAGTTGTAAAGGGACCTCTATTAACTATATAAGGTACTGCACCCTAATGCAATTATAAAGTGAAAGACTGTAACTGAGCATCTCATCAAGCCTGACTAGGCACCTATTTCTGCAGGCAATCTCTAGAACCTGCCCGCCAGGCATGATCCAGTTATCTCCTTATCCAATGTGTTCGGCACCTTCAACACCAATGTTGTTGCTATCTACCACATTCTTTATGAGATATAATGACATGCAAAACATCTCACAGGTTGAAGAATAGCAAATCCGTAGTCTGCACCGTAATTACACATACACAAGTAAACAATTAGTGCAGAAAACCTCAGTATGCATGCACATAATGCCAAGACATGGTGTAATTATCAAGATGTGGGTGACCAGAGGAATCAATGCCACCTGGACAACAGATTTTCAATGCAGATATTTAATTAAACAAATTGGTGCATTGTGGCTAGGATATGATTAGTTTGACTCCAATAAACCAACTAAGGTAACATGCCTGAAAGAAATTACTGGTTAAAGGAAAATCCACGACTGGAGAAATGGTGGCACACACAGTTATTATACCAACACACACAAGGCACTGACAGTGCCACACACATGGTGGTGATAGTGACACGCATGTGGCACATATACTGAGTGCACACTGTTAATTAACACATTCAAAGTAAGACGGTAACACCCAGGGCACATACATATAGAAGGAGTCCAATACAAAGACATGCTGGTTGCATGCACAAGATGGAGACCGGGACACACAGAATGCAGATGCTAATACAAACACACCAGATGCACACACTGAAACATCCAAATTATTAAAAATCCACACACTGGCTAAAATTATCAAAATTACTGTTGCTGACATAGGAGGACAACTGTCTGCAAATGCAAGCTAAATGTAAGTGAACTCAGTCTCAGAATTTACGCAAAAAACAACGTGCACATGTGAAAATATTCTACCATTTTCATGCGATATTGCAGATATTTTAAACTGGTGCCAAAAAACTGACAAGCCTAGGTTTTTATAGAAAGCAACACATTGTCACAAACCCAATTTAGCCATCTTTTTAAACTGCTGACCTTGTGTGACCACAGTAAATGATACGATTTTCAAGAATTGTTCTTTAAAATCAAACAGATGTTGCCTATTATAATTAGAAAGTACCTTCCATTAAGTTATTGCAAAAGCAGTAATTGCATCTCCTAGAATCTAGGTTACATAGCACATTCTAGGACCTAGATGGAGGTGAATGGCGAGGTCAGAGGAAGTCACAGACAGCATAAAAGATTCAGGGAATGAGCAGAGGCTCGGCCCTTCACAACATAAACACCGTGTGAACACTGGACACTTAGCCTTGGAGGGGTGAGAGGGATGCACGGAGATAGGATGAAGGCAAGGGGCTTCAGAGCAGAGCTGTGGGAGGGTGAGGGGCAGCTTTGGATTGGTAACGCGGGCACTCGGGCAAAGCCCAAGGGGCTGGTGTCCTAGTTCCTGCTGTGGGCTGCTTTTTAGGTCTCAACTGGCGTACACTGCGCAGCAGTGTCGCGCAGCTCGAGAAATTTTGTCTTTCAGTTACTGGGGTTGAACCCGCCTCTCTCTTCCATTGGCTAGCTCCATAAATGGAGGCTAGCCATTGGAAGAGATGTGTGGCAATCATACTCGGAGCAGATTCGTGGGCGTTTCTGTGGTTTTTTTAAGCCCCGCCCCCTTTGTTTCGTCATGAAGAGGTGGCCCATTGTGGGTGTTTCCTTTTTTTTTTTTTGCCAGGGCTGTTTTTTCGTCAGTCTGTGCCAGCTCCCCGCTCTCTCGCAGTCTCCTCCCTGTGCTCCCACGGGGGCGGCTCTGACAACGCTTGTAATTATTGTTTGTGCCTTTGCACTGCAGTGCTTAAACACCCGACGATGGCTGTTTTAATTTGGTTACTTTAAGAACTGCCAGAAAATCAGGAATGGATTCGCACTTTGGCCTTCGTGTAATCGCCAGGGTCAGTTTGCGAAGTTGACGCCTCTGTCGTGATGTTCCTCTGGTCTCCCCTGCCTTTGAAGTTCCTCCCTTTGCCTAACGCATGCAGCAGGAGACCAGGAGTGGAGGTTGTTGTTCAAGTGCCATGCTGTGGATGGTGCAAGTGAAATGGTGTGCTCGGTGCCCTGACATCAGGCGGTGTCGGGTTTCCCGGGCTCTGAGGAGCAGCTTCAAAGGGTCTGAGCGCGCGCCCCGCCTCTGTGTGCCGGACCTCCGTGAGCCTGCACCGGCCCCGCCGTGAGCGCGTCTCCTCAGCCCAGAGCGCCTCGTCCGGATAGCGGCAGGGCTGTGAGTATGGCTCCCCCCGTACCCGTGGTGTTTGTCTGTCGAGCGGGACATGAATGTCAGTTCTCGAGTGGGGTGATGGTAGCGGTAAGATAGTTGTGTGTGGATTTTCGTTGCCTCTACCCCCCAGTGCACTGTTTTTTCAGCCACGCTGCTTTGCTTTGATGAAAGGGGCAGGCTTTGCTCCACTCGTCTGAGATGCTTTGATATGAGGGGCACTGCTGCACTCTCTATAGCACATTTACTTCTGAATGCCGCAGCTGTGTAGCCGTCGTTGGAGGGATATTGGAGGTGTAGGTACATGTTTTGTTTTTCTTCATTCAAAGTTATCCAAGTCTGTGTGGTGTAGCGGGAACAGCGACAATCTTTATCTTTAGAGTTACACATGTTAAAACCAAGCTGGGTTGCTATAACACTTATACTTTGCTATGTTATAGCTCCCAGACTTCCTTCTCATCCCGAATGTAATTTCTCTAAATTACAATGCGTCCTCTTCATCACCAGACGTGTTTCTGTTGGCACCATCAGCACGTCTAGCGTGATTATGGCATGGCACGTATGCCCAGTTCAGCATTGTGTCCTGTGGTTACATTCTGTATGTGGTGAGTTTACTTAGTGATGGACGTAGAGTTGTTCAGGTGGCTAGTGGACGCAAGGAGAATCATGAAAAACAATCTTGCTTCATTGGAAAGCAGGCGGTCTCAGAAAAACAATGCAGTCAACGCGCCCCCTGTTGTGGGTTTATAGCCTCCTATAATGCACACTATATGTTGATGCTGTTTGGATAGATCATAGATTAGTAATGTGAAAGCGTGAAATGAAGCAGACTATCTATTCCTGAGTACCTGCAGTTGATTGGAGCCAGTGACCTCCTAATGAAAGTCACACACCCCTCAGAGAAGAGCTGACACACACTCCCTCCTAATGAAATGAAGCCCTGGAATGCAAAGACTGAGGGTATATACAGATTTCAAATGCTATCCACGTGTTCTGCCAAACTTGAGAAACAGATGCATTTTCCCTTGGTGATCTATTGGGAAGTGGCTGAGCACAATAATCCACATTGCCAGCTCTCCACATCATAGCAGGCGATTGTAAGCTGTGTATTTGATTGGTTCCCAAGACATATTCACCAAGGTACTTAATGCCTCCCCAGAAAAGCGCAATCACTCCCGAATCACTAAAAATAAATGGTCTCCAGGCGTAAAAGCAAAAGATGTGCCTGGTCATCAAGTTCTTAATTTATGGTGAATTCAACATGTTTCTTAGTGCTTAGGCTTTCTACAGATAGACATTTCTACTAGTCCGATCCATTGGAAACGTTACAGGAGCAAATTTGTATTTGATTTTTTTCATAAGTGCTCTTCAGGTCAAGGGGAAAGAGCACTCCACAAGGCAGGGGTGTGGGCAGCGAAATAACTATTACTCTTACATTGCCTGGGTAAATGATGGGAGCATGGGGTGTGGGGGGGGGCAGCACTAGTAGGCCAGCATTTGATTAGTGCTAAGAACAATTGAGGGTGCGTTGATAAATCCTATCTTTGGGCGGGGTGGTGCAGGTGGTGTACCAACAGTTGTGTGGTGCATTAGGAAAGCACGTAAGTGGTAGCCAGGAGGGTGTTCGAAGCAGGGGGATTTCTTTTTTATGCAGCTGGCCCAAGAGATAAGGGGAACAGCAGTGTCCTTAACAAGCTTACAAACTTTGCAACATGATCATATGAAGGGCCTGGTATAAACCTTGCAGTAGTCAATTTGTGAGTCACCAAAGCAGAAAACGCAGAGATGTGTATTGGTGGGTGTAACAAGGAAGAATAGGTTTCTGAGTGTGCAGTGCACAAGAACAGGGGTAATGCTACTCCATTGACTTAAAAAGAGCATAGTCTGGTCTGCCTCGAGGTTAACCCCAAGATTCTTTACCACATTTACAGGGAGTGACAGGTAATGATAATCTCATTACTTCAATCAGGCAGTAGCCACTCCACTCAAAACACTATATTTGTTCAAACCTTTTCCTGCAGCTGAGAACACACCCTGTTTTACAACACATGTTGTGTGAGTCAGAGAACCTGTCATGTTTGAGGCGGTTTACCAATCTGTTATCGCAATGCCTCTGCTATTGTCACTAGCTCATCTACAGTGATAGGCTGCACGTAAAGTGACTGAGCGTTACAGAACACACTATCCCACTGTTCTGGATGGGAGTTTTCTCTTTCAGTGCACAGCTATGGCTTCCCACGCATTGA
Source organism: Lissotriton helveticus (assembly GCF_964261635.1). Lineage (NCBI taxonomy): Eukaryota > Metazoa > Chordata > Amphibia > Caudata > Salamandridae > Lissotriton > Lissotriton helveticus. The sequence goes on from NC_136071.1 coordinate 1,124,466,785, forward strand.
TATTGTGCAGGGAGGGAGTGTCCCGGTAAAGATCTGTAGCTGGTCCTCTGGTGTTTACTTCATCACACTGTGTATTACTCTTGTACTTAGTTGTAAAACTATTAATATTGTCTGGTGTATGTTAGCACTTGAAGTGTGTTTTAGAACCAATAGGCGCAGCTCAAAGAACTATGTACTTCAAAGGTCATTTTATCCATTGGTAAACTGCTGTATTTTGATGCATACACTGACATTTTAGCTCAGTGCACAGTGCAATGGCCAAGTGTGCTCGTTTGCTTTTAAATGTAATACATTGAGATTGATGTTTTAAACAATATAGTTTGAGTGGAATTTTAGGAGATGTTTATGAAATCAGAATGACCAACAGTTCTGCTGCCGAAGCCAACATGCTCCAAATCTGCTTTCTCCATCACTTATAATAGCTATACAATATTGCACATTTTTTGTAGGCTATGTAACTGAAAATGTACAAAGGGTCTTTTGAGAACGCTGCTGGTGGCTGCTTGCTTGATATCAGCATCCTGGTATTCTGAAAACCACACACTACTTTGAGATGTGGTCTCTAGTGATGACCTATTTGTAACATAATTCATAGGATGCCTCACCCTCACACCCCCACACCCTCACACCACCTCACCCTCACAAACCCTCACCCACCCTCACACACCCTCACACACTCACCCTCACTCACCCTCACACACCCTCACCCTCACCCCCTCCCCGTACACCCTCACCCTTACACCCCCTCACACACCCTCACCCTCACACACCCTCACCCTCACACACCCTCACTCTCACAGACCCTCACCCTCACACCCCCTCACAAAGCCTCAGCCTCACCCTCACACACCCTCACCCTCACACACCCTCACCCACTCACCCTCACCATCTCACCCCTTCACACCCCCTCACACCGCCTCACCCTCACCTCCCCCTCACACCCCCTCACCCTCACACCCTCACACCACCTCACCCTCACACCCCCTCACCCTCAGACCCCCTCATCCTCAGACCCCCTCACACTCACACCCCCTCACCCTCACAACCCCTCACCATCACACACCCCCTCACCTTCACACACCCCTCACCCTCACACACCGCTCACCCTCACTCACCCTCACTCGCCCTCACTCACCCTCACTCGCCCTCCCACACCCTCTCACCCCCTCACCCTCACACACCCCTCACCCTCACACACCCTCACCCTCACACACTCACGCCCCCTCACCCTCACACCCCTCACCCTCCCTCACCCACCCTTAGACCCCCTCACCCTTACACCCCCACACCCTCACACCCCCTCACTCTCACACCCCTCACTCTCACACCTCTCACTCACACCCTCACACCCCCTCACCTTCACACACCGCCTCACCCTCACACACCCTCTCACACTCACACACCCTCTCACCCTCACACACCCTCTCACCCTCTAACCCTCACACACCCTCCCTCACCCTCTCACCCTCTCACACCCTCACTCACCCTCTCACACCCACACTCTCACCCTCAATCACCCTCACACCCCCTCACCCTCACACCTGGCGCTCTGTGTGTGTGTCACTGTGTGTGTGTGTGGCGCTGTGTGTGTGTGTGTGTGGCACTGTGTGTGTGTGTGTGGCGCTGTGTGTGTGTGTGGCGCTGTGTGTGTGAGTGTGGCGCTCTGTGTGTGTTTTTTTGTGGCTCTGTGTGTGGCTCTGCGTGTGTGGCTCTGTGTGTGTGTGTAGCTCTGTGTGTGTGTGTGGCTCTGTGTTTGTGTGTGGCTCTGTGTGTGTGTGTGGCTGTGTGTGTGTGTGTGGCTGTGTGTAGGGCTGTGTGTGTGTGTGTGTGTGTGTGTGTGTGGCTCTGTGTGGGTGTGGGGGTGCAAATGCAATAGGTCTCACATTTGCGAGAGATTAAGCTATTGGCATTGTAAATGACAGTGCCATTTATTTATCTGTTTTCAAAACAAACACATAAATAACAATTTTGTCATTTACAATGCCAATAGCTCTAACTTTTGCAAAGGCGAGACCGTTGCATTGTAAATGCTTGTTTTTTTAGCAGTCTGGGAGGTAGATTTGGGTGGTTTCTGCAATGTTCGGATACCGCCAGCGGCCCAGGTGGTGCATGAGAGGCTTTTTTGGGAGTAGATAGGCATCCATTACCTCCCATTTAGGAACGGGCAGAGGTGTCACTCCCTTTCTCTCTAATATGCAGGTTGAGAGCAGGCAGGGGGCCTGAACAGAATTGGCCTCACTTGTTTTCAGGTGTGTTTCACCAGTGTAAACTAATCCGTGCTTCTTTTTAAGCTCCCCCCCCCCTTTTTTTTTTTTTTAATAAAACTTCGCTGAAGCAGGGTTTTGTGGACAGACATTTTTTAGTGCGCTCGGGCCGATTTTTAATCCCAATCCAACCCTGGTGAGGGGGAGGCCCGGGAAGATCAAGCGAGGGACGTTGTTTCAGCTAATAAGTAACTGTAAAAAAATAAAGTATTGATGGGACATAAAGCAGCAACAAAGTGAAAGAAAACGTGTGCTGTTGCATGCTGCAGTCAAGTGAGTGCAACCTTTCTTCCGCAGCTCTAAAAACTGGGCAGTTCCATAACCCCCTTCACAAAAGATTGTTGTCGCTAAAACACCAAAATACCAGTTCATTTGAGAAACCGATTTCCAAACGGGAATTTATATCTTTAGACGTGCACTTAATGGTTAAACATGTATTTGTGCCCATTGGTTGGTTTATTTGATAGTTCTGTCTTTCCTACAGACCCCGAGCTCATACCGAATGTTCTACAAGCATGGCAATATAAATTCCCGAACGTCGTCTATCAAAAAAAAAAATGTTTGCAGGTGTATTTTCTCCTCCATGAAGCCTCTACTCGCATGACATTCCAGTTCCGCCCTGGGCTGGACTGGCCATAGTGGGCACCGGACAATTCCTCAGTGCGCCACACGGGTGGGGGCCGTTTTTGTGCCCCTGGGGGCCGTTTTTGTTATAGGGTCCTGTACCAAAATCGGCCGAATACCGGCCCCGGCAAAGAGCTCAGGGGCACCTCCAACCCCCGAGTGGGGAAGGGGGGGGGGCTGCCGAGCACTTTGCCAGGGCCGGTTGTGGTTCCCAGTCCGGCCCAGCATCCGCCCCTACTTCACAGGATAGCAGGAGCGCCCGTGGTGGGAGTGCTGCCGGGTGCTGACTTGGGGCGGGGGAGTGGCAGGGTGGGGGGTAGTAAACTCTGGAATACGTCTGCACAGAGGTAAGTACACAAATAAATTAACACATTTCTTTGCGCACGATGCATCTGGCCCCTTCCTCGCCCCACGTCAGCGCCCGGCAGCACTCCCACCACGAGCAGTTACTGGACTGCAGGATAGAGTTACCTTTTTTTCCATTGTGCTGTTACTCATCTACTGACAGTGACACCTGAGCCATCACACACAAACAAGAACCGGCGCTGCAGGATCAACGTGCAACATTCTTTTTTTTTTTATTTCAACCAAATTTTATTGAGAGATTTTCATATGTACATACATACAGTACAGTATCCGTACAACGAGGGTAATATAGCAGTTCCTTCAACGCCTTTGGGGTAACATTAGGCGTAGTATGAGATCAAGGAATGGTCCGTGACTGCGCGCCAGAGCAAAGGTTTTGACTAGGCAAGCTCTGGCGAGCATGAGTATTACCCTCGTGTAGAGAGAGATAGCCGGAATCGTAAGGAAGAGAAAAAGGAGGTAGAGAAGGTGGAAGGACAGGTGCTGTAGTTTGTTTGGCCTTTGCCTGGTTTTAGTCTTGTATCTGTGCGTATTGTTCAAGGAACTAGGTGTTTGTCCAGGGCGCTCCACATCTCCCCTCTTGACGTGTGGTTTGGTGAGTGGTTTGCTGTTATGTTGTCTGCCCCTCTAAGGAAAGTGACCCAGTTGAGCCAGCTTTTGAAAGAGGCCTTCCCGGTGTCCTTCCAGTTTGTGAGGATTGTTTTCACCGCGGCAGTGAGCAGGAGGTCGATCAGATCCCCGTCTTCCTTTGTTTGGGATCCTGGGGCCATGAATGCTGTGATTAGTCCTATGAAGCTATCTTGTATGGGGTAGCCTACCACAGTGTGTATGAAGTCCCTGACCTTGTTCCAGAATGACTTGACTTTGGAGCAACCCACGATGGTAGAGGTCTTCAAACACTGCGTCTCAAAAGGGAGCATGACACAGTCCATGTCCAAAGCCGACATAATAGTCATCCCCAAGGAAGGCAAGGACCCCCAGCACCCCCAAAATTACCGCCCAATCTCCCAGATCAACGTAGACTGTAAGATCTATGCAAAGATCCTCGCAACACGTCTAAATGCCCACCTCCCAAACCTGATCCGAAACTCACAGGTAGGCTACCTCAAGAACAGGATGTCCAATGACAATACGTGCAACATTCTAACGCAGCCAGCGCGCCTCAGGTCGTGCACGACTGATTCCAGGCGCTTGACCGTGCACCAACAGTTCGTTCACCCTGCGATGCGTTCACCGGTAGATAGACGCTCCATGGAAGGTTATGCTGCCTGGTGTTAATAATTTGTATTGTACGTGCAGCAGCAGGTTGGTGTGTCATAGGGAAACCAGCAGGCACCGTCTGTCAACAGCTGTTCGCAAGCGACTGCGGTGTTATTCCATCAACAGAAAAATGTTTTACATGCCAAGCTTGCACGCTATCCCCATGATTTTGCTGAAGTCATCGACGCCATAGCATTGCGCTGTGACATTCTTATAAACATGTTCCAAGTAACAAGAACTTACTAAAAAAAAGGGTTCCCAATTTGCTCTCAAAAACCTCATGTAATAAAAATTTAAAATCTAAAGGATCGTGCCCTTTTTACACAACACTAAAACCATTCAGTATTAAGGTGTTGTAATAAAAGTGCTACAGTACTGATTTCGCCAACTTCAGTATGATGAAACGCTGAGTCAGCTCAGACGGGGCTCAAACAAGTAAAAAATGTTAGTGGTAACGTGATGTAAATAAAAGCGGTTATAATCCCCCAGGGCACTGGTGCGCAATTGAAATGACTTCAGAACGATGAAAAGCGGGAGCAGCCCTGCCGACAGTTGAACCTGTGACCTGATGTTTGAAAACAAAGACCTCTGGAGTGACCACTTATATAAGAAAGCAAGGGCACCTATCACATCAACTTGGAGGTAAAGTCATCTCTGTAGCAGGTGCATTCACCCACTGTTTACACCAGGTTAACGCAAAAATACGAACAATTGTATACCCTGAGAAGTTGCACAACTGCTTCCTAAACTTCAGATACACTTGTGCAAAATACTTCACCGCAGTCTGCACTTTAAAGCACACCAGTGTCCAGTAAACAGCAGCCAGGTGCTCACCCGGCTCTCGTGGCTGAAGAGGTCGGTGCCTAACATGCAGGCGATCAGCGAGTCGAAGCTGTAGTGAAAGTTTCTGAAATGCATCCTCGCAGCAGCTTCCGATGGACAGGGCGATCCACAGACAGCGGCGGGTTCAGAGGTCCAGGAGCAGCGCTTTCTGCAAACTGAGCTTATAAAGGAGGCGAGCTAACCCCTCTAAAAAACAGGCACCAAAACGAGCAAAAAAAAAAAACACCTCCCGATAACTGAGCAAGGGACAGCGGATTCCTAAAAAATACCCAGCTCGCGCGCAGGCAGCCGCGCTCCGTCTTAAAGTCCCAAATAGGAAAGTGAAAGCGCAGTAGCAATAACATAAATAAATAAACCGAGCGCGGCGTCCCTGAAGCGGGCGCCGCGCCGAGTCTTAAGGTCCCAGATAGGAAAGTGAAAGCGCCCCATATGACTGAACTGATACAATGCCTGAAATGCCGCGAACTAAAGAGACGCCGTGCGCATGCCCATGTCTGGGCAGGCACGGCAAACAGGAGACAGGGAGGGAACAAAAATGCCTCCCTTCCAATTAAAAGCACACATTTTTGATGCGCACCAATCAGAAGCATGGGTGGAGCTTCCCCTGCGTCGCCAGACGAGACCTAAAAAGGGTCAGTTTTCAGTGGGAAAATGTGATGTGTCCATGTTATGTTTTTCCAAATTTCCTGCTGTGAGCACTAGGCTTACCCACACAAGTGAGGTGCCATTTTTATTGAAAGACATGAGGGAGCATAGAATAGTAGAACATTTGTTATTACCAATTGGATTTTGCTGCATTTGTGTCTTCCACATGTAAGCCAGTGTGTAAGAAAGAAGACATTTTGAAATATACTCTCTAAATCAAATGCAGTACACGTACCCACAAATTCAGAGATGTACAAATAAACACTGCTCCTAAACTCCATATCTTGCACCCATTTCGGAAATACATAGGTTCCCTTGATACCCATTTTTCACTCTACATATTTCACCATATAAGTTGGTCTATATCAGTACACAATAAAAAAAAACTGCATAGTGCAACTCAGTTGTTGGCTCTGGGTACCTTGGGTTCTTGGAGAATCTACAAACCCTATATATCCCCGCAACCAGAAGGGTCTAGCAGACATAGTAGTATATTGCTTTTGTATATCAGCCTTCATGACGGAAAGTTACAGATAAAAATGTTGTCAAAAATCTACATTTTTTCCTACTCATGTTCAATATTTATTTTCTTCAACAGTTAGTTTCTTTAAAAAAAACCTTGAGGGATCTACACATATGAGCCCATGTTGAATGTGGATTTTGTCTACTTTCCAGAAATCTATGCCTTTCCTGGAACACTCATGGGTTTCACACTGGTTTCCAGCACAAACGGGAAGTAGGTTGAAAGCACAAAAAGTAGGACAAATGGGATAATTCTTTGAAAAATGACCAAACTGTGTTAAAAAATTTGGTTTTTGTATTAACCTCGGCATGTTCCCAAAAGCTGGAAAGATGGTGACTTTAGCACAGCAATTCATTTGTTGATGCCAAGAACACAAATGTTACCTACATTTTGCCTATTTTCTCGGTCCCCTCCATGGCAATCCACATCCTGGGTACCTTAAGGATCCCCAGGATGGTGCAAAAAAGGACACAAATTTGGCGTGAATACCTTATGTGGAAAAAAGCAATGTAGCCCTAAACGCTAACTACCCCAAATAGCCAAAAAAGTCTCAGCACTGGGGGATTGCTGGAAGGTCCAGCAAATAAGGGGTTAAGGTTGGGCTACAGCATTTATGTCCCATATGAAAACTAAAAGTCCATCTCCTTCTCATTAGATTGTGGGTAGCTATTAGATAACTTGTTTAAAGTAGGGGTGGGCGTAGTTCGCGAAGTAGCGCTACGAGTAGCTACGTGAAGTGAACTTCCCACAACTCGAGCTATGCGTAGCACTACGGGAACTGCGTAGTAGCATGTTCACACTGTGCAAGATGTTGTTTTCAACGATTGCACAGTGCGGACAAGCATCCGGCACTGTGCAATCATTGAAAACAGCATCTTGCACAGTGCGAGCTGTTCTTTTCTGCCGCTCGAGTAGATTATTACTCGAGCTGCAGCTTTCTCAATGTGGACTGGTAGTTTCTCATCGCGAGCCGTCGCGAACATGCGCGACCACTCGCAATGAAAAACCTGACCTCCCCGCATTGAGAATCTCGCCAGGAGGTTTATTTTCCATGCTCGCGATCGGCAACTTGATGTTGCTGATCGCAAACAAGGAAAAAGCCTCGCGAGGATGTCATTTTGCTTGCTCGCGGTCGCCAACTTGACGTTGAGGGCCAAGAGCAAGCAAAAAATGACCGCTGCACTACGCTACGCTGCGCTACACATGTTTGCACTGTGCTACGTGCAGTTCGCGTAGTGCAAAGTTGCGCAAACTTCACAAACTACGCGAGCATAGCTTAGTGCTTCACCCAGGGTTAGTTTAAATCACATTTGTCTAGTTGGGTGCAAGGAGCTCCATACTCAAAATTAATAAGGTATTCACTAATCTTTTTGTAAGCGCAAATGCTGATTGCAAATGCATTCATGATTCTCTGATGAAGTACAACTTCTTCTTTATTTTCTTTTGCAGGTCTGGATCTTGATGTAGGCAGGGTCCCGGCAGGACAAGATGGAGCAGGATCTACCAGTGATTAACTCATATGAATGGTGTCCACGAAGCCAAGCAAGATGGATCCAGTATGGTGCAGTATTTAAAGGCGTCCCATCCAACCTAATCATGTGCACATTTGAAATCTTGCAGGATCTTGTGAGTGTTCGGGTGTGTGAGAGCACAACCACGAATATGCGAAGTTACATAGTATGCACTACAACGCATGCGATTACAATGCAGTAGTTACAATGACTACAGTGTTACAACGCAAACCATTACATCGGAAGTCCTTTCTACGACTTGCTGTATGGGCACGCTGGACTTAGGAATAGTATAATTTACTATTCCAACTCCAGAGTGTGCAACAGTAGGGAAGGTGTTGGAATAGTAAATTATATTATTCCTTAGTTTAGCATGCTCCCTAAAGCAAGTCGTAGAAATGACTTGCGATGTAATGGTTTGCGTTGCAACAACGCGGTCGTTGTAACAACCGCTTTGTAATCGCATGCATTGTAGCTCATACGATATAAACGCTGCTTCCCAGCAGCCACAGGAAACTTTCTGTACAAATTGGTTATAGAAGGGGAACCAAATTGGAGTTAGGCGGTTCTTAGTGTTAACGCAGCACCAAGTCATGTGGGGCTGAACGTGCAATGGGTGGTGTGTACCATGGGAGTTCCGGGGGGCCACGTCTGCAACTGATTGGAATCAAAAGCATTTTCCACCAGATGATCATATTTCTTTGGGCAGGTGGATTTATAACCTTATATTTGTTAAAAGAGTTCTTATATTTGGAGGAATCAATAGCTTCCCATGTTAGACTTGTTATTTGTCTATTTGGAGATGAGGATTCCAAAGAATCAATTACACATATTACCATTTTAATTGATTCCAACTAATGTCTCTTTCGATTTTTGTCTACAGATATTGAACCATCTTCTACTGATACTGAACCACCTCCATTTCTTGTGGATGGGAAATAAGCAGGTGATTATGAGTACCCAACACTTATATTTTTACTTTTATAAACAGTAAGTTACTGCTCTAGATATTAATAAACAAGTTTGCATTTTTGTGGATGTCATTTCTTCCAGTAGTGGCTGCTACTGGACGGGAGTGGTGGGGTAGGGAGGGGGAAATAAAATATTTCTTTAAAAATACACGTACCTGACTATGGTCTGCCAGCCGGCCGCCGCCTCTCCTCCATCCTCTTCATCTCCAGCCAGCCACGCCTTTACTCTGTACTCTTCATCTCAAGTCTGGCAGCAGGAAGCACCCAGGTTCAGAAGCTCCCCACAGCCAATCACAATGCTGCAATATAATGTTGTGATTGGTCTGAGCGCCCTGGTTCGGCGCTCAGACAGGCACTAGAGTGGGAGCCTTGGTATGTTCTCCACCCAGGCTCTAATGCAGCCAGGGTGGAGAACATGCAAAGTGCGCATGAGGCTGTGACAGCCCACCAAAGCATCATGCACACTAAAAGAGTGTGCCAATCACTCCCCCCTCTGCAGTGCTCCGGAGTCACAGAGCACAGAACCAACTGAGCAACTGCAGTAGGATAAATTAAATGATAATAACGCTGCATTATTATAATTTTGTTTTTCCTTCTTGAACTGCTCGGAGAGCAGTGGGCAGACGCTCCTCTGCCTTAGCGGAGGAGCCGCCACTGATTTCTTCAGGCATAAAAGTTCAAAATAAAATACACAATTAAAAAAACACACAAATCAATAAAAAAAGTTTCTGCTTCAGCATTTATTTCACCTTGTATATTCACAAATAGCTATATTACACTCTGCAAACACTTCTGGCATAAAAGGATGATAGAAAAGGTACAGAAATACTAAGTTATATACTTGCGGTCAAAATGGTAACCATACACTAATTTTTAAACTAGTATTCACCGAGAATCCTGGGGTAATAAGCAGATCTTGCTGAATTATGAAAAACACATCTCTAAATCACTGAGAAATCACAAATCTAGAATCATGGCTGAACAGGAAAGCCTAACACTACCATGTAATAAGATCATAACATGGAACTGTAGAACCTTGAAAACCTATATTGACCCCACATATTGGCAATATACTTTTTAGGTCTCGCGACCTGTCAATGCGCATGCGCATTGAGCGGAGAGCAAGACTATAGGGGCTTAAACAGACTTTAACTAACTGGCGATTTGATGCTGTGCCCGTGCGCTTTTAGGTCAATGCGCAAGCGCATTGACCTAAAATGCGCGTGCACAGCATCAAATCGCCAGCCATCTGTTCCCCTGCAGCTCTTCCCGCTCCGCCCCACAAGCTTCCCCCAGCGTGCGCTCTGGCTCAGCCGAGCCGCACTCCTCCCACACCTTTGAAGTGAAGCTTCACTTCAAAGGCCCCTGCTGCTTCACACTGTCGCATTTCTCCTCCCCCCCCCTCCCCACAGCAATGCCCTCCGCCGTCCGTACTTTCACTTTGACGGCCGCAGGCCGTCTCTCGTGTTTCTCCTCCCCCCTCCCAGTGTTTTTTTTTTTTTTTAAACTTGTTTCCTGTCTCTTCATTTCTTACCCGTCCACCAACCCCTCCCGTCTTAGTGCCTTGCTAGGGTTTTCGACTGCCGATTCTGCTGTAAAACTACTCTGTTTTGCCCGGACTGTGTTGATGCTGCTGCACGAGTTGTTTCTAACCTTGAATCAACATTAATTGCTGGGGTTATATGCAAGGGTATTGGCATAGCTAATAGGTCTCGCGTTTGGGACCTTATAAGTATTTATAGTTATTCAGCACAATATTCTTGGTCCAATGGCCAAACACTTATAAGGTCCCAAAAGCGAGACCTATTGGCTATGCCAATGCTTGTTTATGCTTGAAATTGCTAAGTGAACATGCTATTATTAAACCCTGGGTGCCTGGCACAGGATTGCGTATCATCATTTAAAATATATAAAGGCCATTTCATTTCAGACTGTCCTCCCAATAAAGGACCATACCATATCCTGCCACAACAGTTGTAAAACACCTTTTAAATTGCAGCACAGGGCCTAATTTTCACAACTTTTATTACAACTGGATGACTCCTTTGCAATTGTGCCAGTACCACTGAGCACATGAAAAGAAAGGCGTTGTCTTGCCAAAAGTGAAGCAATATATAAACACTGTCATTGACTGTTTAGGACTCATTCCATCTTGCCCTCAATCACACGTTGTAAGTGTGCACGAATTCTCTACCTCACCGACAAGATGCCCAGTACCTTGATCAAGTTCAGTTCTACCTGACTGCAATCACCCACTGGATGAAGACCAACTTTCTAAAGCTGGATACCGAGAAGACCAATATCGTGATCTTCGGGACCAGCACATCACTGTGGGACTCCACCTGTCACGATACACTTCCTGCACTCTTGTGCCCACCCCCCGGGGCCCGAATTGTGGGACCTTCCAGTGTCCAATAAGCTTTCAGACCTTCTACTAGAACCACATACTGCTTTCATGGCTCTTGGACGCTCTTCGGAAATCATCATCCTTTTCCAATCCATGTTGGGTTTTGTGGAAGCCAGTCTGCTCATGCTTGAAACTCCATTACATATATATAATTCCCTGCTCACTGCTTTGTCTCCACCTCTGCAGGCCAAGGATGGGTGGAGGAATTCGGCTCACCTCTGGCTGGCAGCTGCTAGCCTGCTTGCATCTGATGCACGTGATCACTGTGATCTCTTATAAGCCCCAGTTCCCTTCAGTCCAGCACTGGTCATTGTAGCAGTGTTCCTGTGAGACTGACTCTTTGTGTCCTGAATGCTTGCTATTCTTGTTTGTAGAGTTCCTGAGCTATAATTATTCCTTGGCTCTTGATTCCTGATCTGTAGCTAATCCATGTTCCTGAATTATCACTGCCTGCAGTGCTCCCTTGAATTCTGAGCCATTACTATTTTAGTGCACTCTCGAAAAATCTCTCTCTCCTTCTGTATTCACTGTTGTTTCTTGATATGGTGTCTTAGCAACATGCTCTGCATTCTTTCCTTGGTAACTAGGATGTCAGAGTTCTGGGGCATGTCAGGCATGGAGAGCTGGCAGTTGCTGAGAGAGGACGTGTCTAAGGGTTGTTCTTATAAACTTAAATAAAGTTCCTTCTACAAATAACCTGTCTTCGCCTCTTAAAAGTGGCGACGAGGATGGGATGTATTTCCCTTGAGGCAGACTGGTTATGCAAAGCTGGAAGTTATCAACCCCTAGACGATTAATAAGAAAACTAAACAAGATTGCATTGCGGAGAACGTGCTAATGTGCAAGAACCTCAAGCAACTGAAATTACCCTGCCAGATTGGAACGGTTGTTGGAGTCCTGTTGGACTTGAAGATTATCAAAGAGAGAAACAACCGTTCTTGATAAACTCCGGTAAGAGAAGGTTTTCACAAGCCTAGCACTGTCTGTGTGTAACTAAGCGCCATAATAGAAGGTTTCCACAAGCCTAGGGCTGTCTGTGTGTAACTAAATGCTGCGTGCGGTGATACGTCAAGGTTGTCAGTGCTGCTGAAGGGGCTGATTGACAATACAGTGAGGATGATGAGTGAATATACGGGGAAGTCGCAGAAGTATGTGGAAGCGAGGTTTGACAAAGCGAACTTCTAAAACTATTTAAAGATAAGCGTCTGGATGTCGTTTGGCCTATGTAACGGCTGTGGGTCTAACCCTTTGAGTTTGTCGTTGGATTCGGACCGTCGTTTGGCCTATGTAACTGCGGTGGGCCGAACACTTTTGAGATTTTTTTTTGGGATCTGGGAGGTTGCTACCTGCGCATTCTCCAAAATTGTTTTTAATTAATGTTGGCTTACCTGATTCTGCTGGCATTTGTTTCTGCCGCTTCCATTCCAGGATTGATACGCTTCATCAGGAATTCCACGGCGGTGCTCTTGTAGTGTAGTTCCTATATTCCCAATAGGCTCTGCACATTGGAATAGTATATCCTGTAGTTTAGACGTAGGACTGAGGTCGACTAGGTCTCTACTGAATATACTAGACTTAATTGTGTATGTGCCAGCTAGCTCAGAGGTCACTAGAAACTTTCTCGAATGAACAAGAAGGGATTAGTTTCTGACAACCGCTTAACCCCTTCCATTCTGGTGACGAACCCCAGCCGTCACGCTCCACGGTGCTCGTGTACTGATGACGGCTGGGGTTCATCACGGCCCCGCCCTGTTCGTTCCGCGGCCGCACACGGGGGGAATCGCGGCCGCACGGAAGGGGTTAAAACATGACAACTTTGTTCCCCAAGAATAAGAAATATATCTCTAGAGTCGCGGAAACAATAGATAGTTATTTCACTCAGTCAATCGTGCATGCTTCGTTTCACCAGAGGTGCAGAGAAATAGAGAGACGGGCGTTTTCAATACAAGGTATTTATTGAACAGTCTTCTTTCTCAAGCATAAGAAATGAACTGCTAAAATCGTAATACTTGTTGTAAAGTACAATGCGTACAGTAGGAAGAGTATTAATAATACTGTAAAAGCATGATATGGTTTCTAAGCCATAAAATACATACATTGATAAATAATGACTAAAAGTACTCAACTGGTGCTTCTAAAATACGCCTACCCCGGTGTACCTAATCTAGGTCTAGTACAAGGGAAGAAGTAAGTGAGGTGTAGCTTAAGTTAAGTATTCTTTTGCCAAGAATCTAATCCAAGAATTCTCTTAGGGTCTAATCAGCTCCGTACCTTGGTTTTTAGAATGTAGGAGGTCTGGTATCTCTCTCTCAGGACTCGATTTCCCAGCAACCTGCAAGGGTAGCCTGGAAACACCGGACCTGGATTTCTCGGCTGGAGAAAGTACAGCGTCTCTCAGTGCGTCAGCTGGAGGGTCGGCTTCCTTCGGCACTTGCTGCAGCAGGGTGCGTCTGGCAAGTAGATAGTCGAACTGCTCCAAACCCCTGTGTGTTTGTTTGCACAAGTGTGGGCATATTTATACCTTGAAGGTGCCGAGTTTGACGTAAGATTGGACATAATAACGTCATTAGAGACTTAATTCTCTGAAAACTGAGTTCTTGGATAAATTAATATTCATGCAGGGGGAAGTCCCTGACTGCTGAAGGCGGGTTTTTCTAAGAAATCGGTGTAGATTTTCGGAACTAGTGGAAGTAGCCAAGCCGCATTAGGACTACTTGAGCTATGTCTTAATATGGTTATGATTTCTATGCCTATATAAGGATACAGCATTTTATACCTATATAAGGGCATGAAACTGGAAAATTACACTAGGGTCCTAAAACGCTATACAACACTCCTGAACTCCACTCACCTCACGAGCACGCAATGCAGTGTGGGAACTGCAGTGCGTTGTGACGCGCAGGGTTATAGACGCTTGCCGAGTAACAGCGTTTGGTTGCTATGACAACCAACACTAAGGCTAAGCGATTGAATGCCATATTATCACAGAATGCATAATGAGTGGACTGATTCGTGCAAGTTACGGAGATTATGCTATCGAGAGCTACTGTGAAGATTGTTGTGGACTGCTACTACTCATCGACTACGGTGACTACCTTAATTTTGTTAGCTTGTTATTTTTATTAATTCGTTGGATAGAATCCTCCGAAACCTATTTAGAGGCTATTTAGAGGCTATTGGTGGGGAGGATTTTATAGCTTCTGGTAAGGTGGTGCTACTTAAACACAATTTTTGAATAGAGGGCAGAAAGGTAATAAAAACGTTACCTATTAATACAGATAAGAAACAGGTTGTTATTAGAGAGAAAACAAGCAATAGTGAAAGTAGAAGGGAGGGTGAGGAGGTGGTAGAGTTACATTACAATGGGATTTTGCCCACTGATGAGTATATTGAGTAATAAAGGCATTAGAAGGAAACTATGGCAAAAAGATTAGCATAGTAGTAGAAAGGCTCAAATTTTTCTCTCAATCCCAACTATCGGGGGAGTCCGTAGAGCAATATGTTTCTGTATTGAGAACACTTGCAGTCACCTGTAAATTTGGAGATCTTCACTAAGAGATCATAAGGGATCAATTTATAAACAGAACAAGCAATATTAAAATTCAAGAGAGATTACTAGATATGAAAGACCCATCTCTTCAAAAAACTATAGAAGTAGCAAGGCGAGTTGAGAATACTTCAAAGTATGTCAAAGAGTTAAACTCAGAGAAACCTGTCACAACCAAGGTGTGGGCTCTAGAGAAAAATCCATCTAAAAAGAAGGAAAGCAATAGTAAAATCACTACTATTCCTAGGAATAACAAGGTGTGTTACAGCTGTGGCAGTATAAGACATACTGCGGATTCCGACAAATGCTTTGCAGCTAAGGGGAAATGCTACAAATGCAAAAAGATTGGTCACTTAGCACGCATGTGCAAGGCAGGGTCCTTATCCACCCCAAAGTGGAAGCACCCTGTGAATACCGTAAGAGAAAATTCTGAGGACGACAATTCTGATAATGAAGAGGAAGTTGAAGTAATGGTTATTCGTGACAATGTTATAAATGATGTATCTGATGGTCACAATCCGCCCAAATGTGATTTAGGCATCAATGGCACTGAAATAACTGTGTGGGCTGATTCTTGTTCTCCTTATACCATCATAGATAACACATGCGAGAGAGTAGGGAGTCACCAGTTGAATCTGCCAGATGTTGAACCGGTAGGGTACTGTGGTGTTAAACTCCCATTGTTAGGTTATTTCAAGTGCACCTTGTCTCACAAAGGAAAGGTAGCTACTAGCAAGGTATATGTGGTGGAAAAGGGAAGAGCATTGCTGGATTGGTGTGAATAACAAATGTTGTGCATCACTTTAGATCCTAACCACCCACAACAAGTATTGGTCACTGACGATGCTGAAATTATTAAATGGGGTGACAAATTTCCTAAATTGTTTAGTGAAAAATTGAGTGGTTTAGGGACACCTTCCTGGGATTTTGCTTGCGAGGAGGAACAGTCATCCTGACTCAACGCCTGTTGCTGCCCGTTGTTGCTTTCACCCACAGCTCACCGGACCCGCTCCGCGGGTCCCGCTTCGCGGTTCCAGGCTAAGGAACAGACTCTGCTTCAGGAGTAGCGCCTGAGGCGCTGGGGTAGGGGAGAGGTGAGGGGTAATCAGCAGCAGGGCTGCAAGCGTTATTGCAGGGACTCCGTCTCCCAGGAGCCCCTGCATGACCAATCAACACCACCTGGTCCGCTCTCCCTGCCTGCCCCGCCCCCTGACCACCGAGAATAAGTACAGCTGTCCACGGCACCATTGTGGGACACCTTCCTGGGATTTTGCTTGCGAGGAGGAACAGCCATCCTGACTCAACGCCTGTTGCTGCCCGTTGTTGCTTTCACCCACAGCTCGCCGGACCCGCTCCGCGGTTCCAAGCTAAGGAACAGACTCTGCTTCAGGAGTAGCGCCTGAGGCGCTGTGGTAGGGGAGAGGTGAGGGGTAATCAGCAGCAGGGCTGCGAGCGTTATTGCAGGGACTCCGTCTCCCAGGAGCCCCTGCATGACCAACCGACACCACCTGGTCCGCTCTCCCTGCCTGCCCCGACCCCTGAACCTTTTTTTACCTTTTATAAACAGGCATAGCACACCGCTGCGCGGGAGCGCGCGGGGAGCGTCCCGGGAGAAGCCCAGGACAAGGGCGGGACCGTCTGTGGCCGTCAGGGGCTGCAGGAGGCTGGGCTGGGGCCCCCCTCTAACTCTTTGGTCCGGCCTTTAACATCCACCCGGGAGTACATGAAAGTAAGCTGTGCTCCGCTTGTTACTTATATTCTGTTCAGCTAACAACTTTGTTACTGGGTCCATCCTATACTGGTATAAGACAGGCTCGTTTTAGAATATTGTTTATACTATTATTGTATTGAGGTCCCAGGATGTCTTCAGGTGTTCCAAACTCCCTACCGCCCATTGTAGGGGTGTCCATACTTGGGCCGCTAGATAAATACTTTGCCAGGGCCACTAGAGAAATAGACAAGGAGATCACATTGGCAGAGAAACGGGCGGAGCGCCGTTTCTCCCTTGAACTTTTAAAAAATAGGTCAATAAGCACGACACAGAAGGTTGCACCGTCTACACAATTACACAACAACACGCCTGTTGATGTAGACGCAGAGATGTTTAGCACAGAAAATATCCCGTTAATATTTCAAGACAGGTCACCATCGTCACATGCCACGGAAAACACAAATGACCTTATTTTCAATGAACCGCCTGTCACTTCCAACTCCTTAATAGATCTAAACTCCCCCATACTCTTAGACACAGTCTCTCAATCAAATAGAAACGAATCCTCTCCTATTTCTCTAGTAGAGGCTGCTGTATCGTTGGAGACACAACCGCCTATAGCAGTCAGTGTTAACAAAGATAAAATACAAACTAAGAAGTACACGGGGGCACAACGCTCTCCACCAAAAAAAAGAAGGAGAAAGGGTGGGATCAGAAAAGGGGATAAAACCTCATGTATACCACCACCCCCTATGGACCCTATAAACAAGTCACCTAAGGAAATAGGGAAGTATGTATTAATAGGGCCTCCAACAGTAATAACTTCTTTCTCTGAAGCCCTGCCAAATAAAGGGCTAATGGAGGCTATTGAATGCCTTCTAAAATCCTTCATACTTCCACTCACAGAGAGAGTTAAAAGGCTGGGGGAAAAAATGGATTGTATTTTGGCAATCTCTAATCCAGTTGAAAATCCTAAACCAACCAATTCTAGTGAAGCCTGCTCTAAAATTAAACACTCAATACAGAAACCGTCCAGCCAACAAACGGCCACGTCCGTACCTAAAAATATGCTTGCTGATACAAATTCTATCAAATCGGCGGCCACGCATGACACTTCTAAAGAGAAGGTTAAACCAGGTGCCCCGAAAGTCCTTTTTAACAGAAATGACCACCCAACGAAGACAAGTCAAACGACTAGACTAAAATCTAATTTTAGAAATATAGTAGACTTACCCCCAGAATCATCCAACTATGTCATCATTTTAACAGGAGTTCCGGGCGTGCCAGTAGGAAACATAGAAACTAATATTAGTCTTAAAAATAAAGTTATCCACTGGCTGTGTAACAACAGACCCCTCCCACTACATCTTAATGGAGACATAGTATCGGTGAGATGGTGCAATTGGGTGGGCCTACGCCCTAAGGACATTGAAGGGGACGTGGTGTTAGTGAATTTTAGGGATCATAGGGTGGTCACGCACAGCAGTGATTGGTTCCCAGGGAGAAGCAAGGGCGGTGTATCATCCCGCAACTTGAGCTACTTCTACCCTGAAGCCCTGATGGTGCCCCCAAAAACCCCCCCAATCTTGCGTAGCTTTGATGCCCCCCATTTTCCATACCACATCCCACACTCTACCGCCCTCAGACAGTACAACAACAATTATATCCCCTTACTTCCATCTCAACGCCCAAGAAGGCACCCTATTCCGTTTGGCAATAACTACCACTCCGCAAATCCAAATGAGTATTGGAACATCCCACTACACAACCTATTTGAACCCCTCTCTGGCCTAGACGTAAACGATTGACTTATTCCACCTACTTCTTACGAGGGATTCACTCGAGAGTACACAACTAATTTTAATATTTCACTAGATCCAGATAATTTTGTACCAGGGCTGGCCCTTCCTGAAAATTTGGATGATGCATTGACAAGGGAAGAAATTCCAAGTGAGGACAATATTAGTAATAATTTTGATTACGAGAGAGTAGAATCTAGCAGGCCCATTATCGATCCTGGATCCCCCGCAGAGCCCAATGTAATCACCGTGAGGAAGGTAAATGAGGGGGGTCCGCTGAATTTCCTAAAGGAAGTACGGCGCACCATAAATTAGGTTTAAATGGAGGCCATGGAGATAAATGGTCCATTATATTTTGGAATATAGCTGGCATTAAAGCCAAATTAGATAACCCAAACTGGCAAAAACTAATTAATAACTGTGATGTTATATGTCTGCAAGAGACATGGGCCAAGAAAGAATACCATATGAGTGGTTTTAAAACTATATCCATCCCAGCCATAGGATTTGTACATGGACGAGCAAAGGGGGGACTATGCATGTACATTTCAAACTGTTTTCTATGTAAAAAAATTGAGTTGTATTTCCATAACTGTTTTTACCATATTGTTGGGTTACATATTAATTCCACTGTTTGCATACTGTTAGTAAATTTCTATAATAACATCCCTGTATTAGATATACCAGTGGTGCTTAAAACCCTGAACTCTAAACTAT
Source organism: Lissotriton helveticus (assembly GCF_964261635.1). NCBI lineage: Eukaryota > Metazoa > Chordata > Amphibia > Caudata > Salamandridae > Lissotriton > Lissotriton helveticus. The sequence continues at coordinate 1,124,485,973 of NC_136071.1, forward strand.
ATAGCATAAATAACAGTGCTCATAAACAGTTCATCGTTATATGGGGCGGTGATTTTAATTGTGCCCTTTGTGACAGAGCAGGAACAGGAAATTGTGGGTTAATGGTGGACAGGGAAACCGCTTCATCACACTTTGAGCACTCAGTAACGGGGACTGCTTTAAATTACATCATGTTTAATAATGATTTAGGGTTCTCGAATGAACTATGTAGCACTGAGGCCTCTTTCTCTCCTACTTTTAATGGTAGAGGTTTATTCTCTACAATTGACTTTATCCTAATTTCCTCGCGTTATAGGGATAGCATTGTAAGTTATAATGTCTTAAAATCTCCCCTAAGTGACCATTTTCCCATCAGGGTAGAATTATCCGACCCACAACTGATAGTCCATAAAAGAGCAGAGGTTTCTTCTGAAAATTTTGAAATTGTCAGGCAGGATGGATATGCTCTAAAATGGACTAAGGTGGTCCCCGAGGAGTTCCTCAGTAATTTAATTAATGCGTGCAACACGAGTTTTTCTGTCTGCTTGGATTTGGCATCTGATGATGCAGACATTATAAATAATTTCAGTGAAATAACTGCTTGTATAAAGAGGGGTCTGTGGGTAAATGTTAAGGAACATTTGACTCAAAGGAAAACAAGAGGCTGGTTTAAATCAGCATGCAGTAAGGCCCACAAGCAATTAAAATTGGCTTTGCACAGGCATGACAGAAATCAGACCCTGATAAGGGCCCTACGTAAAGAGTATAAAACAGCCCTTAAAGCTCAAAGAGTTCTGATAAAGAGGGAAGCATGGACAGCTATAATGGATGCCTCTGAACTAAAGGATATGACGGCTTTTTGGAAAGCAGTGAATGCCCCATTTTTCAAAGACAGTACAAAGGCTCGAATTGAGATTGCCGTTACCGAGGACGAATGGGTCAATCATTTTGAAACACTTTATAGTCCAGTATCAATCACCAATGACAACTTAACTTTTCCCCGGATGAGGTAATTAAGGGTATTATCTCTAGCCTAGGGGGAAAGGCACCTGGCCCCAATGGCGTCCCAGTGGACATTTGAAATTTTTTTTTACCTCTCTGGGCACCATTGCTTACTAGAACTTTTAATGCTGCTTGCACAATAGGACTGTTTGGTACTTGGTATAAGTCGATCATTATCCCTATTTTTAAAAAGGGAGATAGAGCAAGCTGTGTGTGCTATCGGCCCATATCCTTGCTTGATTCCACCATTAAAATTATTGGCAGAGTCATCTTAGGTAGACTGCACTCATGGGCAGACGAACATAATATTATTAGTGACCTCCAATATGGTTTCCGCGAAGGAGTTGGTACCATTGAATAAGTACTTAATTTATCAATATTAATAGAGAAATATACTATGGCCAAGGGAGGAAGATTGTTTTTAACATTTCTAGATTTGACATCTGCCTTTGATTATGTAAATCATGGCAAACTATGGATAATTTTAACCCGGTTGGGAGTGGAGGAAAATATCATACATTTTTTGAGAGAACTATATAACGGGGCTAGTGCAATGGTCAGATACAGTAAAAATGGGGAGTGCACAAGAGAGTTCAGTGTAGCGAGGGGCGTGAGGCAAGGGTGCGTCCTTGCACCGTTTTTATTTACTATTTATATAAACAACTTGGAGGAAACTCTATTACAGGATTGCACTGATATGCCAATAGTTTCAGCCCGCCGTATACCTGCTCTTATTTATGCAGATGACACTGTTCTCATGGCAAGAACCCCCTTAGCCATGCAGACCATGATTACCTCTTTTAGCTCCTTTATGACCAAACTAGAACTACAGGTAAACTGCACCAAAACTTTTTCTATGAACTGTGGAGGCAACGCAAAACAAAAGAAAAAACCCATGTTCATAGGATCGACCCCTTTAGACCATACCCCAACATTCCCATATTTGGGGATCTTGTTTGATAGCACTGGTAAGTGGAGCAATGCAATCAAAGCTAGAGATTTGCTATTTTCAAAATCTATAATGGCCCTTAGGTCGTTCAGCAAAAAGATGGGAAAAAAGCCAGTTAAAGAGCTTTTATATATATATATAAAGCTAGTTGTGTCACGGTGGCAACATATGGGGCAGGAATTTGGGGTGATTCTAATGTGAGTAGATTACAACTAACTGAAAATGGTTTCTTGCGATATCTTCTAGCTGTCCCAGAGAGTATGTCCAGTTAAAATTGTCACATTGAATTGGGTACTACTTACCTGGAAGATTTAATTAAGGTGCAACCGATTCTTTTATGGCATCGGGTATGGACTACTGAAAATTGCCATCTAAATCGCCTCATTCTGGGGGACGCCCTGAAATTAGATGGCGTGAACAGGATAAAATGGCTATGTTATATTAAGGCATTCTGTGAAAATATTAACCATCCGGAATTTTATGTAGACCCTATGTCGTTGTCTAATATTACTAGGAAAGCACTGAAACAGCTAAGTTTAAATTTCCTAGAGAATCGAAGAGAACAAACAGAATTGCAAAAAAAGACAGTAATTGCCCATCAATTGATAATAAAACCAAGGGTTATCCAGCCTTATCTAAACCTCCAAATGAAAGATCAAGAAAGGTTTTTGTTGACCCGATTTAGATTTGGGATAATGTACAGACTGTTGAGCTTTCCTATTACAAACGATTGGTCAAAGGAAATTTGTAAATGTCCGTGTGATAACGTCTCCACTCAATCGGATATTCATATCTTATTTTCTTGCAGATTCTATGTAATATCAAGGAAAAGATGGATTATCCCTATCTTAAAATATATGAAGATGAGACAATGCCGCCCAGCTTTTTTAGCTATACAGTCTTTGGATGATATTTTTTCAGTGGCATCAGTTTCGGCATTTCTGAAAAGTATTTTTTATCTACGTAAGACACTGATTATATGAAGTCCACTATTTTAAATTCTGGCCCATGTTAAATACTGTGTTTACTGATTTTATAATATTAACCATTACGATGTAATATTTGACTTGATGTGATTTGATGTACTTTTATGGTTATTTATGAAATATATATCAACAAGGAGAGAGGTAGGGAAATTCAAAGACACTCTCTTAGTCCCCGGTTAAATGTCAAACAACAAAAAAAGAGAGAGGTCTAATCTGGTCAAGTACACGACTACCAGAAATGTGGAGCAAAAGGATAAGTGGATAGTATTGGTCACAGTCACTCTAGTTGAGTGGGATCACAGTCACTCTATTTGAGTATGAAAGCCCTCACACACCGACCTAGTCAGTGTCATGCTTCATCATCGGGCCCCACCGAAGAGACCGAGTGTCTCTTCGGTGTGCTACGACGCCAGAAAGACTGCGGAGCTGGTTGTGTGGGGAGGAAGTGTTGTGAAAATTCTCAAATTAAAAGTGACTAACAGGGTATCAAAAAAACTTTAATGAGTGATCCCTAAGACACGTGTAAGTGGTATATGTGTCTGAATTTAAAAGCCAAGGTTATTAGGATTTTGTTTAAATTCAGCTAAATACCACAAATTTATTAAAATTAATCAGTCAACATGTTTCTGCCTTCAGTGTGGTATATATTCACCATGGCATTCTTCAGGACTATAACCCCGGCGGTATGGACACTCTAATAGTCCACCCTGACCTGGGGGCGTGAAAGTGAAAAGACCCAAATTAGGGGTGTATCAGCACTTTAAAATTGGGCGCTACTTGCACCATGGGTCTCGGGAGGGGGGTTGGAGCGCGCTTGGCACATCGCCCTCAGCGCTCACAGCCCGCTTGGCAACCTGTTAGAACCCTCTAGACCGGACCCCGACGATTTTAAAGTGCTGATACACCCCTAATTTGGGTTTTTTGGATTGAGCAAATTGCTCTCCCAATTTTTAAGCACTTTTTTCACTTTTCCTTTTCACTTTCACGCCCCCAGGTCAGGGTGGACTATTAGAGTGTCCATACCGCCGGGGTTATAGTCCTGAAGAATGCCATGGTGAATATATACCACACTGAAGGCAGAAACATGTTGACTGATTAATTTTAATAAATTTGTGGTATTTAGCTGAATTTAAACAAAATCCTAATAACCTTGGCTTTTAAATTCAGACACATATACCACTTACACGTGTCTTAGGGATCACTCATTAAAGTTTTTTTGATACCCTGTTAGTCACTTTTAATTTGAGAATTTTCACAACACTTCCTCCCCACACAACCAGCTCCGCAGTCTTTCTGGCGTCGTAGCACACCGAAGAGACACTCGGTCTCTTCGGTGGGGCCCGATGATGAAGCATGACACTGACTAGGTCGGTGTGTGAGGGCTTTCATACTCAAATAGAGTGACTGTGATCCCACTCAACTAGAGTGACTGTGACCAATACTATCCACTTATCCTTTTGCTCCACATTTCTGGTAGTCGTGTACTTGACCAGATTAGACCTCTCTATTTATGAAATATAACCGAATAAAGTCTTTTTGAATTTGAATTTGAGTGGTTTAGAAAAATGTGAACACCTCATTGTACTTAAGCCCGATAACGTTCCGTGTGGACACAAAGCAAGGAATGTACCTTTTACTCTTAGAAAAAAGTTGAAATTAGAATTACAAAGGTTATGTGAGGTACAGGTTATTGAACCCATTGAGTCATCTGAATGGCTTAGTCCAGTTGATTTGGCACAAAAACCGGATGGCAACTTAAGCATGTGTATTGACTTGAGAAACCTAAATAGTAATATTCTAGTTGATCGATACCCATTACCTCACATCAATGAAATGGTATCTTCTGTAAATAATGCCACATATTTTTCTCTGATTGACCTGTCGAATGCATATCATCAGATCAAATTGAATTCCTCTTCAAGACCTCTCACTTCTTTCATCACACTGGAAGGAGCATTCCAGTTCATCAGAATGCCATTCGGCCTGGCATCCGCCTTGGCGGTTTTCCAAAGGGTAATGTGTAAAATATGGGGGGGGGGGTTTCCAAAGGTGTTGGTGTTCCAAGATAATGTGTTGGTGTGGGGCTCCAATCGTATTGAACATGACTCAATATTAACAAAAACATTGGAGAAAATGCAAAATGAAGGTTTAATGGTGGGAGTTAAGAAGTGCAAGTTTGGTGTTAAGCAGATTGATTATTTAGGGCACACATTATCCAGGGATGGGTTTAAACCGAAAAAGAAATTACTGGATGCGATTACAAATGCTCTGTCACCTCAAGACAAGGAACAATTGCACTCTTTTCTGGGCCTTGCAGAATTGTATCCCAAATTTGTTCAGCATTTTGCTGACAAAGTTCACAGGCTCAGAATATTAATAAAAAACGGTGTCAAGTTTGACTGGACGGACAAATGTCAAAAAGATTTTACTTCCATTAGGGAACAAATTGTTAAGGCTGTTGCTTTGAAACCATTTAACCCTTTGTAGAAAGCGGTCCACGCATGGAATTGCACCAAGTAGATTTATTGCAGAAGTAAAACAGCTTAGACATCCACAGGAGGCAGGGGAAGTGCGACCAGATCACATCCAACTGATATCCACCTTTTCCTCTTGCATTCTATATGACATGTTACACATTCTACATGACATGCTATAATTCTAGAAATGACATAATGTAGGAATACAACACACCTCCCCCCTAAAAAAACAAAAAAAACCAACTAAAAAAACGATAGATCCTACAAGAATTTTTTTTTTTCTTTTTTTAAGAACATACAAAATCTCTAAATTTTCCAGGGAAATATTTCACACGAGAACTGCTGCGAACACAAACAGGTTCTAAATTACAATCTTGAGTATATTCGTTGGAAACAACTTCATCCACATTAGAAGAAGCAACCTGTAAAGAAGAATCATTAGTACAAGTTTGGGGAACAAACACATGAGATGATTGTAAATTGTCAAAAACCTCATGCGAACCGGGAAAACTCGAATCAATATCAGGCAGTGACGTACTTTCATGAGATTTCGCTTCCAAATAAACATCCTTATTTCCTAAAACATTGGATCTGCAAATCGATATGCGTCTAAAATTCCAGATTTTGCCGCCCTCCACTCTAACAGCCTTACTGAAAACCTCAGTGACTTTAACTGGAGAAGACCACCTGGAAACACCTTTAGGAATAATACCACCAAACTTCACCCTCACAAAGTCACCCACAGATATTTTGGAGGAGACTGATTTCTGAGGAGAACTCTGTAACATATTTTCTTGGTATTTACCGACACGATCTCTAACATCCTTCATATCTAGCTCTGAGTACTCAGAATCTCTCGCCTTCAACCACCAAGGAAAAATTTTAGTGCCTGGCTTCCTACATCGCAATATCTCAAAAGGAGACAACCCGGTAACAGAGTTGGGAGACATGCGATAAGTGAACAAAGTAGCCTGTAAGGCCTTTTTCCATTTCAAACCACTCCGCAAGGCTAATTGGCAAGACTCCTTAATTACCCTATTGAAACGTTCCACCTGGCCATTGGATTGTGGAGAATAATTCGAGACTCTTTTATGTTGGATACCACAAATTTTCAAAAATGAAACAAAAACTTCACTCACAAACTGTGGTCCATTATCGGAAACGATTTCTTCTGGCAAACCCTCTCTACAGAAAACCTAATTTAAGAATTCAACAACAATCTCGGAACTGACCTTTTCAACAATTTTTAGTTCGGGCCACTTCGAAAAATAATCTACAAGAACTACAGCAAACATATCCTTCCCCGACTGATAATTGAAAGGACCAATGATGTCGATTCCTAACTTCCTCCAAGGTCCAAGAGCAAATTCAACAGGAGAAATCCCAGTAGAAATTGGTTTCACTGACTTGTCACTTAAAGAACAGAGAGAACAGTTTCTAACCCACCTGTCAATCATGGCGTCCATACTGGGCCACCAGTAAAATTCTCTAATCCTTCTCTTAGTTGTAGACATCCCCATATGGCCCTCATGGGCCAAGCCACAAATGGAGTCTCTAACACCACATGGAGGAACAATTTTATCTTCTCGATAGATCATACCATCAATTTCCATTAACTCATCTTTAACCTTAAAAAAGGAAGCCAAATCACCACTCATTTTCCTTTCTTCAGGCCAACCATTTCTCAAGAAAACCTTTACCTTCTCAAGTACATCATCTTGAAGCATAGCTGTAGACCAAATACTTTCAGTACTAGGGTTTTCTTGATCTTTCCCAGCAATTAAATTAACATCACACAAGGTAAAAGCTACATCACACTCGTCAGAATGATCCCTGTTTGAACAATCACTAATAGGAAAACGTGACATGCAATCCGCATGCACATTAGAGTGTCCAGGAACATAAACAACCTCACAGCGATATTCCTGCAACTTAGCAGCAAGACGGGCAAGACGAGCAGTGAGAGTTCTCCCACCACCAGCTGACAACATATTGACAAGGGGTTTGTGATCTGTCCTCAGCGTAAACTTCGTCCCCCAAAGAAATTGACGAAAATGTTGGGTCGCCCACGTACAAGCGAGAAGCTCCTTCTCTATTGTGGAATAATTAAATTCAGCATCTCGCAATGTCCTGGACGCATAAGACACTACATATTCTCCCAAATTGTCCTTTTGCATCAAAACGGCACCTAGGCCCACATTACTCGCATCAACACTAACTACACATTCTTTATGGACAGAAAAAGGTTTAAGGAAAGGAGCATTGATAATTTTACCCTTTAAGGTGTCAAAAGAAATCTGTTGTTCTTTACACCACACAAATTTTGCTTGTTTTTTTAACAAAGATCGTAAAGGGTGCACAATAGTAGAGTAATCTTTAACAAATTTACCATAAAACTCAGTGAGTCCTAAAAAAGATAGCAACTGCTCTTTAGAGGAAGGAACAGGAGCATCAGTAATGCTCTTGACATGATTGAATTTAGGTTTAATGCCATCTTTAGAAATTTCGTGTCCTAGATACTCCACTTTCGGTTGTCTAAATTTGCACTTATTGAATTTTAAAGTAAGCCCTTTCTTCTGAACATTAGACAATACACAATGTAAATTGTGATCATGATCTTTCCCAAAAATTAGAATATCATCTTGGAACGCGATGGCTCCTTTACAGTCAGAGAGAACTTCCTTCATTAAACGCTGAAAGACAGATGCAGCACTGGCAAGTCCAAAAGGCATTCTCAAGTATTGGAACATGCCCTCTGGAGTTACAAAAGCTGTTAATTTCTTCGACTCTTCATGTAGCTCGACCTGGTGGTAAGCACTAGCTAAATCAATTGTGGAAAACACAGTGGCACACACCTGCTCCTCCGAAACTCCCCTCTTAGACGAGGGAGGATCAGTGGCAGTGATCCTCCTCGACCTGAGTGCGGCCTTCGATACCGTCAATCACCAACTCCTCATTAAACGGCTCGAAAGAGTCGGTGTGGTAGGCTTTACCCTATCCTGGCTCACATCCTTCTTGGACCAGCGTACTTTTCAGATCTGGGAAAACAACACCTGCTCCTCCGAAACTCCCCTCCAATGTGGTGTGCCTCAGGGCTCCTCCCTGAGCCCCACATTATTTAACATCTACATGTCCCCATTGGAGGAGGTTATCACCCCGTTCGGAGTGAGCGTCGTCAGCTATGCTGACGACACACAATTAGTGGTATCACTATCCCATCCCAATCGAAAACCAGCAGATTTACTTAACTGCCTTACGCAGGTTCAAAACTGGATGAACAGCTCAGCCTTGAAACTAAACGGAACAAAGACAGATGTCCTTCTTCTTGGTCAAAAAGGAATCATTCTCCCCCCAGATATCTGGCCTGATTGTTTGGGTCCTATTCCAGAACCAAAACAAGAAGTAAAAAGCTTAGGTGTGTGGCTAGATACTACTTTGTCTTTTTCCACACAAGCAAAAAAAGTAGCCGGGACATGCTTCGGCTTGCTGAAATCAGTGAGAAAGATCCTGCCCCTTTTGCCACCCAATTCCCAAAAACTGCTTATACAAGGCCTGATAATTTCTAGGCTTGATTTCAGCAATGTGATATATCTGGGCGCCCCGGAAGCAACACTGAATAAACTTCAGAGAATCCAAAACATAGCCGCCCGGATTCTCACTAAAACCCCTGCCAGAGACTCGGCCAAACCAGCATTGAAACTCCTCCACTGGCTTCCTATAAGGGAGAGAGTTAAATTTAAAGCCTTGTGTCTAGCCCACAAATTATTACAAAATCAAGGCCCTCCCATTCTTAGAAAATTTATCAAACCTTACAAATCCTGCAGATCCCTCAGATCGGACACGGAGAATTTCATCAGCGCTCCTAGAGTCAGGAGGGTACGCACAGGTGGAAGGCGGTTTACAGTCCAGACCGCAAGCCTCTGGAATGCACTCCCGCACGACCTGAGAACTGAACCACACTACCTCCGCTTCAGGAAGCAGCTGAAGACTTTTCTTTTTCCCTAATGATCCCTTCCTATCCGAACCACTGTATCCCCGTCCCATTCCTCACTCCCCCTCCGTCTGGCCCCCCCATGTCAGGTTCAGGGTAGGGTTCTTAGCGCTGGGATACCTACGGGTGACTACGCGCTCTAGAAGAGTTTTTAATAATAATAATAATAATAATAATAATGTTAGGGAGGGGATGTTTATCAATCCAAATTTCTTTGTTTAAGCTGCGGAGGTCCACACATAGGCGGAGTTCACCGGAACTTTTGAGAGATAAAACAATGGGAGAAACCCAAGGGGAAGACTCAATTGGCTCTATGATCTGTTTAGACACCAGATCCCCAAGAATTTCTTTAAGTTTCTCACGCTAAGCCAACGGAACATTCCTGACTCTGTGTCTAACAGAGACAGCATTGTCATTAAGAATGATCCTGTGTTTAAAATCTTTAAATTTCCCTAAAGTGTCCTTAAAAACTTCGGGAAAATTTCTTCTAGTGTCCTCCATAAAAAGAGTATTATCTCCTAAATTGCTTACACTCAATATGCATGGGTCACCCAAATACACAGGAGGATCGGCATTGGGGTCGAGTTTAATTCCCAATGATCTTTGATGTGGCCATCCTAGAATAGCCACACCTTTAGTAGCTACGTATACTTTCCCTTTGGTGTATCTATCTTCCACTTGAATGTCAGCCCAAAAGAAACCTTCAATGTTTATTTTCTGCCCAGAATATCCACCTGGAGAAATATCAGGATATGACAATTTTCTGTCGCCCCAAAGACTTTTAAAAAGATTTAGACCAATAATGGAATACCATGAGCATGAATCCATCATTAAAAGAATAGGTTGATTATCAATTAAAATCGTGTAGGAAGGAAATTCTTTTTGTTCCGATTCATCTACAGACAAAATGCAGTTGAAACTCTGTAAAACTTCTTCCTCTTCTTGAGAAATATAGTTAACCCTTTGGGAAGAACGACAAACATTAGCAAAATGACCTTTTCTCTTACATTTGACACACACTCTGTCCCAAGCTGGACACCCCCTGTAGTTCCCTAAATGGTTAGAACTACCGCATCTATAACAAGACACATTTTTTCTGTAAGAAAACTTATTATCAACAACATTCTTATTTTCTGGAAATTTTTTGTCATTGTCTTTTTTGGGAGGAGTTCTATTGGAACTAAATGAAGTAGTTTGACCCTTTACTAATGAGACTTCAGTTTCAGGAACCTGTGATTTCGGTATTTGACCTCTAATCTCAGAAACAAATAATTCTGATTGTTCAATCCCTTTCGCAATGTTAATGACAGCACTCAAAGAGGATTCTGTGCCCAACCAAAGTCTTTCTTGAATTTTCTTACTCTTTGTACGCATCATTATTTGATCTCTTAGGACTTGTTCGTGAGAAATAGTTTCAAATGCACATGAACAAGCTAACGAGCGTAAGGCAGAAACATAATCTTCAATCGATTCATCTTGTTTCTGGGTACGGGAATAAAACTTAAAACGTTCCATAACAGTATTTATTTTTCTGCCAAAACGAATTTTCATTTGTCTAGAAGCCTTTTCAAAAACATCAATGTCTCCAGCGCCTTCAATAGGCGGAAGATTATCAAATTCCTTAATCCCTGCTCCACCAAGGCAATGTCTAAGAAGAGCTAACTTGCGTTTGGCTGAGCACCCATCTTTTTCCAGAACGTCAACGTAGGCTAAGAACATTGGGTACCATAGATCCCACTCAATGTTTGGTTCTCCGGCAGTTTGAAGAAAGTGAGGTGGAGCAGCAATATTAGACATTGTATTTAACAAACTTCTCCAAAAATTTAAATAAATAAATATTACTACCTTACTGATTGTTGGTAATTGTGGTAGATCGCTAAAATAAAAATTTATAAAAAAAAATTTTTTGAATCGGATATTCAATAACAATATTACAATGGGGAAGAAAACGCTTCGTGAAAGTATTTTTGTGAAAATCACGAAGAAAAACAAACAAAATGGCGGCACGTTGCTGACGTCAGACGTCAGGAAGGTGAAAGGGTAGTACCCAGAATGCACTCCGCTTATCCGCAGGAGAATTCGTCACAGTCGTGGGACCAAGAACTGCAAAATGGAGTCTCTTCGGCGTTGCTAAGGCACAGCAGATGCACAGGAGCAGCGAGCGCAGGATTCCGCCACAATTTAAATAATGCGCTGTCCAACGGTGGGAGAAAGAAAACGCAAGTAAGAAGAGTTTTCTTTCTAAATTTAACACAGCAAACTCACGGTTGCGACTTCCACCGGTTGCGGCTTCCACGATGCGGTCACACTGAAAAGGGAACGTAGACAACGTGGTACCTTAGGTTGGAAAGCGTTGTTAGACGTTTTTCCTTGTTCCATACGATTTCGGGGAGTACCCAAGAAAATAAAACGCTTCAATGTAGGGAAAGTTATCCTGTAAGCAAAAGTCTTTGTCCCAGAATAATGTCACGTAAATAAAAATTTGTGAACAACGAAATAGAAACGTGAACGTTGTTTTAACTTCTTCTTCCGGCTTGTAGTACTTGGTTTCCCGATCGTCGCCAGTAATTATGTAGAAAGCGGTCCACGCATGGAATTGCACCAAGTAGATTTATTGCAGAAGTAAAACAGCTTAGACATCCACAGGAGGCAGGGGAAGTGCGACCAGATCACATCCAACTGATATCCACCTTTTCCTCTTGCATTCTATATGACATGTTACACATTCTACATGACATGCTATAATTCTAGAAATGACATAATGTAGGAATACAACACCCTTCACATAAGAGCATAATTGTATTGGATACCAGTGCTTATGGCCTAGGAGCAGTGCTGATGCAAAAGCACTTAGGACATGAACGAGTAGTAGCATTCGCATCCCGTACCCGTAAGGGTGCTGAGGCTACATACTCGGTCATTGAAAAAGAAGCCCTTGCATGCTGGTGGGCAGTGAACTACTTCAAGACATACATATGGGGCACACGTTTCGTAATTAGATCTGACCACAAACCACTCATAGAGTTGTTTACCACTAAAGGAGCTGCAAAAGCAACCCCCATGATTGCCAAATGGCTATACAGACTTCAAGGGTATTTTTTTTGTCTACAATATGTTCCAGGCATTCGTAATGTCAATGCCGATTGTCTATCCCGCTTACCATTGGAATGTGATGATGATGACATGGTCTCCTTTGATGATTGTGTGGTAGCAAGTGTAGTTGAGTCGTCTGAAGGTGCTATATCTAGTGATGAGTGGAAGGATGCTGCAACAAACGACACTACTTCCAAGGAACTAATTGTTGAATTGTCAAATCCTTCTGGCCCTAATTTCATTCTCAAGAAACAATTTGGAGAGTTTTGGACAGTACCGACAGAACTTTCGTTCGTGGATGGTGTGTTACGCAGAAGTGGTAGATTAATAGTTCCGGTAAGTTTGCCGACTGGACTATTAAAATTATTACATGAACGACACAGTGGTATGTCCGGAATGAAGAGAAAGGCTAAAGAAACTTTTTGGTGGGCAGGGATGGACAAGAACATAGAGGAGCATGTACGCGAATGCATGGAATGCATGTGCAGTGACAAAACACATAGGGTAGAGGAATCACCTATCTCCCCCACTGATTTTCCTACTAGACCATGGGAAAAAGTGGCAATGGACATTTGTGGTCCATTTTCGGCCAAGGGAATAATCAACAAATATGCATTAGTGTGAATTGAGTACCACTCCAAATGGCCAGAAGTGGAATTTACTGAACACATAAAAGCATGTAATGTCATTGAATTTTGTGACCAAATCTTTCGTAGAGACGGATGTCCAGACATTTTAGTCATGGACAATGGACTGCAGTTTATAGCTAATGAATTTAAGACAAACCTTATCAGGATGAGTATCACACACCACACTACCGCTGTTTACAATCCCAGGGGAAACGGTCTTGTGGAGAGATTCAACAGGGTATTGAAGGAATGTGTACAATTGTCTGAAGAGTGTGGTGGTGATTGTAAAGAGGCGGTAAAGGAAATGTTGTGGAGTTACCAGACCACACCTTATTCAGTACTAAGGAGTCCCCATTTAAACTCCTCAAGGGTAGACAACCTGGTACGAATGTTTAAAAATTTATCTCGACCTGCATGCACTAAGAATCTAGAAAGTAGAGTTAAGGAACATCAGGACAAATATGTGCACAGGCCCAACGACAAGTTGAAAAGGAGCAAACGCATTTTTACTGTTGGAGATTGGGTAAGGACATACAGCGTAGTCTTACAAAAAAGAGGTCTGTCTAAATGGTCTGTACCCAAACGTATAGCCAAAGTTGTTGGTAACAGTATTTGGTTGAGTGATGGCAAAGTGTGGAATATTCGTAGTGTCATATTGTGCAACGTGCGGAAGTCAAGTCAAGTCAAGTCAAGTCAGATTCATTTGTATCGCGCACATATCACTCCAAAGAGTTTCACGGTTGGGAAAAAAGGGTGACAATCATATGGTCAAAAGGTGCGAAGATGTAAACAATGACAAGCGTGTCAGGAAGATTCCAAAATGGCACAGTGATTATGTGACTTATTGACAAATTATATACATTCCATATTGCACACTGATGTTGAATTTATTGATGTTATTTCATCACTATATCTTTGTATTTTGGTTTTTCCTTTATTGCTGTAACATGTATAATTCTTGTTTTTTCTGTTTTTGCATTTATTTTAAGGAAGGAAGGTGTGTTGTATCTTGATATGGTGTCTTAGCAACATGCTCTGCATCTTTCCTTGGTAACTAGGATGTCAGAGTTCTGAGGCATGCCAGGTGAGGATAGCTGGCAGTTGCTGAGAGAGAACTTGTCTAGGAGTTGTTCTTACGAACTTAAATAAAGTTCCTTCTACAAATAACCTGTCTTCGCCTCTTAAAATTCACCATTTCCTTGTGCCTGCTTTCTATTTACCTTTATTGCAGGTACTAGTTTGCTACCTTCCTGTTCCTGCTGTTTTAGCTTTTAGTTTCCTTGTGTGGTTATAACTCGCTTTCTACCAAGTGTGTCCTTTGTTTTCCCTTCTTTTCTGTTAAGCACTCCTCCTCACTAGCCTCTCGTCAATTGTGACTGTGTTCAGTTCCACACCCTTGCTGTTACACCCTTGCATGTTCCTTTTTGATTGTCAGGATCCATGGGCTCAACTGACAATGTAGGTGGTGTTTGTTGTCTACTGTGAGTATTGACCTTGAGCTACTTTTATAATATCACCATAGGTATCGGCTCAACAGACCCTGGCTTTGCATGTATATCCTATCTGTGGGTATTTGTAGTCAGTATCAGTAAGAGCAATCGTGGGTGAGGAACTTACTGAGCTTCAGTTTCACTATCTGGAGCTCCTAAATGCTTTATCACACATTCCCATTATTGACAATGTTGGTATGTGTATATATGTCTTGCACGTCTGTTCTGGGTGTTAGTTAGTCCAAATGCTAAATTTCCTCTTTAGTGCCTGCCCTTTCTGAGCCTTAACCATCTTGATTTCTTGTCAAAGTCAAGTCAAATGATCTTTATTCGGACATATAAAACATCCATAAAAGTACAGGGTTGATTAAAAACAATTTCTTGTGTAGAGATTTCTCATTGTATCCCGTTATCTCCTCTGACTCCATGTGTGATCTTGGACAGATTTGTACTCAATATTCTGTTTACTTTTTCTACCCTGCCAGAAGCCCTTGCTAGAGTCCTGAAAAAACCTGGTGGCCAACTGAGCTACCACCCACGCCAAGAACTTGGGGATCATCATTGACAGCAAACTCGGCATGACCCCCCAAGTCAATGTTGTCTTCGCCACATGCTTCCAGAGTCTGAAGATGCTGAGGAACATTTTCAAATGTGTCCCTATCAGCACCTGGAAAACCATCACACATGCCCCGATCAATAGCAAGCTAGACTACAGGAACACCCTCTATGCCGCCATCCATAAAACAAACTTACCAGAATGCTGCAGACCACTCAGAATTCGGTGGCCAGAATCACTCCCAACATCCCATGCGGCACTCGCATCCCACCACACCTGAAGGAGCTCCACTGGCTCCCCATTCACAAACAAGCACAATTCAAACTGCTCACCCACACTTTGATGGCACTAGATAACACTGGCTCAGCATACTGCAACAACCACATCTGCTTTCACAAACCTTCCAGACACCTTCACTCGTCCGGACTCCTACTTACACAAATCCCACGCATATGGAACACCAGATACGGCAGTCAAGCCTTATCCTACAGAAGCAATCGCAATGGAGCGCACACCGCTAGCCCCTCCTTCGGATCGCCCCTAGGGACTCTGGTACATGGAGTTCTCGAGTGGTTCACCCCAGTGGGTGCAAGTAGGTACTTGTAGAACTGATGATCTCTAGACCCGATACATGTCCCGGGTTTTAGGATATCGCCCGAGACATGGCTCGGGTTTCGGGATAACTTCCCTCATCAGTAGAGAAAATAGTTAGGGGTGGAAGAGAAGGCTGCCAAACAACCGTCAAAGGCCTCGATGCCCGAACCGGCACGCAGGTGCGTCGTCCAGGAGCCCGTCAGCTCAAAGCTCAAGGGAGCCAATTTGTAGAAGCAATCGCAATGGAGCGCACACCGCTAGCCCCTCCTCCGGATCGCCCCTAGGGACTCTGGTACATGGAGTTCTCGAGAGTGGTTCACCCTAGTGGGTGCAAGTAGGTACTTGTAGAACTGATGATCTCTAGACCCGATACATGTCTTGGGTTTTAGGATATCGCCCGAGACATGGCTCGGGTTTCGGGATAACTTCCCTCATCAGTAGAAAAAATAGTTAGGGGTGGAAGAGAAGGCCGCCAAACAACCGCCAAAGGCCTCGATGCCCGAACCGGCACGCAGGTGCGTCGTCCAGGAGCCCGTCGGCTCAAAGCTCAAGGGAGCCAATTTGTAGAAGCAATCGCCTTATCCTACATCCCTCCTAAATCGTGGAATAACATGCAGATACAAAGTAGGGCTTCCTCCTCACTTCTTGAATTCCTCAAGTAGCTGAAGACCTGGGTTTTCCTATAGTCCTGCTATGCCCTAGGCGTGCCTAGACTCGCACCTGCTCAGGTATAGGATACCCTCCCGGGTGATAGTGCACTCTACAAATCTGTCTAACATAAAATAACAGAGGCCACCAGGTGTGCTATTTTCTAACTATTCTGAGTTTTCCTGCTAATACTGAGACATGAAATGATGGAGCTTGCACATCCAACCTGCTTGCACACTCATGGGCTTATTCACAAGCCCCTTGTACCGCCGGTATGCTGCTTTTTACCATATTAAGTGCAAGGGGTTTGTAAATAAGCCCTTCAATCTCTACACATTTTGGACGCATGCATTCTTTTGCACCAACTTATTAGTGGCGGAATTTGTTAGGGAATATTTCAGGATGCTGCAAGTAGTATACTAAGCATTGGCAAAGTCAATAGGTCTTGTCTTGTTGACTTATTGGCTATGCCAATGTTTTTTTCTGATACTGTGCTGCATCATCAAAAAAAAAAGAAAGAACAAGAAAAAATGTGCAAAGATACAGCCACTATTACAGAGTGCTGCGGTGCCATTTTCTACATGGACGCCACATAATCAGCAAATAAAAAAACGAAATGTTATGTGTGTGAAGTGCTGTATGGCTAGCACCTGATAGCAAATGGCAGCTGCTGGGCTGCAGAGCCCTCCAAAAAATTTAAGATTAAAGTGAACAAAAAAATGCAAATGGCTGCGAGAGGTGAGGGAGCAAAGGAGGAGCAGGTGGGGGGGCAAAGGGGAGTGGGCAGGGGGGCAAAGGAGCAACGGAGAAATGCAAAAGCACTTCTTTGAGCCTAGCAGCAAATGACAGGTGCTGGAAAAAAGCCATATTAAATTAAAGCATTTCAAGGACTGGAAGGGACAGAGGAGCAACCGAGGAGCAGGGGCTGAGGGGTTGGTAAAGGGGAAGCACCACGGGTTGGGGCGGGGGGGGGGGGGGGCATTTCCAGGGGACTAAGCAGCACACGAAAGAGAATATGAAAACACATGCATTTTCATTAAATGCTTAATAACAAAAAAGAAAAAAACCTGTTCCCTAAATATGAGCAGTGGAAGGTCAAGAGTTAGCCAATCAAAAGAGTGCTTACAAGTGTAAGCTCCACGGGAGGATCAAACAGAGGAAGTAAAATGGAACCCACTGATTAAGAAGCAAGTAAATGATGGGGGTGACAGTCAAGCCAACCAATGATAAACAATGAGCGGGCTCTTGAGCGCACTCTACATTTTTGGTAAGGGCCACTAAAAAGCTTGTGTTTACAGACACATAAAAGCCACCTGTAGTGGAGACCTAAATAGCAGCATCCTGATTCAGGTTGAAATGGAACATTGTAATGAGGTTCTTAGAATCTGGCAGGTCTGTGGCAGGGAATGTCAATGTACATACATTGCTGACTTGTTAATGACTCCGCCCCAACCCTACCAGCCCAACTGCCGGTATAGACCTCCTGTTCCCAAAGGCCAATGCTACTGGGATGCTGTCGATGTCACTCAACGGTGGGTTTTTACCTGCCCAAACAGATCCACTTCCAGAGAATATGAGCACTGTGTTTCTTCTTTAAGATGGTCTGGAAAGCATAAACCCTCAAGCTCCTGTCATGTAATGATGAATATCTGCCCTTGCAGAGTGCTGGTGACTTTAATATTCTTCTACAATATTTTTGAAATATGTGTGTTTTCTTTGTGCTGCTGTGTGGCTCTTTATCACTGGTACCTCTGCCTCTTGGTCCATGGAGATATGATGCAGAGCCTTGCGTACAAAAGGCGCCATAATCCTTTCCTTGGCAGAAGTGTCCTATCGATTTCCTCCCTTCCTTCTCTGAGTGGTGCCCAGGGCTGTCATGTAGCTGCAATGATAAACCTTCCCAGTGCCTATGCGGCACAGAAATTTACTGCACAAGTCACTCACCCACAGGTGGCAGCACAACAAATGCTGCAAAGCGTCCGAAAGGTTACAGTACATTTGTCCTCCAACATCGTGGTTTAAAAAAACTCCACACTTTACCCTCACCCTGTGAAGCAGCAGTAATAGCAAATGTACTGAAGAACTGATGATGCACAGGCATGCCTTACACATCTCCTATTCTAAGCGGTGCAAAAAGCAGAGGCATTTACTAATCTCACGGTCACTTGTGCATCTTGAGATGTGCAAGCACTAATCATCAATTACATATCAGTCAGTCAAAAAAGTCTTTATTTCGATATTTCATCATAAAAGACATTCTACACAATTCATTCATATACAGTAATTCCCATATCCCATAAAAGCGGAAATAATGGACACTAATTCAAATATCCTTACTGTGCAATTCGCAATTGAAATATGTACCATAATTAAAACAATAAATAGATATACGCTAAGATCAAGTTAAAAAAAAGTATTAAATAACAATTACATATCGATTCTTAAAAAGAGCCTGGATGTCAGCATGGAATGGCCAATGGCAGAGTACCCTGTAAGATCAATGGACCTGATTTCAGTCTTGAAGAAAGAAGCAGCACCGGCTGCCAAGATTTTAGCCACCAGCTGCACCATTATATGATGCCTTTTCTTTTCTTCTTTGAGATATGACTTCCCGCTATATAGTTCGGAGTAATTACACAAATATCATGCATGTTCACTGTTCACCACCTTTCATAGACCAATTTAGGAGAACATCACTGCACGGATTCCTCTCTCAAGCACAAATCATTGTAATTCCAGATGCAATTTAGTTAAATCAATATGAATTTTAGAGGAAGAGCTTAATGGGTATTTGTTTGTTAATCGTTGGTTGCAGCCTTGAGAAAGTTACGCACAGTAACGAAACACGTGTCGGCTGCCTTTCTCAGCTCTTCGTGCTCAAAGTGAAGGACGTTTCAAAAAATATTGTTGTTTACTAATATCCTGTACCAAATCACTAAGTATGCATATTGTGCTTTGTCTGCATGAACTGTATTGAGAGAAAAAGATGGAAAGAGGTTCAATACCAATAAGATATTAAATTACACAGTCAATACAATGATTTGCTGTTCTCTTTTCTTAAAATGATATATGTACTGTCTATATCTCTATATTTGTAATATGAAGCATTGAAAAGCATTATATATACAGGGTGCCTTAAGCGGGCCATGATCGAAGGACTATCTAAAAATTTGTTTGGTATTAAATATTTGAGTGCCGAGGTACAACCATTGTTAAAAGTACATGATGCACAGGGGGCAGATGTCTGTCCTCATCGCTACATTGTATTGTTGCGTAGAATGAGTCTTTGGCTCAGCTCTACGAGGTTTGTTTTCACACACACGGGGGACATGAAACAACTCAGTTCAATGCACCAGTGCTGAATGTGAAAAACAGGTTGTTGTAACCCTGCAGATCTGTACCCAAAACAAAAATGAGGTGGCGTCAATGGTTTCGGGTTAGTAACAGGGGGTTGTGGTAATCCAAACAATCCTTAATTAATTTTAAGATCACTAGAAACGGAATATGTTTTTCAACATATTTATTTAAAAATTGTTGTTTTAAGATGTCGAGATCTAGTGCACATAATATTGGTAATATCACAGAAGATTATAAAAAGAAGTTACGTTTTTCAATAACAGTGAAAACAGGGAAAAATGTAACATCACAAAATATAGCCCTTATATCCTCACTGGGCTCTCTCTAAGAGCCAAGACTGAGCTTCGGAGGGAGTGAGCATACCTGGACAACACAGTTTGTTGTCTGTTTGGAATAGCCTGTCAGGTATTTTGAGCACAAGGCCCAGAGCTAGGAGATTGAGTCTGTGCGAGAACACAATCCTGGCACCAGTTTGTGAAAGCAGAATGGAGTCTCTGGGAATCTTGCTGGAGACTTCTTCTGTCGAGAAAGAATCTGGTGCTGTGCTCATCTGGATCTGTGATCTGCGTTTGTGACCTGGGTGAAGTTTTTCTCCTGACAAAGTGGTCAAGTGGTAGTCCTTATATAGTGTATCTTATTTGAGATGGAATTTGCAATAGCAACTTTGGGATGTTTTGACATACTCATATATATCATTGAATGTTTTGCCATAATCATATACATCAGTGGATGTCCCAATAAGTTAAAAATATGTCAATATAGACAACATTGCTTGGGTTATAGTTGCTATTTGACCATGAAAAAGGCACCTGTCTCAGACTGATGTAACACTGGGGGTTTTTGTTGATGTCTATAATTGAATGACTTGATATTATCACAGTACTTGGAAAGATAGATACAGACGACATCTGTGTCAAAGGTAGACATGGTGATGATTCTGCATAGTTTGAGGAAAGATGGTAGCTCCCATTACCTAAAATGGCCAGGGCTGGACTGGGAATCAAAACTGGCCCTGGCAAAGTGCTCGGCCGGCCTCCCGGAGGGTTTGGGGGTGCAGCCGAGTTGTTTGTCAGGGCCAGTTTCGGACGATTTTGTTACAGGGGCTGATATTGCAGCTATGATGCAAAAACCGCCCTGTAACAAAAACGGCCCCCCTGTGGCCTAAAACCGGCCCCCACCCTGGCGGCCCACTGGGGAAATGCCCCGTGCCTGCTACGGCCAGATGTCAACTCCCATTACCTAAGATGGTAAATTCTATTACCTAAGATGGATTTAAGGCCCATTTAAAATGGAGTTAGACCCTAAGAGAGGCATGCGGTATCTGGGCCAAAGGTAAACAAACTGGACAGGCTAACTAAAATGAAGACACTATCTAAAAATGAAACCTGTATTGTATGTGTTAAGAACATAAAAGCCTAAAAGCAAAGTGATTTAAATAGATAAAATAATAAAGTTATGAAGGGAAACAATCATAAGATGTATGACATTCATGGAATAATTTCTTTACTAAGTAGTCACTAAAGTATCGCTGAATGTGTTTTTGATTGATCTTGCCTATCAGACATTCATTATACATTTACAGAATAAAAGCATATGCCAGTAAAGTGCATTTGATGAAATAGCAATTCTTCACTTGTTTCATGTTTAATAACATATCTTTAAACTGAAATGAAAAAAGTGTCTTTGCGCTGGAAGACATGATCTTTACAACATTATCTTCCCAATACACTAGGCAGAAACGTTTTGAAGTGAAAAGGCTCAGAGATGGACCAGGCAGACTCAATCTGGCGATAGCCATTCTTCAGCAGCTGGGGGGCCTTCAAAGTTGATAGTCATGCATGAGGAAGCCTATAGATTGCCTCCTTTCCAAGATTCACAGTTCCCCGTATTAAGGGGGTGATCAGGGGTTGATCCCCAAACCTACCACACATGAATGGAGTGTAGGGCCAACTGGGAGATACCTAGGAATCTACATTCCCTTCAGTGTCTCTCAATGCCTCCAAAATCTAAATGAGCTTTGAAAGGAAGTGCTGTCATTGCTTCACTCCATATCTGGCATTCACTGACACATCTAACTCAGACTCAATCTAGGAACTAAAGCTATATCCATCTAACGTAAGCTGTTCAAACCAATTTTTAGATCCGTTCTAAATTGGTTAATTTCTAGCCAACTCTAGCATCACCAGGTCCACCTGGCTTCTTATCTGGCTGTGGCACAGAGATAGCAACTGCTCAGAGGGTGGATAATGCCATGCATGTATTGAGTTTGGAGAAGTGCCACTTTGCTCCTGCTGCTTTACTTTCCAGCTACGTTTCACATGACTGGCCAAGGGGCATCCCTCTGTATTCTATTTGTCAGCACGGATATAGGGGGCAAGGAACTATGGGCCTGATGCATCATTGTCAGG
The DNA here is from genome assembly GCF_964261635.1 of Lissotriton helveticus. Lineage (NCBI taxonomy): Eukaryota > Metazoa > Chordata > Amphibia > Caudata > Salamandridae > Lissotriton > Lissotriton helveticus. Next base: position 1,124,508,132 of record NC_136071.1, read on the forward strand.
TCACAAAGCAGCTACTGTTTTTGCACAGTGACTAGTTTGCATCTTGAGAATATTTTTGAGCTTCGATGGATGTATTCATACGTGCAAAAATGACCATTCCTTAGGCTTTGCAGAATTCTGCCCCATTAATATTAATAAGGCATGATTCTATTTGTGTACCCTACAGAAAGGGCTGAGAATGCAGAGATTACGGTCTGCAAGGGACAGTTACATTTGAAAAATTCCTTTTTTAAGGGCAGGGGCAGCAATAAAAATAAAACTGGTATTTGTGTTTCCCTCCTTTTCAAACTAAGGGGGTCATTAGGATGGCGGGTGGACTTAGTCCGCCCGCCATCCCATCGGTGAATGGGACCGCCCGCCATAAGGGCGGCGGTCCCGTGGGGGGCATTAGGATGTGCCCGCCACTGTGGCGGGCGCATCCTGCATGTTTAGCATTGTGGCGGGCGGTGCACTCAGCCCCGCCCGCCACAATGCTAAACATGCTTGTGACGCATTTGCATGAACAAAGCGGCAGGCACCGTGCGGTGCTTGCCGCTTTGTTTATGCAAATGCAGGGGGGTACCACAGGTACCTCCCGTGTGCACCCCCCACCCCTCCTTAACTTTGGGGGCCCGCAGGGGGCCCCCAAAGTGAAGACCGCATGCCTTTCTGTGGCGGCAAAAGGCATTTCTCCTGGCCATCTTAATATGGCTGGCGGTGTCTAATAGACACCGCCACCATATTAAACCTATTCTGCCCCGGCCGCAAGGCGACCGGGGCGGAAAAGCGGCGGACGGTCTTTCCGTCCGCCGTGGTCCCCCCCGCCATACTAATATGGCGGAGGGGGCATTCAGGAGAGGATGTCGGGCGGATTGCCCCTGCCAGGCCGGCGATGGCTACCGCCAGCCTGGCGGGGGCAATCCGCCCGGTCGGGCGGATTGCCCCTGCCAGGCCGGCGATGGCTACCGCCAGCCTGGCGGGGGCAATCCGCCCGACATCCTAATGGGCCCTTAAGCATCTAAACTTGAACAATCTCTCTGTTCCACAAAACAAGAGCCTCTGGGTATTGCTAAAGCGCCGAAGGTGGTCAGATTCATTAATGGTTCACCAACTCCAAACTAGCTCACAAGTCAACCCATACTTCTGCATAATAGTTGTAGTTTATTGAGCTTGTGTGCATTGGGACTCTTTTGGTCCTATACAGACTCTTTACCGAAATCACATAACTGGTTTGGGTGTGTTCAATAAAGTTATGATGCTATGCGCATGGATTGCGGTTGTGTGCTGTGGAATAAAGACGTTTGTTAAAGAGCTCCATGTGTGGCATGGTCCTTCACATGCTTCCGGGCTGGGGAGGATGCTACGATTGGCGACGAGTGTGAGATCTGTGCCCTGGAAAAACGAGACTGCTTTCCCTTGAAGTTTGCAATGCTACAGCATATTCCTTGGCTGTGCCATGTGCGCTTACTTCGATGAGAATCAGTTCATACCTCGCGTGTGTGGGATCAAAGCCCCTCTCCAGCCCACATACAGCTCTCGACGAAGTTGTAGGCCCTGCCGAGGAGCACTTTCGAAAGCTCGCCAGAAACCCACTGGTAAGGCCAAAAGAAGAGATACTGTGCCACAGCCTAACACAGAGCCATTATCTATACAAAGCGAATGCTCATAGGCAGTAACAACTAGGTGTGAAGAAAATACTGCAAGCGGTGACAGCCAAGTGTGCGGAACTGCTGAAGGCGATAACAACCAGGTAAGAAAGTGCAAACGTACTTACCAGTGCGATCAAAGGAAACACTATGCGAATTCCTGACAGGCACGATGACCCCAGACCTCAGTGAAAGCACGGCGTGCAAAGTAGCCAGTGGCATCCATTTTTTTTGGGCAGCAATCAGAATAGGGACATTTTTCAACAGCAGCTGAATGGAACGGCAGATTTGGCGCAGCCGCGTTCCTGAAACCTCCACCGCCTTTTGACACTGCAATAAAGCTGAATATTGCTGCAAGATGGACTGTCTGGATTGAGCCGTTCAATGACTTAATTGATTCGCTATGAGAAGTAGATGACGAAAAGAATATCAAATACTAAAGAACCTTGCAGGTGATGGAGTGACAGAAATAATTAAAAAGATATCACAAACTGATGAAACCTCGTACTGTCAGATAAAAAAGCATTGGAAGCAAAGTTCAACCCAATAAAAAATATCGTACATTTTCAATCAAGTATGACAACAAATTGGTGAAATGATGGATGAGTTTGTTGAGAGACCCGACACACTCATCAAGCATTGTAAGTTCAGTGAATTCAATGATGAAGAAGCAATGTGTCTGAGAGTTATTGATGGTTGTCTCTCAGATTCCTTCAGAAGATGCATGCTAAGAGAGTCCCTTAGCTTGGAGAAAGTACTCATGACTGCAAGAGCAGAGGAACGTGCATATTGACAAGCTGATGATATCAAAAGCTGGAACAGAACAGAATGAATCAGCATTGAGCATGAAAAGCAACCGCATGCATAAAATACAGGTCAAGAGATCGACATCTCCGAAAAAGAAGAAATTTTTTTTCCGTTGTGGATTTTCGTTTCTCCATGAAGGCAAATCTCCCACCATTGGACAGAAATGGAAAGAATGCGGAAAAGAAAACCATTTCATAACGTTTTCCAAAGCAAAAGTGATTGCATCACAGCGAGAAGCGAAAACAGATGCTCATAAGTTTCAGAAACATTCTCGGCATGCCCACAAGGCCAAGCAGCAACATCCACTGCGACAAGTGGAAACTAAACAAAGTCGATCACATTCAAATTCATCTTGTAGAGGCTTGTCAGCGTCACTGTCAGTGACACTGAGGAAGATGGGTGTGCGATGACTTTGTCAACTAAAGAGCAACATGCACAAGTAGGGTTCGCTGCTTGCAAAGAAGAGTGCAAATTAAAGAAAAAATGCCAAACTAAGCAACAAAACTAATTTGGGTGGTGTCCTAAAATCACGCTGAAGGTGAATGGATGTCCCATAACTTCCATCATAGACAGTGGTGTGGCAAAGTTCAATGAATTGTCTCCAGTGCCACGCCTCACTCCGTGACTATGAAGGTGTATACACGGGCTGCATCCACACCACTGAGAAGTCAAGGATAATTCTTGGCACCCATGCGGCATAAGAAGATGACAGTGCAATTCATGTTTTGCGAGGCACTTCATCCAGTGCATGTTTACTCGGTTTCACTACTGCTTCTAACATGGGACTGATATCTTTAAAAACAACCTCAGTGCATAGTCTACAATTTTGAGTTGTTCCATCGTGGTTTCATGGCCTAGGGAACTCAAAACAATTGAAGTGCAGTTTCAAAAATAATAGGAACATATGCCCTGTTGCTCAGCAGCATTACCAAATTACTTTCCTTCTATACAGTGGCGGCTCCTCGACTAGGGCGGAGGAAGTCACCCCACTGCTTTCTCGCAGTAAGAGGAAGCCAAAACATAAAATGTTAAAAACATTTGGTTATTACCATTTTATGTTTTTTCTGCATTGTGGGTGGGCTTGTGGGCGGACCCGCCTGGGCTGGGCAGGAGTTCAAGTTCAAGTTCAAGAATTTATATAGCGCACTACTCACCCATAGGGTCTCAAGGCGCTTGGGGAGGAGGGTCATTATTTATCAAATATCCAGGTTTTAAGTTCTTTTCTGAAGGAGATGTGGTTCTGTGTAAGGCGGAGGTGAGTGGGGAGTGAGTTCCAGGTCTTGGCTGCCAGGTAGGAGAAGGATCTACCTCCCATGGTGGCTCTTTGGATACGCGGAACTGCTGCGAGGCCTTGACTGGAGGATCTTAGTTGGCGGGTGGGTGTGTAGAAGGTTAGACGAGTGTTGAGGCATTCGGGTCCTAGTTTGAATGTGCATGACTGGTTAGGTCAGCCATCTCAGGCTGCACTTCTCCATGCAGGCTGTATTGCAGCCTACAAGGAGAACATGCCATCCCCTACAGCCCCTGGCTGGGTGGTGTTCCTGCTGGAGGCAGAAAATCTGAAGCAGAGAAGACGCAAGACCCGGGCTGGCAGAAAGGTAGGTTTCTTTGTTTTGTTTTAATTATTGACCCTCCCCCTCCCTGCAAACAGCCCCTCCCAGCACCCGCCTCCCAGCCGCCCTCCCCCACCCGCAAGCCATGCCGGCTGCTACTGCATCTACAGGGGGCCTTTGAGAAAGAATTAGAGACGTTGCTAAAGTATGACATCATTGAGCACTCCACCAGTCCTGCGCAATGGGTTTTGCCCAGAGTGGTCGTGACAAAAAAGGACAGTGGAGGTACAGTGCATATTTGTGTTGCCATGCATCAAGCCAACAAGGCAATCGAGAGAGAAAGACATCCAGGTCTGCACATAACTGACATGATCACACAGCTGAACGGTGGCAACGTTTTTCTCGTCTTTATCTGAATAAAGGTCACCATCAACTTGAACTGGAAGAAAACTTTTTTGAACTCATGTAGGTTTGTTTTGATACAAATACTACGTTTTGGAGTGTAGACTGCTGCAGAACTGTTTCAAGATGTAATTCATTGAATAGTTCAACTGGTCACACATGATTTTAATATTAATGAGGATATTCTGGCTCTTGCGGAAATGAAAAAAGGGCATGACAAAGCTCTTCTACAGGTATGTCAACTACTTGCTAATGCAGGTCTCACACTGAATGCTGACACAGGTGGGTTTCACAAAGACAAACTCTAATTATTTTGACATATATTTTCTGAAAAGGGGATGACTCCCGGTCCAGATAAAGTATGAGCGTTGTTCTCTACCTGACCCCCTTAAGATGGAACCATGCTGTGATCCTTCTTAGGCATGGCCAGCTATTGCTACATATACTGACTTCACCACATTGAGTGCCACATTGAGGGAGTTAATGCAATGTTCCATTTCACTGGTCTTTTGAATGCAACCAAAGTTTCAAAAAGATAAAACATGAAATTGATAATGCAACTGAAATTGACTTATTTTAATCCAAAGTTACACACTAAGATTGTGGTGGATGCAAGCCCAGTAGGGTTAGAGGCCATTCTTCATGCCCACAGACTCATCGTGGCATATGCTAGCTGGAGTCTTCCTCAAAATGTATGTGCCTATTCAGAGCCAGAAAAAGAGAGCCTGGCTGTGGTGTGGGCCTGTCAGCATTCTCATGCGTTTCTCTATAGAAAACATTTCACTCTTATTACTGATTATCAGGCACTGCTCACTATCTTTGGGAATCCAACAGCCAAGATGCACTTCATTGAAAGGTGGGGGTTGTGATTGTAAAACTATGATTACATTATTGTGCACAAACCAGGGAAGGATCAAACCCTGCATATTACTTTTCACAAGTGCCGTGGTCTAATCACAGTTCAATATTTAAAGCAGCTGAAGAGTACATCAATTTCATTGTGAAGTCAAGTACACCTGCTGCTCTTTCCATTGAACACATCATCACTGCTACTAACGCTGACAAAGACTTGCTCACTATTAAAGATATCATTCCAAAGCAATTACGGCTGAAAGCTGTGTGACCTCTGGCTGATGCTGTTGAATAAATGTACAAGAGGAATTCTCTGTCACTCATTAGGGTGTTCAATACAGAGCGTGATACTTGCTATACCTGTGAGCATGAAGGAGCAGATCATTGAACTGGCACAAGCATAATATCTTGGCATTGTAGCCACAGAGAGAGCTCTCAGAGATCGGGTGTGGTTCCCCCCACCTAGATGAACAAGAGGAGAAAGAATTGATAGCATGTCACATTTGGAATTGCTTGTCTACAAAAACAATGCAACAGCCACTTAATATGTCTGGGCTCCCTAAGTAGGTATGGAAAAGGATTTCCATTGATTTCTTTGGACCATTAAATAATGGACATCACCTCATGGAGGTCATTGATGAGTACTTTCATTTTCCCCTAGTCGAAGACTTATCACCAACCACCCATGACAAGGTTATAGAGAGGGTCGATGACATTTTCGCAGGGTGGAGCCTTCCTGCTCTTCTCAAATTGGACAAAGGTCCACCATTAAATAGCAAAGAATTTAAGGAGTTCCTTGTCCGGCTTAATGTCAGGCATCAGAAAAGCGGGCCTCTCTGGCCACATGCTGATGGAGTTGTGGAACGATTTTGGGCACTCTAAGGAAAGTAGTTTAACGAGCAGCAATGGAGGGCATTCATATCAAGTCAGCATTGTGCCAAGCCCTTTGTGCCTATTGATCAACTCCACACTTCACCACAGGTGAGAGTCCTTTCACCTTGATGTTTGGGAAACCAATGAGAAAGAAGATACCACAATGGACCTCGAAGTGTCCACCAGATATTGACAAGATTCGCAACAAGGAAGCTTCTCAAAGGTGCAAAATGAAAACCTATGCTGACCATATGCGTTAAGGACACTGTCTTTAACAAGGGTCACTGGGTTCTAGTGAAATAAAAACGAAAGCGACAGACTGATGCTCCATTTGAAGTTGAACCATTAAGAGTTGTGACTAGCAAAGGACATATGGTGACTGTTCAACGTCCCGGAAAATCCATTACAAGGGACTCATCACACTTTAAGCTCTTGACTCGATGTTCGTCGGCTCCTGACGTCACAAGAGGAAATATTCCACCTCAGTGCCCAAATTAAGGGTCTGATCCCATATTAGCGACACTCAATACTGGTGCACCTCATCTACCTCATACCACTCGATCTGACTGACTTGTGCAAACCCCATTGAAAAGCTATGATGTTTATGTTGTCTGTATTTCTATTTAGCAGATGAGGTAGTGTAGTGTTGTGAGCTTGTGTGCATTGGGACCTTTTTGGTTTTATGTGGACACCTTACCGGAATTGAGTAATTGGCTTGGGTGTGTCTGGGTGTATTCAATAAAGTTGCACAAGGATTGCAGTTGTATGCTAAGGAATAAAGATGTGTGTGGCACGGTCTTTCGCATGCTCTTGGGCTAGGGTGGATGTTACAATGCCCAAAAACACCATGGAATTGCTCCTTCCAGGACTAACTCTGCTGAATGTGCAGCATTGCAACAAATGAAAATTAAGGCACCAAAACATGCTAGGAGGTGTGTTGCATCTAGCTCATTCAAAATGTGAGAGAGGGATCTGCATGTCTTTTAAAGTTTATGTAAAGGTTTGAAGCACATCCTTTACTGAGTCTGTCCCACTATTCACCCACACACTTCCATAAGCATGAAACATTGTGAAATTGAATACTTTGTAAGAACCAAAGGAGTGCTCTCTGAGTAGGACATGTTGATTCCCTGGCATGAGGCCTATTGGGCCTGGCCATCTCTGCATGGGTCATCCTCAAACAATTTACCTCACTCCTCTATGTTTTTTTATCACGTTTTTGTTGGCCTTAGGTCTCCTTGCACTGTACCGCTGCTAACCAGTGCTAAAGTATGTGTGCTCTCTCCTTTACAATTGGCTTATACCCAATTGGCATAAATAATTTACCATAAGTCCTTAGAAAAGTGGTACTACATGTACATGTACCCGGGGACTGTGAATTAAATGTGACTCGTGGGCCTGCAACATGTGTGGTGCCACCAACTTAAATAGCTTTGTTAACATGTCTCAGGCCTGCCATTACAGCCTGCATGTGCAGTTTATAACTGCCATTCCGACCTAGCAAAATAAACCTTTTGCCATGCTCAAACCTGCCTTTTTAGTACATAATTCACTCCAAAGTTAGACCCTAAACAGCCCACAGAGCAGGGCACGGTGTATTTAAAAAAGTAGGACATGTAATTTTAAGTTTTACATGTCCTAGTAGTGAAAAATGTGTTTTTCACTACTGCATGGCCCGCTTCTTCCATAGGGTAACATTGGAGTTGCATTTAATAAGCTCTAGCGTCCAAAAGGGAACAGGTAAAAAGTTCATCTTTGATGTATTTGGAATTGAGGTGAAAAATCCTCTTGTGGGAGAGTCAGATTTTCAACTCCAATTTTGAAAATGACACTTTTAGAAAGTTCAAAGGGGGAACCTGGTATACTGATTAGTTCATGTGATTTCCTTACTGCAACAATCATACTATATTCTTTTGGGTGATTAGGTAATTTATTTAACCTTTCCTTTTGAATAACATTTCTCTTTTTTTGGAGGACTTCACATCCTTCCAGTCAAACACATATCAAAAGACAATTCCAATATTTACAAACATTCACATATTTTTAAAACAATTACCACAATATTCATTACAAACATTTATCACAAAAAAATATATATTACATAAATCAATGTATCATTTGTAATCTGATCAACACAAGTTGCAAAGCACAACATGACAGGCACAGCGCGGTGCCTGCCCCCACACCCCCTTCACCCTGGGGGCCCGCAACAGGCCCCAAAGCAAGGACCGTATGCCTTTTCGTGGCGGCAAAGGCATAGCCCCCAGCACATCCTAATATGGCTGGTGGTGTCTGATAGACACCGCCACCATATTAGAGCTTTTCCGCCGCGGTCGCCTTGCGACCAGAAAAGCGGCGGACGGTCTTCACGTCCACCACGGTCCCCCCGCCATTTTAATATGGCGGGGGGAAATAGGTGGCGGACGGGCAAGGATGGCGGATGGATCTCCACCGCCTGCATGGCGGTGGCGATCCGTCCGCCATCCTAATTGACCCCATAGTGTGATTGTTGCAGTAAGGAAATCGCATGAACTAATCAGTATACCAGGTTCCCCCCCTTTGTACTTATTGAATACAGCCCTTCCTGGTATCCGTCTTTTTAGGGCCTTACCCCTCCTTTTGCTTAACTACTTTTAGAAAGTTGGCATTTTCCTGCCTTACCATTTAGTGCTTGCAGCATGTCTGTGGGTCACATGGCTGGGTGTAGTTGGCAGTTTTTCTTTGGGTATTCCTCCGAGACAGCCATACACAATAGAGAGCTTAGATGTGGCTGGATGGGCATCCCTGGCAGGATGGGAGGGCAGAGCTATGCACCTAAATACTCTGTGTCCGGCCTTCATACAAAGGATTTCATACCCCCTGTAGTTAGTCTGGAGCCAAGGCAGGGGAGGCAGGAAACCTGTGCACTTCAAAAGGAAGCTTCTCCCACTTTAAAGGAGGCACCAGGTATAAATATTGGACCTCCAACATCAATTCTTCAGTACACTTCTGACCTGTGGAAGCCTCTGGCAGGAAGAAGGGCTGCTGTGCTGCTTAAATGACTGCTGGACTGCTGCCCTAAAGAACTGTCGCCTGCCTTGCTGACTGGCTGCCTGCTCCCCTCTTGCCTGAGTGAGAAGGACTCGGTTTACAACCTGTACCCAGAACCACCAGAGTGACTCCAAGGGCTAGTCTCTTGTAACCACCTGGACTCTGCAACTCTGAGTCCTACCCTGCAGAGTGGTGCCACCCCAGTCCTAGACCCGTGGAAGGGGGACTGAAGGTGCTGTGCCAACAGATCTGTGGATCCAGCAGAACTGACGCATCTCCTCTGCTGTGTGACACAACCCCGAGCAGAACCAACGCATTGCCCCTGCAGTGTGGACTTTGCCAGCACCAGGACTCTGCAGTGCAGTCTCTCAGCTTCTCTGAACTAACGCATCGCCTCAGCTGCACAACGCATCACCGACTCCGGACTGCCCATCGCAAGCGACCCTCGTCGACGGGATCCTCGAGGATGATGCAGGACCTCGCATCGCAGCCTGACAGCTCCTTGAAACTGATGCATTGCCTTGCCTGCTTAATGTATCCTTGACCTGAGACCTTGCAACACTCCGTAACCCGGATTTAAGGTACTCTTATTCAGCGTGTATTACTGGGTCCCTGTATCTGGCCGGCATTCCAACGCGGGCATGCTGAACTTGTGACCTTGTCCCTTTCCGGTGCAACCAGAAATCTACGGTGGTACTTTGTGCTTTTTGGTGCTATTTTCACTGAAACCTTAAAACCTGCATTTTTCTGGTTCTACTGATTGGATTTTGATAATTTTGGTCTTGTTTTCTTTATTACAAACTACTCTATTTTTCCAATCTGGCGCAAGATGGATCCTTTTTGTGGTGTTTTTTTCACTGTGTTACTGTTTGATGTGTTGCATAAATCATTTACACATTGCCTCTGAGTTAAGCCTGACTGCTTGGTGCTAAGCTACCTGAGGGTTGAGCACAGGTTAATTTAGGGTTTGGATTGTGGTTCCTGTTTGCAGTGCCGGACTGGCCATAATGGGTACCGGGCATTTTCCCAGTGTGCCAGAGTTTGGAGACGGTTTTAAACCGGTGGGGCCATTTTTGTTATTGGGCGCCAGTTTTGCAGCTGTGCTGCAATATCAACTCACTGTAACAAAAGCAGTGTTTCCCACCAGCAACTTCCCCAACTTCTTCCTCAGGGCCAATCCAACGTAATTGCCAGGGCTGGTTTACAATCACAGTCCAGCACTACTGGCTTGAATAGGGTTTCACCCCACTCAACAAATAGCTCCTGTTTATTATAAGGCCTTTTGCAGTATCTGTTTCTTCTGTAATCATTTGCCACAGCTGTCCCAAGGTTTTAGATATTATTGTGCTCCAGTTGGATAACAAAGTACTCTCTTATCTTGTACAGCAGGGAGTACCTGATTCTTTATAATACATTGTTAAACCATCACCTTTTCCTCAAACCACTTAAATCTTTGTTGTGTAGCTTTTTCATTTGAAAGAGAAAGCATGTTTGTAAACATGAGGAAAATAAATAGAATCACTAAAGCTAAATTAAACACATCAAAATTCTGTTCGATGTTTGTTGCAAAAAGATATTGGAATCAGTTAAATACAAGTCCGTCTTTTTTTTAAAGACAAAGAAATTTGGAACTTGTAGAGACATGCAGACAGATTCTAACATTTCTATATTTACCTAAGTAAAAATAAATATGTTGCAATAAATATCTCCTTCCCGGTAGGCACTGTACAGCTAGAACAACAAGCCTGCAAGATACTTAACAATATTGAATTATACATAAAATTCTCAGAAACTGGCTCACACAAAAACATTCAAAATATGTCATTTGGGGCCCCAAAATTCTTACGTTGACACTAGGTCGACAGGGAGCAGAGTCTGAGAGGCAGGCAGAGGACTAACGACTAGGGCGCTCGACCTCGGACCTGGGGATCTGGGTTCGAGTCTCGATAACGACGCCAAAATCTCCTGTGATTCTGGGCAAATCACTTAATCTCCCCGTGCCTAAAATGAAAGTGTTTCCTCATGTAACGTAACTGGAAAATATGTAAAGCGCTCTGATACCTGATTTGGTTCGGGTCTAGTTCGCGCTATATAAAATTCTGCAAAGAAAAAAAAAAGTTTGATAAAGGTGATATAGAAAGACAGATCACTTTCCCCTGGGGGACTTTAGAAAGTGGGGGCTCTAGGTATGTGCCCATTTTGCCGATGCCTTAGAACGTTTCTGCTTATTTGTCAATTTCGCCTCTACATGGTTACCATCCAGTTCTACATATGGGACTTGATCTGTGTTGTTACTGCTTGTTTTCAGTGCATACCAGTACCTTTATTTAATGTCTCTGAGCCCAATTATTTATGGCTAAGTTGTTGAGTGTGTTGCTGGGTAGAGCAAGGATGTGGGAAACAAAGCCATGGAGGCACCGAAACCCCCACCACCTCATAATGTTGGAAATCAAACTGGAGGCATGAGGTGAATTTGAGTAGCCCTTACCCCCCCGCAGGCTGTTTTTGTGATTGTGATTGGCTGATAGGCATAGAACTTGGCATGTTCTGAGATTTCGAATGGGTGAGCTTGGGAAGGTTTCTTCTTTCTGTGTGCACCCAAACAGGGTAAGCTTTATCAAAGGAACAGTTAAAAGAGGAGCTAGATTTTAGGAAGAGGATGCTATAGGAATTGATAAGGTAATTACCTTCCTTCTCTACATGTTCCCTGTTTTTGTATCTCTACAGTAGCTTTGCATGCAGCCTGCCTGTGAGACCTGGAAGGCATGAGGTTGCATGTGCGTTTGTGGGCATGTGTATGTGAAGTGAAAGAAGGCAGAGCACGGACACTTCAGGAAGCAACAGCTCACTTTTAATATTCAAAGGATACAGGTGCACTGGTAGAAAAAAGGGGGTACTGAATGAGGCCAGTGGCTACCAGCAGTGGTAGAGTTGTACATAGCGAGCATTTGTAGATATTTCTTAGAGATGCATCTGAAGGAAACTATTTGCTGCAGTCACCTGGAGTTTTTACCAAAGGGATTTGAGAGGATTTAAAGAGTGATGAGAAAGGAAGTCTGTAGTATGGACTGAATTAATTACAATGTTGTTTTGAGACAACTAGCAATGGATAAGGTGAGGAGGAATGTTGCCAAGGAAATTAAGACTTTTTTTAGTTGGAAAAGATTTGCAGAAGTAAGCACAAGAATATTAATATAATGAGTTTTACTTGTTGAAGACAACTAAGCTACACCATCATTACAGCATTACTCATTCTGCCCTTAGCGGCGACCATGTTGGAGGTTAAGGAGGCTGCTCGCACATAGTATGTTCTTTTATTTCAGCTGCAACTTACTTTAAAGCAATCAGGAAGGCACACTTTTTATTGTTGCAGGGATTCTGGGAAATCACAGAACTTTGCTTCGGACCATAGAACATTATTAGGCAGTGTTGGACTTGGCCCTTTTTGGCTAAAGTTCTTTAAACGTTTTGCCTTCCTCCTAGACCTTTTTCTGACATGATGTTACCGACTTAGATGCCTAGTGCACTTTGCCATTGCTGATCAGTGTCAAAGCGCAAGTGCTCTCTGTATAAAGTGTTATGGTAATTGGTTGCCCATATGTTTGTCTTACTAGTAAAGTCCCTAGTATAGTGCACTATGTGTACCAGGGCTGGTAATGCAAATGCTGCTAGTGAGCCTGCAGCACTAATTGTGCCACCCACACAAGTAGCCCTACAAAGAGGTCTCAGGCCTGTGGCAGCAGTGCATGCACGCAGTTTGTTAACTCCCTTGTTATCCTGACAAGTGCACCCACTCGCCAGGCCTTACCGTACCTTTTTATGCACATCAGACACCCCTATACTAGGCCCAAGGTACCCCCTGGGCAGGGTGCAGTGTATGTAAAAGGTAGGACATGTATTGAGGTGAGTAACATGTCCTGACAGTGAAATACTGCCAAATTCGTTTTTCACTGTTGTAAGGCCATCTTGCCCATAGGACAGAATGGGGAATGCTGTGTCACATGGTTCCAACATATCTTCCCGTAGGCATAAGATGGAGAGATGAAGTTAGTGTACCTGAACTCAGAATTCAATAACACATCTGTTTGTGAAGATGGTTTTTAAATTGTGTGCTTAGAAACCACATTTTTTGAAGTGGCTGGTTTCTTGTCTTAAACCATCCTTTGTGCCTCTGCCTGTTTGTGTATTGACCATCTGGGTTTGGATGTGCCAGGGTCTGGGGAGTGTCCTGACACCAGAGAGGGGTAGGTGAGACAGCAACTGGCTGGCCTGCATTTGATGTGAGGGGGAGGAGTAGCACCCCTGGATGGGAAGAGGCCTGTGTTGCTGCCACAAAAGGATGGCTCCACCTCCTGCTGAGCATCTGGGGCTCAGACCTGCACTATCAAAGGAAGAGGTTGTGCACTGGCAAGAAGACACCCAGGTCTGGTTTGGACTGGGGTCAGAGCCCCGTGAACACAAAGACGTTAAAGACATTTAGGGGTATAAATGTGAGAGCTGAAACCCCTGAACTCAAGACTGAAATCCAGATCAAAAAAGGATTGAACCTACTTCGTGATCAAGAGGAACCTCTGCCAAAGAAGAACAGCTGAAGAGACTGAAGAGAATGACTGCCCTTGCTGTGTCTTCTGGGGCTGGCCTGCAGTTTGTTGATTTGACCAAGGAGAGGCCAAGGGACTTTGCAGTGTGCTGTGTCCCCCTGCTTGTGAGGACTTTGCTGTGTGCTATGTCCTGAAGTAGTGTGTCTCCAAGGGCCCGAGGAGAGCTGGTCCCCTGTTGTGGAAACTCAGGAAAATAAAAGTTTCCAACTATATCTCAGCGACGCTTGGTGCGTGATGATTTTGCATGCCTGTGACTGCATGTGGTCCTTGGTACTGTTTACGAGGTGCCCGGTGATCGCATTGCCCCTGCAGCGTGAAACATCGTCCCCGCTGCTGCATTGCTGTTTGCGGCCCGAGCCGTAATCGTAACTAAGGCTGTGAGTAAGGATCACCGCCGCCGGCCCGAGACGCAACGTGCTACAGGATTTCTTGAAACTACGAAAGCTGCAAGGTGAAAGGGATTGTGATCGTTGTTCACTGAGACGAATCTGCCCAAGATTGTCAATGAAGGAGAAGGCAGCGCCGTAACCCGTCCGGCTACAGCGTCCCCTAACAACGGAGCTGCAACGTCATCGGGCCGCCCAGCAGGACGTCCGAAGAGCGGGGAGAGAGAGAGAGCGAGGCAGCGCACCCCCCCAGGTAAGGTTTGGACTCCAGTCGGGAGCCGCAAGCATGTATAGCCTGGGGTGGCGTACAGGAGGAGTACAGGAGTGCTTGGAGCTCTCACCCGCTGCACTGCGTTAGATGTGCTGAGTCCCCGAGCGGCCCGTACCTGCCCAGTAGTACCATGGCTGCCCCTTTACGCTTATGACCGTAGTCTCTGGTGTTGAGGTCTAGTGGGGGCCTGATTGACCGCGCAGAGTGGCGTACAGCATTATTCCTTGTGTTACGAACAACATTAGTATGTGCATTAAGGACTGTGTTATTACTACATTACGAACTGCATAGCATTGCATTAGGACTGCATTAGATCTTTGTGAACTGCTCATTAATACCGCAAGAACCTATAAGTGATTGCTGGCCTAATAACCGGCAAAGTGAAATATTACGAATACGCATATGTTGGATTTCTATCGTTTGGTCTCCTCGTATTCCTTTTGATAAAGATACCGCTATTTTTATAAAAACCTGTGTGGTGTCCATTTGTGGTGTTATCACTGTATTACTGGAAGTGTAGCTGCAAATGCTTATTGCCTTTGAGATAAGCCTGGCTGCTCGTGCCAAGCTACCGAGGGGTGAGCAGGAATTATCTAAGAGGATGTCCCTCCTTTCCCTATTTGGACTAAGGTCTCTACCTCAGCCAACTAGAGACCTCCAGTTCTAACAGGCAGGGACTGAGTTATCCTATCACCTTAGTACCCATGAGCCTGGGACTGACTAGCTAGTGTCTCATTTGCACTTCTACTCACTCACAGAGGAACAAGTGATTAGACACCCCAGAACATAACACTTCCGACCCTCCCATGAATCGCGGCGACCAGACACACCCTTTCGCTCTCACACAAATAAGATCAGCATAGTAAGTAATCCATAAATCATTAAAGGAGCTGTCATTATATAAGACTGGATAAACGAACCCCCTCCCTATCTACAGAAGCAAAGTGATTATATATCAAAAGATCTCCGGGTGTTTGCAGCAGACCCGTACCTCAGCATGCACAGGTGAAGGTTCTACATCTCAGGTGTAGTCGCGATCTCGTCTGTGTATTTGTCTATCTGTGCATACCTATATGACAAAGAGTATGTGTTCTCAAATAACATCTCCATGTGTGTTTGGTCTATGTGCTACATACAGCCGGACCAGAACAGAATAACAAGGGTGTTGGACCTGCGATGGGCAAGCCCAGCACAAAGGGGGTACCTTGGCTCAAGTGTCAAGGAAAGTGGAAGCTTTAGTGTTAAGCCGGCTCTGATCCAATAATAACCCCCTGCGCAGTCACACCAAAAAGAAGGACACCACACCACTGCTGTAGAAAAATACGATTTCTTTATGTAAAAGTTCTCTGTTGTGAATAGGGATGATTGGGAAAGCACAAACACATTTCTTTTGGTTACACAGTTCTGGGTTTCAATTCTGTAATAAGTAATACTATAAATAATATCAGGAATAAATAGCATCAATAATTAGAATAGATATCAGGAATGAGTATCACGAATAAATAGGATGAATATCACTTTTGCCTAGCAGAATAAATACTGGTTCATTTAACTAAATAAACACATGTTCATTCTGGTATCGCTGCCACCAATTAAATACTTCAGGAACATTACACTTGTAATACGTTTCAGTTTGGAAAGATAACTCTTACAGTTTGTGTTGGTTTCAATGATAGTGCATACGGCTTCTCTGGGCACAGAATGAGTTTTGGGACTCTTTAAGGTTCATTCAGGGAGTATGCGCATATATCTAAAAGGCAAGGAAACACAGTGAATACTTCATTTGCGCTCGGCTGCCACCGGGATGAGATCTCTACTTGCCGGTGGAGTCCATGCGCGCTTACAGGCTCTGTCACCGCTAGCACTCAGGCGGCACCAGTTCCAAGTCTTTAGACTGACGAACGGGCTGCCGGAGAGGTCACACGACCTTCGCGCTCAGTCAAATCAATTCCGGCTCACAGATCCTTCACAACGCTGCATCCTACCAGAAGAAACGGGCCCACCTCGCATTGGCGGCAATCGGGAAGCGATTCAGTCAGGGCACAGCACTTCTCACGCCAGCGACGGGGTTCTCAGGGGCTCCACGGACCTCCCTCCGACTTCCACATACATGGTGTTTCCCGCCCACAGCTACAGCTCTCGGGTCACTGGGGAGTGGCAGAGACGCTAGTCCCGCCCAACGAAGGCCGGCCTTCCCCCGCCCCGGCGCCCCACCTCACCTTCAGTTCGCGCAGGAAGCGCTCAACGCTGGTGGGGCTCGGAGACGTCCGAGCTCCCCTCTAGAGGCGCCTGTCGCGAAGGTGGGCACTGTTTACGATCGCGGTCGCGGAGAACTTGCTCTCGCCTCGCGACTTGTGAAATCTGTCACAATTCACCACCGGGGGGGGGGGGGCGGGGAGGCACACGAATTTGGCCACAGTCTTTGGGGTAATGAGGCACTCGCTGGGCAGGCGCTGTAGGCGCAAGGTCACCGCTCACGCAGTTGACTGGAACGCCAGTCAGAATCAACGCCAGTGACCTTTGCTACTCTACTGCCTGCGCTACCAGCCACCTCAGGGGTCAAAAGGGCAGGTGTCAATCTGGTGTCCAGTCTAAATCTCAATTCCAAAATGGCCGCCAGGGACTGGGCTTTTAATAGCCAGTGCCCTGAGGTACTGGCACGAGCCAGAAGGTTCTAGAGCAGCCATTTTGTGTACCTGAGGGAAATAAAGGAATCCCTGTCAGGAATGTGCGCCAAACAAAGGGCGCCAAAACCTCAAAAGGCCAGAGTTCATAAAGGCTCCAATGGGAGTCACTCACATGAGGGAAAAGGGTGTCCACCATTTTAGGGCCATTTATTCAGGTTAACAACCCCAGTTTGTAATGCCACAGGTTTCGCCAGGTGCCTTGTAAATAGGTGCCACAAACCTTGTGAGCAACTGGGCGTCAAGGAACATCTAACCCCATGAAACAACACATAAAATGTCCTGGTAGACAAAGAAAAGCAACAAATTTTGGGATGTACAGGGGAACAAAAGAAATCATAGTGGTGAGGGGACTCTCAGAAGCAGACAGGTCTAACACGCGTCCCCCCAGCTGAAAGTGGGGAGAGCTACCCAACCCCTTGGGAGTTCTCAACACTAAGGCGGAAATACCTGGAGAGACCATCTGCATTGGCATGGTCAACTCCGGGCCGGTGTTCCACCCGAAAGTCCATTCCCTGTAGGGAGATAGACCACCTCAACAGTTTGGGGTTTTCCCCCTTCATTTGCATGAGCCAACGAAGGGGTCGGTGGTCTGTCTGAACAAGGAAGTGTGAACCAAACAAGTATGGTCGCAGCTTCTTCAGTGCCCAGACCACCGCAAAGGCTTCCCGCTCGATGGTACTCCACCTCTGTTCCCGGGGAAGTAGTCTCCGTGACAGAAAGACCACGGGTTGATCCAGACCCTCTTCATTGAGTTGCGATAGCACCGCCCCAATGCCAATGTCAGATGCATCCGTCTGGACAATGAATTCCTTCGTGAAATCCGGAGTCTTCAGGACTGGAGCTTTACACAATGCTTGTTTCAGAGTGTCGAAGGCTCGCTGACAAGCCTCCGTCCAGATGACTCTCCTGGGTTGTTTCTTGGCTGTGAGTTCTGTAAGGGGTGCCACGATAGTGCCATACCCCTTCACGAATCGTCTGTAGTAACCTGTGAGGCCCAGGAAGGCTCGGACCTCAGTCTGGGTCTTGGGGGGTTTCCAGGCCATGATTGCCTCAATCTTCGCCTGAAGGGGCTGCACCGTTCCCCTGCCCACCAAGTGACCTAAGTACACTACCGACCCCTGTCCAATCTGACATTTGCTGGCCTTGATCGTCAAGCCAGCCCGTTCCAGGGCTTGGAGAACGGCTTGCAAATGCTGCAAGTGATCCTCCCAACTGCTACTGAAGACAGCTATGTCATCCAAGTAAGCAGCAGAGAATGACTCCATCCCGGTGAGGATCGTGTTCACCAGCCGCTGAAAAGTGGCAGGAGCGTTCTTGAGCCCAAAGGGCATGACGCAGAACTGATAGTGTCCATCAGGTGTGGAGAAGGCTGACCTTTCCTTGGCTCCATCAGTCATGGGAATCTGCCAGTACCCTGCAGTGAGGTCAATGGTACTGAGATATTGAGCAGCTCCCAACCGGTCAATCAGTTCATCCGCCCGAGGGATCGGATGAGCATCCGTCTTGGTTACCGAATTTAGTCCTCGGTAGTCCACACAGAATCGCAATTCCGGGGTGGCGCCAGGTGGGGCAGCTTTGGGGACCAAAACCACCGGGCTAGACCAAGGGCTACTTGAAGGTTCGATGACTCCTAGCTCCAGCATCTTAGCTACTTCGCTTTGGATACTGGCCTTCACCTTGTCAGACAGCCGGTAAGACTTTGACTTCACAGGTGGGCTGTCCCCTGTGTCCACGTCATGGGTACACAGGTGGGTCTTACCCGGGACAAGGGAGAACAGAGGAGCAAATGACCCCAAGACCTGGTGACATTCCTCCTGCTGCTCAGGACTCAGGGATGGCGAGAGTTTCACTCCCTCCACTGACCCATCCTTTTCTTGAGACGCGAAAAGGTCGGGGAGAGGCTCAGTGTCCTCTTCCTCCGAACCGTCAGTCACCATAACCAACATGACTTCGGGCCTCTCGTAGTGGGGCTTGAGGCGATTGGCATGGAACACCCGATGCGGATGCCTAGGGGTCTTTACGTCCACCAGATAGGTAGTCTTGCCCATCTTCTCCAACACCTCATATGGGCCTGTCCAACGGTCCTGGAGGGCACTCAGCTCTCCAGGCTCCATCACCCACACCTTCTGGCCAGGCTCCAACTCCACTGGGTGAGCATTGTGGTCATACCACGCTTTCATGACTGCCTGACTGGCTTCCAAGTTGTCAGAAGCTTGCTTCCACAACTTAGCCATTTGGCTCCGGAAGGCCAGCATGTAGCTCACCGGGAAACATCCTTTACAACGCAACTTTTACAACGCACTACCATTACAACTAAACTTTTACAACGCAAAAACTATTACAACGCATACATTTACAACACATGTTTTTACAACGCAGATACCTTTACAACGCATACCATTACAACGTAAGTATTGGTAAGTATATAATTATATTTAAAATGTTATAGTTTTGGGTTTTTGGGTAAAGGGGTATTTTTAGGGTTCAGGGTCAGTTTTTAGTTTTTCGGTAAAGGGGTATTTTTAGGGTTCAGGGTCAGTTTTTGGTTTTTGGGTAAAGGGGTATTTTTAGGGTTCAGGGTCAGTTTTTAGTTTTAGGGTAAAGGGGTATTTTTAGGGTTCAGGGTCAGTTTTTGTTTTTTGGGTAAAGGGGTATTTTTAGGGTTCAGGGTCAGTTTTTAGTTTTTGGGTAAAGGGGTATTTTTAGGGTTCAGGGTCAGTTTTTGGTTTTTGGGTAAAGGGGTATTTTTAGGGTTCAGGGTCAGTTTTTAGTTTTTGGGTAAAGGGGTATTTTTAGGGTTCAGGGTCCGTTTTTAGTTTTTGGGTAAAGGGGTATTTTTAGGGTTCAGGGTCAGTTTTGGGTTTTTGGGGTACAGGGGTACAGTGTAAAAATTAAATTAAATTAAATTTAAATTAAATTAAATTAAATTATATTATATTAATTTTAATTAATTTACATTAAAAAAAATATTATATACTTACCAATATTTACGTTGTAATGGTATGCGTTGTAAAGGTATCTACGTTGTAAAAACATGCATTGTAAATGTATGCGTTGTAATAGTTTTTGCGTTGTAAAAATTTCGTTGTAATGGTAGTGCGTTGTAAAAGTTGCGTTGTAACGTCATACATCCAGCTCACCACATCCGGGGGAACTTTTCCCAGGAGTCCCTCACCAGACTGAGAGGTCCACGTACAGGGTGCCCATACAAAAGCTCGAAGGGGCTGAAGCCCACTCCCTTCTGCGGCACTTCCCTGTAGGAAAAAAGCAAACAGGGTAGGAGGACGTCCCATTTCCTCCGCAGGCTTTCAGGTAGACTTCTGATCATACCCTTCAAGGTTTGATTGAACCTTTCCACGAGACCATTGGTCTGTGGGTGATAAGGAGTGGTGAACCGGTAGGTCACGCCACACTCCTTCCACATTGCCCGCATATATGCTGACATGAAGTTGGTCCCCCTGTCAGACACAACTTCTTTGGGGAATCCCACTCGGGTAAAGATCCCCATCAGGGCCTTCGCCACTACCGGTGCAGTAATGGTTCTCAGAGGGACTGCTTCTGGATACCTTGTGGCGTGATCCACCAGTACCAGGATAAACCTGTGACCGGATGATGTCGGTGGATCTAGGGGCCCAGCAATGTCGATGCCCACCCTTTCAAAGGGGGTGCCAACAACGGGAAGTGGTTCCAGGGGAGCCTTCAGCTTCCTCCCTGTCTTCCCACTGGCTTGGCATGACACGCACGACCGACAGTATGTGTCAGACGCCACCCTCATTCGAGGCCAATAAAAGTGGGGGACAAGCCGGGCAAAGGTCTTGTCCTGACCCAAGTGTCCTGCCAAGGGAATCTCGTGAGCCAACTCTAATAGGAAGGCTCGGTAACACTGTGGGACTACCAGGGCCCGTGACAACCCGTGCACTGGCGCCCTGAGTTCACTGTAGAGGAGACCATCCTCCCAGTAAACACGATAGTTCCCAGACTCGTTACCTGCTGCCTGGGCTTCAGCCTGTTGCCTCAGACCCTCGAGGGTGGGACATTCCCTCTGTCCCTTGCTTAGTTCCTCCCTGGATGGTCCTCCCTCCACTCGCCACTCAGCGGGGACAGGCAGATCCTCCAACGGAACCATGTCCTCCTCCGCGGACTCCGGGTCCACCTCCGCAGGTGGCCTATCTGTCTCACGGGGCACGGACATCGAGGCAGGCTCTTCCTGTCCTCTAGATGTTCCCTCATCAGCAGCTGGGTGGGCCATTGCTCCAGGCTCCAACCCACGCGACTTCTCCTCCCGAGCAGCCGCAGACCTGGTACTCACACAGGCCCAATCAGGTGTACCCAGCATCTCAGTATGAGTCCGGTATTCCACCTCCTTCCAAGCATTGTGCTCCATATCATTGCCCAGCAGACAATCGACAGGCACGGCGGGGCTTAAGGCGACTCGAAGTGAACCTGCAACCCCTCCCCACTCAAAGGGAACCTCGGACACAGGATAGTGGCCCATTCTGCCGTCAGCCATCGCGGCTGGATGAAGTATGCCTTGAATCACCTGCTCTGAGGACACCAGATGACTCCTTACCATAGTCATACTGGCTCCTGTATCTCTCAGAGCTTCCCCTCTTTGGCCATTGATGGTGACCCATTGCCCATACTTGGTAGTATTTGAGGGCACCTGGATTTTTGGAACCATCTCCCGATCACCCAGGGACACTAAGGTGACACCCACCCACTCCCTTCCCTTAACTAAGGGCATCTCCTCCCCGAGCGCTACACTACGACTCCCAGGGTCTTTCCTCCAGTGGGAGGGGGTGGTCTCTTTGGGCATTTCACGTCCCCCTTATAATGTCCAATACCACCGCACTCAAAGCAATGGATAACCCTTGGCTGCTGACTCTGGCCAGGATTAGGGTTCTTCTGCGGGTTAGCCTTAGAATTGGAAAAGAGACTTTTCCCCTTAAAGTTATTTTAGGGGCCTTTGGAGAACTCCTGTTTCTTGTTATCTTCCCCCCCTTTCTTCAGGGGAGCGCCCTGTCCGGACTTCTGAGAATCTCCTCCCGTCCCCTTCGTGGACACTCGGGTACTTGCCCAAATGTCCGCCTCCTCAGCAAGCTTACGGGGGCAGGTAAGTTTGCTGTCTACCAGGTGATGCCTCAGCTCGGGAAGACATTTCTCGAGTAGATGTTCCTTGAGTATTAGGTCGTACAACCCTCGATAGTCCTCCACCTCATTACCTTGGACCCACCCATCCAGGGCTTTCTTGGCATAATCCAGGAAGTCAACCCAATTCTGTGAGCTCAGTTTGTGGCTGCCCCTGAACCTTTGCCGGTATTTCTCTGGGGTCAACCCAAACTTCCTGATGAGCGCCACCTTCATGGCGGGGTAATTTACCTGTTCCTCCCGGTCTAGGGCCAATAGGGCATCCCTACCTATCGGAGGCATGTACCGGTATAATCCACCACCCCCAATGCTCCTCATGGATCCCATGGGCTCTTAAGGAGACCTCATAGGCTGCCAGCCACTTGGCTATGTCGTCTCCAGCGGTAATACTGGCGACCACATCCTTGGGTAAATGGGGCCTGAGCTCCCTGGCAAATTCTTTTGACTAGACACCCTTCGGAGTGATGTTGTGGGCCTGGAGGTCGAGTTCTCGTAGCTTGAACTCGTGTTCCATCCTCCTCCCTTCCATCTCCATCTTGGACTCATGTTCCCTCCTTCTCTCCTCCATCTCCATCTTGGCCATCTCCCACCTTAACTGTCTCTCCTCTCTCCTGTCGGCTAACTCGGTTTCTGACAACCTCGATGACACGCTGCTGCCCTCCCGTGAGGTTACCTTGGGGCTGATTGACATTTCACCCACCCCCGGGAGACATTCCGCAGTCCCATCAATGACAGTACCTCTGTCTGACTCCTCCTCCTCCACCGTTCCCTCCGTGTGCGCTTCCACCCAGGCTCGCAGACTAGTACGGAGCTCCTCTCTTTTGGCACCTCGTCTAACGAACACTCCCCTTTCCTGACAGAAATCCTTGAGCTGTGCCACAGTATAGGTCTCCAGCTCTGACATTTCGAATTCCATCTTGTCAGTGAAAAGTGTGGACAACCACCCCGAAGTAGGTTACAAGGATAGGATCTCTGAGGGTCACCTCCACCCACCTCCAGGAAAGAATTTAGAAAAAGCAAAATGTTGAATTAGAGGGCCGCTAGGAGAAAACTCCGGGTGTGTACCTGGGGTGCACACTGAATTATTATGGGGTACAAAACAAGCACGGCTCGTAATCCCACCTGCTGAGCACCAATTTTATGTTGGACCTGCGATGGGCAAGCCCAGCACAAAGGGGGTAGCTTGGCTCAAGTGTCAAGGCAAGTGGAAGCTTTAGTGTTAAGCCGGCTCTGACCCAATAAAAACCCCCTGCGCAGTCACACTAAAAAGAAGGACACCACACCACTGCTGTAGAAAAATACGATTCCTTTATGTAAAAGCTCTCTGTTGTGAATAGGGATGATTGGGAAAGCACATACACATTTCTTTTGGTTACACAGTTCTGGGTTTCAATTCTGTAATAAGTAATACTATAAATAATATCAGGAATAAATAGCATCAATAATTAGAATAGATATCAGGAATGAGTATCACGAATAAATAGGAACAATATCACTTTTGCCTAGCAGAATAAATACTGGTTCATTTAACTAAATAAACACATGTTCATTCTGGTATCGCTGCCACCAATTAAATACTTCAGGAACATTACACTTGTAATACGTTTCAGTTTGGAAAGATAACTCTTACAGTTTGTGTTGGTTTCAATGATAATGCATACGGCTTCTCTGGGCACAGAATGAGTTTTGGGACTCTTTAAGGTTCATTCAGGGAGTATGCGCATATATCTAAAAGGCAAGGAAACACAGTGAATACTTCATTTGCGCTCGGCTGCCACCGGGATGAGATCTCTACTTGCCGGTGGAGTCCATGCGCGCTTACAGGCTCTGTCACCGCTAGCACTCAGGCGGCACCAGTTCAAAGTCTTTAGACTGACGAACGGGCTGCCGGAGAGGTCACACAACCTTCGCGCTCAGTCAAATCAATGCCGGCTCACAGTTCCTTCACAACGCTGCATCCTACCAGAAGAAACGGGCCCACCTCGCATTGGCTGCAATCGGGAAGCGATTCAGTCAGGGCACAGCACTTCTCACGCCAGCGACGGGGTTCTCAGGGGCTCCACGGACCTCCCTCCGACTTCCGCATACAGGGTGGTTCCCGCCCACAGCTACAGCTCTCGGGTCACTGGGGAGTGGCAGAGACGCTAGTCCCGCCCAACGAAGGCCGGCCTTCCCCCGCCCCGGCGCACCACCTCACCTTCAGTTCGCGCAGGAAGCGCTCTTCGCTGGTGGGGCTCGGAGACGTCCGAGCTCCCCTCTAGAGGCGCCTGTCGCGAAGGGGGGCACTGTTTACGATCGCGGTCGCGGCGAACTTGCTCTCGCCTCGCGACTTGTGAAATCTGTCACAATTCACCACCGGGGGGGGGGGGGCGGGGAGGCACACGAATTTGGCCACAGTCTTTGGGGGTAATGAGGCACTCGCTGGGCAGGCGCTGTAGGCGCAAGGTCACCGCTCACGTAGTTGACTGGAACGCCAGTCAGAATCAACGCCAGTGACCTTTGCTACTCTACTGCCTGCGCTACCAGCCACCTCAGGGGTCAACAGGGCAGGTGTCAATCTGGTATCCAGTCTAAATCTCAATTCCAAAATGGCCGCCAGGGACTGGGCTTTTTATAGCCAGTGCCCTGAGGTACTGGCACGAGCCAGAAGGTTCTAGAGCAGCCATTTTGTGTACCTGAGGGAAATAAAGGAATCCCTGTCAGGAATGTGCGCCAAACAAAGGGCGCCAAAACCTCAAAAGGCCAGAGTTCATGAAGGCTCCAATGGGAATCACTCACATGAGGGAAAAGGGTGTCCACCATTTTAGGGCCATTTATTCAGGTTGACAACCCCAGTTTGTAATGCCACAGGTTTCGCCAGGTGCCTTGTAAATAGGTGCCACAAACCTTGTGAGCAACTGGGCGTCAAGGAACATCTAACCCCATGAAACAACACATAAAATGTCCTGGCAGACAAAGAAAAGCGACAAATTTTGGGAGGTACAGGGGAACAAAAGAAATCATAGTGGTGAGGGGACTCTCAGAAGCAGACAGGTCTAACAAAGGGGCATTGTTGTTTGACCTTATAGACGGTCTTCATACTAAATCCCAGGGAAATGAAGAACACAAAAATAACTGTAAGTTTTCTGTGAAAGTACAGAGTGGCACAAAGCAAAATATGTGTGTATAGTAACTCGTGCAAAGCAAAGACTGCAGTATACTCATGCTAACATAGTGAAAACGACAGTTGGCCTGCATGGGACATGTGACAGACAGCATGACCCTTACTCTGGCTTTAATATGTGTGTTATCTGAGGCTGTGGATGAACTGGATAGGATTGGCGGCAGACTCAGAACTAAGTGCTTATGTATTTATTGTACTGTTCTTATTGTAAGGTGCTTTTGCATTCTTGTGTCTGGTCCACACTCTAAGAAAAGTCTAAATAAATGACATTAGCGTCATGCCCAGGTGTGTGGGAGCTCAAGGGTGAAGAAGAGCTGGTTTCATGTCTGTGTTAGTGAAGAGTTGCATTAGACTGTAAGGCTATATGCTAAACCCCAACTCGTCACATTAAAGCAACCTTTCATGCAGTATTTACGAAGTTTGTCATGATTGCTCCACCTCACCCAGGGTGATGGCTCGGAAATAGTGAGGAAAGGTCGAGGTGTGGTTCAGGACTAAAGCTGCCAACCTGAATCTCTAGGACCTGCAATCTAATCGCTGCTCTGGCATTTAGCAAAAAAACATGCAATTCTGGCCAACTGACTTATTCTTCTCTTGCCTAAAATTAAATTAATATCTGAACTAAATGTGCAAATCCCCTCGTGCTGTGCACAGTCTTATATTGTCTCCCAACACTTCCATTAATGCACCGCTGTTCTTTGCTCCTAAACAAGGTTTGCTCTACACACATCAGCGCCGTGGGCGACTTCTTTACAAAAGCGATCTTCAGGAATCCAGGGCCGCGCGCAGCTGGAAGGACGACTCCCCCCAGCTGAGATCTGGGCTGCTCTCGAGGCAAAAATGAAATGAGAGCGTCCTCTCCTCGGGAGGCTGTCGGCTGACACTCGAAGGAGGGAAAATCCTCTCCGTGGCGCGAGCGAGCGCGCGCCGCAAACACCCCAGCCATGGAATCAAAACAAATCAGTCTCAGCATATTAAGGAGGCGCCTGATTAGACAGGCTGAGTTCCGAGAATATTAAAATGAAATGCTGCTAATTTCAGCCCGGATAATTACATGGAGAGCGAAAGAGAAGTAATTGCGTGGAAGGACGGGCGCCATCTTGTCCCCTGCATGAGTGGCTTGACTCACACCGCTCTCTCTTCACAATATTACTGTAGAAGGGGAGGGATTGTGCCAATAGAGGCACTGGTGAGGATAAGGTGTGAATTCTACAATTTGAGGAGTCATTTGGAACGTGGGTCGATGCTTTTTTTTTTTTTGCAGATATATATAGCGCGAACTCCACCCAAAGGTATTGGAGGGCTTTACACGAGTTACATTACACAAGGACAGTATGGGGCACCAGGGGCGGCAGGTGACATTTTACAGTGGTGGGGGCGCAAACTGATTTGCGAGTGCGGGTCCCAGGCCACTCAGGCTGGCGGCGACCCCCCCCTCCCGACCCACATACACAACACTCAAAGAAATGTATTCACACACGCATACACACAAACACATCCATTCACAACACTCTCCACCAAACATTCATGCATACACGCACGCTCGCACCAAACACTTTAAAATAAAAGAAAAACACACACTCTTACCTTGCTGCCGGTCCCGGTCCGCGCCACCTCCGGGCTCTGCTCCCCACACGTCACAGGCTCACAGCGCCCCTGGCCAATCCTGGCGCCAGGGGCACATGTACCTTCTCGCCCCAGCACGCCCATTAGGGCTCCTAATGGGCATGAGCAATGCCGCAAAAACACAAGTGCGCATGCGTGGGCAGGGGTTAAAATTCACCCTCCGTCCCCACGCATGCGCACTTGTGTTGCCGCCTGTACAATCATGTCAATCAATCAACATGACGCCCGCCCGGCAGTCTGACGTCATGTTGATTCATTGACATGATGGTCACAGTCTTAACTCAAAAACGCCAAGGGAGCTGCAGGCGGCTTCGGGCAGGGGCGGGGCTATGCCCCCACGCCCCAATGGACAAACCGCGCATGTCGGGCACATGCATCAACGGTAATTGCATTTGCAAACGGTGCGAATCGCAATTTTCAGCCGTTTGCGAATGCAATTATCAAAATTGGATTGCATCATGTATTTCGCAATTTTAGGAATCGCAATCATGTTGCGATTTCTAAAATTGCGATTGCATTTAAGAAATCGCAATTTCAGATTTCTTAAATGCAATGCATGATCATTTTTAAATTGCGATTTTGCTGTTTGGAAGTGCTAAATTAGCATGAGGTTGAACCTCATGCTAATTTTTTTACCATAAATCTTCAAACATGCACAAAAATGCTTTTTTGAAAGTTGCATTTTACACACACACATGTCCTTAGGACATGTGTGTGTGTAAATTGCACTTAAGTTTACTTTCAGGGGTGCAGGGAGGGGTTCTTTGGACCCCCCCTGCACCCTTGAAATTGCATTTTCAAATTGCGATTCGCACATTGAAAATCGCAAATTGTAAATGCCTTCCCATTGACTCCTATGGGCCTCTTGGCCCATAGGAATCAATGGGAAGGGTTTTACTTAATTGCGATTCGCAAATTGTGAATCGCAATTAAAGAAAAATAAGAAATCGCTAAAAAAAATGCGAATTATTCATGCATTGCCGTTTGCGAATTCTTAATTGCGATTCCCTAATTTTCGCAATTAAGGATTCGCAAACGGCAAGATTGATGCATGTGGCCGATATTTTTTTGTCGGCACAGGGAGATTAACAGGCAGATTCATGAAACTAAATTTGGCTCGCAAAGGGCCAGATTCTGAGACTCTGACCCTTTGCGAGCGCTATTTTTGCATTTGGGATTCATCATCCCAAATGCAAAAATCGCAATTCTAGAAATTGCTAAATTGCGATTAATTGCATTAAGGAATCTCAATTTGAGATTCCTTAAATGCAATTCATGAACCATTTTAAAAGTGCGAATTCGCAATCTGGAGCCGCTATTTACCGCAAAGTCTAACTACGTGGTAAATGGCAAAAACTTTGAAAAATGCACTAAAGTGCATTTTTCAAAGTTTCATGTTGCGCACACACATGCCCTAAGGGCATGTGTGTGCGCAACATATGTGCACACATCAATTTCAGGGGTGCAACAGGGTGTCCTTTGGACACCCGCACCCTTGAAATCGCAATCTCAATTTGCGAATCGCTAATTGCGATTAGCAAATTGAGATTGTCTTCCCATTCATTCCTATGGGCCTCCAGGCCCATAGGAATGAATGGGGAGATATTCCTTAATTGCGACTCGCAATTTGCGAGTCGCAATTAAGGAATTATTAGAAATCGCTATTTTGTAAGTGATTTCGTGATGAGTAGCATTTTGCTATTCCTTAACAGCGATTCAGTATTTTTCGCAATTAAGGAATAGCAAAATGTGTTCTTGATGAATCTGGGGGTAAGTGATTTGCCTAGAATGGTGAGCCGACTCCGAGACTCAAACCTGGTTCCCCAGCTCCAAGGTCGGCAGCTCTGATCGTAAGGCCACATCCTCATCAAATATAAGATTAAAGTACACAGTCATGGTGTGCGACATGGTGCACTAGATTACAGTTAATGGGCTGTAATAAATGCAACCTGGAACACATGCCTGCACTGTGAACAGTGCGTTAGTTAAAGGTGGACTGGTTGTTTGAAGTCTCTGGCCTGCATGGACGTCATTTAGGGGTCGCCGCAACCCATGTCTTGCCCGTTGCGACCAGGGCCGGACTGGGAACCAAAACCGGCCCTGGCACAGTGCTCGGCCTAACAAACCACAACATTGATATTAAAGAATTGATTAAGAGAATGGAAAAGCTGAGTAAAAATATTGGACCTGATACTCAAAAGTTTTTTGTGTTCCTATATTAGGCTTACAATCACAAATCACACATTTTATGTGTGTTAGGTCACTTCTAGAATGAAAAGAAAATAATTTTACTCACTTTAAAAGGATTTTCTCACACAAATATTTGTGTGTGTGCAAATCTACTCCCAGGGGAGTGGACTGAATTGGAATGTGTTTTTTAGGGTGGTCATACACAACTTTACTATTTGTTCACAAACTTCTCTCCCCCTCTTCACACTATGGAAAATGTACTACTGACAAGGACCAGGGGAAATACATTTCTATGTGGGAAGGGAACACCCCAGATTTGGTGGAGGTGTAGGGAAAGGGGTTTATTCACAGTTAAATTATTTTCCCCATTGAGAACAAAGGAAAATGGCAATGCATTTCCCATGCACCGTGCTACACTGTAGAATTAAATACAGAGGAATGTCTCTACGTATCTGCATAGTCCACCGAGATCGTCGGTTTCAATTCCGACTGCCTAATTACAATATAGGCGGTCGATAGTGAAACCTGCTGGTTGTTCCGACTGGATTTCGACAAGCTCAAGGAGCCCGTCAACCAGTCAGAGGCCGGCCCATATCCTCAATGGATGGCGTTTCCGCAGTTGGGATTATAATGCTCAGTTTCCGGCAGGCCTGCCATGCCAGGCTTTCCGACGACATGGAAAGCCTGTCAGAAAGTGAGTTTGGGGGCCCCTGACGGGGCCCCTTCCCTTTGCGGCCTCAGGTTGGGGGCCGAGGGGACACCTATGCACCAATGGTGCCCCCCTGTTCATTCCTGCACCGTGAGGCAGGCTCCATGAAGTGCCTACCACGTGGTGCAGGGATGAACACAATCTCCCATTTTTCAGTTTACGGCCGCAGCACAAGCTCCCATAGGGAAATGGGAGTATGAGACCGGCCCATGTGCGGTTCCATCGTAATTCTGCATTCAGGACCACCGACCGGAGGTCGGTTGTACCGATTCCGCGATGATGTTGGTCGGAGGCAGCTCTGACCAACATCGTAATCGGGCCCTTAATTTTTTTACTTGCAAAAAATAGCTTTTACAAGTTGAGAAAAATTTGGATTTATCCCATTCTGGGTTCTGCCGGTCAGAGTAGCGGATAAAGTATTAATTCCCAAGCCCTCCCAGGGCCCATCTTATTGCTCTAGGCCTTTTCAAACCATTGTATTATGTTAGTTTACATTGTTTTTGAGATATTCTTTCTTGAATGTCCAGATATTCAGCCCAATCTCTCTATCCCATTTAGGCTGATACTGTATCCTCCAGTTCTCGAAATATTCTGATCAATCAAAAGTAAATGCAATGGATATATTACCTTTGGGAATTTAAATTTTTACATGAGGTGCCCCCCACCACCCCAGCCTCCAATGTGCAGAGGTTGGAGTTCTTGACTTGCTCCTCATAGGTCCTGCGCGTGGAACCATCTGATCTTCAAAGGACTGGACACGTGTCCAATTTGTTGTTCTATTTCTGAGGGTGCAGCCTCCAGAAAGCAAAAAACGAGCAAGGTTACCTTTGTGAGTGAGAGGGAATGTGTGCCCAAAATTGGAATTTTTACCATTGGTTATCAGACCAAACCATGATTTGGAAGACTGAGCTAGCGCCACCCCCACTGTCGACAAAGAGTCCTCCCTCCCACAAACAAGGCCCGCGCCGGCGCCTCGATTGCCCTGACACACTCAGAAACCAGGCACAACATTTATATAAAAACCCATAACTCAATTAAAAAGCGCACGGATTTTCATAGGGTTCATTTTCCCTGTGTAATTGGAAAGCGATGTGTTACTTTGAGTGATGCTCTGTCATGTGTTTTTTTAAGAAAGGGGTGTTGCCATGACAACAATCTCTAGCCAGTAAATGGTTTTCTCTGCAGTAGTCTTCTCTCTCTTATACGTTGCTATTTCAGATTGAGAATCATTTCTTTTTTCTCCTGACCGCAGTCACGTGATTGTTCATTTCTGCACAGTTATTCTAACCCAACACTGAATGCCACATCTGCATGCATTGAAAAGCATGGGCACTGGTTGGGGGGGGGGGGTTTATCAAGCACTGGTGTGAAAGCGCCTTCAAAATATCTCATTTCGGTTCACTGTGAATTCCTGGTTTGACATTAAATTCCCATCTGTGTTCCAGGGAAATTCAAGTGAGATAGCAAAAACCAGTCCTAGCTTGTGACACTCATTAACCACAGCTGAGGCTTGGGCTGCATCAGTGTCGCTCTAAGAGGGTCAGCACTTTGCCAGCTTTTCAAGACAATTGTCGACTATGTAAATAATTCCTATTTAGGTGAATTGCATTACATTTATGTAAATAATTCCGATTTAGAAGAATTGCATTAAATGTATGTAAATAATTCCTATTTAGAAGAATTGCATTACATTTATGTAAAAAATTCCTATTTAGAAAAATGGCATTAAATGTATGTAAATAATTCCTATTTAGAAGAATTGCATTACATTTATGTAAATAAGTTCTATTTAGAAGAATTGCATTAAATGTATGTAAATAATTCCTATTTAGAAGAATTACATTAAATTTATGTAAATAATTCCTATTTAGAAAAATTGCATTAAATGTATGTAAATAATTCCTATTCAGAAGAATTGCATTAAATTTGTCCTACAACGGATACCCTGAAAACTTAACATGACTTCAACGCCCATGCGTCAATGTTGATTTCCCATGGATAGAACTTTTTCCTTTGGCCGAGGTGGGTTTGATGTCCAAGGGGCCGCTTAGACAACTTCTCTACTGACTGGTATTAGAAACGCTAAAAAGCGACACAATTTCCACAGGTAACACATGACTCCGTTTCCTAAGGGCTCCATCTAAGATTAATTATTGTATGATGGTTGCTTGTTCTTTACAATGTATCAACCGATTCATCACAAGGCATCGCTCCTTAAAAAGCAATATTGAGGGTTTGTGTCAAAGCACACAGCAGATCAATAGATGCTGAGTGTGAGTTGAAACCTATTGTTCAATGTAAGAGATGTACTACTGCTAAATAATGTTTATGTCACCTACTGTATGCACTAATGAGTATTACACTAATGTATCGATTGTCTATTTACGCAAAATACCAATAAAATGTTTTTAAAAAAGCAATGTCGAAGACTGATAGTAGAAGTAGCATTATAAACAAGGAGCTCACCAGGAAACAGAGACCAAAAAGCAAGCATTTAGCATCAGAGTAATGAAAAAGAGGGATCCTTCACAGAACATCAACCACACACATATCGTAACACAGAAATATTATGTCAAAAATATTGTAGACACAAATAACAAGTAAAAAATATCATTTACACTAATATCGAGAATAATGTGAAAAAAATATAGTTTTTCATAAACACAGTTTAACATAGTTAAACATAAACATTTTAATACATAACTATAACATAATGTAAATTACATCAATGTAAGCAAATTGTAATATTACAAATAAATATATACGATATAAACATACACACATAAAAAATTAGGCGTGTGTATGTTTAGATATACATATCTAAAAAACTAATAATAAATATACATATTTAACGTATTTTTTTGTGCATTTTTGAAATTTACTAACATAAAAAATATACATATATATATATATATATATATATATAAATACATAAAACATTAAAACAAAAAATTAAAACAAATAAAAACATTAAAAACACATTTACTAAAAATATTAATACAAAATAAAAGTTATACACACACACACATATATATATAATATAACATTTTAAAAACGAAACAAATAATATTACATACATTTGAACAATAATAAAAATATAATAAACTTTGTAAAAAATAGACATACTATTACCACTGCAGTCTATGCAACAGTAGTGAAAGTGTTGGACTCCGGAGGGGTAAAATTTACTATTCCCGCTCCACTCTGTGCAACAGTAGGGAAAGTGTTGGACCCCGGAGGGGCATAATTTACTAGTCCCACTCCTGTCTCTGTAACAGTAGGGAAAGCGTTGGACACAGTAGGGGTCTTATTTATTATTCCCACTCCAGTCTGTGCAACAGTAGGGAAAGCGTTGGACGCCAGAGGGGTAAACATT
Organism: Lissotriton helveticus; assembly: GCF_964261635.1. Classification (NCBI taxonomy): domain Eukaryota; kingdom Metazoa; phylum Chordata; class Amphibia; order Caudata; family Salamandridae; genus Lissotriton; species Lissotriton helveticus. The sequence continues at coordinate 1,124,541,431 of NC_136071.1, forward strand.
ACTATTCCCACTCTAGACTGTGCAACATAAAAAAAAATTATTCACTTTAAACATATTTTCCAAAAATATAAAACTATTAATATAAAAAATACATCATTTAAAAAAAAACATAATGTAAATAATTATAATTTTTTTTAATAATTTGTTTTTAATTAATTGATAATTTAATTAAAACATTATACTCCCACAAACATAACAACATACAATTAAATATAATAAACATTTTAAAACATAACACAATTAACATCTCAAGTAATATATTAACGCTCATCAGCAGGAACCTGCCTTATTGAGGGACTACAACAAACAGTGATTCTAGGGCGCCAGAAGGCGGTCCCTGATCACCCCACCAGCTGCTGTACATCAAGCGCTATAAAGCACCTTTCCTTCTCCCGCAGCGCGGGACACTCTTTGGTAGTAACCTGCCTTATTGGGGGACAACAACAACCAGTGATCCCAGGGCCCCAGGAGGAGGTCCCTGATCATCTCACTACCTGCTGTACATTGAACGCTATAAAGAGGGTTTCCTTCTCCTGTAGCATGGGACGCTCATCGGACGTACCCTGCCTTATTGGGGAACTGCAACAACTAGTGATCCCAGGGCACCAGGAGGAAGTCCCTGATCATCCCACCAGCTACTGCACATCAAGTGCTATAAAGCGCTTTCCTTCTCCCCCGCACGGGATGCTCGTCAGCAGTACCTCTTGGTCCAAGGCCAGCACTCTCCCTAGCAGCTCTGCCTAATCAGCTGACCGCTCCAGCACTGAGCTCTCTTCCGTCAAGTTTCTAGCCGGCAGCCCGTCCCAGCGCCGCAGGTTCTCCTTTGCCTTTCTGTGGATTGTCCTTATTTGTTTTATTCTGGTTCATGACTGTTGCTCATTGTTTCTTTTCTGCATTATTGTATTACTGGGGTTCTTTTCCCCCGTGTCACCTGATCATATTGTCCGCCACTGCTGCCCCTGCGGCCCCACCCCGATCCAGCCCCGCTCCCACCTCCCCTCCTCTGGTCCCGCCCACCTCCCCTATACTTGGCGACCGCTGTGGGGGAGCACGAGTGATTCCTTGACCTCTTGGTCCAAGGCCAGCACTCTCCCCAGCAGCTCCACCTAATCAGCCGACAGCTCCAGCACTGAGCTCTCTCCCGGCAGGGTTCAAGCCGGCAGCCCATCCCTGCACCGCAGGTTCTCCTTTGCGTTTCTGGTATTGTCCTTATTTGTTTTATTCTGGTTTGTGACTGTTGCTCATTGTTTCTTTTCTGCATTATTGTATTACTGGGGTTCTTTTCCTCTGTATCACCTGATCATACCTTCCCGCCACAGCTGCCCCTGCGGCCTTGCCCCTATCCAGCCCCGCTCCCGCCTCCCTTCCTCTGCTTCCGCCCCCCTCCCCTATATATCCGCTGGCGCGCCGAAGGGTGCCCCGACCGAGACCAGCACCAGGAACCCTGGTTCTCCTAGACCCCGCCGCTACGACTCTACCATCCTCCAAGCACTAAACCCCAGAAGACATGCCAACTGCGCAAGATCCTCACCTAACACCACCCACAGGCAGTTCTCTCGCAAATCCTGCCGCAGATCCTTCACCGACGACAAAGCTCCCACGACCGCCGCCTGCCCGCCTGATGCACGCACCACCAAGAGCCTGACTTGCATCCTTCTCAATGTGCACTCCCTGCACCGACATGCCGTAGAAATCTGGGACCTGATCTGGGACACCCTCTCGCCCGAAGTCGCCTTCTTCACAGAGACATGGACCAACGCCACCTCCGGCCCCTACATAGCCACCGCCATCCCCGACGGCTACGAGATCCAGAGAAAGGACCGCCCGGTAGGGGGACTCGCCATCGCACACAAGACCCCACTTCGACTCTCCACCTCCTGCTCGAGTGACCACCAGCCCAACGCGGAACACCTCAACTTCAAGATCCAGACCAGCCCCAGGACCACGCTATTCGGCAACCTCATCTACAGACCGCCAGGACCTTGCACCCAGCCCGCAACGGCCATCGCCGAGCTCGCCACACCCCGCACCATCACCTCCACAGACTACATTCCACTCAGGGACCTGAACTTCCACCTCAACAACAGCAATGACCCCGACTCGAGCACTCTCATTGCCAACCTCACCAACCTAGGACTGAAGCAGCTCGTCAACACACCCACCCACAGACGGGAGGAACAAACATCTGATTCAGCCACACTACCCAGCCCCTCTGGACGGACCACTACTGCGTCCATTTCACCTTCAACACCACCACTGCACACAAGCCCACCCAACTCCCTCCACGACGGAACTGGAGCAAGGTCACGGAGGAACTCCTCAACGCCACCCTCCGTCAGAACACCCCCCCTGCCGCCACAACGGACACCAACACCGCAGCCAGGGAATTTCACCGCTGGATCTCCTGCTGAGTGGACAAGCTCACACCGCTCCGCCTCCCAGCCAAACAACGCCCTCTGAAGGCCTCCTGGTTCACCACAGAACTCCAAGAACCAAGACGCACCTGCAGACGCCTAGAAAAAACCTGGCAAAACCAGAAAACCACGGAAACGAGGAACAACCACAAGAACGCCCCGAAGGAATACCACCAGCGCATAAGAGTTACCAAACGGACATTCATCATGAAAAGACAAAGTCCAGACCAATGCGACCAACACCAGGGAACTGTTCAACATCATACAGGATTTCGCAAAACCCCCCTGCGAAGCCACGGACATCACACCTTCCCAGGAACTCTGCGACAAGCTCAGCTCCTACTTCCATCGGAAGATTAAGGACCTCTACGACAACTTTAGCGAACCAGCCCCAGACACCACCCTCCTACCCATCACTGCAGACAAGCCGACCATCACGTCGTGGGATCCTGCTTCCATCGAACTCATCACCACGACCATGAAGAAAACTCACTCAGGAACACCTACAGACCCCTGCCCACCGTACATATTCCACAGGGCCACTGCCTCCATTGCACCCGAACTTAGTCGTGCCATCAACACCTCCCCCACATCCAGCATAGCCCAGATGACTGGAAATGGGTGGAGGAAAACCCCCCTCTTAAAGAAACCAATGGCCGACCTCACGGACCTGAAATACTACCGGCCCATCTCTATCCTTCCGTTTGCAACCAAAGTCACTGAGAGACTAGTAAACGCTTAGCTGACCGCCTTCGTCGAAGATAACTCCATCCTAGACTCCTCCCAGTCTGGATTCCGTAGCAACCACAGCACCGAGACCGCCCTCCTATCCGCCACTGACGACATCCGCATGCTACTGGACCAAGGACACACGGCAACCCTCATCCTGATAGACCTCTCTGTGGCCTTCGACACCGTTTCACATCACACACTCACACTCAGACTTCACGACGCAAAAAAGAATGATTGAGGGAACAAACACAACAAAGGGTGGCCTTAGAAAGAGAGGAGCAAGAAGCAAAACAGAGGGCGGAGAACAACGATCAACACGAAGAGAGGCTGACAAAAAGGGAGCAGACGGAGGACAACTGAAGAACAGAAACAAGGCTAAGAGGAGAGAGCAACGACAAAGAGGAAGAGAGGCTGGCAAACGGAGAGCAGACGGAGGACAACTGAAAGGCAGAAGCAACGATGATGGCAGAAAACGACGACCAAGGAGGGGATGCAAGGGGACAAAGAGACTACGTAGAAAAATGTAGGAGACAGGGACTGGGGAGAAGGGTCGACGAGACTGACAGACTCTCTCTCTCTCTCTCTCTCTCTCTCTCTCTCTCTCTCTCTCTCTCTCTCCATCTCTCTTTTCTTTTCTCACCACAACAATGATCAGGAGAATAGCATCATGAACATTTGTTTGCAACAAAGGGGGAGATGTAGTGACCTGACAAGTAGGGACCGAGGACACTAGGACCCTGTGGGTCATGAGGGAGGTGACCAGGTCACCGGACACCACATCCGGTCAGGGGACAGGAAGAGGACAGTTTCGACCAGGACGAACACAGGGACGGATGCGTGTAACCAGCTGCATAGAGAATAACAATAAAGAACTATAACTGCACCCACCTGTGTCCTGCGTGTGATTATACTGCATGGTGCCTGCAGCGTAGACACGACATTTACAAAAGACGGGTCTCTGTCTAGAATGGCACAGCAAGTGAAAAACGATGGTTTGGAATGCAGCCCAAGCGATCACTTGTTACTAAGATTAATCCAAAGATTCCTTCCATAACCTTCTCGTTTCTTGCAGTAGATGCTCTAAGTGCGATGTGTATGCCCAGATGTTGGTCTCATGCTCACTATGCCATAAGACTCAAGCTATACATCACTGATAAGACCTAATCAGGACTAAACCACTCTGGGGTTCCTTTTACTAGATGGTTGTATGTCACAATATCTTATATAGGAACATTGTCTGACATAAATATTATGTCCCAAAACATTGTTTACAAAACTGTTTTACCTTTTGGCATACATTTTCTATTTTAGCTCCAATGGGGCAATATTCTTGTAAACAATATTTGTGTCAGACAATATCCTGACAAAGATTTTCTGGTACCATGCTCGATGGAGTCTTTACTGAAGTGGTATACCTCCTGGAAACCACCAATAGAGAAATATACACATTTCTAAAATCCACGATCTCTAAAAGAAATATGGAGCAATAAAGAAAGAAATTATATGGCAAGGGTGACTAATTATGCGGCAGCAAATTATGCAAACTAATGTGGCACTTTATGTGGCTGCATTATTTCGTTTGTTATTTTAGTACATATTTATGCTGGGCCAAAGGTTCACTTATTTACTATCAGTTAACACTTGAGTACTGCAACTAAAATCAATCAATCAATCATTTGTAAAGCGCACTACATACCCACGAGGGTCTCAAGGCGCTGGGGGTGGGGCGCTACTGATCAAACAGCCAGGTCTTGAGTATCCTCCTAAAGGTCAGCAGGTCTTGGGTCTGTCGTAGGCTCAGTGGGAGGGTGTTCCATTTCTTGGCGGCGAGGTGGGAGAAGGATCTCCTACCGGTGGTTGTTCTTCGGATGTGCGGGATGGTGGCAAGTAAGAGGTCGGCGGAGCATTGCTGGCAGTTGGGGATGTAGAAGGAGAGCCATCTGTTGAGGAAGGCTGGGCCGGTCTTGTGGAGTGCCTTGTGTGCGTGGGTGAGGAGCTTGAAGGATACCCTCTTGTTGATGAGGAGCCAGTGCAGGTTTCTCAGGTGGGGGGTGATGTGGCCGTGGCATGGTACGTCGAGGATCAGTCGTGCCGAGGCGTTTTGGATGCGCTGTAGTCGTTTGATTAGATTGGTCAGGGGTCCCGCATAGAGGGTGTTTCTGTAGTAGAGACTGCTGCTGACGAGGGCCTGGGTGACTGTCTTTCTTGTATCTGTCGGGATCCATCTGTAGATCTTGCGGAGCATGCGGAGGGTGTTGAAGCAGGAGGAGGAGAAGGCGTTGCCTTGCTTGCTCATTGAGAGCGTTGAGTCGAGGATAATTCCCAGGTTGCGTGCGTGGTCGGTGGGTGCCCCCAGTGCCGTCGGCCACCAGGAGTCGTCCCAGGCTGAAGTGTTGGGCCGAGTATGAGGACCTCCATCTTGTCCGAGTTCAGCTTCAGATGGCTGGTCTTCATCCAGTGGCTTTGGCGGTGATGGGGTCCTTGGTGAGGGAGAGGCTCAGCTGAGTGTCGTCGGTGTAGGAGAATATGTTGAGGTTGTGCTGTCGGGCTACGTGTGCGAGCGGGGCCATGTAAATGTTGAACAGCGTCGAGCTGAGGGAGGATCCCTGGGGTACGCCGCAGATGATCTCGGAGGCTTTGGAACGGAATGAGGGGGCGGACGCTCTGGGTTCTGCCGGAGAGGAAGGAGGTGGTCCAATCTAGAGCCTTGTCTCGGATCCCTGTGGCGTGGAGGCGTGCGCGTAGTGTGCGGTGGCAGACGGTGTCGAAGGCGGCAGATAGGTCTGGGAGGATGAGTGCTGTGGTCTCGTGGTTGTCCAGTAGGGTCCTGATGTCGTCGGTAGCGGTGATGAGGGCAGTCTCGGTGCTGTGGTTGCTGCGGAACCCTGACTGGGAAGGGTCCAGGATTCTGTTTTCTTCGAGGTATCGGGTTAGCTGCCTATTGACGGTTTTCTCGATGACCTTGACCGGGAAGGGGAGCAGAGAGATGGGACGGAAGTTCTTGAGGTCTCTTGGGTCTGCCTTAGGTTTTTTGAGTAGGGAGTTGATCTCGGCATGTTTCCAGATCTCTGGGAAGGTCGCGGTGTCAAGGGAGAGATTGATGACGTTACGCAGGTGGGGTGCGATGGAGCTGCTTGCTCTGTTGAAGACATGGTGCGGGAATGGGTCTGACGGAGAGCCGGAGTGGATTGTGCGCATGGTCTTGATGGTGTCATCAATGCTCACGCTGGCCAAGGCTAGCAGGGGCTCGTGGTCGATGGTGTGCGGAGGGTCTGTTGTGTTGCTGTCTGTTGGGGCTGTCTGGGTGTTGAAGCTGTCGTGGATGTCTGCTATCTTGCGGTGGAAGAAGGTGGCGAGGGAGTCGCACAGGGCTTGCGACGGCGGGATGCTGTTGGTGTTGGAGCTGGGGTTTGAAAGTTCCTTCACGATGTCGAAGAGCTCCTTGCTATTGTGTGCATTGTTGTCGAGGCAGTCTTTAAAGGAGGTCCTCTTGGCCGCCGTGATGAGGTGGTGGTGGTTGCGGATGGCGTACTTGTGTGCTGCATGGCTGTCCGGAGTTTTTTCACTGTGCCATTTCTTTTCTGGTTTCCGGCAGACTTGCTTGGAGGCTAGGAGTTCTGGGGTGAACCAGCTGGCCCTCTTGCTGGTGTCTCTGTGGGGGGGGTTTCTTCAGTGGGCGAGGGTGTTTGCGCAGTCCTCGATCTAGCGTCTGAGGCTGTGAGCAGCGTCGTCGGTGTTGGAGGGTTCGGTGGGTGGGCTGAGAACGAGGTTTGCGTGTAGTTGGTCTTCGGTGATTTTGCTCCAGCAGCGGCGGGGGATCTGTTGGGTGCGGTGGTGTGTGTTGGGTTTTTGGAAGGCGAAGTGGATGCAGCGGTGGTCGGTCCAGAGGAGTTTGGTGGTGTGGCTGATGGAGACTTGCAGGCTTGAGGAGAAGACGGGGTCGAGCTTGTGGCCGGTGGAGTGGGTGGGCGTTGTGACGAGTTGCTTCAGTCCGAGGTTGGCGAGGTTGTCGATCAGGGTTGTGGAGTTGTTGTTGTTCTCAAGGTGAAAGTTCAGGTCTCCAAGGAGGATGTAGTCAGTGGAGGTCAGGGCGTGCTTGTTGATCAAGTTGGCAATGGAGTCACTGAACTGGGGGTGGGGTCCGGGGTGTTGGTAGATGAGGGTGCATCTGAGGGTGGAGTTAGGGTCTGTGTGTATCTGGAAATGCATGTGTTCGGCGGTGCTGAGTGCGTCGTTGGTGCTAGTCGAGACCCTAATGCTGTTCTTGTGGACGATGGCGATTACTCCTCCGACTCCGTTGGTGCGGTCTCTGCTGGTGATCTTGTAGCCGTCTGGAATGGCTATGGCAATGTCGGGTGCGGAGGAGTCATTAGACCAGGTCTCAGTAAGGAAGGCGACGTCCGGGGATGTTGTGTCGAGCAGGTCTCAGAGCTCGATGGCATGCTTGCGTGCGGAGCGGGTGTTCAGTAGTATGCATCGGAGGTGGTTCGGGTCTTTCTTGGCGGGTGGTTCATCGGCTCTGAGGCTGGTGTAGCTGCAGTTCCGGCAGGTGTGTGCATTTCGGGGTGGCCTTGAAGCAGGTGTGGCTCCGTCCGGAGTTGAGAGCGTTTTGAGTGCTGGCGTCGTAGTGGCGGCGGTCGTCCTGGCGGGTGCGTGGTCCAGGCGCAGACGGGCTTGCCTTAGGCGCGCCAGCGGCGCAGCCGCACAGCAGCCGGCATATATGGGGTGGTGGGAAGGAGGAGCAGCTAGGAGGCGGGAGGTGGGGGCAGCGAATGGGCAGTGGGCAGTCAGGGGGGCGGGGCCACAGGGGACACAGTGGCGAGGGCGGTGAGGGACAACGAACGTAACAGAAGGAAAAAGGGGTATAAAAACCAGGGGAAAGCGAGTGGCACAGAGGGCAGAAGGGCACAAAAAAACGAGTGGAACAGAGGGCAGAAGGGCACAAAAAAACGAGTGGAACAGAAGGCAGAAGGGTACAAAAAATGAGGGAAAAACGAGTGGCACAGAGAGCAGAAGGGCACAAAAAACAAGTGGAACAGAGTGCAGAAGGGCACAAAAAAACGAGTGGAACAGAAGGCAAAAGAGGCACAAAAACGAGGGAAAAACAAGTGGCACAGAGGGCAGAATGGCACAAAATAACCGAGTGGAGCAGAGGGCACAAGGGCACAAAAACAAGTGGAACAGAAGGCAAAAGAGGCACAAAAAGGAGGGGAAAAGGAGTGGCACAGAAGGCAAAAAGGGCACAGAAATACCAGAAAAACGAGTGGCACAGAGGCAAAATACAGAACAGGGGCAGCTAAGAACAGAAGGCAGAACGGGCAGAGAGGCACGGGGGCAGCGAGGGGAACAGAAGGGAAAACCGGCCAGGGACACTGGGGCAGCAAGGGGTACAAAAGGAATGACCCGGCAGAGAGAGCACGGGGACAGAGAAGGGAACAGAGGGAAGAAAAAAAGGGGCACGGACCACGTGCAGGCAGCGGTAGCAACATAGACACAACAATCAAAATACAGGCAATACAATAAAAGCAATAAAGCGGAGGATGACCAAACATACCTACGGCCTACCACTGGCCACCAGGGATGAGGCGCAGGTGGTAGCATGCGGGTGGTGGAGGGCCTCGAACTTCCTCAGCAGCGGCAGCTGGGCCAGGGAGACACAGGCGGTGCTGTGCAGAGGGGGAGCGGGTCAAGGGTCAAAATGTGACCAGTTAACCTTTTCAAAGGGTCTAATATGCTATACTTCTTTTAGCAACTTTTGTTCTGAGAAAGACGCCATGGCCGCAGAATCGCATAATATCAGAAGGCATTAGTCGACCCCAGATGTTTGGCGCTGCGTCCTGCCAGTGTGGCATGGTCGCCCTGGTCTGATGTGGTTCTTCAGGCTCTCCAGGGGGTGCTAAGTGCCACGGGGTGCGTGCCAGGAAGTTTCCATTGACAAATTGGCTCCTTATCCAGGAGCTCGGTTATGCTCATGGGTACCCTCTGTGTGCCCAACCAGGGGCGTAACTATCAATGGTGCAGCAGGTGCAGTGGCACCAAGGCCAAGGGATGAGAGGGATCTCATTGTAGGCCATTGTAGCTGTTTTTAATTTTTTAATTTTACCAAACCAAGGGATGCGGAAATTCCCCTTGCTTGCTTTAGGACTTCTGGCACCCTAGCTATGCCACTGTGCCTAGCAGACACATGCAGACAGTGGAGAGATGGTGGATGGGGGGGCCAATCGAGAGCAGACAGTGAAGCAAGCCGAAGGAGACTGAGAGAGAGCCAAGAGTAAGAGGAGTGAAAGACTCACTAAGGAGCTCCGAAGGGATGCAAAAGGCCCAAGATCACAAGTGCAACAGGGGTATAGGTAAAGACACCTGGGGAATCTGGTGGATGAGCGACCTCAGATAACAGGGGAATTGGTGGGGGGACAGAATTGCCCCCCCCTAATGGAATAAGAGTGATTAGACCCCCATAGCAGAAGTAGGCTTAGAGAGGGGTAAGAGATACTAGATCACAGGGGGGTTGAAAATTAAAACAAATGACTCCAGGTACCCACAAAATAGGGACATGGGGTTTTTGTCAAGAAGGGCGGAGTCACGAGGGGTAGCGGCAGGAGTAGCTGCTTAGCTGCATTCATCCTTTTCACTATTTTTTCCAAACTAACCTCAATGTAATTGGCAACATGGAAAACGTGATAGTAAAGCTATTCCCTGAAAGAACAGTATTGGTCACAAACGAGGCTGCATTGTAACGCAGCTTGGGGTGTTAATGCGCCTGCTGTAGAGATCCCTGTTAGCATAATACCAACGAGGTTACTCAGGTGGTTAACGCACTTACTGGAGAGACTTGTGTATGATATGTGGTCAGATGTTGAACCACTAAACAGCTCAGATGATTGATGTGTTTGTTGCAGGGAACCCTGTGTAACGTGTAGACCTCAAGTTTATAATTTATGTAATTGATCTCAGGAGGTTAATGAAAACCTAATATGGCGTGGAAAATGTTCACTTTAAATTGTGTCCTTTATAAATGGTTGTTGGTTAAATTGCACATGCAGACCTCCTTCCATCTTTACAAAGCATGCATTCTTACCTTCATGCAAAATGTGAGTCAAGACCTATTCAAAGGCCAAAGATTGGTCCATGGGACCCAAGGAGTTTCTGGATGGGAGGGTGAATACCTTTGCCACCTTGCTCACAGACTGTATAGTGGGAGCACACAGGGGCATAATAAAGGACCCTGCAGTGCACGCCCAAGCCTTCAGGGGCCCCATCTTTTCAGGGGGGCCAGACAACCAGGGGCGACTTCTCCATTAGGGCGGAAGAGCGTCGCCCCAGTGCTTTCTCACAGTGCGAGAAGCAGAATCATAAAAATATATTTTAAATACCATTTTATGTTTTTGCTTCTCGCGCTGCCTGATTGGGGGCGTGTGGGTGGGCGGGTCGGGGAGGAGTGGCTTGCCCAATGCGGAGGGCCCTGACCAGTCATGCACATTCTCCATTTTCTCTATGTAGGCTGCATGCAGCCTACATAGAGAAAATGGCCTCCCTACAGGCGCCCGGCAGGGCAATCACAATGCTGTCAGGAGGGGGAGGGAGGATGCCTGGTTTCTGTTCTGGGTTTTTTACTTCATACCCCGCACAAACCCCGCGTGACCCCCCCCCCCACTCACCCATCCCCCCACCCACGAGTCATGCGAGCAGTGACTGCAGTCAACTCAAGACCAATGAATATCTGTGAGATATGGGAAACTCAAGGGCCCTAGTTTACATTCTGCAGTGGTGGGGACCAGCAATTTGCGATTTGCCACTGACTGTAAGTGAAGCTGTGGCAGGGAGCCACCTCTGCATCATGGGCATCTTCTGGCTGAGAAGCCGTCGTAGGCAGCTTCCCTGCTGTGTCAACCTCTCCTGTCTGAGAAGCAGCAGCAGGCATCTGACCAGGCAGCAGCAGGCAGATACTGTACATGGTCCCTGGTATAAATGATTACAAATGTCTTGTGACACAACTCTCTTAGTATAGTCATGTTCTGACCAAATAACACACCTGTAATAAAGAAGAGAAGAATCTCTGCAGATTAACATCACCCACAGATTATAATCTTCCGTGATTGCCTAAAATGACGTGTCTTCCAACAAGAGCCCACTGCTGGGAAGAACCACCCTAGTTTAGAGGGTTCCAATTGAGATAGGTGTGTCTCCTGCAACAGAGCTATGTGATAATGCAGTTCTTCAGGATTTTTACCTGTCTGGTCGGTTTGATGGGTTTTTCAGCCAATTCACATTCAAGGACATCCTGCTCAAGTCACCCATGTGTAGTTAAGGTATATCAATCTCTAGGTCTGACATCCTAATGGTCTCAGTTGTTGCCGTCTACCTTAACTCTCTATTAGAATTATCTGGGGTAGTCGGAAGGGCTAGAGCTGGTAGAAGGAGGTTTGGAGGGAAAAAGTATAACCAACAAGAACCCGAAAAGCCAGTGACATGTTAGTGTTGTGATGATCATTTAAAGAGCTGGGCATTTGTGTGTGTGCCGCATGAAACTCGAGTGCCGGCTAGCAATATTAACATATGGTGGGTCGCGATGGCGCCAAACTCACCACACATGCGGCTCTCCCAAAGTGGCTCCCCAGGTGTGGCCCTTCTTCCCTGGTGTCCACAAGTAGTAAAAGAAGGACTTCCTTTCTGCCCAGTGGAACACCTATCCAACCAATCCTGGAGCTGCTCTCATCGGCATGAGAGCAGTCCAGGACTGGTAGACAGCGACGGCAGGAGCAGGTAAGTGTGGTAGGGTGGGGGCAGTCGATAGATGACAGAATAGGTCAAATTAAATAAATAAATAAAACTTCCCACCCTGATCCATCAACCCACCGCGCTTACCTGCACCGGCCGCGACTGCTGGTGGGAGCAAGGTAACCCAGTGCTCCTTTTGAGGTAGGGGGCCTGTGCCAGCAATCCTCCGGCTGTTTCACAGCCACGGGATTACTGGGTCTACAGTGCGCATGTCGGGCTAGATGTAGTAAGACAGTCAGCCAACCCGACATGCGCACTGCAGGGGCAGCTGTAATCCTGCAACCACTGGATTCATCCCCGCCCCCTGTCCTCACTCGTGCAAGCCAGTGCAAAATAAAATGGTATGGCAATAAAATGGCATTCCCATGCCATTTATTTATTTGTTTGGGCCTGCTACAGGTGGGGTGACGCTCCTCCACTCTTGAGGAGGATACGCCCCTGTGAAACTCTTTAGAGTTTCATTTGTGAATCCCAGTAGGTCGCAAATAGACCACCTCATTAATATTCATGAGGTAGGTCGAATTCGCGACCCTTTGGGGATCAGTAAAACCACAGGGATGGTGGACTGCTGGGACAGCAGACCCTATGTCTGTTTAAAAATGATCCAGACCATTTTTCTTAAAGAAAACCCGGATGTGTTTCAAAAAGAAAAATGAAATGTGTCAGTTTAATTTTTTAAGAGTAGACAATGGTTTGTGGGACCCCTGCCTGCGCTTAAAAAACGTTTTCGCATGTTTCCAGGTCGCAAACAATCGTACATACCCTTGCAAATTGGTATTAGCAATGGGACGCCCCTAACACACCCCTTCCTGATACCAAATCGCAAAACCCAAATTGCGAATCGCAATTTGCTTCCAAAACATTCGCAATTTACTTCCAAAACATTTTTAATTGGTACTCCCCACGGAGAGAACAGAGGTCCTCTCGTTCTAAATTTGTGATCACCCGCAAAATAAAGATGTCCAGATTGGGGGGGTAGGGGACATCAGAAGTTTTCATTTCTTGGCAGCAAATTGTGGAACTTTCTGCCTTTGTACCTGAGAGCTCAATTGAGCCTTACCCTGTTCATAAAATCTTTAAAGAATTGGCTCTTTGTTTCTTACTCTAAGTAAATTTTAGCTTTCTTTCCTCAAGCTGCTGTAAGGTCTGCCAGAACCAAGCAACTTTTGCATTCACGCGCTTTAGAAAACTTTTACTTACTTTTCTTTCGATAGGACTCGAGGTGTAACCATCTTCTTTCAGTCAGTTTCGAGGCCTCGGTTTTGGGGCGACATCATTTTCATTTAGCTGTCTTTTAATCTTCTGTTCATGGCTGTCTAGCTCTCTAAACTCATCCTCCGAACGTGTTGGCCCCACTATTACCTTAATTGGGGGTGACCAGAATTTTAAAGCCAAAAACCGGGACATTTCCCCAAAATAGAAGAAGGACTATAATTTTACTTCAACCCAGCGCACAGAATGACAGTCCTCTTTAGCAGAGAACTACAGAAGAGGCAGTAAGAACATTCATAAAATGCCATTTTTAAAACCAGTAGCATGCCTGTGTAATAATGCAAGGAGGCACGCTCTAGGTGCTTTTAAGTACTTTATTCCCGGAGCGCCGGGGCTTAGACTCTTCCTAGCGGTCGGCGCCAAGCAAACAATGTGGCCGCCTTCCGCTTCCTGTTACACACTTCCTGTTCCTGTGCAGGAACACTAGAACGCTACCACATATCTCCTCCCTTTATGCACAACAACAAATTTACAAAAGTCTTACTTCCAGTTCATCTCATAGTCCTTGAATCTCTCAGGTACCTTAACTCTTCTTCCTACTCGAGTCTCCACTCTCTCGTCCATTCTCTCTCCACATGTCGTCTCGTGTTCCGTCCTCTCTCTCGTACCTTCTACCTCTCGGTCTCTTGCTCTCTTCTCACCATCGTCCTCGCTTCTGCGTCTTTCTCCTTTCGACTTTCTCTTTTCCCTTTCCTCACCTTCTGTTCGTCTTTCTGCACTATCAACGTTCTCTCCTTGTCTTTCTTCACCTTCTCCGACGTTCTCTCTTTGTCCTTCTCCACCTTCACTTTCTCCATCCTCGAAAACCTGCTCTGCTCCTTCTTCCGTCTCCTCTTCCCACTTCAGTATCTTGCTGCACCTTGCCATTCTGTCCATAGACCATATCTTTCCATCGATAAGTAGGGCCGACCGGGCATAGGGCTCCACTACCTTGAGGGGGGGTGAAAACTTGCTTTCCCCCTTTCTCTTCATGATGGCCAGCTTCACCCTCACCCAATCTCCCTTGTCTAGCTCTGTGCTTCGAGTGTTCCGCCTTTTGTTGTAATGGGTAGTGTAGACTTCTTGTGCTCTCTCTAAATTCTTTCTGACCACCGCCGGTGACCACTTGCTCTGTACAACCAACTTCCTCCATGCTGCATTGTCTTTGGTGAAGGCTTCTCTACCTCTTAATATCTTAAAGGGGCTGTAGCCTGTGCTCCCTGGTGTGATGCGGTATGCCCAAATCATCTTTTCTAGCTCCTTTTCCCAGTCCAGAGCATCTTCAATGGCCGCCTGTATAGTGCCCATTATCACACGATTAAAACGCTCCACCTGGCCATTTCCCGCAGGGTGGTAGATCGGGGTGTGCTTTACTTCGATGCCGTTTCTGTTGGTAAAGGCGATCCACTTCTCAGATGTGAATTGGGGACCATTGTCGCAGGTGATGATCTTTGGGATGCCTTCACTGACAAATGTGGCACGCAAGAACCGTATAACCGCCTCTGTGTCCACATGTTCCAATACTTGTAGCTCGGGCCACTTGGAATACTTATCGATGACGACCACCACGTACTTCTGAGTACCCTCCTTGTCCAGGACTGGCCCCATTATGTCCACCGACAACATTTCCCAAGGGCCATCCGGAATCGGAAATCTTCCCAAAGGCGGTCTCATCATGCTCTGGGATTTGTCTGATCTTGCACAAGACTCGCATGTGCGCACGTGTTGTTCTACTTGCGCATCGATGGCCGGCCACCAATATGCTTGTCTGGCCAATGCTTTCGTCTTCGTGATCCCTTGGTGCCCTTCGTGCAGCAAGGACATCAAGCGCTCTAAAATGTTCCGGGGAGGGACCACCTTGTCTCCTCGGAGTAGAAACACTGGGTTCTCTGCCAAGGACAGCTCCTCTCTGACCTCCCAGTATCTCTTCAGTTCCTCCTTCAAGTGTCTCTTTTCTGGCCATCCATGGACTACGTATCCTTTCACGGCCTCTAGGTCTGTGTCTTCCTTGTAGGCCTCTTCCCAGTCTTGGGCGCTTATCACCTCCTCTGTGTCCTGGATGGTGGCCACCACGTAACCTTCCCAATCTTGCCTCTCTTCGTTCCTTGCCTCGTCCATGGCTGCCGCCCTACTAAGGAAGTCGGCCACTTTGTTCTGTGGCCCCGGAATGTGCTCAACCTCATAGACAAAGTCCAAAAGCCGAAGGGTCATCTTGGCGATTCTTGGTGTAGCATGATCATGTCCGCTTGATGTCAAGACACGTACTAGGGGCTTGTGATCGGTTTTCACTAGGAACTTGGCTCCCCACAAGTACTGCCTAAATTTCTCCACCGCCCAGACCACTGCCAGCATTTCTTTCTCCACCACACTGAACTTCTCTTCATTGGGCGCCAACGAACGAGAGGCGAAGCTGACAGTTGACATCTCTCCTGACTCCGCCCTCTGCATCAGTACCGCTCCTAGGCCTCGGTCACTGGCGTCCGTGGTGAGAATGGACTCTGCCTTTGGGTCGAATCCCTTGAGGGGAATGGCTGTGCCCATTTCTTGCTTGAGTGCATCGAACTCCATTTGCTCTTCTTTCCCCCACTGGAATCTATTCCTTTCCTTGAGCAGTTGTCGTATATAGTGTGTTTTTGTTGCAAAATGTGGAATGAATTTGCTGTAATACTCGGCCATTCCTAGGAATGACCGAACATCTTCCTTCTTTTCCGGAGTGGGCGCCTCCATAATGGCTCTCATGTTTGTCTTCTTAGGGGTTATTCCTTGTCCACTCACTTCATGGCCAAGGTACGTGACAGATTTGACTCCCAAATTGCATTTTGTCCATTCAGCAGTCAACCCGTTGTCTTATAGTCTCTGTAACACCTTGTGCAGTTTCACATTGTGATCTTGCTTCGACTTCCCCATTACCAGAATGTCATCCTGGAAGAAAAGGACGTCTTTCAGGTCCTTTAAGAGTTTGTGCATGATTTTCTGGAACACAGCCGCGGCTGAAGCTAGGCCGAAAGGCATCCTCACGAACTCATAGCACCCGAATGGTGTGATAAACGATGTGAGGTGAGTGCACGACGGATGAAGCTTCACTTGGTGGTAGGCCGACGACAGGTCCACCGTGGAGAACCATGTGACATCCTTCGTTTTCGCCAACATTTCACTGATACGTGGTAGGGGGAATTTGTCAATGACAATGTTCTTGTTTAATTCCCTTAGGTCCACGCAGAGACGTACCTTGCCGTTGGGCTTTTGGGCTACAACCTGGGGAGATAGCCACTCCGCACTCTCTATCGCCCTGATGACACCTTCCTTTTCCAACCGGACCAGTTCTGTTTGTACTGCCTCTCTGCTGCGGAACGGGATGTTCCTCACTTTGTGCACCACTGGCACCGCTTCCTCTCTCAGCTTGATGAGGTGTGTGTATTTTCCCAGTTCACCAATCTGCCCGTTGAAGACTCTGGGATACGTCATCTTCCACAACTGCACATCTTCCTTGACCTCCATGTCCATGAGTAGGATTTTCTCAATGCCTCCCGGGTTGAGCTGAATCCCCAAAGCTCCTTGGTCCTTCCAACTCAGCACGGACGGGCCTCTCTCTGCTACATACAGCTTGCACTGCGCGTGACGGCCTCTGAATTCAAACATGAGCGGACAGTAACCCAACATGGGGATCTTTTGTCCGGTGTATGTAACCGGCCTCACATCCATGGGTAGAAGTGTTTCTTTGATTCTTGACGCAAAGTTGTCTTCCCATACTTGTCTCTGAACAATTGAGATGGGCGCTCCACTGTCGGCGATCATCTCCAGGGGTATCCCCCCTATGTGCATGTCGAGCCGGGGTCTGTCTGAGTTGGAGCCATCCATTTCTAGTATTTGGACATCAATATATAGGAATTCTTCCTCTTCCACTGTATCCTCTTGATCGCTGGAATCATCTCGCTGCTCTTGGTCCACTAAACGCACCACGGCATTCTTGGGTTTCCTGCGACACACCTTCTCGTAGTGTCCAAAGATGTTGCAGTAGGAGCATTTGGCCCTGAAAGCGGGGCACGCTTTGTCGTTTCCTAGATGGGCATTGCTACCACACCTGTAACACTGTGTTTTTCCTGCTTTGTTTGATTTGCTGTCCGCTTGTGGCCTGGCGGTGAAATCGGCTCTACTTCCCCCTTGGTTTCTCCGTGTGTCGTTTTGCTTCCAACGGTCATTTCTACTTGGCGCCATCACTTTGCATACCGTTTGTGACTCCTGGGCATCTCTCTTCGCCGCCTGAGCACACCTTCTCGACAACTCGGCTTTCTTGACCATTGCCCAGATTTCCTTTAGAGGAGCGTCGCCATTCACCCATAACTTCTCCTGTATGTGGGAGCTGGAAGTATGCATGATAATCTGGTCCCTGATGAGCTCATCATGCAGTCCCCCAAATTTGCACGTGAGGGCCAACTTCCGCAAGACTACCACGTACTCGTCCACGGACTCGCCGCTTTTTTGCTTCCTCTGAAAGAAGTTGAATCTGTCAATGGCGACACACACCACCGGCCTGTAATGTGCGTCTAAGTCCTCGATGGCATGATCAAACACCTCAGGGTCCCCCGCAGCCCTCTCACTTTTCACAATTGTGTCGTAGATTCTGAGCCCTTCTGGGCCTAAGTTGTGAAGCAAAATCTTCTTTTTCCGTTTGCTCGTGAATGGGGTGTCTCCCTCCTCTTCCAGTGCCTCCAGATAGTTAAGAAAGTACCTCTTCCAGTCTTCCCATTTTCTTTCCGGTTCCCCACTTTTAGTTAGGAATGGCACCAGTTGGGTGAGAGACGTGCTCTGATTGGCCATGGCTGGTGTGTTCCTCCTGGTCTTGACTGCGGTGACCGTCTGTCTGGACGGACTGCCTGGGGCTTCTTGTCCCCCTCCGTCGTCCTCCTTGTCGTCTTCTTCGCTGTCCTCCCCTAGTCTGCTCCTAGTGGGGATGGATGTCGCCTGCGGCCCGCCTCCTGTCCCTGGACGCGATGAGCCTGCTGTTTCCGCCAGCGTGTGCTCCTCTGCCCGGGTGCCTGGACACTGTTAAGAGGCCCCACGTGGTATGCAGTATATGGTACCTTGCTGTCACTCAATGGGCGTCCTCCAATGCCCCTCCGTGCCCTCTGTCCTCTCTGGATGCTGTCTTGCTGGGCAGGGTCGTTTGCTGGGCCCTGGGAGCAATTTGGGGCTTCACTCAGGCTTGGGGTAGCGCTGGTATCCCTTCGCGCCAATTTGGTGCTCTGTCTCCGCTCCTCTGCCGCGCTCCGGTGCTGTTTTTGGTGCCTCACGCTAGATGCGTGCGCTCGCGTAGGGGTCGCTCGTGCGGTCGGGTAATTACATCCCCCAACTCGTCGCCATTGTAATAATGCAAGGAGGCACGCTCTAGGTGCTTTTAAGTACTTTATTCCCGGAGCGCCGGGGCTTAGACTCTTCCTAGCGGTCGGCGCCAAGCAAACAATGTGGACGCCTTCCGCTTCCTGTTACACACTTCCTGTTCCTGTGCAGGAACACTAGAACGCTACCACAGCCTGTTAATTAAATTGCTTTCTTATAACAGCTGCTACCTATCCCTGCTTTGCAAAATATAAAAAGATACCTCCCACCGTTTTCAGCCGATCCTCTCTAAAAACTTGAAGATGAACTTAATTTCCTGAAATCTGCTGTGACAGCTGCTGAAAACCCGAGACTGTCCGGGCAAATCTGGGACGCCTGGTCACCCTACATTAGTCAATAGGTATATTTCTATTTAAATGTATATTTGACAGTGCATAATTTGAGCTGATGGTTTCCGGTGCTCGGCACAAGCACGTATTTGTCAGCACTTTCACTTGTGACATGGTGGTGCTGTCTGGCTAATTTAGAGATGACCATAACAGTTAATTATTCATTCAATTTACATAAAAAATTACTATTTCCTGCCCCCAAGACATTTTAATAGCTTTGTGAACCGAATAGACCGAACTGCGCCATTTGTAGTAGTGTAATGGTTAATAGTTGTGTTGTTACTATCATTGGCAGTGCAGCAGGAGCAATGTGTGGTGCAAGCTGAAGTGGACACTGACGAGAGTCCTGGCACTTATGTTTTTGATCGCTTTTTAGGTTTCGCCTAAGTGAAAGCTGCGCACTGCGCAGCTTTTCGCGCAGGCGAAAACCTAATGAGAATAACTATATGGCTTGGGAATCCGCCCTCTGTTCCATTGGCTAGCTCCATAAATGGAGGCTAGCCATTGGAACAGAGATCTGTCCGTCATGGCCGGACCAGATTCGTGGGCGTTCCCGCGATTTCTTCCCTCTCCACCCTTTTCTGATCGTCATCACGGCGGTGGGTGTGTGCTATTTTTTTTGGGGGGGGAAGGTTTGTTTTGGTCATTGCAGGCCGACCGCCGCCGGAAGAAGTCCTGGTGAGTGCTCCCCCCCTCCCGCTGTCCGTGTGCCCGCCCGCCCCCCTCCCGCTGTCCGTGTGCCCGTTAACCCGCCCCCCCCTCCCGCTGTCCGTGAGACCGTTCACCCGCCCCCTCCCGCTGTCCGTGTGCCTGCCCCCCCCCCCCTCCCGCTGATATGGAGGGCTTGAAAGGTGAACTCCAGCCGCACGGAAGACAAGTCCTCATAAATATACCCGCGTTAATGGCCATTTTATTACAACGCGTTTGGCTATGTATGAAACATTAATGAAGAGAGATCTGCGGGGAAGACGCACGCCGACATCTTCAATGGGTCCCCGCTTTTTTTTTTTACGTTAAGGAGTGATTTATGGTCGAGGCGAGCACCATATGTACTCTAATCTGTTAATTACGAACTTGACAGCGTCGGCACATCAGGCACCATATGCTCGGGTTCCCATCGCCGTGCGGATCGGGGGTCGGAGAAGGGGTCCGCGCTTAAACTCGTTGACCAAATATGATCACCGTATCGATGCCAATAATAACCCCGACTGATGCCCGGTCGCAGCTCTGGGCTCGTAATGTCGCTCGTAAAAACCTCGTCTTTATTACTCTAAGTACTTAAAATCTTCTCCGGCGTTTAAAATGCTGAGAAGACGTAATAAAGCGAGCATCGGAGCAGCTTCCGGCGCTCTACCCCATCGCGTCTTCCTAGTGAGATGTGTCTGCTGAGCAATCACCTGCCTACATCCCTCTCACCCTATACCCTCTGTGCAGGCCCCTCCGCCACCAGTACAAGGTATGAAAAACATCTGTGCGGAGCCCAGAGAAGAAGCTAGAGGGAGTTCTTGTGACAGTGATGACAACTCACTGCATTACCGAGCCCTATGCGTGTTTTAGCGGTGTTGTTTCACGTGTGAATCCTTTTAGT
This sequence comes from Lissotriton helveticus, assembly GCF_964261635.1. Taxonomy (NCBI): domain Eukaryota; kingdom Metazoa; phylum Chordata; class Amphibia; order Caudata; family Salamandridae; genus Lissotriton; species Lissotriton helveticus. Next base: position 1,124,561,920 of record NC_136071.1, read on the forward strand.
CCCCAAAGGGCTTCCGTCTTCCCCTGACATGTGCGCTGGCACAGGGCGGCGCCTGCATTTTGCTGTTTCTGTCATTGCGTCCAGATATGATACAACAAGCAACATCATACCTACAACAAGTCAGGACATTATCTTCTCGCTTTGTTCGCTATCCATATTCTATTCCATTCTCTCTACTCCTCCTGTAATGTTCCCTCAACTTTTTCTCCTCTCCCTCTCTAGCGAGCAGACTAAAAGCGGGTCTTGTAGAAAAGCCAGTGCAAGTTTTATTTCCCCAACCAAAAACTTAACTGGCACTACGCCTGAACACCAAAAGAGGAATCCCAAAATAGAAGTCAATGGGTGACATTATAAAGGATGTAATTAAAACAGCACATTGGGGCATTTATCCAAGTACAGGGATTTTTTACTACATTTTGTCAAATTAAATATAAACAGAGAAACAGATCACACTACCCTCACTCCTCCATAGGGCAATCTTTCCAGCATCGCAGAAGGGCTGGTTCTTTTTCTTATTTTTAAAGCACAAACATTACTTTTTGATAAACAAATGCAAGGATTACGTTTTGGAAAATGGAAAATGTAGACAGGGTTATAAATAAATGAAGTCGATGTCTCAGCAAACACATTTTTTTTTAAACCCAGTGTTGTTCAAAAGAGCATTCTGCATTGTACGTAGCCACTCCATGGTCTTAGTTTCTCAGGCAACAGAATATCTCCTCAAGTCTACGCAATGTAAGGAAGAGTTACCTAAGCTTAAGCCGGTTTGATCGCTTTACTTGACTTAAGTGGCTAGCAAAATATTTTCGCATTATGTCTGTGATCTTGCAGAAATTCCTGGGAATCCTTGAGAGCCAATTGTCAGTGATCTGCCTCGGACCTCGTCTTTATGCATCTATTTTTGAAGTGCTGAGAAGGAATTAAATCACTTGATTAATGATCCAGCTTGAAAGGCAGTGTTAGAAGGTGTGTACGTGTATAGTTTTAGTAATCTATACATTTACTTACTTGACTTGTGTTGCTAATCATTATTTTAAGCATGACTGCCACCCTTCCCTGACTCCCCCCCCTCCCCTCCATCCCCACCCACCGTACGCCACTTGCCTCTGAATGGTTAGTAGAGGTGGGGCGAACCCAGTCACATATTGGCAAAGAGGTCTCCAGTGAAGTGTGACCCACACAGTCCGTTCTTGCGTTTTAGTGACCAGAACTTTAAATGCAAAACTTGGGAGCACACTTATAATGGGGAAATGTACAAGTCTGAGAAGACAGAGTGCTGATGAAGTCTGGGTTGCCCCAAGATGTCACAGATGACATGTCGAAACTTGCGGAAAGCATGTCAACGTGTTGGTTGAGAAAACTATTCAAGGCATCCTGGTCTCCGGATCTAAAATATGATAAAGAGGCCGGGAAGGTCCGGCACGGTGTGTTCCGGCGCTGGTTGTTCGTGTATCCGTCTGTCTCTTTCCCTGTACTTTTCTGTTGCTCGTGCCTGCCTGCTAGTGAGAGTCTGTGTGGTATGCCCTTTCTGTGTTTGCTTTTCTGTCTGCGTCCGTGCGCATGCATTTTTGTTTCTATATGTGTGTGTCGGTATCCCTCCGTGTGCGTTGTTTTTGTCTGTGTGTTTGACTCTGTGTGCATGCGTGGCAGTATGTTTCAGTGTATGTGATTCTGTGTGTGCTTGAGGTTGTTTCTGAGTGTGTCTCTGTGCATATGTGTGGTTTCTGTCTACAAAGTGGAAGGGGGGGGGGTTGAGGTGTCACGCATGCAGACTCGACAGGTTCCAAAGGCTGGCATTGTGATGACGAGAGAAGGTGACGTCAGACTGCAGAAAGCATGTCAACGTGTTGGTTGAGCAAACTATTTAAGGCGTCCTGGTCTCCGGATCTAAAATATGATAGAGGCCGGGAAGGTCAGACGTCTCATTCTGAAGTTAGGCCTTTGTTGGCACGGGCAACAAGGTTATTATTAGAAGTCCTAAGAAGGCGGCCACAAGTGCGTCTCTGCAGAATTCAGAGTAGGCAACAGTTGACCATAATGTACCTGTTAACCCTCATCTTCACAAATAGGCTTCCTATTCTTTGAAATCCAAACCTCCCAGAAATGGTCACATATGTGATTTAGGATGGCGCCGCTGCTGCCACAGGGGCGGGGGGACACATAGACAGTATCGGAGGGGCCGTCTGCCTCCGGGATGCTGGTCAGGGGGGAGAGTGGACCTTCCATTTCCGGCACGGTGTGTTCTGGCGCTGGTTGTTCGTGTATCCATCTGTCTCTTTCCCTGTACTTTTCTGTTGCCCGTGCCTGCCTGCTAGCGAGAGTCTGTGTGGTGTGCCCTTTCTGTGTTTGCTTTTCTGTCTGCGTCCGTCTGTGTGTGTGTGGTTCTGTCTGTGTGGGTGCATGTGGCTCTGTGTGTTGCTCTGTGTGGGTGCAAATGCAATAGGTCTCGCATTTGCAAGAGATTAAGCTATTGGCATTGTAAATGACAATGCCATTTATTTATCTATTTTCAAAACCAACACATAAATAAAAATGTTGTCATTTACATTCTAATAGCTCAAACTTTTCCAAAGGCGAAACCATTGCATTGTAAATGCTTGTTTTGTTGCTTCTTGACGCCGCTATAGTTTTCTTCTTAGTGACTTCGTAATCTGCAAAAAATATCAGCACCAATGCCGTGTGGAGCTATTGCCATCTAGCGGCCATTTGCCAGAACTCACCCGTGAAGCATAAATAGTTAATGTTATTCAACTGGCTGGGAATAGGAAACATTTATATTTTTGATGTATTTTACTGGCCTCTGGCTCGCTCTGATATATTGTGGAGCTCCTTTGCTGCTCCCTCGCCTCCTGCACCGAACCCCCAACAAATGATTTATCTTGGTCCTGGCGGGAGAAATGCAGCAAATATATCCTTTCCTACCAGTCAATGCTTGTTCGAAATAACATCACAATCTGCTCAACTCATAGGAATACTTATGCCCGGGGAAATCACAATATCTAAGCACAGCTTGCACACTGCTTGAAATGCAGTTTCTTCTTATTTAGAAAGCACTTTTGTATAAAACTCTTTACACGATGCTTGATTTGCGACATGTTACTTGTTCTGGTTAACTTGCATTTGCTAACAAATCACATCAAATACATTAACGAAGCAGGCAGAAGTGCCTACGAGGTGATATCTAAGCCCCTCTTAAAACACCAAATATAAACAGATAATTAAAAGTAATGCAATTATTGAGACCACTGCCACGTGGCGATTCTTCTGCAATCAGCAGTCTCCTACCATGGTTTCACATTCATGGAAATGCAATGGGCCAGATTTGCAAACATTAGGAATACCGACTTCCTAATTGCAATTATCTCCGAATCGCAATTAGGAAATCAGTAATCCTAATGTGTGAAACTCATTAAGTTTCATTTAAGGATTCCTTGTGGGTTGCAAATCGACCTACCTCATGAATATTAATGACTTATTAGGAATCACAATGAAAAATAAATTCCTAGGCAATATAATTAAACAACATTCCTCATTCTTTGTATTAGACAGATTCATTGCTGTTATACATTGTTGATATAATAGGTGTTAACTTTGATTGCCTTCATTAGTAGTGTGATCATACTGTATATTATTCATTGTATTTTCTCTTTACATTTACTCACTCTCTCTGCTTCTCATCTTTTTCTATCTTTTCATTTAATCCTCACCGTATAACTATTATGGCGCAAATGAAAACCTTTGGCTTTTCAGATGAGGATTTCGCCATTCTTGTAGGAACCAGCAATTCCTTTGGTAATAGTTCAAAATCAAATTTACAAATAACTGATGATATTAATAAATTGTTAGATCTTAAAAAGAAACAGGCGAATGGAAGCACACCGAGAATTTATGCTAGAATATCTAAAAGCAGGTATCATACCTCAAGGTCTCCGTGTGCGCAATATCCCTGGACTCTCTGTCCAATATAAAGAATTTTTAGAAAAATGGAGCATGATTGCTAACAGATGCTCTAGGGATCTAATGATAATAATTGAAACAGCAAAAGAACTAGCAGCAGCTTTGAAAATAGAACTAAATGAGTTATAAGACAAAGAAAAATAATAGTGTAGAGGAAGCAACAAAAAAATGTACAAGAAGCAAATAAAGAATTGGCGTCACTTGCAGACTATCTTATTAAGAGAAAAATAGACAAATTAACCAAAGATAAAAGATTTTGTACAATAGAAAAAACATATCCCTATCTTATCGAACATTTTTACAAACAGAATCAATACATAAATGATCAAACTTCTAGACCTCAAAGTGACACCACTTTTTCAGATACTTCTGATTCGGAAGGTGAGGGGACCTCACATTATTATGAATCCAGTGAAACATATACTCCCTACAATCCTAATAAGAATGCTCATCAGTCTTTTTTAGGACATCGTGGAACCCACAGGGGACGACAGAGAGTGAGATTTCAACCGCAACGCCAACTCAGAGGGAACTACCAGGGACATCAATGTCCACCAGACCCCCAACATCTCCTAGAAACAAGGAACAGACTATATTGGACACACGGGATTTTAGGCCACATGCATCAATCTAGGATTTTGCATTTCCTAAATAGCGAAAATTAAGGAATCGCTATTTAGGAAATGCAAAATCCTATGCATCAAGAAATCCTAAAAGTTTTTAGGATTTCTTAATTTTCGGAAATTGCGATTCCTTAATTGCGAATCGCAATTAAGGAATGGCATTACATTGATTCCTATGGGCCTAGAGGCCCATAGGAATCAATGCCGTTTTGCATTTTTTTTGTTTGCACTCGCAATTTGTTGATGCATTGCAAGGGTGCAGAGGGGGGTCCAAAGGACCCCCCCTGCACCCCATAAATGTATTTTAAAGTGCATGTTTCACACACACATGTCCTAAGGACATGTGTGTCTGTAACATGCAAGTTTAAAAAATGCATTTTTTTGCTTTTTTAAAATTTTTCGCAAATTAACACGAGGGTCAACCTCGTGTTAATTTGCACTTCCCATTTCAAAATTCGCAATTTTTTAAAAAATGATGCATTGCATTTAAGGAATCACACAAATGCGATTCCTTAATTGCATTCGCATTTTTAAGAAATGCAAAAAATAGCGAATTTTGACACTCTGTTTCATGCATCCCAAAAACGTATTTAGGAAGTGCAAACGGCCGAATTTACCGATTCGCACCGTTTGCACTTCCTAAATAGGTTGATGCATGTGGGGGATAATCCCTATTTTCAATTACCCTGTCCTAGGAATTATATTCTTGATTCTACAGGGGGTCCTAGTTACTCACATGTTATTAGGAATCACAGCCATCAAAGGGATGGTTGCCTGCAGAGGTCAGAAGACCACCATGTCTGTGATTGCTTTTTAATAAAGAATTTTTTTAATGCAGCCCATTTTCTTAAAAGGAAAACCACTGCCTGTCTTCAACATATTATTATTTACATTCTCAAAGGGGGAGGGATCCCAGTTTTAAGCTGGTGGTAAAGTTTTAGTGTTTGGAACCGGAATTCAGTCACAAAACAGTAATACATACCCTACCGATTTGGTATTTGGAAGGGACGCCCTAAACACACCCCTTCCATATGCCGAATTGCAAATGCAAAGTGTGATTCGATAACAAGTTACCAAATTGCATTTTGCACATTTGAAAAAGCATTTTTCCGGACAAAAACAGCCCGATATTGTGAATCAGGCCAGTTGCAACCGGAACAATGCTTTGTACATCTCGCCCATGGTTACCTATAGGACATATATGCCAATCACAAGTATCCGTAGTTAAGGCTAGTGTTTGACTGCATGTTTGACCAATCAGATACTCTGAGTTATGATGTATGTTTTAATTCTTTCCTTTTACTGTAAGATTTTATTAATTAATCATAAAAAGATTGGGTCACACGCCACATGCCCTAAGCACCTTGGAAACTTCAGAATATCAACATTAAAAGGCCAGCAGAGAAGAGTGATACAAACATGGGTCTGGTTCAGCATGCGGACAAGTGCATACCTCCGCTACTGTTTGGCTTGGTTCATCATATACAAATTCCTCATATGTACATGTATACAAACATACTTACAGAAAAGAAAAGGGGATTGCTGCCACCTCTTCGCTATCTTGGTCATATTATCCACCATCCTGCAGAACTAGTACAAAAAATCTGGGACAGTCACTTCACCCTCAGCTTACAGGGCCTAGAGCCACATTAGTGTTCTCAGCTTCTTGGAATTGCACCTTGTGAACGGTCATACGCTCACTGCTCCTAGTAAATATATTTACCCCTTTTCATGTCTTCTCCAATGCTTGTTATGACTTGTAACCAGGGCCGGACTGGCTGTAGTGGGCATGGGAGTTTTCCAGATGGGCCGGAAGGGTGGGGGCCAGTTTTTGAGTGGTGGGGGCTGTTTTGTTACTGGGGGCCGGTTTTGCAGCAGTGATGCAAGATCAGCCCCTGTAACAAAAGCAGCAGCAGTGCTTCTCTTTAGCACCTCAATGTTTCACCAAGGGGCCCGGTCCAACTGAATTGCCAGGGCTGGTTTGTGTTCCCAGTCTGGCCCTGCTTGTAACTCCAGAGGCATGGCTGCAATCAGAGGCCCAAGCATTCCAAAGTCTTTCAAGTCACTTGACCCACCACCGAACAATGAGTGGGTGAGCTCCAAGGAAGTTTCTTACCTTGGGCATGTCAGTATTAAGGGTCACTTTGCCTCACAGATAAGAAGCCGGAACAGCATAGCTACAAGTAGTCTGTGTCATATTGGCACCTTCAGGTCGTTATGGCCTTTTACACAATATTACTTTGTATCCTAGGATAAGTAGCATTATAAGTATAGATATCATAAATCAACACACCAAAGTGTTGCTGCCTAAAGAAACCTTTTACGGTATAGTCAAAGTGATAGAAATGATAGAACCAGCTTTGCTCTACGAGAGTCTTGCCCTGATGACCTTCAGTAATTCTCAAATGACGCAAAATCATATTTACAAAGATTTGTAACCATGGTTTTGTGCCAAAAGTTAACGTCCCTTCAAAGGAGGCGCTAACAGGAGAAATGTTTAATTTCTCCCTGCTATTCTGACTTTCCATGTTTGCTGCACTGTGCAGCACGTATGCAAAGTGGGAAAAGCTTTGCATCGTGCCCAGCATAGCATTTTGTACAGCAAGGGTACCCTTACTGTACAAAACCTATGCTACACTCATGCACACACCCTGGCGCAGTGACACTAAAGTGTGTGCCTGGCGCTCAGCAGCTGAAATCTGCGCCGGCGCAAGGGAAAGGGGAGGAGAGAGCCATGTCTCTGAAGAGATGGCGCTCTCCTGAACCCTCCCTGTCGTGCAAAGCAGCGCAGCCTAGGAGGGGGGATACTGCGCTGTGTTGCATAACTTTTTTCAAAATCTCTCCCGTGATCTTTTAAATTATGCCCTAGGGGGCTGGAATTTCACCTAAACAAATATCAGGCAAACACCTTTACTCCTGAGTTTCAGAAAATAACTGAAAAATGACACATGCCTGTCCTCACTGCAAACATCACTGCACCTTGACATCATCAGCTCCAGGAAGGTCAAGATCTCTCTTCAAGACACCATTCCCATAAGCTGGACGTGTCACCCACCCCATAATTCTTCTCCCCACGGCTGCTCGCGGGTACCCCTGGCTTTGCTCTTTTTGGTTGATACCCGGCTGCTCTGGGTCATGAAGACAGCGGCAGAAACAGAAAGTAAAAAGTGTTGGAAGAAGCTTATTTATCAATTTAGTTATTTCTCCTTGATCTTCCATGGGCTGCTCTGCAGCAAAGGAGCCTGTGTGGAGGGGATAACTGTGATGTCCTCAAGGGTCCAAGGGAGCACAAACTCAACTGAGCTACTCCTTGCATTTCGGTGGACCGACGGTCATGCATCTTTCCTCTCCCTACTAAAAACTCCATACCTTTCTGTCCACTTTTTATTTATTTATTTGCGGGTTTGTATCGCGCTAGATTCGACTCCCGGAGGAGTGTCTCTGTGCCTTTGGCAGCCATAACAACAAAGAGGGAGGAAAGCCAGGTAGAATGTATGCTAAAATTGGAACAAAAAAGTTTTAAGTTGTTTCCTAAATGATAAATGTTCTGAGCATTGTCTGAGAGCTCTGGGGAGACTGTTCCATAAAGAGGGCCCAGCCACAAACAAAGCCCTGCCACCGTGTCTGACCTTCTTTGCCCGGGGGACACATAGTAGGCCTTGGTCACTGGACCTGAGGGAACGTGTGGGAATATAGGGAGTGAATTTATTTACTAGATATGTAGGGCCGAATCCATTAAGGCTTTTATGAATTATGCAACATACTTTGAATTTGGTTCTCTGTTTAACAGGTAGCCAATGGAGTTTCCCCAGCAGTGTTTTGGAAGGAGTTCGGGGAGGGGCGTTTAGGACCAACCGAGCTGCAGTGTTCTGAACCACTTGGAGTTTTGCCAGAACTCCTTCGTTAGCAGACAGAAACAGGCCATTGCAATAGTCTATACGGCTTAAGACAAGAGCCTGCACCAATGTTTTTCTGACTGAGTCAGGGAGTAGTGGGAACACTTTTCGTAGAAGGCCAATTACGTGGAAGCATGAACCCACAACGTAATTGCTATGCTGTTTCATTGACAGCTCCTGATCCAATCGGACTCCTAGGTTTTTTACGACCTGTTTAGGTTCTGGAACTGGTCCAAGGTCTTGTGGCCACCAGATCGGGGTCCACAGGAGTTTAGCCTCTCCGAACAGCATAACTTCGGTCTTCCCGACATTGCATTGAAGGCAATTGGATGACATCCAATGTGCCACAGCCTTCATACCCTGGGAAAAAGAGTTCTTAATCTCGGTGGTAAGGGATTTAAAAGGGAAGAGGAGCTGAGTGTCGTCGGCGTAAGACATCGGAATGAAGCCATATGTTCGCATGATATTGGCCAGTGGTGCCACATAGATGTTGAAAAGGGTGGGGCTCAAACAAGAGCCCTGTGGCACCCCTTTTGAGATCTCAACCTCCTCTGAGCGATAGGCACCCATGGTCACACGTTGGGTGCGGTTAGATAAGAAACTCTTTAGCCAGGCGAGTGCCTTATGTTCCAAGCCAATGTTGGCCAGCCGAGTTGTCAAGATGTTATGTGACACAGTATCAAACGCCGCAGACAGGTCCAATAGTACCAGGATCACGGAAAAACCCTTATCCTGATACATATGTAGGTCGTCTGCGATTGACATCAGGGTGGTCTCGGTACTGTGCTTTGGCCTAAACCCCGATTGGGAATAGTCCAGCCCTCCTGCTAGTTCAATATAGTTGGACAGATGACGATTGACATGCTTCTCAATGAGCTTGCCTAAGAAAGGGAGCAGGGATATTGGCCTTAGATTGGCTAGTTCTGTCCAGGGGATTGCGGGGTTTTTCCCGATTGGTCTAATCAGAGCCTTTTTCCACTCATTGGGGACTTCCCCTGTGTTTAAGGAGAGGTTAACGAGTTTTTGAATCCCAGGACCTAGATCATTGGCAAGCATGGGCATTAATCTTGCCAGAATGATGTCAGTTGGGCATCCACTCTTAATCTGAGAGGTTAACGATATTACCTCTTCTAAAGAGATAGGGGAAAACAGGTCAAGGGAGTGGGTGGAAGAAGGGGGTTCTACAGCTGTCAGAGGTGGCGACTTTCCTCCACTAAAAGACTGAATTGAGCTAATGACTTTATATCCCATCTATTTTTTTGGTAAAAAATAGCGAGATCTCGTCGCAAAGTTGCCGTGACGCCAGCTCAGAACTCTCACAAGCCATAGGTTTCACGAAAGATTGCAGGATTTGATATAGTACTCTTGGAGTGTTTCCCACAGCCATAAGCTGGGATGCAATGTGATTTTTCCGTGCAGCACGGATGGCTTTGTGATATGTGGTGAGGGAGTTCCAATAAAAAATTTTGTCCTCGACCAAATGGGATGCTCTCCATTTCTTTTCAAGCTTTCTAGCTGCTTGTTTTAGCGATCTTAGATGTTCTGAGAACCAGACTTCTTGTTTATGTGCTGGGCGAGACTTAAATTGTTTTAGCGGTGCAATGTCATTTACTGCTGCAGCAATCGCTCCTTCAAATTTAACCAGAGCAGTCTCAATGTTCTCAGTAGGGATCAGGGTGGATTCTACATATCTTTCTTTAAAAGACTCCTGAGTCATTTTGTGCCATTGTCTCCTTTTACTAGGTAAGGTAATCCGACAGGTTGAAGGGAGGTTCACAATGGGAGTATAAAATTCAATAATGAAATGATCAGTCCACTCTACTTGAGATGGAGGCAAGCATTTAATCAGAGGGGACTTAGACAGGACCAAGTCCAGGGTGTGTCCTGCCTGATGTGTAGGGCCACTATTGGCTTGTTTCAGTCCCAGTAGGGACAGATCCGTTAATAGAGATTGTGCCTCATTGCATTCTGCTTGTTCACTATGGACATTGAAGTCACCTAGAAGCAGAAAGTCACTATTTTCATGTACATGAGGAGCTAATGCTTCTACAAGTGAAATGGAGAAATTGGTACATGGACCAGGGGGGCGATATACCAGAGCTCCTTTCCTGCTCCCTTTGGGCTTAGTTTTGATTTTAAAAATCAGAAGTTCTAGCTCGGGGTACATAGTCCTTCAATCACAGAGATGTCTATTTCCTGCTTATGAACAATTGCTATTCCCCCTCCTGTCTTAACAGGCCGGTCTAGCCTAACTATTTTATACCCAGCTGGGATTCCTAAGGTTATAGCAGGGACCGAGTGGGGCTTTAGCCATGTTTCTGTCAGGAAGCATATATCGGGTTCTTCAGAAGAAATAAGGTCCCATACCTCTGTGGAATGTTTAGATAGAGATCTGATGTTACAGAGCAGATTCTTGCTCCCTAGAGGTGTGTCAGCGTCCACCCTGTGAATTTGGGCGGTGTTACAATCTATCGGCTCCCTATCAAATGGTTGCATTTGTGACTGGCTGCTAGTGGGGGTCCTGTCCTCAAGTAATGTATGGAACTGGGCTTTACAATTGTTGCAGGAGAACGGGCCTTCCAAACTGACATCCACCCTCTTGCTACAACCCCTCGGGAGACTGTCTTGTAAACCAAAAAGTGCCTGAGATGTATAGGTTCTCTGAGTGCTAGGAACAGTTCCTAGGGCATCGATGGATAAAGCCATAGTCCCTGGCCCCTGGCCCCGTCCTGTCGCGGACGGGCGCAGACGGGCTAGTCTTTGGCTCGTCTTAGGCACTGGCTTAGGCGCCCCTCTGCGCGCAACCGCTGCGCGCTTGAGCCGACGAGTGGCTAAATAGCCCTTTCAGATGTGAGGCTAGAGCGCTAACCGCTCGACTGTCTCGGGGTGTCTGGGCGTGTCTGACTCTTACCTGTCCCGCCCTCCGCTCAACGGTATTGGATACCGAGTCGGACCGAGGCGGGCAGGCTGAAACACCGAGCACAGACTTCGAAAGTGAGCCCCAATGCCCCTTGCAGCTCCGGGGAAGATCGTAGGTTCGCGGTGAGTGAGTGATTAAAATTTAAATCTAAGGATCAATCATTTTCTTGCTGGTTCGAAGACGAACTCACCTGCGTCATTGTCTACTTTACACTTCATTGAGTGGATATAAGCACTGCTCGTTGAACCCCAATGGGTTTACTCTTAAGACGATTTTGTAACAAATGGGGAGAAATTGGAAGAAGCATAGGAAGGTCTGTGGTCAATACTATAAGAGAGAAAAGCCAGGAGCAAGACCGCCACAGGTGAAATCAAGTCTAACCTTGCTGCCTATTTTGGGATATGAGTTAGTCATTTTGATATCTTAGCAATAGGTAAAAATGCATTAAATATATTTTGGAACTTCAGATGGTTTTCTCTAAACATCATCTTATGAATTCTCAAAATACACACATTTTCATTTCAAATACATGCTTTTCAATTTTGGTATGCTTTTATTAATTTAAAAAGAAAAATACATTTCTTTAATTGAGTTAATTGGGCTGCACACAGGAGAGCTACTTATAGTTAGCTGGAGAGCTACCAGTATCTACTTGTTGGAGACGCGCATTATAAAGCAATAGATGTAGAGGAAGAAGACATGGCTCTTGGGATGGATTGCGATTCATCAAGAAACTTATACAGTTCCTTTAACCAACTCTTCTACCTCAAAATTAGGTTTCTGATCAGTGCTGTTATTCTTTGCAATTAAACTAGTGTCCATAATCTAAGTAAAAGAAGGAAAATTATTCCTTATTATTTCTGACACATGTAATGACCTGCATAAGGCGGACCTCTGATTAGAGTGGCACAGTGGGCAAAACATAATGGATGGAATTTCTACCCAGAGCAATTTACAGTGGTTCACACTATTGACAAGTCGTTTTCCAGTCACCCTTTACGTCAGGAAGAGCATTAGTTAGAGCAGGGTGGGTGTGCCGCGTAAAGCAAACAAGTACAATGTGCACGCAATATTAAAGTAAACAAATACACTTAATAATGTTCTCTTTTCTTATGAGTTCTACCAGCTCTGGGCCGGTAGCAGAAAGAAAAAAGGTTGGCTAGGCGGTAGACTGCCACTTATGAACTTCTGTGGGATAGGATTAGTTTAATTGTCTTTTGCCATTGAATGATCAATTTAGCTGCTTGTTGCCCATTCAGAAGAAGCAAGGGCAGCTGGCATGCCAATGAATCCGATAATGTATGAGAAAAGCATCCGAGAGTACAAGAAGTATTAGGGTATCGCAATGCAGAACTGGTGGAGGTGAAAATATGCCTGCCACAAGTGCCTAGTCTTCTGGAGTCTCAATCTGGAGGGACATTAGGAAAATAGTTGCGATCATGGGAGGCCGAGGCGGCCTGTACCACAAAATTGTGAGGCGTAGGATATTGGAGAAGACAGGTCAGAACACCGAGTGCAGGACGGTGTTCTTGAGAAATAGAGTGATCCACAGAGTCCCCTGTATTGGATTTAGTCCAAGCCCAACATAATGTCATATAGGGTTTCACTATAGGGAAGCACTAGGCTCTGCCGCTGTTTTGCCCTGATGGAGGACGCCAAGTGAAGGATCAGTAGTCAAGTGTAGAAACCCCAAATCCTCTTCATCACCTTCAAGATTGTGTTCCACAAAAGGAAAAAGAGGAGGGGGCTCCACAGAAAGCGTAAGGAAGGTGTCGGAGACAGCGGGCACCACTGGCACCATACCCTACACTGTCCGGCGCCAAAGCAGCAAGGTATTGGGTCAGAAAGGGGAAGTGGAGTTGTGTCGATTGTCGCAGCCGTCGTCATCGCTGGAGTTCAATGATCGGACCCGGGCGCTGAAGGTGGGAACCCCAAGGGGCTGTGCACCAGCGTCAAAAAGGATTTGACAATGTACTCAGAAGGCTGTACTGAAGCAAAGGGCGAACCCCCCAGCATGGACACAGTCATGGCTCCTCGCACCTCTTGGGGCCCAGATACATTCCAGGGGAAGGTGAAGACCCAAAGGTAGCATGAATGGAATTATAATAATCTTACATTTGGGTCAGAGTTGCCCCGGCTCCAGTGGAGGTAGAGAGAGGCGGGTGGACTCCTGTACCGACTCCTCAACCGAAGATTGGGAAGAGGCGTGGGAGATGAAGGCTTAACGTGGCGAGGTCAGAGATGGCGCAACTTGGCCCACCTGTGTCTTGACTTACCTTGGGACATCGTTGGAGAGTGACGTCAATGGAACGGCTCTTGGAGGGGACCCACAGGCGGTCCGTGGAGCGTAAAGGGGACCGAGGTCGAAGGGAAGTCTTGGAAGACTGCAACATCCCCGCTGCTATGAGCTTCATACAATGTTCCCGCAGTGCCTTCTGGTGAAGTTGATGACAGGAGTCACACTGCTTGGAGTCATGGTGCTCCCTAAGGCACCACATACAAATAGAGTGAGGGTCTTTGGCTTACATTTGCCATCCACAGGACCACAAGGCTTGATGCCCAAGGACATGAGAGAAGTTCAAAGATACACTTTCCCGTTCGACAAAAACGTCAAAGTAGACCAAAAACGGCATAAGAAACTGCTATTGGATCCTCGTTGAAAGTGCGGAAAAGAAAAAACGGACGTAAGTACGTTTGGAAGGGGCATATATGGACGCCATCAACATCACACACGCTGGTCAACATCACTACGGAGTCGGATGATGCTCTTTACCGACACACAGAGGTACTGCTCAAAGATTTTTGAGGATCCAGGCTGGCGCCGGGAGTGAATTCAAAGAGAAGGAATCTGCAGCTAGATGTCTCTATCAGATATAGAATGTAAAATGTCCTACTATTTGAAATGGAAAGTTTCAGTTCTATTAAGGACACGTAGAGGAGGATTATTCCGACCCAAGGTTTCTGATGGGTATGCACCTGTTACAACGCATTCGTTACTCCGCACTACCATTACAACGCGACTTTTATAACGCATACCATTACAACGCATTGCGCTGGGGGGCGCTATAGGATAGGGAATGGTATAATTTACTATCCAACACCTTCCCTAGGGTCCACGGGGACTGGAGTTAGAATAGTAAATTATACTTACCACTATCCAGCACCCCAAAGCGCTATGCGTTGTAATGGTATGCGTTGTAATGGTCGCGTTGTAATGGTAGGTAGTTGTAATTGTATGCGGAGTAACGTCATACATCCTTTCTGATGACATTACCCTCCCCTCTACAATTTAAATGTGTTGTCTTAAAGGACAGTCAATTGTTTAATAGTAACTTTTGTTTTCAAAAGAGGACTGTGGTTTTTCTTTATTTCTTATAGGTCAATTGAGGTTCTCATAGTTCTAATGGATGTACTGTGTTTCGTACGGTATAAATGATACATGTATCAGATTTTGGTCTCAGAGATTTTTGTGTTTTATTCCAGGTTCCGATTCCATTAAAGGAGATTGAGTTTAGCGTGTGGAATCTTTACTGTCACATGAAGCGAAGAGGATGGGATTATGGGACAAGCTCATTATGAGGACTGCTGAGAGGCTGTTGATTGGTCATAATTGTTTGTAGTTCATTGCCCGTGGGTTGGTAGGAAAGGTAGTTTTGATATGAACATGTTGAAATCGGCTGGAGAAAATAAATGAAAGAAAGTTGAGCATAATCCTCGCCTTCGGTACTGACATAGAATTCAAATACGATGGTCTTGATAAACCTGATCTTTGTATGGAGGATTCTCTCTCCTCGAATCAACTTTTAATGAAGTATACATGAATCTTGGACCGAAGGAATTATTTTTCTCAACCTGGTGACAATGGGCTGCAGCCCCAGTTAATGAATCCTCCTATGTCCAGTACGATGTCTTCTGTACACTCAGTTTTATCTTCGTTATTAAAATTGACCAATAAGCAACTAATAGTTGAAGGGCATTCATTGTCCATGCTCTCCTCAATTTTGTAACCACTCACGGATAATTCGCCCAGTGACTGTACATCCAATGCTAAAGATCTCCTGGCTTTTAGGAACTGTTCGGCCAGTCTTGGAAGGCATTCTGTTCCTTTCTTAATCAAGATTATCTGGAATAATGTCTCTGTGACAATTGTGATTTTGGACTCCAGTTCTCATGAAAAATACGAATGTAGGGGTTCTTTGTCTTCTGTTAAGAGATCTAGGCCTGAAAAAATGGGTGATCGGAATCCTGATGTTTATTGTTTGCATGGGCTGGGGTTGATTAAGCCTAATTTAATTAATGAAAAAGACAGCATTATTCAAGCTGTTATTGAAAGCATGATGAAATTAATGTCTTTGCAGGATAATATTTCGGGGGAGGGGTGTATCTCTTTTATTGGGATCCTCATTTGGTTGGAAAAAGTTACAATTGTTAGCCATTTTTCCTTATGCCAGTTGTCCATTGTACTTATATAGGAACTGATGACTTATTGTATGATTTGTGCACCGTTCCTTTTGGTCCCTGTATTAATTTCTCACTATCGCTGTTTAATCTTCATGATGTCTGGCTAAGTTTATTGGCTAAGTTTCCAAAATCAACTTTAGTTGTTCGGAGATTTTAAGACTAGAATCACAACCTTAGCTTATAGGAAAATGGGACCTCTGAAATTAGATGCCCATTGGATTCTTACATTGCCCATTTTCCAAATAACGAGTGTTGTGATAACTTTTTTCAATTGATTACATGGGTTCTGAAGTTAAATATGGCTGTGATAAATAACCGATTTAATCAATCACTAATTAAAAATTTCTCCTGGCAAAGAGGCTTGAAGCGCTCTTTGATTGACTACATTTTTGTGCAATACTCGGGTATTCATGTCATTACTAATCTGGAAATGTGCCCCAGGTCAGGGAGTGATCAGTTACAGCTTTAAGTCTCACTGGATCCTAAGTTGAGGGATACTAAGGTTACTAGCTTTGAATTATGAGACCCCGGGCTCAAACAACACGAACATGCAAGGGATGGTTCAGGTGTTTTTTAGGTCTCGCCTTGCGATGCAGCGCCATGCGCTGCACCTAGGCGAGATCTATTGTTGCCGACTTGCTTTGCGAAGGGGAACAGGACATGTGCATGCGTATGGCAAGGCCTGGACATGAGATGTGCACGCGTATGGTGTGAGCAGGAGTTGTAACAACACCGTATCGACTGTCTGTGCCAAAGCTTAACAGACAGGAGATGTGCACGCATACGGCTTGCAGCTTTATCACAACTCCTGCTCCCACCATATGCGTCCACATGTCCTGTCCAGGCTAAGCGCGCTTTGTCAGTTCATGCATTATCAGCCGGCCGGTGGCCACGTACAGCATGCCTCTTTAACCACCTGCAGGCTCCCGCTCAACCCCACTCACTGGCTCTTGTGGGGACTCTGCGCTGCTCCTCGGCTGGTCTCCTCGATGGCAGGGGGGACTCCACCCAGTCACTGTTTGTGGCACAGCAACACGCGGGGCTCCGTCTTGCTCACAGGAGCCCCGCCTGAAATCCTGCTCCAGCCGCACCATGCGGCATTCATGAAGGCGGGGGTGGGCTCCCACTGGACTTCCCTCTGCGAGGTGGGCTCCCGCCTCGCTTCTCCTGCACACGGGCTGCAACATGCGCGGCTTCCTCAGCTCACGGTAGCCCCGGACACTTCCGGCCGCGCGCTCCATGCCCCGCCCATGTCCCGGGCAAGGTTGCCTGACTTCCGGATCGCGCTGAGAGCGACTCGGAGAAGGCTTCCAGAACAACTCAGGCTGCGGCGGCGAAACGCAGAGTGGGCTCCTGCCTCATCAATAAAACACCAGGCGGACAATAAGGGGTAGCCTCCCTCTCAACTTAAAATATTATATTTTGACTTTAAGCCTTACAATTTGGGAAATTGAGGTCAAAGTATAATAAAAAAGTGAAATCTCTAAGCAGCACTAACAAGTAATGGATGTCAATATTACACCGTATGTGTCTGCGGCTCCCTCGCCTGTGTGATAAAAATAACAGCCTTTATCACTCACTTTAAAATAACATAAAAAGATATCAAATTGTGGACGCAGTACCAGGTAGGTGTTGCTGTGCAGTGTGGGCTCCGCGGCTGCGCTCGGTAGACCTTTTAGAGCACCACCGCCATCACAAGCGCTCAACTGCTCCCAACTTAAGCTGCTACCTCACACACACATATATATGGCGACTACCTCTGATCCGGAAAGGGGTTCACAGGTCCAGGAAGAGATTTCTAGATTCTAGTCAATGCTCCTAAATATATGCAACTGGACACTTGCAGGTGAAATAGTGAAAATCGTGCACCACCTCCCTCAAAAGGTACTGTCATGTATGTGTATCTCAATAGACATGACAGAGAAGCTTCTAGGCCTGGGTGCAAAAGCCATGGATAGGTAGTGGAACCAGACCTTATGTAGATCACATGAGCAGTGGAGCAGGGGCATCGAGAACCACCATGGGGAAAGAGGAGAAGACCACAGAGGCAATGGAGGGACCAGGCATTCCTCACCTCTAAGCTTTAGGCTTCTTTCTCTTCCTCACAGTCTGCACCTCAGCCCGTCAGAAACCGCTTTTGGACGGAATCTGAAAAAGATGCTTTCTAATTCTCCCTAGCTGGGAACCTGAATCTGGTTGGGTTGTCTGGTGTATGACTTATCTGACCTTTGCCGCTAGCACCAAGATGCCTCTTAGGAGGCAGAAGTACGTTATAAATAGCATTGTATTGAGAACAAACGGATCCTCAGAACGGGGGGGGGGACATCAGGAGCAAATCACACTGTCTAAATAAAGCGGGGTAAACGGGGACAAGCATTTGCAATGCAATAGGTCTCGCATTTGCGAGAGTTGGAGCTATTGGCATCGTAAATGACAATGCCTTTTATTCATTTGTTTTGAAAACCTACAAGCTGCGAATAAATACGCAATTTCTATGTATAGTCCTTGCTTACGAGAAGTAAGGCTTGCAGTAAAGGAGACTGCCAGCCTTGATTCTCATAAGCAAGGACTATAAGTACAAAGTTCTTGTTTAGGCACAGCTTGCAGGTTTTCAAAGGCATAAATAAAAGGCATTGTCATTTACAATGCCAATAGCTCAAACTCTCGCAAATGCGAGACCTATTGCATTGCAACTGCTTGTTATTATAGTAAACGGCAGATAAAGTACGATTTTGCTCTAATGGTCTTTCTTGTTGGAGGTTGTCCCCTTTATGGTGAGCCGTTCTTGTGGGAGCCCTTCTTGGATCCTGTGCGTGATAGGCACTCCTCAGAAAAGAAGAAAAACAGCAAAAAGAAAAGCTCAATAAGAGCTGTGTCCGGTTGGACTAATAGTGTAAGGGAGAAGGAGTGGGGGAGAATTGTCACCCGTTGTCCGTCACCAGTGATTATGCGGTATGCGTCGCCCCATGTTCTCGGAATACCCCTGAGGCGCAGCAGTAATTAGGGATCACTCTGACGTGGGCAACCCCCTCCCGTCCTCTCTCGTAACGGGTTAGCGCTCGTGCTTCCCTTCCCCAGAAAACCTCTGAGGCACGCACGTACCTGAGATAGCCACTCTCCTCCGGGAACATGGCTGGCCAATTCGTGGTGTCGGAAAGGGTCCGACTCCCTCTTGGCCACGGATACCGGGTTTAGGTGCTCGTTTCCGCTGCAGTCTTGGACTTCGCCCTCAGGATTGCATAGTCCTCCTCATTCTCAGCGGTGCTCGTCTTCCGCTTCTCCTACGGTTGTTAACTGAAATTCAAGTCTTGCGTCTCCGGCGTATCTCTGCGAGGGCTGTCCCAATTTGAAAGACGTACCGTCATCAGCCCTGCGTCTATTGAGACATGTGACCACATCACATGGGTGGAAGTTGCGTCCACCAGTTTCAGATCCTTAAAGGAGCCGTGCAGGTTTCCTGAAAAGGACATTGGAGGGAGCTGCAAATAGAGGAGAGGTGAGATAAAAGGGGGAAACAGTTCGGCATCCTCCTCCTCAGGGGGGGTTCGTGACAAATTAATAATGCGCTCAGACCGTGTTTGTGTTAGAAAATATATAGAGAGTGACATGTTATCAAATTGGTTGTATGGTACCTTAAAAGAACTTATCCCGTCCTTGTGGGGAACAAACTCCCGGCCCACACATACAGGTTGGTTACACAGACTCTGGTACACACTGGGCATGGAACACATCCAAGCCACACTTACACAATCCATGGCTTCTTTCCACACAGTCTGACAGCCGCTGTTATCCCTCCTCTCAATGAAATTCAACAAAATAACATGCCCTAAATACCTTCGCCTTCTACGTCTTACTGAGACGCAACACGCTGACACTGAGTCCAAAGAGCAAACACCCTGAGACTCCCAGTCGCAGGACCATAGGTAGATACACAAGACGGCACACTGGTTGGGGTGGGGGGGGGCTCTGGGGAAGGGGGGAGGGTTTTGTTTCCGTTGTTGGTTCTTACAGAAGCCTTAAGTCCAGGGGCGTCAGTCGGCCTTGTGGTGAACTATGGGACCACTCACCAAATCTGAGGGCTCCTGAATTCAATGTTCAGATGATTGTTATACAAATGTCACATTCTGCCTTCAACGTAGCCTTGCAGACCGCTACACATGTCGCAATGTATTTGTTCCTTTCTATAATCAATAAAATAAATTTGAACACAAAAAAAAGAGCGTATCACTTTTTAAGTGCCCTCACCACCAAAGTCGAGTTTGGGCACAATTTACATTTAAAAGCAGTGCTGCAACACAGGCCTGCTTTTAAAATGACCCCAGGCTCTCAGCAGTGCAGTGCAGAAAGGGCTGCTGGCCTCTAAACTGCTTTGCCCGATTATATACTAGGGACTTAAATGTAGTTTTAATCCCCCTGCCCTATCATGTACTAGGGACTTATAGGGTAGGTCATGCCAATTATAAGTGTACCCTAATATATATAACACTGGCGATGAAAACACAGCAGCTTTCAGAGTGTCAAAAGCCTTCTGACAATCTGGGGTACAATACACTTTCTTGGGCGTCTTCTTAGAATTCAGTTCTGTCAGGGAAGCCACAATGGTCCCATAGTTCTGAACAAATCTTCTATAGTACCCAGTCGGTCCAATGAATGATCTGACCTGAGTCTGGGTAACAAAAACAGTCCAATCCAAAATAGTTCACACATTTTTTTATGGCCTCCACCTATCAGGTGGTCAAGTACATCACAGAACTCTGCCATATTTGGCACTTACTGGCGTTAATAGTCAGGCCTGCCTGCTGCATGGCCTGAAGCACTTCCCTCAGGTGGCTTAAGTGATCCCCCAAGGAGAACCGTATAAAGCTATATCATCCAGATAAGCTGCACTGAACTGTTCCAACCCAGACAAGACCCTGTTCGCCAACCTCTGGAAGGTGGCAGGTGCATTCTTTAAGACAAGGGGCATTGCCCTGAACTGATAATGTCCCTCTGTTGTGGAGAATGCTGACCTCTCTCTTGCTCCATCTGTGAGGGAAATCTGCGAGTAGCCTGAAGTCAAATCAAATGTACTCACGTATAAGCAGCCCCTAACCTGTCAATGAGCTCATCAGCTCTAGGAATAGGGTGAGCATCAGTCTTTGTGACTGCATTAAGTCGTCTTTAATCCACACAGAACCATAACTCTTTCTGTCCCCCTTGGGGATTAGGTTTGGCCACCAGCACCACTGGGCTGGCCCATGGACTGTCTGAAGGCTCAATTACCCCCAACTCCAGCATCTTAGCTATTTAGACCTTGATGTTGGCTCAGACATGGACCAGTGTCAATGTGGTGCACAAACCGGTCAGTAATACCTGGGGTCAAAGAGAACAGGCACCTGCTTGCAGTCTCTGTGCTACTGGTCTGTCAATGTGGGAGAGAGTACAACTCCCTCCATTGACGCATTTTGCACATTGTTGGAGAGGAGGTCAGGCACTGTCTTAGTTTCCTCCTCTACTCCCTCACCTGTGACCAGTAACACGGTCATGTCTGTCCTGTCATGGTGGGATTTCAATCTATTCACACGCAGGACTCTAAGAGGGTTCCTGGGGATGCCAAGGTTGACATGGTAGTTACCCTCACCCTTCTTTTCAATGATTGGATAGGGCTCATTCCACTTGTCATGGAGCGCCCTGGAAGCCACAGGCTCCAACACCCACACCGACTCTCCTGGAGTATACTCAGGCATAGTTGCCTTTTGATCATACCAGTGCTTCATGAGCTCCTGGCTGCCCTCCAGTTTCCTGCCTTCCTTATACATGTACGCTGCAATTCTAGATCTTAGGCCTAGCACATAGTCTAGCACATTGTCCTCTGCTTCCAAAGACTCTCTCAGCAGGCACAATGCCCCCCTCACAGGATGTCCAAACAGCTCAAAGGACCTGAAACCAACTCCTTTTTGTTGAACCTCTCTGTAGGCAAACAGTAGGCGTGGGAGGAGAACATCCCATCTCATCTCCTTTTGAGTTTGTCAGTCAACTCATTGGTCATGCACTATTGGGTCTTGTTGAACCTTCCATCAGACCATTACTCTGGGGGTGATATGGGGTGGTGGTGATCGCTTTAGGATAGCTGGACAGGATGTTTGTGGCCCTATCTGAAACAACCTCTTTTGAAAAACCCACTCTGGTGAACACAACGGGTAGTGCACAAGCCACTGCAGGAGCAGCTATGGCTCCCTGAGATTTGAATTTAAAAATTTGAATTTGAATTTGAATTTAAAAACATTTATACAGCGCACTTTTACCCAGTGGTTTCATGGCGCTACGCTGAGATGTATTATCTCAGGGTACCTGGTGGCATGGTCCACTACCACCAAGATATATCCATTCCCTGATGCAGTAGGTGGGTATAGGGGACCAACAATGTCCATCCCCATCCTCTCAAAGGGAGTCCCTGTAATGTCTCACTTGGATTTACTGCAGGGTCGACATGGATGGAAGTGAAGCTAAATCCCAACTTCCCTCACCCACCCCCTTCTCCCAACTTAGTCAAAGCAAAAGAGGGAAGGTGTGGAAGGAGGTAAATGAAACAAGGGAACAAAGAAGGGGTAGACGTCCACTAGCTCTTCGGTGGGTGTAGTCTTCTGAACCCTGAAGGAGAAGACACAAGGTGAGTATTACACCTGGGTAATAAGAGCTAACTATAACTTGCCCCTCCCCTAAATCTTAGAAGTACCTCAGAAGGAATATGCCAAGTGTGTACGTCGCAAACAACTCCCAAGGATTATAAGATACTCCCACTATATACAAAGAAGGGCAAGATGTACTGTGTAATAGGACTGCAGAAGTTTGCATTCAAACAAGAAAATACAAACCTAGATTGAGAACACCCCTTAAGCCCTTCATCAAGAAAACAGTAATGCACCCGTTCCTCCTGTATACAGGGAAAAACCCAAAACTCATTTCCCTAATCAGGAGGAAGCACGGGATCAAAAAAAAGGCAAAAAGTGCAGGGGTCCAAACAATAAGCAAAACACAATAGTGGAGTATTGGATATTGAAACAGTATTTTTTCTTGCTTTTGTTTTACTACCAGAAAGAAGTATTACCAGATGTCACACAACCCTCAAGGCAACTCGCCAAAAGCACAAAACCGTCAGATAAGTAGCCCTTTTTTGTTTCACAGAAAACAGTTCTAACTACTACAGAAAACAAAGATACTATTGTTCTTTAAATCCCTTGCTTAATTTCTTGTCTTTCAGAGACAAGGATCAGGAAACAAAGGGTGAAGGAACAGAAGCTCCCTTGCTACAATGTTGCCAGCTGGGAAGGAGCAGGGGCTACAAACCTCGGAAGAATAGGAGTGGACCCAGGAAGGCAAAAGACACACCGGAAGCCCAACAGATCAAGAGAGAAACTGAGGAAGAAACTGCATCCGAAAATGGAGTCTGGTAAGTTGGGGAAAACAAGCAGTGGGAGGCCTGGCGGGATCCGTGCTGGAACGCGAAGAGCATTGACAGCGTGGACACCTCATTTAAATAGCACCTAAGCACCTCCCTTGTCTGCTGTCAGAGGACCACAGACGCGGCTCGCCATTGTAATCAGCGTGTCCATAGCAGCCCGACAGTTCCAACCACTGGCAGTGGTATAAAGGGAGCCTTTAACTGGCCCCCTGCCTTGCCACTGGCATGATAGGTGGCATAGGAGCTGCAAAACTCCTTTACCTTTTCAGACATATGGTGAGAGTAGCAATGGTTCACCAACCAGTTCCACCCCCACACTTAAACTAGCAATCCCTAGGGATGGACCACTAGTGGGGGGCTTCTTTGTGCCCTGGCTAACATTCAAAGCTCTTACCCACCTTTGAGGGATCAAATAACCTACCATTCTTTCCCTAAAACTCCCTCCCTTTGTATTTGGGTTGCCTTGGGGCCCCCTCCTTGTTCAGGGTTTTGTGGGTCTTTGGAGGACTCCTTCTGTTTATGACCTTCTTGTCCCTGGTATGTCCCCTGGGGAGAGACCTGTCCTCCTTTCTTCTGGTCACCGCCCTGGCATAGAGTGGAAATCTGGGTTCTCACCCACTCATCAGCTGCTTCCCCCATCTCTCCTAGGTCTGTTAGCTTAGAGTCCACTAGGTACTTGTGTAACTTCTCTTCAGCATAATGAGTCAAAATGTGTTATTTAACAACAAATTATACAATTCCTCAAATGTCTACTTTGTTAACACCAATCCAGCCTTCTAGTGCCTTCACTGAAATGTCCACAAAGTCCTCCCAGGACTGTGTGATTACTTTCTGGGTGTCTCTCAACTTCACCTGTCACTGCTCTGGAGTCAGACCAAATCTCTTGACCAAGCATGCCTTCACCTGCTGGTAGGACTCTTAATCATCCCCGCTCAGGGCCAGGAGCCTATCCCTCCAAGCTACTGGAATCAACTCCCACAGGAGTGCAATGCAATACTTAGACTGGACCCTACCCATCCTAATAGCCCTCTCAGAGGCTGCTAGCCACTTTTCAATGTCATCCCCCTCTGTGTACGGTGGTACTATATCCTTGTGAAGCTTGTGGTCAAACCCACCATGCCCGAACATCTCGCTCTCCATAATTTTCACGGCCACCAGTTCTTTTCTCCTCCTTCCTCGGCCACTTCTTCTTATATAATTCCAGTTTCTCCCGTTCCAAAACAATGGAAGCTAGCTGGGCCTCAAAACGCCTCTCTGCAAGGGACAGTGGTGGTTCCTGAGTAGAAGGCCCAGCCCTCCTCCCACCATTGTGAATGAGGTACCTACTCCTGGAAGCAATGGAGGAGGCATCATCCTCACCCTCCTGGATAAGGCTGAGAGAGTCATCCTTTCCCTCCCCTAGAATCTGTGTAGCTACCCCAGCCCAGGCATTCAGGGACTTAAGCAACCCTGCCTTCCTAATCTTGTTGGACGCAGGAAGCTCCCTAAGTGTACACCGTAACTTAAGCTCAGCCATCTTGAGTTTAGTCAGTTTAGCTAGGCACAGCTGCATGGTATCCCTAGTTTTGGGCCACAACAACTGGCAATCTGAGTTAGAACAATTTTGGAAAAATCAAAACAATAGATTAAAATCAGTTTAGTCCAAATTCCAAAAATTCTAAACTCAAAAAATGGGTTCTAAGACAAAATAGAGGATTTTCATAATCTTAATTCACTTCACTGAAAGGTGTACTTTTAAACACACGTCCTCATCCCATCACTCAATCAATTAATCTGGTATTTGTAAAGCACAAACTAATCACCTCTAAGGGTCTCAAGGCGCTGTGGCCATTAGGGGAATTAAGTGAGCTATTTCCCAGAGTCACATGATGCTAAGCTAATCTGCCGACGGCGATCGAACTGTGAGCCCCACGCTCTATAAGAAGCCGCTCTGGCCGCTGCACCACACCTCTCACACATCGTTGCCATCAAATGTTGGAAAGTGGGATATTAGTAGTGGTAAATATGCATCTACCACTGACAATTAGGCCACTAACACAGTCTAGGTCTCAGAAGAGGTCTCAGTAAATT
Organism: Lissotriton helveticus; assembly: GCF_964261635.1. Classification (NCBI taxonomy): domain Eukaryota; kingdom Metazoa; phylum Chordata; class Amphibia; order Caudata; family Salamandridae; genus Lissotriton; species Lissotriton helveticus. The sequence continues at coordinate 1,124,587,288 of NC_136071.1, forward strand.
ATTCCCATGCTCAACCCGTGGTAGCTTGGCTGCAAGCAGGCTGGCTTAACTAAAGAGATAGCTAAATAAAGCATTTAGAACACCAGTTCAGTAAATAATTACGACACAACATACAATAAAAATCCCACATCAATTTATTAAAATAGGAAATATGTTTATCTTTAAAATGACACCAAAACAACAAATACCCAATGTAGGGAACAAGATATACCAATTTTTAAAGATTTAGCACTATGTAGCACTTAGAAACCTATGTCGCCACCTTGGGACGTCTAGTTGCACTTGACCTGGACAAAGTCAAAGTTTCAGGCCGATCACAATGGAGCCCTGCTCGGATGCTCCTCGTGGTAGGCCTCAGTCGAGATTTTTCCTTCGAACTTCAAAACATTTCTGGAGGTTTTTCTGCCTGGGTCCCTCGAGGCTCTTCACCAGTCCCAGTTTCGTGATGGTTCGCCTGCTTACTTCCCAAGCAGCTCCCAGTCAAACTCTGAAAGTCGGACCTCCGGACCTTTTCAGTGGGATGAACCAGCAGGGCAGGCCAGCTCGCAGATGAAGGTTGCGGTTGAGTCGGTCCCCTTATGGAGCTTTTTTCCAAAGTTGCACCATACTTATCCAAACTCCTGGAACTTCTTCCTGAAGTTCCTCTTGGGGTCCAAAGTGTCCACAACACAATCCAAGGGTCTGGAATCACTAAGATAGTCCATGAAAATGTGGGACTTCAGTTCACACAATCCACGTGGACAAAACGCTTACAAATCCACTGGACGCACTCCAGGCTGGGGATTCTTGGTGGTGATCGTCCAGGTGAGCTGTGTTAGCCAGTAGCTTGCAGGGAGTCCACTCTTTATTCCTCTTGAAGCAAGATACAGCCAAAGGGCTGTAGTTCCAGATATTGCAGCAGGAGCAGTCCTTCAGAATGAAGGGCTTGATGGTGCAAATCAAGTTTCCAGCTTGGAAAGCGTTCTTCTTCTCTTAGTTTGAAGCAGCAGATCTGAGATGCTCTGCACCTCTCACATATTTATTCAGTGGTTTCTGGGGTCAAGCAGGACAGTACTCCTGTCCAATGAGGTGCAGGGCTACACCACAGAGGATGACCACTTTCTCCAAAGTGTGGCATAATCTTCTCCCAGAAAGCACTATTTCTCCAAAATCCAATAGAGCTGAACCAATAATAAACCCCGGTAGCCTGCCCACTGCTTTCATATTTTACAGTGTTTGCGTGGACACCCCCCAGCAATGAAAATGGGTTGTTCTAACCCCATGCAGAAATCCAGCCCATTCTTCCATGCAGCCATCAATGGGGCCCTAGGTGCCTTCCAAGCCCTGGCGATATCCCTCTTTGCCAGGGTAAAGCCCAGTTGTAGGAGGTATCATTTATAGATGTTGCCCCCAACATCCTCCATAACGTGCAATAGGGCCAACCGCGGCATGCGGGGGAGTTCCAATCCTAGAACCTCTGAGAGGCAGGAGTACACCCCACTCCAAAAGCGACCCATAGACAGACAGCTCCAAACCGTATGAATAAATGTGCCCTCCTCCCGATTACAGCGAGGCACACGGAGGACGCGATCAGACCCGCTCTCCTCAGACGCACTCTGGTGAAGTAGACCCTATGTAGGTACTTGAACTGCACCAACCGAAGACTCATCTCTATCGCTGCCCCCCGTGGGGCTGCCAAGGCATCTGTCCAATCCTCCTCCTCCAATGCGCCCACATCATCCTCCCAAGCACTCCGAAGCCTCTGCAATGTGGGGGATCAGTGAGTGACCAGCGTTTGGTAAATTCGAGAGATTTTACGGTCAGCGAGATCACCCATGAAGACCTTCGCCTCTATGGGGCTAAATTCCGGTAGCGACTCTAGGCCCTCTAAGCTAGGGGATAAGGCATGCCTAAATTGTAGGTAACGGTAAAACCGGGATCGCGGCATCAAATATTCCCTCTGTGAGTCTTGAAAGGATTTAAGCGTCTGACCCCTCATGACATCTCCAAGAACTGAAATGCATATCGCATCCCATCCCCGGAAGCCCTGTAGGGCCGCTAGCTGAGGTAGACGCCCGTTTTTCCAGAGGGGGGTCTCACGGGTCAGGGTATTCCACCACCCTATGCCGTGCAGAGCTTGCCTCCAGATCAGGAATACCACCCGCGTGACCGGTGGCAACGACCCCTGCAGCGGCGCTGAGTACAGTATTATGTGCAGGGAATGACGACCCATAATCTGCCTTTCAACTGCATATGCTGGGTCCCCCCTGTCACCATACCACCACTCTTCAAGGACCAGTAAGTGTGAAGCCTGATAGTACGAGAGGACATCCGAGGACGCAAGCCCCCACAATAGGTGGACAGAAAACACATGCGCAAGGTCACCCTCACCATTCCCCCTTCCCACAGGAACTGCCCCAGCGCTGCGTTCACTTGCCTGAACCATCGGGGTGAGATCGGATATGGTTGGCTCTGCAGTTGGTAGAGAAGCCAGGGAAGCGCCACTATCTTAAAAATCGCTGATCTGCCGTATAAGGAGAGAGGCATGCGGGACCATGACTTAAGATCTTCCCGTGTGCGGTCCCACACCGGGACCAGATTGCGCTCCCATGAAACCGCCGGTATATCCAACAGGAAAACGCCCAGGTATTTCAGCCCCCCCACCGCCAACTGGACTGAGGACGCCCACTCTCCCACTTCCGTCCGACCCCCCCAGAGTCCACAGCGTAGACTTACGCGGATTCATATAGAGTCCCGAGGTTTCCCCAAAAATTTGCAGAATGCCCATCAGCCGCGGCCCCGTCCTTTCCACAGCCGTGAGAAAGAAAAGGACATCGTCCGCATGTAATGCAATCCTATCAGACAGGCCCGGTGCACATTCAAAACCCCGGAGCTGTGCATCAATACGCACCCAGGCTGCCAGCGGCTCCATAGCGATCGCAAATAAATATGGGGACAGCCCTGCCGTGCACCCCGCCGAATAGAGAAGGGCTTAGAGAGTGCTCCCATCACCCGCAACGACGCCGTCAGATCTGTGTAAAGTAGCATTAGATAGGAAAGAAAGTGCGGGCCAAAGTTGAGCCCACGCAGAAAGGCAAAAACATACACCCAACTCAGGGAGTCGAACACCCTCTCCATATCAGGCAACAGTAGCGCAGCGGGCTTCCCCAGTTGTCCGCTGGCCGCCACCGCCACATGTGCTCCCCTAATATTGTGCCTGGTCGCCCTCTGAGTCATAAACCCGGCCTAGTCAGGGTGCACCAGGGTGGAAATGTGGGGCAGAAGCCTGTTGGCCAAAGCCTTGGCCAAATCCTTCGCCTCCACATTCAAGAAGGAGATGGGACGGTACAACGCATGCTGCTCCAGAGGTCTGCCTGGTTTAAGGAATACCACCACCTCCACGTGCCTCCAGTCCGGGGGCAACAAACCGCGCTCCCGCGCCTTCTCCACCACCGGCCTCAAATGCGAGGCCAGCTGTATAAAAAGCTTTTTCAAAAATTCACTGGGGAATCCGTTAACCCCTGGAGCCAGTGCAGTGCCCAGCTTCTCATTTGTCAGTGGCTGCTCCAGTCGGTCCCGTACATCATTCGACACAGCCTTGGGCGGGAAGTCATCAATTAATTTATCTATGACGGCAGCCTTGAGGCATTCCTTCGGGGCGCAAAGTTTGCATAGTACACAGCGAAACTTTCAGCAATAGTCGGAGGTACAGTAAGTGGTGCGCCCGTCGGACCCAGGACTCCCGGCAGGGCGTGGGCATGAAAGGTACCCTGGCATAGGCGATGCAGCATCTTGCTGGATTTGTCCCCCCATTGATACACCCTACTATGCGTCGCCAGCCATGCTTGTCGGGCTTCATCCATTAAAAGGGCCCCATAACGCTGTCGTGCCGTCGGACTGGGCCCCCCTCCGCCTCCCGGCACCTACGTTCCAGCACCGCAACTATTGCCTCCGCCTGCAATAGCTCCTTCCTACGCTCCCTACGCGCCGCTGCACACTAGGGAATATATAACCCTCTCAGCCTAGGTTTTAGTGCCTCCCTCAGCATCGCAGCACTGGAAACGGACCCCACATTAACAGCCAGGTAGTGGTCTACCGCTTCAGTCATACGCTCCCTATAGTCATCTTTCTGCAGATGCCACACAGACATTCGCCATCTAACCCGCCTTGACCCGTCTGAAGCGTAAGGGCCACCGGCGAATGGTCTGACAGGCCCCGGGGCAGAATGTCAGCGCACACCACCCTGCTCACTATCACCCTGGGGACAAAGAGATAATCGATTCTTGAGAACGAGTCATGCACTGCAGACAGGTAAGTAAATTCTCGGCGAGTCCCTTGGAGGCGCCACCAGACGTCCACCCAGTCAAGCCCTGTCACTAGGGAGTGTAATTTCATGGGATGTTCACTCTCCACTGCACCCCCACGCCTCCATCTATCCTGGTCCATCTCCATGACATCATTCCAGTCCCCACCAACCACTGAAAGTGCCTCATGCATGTCCGCCCAGATGGTCATGAGCCTTTCCACCAGATTCCACTGCAGTGGAGGGGGAGCGTAAACGCTACCCAATATTAGAAGGTCATCTCCAACCTTGCCCTGCACAAAAACATACTGCCCCTGTGTGTCTAACCAGTGTTTTTTGTTGGTATAGGGGACCCTGCGGTGTATCAATATCGCCACCCCCGTGAACCTCTCGTAAAGCCCGAGTGAAAGACTCGTTGGAACCCGTATCTCCGCAGACAGAGGGCCTTGGTGCTCATTAAGTGTGTTTCCTGTAAGAGGAGCACATCGGCACCCGCCCGTTTGGCTTGTTGGAGTATGGCCACACGTTTAATCTTGTCCAGAGCCCCACGGATGTTCCAGCTAACAATGCGAAGGGTACCGGGGGTCACCCGCATTCCATACGATGTATCAGCCATCCTGACAAGCATTCATCACCATGACTGGTAAAGGAACTCTTCGTCGTGCGTGTAAAAAAGTGTGGACCCACTGTGGACGCGCAATCAAGAAGCAGAAACAACCCCTCTTCCCACAACAACCCACTCACCCCATACCTCAAGAACACTGAAGTATCTTTCGCGGCCGGGCAGAGACCCAATCCCCAACAGGGGCACAGTAACCGCTCCGGCCAATGGATCCCCAATGGGCACCTCTACAGCCAGCAACTACCTGGCAGGAGGACCAGCCCAAGTTCAAGCTTATCCGGCCATTATTCCACAGCTCGAAGCCCCGCAGCCCCCCTGCTGACCCATAAATCAGTCCACTGATGTCTGTCTTTCAGAGGTGGAACCCCCCGAGAAGGGGCATTGCAGGATTGAGAGCAACACCTGGACCCTACCTCCTGTTGCCCTTCAGCTGGCCCCGGGGGCCCCTCCGGGCCACCTCGCTCGATGATGAGTCAGACTCCCTACCAGGAGGTGTATGGACTCTCACCCGCACAGTCTCATCAGTCCATTTAAAAATGTCCTCTGGGGTATCAAAGAAATGCGTACGGGAGCGGTACACCACCCGCAGGCGGGCAGGAAACAACAAGGCGTAGGGGAGTTTAAGGTCTCGTAGGCGGGCCTTCACCGCAAGAAACGATTGTCGTTGCTGCTGCACCTGTCGTCAGCGGCGGTTTCTGGTTAAGGGCGTCGGGGCTCCGCCCCCTTTATTTTCATCCCCCCAGCGTCGGGCATTGCTAAAGTAAAAATACTCTTTAAGGGAAGACTGTTATAAAAAAAAATTACACACGTTTGTTGGGGGCAAGGCAGTTGATGTGCTGACACACTGCCAGCCAGTCCGATGCATTCCTAAACTTTCTGTCTCTCGGCGAGCCCTGGAGACTGAGTCTAATGTATTTGCCGGGCGGCTGAGCTCACATCCCTGGGGTCTGTGAGGTCATCAGCTCGGGAAAGACTAGACTCGAGCTCCAGTCTCCACCCCCTGATGACGTGTGGGTGAAGTTTGGCACGGGCGCTCAGGTTGAAGCCCTGAAGCACCGGGAATGCACGTCAGTCAGGGAGATGAGATGATGGTTACCCCACCCTTTCCAGATTCGTCACAGGGGGTGGTACCTGCCCTATGACGAGTTGAGAAGGGGTGGGGTTAGGGGTAGAGGCTGCAAGCAGGCGGGAAGCGCAAATGTCGATTGTGCGCAGTTTGCCGTAATTACTTCTGAAAAGACACTTTGCAGCCTCGAGGAGGTGCCGGTTTCCTGTGCTGCTAACTGCGGGACTTTATTGAGGCTGCAATTTGATCTCCAGCGCTTCAACTCTGGACTCGAAGACAGGTCTGAATGGATTATTTCGGGCCTGTAGTCAGAGAGGAGACAGAAGCCATGCTGACAGGACAACTCCCCTGGAACATATCAGGGTCACTCACACTGGCATTCTATAACAAGCCCTCAGGAAGGTAAGCGCCATGGGAAAGTTTGGCAGTGAATACATTTGATTTAATTTGAAATAGAAGTATTTTTCTGTTTTTGTTCACGTCGTAATTGTATTTCAGAACACCTTTGTTGAAATGTTTTAAGGGAATGGCATGCTACTGGGACACAACATCTGTAATGATGGAATGTTCGCTCGTAGTTTTGCAGGATTTGTATAATGTGTATAAGTTTAAAAAGGAAGATATGCTTTTTACAACAGAGGGAATGAAATGCTGCCTAAATAGGTCTCTATTTAAAACAAACTGCATGCTTCACTGCCAAATGTAATGGTATTAATTTACCCTCATCCGGACGATGGAAATTGAAGTACTTCATGCTGGTATTCGTGCCATGCATTGAATGCTGTTGGCAAAATCTGAAACTCGCGCATCAATTTTGTTTTTGCTAATACATATTTCCACTATTCTGTACAGCTATTTTCAATTTATCATATAATTATATTTTGTTTGCACAGTAATTTGTGACCGCTGGGTCGGTGACTGGTTAATACTAGGGTATTTGTGCTGGCAAAGGGCCTGTGCTCTGCAGCTGCCCTCACAGTCCAGCTGCTTCTGGAACCTGATGTTTGATAGACAGATGAATACGAGGACAGGTCACAAACCTATGTCTTATTGCATTTTTCTGTAAAGATGACAGTACACTTTTTGGTGGTTGATTAATCAGTTTGACAGTACTTTCCATTTTTCACTGTCCTGTTTTGAGTCTGAGGCCTATTTAATTATTTTGTTTTTTAATCTATATCTTTTCAAGTATAGACAATTTGTATGAACAGTTTCCTGGTTGATTAACACTATAAAGTGGCACCAGATACTAAAGTCACATGCAAAGATTGTTTTATGTTTAATATTTTTCATTTATTACATGCAAATATCAGGAAAATGCGCTTTGAATGGTGTCAATACTTCTTACTGGTTGGGCTATGACCAGCGGCGGTGCGTCCATTGGGGGCGTTGGGGCGTTGCTCCACTAGCCATGTGGACGACCGTCATGCTGATGCTGCTCATACACGCTTATTTGATTTTTTAAATTATTTCTGAGAGCGCACTCTCTCGTGACTTGCCTGGAGAGAGCTCTGCCGGGACAAGCCCGACTGAACCGCGGACATCGCACTGTGGAAGGACTGTGGGGGCGGGGCTGCGGCAGTGAGTGACAGCGCAGCAGAATAGAGATTTAGCCAGCAGCTGCAGCAGTGAGTGTGCGCATGTCAAAGTAAGGCCTAGTAATTTTTAGTACTGACCCAAGCATGCACACTCGAAGTACTGCTTCTTTCCTCCCTAAATTGTAACTCGAACATTGGCAGGGACCCTGGCCCCCGGGTCTCATTATGGGCAGGAATAACGCTGCTCTTAGCCAATCCTGGCGCAATAGCTCTGCTAATGCTGCGCCATCATTGGCTGGAGTCACCGCGCTGACTACAGATGGTGCCGCCGCGCGTGGAGTGGTGGTGGATGCTCATGCCGCACTGCATGGCCAATCACACCATGGCGTATGCAAAGCCATGCAGTGGATTGGCCATTTCCTCTAGTGATGTTGGTACGTCACCGCGCCAGGCGCGCTAGTGCCTGTTGTGCCACGAGTCACGAGAGAGTGTCCAGTCGTCGTGTCCCTCACCTCGTGCTTTGCTCGCCGCTGTTTGTACTCACTAAGACAACAACAGTACAGTCAATGTAAGCTTTTTACACTGTGTATGACAGGGCTGCATTTAGGAGGCTTGGGTAAGAGCATTACCTCCCTGTGATTGGTCTCTCCGTGTTCGATATGATAGTGACATCTCACAATCGGTGTTTCAGCATAAGCGGGACCAGGCAACAAACAGAGAAAAAAGACGTTCTATAACTTATAGTCTTTCACCTTCAAATGCTCGTTTAACTGATAACTGACAGCACTCTCTTCATAGGTCACACGGTAATCATTCCCAGGGCACCAGAGGGTGGTTGGTTCTCGCTCTGCTGTCCCGTGAGAGGAGCTCGTGGCCCCTTCCATATCCATTCTCGCAGCGACCTAGGACCGTGATCGGACCATCTGAGGTGGTGATTCTGACATGCGTTCACTTCACACGGACGACACATACACGCACTCAAGCGGACATACCATATGACAAACAGAGTTTGAAAGCACCCAGTGCACACAATGGCAGGAACATCTGAACAAATAAGCTCCCTTGCATAGTCACCAACTCCACATTTAAGCTGTTTAGAACTCAGTAAACATCGTGAATGGAATTGCCAAACACCCTGGCATCGAAGAGGTTAAAGTGCTTGCAGCGTCCCTGTTTGTGGCGGAGTTGGACTTGGCGTGTGGACAGCAGTGTGCATTACATGTATGATTGTCATCAATGTCTATTGGCACAATATCAACCAGAAGCTGTGCGTGGTTGATTAGTGTAATGAAGTAACCCACTCACTACTGGTGTCATGGCTGTCACCAAGTGTAAACAACAATGGTTTATGAAAGGTGCCCAGCGTGGTCTGACCAATAGAAAGTGCTGCTACTGACAGCACTTTGAGTGAAGTGCCGGACTGCAGTGAAGAGAAGTTGCACTGCAATTAGAAGTACTGATGGTGTCGGAGATGCTTCGATGCACATGAATCAATAGTTGTATCCTTTGTGACCAGAACAGAACGCAAAATCATGCCTAAAACCAATGAAAAAATACATAAATGTTTCTTTACATGACTGCTTACAGTCCACATGCATCAGTGTGCAAAGTTCCTATTGGCACAACCCCAGCCTGCAAAGCCCGGCGCAGTGGAGGAAGAATTAACTCAGCCTCCCCAGGCAGTAACTCCTGGGCTGCGCACCGACTGTTTGCCGGACACTGCAGCTCAACTCCCATGATTCCAGGCCAGGGTGGCCCCCTCATTCCCTGCACCCAATATGTTACCGGAAGGGTCCGCGCCTCACGGCCCCCCCATGTCAGTCACCCCTGCCATGCCCTTAACTATAAACCCCTCGCGCCGACCCGGCGCAGTTCTACATATCGCCAACCCCCCCGCACCCCTCTACACCTGGGCAGGCCCAACTCTTGGTGCCAGGGGATAGCCTTGCCCAAACCCAGCAGGTGATGAGCGGACGCTGGGAGCGAGACCGGCTCTGCCGTCGTCAGCTCCGGCAGAGTCTGGCACTTGGAAAGAAACCCTACTCAGTGGTTATTAGTGCATTCTCTGGGAAGGTGTGGCAGTTGATCTTGTTGTCATGTATCATAGCACTAGTGTGGCCTTATCATAGATGTGCATTCAGGAGCTGACCGAGTGTTGAATTTTAACATGTTTGGACAAGGTGAATTAAGTGTGCAGTGGCATCCTTTCTGTTGTACTTAGTGTGAGGTTACATTACGATAAGACATTGGAAGATGCAGTTGCTGTCTTACAGGTAGCATGTGTCAGCACTGAGAGTGTGCAAGTTTAATTTCTATTGACTGAATAGTGTATCAAACAGCATTTCTTCACTAAGATATGCGATTTACGAATAATAAAAATATACTCACTGATAGTTAGGGGCCACTACTAGGTGTCTTTGAGCCGAGCGAAGGAACAGAAAAGGATCACAGGAATACTGTTTCCTTTCGAGATGTTTACTTATGTTTCTTTATTTTCCCAGTAACAGCTTTTTTCAGACACAAAGAAAGATACAGGAGAGGGGGTGTCAAAGTAAGGGAGGGGCGGATAAAGATGGGGAAAGACTTAGAGAGGAAAAGATCAAGACTTTAACAGCCAGTGTGACACCAAGACAGACACTGAAAGAAAGAGGAAGACATAAGACAGGGACTCTGAGACAGCCAAACTGAGGCAGAGAATACAAAGGCACTCATAGCCTGGGTGAATCCCAGACAGGAACAGAGAGAGCAGTAGGACATGCAAAGAGAGGAAGAGAGAAAGTGGAATGGCAGATAGGGAGAGAGGCAGAGAAAGGGAGAGACAGAATAAATACAAAGATGCGGAGAGACATAATTCGGGATTAAATTGGGAAAGACACAGTTTGACAGAGAGGAAGATTTAGTGACAGCAAGAAAAAAGAAAAAGCAGGAGAAAAGAAGGCGAGAAAGCCAGAGAACAGGAGAAATGAATGGGGAGTGTGAAAGTCAGAAGAAAAGATGGAGAGAAAGAAGAGAAATATAAGATGAGGAGAGAATAGGGAAATAGGGAAAGAGAGAGAGACAGCACAAGACAAACAGACAGCTGAAAAAAGGGAGAGAAAGAAACTTGAAGAAAAAAACAGAGGACGATGAAGCGACAGGGAGGGAGAGGCAGGGAAGGCAGGGAGGCTTCAAACAATGAGGGGAAAAGTGACATAAGGAGCGAAAAAGGAAACTAAACACATTTCAGATTTGTAGAATGTGTGCCTTTCGACATATGCCTTAATATTTGTTGCAGATGACAGTGAAGTTTTTTGATTCTTTGTCTCTGTAGTACTTGCTAGATTTGTTGGCCTTGTCAGAACTTATTTCTTCCCTGAGTTGGTGTGTCTTAACCCTAGATTTTGAGGCACTCCTTTCCGAGCACTGCAGCACTGCCGCTCCAAGCCTTCCTCCAGGACTGGTATTGCGGCGAAAACCCACCTGTCCACATATATGGTTCTGGTCTGGCGGCCCCCTTCTGATCTATGGCCGACTGTGGACATCCACAAACAACTGCCCCTGCACACCCCAACTTACTGCACCCGCTGCCGCTGTTTCTTCTAGGCCTGCCTTTCCAGAACCAACACACAGTGCACTAATGGCTTATCTCTGGAGGCTCTATACAGCACTACTTGTAAGGCTGCGCCTCTTGTTTTTCACACCTTTACGTTGCACATTTTCCTTATTTTTACAGTATTGTTGTTGCTAACTGAGCACTGCTCAATCCCCCCACCTTTCCATTCCCCTTTGGGGAATCCAGATGACGACAGAGGGCAGGTGGGAGGGCATGGGAGAGCAAACTGAAAACAGGGGGAAAGCAATCATGAGGTGTTGCCCAATAAGGAATGAAAAGATACATTTTACCCCAAACGTTTGGTCCTTGTTTTTTCAGTGGAAAAGCCATAATGTAGGATTCCAAGTGAAGGCAGGGTGAAGAAGCAGTCGTAAGCATGAAGGATGCCTTAGAAGAGCCCCAGTCACCAGCTAAGGGCTTCAGGCACCTCGGGCTTCCACTGGTTAATTGCTAACAAGAAGAGCCAAGGCTAGGCAGCATAGATCACAGCCCATATCAAGTTCCTAAAGGTGTTGTTGCACCAAGGATATTGTTAATGTTTTTCCTAGAGAGAGATCAGAGTTTTGTCTAATGGAAGTTTTGACTCATGGAAAGGTAGCACAGAAGGTTAATGTGCCTGCTGCAAAGAACATGTACTTGATGCATATCACAAAATGCACATTATGTAAATAGGTCAGTGAGTCACTGTTTTTGTCAGAGAGATCCTTTTGTTACTTGCAGTTTGTAAGTTAAAATCCTAACATGCAACTGCAAGCTAATAACGTCATCTAAGAGCTGCATGCAAACTGCAAGGATAAAATTGGAGTGTTATGTATGAAGTTCTGTGGTTATACTGAATCAGCAGCTACCTATGTTATGACATCTATTAATGTAAGAACTGCACTTTCACAATTGCTTTATTACCCTTCCTGCTTTCTCAAATTTGCATGAAAATGCACCATTTGTCCACGCTTTTTTCAAAATTTTCTCGGGGGGAAATCCCCCCGAACCCTCCTTAGAGGGTTCGGGCTCGCTCGCTGCGCTCGCTCGCTACGGTGTAGTACCTTTATAATTTTACGCCCCACTACTTGCAAATGTCACCAGCCGCCACTGCCTGTCGTGTGTAATTCCGGGAATATCAAGATGCATGCATTGTTGTAGGTAAGAGGTTCCTTGGCTCGTGCCTGCTTCAAGATAGCGTAGCGGTCCAAATAGTTCAGGAGCTTTGCTATGATCGGCTGCGGGCGAGCCCCCGGTGGGGGCCTCTGCAGTAGTGCCCTGTGGGCCCACTCCACGACAAAGCAGCAGGAAAATATCCGGGGGAAGCCAGCCCTCCAGCCACTGTGTGAGGAAACATTCCATGTTGTCCCCCTCACAGCCCTCCGGAAAGCCCACGAAGCGGAGGATGTTGCGCCGGGCTCGCCCTTCAGCATCCTCCGCCCACAGTGCCAGTCCTTTCTGTATCGTCTCTATGGCAGTGACCTTCTTCTTCAATACAGTGACGTCATGCTCTACTCCAGAATACGGGTTTTGGTCTCCGTTATGCATGCCACTGCATTACGCAAGTCTTGTCTCAACAGCATGACACCTGAGCCAACCGCTCCGATTTTGGCGTCAAGCATATCTCTGGACTGGGTGATGGCCACCAAGAGTGTTGCATCGTCGGGCGCCGCCTCCTGCTGTCCCGATGTCCCAGCCTCCACTCCTGCACCAGTGAATTTATCAATAGTGCCCTGCTTGGTCTGGCCCCCACCGCCCTTGTCTCGCGTCATGCCTGCCAACAGGGTTCTCCGCGTAGGCACCAGAGAGCGGCCGAGGAAGGACACTCCAACAGGCAATTGCAGTCCAATCTCGCCGCCACTTGGCTCACCCCTAAGAAGGCCTTCTACCCCCCCTGTGGCTCGACACAACCGCTGGACCCCCAGCTAGCACCAGCCCCCACAAAGAACAGGGGGGGCGGAAAGAAAAGAGGAAGGTGGTCAGTCTCCTCCGGCTTATGTGCCAACCCACTCTGACCCCACGTTAGTTCCAAGAGCAGGGCCCCCAGCAGCACAGAGGACCGCACTCACAACCAGGATCCAGCTGGTACCCCTCCAGCACCGCCACTGCGTTTCAATGTGGCGGCCAGCACCCCCAGAAATGTCCCACAGTCAGGTCCTGCAGCCGCTCACCGGTCAAAGCCCCACAGAGGAAATGGCGCCGGGACCAAGCCCAACACCAAGCCAAGTCTCGGGCACAGCAGCGCCCCCGCCAACCTGCTCCGGGATCTCGCTCCTGTCAATGCGGACCCGCCGCTGCTCCACCACTCCGGGTCACCCCCGCGGCCCGACACACTGCCGAATATCCCCGCCTGAAGGACACACAGTAGGGCGGAGGATGGGGGGTGGCAACCATAGCGGGGCACACACCTTGCAGGGTACAGGGCCCGGGCATCACAGCGGGCCCCTCACACCCTCGAGCGCCGGCACAGCTGCTTCTGAGTCCCACAATATGGCCGCTGGCGCTCTACTTCGCCCACTCCAGCAGCCTCCTACCTCCGTGGCCCGAGCTGGCCACCGACACGCGCCTCAGCCTCTCCAGGAGAGGGAATCTAGGCCGCCTCACGCGAGCCCCACTCGGCCGCTCGGCAGCAGAAGTCGGAGAGGGGCCCACAGTCAGCTCGCCGGCCGCTCCGTCACCAGGGCTACACCTCTGCCCGGCCGGGACAGAAAACTCCCCGGATTCACGCTGGGTACTCTCTCCACTGGCCGCAGTTCCTCTTTGCAGCCGTATCTCTGCCGCCGCACCTCCTACTCCCTCAAAAACTGGCCCGGGGGGAAAGTCGCCAGACTCCGATTGCGGAGGAATCACTCTAAAACTGACACCGAGTCAGATAAGCAGGATCAGTGTACAGGTTTATGCAGGGCTGGACGGAGCACGCTCAAAACACGACCGCCATCTTAGCTGGCCAAGCCACGCCCTCCTCCTTGGTTCTTGCTTCATTGAACAGGCGATTACTCCCTGGCCCCTTGATGACTTCCAGTAGTAAAAGAATCCCATCCTCTTTGCCAGTTATGTAGTGAAAACACCAGACTAGATGTAGGAAGAGTAGACGTTTATTCAGCGGTGTACATCCTTCTTCAAAGAGGGCACAGGAGTAACTGACTAGAAGCGTCATAGAACTCCAACGACCTCATTACATTCCATCTTCAGCCTTCCAATCTGCACATCGCCACAGTAGTTTTAATCCCCCTGCCCTACTATGTACTAAGACTTATAGGGACCTGCCAATAATAAGTGTACCCTAATATATAGGTTATCTTCATGTATGTGTGTATTTTCACTGTGTCTTCACTATAGCACTGGCCGTGGGGCTGGTTAGGCAGAGCCTAGGGACAGTCGGAGCCAGTTACCTCCAGTCAGCAAAAAAAGGGGTGCCCAGAGCAGAGGATGACTTTGCGACAGGGAGCAATCTCCGCGCTGTCTGCCCCCGGCCTGAGATTAAATCCGAAATCCAAGGAAAATTAGCAAAGCGATGGTGGGCTCCTGCAGTACAACGGTGCTCTGCGCCAAATGTGGGGAACAAAATAAAGGTACTAATACAAGAAAGTTCCTTTTCTTCAAGTTTAATAGTCAAAAGTAGGAGCCCACGGAGGTGCATCCCCGTCCTGTGATTTCCAGCCGAAACTGCCTGGCAGCAGCATTTGGAACCCACACAGCGGGCGAGCAGCCATGGGCCAGTAAATTAAAACAAAACAGTTTCATAGCATGCATCACAAGTAAGTTAAAAGACAACAATTCCATAGCATGCATCACAAGTAGGATAAAAGACAACAGTTCCATAGCATGCATCACAAGTAGGATAAAAGACAACAGTTCCATAAGGTGCATTGCAATAAGGTAAAGTAGAATAAAAGAAGGACTAACAATATGTACATACCAATACACCCACCCAGTTTAGGACTATTCTTTGTGTTCTGGGACTCAGGGCCGTAGCCGGGCCGGGCCCCTTTTAATGTGATTGTGGCCCCCACAAACTGTTTAGGTTTTCCGCAATTTAACAGGACTGGGCTGGCTGACTCAGTCTTTTCCCTGGTATCCCGAAGACATGCAGGCTGGTTTCAGCTCCCCTGGCTGCCTCCCCCGGCCCCCACCCGCCCACAAGTTATCTAAACATGCAATTACAATGTTGAAGCTGGTTCTGTGTTTATCACAACCGTCCACTGCAGCATTTTAAAAGCATGCTTACCTCTTCTGGATTCCTTGAGCTGGCTCGACTACGCATGTCTAACATGCGTGCTGGAGCTGCGAAAGTGAAAGCGTTGTGCACATCCCTCTTGAGGGCCTCGGTACACGAGGAGAGCTGGTATACCGGCATGTGGAGAGGGCGCAGTGTTCTGCTGAGTGCCTTGCGCACGGGTTGGCCCACAGTGAATGATAATTATTAGAAAGAACGCTCCAGATGCAGAAGCACTTCCTCAGTCACCAACTTTTGGACAAGAAACGAGACAGTGAGTTAGTTTCTTTTTTTGTTGAAAGGTGGAGCAGAGCTCTGTCGAATGGGATAAGGGGCCTGAAAGTAAAGGAAGATTTTCTCTGTTAAGTCGGCCTGCAGGTCCTTTCTTCTGCAGCTTCTGTGTAATATAGTTTGTAATAACTGTGACATTTTACAGAACTTTTGATTTTTCCGGTTTCGTAATAGAAATTGTGTTTTCTGACAAGTCATGGTTCTTTTAAACAAAATACACCTTTAATTGCTCGGTTTAACATAGTTAGTTTCACGCTCACCCTGACATCTGTTTAAACCCTCCAAGTCATACTTTATTATCTTGGCATGCCATATCAACCTTCCCTCTGAGTTCGGTAAGCTGAGTTACAGTGACAATCGTTATGTACAGCACATAGAGGTGTCAAAATGGCAGCTGTACAAAAAATCATTTTATTGTGAGAGAAAAGCATCCTCATAAAAACATGAATGCATGTGAGGGTGATGTGCCCTCTGCCCACCCTTGTTTGGGCGATATATTGTTGGTAATTCTTAGTATTTAGTGTGTCTCCTTGGCTTGAGATGGTGGCACTTTCCTTGTATGTAAACACAAAAGACAGCCCGGGGGTCTAAAGGGAGTATATCGAGTGGTCCCTCTATTCACTATACTCCTATATAAGTGAGCAGGAATGATTCAACACTAGACCTTGCTTAGTGCCACAAAACTTGTTGGGGACAAGCCCTCAATCACTGTGACAACCACAGAGCCATGATCTAGATGGAAAAAGTGGTGTGAGTTAAAAATAGGATAGAGAAACAATAAAAGAAATTTTAATCGGCATTGTACTCTCCCTTGTTAAAAACAAACAAGTGAAGCAGTTTGGACCAAATAACTGCTTTTCAAAAGGCCAACATGTTTCAGCCCAAAATGGACTAGTACCAAGGGCTTTCGTCAGGGCCACAGTTCTTAATCACTCGCTACTGTCTTGTAAAAGTGCAAAATAAAAGGATATCAACATGTGAACGTGGGATCAATGCTCCTCTGTATCAATTCGGCGTATCGTATATCCATAATATACAGGGAGTGTGCCTCACCTCTCCTGGAACCTAGCTCAGGGTAAGAAGGAGGTCCCGCTCTGTCCGTCGCGACCTCGTGGTGCTCATCTGAGCTCAGTGGGAGGCCTACAGTGATTGAGGGCTTGTCCCCAACAAGTTTTGTGGTTAGGTACGGTCTTATTGATCAGAAGACATACCAACCAGCTTGGGATGACCAGATGATAATAATTTGATCTACATAAGACATTGATGGGAATCCTACCTCTCTGGAGGGGTCCATTCAATCGGTCGCGGTGAATCATAGAGCCATGAGGTTATAATTCCATTTCTACGTCCTATTTTTTATTCTGAGGCACTAAGCAAGGTCTAGTGTTGAATCATTCCTGCTCACTTATATAGGAGTATAGTGAATAGAGGGACCACTCGATATACTCCCTTTAGACCCCCGGGCTGTCTTTTGTGTTTAGATAGTTATTCAGGGGAATTTAGCCTGTAAGTTGGGTCTTTAAATATTTCCCCACGACCCTGTTCTCACCATTTGTTATTTAACTTTCCTTGTATGGCCAGATTACATATGGATACTGGATAAAAACTGCAAACTGATAGTAGAGCACCAGCCATGCATTTGCTAAAAATTAAAAGCGTGTCTATGAGGTCAAAGTTATTTTGTTTGAAGAAAGTGATCAGCTTATGTTTTGGAGAATTATGTTAACTATAAACTTGTATTAGCAAAATTCCAGAATGTGTATGAATTGTAAACGTGATGTTTTGTCACAAAATGATTAAGTGTCTGTGTGTACACAAAAACAGACATAAATACATATTTGTGTGATAATCAGTACTGCTGTCTGCAGCTCTGCTTTCTTTTGCTTGACAGTGACAGATTTGTGTATTTGTTATTTCTTTACTATGCCGGCACAATCTACAATGCCAATTTTCAGTTGAGTATCTTAAGGAAACTTAAACCCTTCCTCCCACAGACTGATCTAAAAAATGGCGGTTCAAGCTCTAGTACTACCAAGACTGGACTATGGAAGCACCACTCTATGGGGTCTTCCAAAATACAAGCTTGCACCGCTCAGGGCATCGCTTAACGCTGCGGCCAGGCTGGTCTCTGGAATAAAAAGAAATAACCACATCACCCCGACCCTGAAGGCTCTGAACTGGCGACCCTATGAGTCGAGAATACAACTAAAGATTACATGCATGACACATAAAGCCCTACATAGCAACACCCCCAGCTATTTAGCACAAAAGCTAGAGCGGTCGGGAGGTTGCAAACATTCGCGAAGCGTAAGCTCACTACTACTAAAACCTCAATCCTTCCACAAAAAGAGTACTGGGTACAGAGCTTTCTCAGGTATCGCACCAAAGATTTGGAACAAACTTCTCCCAGACGTACGCAGAATCTCCTCCTTTAAAGCCTTCAAAAAAGAAGCGAAAATGTTTCGAATTAACAAATTAACATCTTAAATCTTTAACTCTCTGATGCCTATTTGCCATCGATTATATCCAAACACCAATGTCTACCTCTTTTGTATTATATGTGATTTCCGATTGTATGTATAATATGTGATAACTATGTACTGTAAAGCGCTCTGATACACCTGTGGGTCATGTTCGCGCAATATAAAACTTTATGAATGAAGAAATAAATAAATGCCCATTCAAGGAGAATTCCAGTTATAACATGTGACTTAGAAACTACCTAGAAGGGTCAGGAAGGCAAAGTGTCAGGAAGTAAAAATGCAGAAGGGAAGAATGTTGCCATGTTAAAGTCCTTTTGCTGAACAGTCTGTATTATGTGTGGCATTTTAAATCTTAGAGAAATTGTGCTGAGAAACAAACACCACTTTGTCAACAATTCCTTAAAATATTTTTGAGTGGGTGAACCCGGAATATCACTAGGATAGGTCAGCCTTCTTTGTCACACTAGGAAAGTAGTGGATTATTTCAGCAGTCCACCATCAGAACCGGTCTTGTTTAAAAAAAAAAGAAGAAAAAAAAAAAGAAGATTTTATTGATTTTCATTCCAACAAAGAAAAAACCATTCTTGCACAGAATACAGCAGTGTAGCATAACACTTTATCACCATAATTACTGATCATTAATATAAAGTCACCAATTTACATTATCTCAATATCTGAAACCGGGCCCCGTCCATCCACCCACCAATCATCACATCTCATCCGAGTCTGAGTCATCATCTTCGCGGTCCGAAGGTGGTTCACAAATATCACCCCATGCCCCCCAGATTTTACTCCACTTTTTAGGACATCCTCTGCTGCTGTACATTGCCCTCTCGGCAAACATGGCAGCATCCATGTCCCTTCCCCACGCTGCAAGTGACGGCACTTCCGTCGCACCCCATTTTTGTGCTATGTTCCGTTTGGTGACCATAATTCCCAATGTTACTCAACTCTGTCCAGAGTGTGTGAGGTCATTCGACTCCCATATATTTAATAAACAGCGTCTTGGTTCCGGCACCAGCGATACCCCCTCCGACTGCGACATGTTTCTCATTACCTACGCCCAATATTCCATTATTTTAGGACAATCCCACATGGTATGAAAGAAGGTTCCCTCTTCCCCGCAACCACGCATACAATAGGGGTGTTCTGCCCTTCCCATCCTGTGTAGGGTGCATCTAGTGTAGTAAAACCTATGTAATATGCAGAGCTGCACTAGTCTGAGGCGTGAGGGTATGCCCACCTCCCTTGGGGATGCCACTGCCTCTTGCCACTCTGAGTCGTCCATATCGCCGATATCTTGAGACCATTTGGCTCTCAGAGGTCTCATCGGGTCGGGCATGTAATTCACTAATTTACA
Source organism: Lissotriton helveticus (assembly GCF_964261635.1). Classification (NCBI taxonomy): domain Eukaryota; kingdom Metazoa; phylum Chordata; class Amphibia; order Caudata; family Salamandridae; genus Lissotriton; species Lissotriton helveticus. Next base: position 1,124,606,717 of record NC_136071.1, read on the forward strand.
GTACGTAAGAGAGGTGGCCCTCTTCAGCATGTAATCAGTCAATAACCTATCTTCCATAGGGGATGCTTCCGGAACTTCTGTGCCGTGACGTAGCACTGTCATGAGGGCGTGTCTTATCTGTGTGTATCGGAACATTTCCAATGGGGCAAATTCGGATTGCTACTGAAGACGCTCAAAAGAGACCAAGGGCCATATATATCAAGCCAAATTGAGTTCGCAAACGCCGAAATTCGCAGAATTTCGGCGTTTGCGAATGCAATATGGACAAATGGTATGCATCAAGGTAATCTGCCTGAAAAATAAGGAATCGCAAAATATGCGATTCCTTATCTTGCGATTGCATTTAAGGAATCGCAAATTTTGCGATTCCTTAATTGCAATGTAAGAAGCTAAAAAACATACATACCATTTTGCGATTTCTAAATAGCGATTCCTTAAAAATCGCTATTTAGGAATCGCAAAACGGAATGTTGATACATATGGCCCTATCTCTCCTCCCTGCCACATATCTCCCACCGTGGATATCCCAATATCATCACCGTGGATATCCCAATATCATCCCATCTATCGAAACTTTACTGTTCCTAAGCCTGCCTAGCCGTTTCGTGTCCCATAGTGGTGTGAGCTGGGTCATCACTCCCCGCCATCCTAATTTAGCCTGTGCCGTATGCCATTGACCCAGTGTATGGCGCAGCGGACCGAACATTGCTAAGGCTACTTACTTGTCATATAGGGGGGTAAGCATACCTCTCATGCCCAGTTGCGCCCTGTCTGCCTTAAATGCCGGATCCTTCTGTGAGATATGCATCCATTGGTTGATCACTTTCAGTTGCGCCGCCCAATAATAACGATGTATGTTGGGGAGCGCTATCCCCCCGTTGTACCATCCGCGCACTAACTTAGTTTTCGCAATACGTGCAGGTTTATTGTTCCACAGAAGACTAGAGACCTGTGCCGAAATCGCCTTAAAGTACGTGGGTAGCACTGGATAGGGTGTATTCTCTAGAACATAGAGGAATCGGGGTAGGGCCATCATTTTAAAAAGTGTTGTCTTTCCCAACAAGGTCAGTGGCAGTGTTCCCAGTGACGTACATCTCGCTTGAGACGTTCCAGCGGTGGTTGTAAGTTCTTATGGCAAAATTCCCCCAGGTCAGCAGTAACATAGATACCTAAATACTTAAACGTACTGTCTGCAATTTGAAGCGGGCAAGTTTCAGGGAGACGTGGCGGCGGGCCATGCAACACATATAGTATCGATTTGGACCAATTTATGGTATCCCGGACGCCTTGCCATAGGCCCCAAAAATATCTAAAAGAACCAATATAGAGCGCCTTGGCGAGGTCAGATATAACAAAATATCGTCAGTGTATAGGGACACTCGATCCTCCCAGCTATCTGTCCATTTAAGGCCCCGAACCATTGGGTCCCATCGTATCCACGCCGCCAATTATTATTATTATTAAAACAGTCTTGTATCGCGCATAGTTACCCTGGAGCATCCCAGCGCTTGACCAAACAGGGAAAGTTCGGTGGGTGAGGGGCACAACCGACTTAACAGAAGAGGAAAGTATTCAGTTGTTTACGGAAACGCGAAAGGCATGACTCAGAGGGTAAGCCTAGAGGGAGTGAGTTCCAGAGGGTGGCAACCTTTACGGAAAATCTCCTCCCTCCTGAGCGGGCCTTTTTGACCCTAGGGATCTTAAGTAGACGTTGTTGGTCTGAGCGTAGTGTTCTGCTTGCCTTATAAGAAGTGACCAGTTTTTGTAAGGCGGGAGGGCCTTTGCCTTGCAGGATTTTATGTGCAAGGCAGAGGGATTTAAATTTCACCCTTTCTCGCACTGGAAGCCAATGCAGAGCCCTCAATGCGGGTTTGGCCGATCGTGACGTAGGGATATTATAGAGCATTCGCGCCGCCGCATTCTGAACTTGCTGTAATTTGTTCAGAGTGATCTCAGGGGCGCCAAGATAGATTGCATTGCTGAAATCTAATCTTGATATGATCAGGCCCTGGATCAAAAGCTTCCGAGAAGGAAATGGGAGCAGGGGCAGCACTTTACGCACCGATCGGAGAAGGCCAAAACAGACACCTGCCAGTTTGGTAGCCTGGGTCCTAAAGGAAAGACCTTGCTCCAGCCAAATACCCAGGCTCTTAATCTCAGCCTTGAGTTTGGGAGGGGATCCCAGACAACTAGGCCAAACAGATCGGGGGAGTGAGGGACTTTTCTTTCCCATCAACATTATCTCGGTCTTTGAACCATTCAGCTTTAGTGCTGATTCCCCCATCCAAGTATGGACTTTGGATAGGCAAGAATGCAGCAGCTGGGGATTTTCCGTGGCCTGGGAAAGGGCAAACACCAGCTGGGCCAGCCAATGGCTCCAACACCAGAGCGAAAAGCAACAGTGACAATGGGCATCCCTGGCGCGTGCCTCGTGCTAAGGGAAAGTCGTCAGAAATGTGACCATTGGCTGTAACATGGGCCATTGGCTTGGTGTACAACAGCTTGACCCAGGAGCAGAATTTTGGACCAAACCCCAAATGCTGTAATACTGCGAAGAGAAAGGGCCATTTGACCATGTCAAACGCCATGTGGGCGTCCATCGATAGCACCACTGCCGGTTCCTGCACGTAGATTGCACGCGCAAGAATACCATGTAATCTCCTCAGGTTAAGAGCTGTGTTTCTGCCTGGCATAAAGCCCGATTGATCTGGGTGTACAAGTTTCGATAGATGCGGCATGAGCCGATTTGCCAGCAGCTTTGCGAGGTTTTTAGCCACCGCATTTATTAAGGAGATAGGCCGATAGGAGGTACATTTATCCGCAGGTTTCCCCGGTTTCAAAACAGCCACTATAGTGGCCGTTCGCTGGTCCAGCGGGAGTTCGCCCGACCTCAGACTATCCGTGTACATGTTCAATAAATAAGATGTAATGGTGTCTGCCGTCCTCTTATAGAGTTCGACAGGTATGCCATTTGGCCCTAAGGCTTTACCCGATTGCAGCGCCCTAATGGCTGCCTGCAGCTCGTCTATAGTAAGATCACCTTCTAGTTCTAGTGTTTCCTCTGGGGATAGCTTGGGCATAGCTAGGTCTTGTATATAAGACCTTGCCTCTTCTAGAGACATCTCAGCGTCTGAAGCATAAATTAACTGGAAGTGGCGCGCCAGCATGCTCACTATTGTGTGCGGGTCCGATGTTGCCCGACCACCCTCCGCGCTAAGCCGCGCAATCCACCTATTACTTTTCTCCCGTCTTTCTAGCCACGCCAATAGCTTCCCTGCCTTGTCACCAATGTCATATACTCTATGGCGTGTGGCCTCCAGTTGCTGTCTCGTCAACTCTGTGAGGTGGCCTTTATGTTGTAGCTGTTTAAGGCGCAAGATGTGGGCTGTATCAGGAGTCGAGTCATTAGCATGTCGGATCTCTGCTGTGTGTAGCTCGGACTCTAAATTTTACAGTTCTAGCTGCCCCTCACGTTTATGTGTAGTGATAGAAGCTATGGCCTGTCCCCTAAGGACCGTCTTGAACGCCTCCCAGAGGGTCGTTGCTGAGGCAATGGACCTTGCATTGTCTTGAAAATAGTGACTCGTTACCTTTTTGAGTGCCCTCCTGATCTTGGGGACTTGTAAATATCCAGGGCGTATTGGGTAGATACGGCGTCGCTTCTGGTGATAATAGGTGTATTGGAGCAGCAGTGGGGAATGATCAGATATGCCCCGGGGCCGAATCTCTATGGTATCTATATTTTTAAGACTTCCCAACGAACCTAGGAAATAATCTATAAGTGTTAAGCTATTATGGACACTTGAATGATACGTGTAGTGGCGTTCTGTTGAGTGGTTTCTCCTCCATATATCTGTAAGACCCATTGCATCCATGAAGCTCCCCAGGCGCGATACGGCGGGGCTTCCAGTTCTCAAAGGAAACCTATCTAGGGATTCATTCAAAATAGCATTAAAGTCCCGGCCTATAAGTAGTTCCCCCTCCGGCAATCCCAGTAGAAATGCACTAAGATCCGGGAGGGTCACTGTGTGCAACGCTGGTGTCATGTAAACCGACACTATATTTAGGGGCCGCCCCTCCCACTGTGTAGCAATGGCAGCGAACCTCCCCGACCCGTCTGATTTAATATCTGTTATTATTGATGGGAACTGCTTCTTAACCAAGATACCCACCCCCCTGGATCCAGACGTAAATTCGGAATGTACCACCATTTTGTATCCCCATCTGTCCTTTGCTTTACTGGAAGTACCGGTAAGATGTGTCTTTTGTAGTAATACCACGGCCGATCCTCCCCTTTTTAAGCATTGCAGTGCCAGACCACGTTTTATTTTCTCTCCGAGGCCACAAACATACATACATACATACATACATTTTGTTTGTATTCCTAGATTCCCCTGAAGAAGGGAATGTTACCTCCCGAAATGCATTGGGCCTTTTCTGAAAAATAAATCATGGCACGAAATTCACCCTTTGCGCATCAGCTTATTGTTGAGAATGGGCGTCATAATGGATTGAATAAAATGAATTGAATCACTAAGCGAACAAAAATGAAAAGAAAAAATGAATGGTTAAAATTAAGAATAAGCATAAATAAGGATATGAACTTAATTCATTGGATTCAATGGGCTGTGCAGCTTTGTGGGACCACAAATGTGGTTCCCTTCGTGGTTTAGTTATAAATGCAGCGCAAGGAGACGAAGCGCGTAGAAAGTATTGCACGTCAAAATTGGTGATAAGATGTATGTGGTTGAAATTGTTGGAGAAATTGGATTAATCGGAGTGCATCTCATTTCTATAAATGCATATTAAACACAATTCGTCTCAACATGAGTATGCACCCAAAAAGGAACAAGTGGGATAAATATGCAGTAAGCAAGATTTGAGAAAGTGGTTCATCAAGAGCAAGTCTTAAAGGAGTTATGAACATGGGTGGGGTTTTGAGCCATGTGACCTAAGAATTTATTGATTTAATACTAGGATTTCATGGCACATTGAGTTACGTTTACATTTGTAAAAAGCATACTACACAGAACGTGTTTCTTAAAGAAATTGATTACACCTTGCTCTTCATTTCTGGAACAGTAAACAGCAGTGACGATTCGAGATCGGGAAAAGTAGGTTGCAAACCGGTAGAATAAAAGACTCTGAAAATGCACTTTGGGACACCGAGTAATTTAAGCCAAACCATTTAGCTCCTGTTGCTTTAAGAAATGTTAGTTCCCGTAATTAACAGGCAGAATTGGTCGCCTGCATAGGCTCATTAAGTATTACGTTTTAAAATAACACGCTTAGAACAGCAGAATATGCCCGCAGCTAAATGAAACAGGCGTGCAAAGGCACGTTATGAAATAGAGAGAATGAGTCACTGTTTTTAGACGACTGAGGCTGTACGACATACAGTTTACCTGATGTTTTTAAAAATTATCAGTACGCAATGGTAAGCGCAAGATATCTTAAAATTGGTGGTTTCTTTCTGTTTAAGACCAACAGGACTAGCAATGAAATTATGGGGAGCACTGAAATTGTTTGCAACAATGGGTGACTCAGTATTGTTGTAAATACGAAAATAACTCAGGAAAGTTAATAGTCACGAGTTTCAAATGTTTGACACAAAGAAGGGTCAGCACTGTTTCAGACTGATGTATGTACGTTGTAGCGTAAATAAATTATATCTTGTTAGTACATTTCAATTAAATGAAACATTTTGTTTGTATTCCTAGATTCCCCTGAAGAAGGGAATGTTACCTCCCGAAATGCATTGGGCCTTTTCTGAAAAAGAAATCATGGCACGAAATTCACCCTTTGCGCATCAGCTTATTGTTGAGAATGGGCGTCATAATGGATTGAATAAAATGAATTGAATCACTAAGCGAACAAAAATGAAAAGAAAAAATGAACGGTTAAAATTAAGAATAAGCATAAATAAGGATATGAACTTAATTCATTGGATTCACTGGGCTGTGCAGCTTTGTGGGACCACAAATGTGGTTCCCTTCGTGGTTTAGTTATAATTGCAGCGCATGGAGACGAAGCGCGTAGAAAGTATTGCACGCCAAAATTGATGATAAGATGTATGTGGTTGAAATTGTTGGAGAAATTGGATTAATCGGAGTGCATCTCATTTCTATAAATGCAAGAGTATTTACACCACACACTATAAAAGATCAGCAGTGTTTGAAAGTGAATTATTAATTGGGGTGCATGGTAGTCCACCACAAGAAATGAAGTCATTAACTTGTTAGGTCTAGTCAAAGGTTTCAATAATGTAATCTTGAGCTAAGTCCTGGTAGCTATGGTAAAGAGCACAGGCTCAACTGAGAAAAAATGTGTAAAGCATTTAGAAAAGCGAAAACAGTTTAAAAGTCGAAAACACAAAAAGATAAAACCCCCACTCCAATTTATAAAAATAGGAAAATAATAATAAGCAAAATGACAAAAATCCAATAACAGAGATATGAATTTTCAATGATCTAAGTAAAAATAGAGTCAAATAGGGCAAAGAACCAATGTTCACGGTAGACCGCGACCTCGGTGCAATTAGTGGCCAAGCACGATGGAGAGCATGTCAGATATAACAAGCAGATTATCTCTACTAGAGCCTGGAAGAAGAGAAGATCAAAAAAGTTCCAATCTGAGGAAAAATTCTCCTCTGTGTGGGACAAACCTGAAACTCAATCTGATGCTGTGGAACTGCCAGAAGGATGTACAACACAAAGGAGTTAGTCAGTCTATTCGGTGATTGCTCACCATACTCAGATATCTAGCCCAGCAATCGGCATGAATGTGAATTCCATCAGCCCACCCCATTGGCGGAGCCTCGTCATCTGGAAAACACAGGAGTAGAGTCCATGCAGCCTATGTTGCTCAGAAGCTAACAAGATTGGATACTGGACTATTTACTCCGGATAAACTCAGCCAAAGTGCTTTACAGAATAAGTGAGTACTGATAGGGTGCAGTGCTAAAGTGAACGTGAAACATTAAAAATGACTATCAGGACGAAAAATATGTTTATTGGAGATCGTCCGAATGCCATACATAAAAACAACCTGATAGTATGAAACAAATTGATGAGGTCGACATGTTTCAGCCGCTATGTCAATGTTACCCGGTTTTCTTCAGGACCTAATTGATGATACGTGCTACTGCAAAAATACAATTTTGGATGTGAAAAATATTTCAATTTCTCAATCAGTGTTTGAAAAAGGAATGAACATATCCGTGGTCTAAGACCACCTTACCGAAACCGGATTGTGTGCTCGTGTAGGTATGTACTCTTCTTTCTCAACTTGCTGTGGGAGTATGCCTCACCTTACCTGGCAACTGCTCGGTGGTTGAGGCCCCGCTCTGTCCGTCGGTACCCCCTATCTGGCTCCGAGCCGAAGGGAAGGATACCTTTTGCAGTCGATATCCTTGAAACTCTGGAGCAAAACGTATTAAAAAGTTCACAATCTTCTTTTGATGCCCACACAACCACAGAAGTACACTTCTAAGGCTCCTTTGACCACAGCGGGAGCACTTAGAGACTCTCAGAGTACCAGGCAGAGGGTCTCATCAATGTCTAGCGCAGGTCCGGTGCCACTGGTCACTGGTATTCTTCACAGAATTGTCCCCTTCAACCTTTTGTGTTCTTGGACCCACCTAGGAATTCTGCCCTATGATCCTTAGAGATCTTATTGTCCTTGGATTTCAAGTGGAAGGAGGTCCAACCCTGTCAGGTCCTTCTCACAGATCACACATGCCAAGTGCAGCAAATTTGGTCCGTCTGGAATCCTTTTGCAAGTCCAGCAGTGTTCTGAGGAAGGCTGGACGAAGTTTCAGCTTTGTAGGGGGTTCACCAACCTTTGTGTGTGTGACACTGCAAGACATACGTAGTTCCTCTCTGCCCAATGGAGTAACACCTACCAAACCCTGGCCTACCTACTTTTGCAGTCATTTCTGTTTGCTTTACTGCAAACAGGCCCAAAATGCAATGGGTCAGGTCAAATCCAAAATGGTGTCTTAGACTATACTAAATGTGGCCCTTAGGTGGAGGTGTGAGTGGGAGTTTACTATGGTAATCAAAGTGCCCCTCCACATCGAACACTAAAATCCAGTTTGAGGCAGGCACTGTACCCACAACCTACCCGGAGACAGAACTCTGGTACGGCATAAGCTGAGTCCTTCAGCAAAAAAACAAGAGATACACAGGAATTGTCTTGACATCCTGTTCTCTCCCTGTCCAATGTGCCCAAAATATTGCATGTGACTCAACAGATCTGTAAGCTGGATTTGACACATTGGTGTCACCATGATGCTCACAACACCCACCTGGCATATTCAGTTAAGCTGAGAGGAGACATATCTGCCCATTCAGGTCAGCCTCCTGCTTGTTTCTTGGAGGCATTTAACACTTATTTTGTACCTTTTCCCAGAAATGAGCCCAGGCTTTTGCTTATGCTAATTAGCCTTCTGACATTTAAGGCAGGTAAAGGGAAACTCCCTAAAAGTTACCTTCCCTATTTATTAAAAAACTGACTTCACCATTGGATTTTTAATAACTATTAAACTAGTTGTTTAATTTATTTATAGCTTGTTCCATTCTAGATATAGCAGTATTAGTATCTTGGCCTTTACTGTAGTTTTCTATATAGTACAGCTAGACCTGCCACAGTGAAAATAGTTTTTTGGCCTTGTAACTTTTAGAACAAGGTAACATTAATTTTTTACATGTCCCACTTTTAAATACTATTCACCCTATCTTGTTGGCGACAATGCTTACATAATTGAAAGAGGGGTTTTTACTTATCAAAAAGGTTATTTTATTAGGTCTCATTGCAGGTTTTACACTGCAGCAGTCTGGCAACTGCAGTAGGCATAAAACTATGCATAATATGAGCTGCAGTGACATTCAACTTCTAGTGCTATAGGTGTTTTCCCACAAGTTATACTATGACTTTATAGATATAGAAAAGGTAAATAAACCAATCATGTCATAGCCAATATCAACATGTTCTGAGGGTCAGAGCACATACACTGGGCACTGAAGTGAAATGCCACAGCGTGGAGAGTCTTATAACCCACAATACATTTCAGGACAAGCATTGGCATAGCCAATAGGTCTCGCCATTGGGACCTTATAAGTGTTTATCCATGCAACTGTTGATGTTGTGCACCAAGGATATTGTGCCGCATAACTAAATACTTATAAGGTCCGAAAAGATAGACCTATTGGCTATGCCAATGCTTGTTAACATTTATCACAACACCATAAAGGATGACTAGGAGATTCACCTACTTTCCCACGGTCCTGAAATAACATTTGAGTCTTGCATTGCATATTTCCACATTCTGATTGGAGTCCTATGCAGCCTAAAAATGATCAGTCATTGAATATATCTGACGTAACCACATTTTGTCAGTGAGAACGTGACTTATATGGGACCTGTCTTGAAAATGTATTACCTCATTTACTTTCGAGCGTTGTGGCCACATGGACATTAGGTCAAGTATTTTGAAGGAGCAGAACAAGGGAAGTGGGCACATATTGGCTAATTTAGTAGGCAAAATGGAGTCCACATAGACTAATTTTGTTAGAGACTAGTTAAGGGAGAAGGGTATATCTTTGAAAACGATGAAATCATTGATGGAGCCTTTAATTTGTATTACAATTTATATGCTGAAGAATCGGTGGTTGATGGCTGAAAGTATTCACACGTTTAATGATACTACTGAATTTCCTTGTTTGACTATATACAGACAAATGATTGATCTCCTTATTTGTAAAGAAGTGGTAGTTGACATCAATCATTTAAAGAGGGTAAATTGCAATGTCTCAATTGGTTTCTAGCATTTCTCCTTTCTTCTTTTAGAATATCTATTGAATGGTTCTCTTCTGGAAGAAACTGTTGCAGATCCCACTGGGGTTGTTAAGTGCTCTTATCCCAAAAACTTGGCAATGATCAGCCAAGAAGTTACAGACTTGTTTCTTTGCTTAATGTTACTGTATCGATGTTAGCAAATATGTTTGCTATTAGGCTGGAGAAAGTTATGTGAACTCTGATGAACACTTCTCGAACTAGGTTTACAGATTGGATGCCCAGCAGTGATAATCTACAGAAACCTATGCACAGCATTACATTATTTAAAGTGAAATTAGAACCAATAACTTCCATAAACATAGACACTGAGAAAGCCTTCAATCCTGTTAATTATGTATAATTGTACATTTGAAGATTGTTTCGTATTTCTTAGGACTCCTTCCGTTGTATTCTCAGGCAAGATCTCCTAATATTGATTTTGTATGGAGTTTGGTTGAGTCATAGAATGTGGCTGTTAAGTTTGGTTTTGCTTTCCTTTTTAATTTGGCTCTAGTTCCATTGATAGGCAAATTAGGAGGTAAAGATGTGTGTTTATTATAGAAAATAAATGTTTTTGTATGCCAATGACCTGTCCGTTTGAATGGCGAATACCAAAAGGATGCATTTGGCTTTGTTGCATCTCTCGAATATTTATGGTGTTTTCACGTGCCGTAAAATCAATAATACACTGAGTGGGATGCCAAATGAGCAGTTCAGCAGTATAGGTGTTTGGGTGAAAAAAAATGTACAATTATTTTTTTAACTTATTATTGCTGATATGCAACTGAAACTTTGCAGGTGGAAGTATTTGAACTTAACAGTTTGATGAAAGGTACACACTTTAAAAATGTTATACATCTCAAATGTTTTCAGACTGCTGTTGAGAAAACGGGTAATCAGAACTATTGCTACAGTATTTAACATGTTTATAGAGATTAAAAACAAGTGTTTCAAAATCCTTCTTTGACGTGGATGCAGGCAAGATGGCGGCCGCGTGATCGTGCGGGTGTCACACCCTGGTCGAGCTCTGTAGTTTTTGGCTCGTATGAGGGAATAAGTCAGAAGGAGTAAAGGAGACTCTGGTTACAAGATTCTTACAACGGGGGTAGCTCTGCGGTTTCTTCCGACCACATGTTTGGTGAATGGGAAGAGCAAAAACCCTGGCTGAAGACTGTGCGGTTAATCGTTACGGAACTCCGCTGCTGCATTCACCTGAGGCTGTTGCGGGCGTGGTCTGGTAGGAAGCCTGCTCAGGAGCTGGAGCCGGAGCAGGGGTCGGAAACGAAAGCCAGCGGAGGCAGCGGTGGCTCGGGAAATATGCCACCACGCAAGCATGGAACGTTACCTGCAGTAGCGGTAATTCCCTCAGGGTCTCCCCCAAAGCCGTCTGCTATATTGGGGAAAAAAGCGTCTGCAGCAGAAGAAAAACAGGCGAAAATGGAGAAAGCAGCAATGGTGAGTGCAAAGAAGGGGACGGCATTTAAAGGGAACGCCGCAGATAAGACTCAACCATCGGGGATGGTAAATCAGGAGGTGGGGAGCAGGAAGGAAGGGCTACCCTCTGGTCTTAAACAACCGTCCTCCCAAACAAGTATGGGATCGGCAAAGGCACTCACCGTCCCGGGAATGTTTTCTGGTAAACCGGCAGTCCCAAAAATTACAGGTAATTCCACCCCCTGTGCTGCAACGCATGAGGAGGGGGGGAAAACAGCCAAAGATACAGAGGCAGATGGGTCCCGAAATACATCTTTGGCTGCAGATAAGGCTCTAATTGAGGACTTAGAAACTCATGAGCATGTTATGGATATTGACCCCGAGTTGGTACTCACTCACCAAACTCTGGAAGGAGGCCGGTCAGATACCGAAGTCGGTACCGATAGTATGCCAGAAACTCACGATGGGGACAGTTTCTTTTCTTTGGCGGAAGGGTCAGATGCTGATGACACCACAGATTCTGAGCATTTAGAAGGTACTTCCAGCGAGGACAGTCCCCCCAACACTGCGGATACCTTAAAGGGGGTACCCCGGCATACCAAAATCAGAAGGCTTCCACAGTCCGGCTCAGCACGGCGGGAGAGCGATTGCTCTGAAGCCAGTAATAATTTACAGTGGGACTATTCGGGAGTCACAACGGGTCTTCCAAATATAAAAGGACTTCACGGGTTGGAACTGGGAACAACAACGACAGGTACAGAGCCAAATATACCCCCTTCAAACACCCTGATTTATGCAATGCTCAAGTCAATACAGAGTGAAGCTCAGCAGGAGCATAAAAGAGCGCAGCTAGCAAAGAAAAAAATACAGGGGGCTATTCGTAAAAATACCAAAGCATGTGCAGAAGTAATCACCAGGACAGCAGCTTTGGAGGAGCAAATAGTGGATCTTGAAGCAGGTTTAGAAACGGTTGAAAATAAGACTACAGCTAATGATGAAAGGTATTCAGATATTATGTGGAAACTTGAAGATTCCGAGAATAGGCTCCGGAGGAATAATTTACGTTTATTAGGGATCGAAGAAAATGTTGAAGGGGACAACATCAGAGGTTTTGTCCTGAAATTGTTCAAAGCAGCATTCCCGGAGCTGGCCCATTGGTCATGGGATACAGAGATTCAGCGAGTTCACCGTTTCCCATTGATGCTGAAAAGACATGGAGGGTTAGAAGCAAAACCCAGGGCTATTTTGATTTTTTTTGATTTTTTTTGTTAAGGCAAGCTATTTTTGAAAAAGCAAGACCGGATACCAGAAGGACTGCCGAGGGCCAAACTTTTTTTGTGCGGCCCGACTTTTGTCACACAATTGTAGAAAGGAGAAGGCGGTTGCGGCAGTTGATTTCCCCATTTTAAAAAAAGGCTGTGAGGTCTACTTGATGAATCCCGCCAGGCTAAAAGTTATCTATCAAGGGAAAATCCGGGTCTTTTCATCGGAAATCCAAGCGGAGACTTATCTAAAAGAACTGATAGATTGCTAAAGGACACTAGCCTGGTGCGAGATTCATGTAGCTTGTCTAATTTTCTGCTTTCTTCCCTTTCAGGATGTCAAAGGTATATACCCAGTATTCCTTACTCTACTCTAGTTATTACATGCTTATTTTTGTGTGGTTATATTTAGGGTCAGGAAGCTGACTAATGATGTGGATGGGTTGTGGGCTTTACACAGGCTTGTAGATGTGGGGTTACTGGGTCTTTTTTCCAGAGTATTCTTGTTTTATTTTTTATGGTCTGAAAAAATGAGGGGATGTCTCCTTCTCTCTTTATTCTCTCGTTTGTATTTTTGTTGGTTCTGGAAGACCAGGCGGTGACCAGGTGGCACCATGCAACGCGGGAGGCATCGCAAGGGTCTGCGGACCTTTTTTGCCTGGTTGTTGGGGGAGGGAGGGGGGGTCTGAGGGGGGGTTCATTTCGGGGATGGGGGGGCAATAAGAGGTTGGATGCAGGGAAGAGGATTGCTTTTGTTAAGTGATTATTTTTTTCTTATTGATGTTGGTGGTAATGGTGGTACAATTGTCAATTTGGGATGGCTAATATGAGGATTGCTTCAATAAATATTTGCGGGCTTAACGATCCAGGCAAACGGCGTCGGTTTAGAGAAGACAGCCGCTATCTGCGAAGAGATATCATTTGTCTTCAAGAGACACATATCGAGGGTACCCGTCATAAACTTTTAGAGTTTGAGGGATTCCAATTGGCGGTATGGACCAAATTGGAAGCCAAAACTAAAGGGGTTGCAATACTGGCCCGTCGGGGATTGATAAATGTAACCCGCTCTCTGGCGGATGCATTCGGTAGGTGGGTCATAATTCAGGGTAATATTCAGAATAGACCTTTTACACTGTGTTCTGTATATGGCCCAGTATTCGACGATCCTGAACTATATAACTGGCTCAGCTTAGAGCTAGTAGGTTGGGCTGCCCCGCTAATAATATGTGGGGATTTTAACATTAATATAGGATGTGAGCCTCTCAGCTGTCCAGACAAAGAATACCGTGGCTGGAAACCAAAAGTGTATAGGTCTTTAATGCAAATGCTAGAACTGCACGGTTTGATTGATTCCTGGGCTCATGTTAGAAGAGATGATCCTGGCTTTACTTTCTTTTCAGCCCCTCATAAAATCCATTCCCGATTAGATTACTTCTTTATTTCTTCAAGTCTGATTCAAGGATTCAATATAATTAGATTTCCGAGAGTGATGTCGGATCATAACCGCTAGTACTTGAGGTTAAAATTCATCATAGGGTAAAGAAACCAGACATCTGGACTTTCAACAGAGGTTTGTTACGGGATAGTGGGTATATTGACTGTCTGACCATTTGGATCTCGAGGTTCATAACTGAGAATATAGGGAGTACCAATATACAAAATGTTTGGGATACACTGAAAGCGGGAATAAAGGGGGAGACTACACGTTATGGATGGGAGAGCCAGAGAAGGGAGAAACAAAAGTTACAGGAGCTTTATGGGGAGCTTGAAAGGACAGAGATAACCCTAGCCAAGATATTATCGGATGGTGGGAATGGGGATATAGCACAAACACAAATTATCATTACTAAAGCAGCAATAATAGAAATCTCTCAGACGAAAGCTGCAGCTAAATTTGTGGCTTGGCGTTCGAAAGTATATGAAAATAATGAGAGAGCGGGACAACTGTTAGCGGTAAGAACTAAAGAGAAAGAAGCTGCTTCACGTATTAAAGAGATTTTGGATCCTGATGTTGGGTTAGTTTCGGATGAAACGTCCATAGCAGTAACTTTTCAGAAATGTTATCAAAAATTATATGACGAGGAGATTAGGGATAACGGGGAACTTCAGACAGAAATTCAAAGTTATCTTAATGAAATAGAGGTGGAGGCCTTAACACCTGATGAAGTGGCAATGCTGGATGCTGAAATTAAAATAGAAGAACTCGGGCTGGCTATAGACCCCATCCCGAGCGCCTAGGCTGTCGGACCAGATTTCCTACCCGGCGAATTCTATAGGACATTTAGAGTACAACTTATTTCTTTAACCCCTTCCACGCTGATGACGAGCCGGTAGCCTCCTCGCACGCTGATGACGAGCCCAGCTCGTCACGTAAAGTGCGGTTTTAAAAATCTCAGCGTGCAAGCGGAATTCCGCCCGCACGCATGCGGTTAATGCTAGAGGTTTTTTCACAGGTTTTAACGGGGGGAAACCCCCAGACTCTTGGCAGAAGGCAAGGAGTGTGACTTTTTAAAAAAAAGGGAAGATACCTTCTGATACTGGTTCTTATCGACCCATTTCATTAATTCATAGGGACATTAAAATGTACTCCAAAATTTTTGCTAACCGACTCGCAAGCATGATTAAAAAATTTGTCTCCCCTCAACAACACGGCTTTGTGCCAGGCCGAGAAACGATCGAACATATACGCTGTACTATTGCACTGTTCGATTATACCAAGGTTACAGGATCCTTTTTTATGGGCGACATTACAGCACTATGGTGTAGGGGAGAAGTTTATCGGCGCTATTAAGAGCATGTATGTTCAACCAACTGCTCAGGTTTCAATAATGGGGATCCAGTCTGCGGCGTTTAACATAGGTAGAGGAACGAGGCAGGGGTGCCCGTGCTCCCCCTTATTGTTCGCGATTTATATCGACCCCTTAATCAGGAAAATCTCAAATGGAGCTTCAATTCGTCCAGTACCGGCTAAAGGGGGGGAGGGTACTAAAATTCTTGGTTATGCTGACGATCTTGCCATACTAACAGACTCCCCTCGGTTAGCTTTTCAAGGAATTCAAACTCTAACTTCACAATTTGGGGCAATATCTGGTTATCTTCTAAATGAAGCTAAGACACAAATTATTTGCAATGATAAAATTCACTGGATAGATCCTCATATAGTAAGTAAATCCAAATACCTGGGGATAGAGATTGGTTTTAAACCTGATGAGATAGTAGAGCTGAACCTGGATCCTTTAATTCGTAAATTAGAGGTTGAAACATGTCAAATTAATAACTTACATCTGACTTTAATGGGCAGATGTAACGTAATAAAAATTATTTTTTTACCTAGGATTTTGTATTGTCTAAGAGCCATCCCCTCGTTGATTGACCTAAGCTGGTTTAAAAAATTAGATCCGATAATATCATGGTTTTTATGGGCTGGCAGGCAACCAAGAAGGGCTCCTAAGTTCATGACTCTCCCTAGAGAAAGGGGGGGGGTGCGGTTCCAAATTTCCAGGTATATTATTGGTCTATAACACTCAGACACATCTCTGATTTATTAGATGTGGATTCCTCAGATTGCTCTGATATCTCGATTTAACATCTAATTTTAGGACTTACAGCTCAGGGACTTTTGTTTAGACAAATAGACTTTTCATATTTTAAGCGGGTTAGGTTTAAGGTTCTCTTGGGTTCCTATAAAGTGTGGACATCGGTCCAGAAAATGCTTGATATAGGCAGACTACATATATATTCTCCATTTGCAAATAATGGGCTATTTCCAGAGCTTTTTCGGGATACTTATTTTAAGGATTGGTCTGCCCATGGGGTTAGGATTGTCGGGAATATAATGTCTACCTCTGGACTAATAAGTTTTGAAGTTATAAAACAAAAATATGGTTTAGGTAATAGACAATTTTTTAAGTTTCTACAGGTTAGGGATTTGTTTAGTAAAAGAACGACAAGTTGGGCTCCTAATCTGTTAATTGAAGCTATAAAAGGGGGGCAAACAACTATATACTCGATCTATAAACTTCTGAATGCTAAGAAACCTGATGACTTGAGTAAACACTTTATGCGTTGGGATGTGGGGGTACAAGCGGGTCAAGGGGTCTGTGAAGATTCACTTCATTATAGTCAATCTGTTTTCTTTTCTGCCAACTTGCAGGTGCAATGTTTTAAGACTTGGTTCAACTTGTATATAACACCTTCTCGAATACAAAAATGGGAAGGGGGGCTGGGATAAACTGTTCATGGTGTGGGGAACGGGTGGCGGACCGTGTCCATATGTTTGCTTCCTGCCCATCTTTGGTTCATTTATTACAAAAAATAGAACAGCGCCTGGGACAAGTGCTTTGTTTTTCTGTTGTATTGACACCCCAGGTTATCATGCTTGGCGTCACTGATCAAACTATGTCTGAACCTGAACGCAAGTTGATTTTCACTGCAATGACTGTTCTGAGATAATGTTTAGCTACTGTTTGGCTTGACCTAGCCCCCCCGACTGTACATGTTTGGTTTAGCAAATGTCTTAGTATTTATAAATTGGAAACCTCTGTATTTAAGAGAAGATGACTCAGGGCTTGGAGGGAAGGGGAGCGGATGTGGGAACCTCTAACCAAATGGTTAGAACAGAGATAATTTTTTTTCTTTTTCTTTCTTTCTCCTGAGCCCGTCAGGAGAAAGGTCTCACCACCTGATGTATATATGTGTAAATAGGATTATATATCCATGTATCCTTTGCATCCTCTTTATGAAATGATTGGTTAGTTGTTTTCTTCATTTCTTCTCTTCCCTGGGACGAACCGTGTGGGGCGGGGGGTGGAAGGGGTGGGAGATAAACTGAAAATTGGATTTATGGCATGATGGGATTGTCAGTATATTAATTTGTATTTTTTGATTATATGGTGATTCATGTCATATCTCCTAATAAAAATTAAAAAAAAAAAAAAATCCTTCCAAAACCCTAACTCAGTTTCTTCAGTAAATCTCAGAAAGTGTGCTTTCATTGGTTTGGAGAAATTTCATTCAGTAGGGGTTGGATGTTTGACTTTAATGCGAAGTCTGGTACAAATCCGTTCAGCTGTTTTTGCTGTGGTAAAGGTTCCTGTGAGAGTTATAATGGGGAAATACAATTTTTTGATTCATTCACCTCTGTTTAATTAGTTTTCCCATGAATGAAGTTTCATAAAAATCGGCAAGCTGGAACTTCGCTTACTATGCTAAGCACTTTCAAGTTTTTGTGGCGATTCATCCGCTGCATCGAAAGTTATATGAAAATTTGAAATGCCTTTAATAGAAAGTGCAACTGAAACATAACTGCACAGTGACTACTGACACTGTAGTATAGCACAAACATAGGCAGGAACAACAGTGCATTCTGGAGACAAAAGTTAAGACGTACAAATAGTGATTGTTTGTAGGGTGTAGAGGAGGGATGTTGCTGGAATCAGATGGGGGATAGGCGGTTTTGTAAGTCAGTGGAATGTAATCAAAAGCTGTCTATTTGGTAAATTCCTGGTTTGAAAGAAGGTTGAGGTGCTCCAGATGTACACGGGGATGGTATTCCAGATCATGGGTAAAAACCTGGAGAAAGGCTGTTTCTTAGAGTTATTTTTTACATGTCTTTGTCTCTAGTCTGATAGTTTCCTGACTGCAAATATGACGATAACCGCAGAGATAATCAGCCCGTCGGTTAAGAGATGACATTTGTGAATGTTTTACAGCTGTTCTAGAAGGTGCGGGTTGGTATGGGCAGCCAGTATAATTACAGTAGTGTGGAAGTGATCTGGGTTACAGTTATTGCATTTACATTGGTGTCCGTGGGTGGAAAATAATTTTGACACTTTAATATTTCGCACCATGAACGGCATCATGTCAGCATATAATGCAACTGTTGTTGAGAAAGAAATGTGTTGATTGCACAATTTACTGGCTGTAGCTCGTATAAGTCACTTGCAGTGTTAGATAATCTATTTCAAGCCCGGGAGTTGTGTGCCCTCGCGCGCATGACGCGGCCGTCAAAGTGAAAGTGATCGCGTGCTGGCAGGGTGCCCGCAAACGATGCACTTAATGAGCCATGATGGAAGCGCAAGCGTAACCGCAATCTCTAGGCCACTGTGGTAGCATTTTTTGAAGCCCTTACTAAAAGTCTCGGCAGAGCAGCGCATGCGCTAGCTCAGGCGAGACCTAAAAAATGACGGTATTCATACAAAAAGGGCCATTTTCTCAAAGCCATTTCCAATTTTCTAGCCTTTTGGATTAAAACATTTTCTGTTTTCAGTACCATCATTAAACTACCTTCCTCTGTTGAATGTAGTCCAGCTATTTAGAAGATTGTTCTGGGTTTGTTGATCAGTTTGGTATGCACTTCTTAGAAGGAAAGAGGAATGAGGAAAGCTAAACAGTGGGAACAAACAAATAATAGTTCTGTCAGGTTTGTGGCTATTTTGGAGCAGGCCTTGCATTTTTATATTTGTGCAGTGGGTGAGCTATTTGGTACTGATGGGGCTCTAATTTATTGATAAGTAACACCTTTTTTCAGAATAATAGCGGTAGTTGTTGAAAGGCACAGATTTATGGTGCTGGTTGAGGACTGGGACTTATTGTTGAGACTGGGTTATTTACAGACATATTGGTGGTCACTAAGCATCAGTGAGTAGCTGGTACTAATGTGTACTACATCCAAACATTTCATTTGTTGAACTCAGCGCTTGATATAAAACCATGAACAGTGTGTATTGACACTTTTTGACAAAATTGCTTACAATACTCCATTTGAATTATATTTTACTTAGATTCCTTGAAGTACCTACTAACTGAAATTCCGGACTTGTGAAGTTATGTTTTCATTTCGTGTTTTCATCAGTGTTACTGACCCATTGCACTTCGAAAATGTGCCTTAAATATTCTCAAATAACCCTTTTGGGGGGATGCTCCAACTGTAAAGTTGTTTTTGAATTGATCCCATTTTAACTAATTTGACTGCTCCAATGAGCTTTGTAATGTTCTATATGCCAATACCTTTCACATAAGTCTGCTCCAACTCCCATGCAAGTTGACTTCGAATTCTGGTTAATTTTACTCCAGTGCACTAGCCCTATGTGCTACATGTGCAACACCGGAAATTCCTGTTCTGACAGATTCCATGAGGGAATCTTGTACCCCTCATGTAAGGATGTCTTTACAGTAAGTGCAGTTTTGACTAAAATGCTTTAAAATGTTATTTTTGTCTCTCACTTTCACTTCGTGGGCAAACAGCATAAAAAACTTATTTTGGCTTACCACGCCGTTTTCACTGCAATTTTTTGCGAGCTACCACATCCAACTTGCCGCTACTGCATCCTGAGAATATTTACTTGTCAGTGCCGGGGGGCCGTGCCCCCCAAAGGATACACTCCAGGCTACGGCCCTGCTGGAACTTGTAGTCCTGAGTCGGTAGCATGACAAACATAGCTAAAAAAAATCTCAGAATGCAAAGAGAAAATCCTGGATTGGATGAGCTACTGTTTGTCAAAATGCAAGACAGCCTAAGCAAGTGATAATTATGGTTTCAATATACAATAGAGAGCCTAAACAACTGATAATTACGGTATTCAACAACAAACAAGTCTCCAGCACCAGAAGAAGTCAAATAAAAACAGATAATACGTTCAAATAATTGGTCTTGTTCCAGTGTAACCAACTCCTGCAACAACAGGGTGGCACATCAAATCCACGTTTCCAGTCTCGGTCTTTCATTTAATACAGCAGTGTATTTCGGGAATTGCAGTCTTTGTTTGTGTTTGCTTCAATGGAACCTACAACTAAATAAGTGTCAACAGAGAATTGATGAATACAGCAAATACTTATGAGAGACTTATTGCCCTTCCTAAATGTAAAATAATATGCAAAAAACTTAGAACTGCTGACGTCAGGTCACTTACCATCGTGCGGTAGAAGAGGAAACACCCAGGCACTATTTTGCTTTCACTGCATTTTCACGAATTTTGAAGACGCTGCAGACTCCTCTTATCTCAACAAGTTGCATTATGGGAGTGGTAGTCTTGGCGTTGTCATCACGCTTCCAATCCCACAGTGCAAAGGGGGAGCAATGCAAGAAGGGCCTCAGGTCGCCAACTCGACTGGAAAACATGTGCTCTGTGCAGGAGGAACCCAGTGCAGAGGGGAATAACCAAAGACCTGCTGGAATAAGGCAAGCCTGCAAAGGGAGAAACTGGCAGCTACAATTTAAGACACTAAATGAAATTAATAGTGAACTGCAACCTGCGGAAGACGGGAACACTTTGGCCAGATGTCAGCAGAGATCTCCAGGGTAAGGGGCTTCCACACAGAGATAATTAATAAATCAGCTGTGGAATTGTGAGTTTAAAGGTTCGGAAAAAATATCAACAATGTGGCAGAAAAAAAGTGGAAAACTGGTACCAAAATAACAGGAACTGTCATACCTCCTGCACACAGTACGTGAATGTACTGACTTAACTGGCTGCAGAGAGGGAGGGGTGTGAGTGGTGGTGAAGGAAGAGCACTTCAGTTATGGCCCCCTTGGCAATAATTCCGATTACTAGGGAGAGAACAAAACAGAGGCAGTTTGGACAGGACACACGTTTTCCAGATGACTCTATGTCCCTGGCCCCAACGTTTACATTCTAAGGTTGTCTTTGTTTTCAGGTGTGTTCGTCCAATTGCAGTGATCCAAGCCCACACACTCCCAGAATGCACTGCTTGTAACATAAAAGCCCAGGACTGGAAACGAGGTGCCCACCTGGCATGGAGGCGTCTGACAACACTTCATGTATCTCGACAGACTTTGTGTCACCAATCAGCATATTTGGTGCTCAAGGGTGGTGAGTTTCAGGCTTTTAAGGGGCCATCCCACTGAACGAAATACCCCGGAACATACCAATTAAGTGGAGGAGAGGTTACTCCTCCGGATGCAGGTCATACACTTCATGCCATATCTATGTAAGCAGATGAATGAAACCGAGAGCAGTGGGAATATAGAAAGGTGTGCACTTGTAAAGCAATATAAATTGCGGTCTCTGCTGCCTTCATGTCTCAGCATTTAAGAGGCAGTATTTATACCTTTGCAACAATTTGTAAATTCCATTGCGTGTTTTATGAGCCAGTCCTGCTGAGAGATTGGGTCCTCGGCATGGCGCTGCCAGGCATTCTCTATTGGAAGAGTTTGCAGTTGTTTGTCAGAGCATAATGCATGGTATAAATTAGTTATTCATTTACGGCCACCTGCCATCGCTGGCGGTGTGGGTACACTGGTGCTTCCGGAAAGGTGGGCCACCATTGTCTCGCCGCAATCTTTGCATATTTCAGGAACCGGCCTGTATCTAGGCTTGAAGGATTCCTGGGCCTCTTACATAGAAATAAATCAATCTTCAGGGTAGAGATCAGATAACAGTATTCAGCCACCCTCCTGCCACTTATCTATATCCATTGTGTTTGTGATTGTGCAAAGGGGACCAGCAACCACCTATCCATGTGTGAGGCGTTTGTGGCTCTTCTAAGTATGCGCCTGACCACTCTCTCGCATATTTTTCCAATGTGTCGGATCACAGGGAGGAGTGTCGGAGGGATCCAGGCACCTTTCATTAACAGCTTCCCCAATTGGAATCCCACATGAGTACTTCCAACAATGTCCATTCCCAGTTTGGTTCTCCGTCTACCAATGCACGGCATATTGTAATAGCGTTGCAGAGTAATATCCTTCAAAGTCCGGAGCTTCCATGCCTCTTTTCTCCCATTCCCGCCTTAAGGTAGCTAAGCTCACTCTACATCTCTTACCCTGCCAAAGAAGTGTTGTGGTCAATTTGTCAAGCTCATCAAACACTGTTGCGGGACCTCATAGAAGGTGGCTTGCATTACATTTAGACCACCTGGGAGCATCACCATTTTAAGAAGCGCTAATTTCCCCATTAGGGATAATTGAAGGGAGTTTCAAAATTGTATAGATGTTTTGAACCCAGCAATGACCCTCCCCATATTGAGATCAAAGAATTGCTTCTCATGACGAGCAATATTGATACACATATATTCAACGCTGTCTGTCTTCCATTGGAGTCCTAATTCCGGCAATGCTTCCACCTGATGTTTGGCCAGTAGGCCCAGTGGGAATAGCGTTGATTTTTGGGCATTTACCCATAGTCCTGAGATCTCCCAGGATTCTCCCGTGTCACCCCTAGAAGGATCGTGACCGTTACATCAGGCTGCCGGAGGTAGAGCATGGCACTGTCTGCATATATCGAGATTATATGTTCTGTACTGCCCACTGGAATACAGAGAGCCTGCAGAGGTTTACAGGGCAGGGGTTCAATTGCCATGGCATAAAAGTAATAATAGGGGATATAGCTTAGTGGGAGAGCATTTGACTGCACAAAGTAATGGTAACAGGGAGCATCCCGACCTTGTTTACCTTTGTGGTGTTATTGCTTCTGCTATATATCAGCCAGTACGGACCCTCGCTTTCTGGATCATGTATAATAGCTTGACCCAATTTATGTATAGGGTTCCCATTCCTGCTTTAGTTAGTACATTCCACATACACTACCAATTAAGGGAGTCAAAGGCTTGCTCAATATCTAAGAAAGCTAGAGCAAAGTTTCCATCCTGAATAACTGAGCATTCATAACGTGAACCAGTCATCGCAGTTTACGTTGGGTGTTCCTATGGTGAATACATCCGGACTGATCCACATGGATCAGTCGCGGTAGGTAGGGGAGGAGACCTGCCGCAAGCACATGACTGAGGACGTTAAGATCAACATTCAACATCAATATCAGGGCTTCGGACATCGACTATGGGAGCTATTGTCATTCACATGCCTCAGCAAAACACCTGGACTAGTCTATCTATTAAGAAATTTGGGAAAGTTTTATAAAATTCTAATGGTTGGCCAACTTCGGTGTCTTTGCTGTGGCCATCGACTGCAATGCTTCTTGAAGTTCCTGCTTACTTATAGGGGCCCACAATAATTGTCAGTTTTCTTCAGAGATGGTCGGTAGTAAAAGGTGATCTATGTATTCCTTTCTCTCTCCCTCCCCAGTTGTCTGCTGCGGTGCCGCATACATCTCGTGTAGATGGAACTCAAATACTTAGTTAATAGCATGTTGTGTCCAGACTACTCAGCCTCCGTGGTCCCTGACAGCTAGGATTGGTTGAGGGGCCGACTCTGATCTAATCAGCCATGCCAACATTCTACTCGCGTTGTCTCCTTCCATGTACCAGCGCTGTATACCTTTTTTCCTGTCAACGTTTTCTAACTAGTATCATAGCTCACTGTAACCGCGGGACCAGAAAAGGGCAGGAGACGTGTTTTTGTGACTCGTGATTTTAATTGGTCATACAGAGCATCTGTACAGGTTTTTCGTACTACTGTCCTCCGAGGAGATCTGCTTCTCTCCTTGCGTGGTTTTCTGCGAGCACCCTCTTCTTTCCTCAGAATCAGGCTCCTCCGTCTAGGGGGCTCTGGAGGCTCCGTGCTGGCCACCCACGCCGACGCCGAAGGGAAAGAAAAGAAAAGAGAGGCACGTATCAGAACTGTATAACGGGGCGGCAGTTAGCAACCCCAGGAAAGGGTAGTGAGGGGAAACACCCAGTGCAAAGCTCCTAGCCCGTTATGATACTTCAAGGAGAAGGGCGTGTGCTCGTGCAAGTCTCCCGTGCGTCGTCCCTCAGATTCCTCCCCCCCCTTCCAGTTAACCCTCTAGCCTTATTGCTGAACCACCCCAGGAAGCGATCACGCACCTCAGTGAGCCGTACCCCTCCAGGCGTACGGCTGGGCGGCGCGTGGTGTTGGCCTCCAGGCGTTCCCCTTTCCTTCTCCGCTCTCTCGGCGTCTTCTCCCTCTGTCAGTGCGCGGTCCCCGCAGCTCTCGGAGATCTGCTCCCAGCTCCGCTCCCAATCCGGCTGTTCTCCTTCCGTGAGACGAGTCTCGCCGCTCCACTTGACACCGCCGCTCTGCTTGGCCACGCTTTCTCGGCTTCCTCCTCTCCTCCGCTCCTCTTCTCTGCTCTCCCGTCCTTCTTCTCTCCGCTCCTCCTCGCTGCTTCCCGCCTCTCCGCACCTCTCCGCTCTGACCTCTCCTCCGGTGTATAGACACACCTGGTGATGGGCGTTCTCCGTCTTTATCCACCTGCGGGGCTCCTCCTCTTCTCCACCTCCGGACGGGTTAAAGGGCCAGGCGTCTTCCTCATCACAGCTGTAAGTGTCTGGGCTGTTCCACTCGGAATATTGCGAGGGCTGTGGAAAGAAAAGGGGGGGGGCACAGTTGATCAGTTCGCGCCCTATGGCGGGGTGCGCCAGGGTGGCCCCGTTACACACCTCCCCCCCAGGACGCTTCCGCTCGGGAAGCGGATGTCTGGACAGAAAGTCAGCCCCAACATTGTCTACGCCACGCTTGTGGCACACCCTGAACGAGAACGGCTGCAATGCCAGGAACCATCTCATGATCCTGGCGTTGTTGGATTTGTTACGGGCCATCCAGGTAAGGGGTGCATGGTCCGTATAAAGCGAGAAGGGCCGGCCCTCGAGGTAGTAGGCCAACTTCTCCACGGCCCATCGGATAGCCAGGCACTCCTTCTCCACAGTGGCATACTTTAACTCCCTCGGGAACAGCTTCCTGCTGACAAACAGGATCGGGTGGTCCAACCCATCCCGTCCTTCTTGGGACAACACCGCTCCAATTCCGTACTCGGAAGCATCAGTGTGCAAGGAGAACGGACGTGTGTAATCCGGGGAGGTAAGGATGGGGGTGGACGTGATCCTCCTCTTCAACTCGTGGAACGCGTCTAGCATGACCACCGTGGGTTTGGAGAGTGTTGCCTGTTTGACTGACGTCTGTAGGGCATCCGTGAGAGGGGCTGCCACCTGAGCAAAGTTCGGGATAAACCGTCGGTAGTACCCGATTAGCCCCAAAAACGCACGGAGCTCTTTTTTTGTGGTGGGAAATGGGGCCTCGGAAATGGCCCTGACTTTCTCGGCTTGTGGCTCGATCATGCCGTGTCCTAAGACGTATCCCAGGTACTTGACTTTATGAAAAGCCATCCTTGACTTCTTCGCATTTATCTTCAGTCCCGCTTTGGTCAGGGTTTCCAGCACTTGCGCCAGGTGTCTCAAGTGGGTTTTCCAGTCTGGACTGAACACCACAATGTCGTCCAGGTAGGCAGAGGTGAAGGATGACATACCACGTAGCACGTTGTTCATCAGTCTCTGAAAGGTGGCAGGTGCCCCGTGAAGGCCAAACGGCAGCACCGTAAACTCGTAGTGTCCCTCCTCGGTCGAGAAGGCTGTTTTATGCCTGTCCTCCTCTCGTAGTGGCACCTGCCAGTACCCTTTTGTGAGGTCGATCGTACTGATGTACTGCGCATCGCCTAACTTCTCTATGAGCTCGTCTATGCGGGGGATGGGATATGCATCGAACTTGGAGATCGCGTTTAGGGCTCGGAAGTCCATACAAAACCGGCGCGAGCCGTCCGGTTTGGGTATGAGGACGATCGGGCTTGACCAGTTGCTACGCGAGGGGCGTATGACCCCGAGCTGTAACATGTCAGTCACCTCTCGTCGGATGTCTTGTCTCCGGGCCTCTGGGATCCGATACGGGCGTATCTTTATGGTCTTCCCTGGGTCTGTGTCGATCCGGTGTTCAGCCAGCGTGGTTTTCCCCGGGAGGTCGGAAAACACCTGTTCTTGTTTACACAGAACGTCCAGCAACTCTTGTTTTTCTTCCTGTCTCAAGTCGTCGTTGATTACTAACAAGGGTATCGTGGAATGGCTATCGGTTTTCTCCGATTCTACTAGGTGAACGGTGGTAGGAGGTTTCCCCAACCACCTCTTTAGCATGTTTATGTGGTAGACCTGTCTTTTCCTAGTGTTCATCTGTAGCCGGTAACTGGTCTTCCCGATCCTCTCCACTACCTGAAACGGTCCGCTCCACTCCGCTTTGAATTTTTGCGTGGAGGAGGGCAACAACACCAGGGCCCACTCGCCTTTTTCCAGGGTCCTCCATTTCTTTCCTTTATCATACAGAGACTTCTGTTTGTTTTGGTGTTTCTCCAGATTGGCGAACGCCAAGTCCCTTAGTTTTCCCAGTTTGGAGCGGAGGTTCCGGGCATATTCGAGGGTTTTTGCGGTTTCTTCCGGGGTTTCTTTTTCCCACGCCTCCTTGGTCATGTCCAAGAGTGATCGGGGCTTTCGTCCGTATAACATCTCGAAAGCCGAGACCCCTAAACTACTTTGGGTCTGTCCTCGGATGACATATATTGCAATGGGAAGGACTTGGTCCCATTCGTTGCTGTTGACCTCCAGCATCTTTCGCAATGTGGTTTTCAGTGTGCGGTTATACTGTTCCACCAATCCATCGGTTTGCGGATGGTATACTGCGGTCCTGATCTGGTGTATGTGAAGAGCTTTACACACATCCCCCATGAGGCGGGACACAAAGGGGGTCCCCTGGTCGGTCAGTATTTCCTTCGGGAAACCGACCCGGGAGAACAGCTCAAGCATCTTGTCCGCCACGTTTTTGGAGGTGGTAGAGGTGAGGGGAAAAGCCTCCGGGAATCTCGTGGCATAGTCCACAATGACTAGGACGTACGAGTATCCTTTCTTTGTTTTTGGAAGCGGCCCAATGATGTCCATCCCAATCCGCTCGAAGGGAACCCCGATGATGGGGAGGGGTTGTAAGGGCACCGCAGGGGGCCTCGTCATGTTTCTGGTTTGGCATATGTCACACTCCTGACAGTAGGTCAAGGCGTCTTTGTAAATCCCGGGCCAATAAAAACACTTTAGGAGGTTCTGTGTGGTTTTCTCTGCCCCCGTGTGACCGGCCACCAAATGGGAATGCGAAAAGAACAGGACTTGTTCTCGGAATGACACTGGGACCAACAACTGCTCGGGGTCCTCTTTTCTTCCCTGACGATACAGCAGTCCGTTTTTGATATACAACCTCGGATAATGCAAGGGGTCTTCGTCCTGGGTGTGATGGGCCTTCTCCCAGGCGTTAAACAACGTGGTGTCATTGGACTGTGCGAATTGAAAACTACGGTCCAAAGTCCAGGGATCCGAGGATGCCAAAGCCGTTGCCTCCTCTGTGTGGTCCCTTGGATCCCGTTTCTTTTTCGTTTGTGCCATGCTTTGCTCGAACATGGTCATAAAGGCCGGGTTATCCGTACCGATTATCAGGTCTTCCGGTAGCGTAGACAACACCCCTACCCGAACCCTTGTGACCGGTCCAACCTGGGGTTCTAGGGGCAATACCGCGACTGGATAGGGCTTTACATCCCCGTGGACGCATCGGATGTATACTTGTTCCTGGGGGATGAGCTGATGGGGCAGTACGTGATGAGCCTGTACCACTGACTGGCGACAACCTGAATCCAAGAGCGCCTGTACAGGGTTGCCGTTTATCCTCATACTTACGCGGTAGGCGTGACCCATCTCCGCCGAGTAGAGGACCGTGCGGGGCATGTATCCCACCTCCATCGGTTCGTCTGCCGGTCGTCTCCTTGGGCAGTGTCTTGCTATATGTCCCCAGGTTCCGCACTCAAAGCACTGGGGTCCTGTGTGAGGAAGGGGTTCACTTTTCCAGGGACGGGGTTTTGGGGCTTCTGGAACCCTCAGGATCTTTTTCTCTGGTCGGAAGGGGGCCTTTGCTTTGTCGGACTCCGGGACCTGCAAGGGCCTCTGTTGTACCCGTGAGTACGTGTTGGCCATCTCTACGGCCTGAGCGGTCGACAGGTCAGGGTGTTGTTTTAGCCACCTCTGTGTGGCAAAAGGCAACGCCTCTAAGAACTGTTCAAGGTAGATCCTGTCCATGATCTCCTCCTTCGTGCTTTCGTTCGGGCTGAGCCACTTGTCGGTGGCCATCTTTAGTCTGACAAACAGAGTCTTGGGCGTTTCTCCCGTAAGCCCTCTTTCTCGCCGAAACCGCAGTCGGTAGGCTTCCCGATCCAAACCCAGATGGTCTAGGATAATACGTTTGATTTCTGTATAAGGGGTGTCACCCCTTGGATTAGCCACCTGGTAAGCGGCTTGCGCTTCCCCCACCAACAGCGGAGCCAAAAAGAAAGGCCATTTGGCCCCAGGCCAGCCACAGGCGCGGGCCGCCCGCTCGAAGTTTAGCAAAAAGGCATCCGGATCCTCTCCTGGTTGGTACTTTTGCAGAGAGACCCCTCCAATGGTATGGGGTATGTTGCTTACAGACACAGGTCCGGATGAAAGGGGGGGGTCCAGGGCCCTGGCCGTCACGGCGGTTTTTATCAGCTCCCGGTCGGCTTCTGCTGCCCTGAGCTGTTGCTCTGCCAGCCTTTCCAATCTCTCCTGCCCTTGCACCAGGGCTTGTACCACGCCTTCCATCTTCTGGTCACAGATGGCTACAGTGCCCGCATTCTCCACCACTGTAACCGCGGGACCAGAAAAGGGCAGGAGACGTGTTTTTGTGACTCGTGATTTTAATTGGTCATACAGAGCATCTGTACAGGTTTTTCGTACTACTGTCCTCCGAGGAGATCTGCTTCTCTCCTTGCGTGGTTTTCTGCGAGCACCCTCTTCTTTCCTCAGAATCGGGCTCCTCCGTCTAGGGGGCTCTGGAGGCTCCGTGCTGGCCACCCACGCCGACGCCGAAGGGAAAGAAAAGAGAGGCACGTATCAGAACTGTATAACGGGGCGGCAGTTAGCAACCCCAGGAAAGGGTAGTGAGGGGAAACACCCAGTGCAAAGCTCCTAGCCCGTTATGATACTTCAAGGAGAAGGGCGTGTGCTCGTGCAAGTCTCCCGTGCGTCGTCCCTCAGATTCCTCCCCCCCCTTCCAGTTAACCCTCTAGCCTTATTGCTGAACCACCCCAGGAAGCGATCACGCACCTCAGTGAGCCGTACCCCTCCAGGCGTACGGCTGGGCGGCGCGTGGTGTTGGCCTCCAGGCGTTCCCCTTTCCTTCTCCGCTCTCTCGGCGTCTTCTCCCTCTGTCAGTGCGCGGTCCCCGCAGCTCTCGGAGATCTGCTCCCAGCTCCGCTCCCAATCCGGCTGTTCTCCTTCCGTGAGACGAGTCTCGCCGCTCCACTTGACACCGCCGCTCTGCTTGGCCACGCTTTCTCGGCTTCCTCCTCTCCTCCGCTCCTCTTCTCTGCTCTCCCGTCCTTCTTCTCTCCGCTCCTCCTCGCTGCTTCCCGCCTCTCCGCACCTCTCCGCTCTGACCTCTCCTCCGGTGTATAGACACACCTGGTGATGGGCGTTCTCCGTCTTTATCCACCTGCGGGGCTCCTCCTCTTCTCCACCTCCGGACGGGTTAAAGGGCCAGGCGTCTTCCTCATCACAGCTGTAAGTGTCTGGGCTGTTCCACTCGGAATATTGCGAGGGCTGTGGAAAGAAAAGGGGGGGGCACAGTTGATCAGTTCGCGCCCTATGGCGGGGTGCGCCAGGGTGGCCCCGTTACACTCACACAATTTATGTTTCTGTCCATTCCAGACTGTTTTGTTTGGGGTAGCTTTGGGTAAATGCTTTTCAAGTTCATCCAGAACGTTTTCCTGTTTTGCTAAGTCTGTTTCAAGAGTGCCACAGACCCCCCACCATAGTTGATAGGCAAACCCCTCTGATAACTACCTTCATTGCATCCCATTCTACTACTCGGGTACCTGCCGTTTCCCAATTTTCAGTGAAATAGTGAGTTAGAGACATGTAGAGTGCTTTGGAATACTGGGTCCAGCATGGTTTGGGTATTCAACGGCCACAAGGGAACACCAGGAAGTCGCCTATCAAGGGAATAGGACAACAGCAGTGGGGAGTGATCAAAAAATTACCAGGCCAGGTACTGCACATTACCAATCCAGTGTACCAATGTCCTTTGTCTAAAAAAGCAATCTAGGTAACTGTAAGTGGCTGTGGCTGGGGTGTAACAGGAGTATGTAGGAGCATGTGGGTGGCGGTGGCATCATATAAAATTAGGCCCAAGTTTTGTTGCACTTGTTGTAAAGCTGCTGTTACTCAGAGATGAATTCCCAACCAGGGAGTTGACTTATCCATCTATCTGCTTATTGGACCATTGAAGTCCCCAGCCATAACAATCTCTGTGTTGGGGGTAGTCTACCTGGCCTGGAGCACTGTTCCTAGGATATCCCCATTATCAGCATTTGAGGAATAAATACTTATAAGCCAAATGGCGTGTGCATCTAGTGTCCCTTCTAGGATTATGTACCTGAAGGGTCTGTAATAGGATCCCTGGGGCTATCCATATCAAGGCTCCCCTTGCACATCCAGAATAGGATGTGGCAAAGATTTTACCTCACCACCATCTCTGTAAGGACTTAAGACAATCTCCCCACAAATGCGTTTCTTGTAAGAAGGCAGTTGCTCCCCCATTCCATATAACATAGGTGATCATACGATTAAGCTTTGCTGGGTTCCTTAGGTCCCTCACCTTCCATGTTATGAGCTGATAGGACGTTAATTTATCCTCCCCTGGCATATTGCATATTTGAACCTCTTACTTTGAAAGGGTTGACTCTGGACAAATTCAGTACCCTCAGTACAGCTCTATCTGGAAGCTCCCCTTTCAAATCTAGAATAGAAAACAGTATTAAACGCATGTTCAACTTAAATGATGACTTCATCAGCTGCCCAAAATGTTGGCCTCCAGAACCTGGAGGAACGTATTCTCCACCCCCACACCCACAGGCAGTGGCCCCCTAAAGCCTCTTGCAATATCCAACTGTCAAGAGGCAGGACAAAAACCCTGCCTTCGTGTCCTTTTGTGTAATCTAAATATAATTCAACACAATACTTCTTTTGGGGTGTGTTATTACAACCAAGACCCTTGAGCCCCGTTCGTGGTAATCAGCGAGTTACAGAGGTTTGATCCCCGGAGTCCCGTTACCCAGTTTAAGTATCACCCCTCAGCTCATCCAACATCAGTGTGTCTGTCCAGCAATTGATATCAACATTTTGGGTTCCCGTTTTGGCCCCCACTCATTTAAAGTAGATCCCACTGATTAGATCCCTTAATTTCTGTTTGCAGCCTCCACCCGCAGTCCTGGATCCCTCAACCTTAGTACCTCCCGTGAAGTATCTCAACCTTGTGGTCTCTCTTGAACAGCAGATTCTGACAGCTGGCTTAAAGAAGTAAAAGGATTATGAGTGTCCAATGGAAGAATCTCCATCTTCCCTGTTCAAATTTCCGCCACAAGAATCCGCTCTGACGTCTGTGGCGGCAGAGTTTCTCACTGCTAGGGACCATCCGTTGTTTCTGCGTCTTTGTCCCCACCATTCTTTGAAAAGTTCTCCTTCACTCCGACCCCGGGAGTTCATACAATCTGCTACCTCTTGTGGTGTCTCAAAGAAGTGGGCCCTGCCCTCGTGTTGGACATGGAAGCGGGCAGGAAAAATCAGGCTGTATTTAATAGTGTGGTCTCTCATCCTCCGCTTAATGAGTAAGAAGCTTTTGCGGAGCTCTTGTACCTTCTTCGTGTAATCTGGATATATTTGAATTGTTGTGCTAGCAGGGGACCATGTGGCCTAACATATTGAAGGATAATGTCACTTTCCCAGTGGTTAAACAGCCAAGCTATGATTGCTCTCTGTGGTGATCCTGGATGAGCTCCGGTCTAGATGGGCTCTGGTCCGAGGGTTCCATGCGCCCTTTCTATCTTAAAGAATTCAGAGAGCTTTATTTCAGGCATTGCTGCTGGAATCCATTCCCTAAGAACGTTGAGCGTTTATCTGCGTGCTCCGGGAAGCCCAGAAATCATAGATTATTTTACTTTGAGCAACCTTCAACGTCCTCTTGGTGCTCCTCTACGTGAGTTGCACTACGTTTTAACTCTGTCACTGTTGTTTGTAGTTCTTTCTCTGTTGTAAGAAGTGTCGCTACTTCTCCCTCCATAGTCGTGACCCTCTCCACTACTTTGATGAGGTCTAGGCGCAGATGGTTCATGTCCATGGCCATCGAGTCCATTTTTGTTTTCAGCACAATTCAGGATCCTTTTATGCCTTCTAGGATTTTAGCAGTGCCCTGCTTTCCACGCTCCTTGGCCGAGCGGGTCCCGGCACCCTACCTGGGCGCCCCCACCTGTGATTGTGTATTGAACTATTTTATTAGACTGCGCTCCCCTCGTCAGCTTGCCTTTCACCATATTGGCCCGTTGTGTCACAGAGATCCAGAGCCAAAGGCCTCATGCATTACCAGGCCAATTCCGTCGCAGGGAGGATCCAGCGACCACTGCCGATAACTCGTTCTGTTTGGAGATCTTTATGCTCCCCAATGCCATCGAATTGCCTTATTGAGCCCATCTTCAGGGAGACCTACAACTCTGCATCCCTGAGGAGGGCAGGCCTAAAGCACAGCCCTGCCCCCACCGGAGGTGAACAAGGCCTACTCCTGATGAATTTTCCAGTCACAGTTTCGGGAGGGTCACTCCTCTGTCCTGCTGCCTGTGGTGATTCAGATGACTCTGGCTCATCTCCAGAAGACACTGACAGTAGTCAGTCCTTCTTTTTCAGGGTCCCCAAGAACAGGCTCACCCTCCTGTCAGGACCACAGTCTCTCTTAGGAACCCCTCCACACCTTTCTGTGCCACAGCTTTGGGACCACTCCTACGTTGTAGCCCCTCCGCCCCAGGGGGCTCTTGACAGAGGAGCTCACAAGGGATGGCAGCACTCCTTGAGCAGACAGTGTCTGGCTTAGACGGGCAGGAACAGGCGGCCCCCTTGGCAAAGCTTCAGCTCACCGGTGACAGGGACAGCCTCACCGGTGGCAGGGGCAGTCCACCGCCTCCGGCCCGACTCCCTGGTCGGCGTCTCCGCTGCCTCTGGAGACCCACCGCCGTTAGGGTCATGGATTCCACTGTGCAGGATCAGGGAGAGGGTACTGCCGCCACTTTACATGATTTGCTACACTGCCCTGGTGCTTCTACACAGCAGTTCGGGAGGCCGTCTCTATCGACAGTACTCACCCAGAGCACCCGGCCCTCTCCTCACATCCAGGCCGCAGGGTTTTCGTCCGCTCCCTGCATGTTTAGACTCTCCAACCCTGGGGTTCAGTAGTTTTTCCAGGCCTTACGGGTCATCATATGTGTTCAGGCACACCCTGAATTCAATGTGTTTATCCACACAGAGGTGATTGCAGGATTTTAGGTGAGATTTCTTTATAAGTGATGTAAGACAACAGCCGTCCTCCTGATCTGGTACCATTTATGCGCATGGGGTGTGTGCAAGTAGGAGTCCTGCAGAGTGGAGATATCTGTGTGGTTGGTGGAAGGAGACAAGACTGTCCAGTTAGGTGGAGCCTAAGCTGTGTGGTGCCTTAAGTATGTGTGTGAGGAGCTTGAAATTAGCATGGTTATCAGGAGCTAGGGGAGCTCCCTGCATTCTTTATATCAGATACTCCCATTACTATAATTTCAAGAGAAGAATATAAAAACGAATTCCAGACAAAACAAACATACTGCAACATAGAAAACGTACACCAGGAGCTTATGGAGGGCACAAAATCCATCTAGAAGGAGTCTTCAAAACGAATGTCAAGTTCGAAGAAGGAGTAACAAAGACAAAGGTATATGTGATAAACCATGATGTGAACATTCTAGGATGGTCAGAGCATAGACATTTACGCATAATGATTAACCCTTGCATAGCTCCTTATGTATTTTTTATAACTAACAAACATCTTGAGGAAATGCCACAAGAATTTTAACCAGTATTCAAGGAAAGATTGGGATATCTGAAAGGATTTAAACATATGATCAAACTTAAATAAAATGCAATCCCCGTCGAGCAAAACGTATGAAATATTCCTTAATTTGTGAGATGTTGAAAACAACCTGGATAAATGGTTAAAGGAAGAAATACTTGTACCAGTAGATGCATCATCATGGCTATCCCCAGTTGTCTTTGGAAAAAATTTAAAATATGTGAAATCAGACTTTGCATAGACTTGAGGCAACTGTATCAACAAATAGCTGTTGAAACAGAACCCTTGCCCAACATTCATGAATTAATGACAACACTGGGAGATGCAAGAGTGTTTTCCACACTAGACTTCAATACAGCATATATCCAGGTGTTATTGCATAAGAATTCTCAGAATCACAAATCATTTATAATGCTTATGGGGTCATTCAGATTTTGACACATGCCATTTGGCCTGAGTTCTGTGTCCCCCATTTTAGAAAAAAACATGAACAGACAATTCGATGGAATGCAAGGAGTAAAAGCTTTCCAGGGTGAAGTATGCATCTACTCAAAACAGAGATATAGGATGCTCCTTCATTGAAATCATTTGACAAATCACTTCCTTTAATTGTGGCCGTAGATGCACGTCAAGTTGGTCTCGGAGCAGTATTAAGTCAAGACAGACAACAAGAAAGTCAACTTATTGCCTCTGCTTCATGCAAATTGGAAGATTCCAAACTGAAGTACGCAGTGATTGAGAGAGAATTGTAAGCTTGTGTGAGTGCTGCTTCAAAGTGTTCAAAGAGTTTACTAAAGGGTAAAAGTTTCCTAATTTGTAGGGACCACAAACCCTAGTTAAGTATATTGATTAAATA
The DNA here is from genome assembly GCF_964261635.1 of Lissotriton helveticus. Lineage (NCBI taxonomy): Eukaryota > Metazoa > Chordata > Amphibia > Caudata > Salamandridae > Lissotriton > Lissotriton helveticus. The sequence goes on from NC_136071.1 coordinate 1,124,641,776, forward strand.
CAGTACTGATAAGGTATCCTCCTGTATCACAACACTTGCTTGCATGGTACACAAATATGTATCTGAGATACAATACTTGGCTGGTAAATCCAATATTGTTGCAGATTTCTTATGATGTATGCCATGCAATGATGGAGTTGATGATGATGACTTGAGTGAAATGGATGAGAGTGTGGATGTGTCTTATTTGTCTAATGAACTTGATGACATGAGTGTAAGAAGCAGAAAGCAATGGCTGTTCATAATGAAGTTGAATATCATCTAGTTTCCAACTTCATCGTCAAGGTGTGGCCGGAAGAAAAACAACTGGATGATATCTTAAGACCTTACAGGAAGGTGAATGATGAATTAACAATTGTTAACAATATTCTAAAAATGACAAATTGGTACCCCCTCCCCCCCTTGGATTTTAGACCACAACTTCTTAAATTAGCTCACAAGGGACATACTAGAATGACAGATACAAAGAAAAGATTAAGAGTGGAGTTCTGGTGGATCTTCATCGACCAAGATGTTGAGAGATTGGTGCAAAATTGTAGCATATATAAAGATGCAGACAAATCTATGCATACACATGCATGTCCCTTGACACCCGTACCTTTTTCTGAAGCCCTCTGGCAGAGGGTGGGAATAGGACCAATGTACAAATTACCTCTATAAATGAGATATGTCATAGTTTGTATTGATTATTACAGCAAATGGATTGTTATCGTTACTTAATTTTATAAGGCGCACAGCTACCTGGAGGTTTCCCGGCCCCATCAGACACGGGCAGATTGAAGGAAGACTATTGACTGAATAACCAGGTTTTCAGGCTTTTTAGAAAGTTCATATAGATGGCCTCATTCCGAAGAGACGTAGGGAGTGAGTTCCACAGAGAAGGGCCCAGGCACGAGAAGGATTGGCCACCCATGCGCAACAATCTGGTCTGGGTGGAAGAGCGGAGAAGGTGAGGTGGATGATAGGGATGCACCAAGGTGTTTAGATACTGTGGCGCTGTACCAGCTTTCATTTTATGCATATAACTCAGGGCTTTGAATTTGATGCGATTCTTTATTCTGAGCCAATTAAGGTCGCGGAGCGAGCTTGAGATGGAGGCTCTTCTAGGGATCTGACAGAGTAACCTGGCCGCCGCATTCTGCACTACCTGTAGTTTACGAATCACCTCTTTATCGGCTCCTAAATACAGGATGTTGCCATAGTCCAGCCTAGTAGTAATAAGGGCCTGTACCACAGTTTTTTGCGTAGGACCAGTCAACATCCAGAGGATTTCTTTTAGCCACTTAAGGATGGTGAAACAGGTTGAGGCAACTTTGACTGCTTGCTGCTTCATTGACAGCTGGTCGTCAATGATAATGCCTAGATTGCGAACCTGTTGTGCATGTTGTGGGAGAACACCCATTTGCGTAGGCCAGTGCTGAGGGCCCCAGAGATCTTTGTTTTCCCCAAAAATTAATACTTCCGTTTTTTCACCGTTAAGTTTGAGCAGGTTGGCTTGCATCCAACCTGCTATATTTTGTAGCCTTCCCTGGAGAGAAGATGGTTTAGATGTTTCTTTGGTGGAATGAGAGAAAATTAGTTGGGTGTCATTGGTGTAAGAAAAAATAGACAACCCAGCATCTTCAGCAACCGTAGCCAGAGGCCTGACATAAACATTGAACAATAGTGGGCTGAGAAAGGAGCCCTGCAGTACTCAGTGAGGAGAGGCATGGAGCTTGGAGCTGGCTGACGGAGAAAAGACCTGAAACGTACGGTCGGTCAAGAAGTCAGTGAGCCATTTGAGTGCTGTCCCTACAACTCCCAGTGATTGTAAAGCTTTAAGTCGGGTGGTGTGAGACACAGTGTTGAAAGCAGCACTCAAATCAAGCAATATGAGTGCCACAGTTTCACCCATATCCAGGCGGCGCGATGTTCCGTAATTCCTAACAGAGTGGTTTCTGTGGAGAAACCGGCTCTGAAACCAGACTGTGATGTGTGTAAAACGTTTTGGGAGTTAACGAATGCGGCAATTGTTGATTGACATGTTTTCTAATACTTTAGAAAAAGCAGGGAGTGGAGAGATCGGGCTGAAATTGGATGGTTCAGCTGGATCCGCGTTGGCTTTTTTTCAGGAGTGGGAGGACTATGGCATGTTTCCATTCAGATGGAACAACTGCTTCCTGCAGGGATGCATTGAGCAGCTCCATGATTAACTTTAGTGATGATGGCTCAAGTTTCTGAAGTATGGCAATAGGAAGAGGATCTCTAGGAGAGCCAAATTTTAGGCAGGTTAAAATACGTTTAAAAGAGCTGTTGTCCATATGTAACAATTTCCTAAAGTATTAGATGTTACGGGAGTCTGCTTATCCAGTGGAGCTAGGCTGACTGACGTAGGGGGAAAGTTCACAGTTTGCTGTCCCAGATTGGTAGTCCCTACATTCAGTGCTGAGTGGATTGAGTTGGAGTTCATGCATATTCCTACCACTAATGTTTTGAACTTTCTCAAAACAGTATTTAGCAGGGAAGGATTCCCACAGCAGATTGTAAGTGACAATAGATCACAGTTTGTGGGCGAGTAGATGTTTTGAGGCCTGAGTAAAGATGCAGGGATGTTTTTATAATAAAATAATGGGGTGAGGCTAGCCCATCCTGACATCAGGCCCCACTCCTAAAGCTTCAATAGTCTTTCTGCTCCCACGGGACTAAAGCATCTCCCTCGCTATGGCAAGTGAGAGGATATTTTGATTCTTTGGGTTGCTATTTTTACATAAGGGTCAGAAGAGTTGGGCTAAATCTTGATATCGTCCCCCCTGCCTTGCTGAATGACTTCACTTATAGTGCTTGGGTCGTCTACCACATGTTGAAACCTACCAAACCCTGATTTCTCCGAAATGTAGACACCAAAGGGAGTCCAGAGTGTTGTGCTTCGGGTGGATCCCACAATATTTTCTTACCCAGAAGGATCTGCACATCTCAAACTTTGCCTAAAGTCATGCATTTTCCTTGCATTTCCGTGACATAAACTTCTGGGTTCCACTACCCCACTTGTGTGGAAGGGGCATAGCGTTGGTGGCGGTTAAGGCTTTAAAACTCAATGTAGAGACATTAACATTTAGTTTATTAAAAAAAATAATAATAATAATGTGCTCTGGGTTAACTGGAAGCAACCCAGGCCACCAAAGAACTGTGTGAAAACTAGACACCCAGAGGAGTCTAAGTAATTATCTCGTCCCGTTGCAGGCACTAGGCCCAGCCATACAAGTGGGATCACAGGTGAACACTGGGTGGTAGAGATGTTGTGGATTCCAGAACTTTAGATCACAGAAATGCACGCAAAATGAGAGATTTTAGTTCAAGTTTGAGGTTTGCTGGCATTGTTAAAGAAGAAGTTGTGAGATCCAGGTGAGGCACACCACCTTGCACTTCCACAGGTGTGTAGTTTTCAGAAATGTCTGTGTTTGGTAGGTTTCCCAAGGTGGTAGCTGAACCCGGGCCAAATTACAGCAGATAACCTTACTGCTAGTGTCTCCACTTTGAGTTTAGGGGCCTTTGCGTTTCAGGCGCAAGGTCCAGCCACACAAGTGGTTTACCATTTTTATTGGGAGACATGTGATAAAGCCAGGTGGTAGGAATTTTGCATATTCCGGAAGTTTACATAACAGAAAAGCAAGCAAAATGTGTGATGTTAGGTGAAGTTTGAGGTATGCAGGGCACTGTGAGAAAAAAAAGTCATGGGATCCTCTTCATCAAAAGCTGCATTGGAAGCCAATTTAGAAATACATCTAGTTTGTCTGGAAATATGAAATGTTACCCCGTCTGGGGCGAATACTCTACCAGTAATGCATATGGGCCTGATTACTAATATGGTGGTCCATAGAACCACCGTACTTGCGGTGGAGGTGCAGTGGCAGTCATGGACAGCCACATCTGTGGTACGACCACCACACCAAATTACGAGTTTGGCGGACAGACCTCCATAGGACCACTGCAACCGCCAAGCATATTACGACTTTTACTTTTCAGTGAGCCCGCCATGAAAACTGCGCAGTCCATGCCGTGCAGGTACAGGCTGTCATGCTCCAAAAGGCGCAGCAGTGGAACTGCCGTGCCGACCACCAGCTAGACTACAAAATAACTCGTAATCTGGCAGGCACCCAACGGTTGACTTTGACGGTCTGGGAGGAGAGAGCTGACATGGCGGTCTGCTACCAAACCGCCAAAGTCGTAATCAGGCCCTAAGTCTTTAACATCCGAAACCCTATGACAGGAGATGAGACACAAGAGCATATCCAACTTACCAGATCGTTTCTTCCGGTTAAGGTATTTATTGTGTTGCCAAGCAAAAAAGATTTGAGGATCTTCTTCATCATCCCATAGGATGGAGTGCCTGGGTTCCAGGAGAAGCGATAGCCGGATGCCTCTCATCAGTTTCCAGACCAAAGGGTGTTCTCACATTGGGAACACTCTACAAGGAGGTGTGAAATGGAAGACCTAAAGGTATATACTGATGTGTATGCCAATCCTGTCATGGCCTGGGAAGATAGAAAAATCCAAACGTGTACCACTTCAGACCCCACAGGATATGTACCCTGTTGCAGACACCAACATATCCATCTAATCCAAGTGGCTCTATATCGTTTAACCGTGCTATCTGTCCATGCTTTCGACAAGAGTTGTTCAGCCTCCTCCGAAATTCCTGAAAATTTCCATCATTCCTTGTAATCCTCCAGACCATGAGCTGTAACGTCCCCTCCAGAATCAGATAATGTAGGTTCCCCAGTGCATCCAGGAGAAGATCCTGCCTTTGAGGTAGAAGGATTGGAGAATCCCAAGAAAGTTTCCTCATCACTGGAAATCAGGCTTGCAATCTACAAAGTGGTGTGCTGATCACCAGATCCGCCTTCTGACAACCTTGAATGCAAAATGAATGGACCAAATGCATGGTTTCCAATCTTGGAGGAATGCATCCATTGCCTGTGGATCCAGTCTCCAGCTGAAGTTTTTCTCTAGTGGATGGTCCAGCTGGGAGGCGAATAGATACACTGTGAAAGGTCCCCAGCAGCGTTCGATCCCCCAGAACACATCCAGGTTCAACTTTCAAAAGTTTAGGTATTTTGAATGCTAATCTGCCACTTTGTTGGCCATACCTGGAAGGTATTCCACCATAACCGAGAAATTGTTGTTCTTGAGTGGGCCATCTGGCACCCCAACTGGTTTTGAAGGTGTTGGATTCTATGACAATGTCTGGGCTGGATCCGAGGATCGCTCGCCCATTCCAACCCTCCATACGGGTTAACCACCACCTCATTTCTTCTCTGACTTCCTCTATCAAAGGAACCGTTTATGAATACGTCAAACCCTTGTATAAATGATATGCCTTCAGCCGCTGGAGCACCCTGTAGCATTGAGGTCCCGGAAATACTGCAGTTATTGAGGACGCCAGAAAACACCACTGAAACCCACACAAAAAATAAACACTGAAAACAGGACAGCCTAATAAAGGTGCAAGCGTAAAATAACCCAAATATCAGAAATGGGCTCCGCATAGGGTGTAGAAAAGCCTCCGCAGTTAATAGGCTTAGCTGACAACACTCACATTATTGTTTACATATTGAATAATGTTTGACGCTCAGCCATAATGTCATTTGCTACATGGATGAACAACCCTGAAGCTGAACAGAAATAAAACATTAGTCGCCCTGGTCCTCCCTGTAGTGGTCACCTGAGTTCGGCCCCACCCATCTCTGTGGACTCTATCAGAAATGTAGGGGTTGTTTTTGACTCTAACTTATCCAAGTCACTTCAAGTTAGTCAAGACCATGCCATCTGCTTCTCCACCCTGAGAATGCCAAGAACAATCTTTTCTTTCCTTTAACTCACACAAGGTCATTATGTAAGTGCTAATCAACTGTTGCCTTCATTATGGAAATTCCCTCAATCCAGGAATCCCGACTCGCCCTTTTTCATCGCCTACAGGTAGTGCAAAATTTGGAGGCTTGTCTACTCCTTAATCTTCCTAATTTGGAGCCTTGTCTAATCCTTAATCTTCCTTCTTGAGCACACATCTTTTGCATCTCAAATGGCTCCCTGTTCTAAAGCGTGCCCTTTTTTGAATGTTCTGTGCTTTACACACAAAGCCAACAATAATGCAGGCCCAACCTATCTGGTAAAGAGACCAAAAACCTACGACAAGCCCATTCTCTACGTTCATCATGCTCTTATCTAGGCACTAAAGCCAGGATCAACAAATGTAGGAGCAGCATTTACTCCTACTTGGGAGCCATACATTGGAATGCCCTTCCTTCTTCTGTTTGTCAGAGGTCTAATTACAAACTGTTCAAAAAGAAGCAAAAACATGCCTCTTTTAGCAGATGTAAAGTTTTTTTCTCTGCAAAAGCTTGTATCTTCATCTCCCCAATGCCCTTTGTTGAGGTAACAGTCACTGTCTATAAAATGTGTAGCAGGTTCTTTTGAGAATAACTTTGCTTTGTACACAACAATCTAAACTAATGTGCTTGAATCCTGCTTTCTAAGACACTATTATGAATTTGCATGCTGTGGAAACAAACTCTTTATGTTTGAATTCCTGTGCAGAATGGATATCTGACTTGGGTTGCTTGTGTATCTGCTTCTTAAATAAGTATATTAGTATTAGCCACTTTATGCTTACTTATTTTTAAAATACCCTTACAAGAAATGGACCCGCAAGGATGCTTCTGTTCTAATTGCTTCATTATCTGGAACTATCTCGACTTGCACTATTAGATTTATTTGAGCTATTGTTAAGTGTGGAGGGCTAAATGTTGAGAACTTCTGCAATATAAATGCGGTGCTGAGGATGTGTTCATCATCTCCTCAGACTAAGGACAGGGAATCCGTCTGGTGCTTACACTAGAGGGATTAAATGTTTATGCTCTCCCTTCCCTTGCTGCCTGAAATTTATTATTTTCAGTTTCAGAGGCATGTAGTGTATCATGTTTGTTGACTTTATTGAAACTGAAAGCAGCTGCAACTGAAAGTCTCCAGCTACTTTCAGACGGATCAGTGTTTGGGTCACAGTACAACCCCCCTGAGTACCGACCTGGAAAGGTGAGGCACCATTCCAGATCGGTGCTCTTAGTTCTTAGCTTTCCAATGCTACCTCTCATGGATGTTTGACGTTACAACGCATACCTTTACAACGCATTGTTTACAACGCAACATCCATTACAACGCATAACATTACATTGCATGTATGGTAAGTATTGGATAGTGTAGGGGTAAAAATTACTATTCTAACTCCAGGGGGGTGCAACAGTAGGGTAAGTGTTGGATAGTGTAAGGGTACTATGCGTTGTGATGTTATGCATTGTAGTGGTATGTGTTGTAATGACATGCGTTGTAGTGTCATGCGCTGTAATGGTTGCGTTGTAATGGCATGCGATGTAATGGAAGTTGCGTTGTAAAAATTTCGTTGTAATGGTAGTGCGTTATAAAAATTGCGTTGTAAAGGTTGTTTCCCCCTCTCACCAGTGGATTCCTGCTCGGTAACAGCTCCAGAAAGGCAAGCCCTTAGAAGAAAAATCCAAACTCAGAGCAGGAACTGGGAAGAGAATATAGGAGGTGCCTCCCACCCCCTTGCCTCTTTGGACCAACAGTCTTTTTACCTCACAGGAGGGGGTCATTGGGAGATTATATCCCTCTAGACAGCCCAGAGATGTTAAAAACAAAAATAATGGGAGAGCTGGCCCATCCTGCATTGGGCTGCGCACCACCCCTAGACAGTGTTTCTGCTCCTGTGAGGGATAGATTGGGATCCCCAAGCTGCCTGGCTTAGGGGGCAGAAAGCACCATGAGCCCTGGGCGGCCTTTCTACACCCTTTGGTTGGGGAAATAGGGTGGGCAGTTCATGCTAATCTTCTGCCTTTGGAGGCAGCAAGTCCACTAGACACCAAGGAACCTATATTAAAAATGTGGATTGGCGACTGGGCCGTCGGATCATCAGACAACCAACACAGGTGTGGCTCAAGACAGCCTCGGAACCCCCTGGAGTCCAGAGCCTGAATGCTGCAGTCACTGCCCATGGCAAGTAAGAGGCAACCTGGATTTCTTTTGCCAAAGTTGTGACATATGATCTTGTAGAGGGGGTAGATGCTGTCCCTATTCTGCCTCACCTGTGGAGAATCTGATGCTTGGAGGTGGGACATGATGTCAATGCCACTTTTTTTTTTACACCAATACCTGGTGTCTATTGAGCCTTCTAAGCCTTGGCATTGGAAGAATGGGAGTGAGCCCTCTATTCTACCCATCTAAGGGGAGTAAAAGTCTGCCTGGTGCTCAATAGTGTGGGGTGCCTCCCAATGCCAGGACAGGCAAGCCTCATACCCCATTCCTTTTCTCAATTAATTATGTAATTAGCTGAATATAAAGTGAGCAAATGGAAGGGACACAAGCCTTACCCCTCCTGAAATTAAGCTGCACCGACTCCTAATCACCAGGCAGTCTTGTTGTCCCCTTAGGGAGTTCAATCAGAGGGTTCAACCCCAGTCTTCTGCCTCAGGGAGTCAGACACCCAACGAATTTACAGTGATTGCTGCCCAAAAAGGAATTCTGTGCGGTGCCTGCCCCAGTTGGCTTTAGGTCTTCTCTCATGAGCCATGTAGCCTTTTTGCCACCCAAGTGGAGGCAGGGTGGGGGCAAGGAACCGAGGGGGAGGGTTGCCTCCTCTCAGTTGGCCCTTACAGCAAAACTATTCCCAAAGTACTTCTATGTTTCTTTCACTTTTCATGGGGGTGACTCCAATACTCGATCTCTGGGTCAGCTGGCAATCAGGAACCAAGCCAACCTTGAAAACTAGAGACTCCAGGGTATCCAGGGTAGTGTGACTTGCATGAATGTGAGTACACTTTCTTATCCAGAATACCCTGCCAACTTCAAATTATTGGTTAAAAAACGTAATTTTACTCACATTAAATCACAGGCAATATACTATTCTGCATTTCCACATCTCGCAAGAAAAACTGTACCTAACATGTCATTACAAAAGTAGGGAACAGACCAAAACTGTAACCATGTGAAGACCACATCAACATTACATTAACTTAACATGGTTCAAGTTTTGACCAACTCCTGTCGGGTACTATCAGCACAACCACAAACGTGGGGTACCGTTTTCATTGGGAAAAATGTGAGAATGCAGGAAAATAAGACTTTACTTTTATAGGCAAGTTTCAGAATTTTCTGTCACATAAATGGGAGTAAAATATGTTTTAGAACCCATACTTTTACATTTAAAAAGGCATTCTGAATAAGAAAATGTGGTGGGAACCACAAAAGCCACAACATTGTGGACCTTCCTGGGATACTAGTTTTAAGAAATTACTGGGGTTGGTAGGCTCCCCTAGGTGCCAGCAGAGACTCAAAGCTGCAGGCTCCCCAAAGTGAAAGGGTGATCATATTGGAATTTGTTAGGCATAGTTATTACATTTGCAGGGCATTCTGGGTAGGTAACTAGACCCCCAAGGAAGTCACAGCACCCTAGATCGCCTTGAGTTTCTAGGTTTTGGAAAAGCTCAGGGTTTGTTAGGGTTATATGCGTCCAGATAAACCTGCGGACCAAATACTGCATCCATTCCCATGGACAGTGAGAAGATTTGGGATATTTTAGGCGTAGTTTTGAGATCCGTATGTTTTTCTGGGTATGAAGATTTAGTGGTATTTACACATGCCATACCACTGTGGACTTCCCTGGGTGTCTACTTTTCAGAAAAGTCCTTGTCCCAGGCACAGATGTCATAGCTACCCAGATCCCTAGAATTGATTTAAGTTCAAAACACAATTCTTGATATTACAGCTGGAGGTTCCTAGGCCTTTCATATCAGGGTTGATAATCCTCCACAAGTGGAGTATAGTTTTATTGGGAGGAGTGTGAGATAGCTGGGTGGTACTGTCAATCCTCGCCATTTTCAAGACATTCACTTTAAGAAATGTGAGAAAAATCTGTGATTAAGCCAACATTCTACATTTGCAGGGCAGGACATTTTAGGTAAGAAAAAGTAAATGGATCCACCAGAGTCACACCACCCTGGAATCTTTAAAAAAAAAAAAAGTCTGGGGTTGGTAGGTTACTCTAGATGCCGTCAAGCTCCAGGCCTAAAGACCACAGTTTTTCCTATTTCAAGAATCAACATAATTGCAATCAAAAATGTTGATGTTGCCCTGGTGATTATTTGGGTATTTCCTGACCAATGCAATTGGTCCCCTGACTCATGTGGGTACTGTTTTCATCAAGGGAATTGTGTGATCGCAATTTAGTAGAACATTTGTTTTCATCTATTGAATTTCTCAACATTTTCATTTTCCAAATGCAATTTAGGGCGCACAAAAATGCACATTTGTAAAGCAACCTTAATATACCAGACCGAGATCTGAGTTTATTCCGGACCTCAGACTCTAGGGCCCGTTGAAAAAATGGATAGATGTTCTTTATGCCCATTTCATTCAGTAATTTTACCTTGTGAATTGAAGAATGATTGAAACACAATAAACACATCTTATAAGCTTCAGCTTGAATAATGACTCAGAGATCCTGTGTTTTTGGACAACTGACAAACAAAATATATCTCTACAAGCTACATTATATTACTAGTGTAGCTTGGCCTTCAAAGCATAAAAACACAGATGAAGACATTGTCACCTATTTCTAGCTCTTCCTACAAACTTGTTTTACATTTTAATAATTAATTTCTTTGGGAACACCATGAGCGATTTACACAAATAACCCCATGCTAAATTCAGAATACTGCCTACTTCTCAGAATTGTATAGCTTTCCAGATTCATCTATATGTTTCACACCTCTTTCTTCCATAAGCTGGAAATAGGTAGAAACCGCAAAAATACGAAATATTGACCACCACTTAGAAAATTACAAACTTGTGGTGCTAAAAAAATGATGTTTTTTGCAAGCTTGCCTTTATGAAACCTGGGACGAAGGTGATCTTAGCACAGCAAATCATTTAGTGGTGCTATTATTATAAGTTTCCCATTCTTCAAAACACAGAAATGTATCCACATCTTCTCAATTTTTCAGTTCCTTCCAAGGGAATCCATAAACCCTGAGTACCTTCAAAATCCCCAACATGTAAGATAAGGAATGCAAATCTGGCCGGTATAAATGTCATGGAAAAAGACTTAAGGATACTATAGCAAGAACTTCCTCAATTATCAACAAGCATTGGAAATGCAGTAGGTCTTGTTTTTTCTTGAGTTAGAGCTATTGGTGTTGTAAATTATTAGGGGCCATATGTAGGTAGCTTAATACCGGTCGGTAACTGCCAAAAATCAGTAAATTTCCCATTTCCGACCGGTATTTAGCTTTTTCTATGTAGGTGGCTGGATTTAAGGATTCGGTAATTTACTGATTCGGTAATTTAAGGAATCGGTAAATTACAGAATCCTTAAAATACAGAATCGGTAAATTACCGAATCCTTAAATCCTATGTAGGAGGCACTCAAGTGAGTGCATTTTTGTATTCAGGATTCGTTATTTACCACCAACTACAAGTTGGTGATAAATACCGAATACCTTTGAAAAATAAATAATTAGCTTTTTTCAAGGTGCCATGTGACAGACATACATGCCCTTAGGGCATGTATGTGCGCCACATGTGCACTCATGCACAATACAGGGGTGCAACAGGGTGTCAATGTGACACCCTGCCACCCTTGAATATGCCCCCCCTATTACCGATTCGGTAATAACAAATATTACCGAATCGGTATCATTTACCGAATCTTTACCTTCATTCAATTTACTGATTCCTAAATACCGAATCGGTAAAAGTCGGTATTTAGGAATCGGTAAAATTAAATTACCTACATATGGCCCAATGTCTTTTATCCATGTGTTAAGCATGTGATATGTAGTGAAATTATATGGATTGGATTGGGTGGAGTAAAATATATCCTGGATTTATTTGTGTCCCTTATGGCTGTGCTGCAGGTAGCCAGTGAGCAGCGATAGTGCGCTGCACAGAGTCAAATCAAATCAAAAACAGCTTTATTCGATTTTGGTGATAAAATCATAAAAGCACAGTAAAAAATGTACAGATATGCATATTAATCATTTGTCTTACAATGAGTAAAATTGATTAGATGTAAAAGTGATACGGTAAAAAATACAATGAAAAGTACAATAAAAAAGGAGCATCTATAGAGGGAAGGGTCAAGATAGAATTTGCAGAAATATATATATTTAATTCATAGTATTCCTGGATTTGATTATAGATTTTAAAAACGATGAAACAAGGTACATGGTCTGATCTATTGCCCGCAAAACAAAGCTAAGTTGAGCAATGAGCAGTAATTGTGCACGTCCTGCTGTGGCACCTGCTTGACAGAGTTGTTTCGAGGTAATTTGGTTTTGTGGCAGGAGCAGTGACAGCCTCCGCATCCCAACCTTTGTGTGTAAATTATTAAACAACGCTTTTTATCCTGATGATGAAAGGGTGAGCGCGCCCTCTCCGCTTTGAAGTAATGCCCATCCTGGAGTGTGTATCAAAGACAGAGCCCTGCATCAAATGCTTTTAACAACAGAGTCGCTGCTCATGTTTTTCCTGCAGATTGACTCCCCCCCCACCAAAAAAAGTCTGAGTCACACAAACCGTAATGTTAGTTAGGTTGCTGTAGCCCCTGAATAAGTGGTGTCATTTTACAAATGTGTTCTACAGGCTAGACTGTACATTCCAATGAAATCTTAAGATCAACTCTTTAGCATTGATTAAAGAAACACGTTGTCACTGCTTTAAAGGCCTGCAGAGTTTGTAATGGCTGGCACTTCTGAAGCAAGGGTTGTGGGAGGGGGTCACTAGCATGCTGGCAGCTCTATTGAAACATACAAACGTGCATTTTGCAAGTGTTTTTTATGTTCTTAAAGCACCTGCTGCCCTGTCCTTTCCTCCAGCAATTCTCAAGCAACTGTAAAATTGATAAGGTTAACTCCTGTGATTAATGTTCTTCCTAAGGAGAGATTGGAGTGTTGTCTAGTTTAGGTTTTGTCTCACTTTGAAGCGCAGAGTGTCAATAATAATATGCCTGCTGCAAAGAATGTGTGCTGGAGTTTGCACAGGTTAGCCTCGATTGCACAGGGTAGCATGGAGTCTGCACAGGTGAGTTTAAAGTTTGCACAGATTATCCACACGTTTGCACATGTTATCCAGGGGTTTGCACTGATTAGTCTGCAGTTTGTACAGGTTAACCAGTAGTTTGCACAGTTTAGCCTGGTGATTGCACAAGTTATCCAGGAGCATGCACAGATTATCAAGGACTGTGCAGATTTTAACTAGGAGCTTGCCTGGATATATATATATATTTTCAGGTACCATGGATATATATATATATATATATATATATATATATATATATATATATATATATATATATATATATATATATATATATATCCATAGTACCTGAAAAATAAGGACATTGTGGCAAAACTAAAAACCAGCAGGGAATTATACTTTAAGGAAATTAAAGACACAGTAGATTAGATTAACTTAAGAAGTTTATATAGCATGACAGTTCCCAGTGCATATATATACTGCTATTAACGCCTGAGGCTTGAGCCGGGCGGTCACTCTTTTAACTTGGTCTTAATTAATTCTGTGAGCACTCTCCTTTGTGTCCTCTCCCCCCCTGCACTAGCGCGCGGATTTAATCGCGGCGCTGTTGTTCTCTTTCACCGATTTGAGGGTGAAGGCATTCATTTTAATTCTAAAAATATAACTTACTGAACTTTGTTCTGTGCTGGCAGTTCTTTCCGCCTTTCTCCCAGAGCGACAGGCTGATTGCAGGGCCGTCATCCCTGGGGCCCGGGCTGAGTTTCAGCGGCAGCCATTTTGGATAGGGATCTCCTCTCTTGGCGCGCGAGTCCCCACTATAAAAACAGAGGATACACCTTAGTAGCGAGAATACTGCTATTAACGCCTGAGGCTTGAGCCGGGCGGTCACTCTTTTAACTTGGTCTTAATTAATTCTGTGAGCACTCTCCTTTGTGTCCTCCGCCCCCCCTGCACTAGCGCGCGGATTTAATCGCGGCGCTGTTGTTCTCTTTCACCGATTTGAGGGTGAAGGCATTCATTTTAATTCTAAAAATATAACTTACTGAACTTTGTTCTGTGCTGGCAGTTCTTTCCGCCTTTCTCCCAGAGCGACAGGCCGATTGCAGGGCCTTCATCCCTGGGGCCCGGGCTGAGTTTCAGCGCTGGCCATTTTGGATAGGGATCTCCTCTCTTGGCGCGCGAATCGCCACTATAAAAACAGAGGATACACCTTAGTAGCTAGAATACTGCTATTAACGCCTGAGGCTTGAGCCGGGCGGTCACTCTTTTAACTTGATCTTAATTAATTCTGTGAGCACTCTCCTTTGTGTCCTCTCCCCCCCCTGCACTAGCACGCGGATTTAATCGCGGCGCTGTTGTTCTTTCACCGATTTGAGGGTGAAGGCATTCATTTTAATTCTAAAAATATAACTTACTGAACTTTGTTCTGTGCTGGCAGTTCTTTCCGCCTTTCTCCCAGAGCGACAGGCCGATTGCAGGGCCGTCATCCCTGGGGCCCGGGCTGAGTTTCAGCGGCGGCCATTTTGGATAGGGATCTCCTCTCTTGGCGCGCGAGTCGCCACTATAAAAACAAACGGCCATGGCTCAGTGCAGCGGACGCGTTCAGCGGGCGCGCCGTATTCGCGCCTGAGTCAAGCCAGAGTCCAGCCCGTCTGCGCCCGTCCGCGATCGACCGGGGCGCGGGTCTGGATCCTCTGGCTCATTCGAGCCCTCTGGCACAATGGGAACGTGCAGGTACCGTTCACAATATACTAAACAGGAACTACTGTCTCTACGCCCAAGTTTGGTAGACAGCTGCCACCACTCTTTTCAAGCTGACTAATTACCTTCGTCATGTGAATTTTGCGATCAGACCTTTCAATTCTCGATAAAAGACAAGGGTGAAACAACCAAATTTAATATGTTATTATTGAATTGCAGATATATGAAAAAACATAAGTTAGAAATATATGATTTATTACGGCGAGCGGTCCTGATGTGCTTTTTCTCACCGAGACTTGGATGGACGAAGCATCGTCTCCTGAAGCTCTCGAAGCCACTCCTCCTGGCTATTGTCTACTTAGATTAGATAGACAAAAGCAGAGAGGGGGGAGGGCTAGCCCTTATTCATAAAGCTGGTCTAGAGTGCACTCCCACTGACAGCAAGAAAGACTGTGGCGGTGGCGCTAATTACATCTCGCCTGGACTACTGTAACAGTCTCTATGCAGGCTCCAGCAAAGCAGTACTGCACAGACTGCAGATGGTCCAAAATGCCACCGCCCGCCTCGTGCTGAGATGGCCCAGGAAGTCGTCTGCATCTGCAGCTCTTAAGATCTTACACTTGTTGCCCATCCACAAAAGTATACTATTTAAAATCTTGGTAATCACCTTTAGAGCCTATTACCAGCTGGGCCCCACCTACCTGTCAAATAGATTTGGCAGATATGCGCCCGCCCGATCACTCAGATCCTCCAA
This sequence comes from Lissotriton helveticus, assembly GCF_964261635.1. Classification (NCBI taxonomy): domain Eukaryota; kingdom Metazoa; phylum Chordata; class Amphibia; order Caudata; family Salamandridae; genus Lissotriton; species Lissotriton helveticus. The sequence continues at coordinate 1,124,657,311 of NC_136071.1, forward strand.
CCTGAACATGCTGGCTATTCCCAAATTTAGACTAGTCACGAAAGGAGGCAAAACCCTCGGAGTGCTAGGCGCTAGGGCCTGGAACAAATTACCTCTGCAATTACGCCAGATCCCGACAGAGAACCTTTTCAGAAAGGCTCTAAAAACATAGATTTTTAATCTTACTGATACAGCATGTCTGGCCCTGATCTAAACCATCTTCCTAGATATCGCCATTCTATGACACTGGCGCACTACTAATTCTTTGGCCATACACCTTTTGGGACATAACGGTCAGCGCCAAGATGCTCCGTGGAGTGTAAGCTGCGCTTTATAAAAATAAAATTACATTACATTACATTACATTACTCTAGTGAAAGCCACGTTACCTAACAGCGAAAGTGGCCTCTTCACTATCAAAATGGTACCCAGAAACGTTATTAATGGTCTGCTGACGTACCGCCCACCTGGAGGTGCAGGGCAGTTTGGAGACCAGCTTCTGGATTTAATTACTCAACCGGCACTCCGATATAAAAAATTCATCATTTTGGGCGACCTAAATCTCCATTTTGATGATATTGAGTGCGGGGAGGCACAGGCGGTGGCTGCAGCACTGAAATCTCTGGCGCTTAATTTGCAATCCATTGCTCCCTCACACCAATTGTGCCATCTCCTGGATCCCATCTTTGCTAACTGGGAGGGCATTATAGTCTCCCAGTCAGAACGATCTGGTCAGATCATTTTATTATTCCATTCTCTATAGAAAATTTGCCTTCAGAAAATAGACTTACCAAACCCCCTCCCTGAAGCGGAGAGAATGGAAAAATTTTAAACAAGAGACATTTAAATGTGCCCTATTATCAAATCCCCCCCCCCCCCTAGGAACTCTCTTCAGGAGGCATGGAGCAGATATGAAAAATGGGTGTCCAATGCGCTGGACGTGGTGGCTCCCTGGACAATCAAACCCCCCGATCTAGCGGATAATCCCACCAGATAACTCTTTATTATTTATAGAGAACTCACGGTCCCGTCCAGACTTGAAGCCCAAGACACCTACTCTAGGGAGCTGTGTGACTCTATAGCTGATTTTTTTGTAGGCAAGATCGACAAAATCCATGCCACCTTTACAGATGACGATGACCTCTCGAGTAAACATATGGAAGTTAAAGATACCTATACGGGGAAATCTCGTCTCACATGTTTCATAACACCAGAGAGACAGGAACTATTAAGTATCGTCAATAGTATACAATCTGGCTCGCCTTGTGACGTTTGTCCGCCTGCACGCTGTAAAGGAGTCATGGAGACCATGTTCATCGATCAGATTAGTCACATCGTGTCGCTGTCTTTCCAAGAATGCCGCGTATTGGACGCGTGGAAAACAGCCCAGGTCATTCCTCTAAAAAAGAAATCTAACATCCACATTTCCCAATTCCTAAATCTTCGCCCTATTTCCCTTCTTCCCTTCTGTGCGAAGATTGTGGAAAAGGTGGTAAATAGGCAGCTGATGAGATATTTGGAGGAGCAATCTCTCCTTCACCCCACTCAATCGGGATTTAGAGCTGGCTACTCTACGGAGTCAGCCTTACTCTACTCTACTGAATGCCTCAGACAAATAGTGGATGAAGGAGAGACAGCAGCGTTGGTTTTATTAGATCTTAGTGCAGCTTTTGACACCGTGCTGCACACAACGCTGCTGTCTCGGCTCTCTGATATGGGAGTGGCGGGACAGGCCGTGGCCTGGATAAAATCTTTCCTAGCTAATAGGAGCTTTCAGATGCACTGTCCCCCTTTCAAATCTTCCCTCAGGAAGGCAAGCCACGGGGTTCCCCAGGGCTCGAGTTTGAGCCCCACTTTGTTTAATATCTACATGGAACCCCTGGCTCGCATAGTGGAAGCATTTGAGGTGGGCATTGTTAGCTATGCTGACGACACCCAACTGATGTTCAAGCTTACGCCCGACCACAGAGAAGATGCCACTAATTTTTCTAACTGTCTGTCATCAGTGGCTTCATGGATGAACAGCAACTGCCTGCGCCTTAATGGCGAAAAACAGAATTGCTGGTGGTAGGGAAATCAGTTTCAGCATGGTCACACATGTGGTGGCCTACGGAACTGGGTAGCCCACCTCGTCCTGTGGATTCGGTAAGCAATCTGGGCATAATGCTTGACTCAGATCTTTCTTATAAATCTCATGTCAGTAAAGTGACAGCCAGGTGCTTCAGCATACTGAAGGTTCTGCGTAAGGTTTTAGATCTCCTCCCCATCGATGCCAGAAAGACCATTGTCCATGCTCTGGTGACCCCCCATCTTGATTATGGGAATGCTCTGCTTCTAGGTTTGAGCAAAAAAGGCCTACACCAACTTCATTGCGTTCAGAACGCCGCTGCTCGCCTTGTGCTCAGACTTCCTCGCAGAGCATCTGGGAAGACCGCTTTGGCTAAACTCCATTGGCTCCCTATCAAGGAGCGGATCAAATTTAAAGCCCTTTGTTTCATGCATCGAATCGCCCAGGGCAAAGGTCCAGACTACTTGAAAAATCTCCTCACTATGCATCGCCCCATCAGGAACCTGAGATCGTCCGGTGAGATGCTGTTCAAACCCCCCCAGAATCACCAGAGCAAGGATGGGTGGTTGCTCATTTAAATACTTGGCTTCCAAGTGTTGGAATGAACTTCCCCTCGACCTCCGAATGGAACCCTCTGAAATGAGGTTCCGTGTAAAACTTAAAACGCTTCTGTTCCCCCCTGTGTAACCCTCTTGCCCTTCTCTCCTTTCATGGCCCATTTTTTCATCTGCCTCTGGCGAATTAGCAGTATTTAGCGCGGGGACACACTGTTTCCTGTGTAGCCAGGCGCTTTAAAAATGGTTTTATTATTATTAATATTATATATATATATTTTTTTTTACGAAGCTTTTTAGCGAAACGCGTCTGTTAGGGGTGAGGGGTTTGCAATAAAACAACCTTGAAAAAAGGATATCTGCGTGCTTGCCATCTTTCAGCCCGAATTGGGAGTGGAAAAGTGTTCGAATATATATAGATAGATAGATAGATAGATAGATAGATAGATGGGCAAGGCTCCCCGCCTTCCTCTCGGTCTACTCTGTATTTCCACCCACACCATAGAATGATCTGAGATTCTTCTTGCAAGGTGTCTAGCTCTGATAAATTGGCCCCCATGAAGGCACCGTGTTGGCAGATAATCAATAAATGAGAATGCACTCCAGAATACAACATGTATTGTGTTTGCTGGGGGTTGTAGGAGCGTCATATATAAATCAACATGAGAGTCTCCAGGAAGCCAGAAGTGGACCAGGTGCTCCCAGGAGTAGCCCCTTGGTGTCTCTATTTCCAGCGTTCATCAACAACCATGCTCATGTCTCCTCTCAAACCAGAGTTCTTTGGAGTAGCTGCAGTAGAATAGAGCCTATCATAGAAATGATTGATGCCTTCAATTAGGGTGAGACAGACTGAGCAGAGATTCAACCTTGGGCCATACCAGGGCACCATCAACACCACATATTTGTGTTGCTGATTTAACCATGTCTCTTGAGGGACAAGATGGAATGATTTTATTTTTAATTCTGTTACCCAGCCCGTTAAAATTCCAACATAGTATTTTTAATGTTGGCCAGTTTGACTAGTGCAGGGTTATCGAGTGTTGGTGCTATAGCTGTACCCGGAGTGACGGGCCCATGGAGACCACTTCCATCAGACTTGGGTTATTTTACTGCATTTGAGTCTTTTTTAGGTTTGGTGGCTACTAAACAAGTACAGTAACCAAAACAAAACAACTTTGTAATAAAACTACCCCATCCGTTCCCCTTCAGTACTTGCCTTCAACTTCCGCATAGTAGTGAGCCAGTCGCTCCATCAGTTAAATACCATTTACAGATGGCCTTGATTTGTCCTTACTGGTTTGCTCAAGATTACACAATCCCCCAGGATCAGGTTGTGCCATCCCCTGTGCTGATTCAGAGGTCCCTAGTATAGTTCCTTCCAGGGAAGCTTCCACGTGCAAGGAGGGCGGGCACCAGTACCACTGCTTAGTCTATTCTTGCTCCAGTCTCTCAGAAGCCCTACACTGTCATTGGTCAGTTTCTCCACTTCTACTGTGTACTTTTTTTCCTGTGATTGTTCTGCTACTGTTGGTTGTGGTCAGCATTGTTGTAATAAGTTATGGCAGGTTAACAAACCTACCTAGGCGCGCAGTGTGCACTTGGTGTATGTACACCTTAACCGTTTCAAAAAGAAATTTCCTTCAAATACTCAACCAATAAACTGTTAACTTTTTAATTCATATTCCTCATTATTTACTGTGCATTGTTTTACACGATACTGATTATTTCATCATATCAACATATACAATGACATTATAAATGCATTTTAAATCTTACATATACATCATTTATATTCCTTCATTCTTAATTTGAACATTGCAGTTTTCTTATTCTGCCCTATGCATTTCGGTACACATAGGTACCTTCATCAGGGGACAATTTCTGAAAAAATGAACAATAGGGAGATGTAAGTGTATTGATGTTAATAGAAAACCCATGGGTATGATTTAATGGATGTGTCAAACCCTACCTGTATGATCTGATTAATGTGCTCGAAATCTGAAATCAATAAAGATGGAAACTATTGAAGAAAAACTGTTCCAGTTTACTCATGGAGTATTATTACTAATGGACTGAGAATGCTCACTATCTCATATAGTGATTAAGTGGTGAAGCTTACCGTTTTTTATCGTCTGGTTTGCTTTTGGAAATCTTTAAAAGTGAAATAATCATGGTGGTGAAACACTATCTAGCGCCATATCAAGCAAGTTTATCCGGAGTGCTCCTCACGCACCCACATAACCAGCATTGTTGTAGGTCATCTCTGTGGGTCATTTTCGGCTCAGTACTGTAGACATATTCTTCAGCCCTTCAGCCACTCCCATATCTCCTCGGGCGTCCTAAAGTGCCAGGTTTTGCCTTCAGCCACTATTCTCAACCTTGCGGGGAACATCATTGTGTATTTTGTCTTTGGGGCTCTCAGTGCCTTTTTTTACTTCTTTAAAGCTGCATCGTCTTTACTGGGCGTTAATTGTGGAGTCTGGAAAGAATGGGATCACATCATTCTCATATTGGAGGTTATTGTGAAAACATGCAGCTTGGAGTATGACAACTCCCTGTCATGGTAGTTAAAAATTCAAGCGATTATCGTTCTAGGTGGAGCACCCAGGTGGAGTGGCAGCACCGTGTTCCTGTGTGCTTGCTTGACATAGAAGAACTTTAAGAGTCATTTGGGCTTCTGTGTTTGTGTGAATATGTCTTGCAGGAATAGTTCCACACAGGGTCCCTTGACGCTCTCGGGGACCCCCACCACCCAAATATTTTTCCTTCTCGCTTGCCCTTTGTAGTATTCCAGTTTTGCCATTTGTTGCTCTTTTTCTATGGTAAGTTGTATTATAGTTGCCTTGAGAAATCTCGTGTCTTCCTAAAGGATGGATAAGGAGCATTCTGCATGTGCTACACTTTCATTGATCGTTTGCAGATCTCCCATTCATAGAGTGAGCTAAAATGTTACTGCACCAATTTAAAGTTCCAGCACTTCCCTCACGTCTTGAATTGCTTGTCAGAATGTCTTTCGAGAAGGGATCTGTTTCACCACCGAAAGTGTAGGCTCAAGAACTCTTGCACTCTTTTCGTTGTGCTGGGCTGACTCAGTTGTACGCATGGTGTAGGAAAGTATGATCTGCTTTTATGGTTACCCCCACTTTTTGCTTGATGTAGTGCTGTTTCTGACTAGTCTGACTGGGATCCTGCTAATCAGGACTCCAGTCTCTGTGCTTTCTCCCTTAATTGGTTTCTTAAGTACTTAGGTACATCCCAGATGGGACACTGGTGCAACCTTATCAGGCCCTAGTATATGGTACTAAGGTACCCAGGGCATAGGTACACCAGGGGTCCCCCATGGGCTGAAACATGTATTATGCCACCCATGGGAGAACACTAAATTTGTAACTACAGGCCTGCCATTGCAAAAGATATAGGTTTCCCTATATCTAAGGTCACTGCACTTAAAACCTATCAGTCACCCCTACAGCAGGCCTTCATAATCCTGAAGGCAGGGTGCTTGGTTCTAAGCGTGGGGGTGGCCCTGCATGAGAAGGACACCCCTACGACCTACCAAGTCCATTCTACTGGGTTGTAAGTGAAACAGCCATATGGAGGGGCATCTCGAAACTGTCTCGAAACTGGCTGCAGCGAATCCTATCAGGTTTAGTATTAAACATGTTGGAATCATACCCCCACACACCATAAACAGTGTGGGAAGTATGATTCCCTTCATCGTAAAGCTCCTTTGGGAGGCTCTCTGCTCCCGGTACCAATCTTCCAGACCCTGACAGCAGGCAGGCCTGGTGCCGGCCAGAGACACATTTCTGCCCTCCTGCTGCTGAGCCAAGCTCGGGCAGGGGAAGACAGAACAATAGGTATCCTGTCACAGGGAGATGTTACCATCTCCCACAGAGGAGTTAGTGTATTGGGGCAGGGTGGGAGCGCTTGCCAGCGCCACGTAGTCTGCATGCAGGGCACACTTGGTGCCCTCCATGCATAGTCCAGTTCAAACCAGATCAGAGAACCATTGGCTACCGCTCTGGCATGAACCTGGACAAAAGACAGGGGAGTATCCTCCTCCTTGTCCAGCCCTAGGGACCCCTGTATCGTTCCAACCCTTTCCTTAGGGTATTTAAGGGCTTACCTGTAGGTGGTTCCTCCGATTCATCGTGGTACTAGATACATTTCCGACACCACTTCTTCAACCGTCTGGGCACACTGGACTTTGGTGGGCTTCGCTCTGGGCATCAAGGCTGCAACTAGAGAGACTCCTGATCTCGTTGCACTGCTCGTCTACTGCAACGTCCATGCCTGTGCACCATACATGAACCTTCCAAGGCCTGTGTGCATCTAAGACACCTGAAGGAATCTCCCTTGAAGTGAAGGAGTTACTTCCCTGCATCTGCAGACACCACAACTAAGCTGACCGGTGTGCTGATCCTGGGCTCCCACGGACTCTGAAAGGCTCAGCAACACAGCTGGTGGTTCTTCACATCCCTTTGGGCCTGCCCTGTGCTCTCCCCAATTCTGAGGCCAATATCCCTTGTCAGAGCTGCAGGAACCGAACCCCTGTGCCGAGTGTCGACATGCAGTTGCAAAGCCTTGTTGGCTTCCTTTCACCAAGGTCTTTGGGCTCCAGGTAGCCCCAACCTCACGCATCTCCAGTCACCCTCACCGCATCTCTTGCATCATGGGCTTGCATCTTTGGTGAGCTGGTCAAGGTCCTCTTAGACTCCAGTGCCTCCAGCCTGGGGGTCCTCTTGAGGGTCATCTTCGTATTCTTTGGGCTCCCCTGATTACTCGGGCCTACCCTAACTCCTCTGCTTGTGGTGAGTCTCCTGGACCTTGCTGGTCCCGACATTGCACCTTGCACATTGCATTCATCCCACTGTCACTGCTCACCACTCAGTCGGTGACCGTTAAAAAAAGGAGTGGGGTGGGGGAGGAGAACAAATGCTGTGAGTTGCAGGAGCTAGGTCCCTGTTTTTCTGCATGCAAGTTCGGATTCCACACCCTGATACCACCAGGAGTCCCCTACCCCAAAGGTCTGTGTGTTCCTGTGTGTTTTCAGATTATTGTTACCAACCGTGGTTGCTCTGTCTGACCACCTCATCCGATTCTCATTGAATCCTCCTGCTGCAACTGTCACCCATTGGGGCTCCTAGCCTGCCCCACTGCTTGTCCTTGGCTCCCCTCCCCAGCTGGGTAATTTCTCCCTACCCTCTCAATAGAAGCCCCGGCCTCTGAATCCTTTTTTTCCCACCAGCCGGGCCCCCATTTTGTGGAATGACCTCTTCTCCATCTGAAAGGAAAGGTCCCAATCTAGAGATCTGCACACGGACCAATATCAATTTGATGATGGGATGTGCGCCTAAGGGTGCATACAAGCCCGTAAAAGAAACGGACATCAGTGTCTGTGGGCGACTCTTATATGCAGCTCAATCCTCATTTCTGGAGCAGAAAGTTGTAGGTGCAGAGCTACTGGTGTACTGCTTTAGAGTTTCCAAGATCCACACTGATGCTTGGGTAATATTCACACGGTGAGGATTTGTGGTTAGATAGGGTATCCACCACAAAGAGCATTAACAAAGGTAAGTAACTTGTTCTCATCAACCCAATTGAGCAGTTCATCGAAAAGTAATCTTTGTGACCGGCGTGGCTTACTGACGAAGAACATGGCCGCTCACCAGAGCTAAATCTGAATCACATTCTCTCCACATCCGTGCCAATATCCGACCTCCAATCACTCACCTGCCACCAAAAAAGAGAATACATAACTGAACACCACCCCCGGGACTGTCGATATGGCAGGCATCTTCGCGATACAGCGAACTCCCCAGCCTACACCTGCATCCCGGGAGCTGAATGGCGAGATGGTTGGATGAGAGGATGATGAAGAATCTGCAGTTAGACTATACACCAGAAAGAGAGCTACCGAAGGTAAGTAACTTGTTTTCCTGATGGATACATGAAATGATGATAAATTCAAGGATGATTAAGGTAGAAGCTTATTTAATCGAAGAGCACAGTACAATTAATCCAGCATAGATCAGCATCAATGGATAACTGACTCTTACCAAGAATGCACATCAGAATGACATATGCAAGGTTCTACATTCAGCAATGACATAGGAAGGAATGTATGTGGTTAAAGGAGCAGTACAGAAGTAAGCAACACAACACATCCCCCTATCTATAATAACAAGAAAAAAAAAAGAAACAGAAAGAAAAGAAACATATAATGAATAAAACAATTTGCAGCAACATAAAACAAATGCAGCAACACTAACAAAGTTGTGATAAAGTTCTGACTGTTACTAGTGATATGATCTTTAACTGTTACTAGTAATATAGTCTTTAAGCCACGAAGGAACCACCCTCTTCCTCGAGGAATGGCGGAGAGAAGAATCTTCACCAGAAACCAAACAATCCTCCCTAGGGGTGACGACTGACTCCTCGGAAGTACCGCTGGGAGAATCTGAGTTATTGTTACTAGTGACAACCAAACCATGATCTGGGACTTCACACGAATTTGGGCAACTCATAATCCCAGAACCATGGGAAGAATCCAAATCACTATTAGAGTCATCAACCTCCAAATCTTCAGGTTTCCACACTCGACTGGAAACATTGACCTTAAAAGAAGAACTAGGATTGCATCTGGCAACTCTACCTAAATTCCAAACTTTCCCATTACTGAGTTTAACAGAATTTTTCAACACTTCCGAAACTTGGAAGGGTTCAGAAAAAGAAGATTCACCCTTCTGTACCTTGAAAGGTTTTTTTATTCTGACCCAGTCTCCAACATTTATTGTCACCTCCTTTGATCCATGTCTCGAATCATGATATCTTTTACTTTTATCGTGGACCTGAACTAACCGTGCCTTAACTAAATCTTTTGAGTAGGGATCAATTTCACCAGAAAATAACCAAGTGGGACTGGCTTTAGAACGCGGGTTCCTACCCTTCATCAAAACAAAAGGAGAAATACCTGTAGAGTCATTCACAGTAATGCGATAGTTCCAAACAACTTTTCCAATCTGAGTTTGCCAATCCAGATTGTTACTAATAGAAAGTTGAATAGTGTTCTTCAAAACCCTGTTAAAACGCTCCACAACACCATTGCCACCAGGATTGTAAAGAGACGTAGTCCTGTGTCTAATACCAAGTTTACTAAAATACCTTTTTGCCTTAATTGATAAAAATTGAACACCATTATCGGTGAGAATGCAAGAAGGAATACCTTCAGTGACAAAAGTTTCATCCAGAAAACTTAAAACAGAATCAGTATCTGCTCTTTCTACAACTTTGACCACAGGCCATTTAGAAAACAAATCAATGATCACAATTAAATACCTCTGAGAACCATCCTGATCCTGAACAGGACCCATAATGTCTACGGAAACCGATTCCCAAGTAGATTCTGGAGGAGAACACTCCAACATAGGAGGACGGCAGGTACGCAAGGTTTTGTCTGCAGAAGCACAAATGGTACAGTCTCTAACAATTTTTTCTATTTGAGAATCACAACCAGGCCACCAGAATAATTTCTTTACTAAGGATTTGGATCTAACAATCCCAGGGTGACCTTCATGGCAAAGTTCAATGATTCCTTCCCGCAACCCACCAGGGGGAACGATTCTTTCACCCCTTAATAAGGTGTCATGAGAAACAGAGAGTTCGGACCTAATCTCCCAAAAAGGTTTTAAATTATCATCAAGAACATCTTTTTTATCTGGCCAACCTTCAATAGTGAAAGAGATAACTTTCTGTAAGCATTCATCAGCGAGATAGTCCTTGTTCCACTCTTCCTTGCTAAAGGCTGAAAGTCCTTCATCATGAACATATGCTATTTGCAATTCATTCCACTCATTATTATCAACTTCCTCTAACATTACAGGCATTCTTGACAGAAAATCAGCCAGAACGTTGCTTTTACCTGGCACATAAATAATCTTGTATATGAAATTTTGTAATCTCATAGAAATCCTAGCCAGGCGAGCAGAAGCATTGATAACTCCTTCGGTAGTCAAAATCTTAACTAATGGTTTGTGGTCACTTCGTAACAAACACATTTTGCCCCATACAAAAGACTTGAAATGATCAAGTGCCCAGGCACAAGCTAAGGCCTCCCTTTCTATTATAGGGTACTTCTCTTCACAAGGAGAAAGGGATCTAGAGGCATAAGCTATTATATTTTCCTTCCCCTTCTCATCAATCTGCACTAAAACCGCTCCCAAACCCTTGTTACTTGCATCTGTGGTAATTACATTCTCGAAGGATGGATCAAAACTGTGCAAAGCAGTGGTCTGGGCAATAGCATTCTTAATATTCAAGAAATCTTCATCACAAGACTTTGACCATTCGAACTTCACACCCTTTTTTAAAAGTTGTCGAATGTTGTATGAGACACTCGCAAAATTAGGAACATATTTTGAGCAAAATTCAGCCATTCCTAAGAACGACTTGATGTCATCTTTACTTGCAGGAATAGGAGCCTCAGAGATTGCAGAAACCAAGGAGGGTTTGGGTTTAACCCCTTCTGCGTCAATGATATGGCCTAAATAAGTTACACTTTTCTGAGCAAATTTACATTTGGAATGTTCAACTGTAAGACCCTTGCTTTCAAGAATATTCAAAACTTTATGTAGCCTTGATAAGTGCTCATTCTCATCGTCTCCAAAGACCAGAATATCGTCTTGAAAATATCTGACACCTTTCTCTCCCTTGAATAATTGGTACATGAGCCGTTGAAAAACAGCAGCCGCTGAGGCTAAGCCAAACGGCATGCGTTTATAACGGAAGCAACCAAAAGGTGTCACAAAAGACGTAAACTTCATTGAATCAGGGCACAGAGAGATCTGGTGGTATGCAGACGATAGGTCTATGGTAGAGAACCACTGGGCATTACCAACACTAGAGACCATCTCATTGATTTAACAGAATTTTTCAACACTTCCGAAACTTGGAAGGGTTCAGAAAAAGAAGATTCACCCTTCTGTACCTTGAAAGGTTTTTTTATTCTGACCCAGTCTCCAACATTTATTGTCACCTCCTTTGATCCATGTCTCGAATCATGATATCTTTTACTTTTATCGTGGACCTGAACTAACCGTGCCTTAACTAAATCTTTTGAGTAGGGATCAATTTCACCAGAAAATAACCAAGTGGGACTGGCTTTAGAACGCGGTTTCCTACCCTTCATCAAAACAAAAGGAGAAATACCTGTAGAGTCATTCACAGTAATGCGATAGTTCCAAACAACTTTTCCAATCTGAGTTTGCCAATCCAGATTGTTACTAATAGAAAGTTGAATAGTGTTCTTCAAAACCCTGTTAAAACGCTCCACAACACCATTGCCACCAGGATTGTAAAGAGACGTAGTCCTGTGTCTAATACCAAGTTTACTAAAATACCTTTTTGCCTTAATTGATAAAAATTGAACACCATTATCGGTGAGAATGCAAGAAGGAATACCTTCAGTGACAAAAGTTTCATCCAGAAAACTTAAAACAGAATCAGTATCTGCTCTTTCTACAACTTTGACCACAGGCCATTTAGAAAACAAATCAATGATCACAATTAAATACCTCTGAGAACCATCCTGATCCTGAACAGGACCCATAATGTCTACGGAAACCGATTCCCAAGTAGATTCTGGAGGAGAACACTCCAACATAGGAGGACGGCAGGTACGCAAGGTTTTGTCTGCAGAAGCACAAATGGTACAGTCTCTAACAATTTTTTCTATTTGAGAATCACAACCAGGCCACCAGAATAATTTCTTTACTAAGGATTTGGATCTAACAATCCCAGGGTGACCTTCATGGCAAAGTTCAATGATTCCTTCCCGCAACCCACCAGGGGGAACGATTCTTTCACCCCTTAATAAGGTGTCATGAGAAACAGAGAGTTCGGACCTAATCTCCCAAAAAGGTTTTAAATTATCATCAAGAACATCTTTTTTATCTGGCCAACCTTCAATAGTGAAAGAGATAACTTTCTGTAAGCATTCATCAGCGAGATAGTCCTTGTTCCACTCTTCCTTGCTAAAGGCTGAAAGTCCTTCATCATGAACATATGCTATTTGCAATTCATTCCACTCATTATTATCAACTTCCTCTAACATTACAGGCATTCTTGACAGAAAATCTGCCAGAACGTTGCTTTTACCTGGCACATAAATAATCTTGTATATGAAATTTTGTAATCTCATAGAAATCCTAGCCAGGCGAGCAGAAGCATTGATAACTCCTTCGGTAGTCAAAATCTTAACTAATGGTTTGTGGTCACTTCGTAACAAACACATTTTGCCCCATACAAAAGACTTGAAATGATCAAGTGCCCAGGCACAAGCTAAGGCCTCCCTTTCTATTATAGGGTACTTCTCTTCACAAGGAGAAAGGGATCTAGAGGCATAAGCTATTATATTTTCCTTCCCCTTCTCATCAATCTGCACTAAAACCGCTCCCAAACCCTTGTTACTTGCATCTGTGGTAATTACATTCTCGAAGGATGGATCAAAACTGTGCAAAGCAGTGGTCTGGGCAATAGCATTCTTAATATTCAAGAAATCTTCATCACAAGACTTTGACCACTCGAACTTCACACCCTTTTTTAAAAGTTGTCGAATGTTGTATGAGACACTCGCAAAATTAGGAACATATTTCGAGCAAAATTCAGCCATTCCTAAGAACGACTTGATGTCATCTTTACTTGCAGGAATAGGAGCCTCAGAGATTGCAGAAACCAAGGAGGGTTTGGGTTTAACCCCTTCTGCGTCAATGATATGGCCTAAATAAGTTACACTTTTCTGAGCAAATTTACATTTGGAATGTTCAACTGTAAGACCCTTGCTTTCAAGAATATTCAAAACTTTATGTAGCCTTGATAAGTGCTCATTCTCATCGTCTCCAAAGACCAGAATATCGTCTTGAAAATATCTGACACCTTTCTCTCCCTTGAATAATTGGTACATGAGCCGTTGAAAAACAGCAGCCGCTGAGGCTAAGCCAAACGGCATGCGTTTATAACGGAAGCAACCAAAAGGTGTCACAAAAGACGTAAACTTCATTGAATCAGGGCACAGAGAGATCTGGTGGTATGCAGACGATAGGTCTATGGTAGAGAACCACTGGGCATTACCAACACTAGAGACCATCTCATTGATTTTGGGAAGCGGGAATTTATCAACCACAATGTTGTTGTTTAAATACCTTAGGTCTACACACAACCTGATTCTGCCGTTGTTCCGTCTTGCGACGACAATTGGCGAAACCCATTCACTCGCCTCAATAGGTTCTATGATGTCAGTAGACACAAGTTTATCCAGTTCTTTACTGACTTCATCTCTCACCAAAATAGGCACATTTCTACACTTGTGCACTTTTGGACAAGCATCATCCTTTAGTATGATTTTATGTTCAAAACCAATTAAATTTCCCAAAGTTTTACTAAAAACCTTTGGAAATTTCTTTAAAATGCTATTTGTAACTATAGAACAGTCATCAACTACTAAGACTTGTTCTTTACTATTAGGATCCAAGATAATGTGGAGTTGTTTTTGGTCGAACCACCCTAAAACAGGTGGTCCTTTCTTTGAAATGTACAATTTCCCTCTACATTCCCTGTCTTTGAACCTGAAAACAAACCAACGAAAACCCAGTATGGAAATAGGGTCTCCTAAATAACCTTCAGGGTGGATATCTGATGGTAATAATTTCTCCCCCACCTGTTGAATAAATGAGGATTTCCACATATCTTCATTTCACTGGCGACGGGATTCGAAGAGCAGAACCCACGTGGATGCCTAATTTGGGATTTCATCTTATTTCTTCAATTCTCTAAGAAGGACTTCATTCAACCTTGGACTTGGTAATTATACTGCGTTCTCCATTTACCTTGGATCAAACTACCATTTATACTTCATTTCATTGGCGACGATCTGGCAAAGAAACCCTGCGAAGAAACCCCGCTTGCTGGCTACCTGAGGTATGAGACTGTTTATATTTTGAATAAGGAACTACATAAAGAACTACTTAAGGAAACCACTTAAAGAAAATAAACCTTAAAATTTAGGAGAAGAACGCCCACTTGCCCCACCAGTGTCCACCATCATCAAGACAGCCTGCATACGCGTTTCTTACTCCTTACATGCATTACCTTAAAAGAAGAGGTTAAACATTTCAAAGTAATTCATTAAAGGCAACTTGTTCTACAAGCATTAAGAAAGAAAGACATTGTACTAATGGGACAACGTGTCTGCCTTAAATACAGTGAAGCTTACTGCTGTTTGTGAATGAATTAGGAGCATACTGAGCATATCTGAGGCGGCTGCTTTCACTTTATTTATAAACCTTTGAAGAAAATTGGTGTCAGCCTTTGCCCTGAGTGAACAGCGTTATGAGAAAACTGTCTGAACTGTGTCTGAAATGCCCTGCTTTCATTTGTGGATTTTCAGTGAATTACAGTGTCCATTACCGGACAGCTCAGGAACCGATGTTTTCTCTCTAAAGCCTTTAATGACACAAGGAAGTCTGTGCTGCAACAAGGAAAGTCAAAGCCATTTATCTCTTTTCATAAACTGTCAAGATTAATTACACAGCTAATTACAACTTAACCGGAGAAATTGTGTTTACACAGTCGAGCAAGATTAAGCAATGGCTTAATGGAAAGGAAACTGTTTTTTTAACATAACTTGTCGTCTGCAAGTAAAGCTTCCTGCCTTTCACAAAAGATGTTTACTCGACCAGTGAGGAGTTAAAGTGGACTTGTTGGCAAGAGGCGATCAGCTCATTTAGAGTGGATGAGGCTGGTATGTCGAAGGAATATTTTTAAATGTATTCATGACGTCTTCGGTATTTTTCTGGAGCTTTTGGCAAATACTGGCAAGTATTCATGCCGGCTGTTGAAGAGGAGAACAACATCGTAATCCTATTTAATTTTCACTTTGTTGAAATATATATAAAATTTTTCCCTTCCCTGAGGCCTGTACTATTTGGCAGTTGCACTGTATTTCAAATGTAAACTAGTGCTCGCGCACCTTACCTGATCCAGGGTTACACACGGAGCACCTCAGGAACCTCTTGTGACGTCTTTCGTGCTGCTTTTGGACGCTCTGCAAGTGGGGCTCACCGTGAGCCACCCAGCATTCACGTCTTTTGCGTGCCTCCGTCTTGATCTTTGACTTGCCTCATACGATTGCTTCTCAACGATTCTCTTCACAAAGTTACGCTGCCTCATATATTCTTGTGCTTTTCAGCTTTCTGGTATTTTGATTGTCTGGGAATGCTGCTTCATGGGCTTGTCAGCAAGATTATTCCCGCTTTACCAGTCAAACATGATTTTGATGCGGCAGAATATTGCAGGTACTCTCACTGTTTCAGACGTCTAATCTTCTTTATTTCAGCATTTCCTGAAGTGGTTCTCTCCTCGTCAACTTTTCACCGTGACTTTTGTCTAGTGTAAACTGGCTACTATAACTGAGCAATGCCAATCTCCATATATTCTGAGTTTGCCAATTCACCCAAGCTTTTAAAAATGCTTGAATTTGCAAAGTGATTTTATTTATTCTGAATTTTAACATTTATACTACATCATTTTTGGCAGTATATTATTTTCGAACTGTAAAGGAATAGTTTCATCTCTGGAAAACGAGTTAATTTTAAAAATGAACAGTTTTATGATACACCAAACGAGGTCATGCTGCCATCTACTGGATTAAATTGGTATATATTTTGTAGTTTTTTTCATTGACTGTTCTGATGTTCCCTATAGCTTTTTTTTATTTTAAATAGGACTGTTCTCCTTATGATAATATGTTGAGTAATTTATGTTATTCTGATATATTTTAATGATTTGGCAGCAATTTCAGTAACACTGTTATATTTTAACAAGCAGCAATTTTAATAAGACGGTGCTGTTTGTGATAGTTGTTTTTGGTCGAACCACCCTAAAACAGGTGGTCCTTTCTTTGAAATGTACAATTTCCCTCTACATTCCCTGTCTTTGAACCTGAAAACAAACCAACGAAAACCCAGTATGGAAATAGGGTCTCCTAAATAACCTTCAGGGTGGATATCTGATGGTAATAATTTCTCCCCCACCTGTTGAATAAATGAGGATTTCCACATATCTTCATTAACAATGGTATAAGGTGATCCCGAATCGGCATAAATTTTTACAACCACACCACCAATACTCATTGTACAAATAGGTTTGTTAACCATGTCCTCATCTCTTATTCTTAAAACCAACTTATCATGGACATTCATCACTAGATTATCTTCAACATCATTTTCAAAATTCTCTTCCTCATCAATGTCATTGACGAAATTAACTTTGCTTCTCTTTTTCCTATTACATGCTTTCGTTAAATGACCTTTCAACCCACAACTAGAACACTTGGTTTTCAACCCAGGACATCCTTTAAAGTCAGCCAAATGGTCTAAACCGTTGCATCTATAACATTTAAGTTTAGCATTCGAGGAAGACTGAGGATGTTTAGAAAATTTGTTGTTAGAGCCAAAAGATTGCCTAGAACTATAGTTAAACTTTTTCCTGTCCGTAGCGTTAATTTTGCAAACTACATCATTGGACATTGCACTATTATCATTCTTTATCACAGTAGCGCATCTGCCAGACATTTCTGCCTTGCGTGCGATGGCAAGAATATCATCAAGAGGAGAGTCCCCATTTATCCATAACCTATCCTGTATGGAGGTATTGTAAGAATGCATAACGATTTGGTCTCTAATTAACTCTTCTTGTATAACACCAAATTTGCAATCCAAGGATAATTTCTTCAAATCAGCTAAAAAATGATCAATATTTTCTTCTTTAGTCTGTTTCCTAGAGAAAAATTTATACCTTGTTACGCCAATACACACTTTAGGAGCGAAATAAGTGTCTAAATGTAGAAGTGCTAACATATAAACATTTAAATCACCAGGAAAGGAGGGTTTAGTCATAGTTTCATAAACTTTTAGTCCAACAGGACCTAAAGAATGAAGAAGAAGTCTCTTTTTCTGAGCATGAGACATTTTTCCATCCTCATCTAATGCATCAATGTAATTACAAAAATAAGGTTTCCATTCCAACCACTTAAGTGGTGGTTCATTACCAGAAACCCAAAATGCTTGAGGAGGACTAATATTGTAGTTAGGTTGAGTCATCCTAAATTAACCCACTGCTACAATAATTTAACAGAATGTGAAATTAGCTGGATTAATGCTTTAAATCTATCATTAACTGTGTTAAAACACACATACAATGAAAGCTATGCAATAAAAAAAAAATGTACTGTAAATCAACTAATCAAAATGTACTGTAAAACAATAATAAAATATTACAATGACAAGGTGTGCGAATCACCGTGGATGGTAACTCGCTTGAGGTAGAGAAGGTGTGCGAATTACTGTTACTTGTAACACGCTGTTGAAATCGCACTAATCCTTTTCTTCTCTTTTGCGAATCACCGCCGACAGTAACTCGTTAATCAGGTAGGACAAGGTGTGCGAATCACCGTTAAGGTAAACCGCTATTAAAATAATCCAATTAGTTGCTCCCTTTCTAAGGTAGAACAGTTTTGTTGAAGTTATCAGCAAACCATGAAACGGCGGTGTCCGCGCCTTCAAACTTTACTAAAATGGCCGCCGTTACGTGTTACGTCACACGTAATTCCCAGAATTAACAGCGAAACTCCCAGAATTCACAGCGGAATGTTGAAGAAGCTTTGACGAAAGAACACCGTGGCACAGCAAAGGTACGTTGATTAGAATTGTTTACCTTCGAGATTGATGTGCGCGCTGGAGCAATTCGTTGGTCAGAATTGTTTACCTTCAAAATTAATGCGAGCGCTGGAGCGAGCTGAATGCGAATAGGCAAGCGTATTAAATAACGGTAACGCTTAAACAACTTAAGACGCTTCTCAATAAAAGCGGTAACAACAAAAAAACACTTCCTTTATGTCACCAATTTCCATTAGTTTCCAATGTAGTTCCAATGTAGTTTTTTTTTTTTTGGAACGAAATGCTGAATTTTTTTTTTAAAGGAGAAGTTAAAGTCAAAGTTCTTGTTACTCTATTCGCAAAAAAAAAAAAAAAGGCTCGTATTTAAAAGTTAAGCGCTTAAAAATTAAGATATGCAAGAGCATATAAGATTGATCCAAGGTAAATGGAGAACGCAGTATAATTACCAAGTCCAAGGTTGAATGAAGTCCTTCTTAGAGAATTGAAGAAATAAGATGAAATCCCAAATTAGGCATCCACGTGGGTTCTGCTCTTCGAATCCCGTCGCCAGTGAAATGATGATAAATTCAAGGATGATTAAGGTAGAAGCTTATTTAATCGAAGAGCACAGTACAATTAATCCAGCATAGATCAGCATCAATGGATAACTGACTCTTACCAAGAATGCACATCAGAATGACATATGCAAGGTTCTACATTCAGCAATGACATAGGAAGGAATGTATGTGGTTAAAGGAGCAGTACAGAAGTAAGCAACACAACAATACATCTTACTGCAGATTCCTCACCTTGTGAATAGATACCATAGCAGTGCCTCCCAAGGTAGCGCATCGTTGGCCATGATGTCAAACCTGATTGTCAAGGTAATAGGGCTGGGTGAATGTTTGAACTAATGCTCACGTAGCAGTCTGACAGATATACGGTACAGCAATTCTGCCCATCTATGCAGTGGTAGCAGCCTTGGATCCAGTGGAGTGAGCCCTTACACCTTTAGGGGGCTGTTTGTTAGCCAGCGCATAGTAGATTTTAATGCTGAGGACTAACTATCTAGAGATGGTTCTTTTCTGCACTGCCCTTCTTTGCTCCTAATAAATGAACAACAAAGAGCTGATCATCCACTTGATGTTCTCTGATATGGTCAATGAAGAAAATGAGGGCTCTTTTGGGATCCAATTAATGAAGTCTCCCTTCCTCTTTGGAGCGGTGAGGTGGGGCAAGGAATGTGAGAAGATTGGTAACCTGCCTGACATCAAAAAGGTGTTACTACTTTCGGAAAGAAAGCAGCTTGAGTTCTTAATAGCAGTTTGGTAAAAAAAATGTGATATAAGGTGGTTGTACTGAGAGGGCCTGAAGCTCACTCACATTACGAGCTGATGTTATGGTGACAGGCAAGTCAGTTGTTATGGTCAAGAATCATTGTAGACCATTATGTATTGGCTCCAAAGGGGTACACACTAAAACAAAAGGTGAGCACCAAATTCAAGACCCACTGTGGCATCACAAAAGGCTTTGGTGGAAACATGTTGCAAGCCTTTAAGAAATCTCATCCCAGCAGGTGATTTGAACAAAGGGGGCTGATTCAGCAAAATCAAAAGAGCCAACAAGTTAACTTTTAAAGTGGCCATTGCAAGCCTTTGATGGGCCAAAGACTAAAAAAAACGGAGGGTGCCGCAGTAAGCCACAAACTTGCCCTTGTGCCTGGAGTACACTGAATTTGTGGAAGGGCAACCGGCTGCCAATATTATATGAATTACCTTGGAAAGGATATCAAATGGAATCAATGCCCACTGCTGAATCTACACGCAAGGAGGTGCAGATTGCCCAGGTGCAAGACCATACCCTCTACTGCTGCAACATAAGACCCAAAGTGAAGCCCAATTGTGAGCCAACAGGATAAGTTGGGCCCTTTTGTTCTTGACCACCTTCAGAACCAGAACCAAGAGAAGCGGCGGTGAAAAGGCATATAGAAGTCCCAGGCTCACCTATAGGTGGAATGCATCGCAGAGAGAGCATTTTCTTGGGAACTCCAGCGCACAAAAGTGTTCACATTGCGCATTCTCGACGGTCGCAGAGATTGACCAAGGTTCTGCACTTTGCTGGAATATGCCAGGTCAGAGTCCTCTAAACTCCACCTCTCGAAGATGGCCTCCCCAACCCAGCAGCAATGCATCAGTCACTACCATCAGCTCTGGGTGGAGTTAGGAGAGGGGTCTGCTGCAGGTCCAATCACAGTCGGACAGCACTAAAGATCTTCTGATGTCTCCTCTAAAACCTAGATGGAATCCAATAGACTCCTCTGGTGCTGTGCCCACTGAGAGGTTCGATCTCTATGCAGTGCCTGCATATGCCACCTGGCATAGTTGACCGTATGACAGCTACTCTCAATAAGATCCAGGATTGGGCCTAAAACATTGAGATCGTAGTACGAATGTCTTGGATTACCCACTCCAGGGGGAGGGCACGAAATGACATAATATTTAGGATTGGTCAGAATAATGGGAGCATCTGCGTTGGAGTCAGGTGTGACTCTGTCACATTGATAGTGAACCTCAACAACATCAGGAGGTTCACCTTCTTCTGCAGGTGGTCGAAGACTTCCCGAAATGAGACCGCCTTTGATGGCAAGACTTTGAAGTAGGGGATGACTGGAACATCTGCTCGCTAAAGTTGTGGTGTGAACACCGCCATCACTTCTGTGACTATCTCAGGGACAGTGATGAGGCCAAAATGGAGCAACACCAATGAAAAATGCTCCTGGTCTACTGCATACTGCAGGACAGAGATATCAAAATAAGAACCTTGCAGGTCCAGTGCTACAATCCAGCCTTTGAGCTACAGGGCAGACAGAACCTGGTACAAGGAGGTAGTGGGAATAACACCCAGTTCCTACTTCTGAAGAGGAACCCTTTCTTTGGCCAAAGGAACCTGCAAGTCCTGCCGGAAAATGGACATATAGTACTCCGTCAGCCTCACTGTTTGGGTGGATAGGGCGGCAGGGTTTGATGGTGTTGATATTTGCAAACCCCTGCGTATCCCTGAAAGGGATCGAATTGTTGGGGAAACTGCCTTCCAGGCATCTAGAAACAGAAAAGCTGTGTCACAACTCTCTTTCAATAGTTCGAGTTCTGAATCCACCTTTTCACCAAAGAGGCAAGAGCCATCGAATGGCATATCAGCCATGTCCTGCACAGACTAGATAACAAATCTGAACCATCTTGTATTGTTTGAACTAAAAATGCCCATAAGTCATCTGGGAGCAACTATGTCTCATAGTGGATAGATAAAGCGACGAAGTAGTCAGCTGGCACTTAACTAAGTATAGGGCAAGCCTTGCTTAAGAAAACATGAACTTGCCAAATGCTTCCATAGGTTTGGATTAGCAGGCGGGTTGGGTTGTAGGAAAGGTGTTATGGTTTACTTTGCTGGTTGGCACCTGAACCATCGAGCTCTCCAGCGTTTGATGCTGTGTGAGAAAATCAGAGTCGCTGGTCTTTTGCGACGGGCGACCTGTATGTTGACCAGAGGGTCAAAGCACGGTTTTGCCCATGTTTGTGTCCATAAGGACTTCATTGAAGGACCAGAGGGATTCTGTATGTGCATGACTAGGCTGAAGGGCTCTGTAAGAACATTAGTTTCCACCTCTGTAGTTGGAAGCTGCAGGTCAAGGAACTCTGCAGCCCTCCTAATCACTGTTGCAAATGATGCTCTCTTTTCAGTGGCTGGACCAGAATGAGAACAGACCACTTGCATCTGTAGATCTTACCAGTTCTCTGAGTCATACTGTCGGACAAATGTGTCCCAATCAACAGCAAAAGTTTGGCTTTGATGCACTATACGTGGGCGACTGTGCAGTTTAGGGAATTGGGCAGAGTCCGACGGACTGCCAATTGGCTGCACCACAGTGGGATCAGGGCACAGCCTCTGCCAAGATCAGTTCGGTTGTGCCAGAAACCATTATAGGTTGTGAATTCACCTCTGGCCGCATCTGCGCTGTTGATGGGACCAGAGCAGATTGTGGCCCTGGGGCTGAAGTAGGCACCAAATATTGGTGCTGAACACCAGCAGGTTAGAGGGGCACAGACGGCACCAAGGATGGACCTGCTGGCAGTACCCCAACTGGAGACCCTTGGGGCCTGAAAACCCGGCAACTGGAGCTGGAAGAGTGCTGAAAATGTGCAGCACAGTATACCTAAAGGCCTTGATTTGCTGACTGACCCTGAAAGGTGGGGTGCATTGGGAACTAACTCTGAAGTGGCTCCTCAAGAGTTTATGAGCAAGATGGAGTGGCACACTGACACCCTCATTTCTTATCTGGAGATCGAGAATGGCGGAAAGGGGAAGAGTACTGCTTGGACTTTCTTTGACTTACTCGTAGACTTTGACCTCAATGAAGATCTGCCGTAGGGCCGACTCTGGGAGGAGGTCTTGACCGGACTCTTGTATTCGACTGGGTTATGGAGTGGAGTCTTGATTTTTTTTTGGAACATGGGGCTTGGCCTTGCTATCCTATCTGGCCTTTGGGTTCATCTGCTTAAGACTGTCGCAAGTCTAGGAGTCGTGCTCCTATCCCAAACACAAGAGGCACACCCCAAGGGCATCTGCCACAAATATCTGTTTGCAACAGTCCCTACAAGGTTTAAAACGGGTCATTTAAAGAAGGGACATTTCTTTTGCACACTGGGAAAACATGTTGTTAAAGACTGTGTAGAGTAGAGAGAGGAGTAGAGCTGTGGATCCGTGTCTGAGGGCGCGGAAAGAAAGGAACTGACATCAGTCCTCATGGGTGACGCTTATATGTATGTTGTCAGTTCTGGAATACAACTAAGTCCATGTTGAACCGCACAGCGCCACAAAGTGGCAAGCAGGGGGGGTACTGCTTACGAGTTTTGCGGACCCAGTCTGACGTCTGGGGAATATTCAACAGGTGAGGAGTACGTGGCTGGAAGTATCCAACAAAACAATAGGAATCTGCCTACAAACAGACTAAATTCTTGACAATTCGGTGGCAATGGTTCTCAGGCCAATCGGGTAAAGGCGCAGGGTGTCACACCATTGCATTGTACATTCACAGATTTTTTTTTTTTTTTTACAAAGCATTGGATGGCATCAATAGGGCACTACTATAGGTGAAACTATGAATCTTGGGGCTCCATAAAGTGTATATGTTATTGAAATTCTTTTAGAATATGCAGACAGTGGTAAACTCTGCTTAGTCTACTACTCTGGTGTTCATCAAAGCTGCTTTTTATTACTATAATTATTTAAGGTGCCTTGATTCTGGTTTAGTAAATGCAGCAACAAATCCTGCACTTTGCATGCAAAGAGGGAGTCTTAACTTTATCGCGGTTCTGATCTACTATTTTATTGTAACATAGGCAGGGTGCAAAGGATCCAAACATCCTGCCAGACTGCACCATGAAATAAAAGCTGGAAACGAACATTCAGTAAAGCCAAGTCATTTAGGAAATCTCAAAGTTTAAGGTTATTGATTAAGTTTATGTTGTTCAAGCCAACAAAAACCTGAATTATTCGCCTAATGTGCAGTATTCAATTAGAGTTCTGAAACTCGCAATGGAGGAACCGTGATGGTGAAGCATGCCACTATTAGTGGGAGAGGGATCGCTTCCATTTCTATAATAGTAGATTCTGTCACCTGAAGAGCAAGTCCAACAGAAGTTGATAAGCAAATCATCATTATAGGACACAATGATGGTGAGTAGTAATACCAGGAGCCACTGGAATTATGTGACAGGAGATGGCCAAGTTATGCCGCAGGGTTAAGTAAATTATGCAGCAAGCAAAGGCAAATTATGCAGGATAATGTGGCACATTTTGTAGTAGTATTACTTCATTATTTTTTAAACTTGGCAACACTGCCACTGCATTGATTGCAGGTATTTCTTTTTTTAAAACTGATTTTATAAATTTTTTGCAAGTTATGACACACTCCATGTGTACAGTATTTTAGTAATCTTATACGCTGTGTCAGCCAAGGTTTTACAATTGTACGTTCATATTGCATGGTACCTTCATATGAAGTCACATAGTATTCATAACAGGGCATGACCTAAGATCAGTTGAGGCGACCACCTATGATCTGTCCAAAGATTGTAGTTTAGTATTCTATTTGAGAGACATTAAACATGAAAAAAAACAAAAAACTGTTAAATACCAGAACGTCCCCCCATTCCTCCCTGCTGACGGGCGCAAGATGGGCTATCAAGTACTGACTGGCAACTACGTGCTACGGTATACTATACTTGCAATTACATTGATGGCAATCGATGGAGGGGCTGATAGCCTGGTGGCAACAGTTTAAGTATATGTGATTCGGGTTGAGAGTGGGGATGAAGTGGCAACAGCTACAGAGGTAATTGAGAACAGCAGGCCCTGGCCTATTGGGGGGGGGATGTTTAGTTTGTGGGGAACCCACCTATTTTAACGTTGTTACTGCTAGGGATTTAACATGTCAGATGCTTTGAAGGTTTCTAATATGATGTCCCAGCTAATAGCTATGGACCTCTTCCAAAGTCCTGTACGCTCCTCTCTGCTCATGGCTACACTTTCCGCGAAACCCCATTTTTTGACTTCTTCCTTTCAGGACTGTATCTTGGGGGGTGTTGATGATTTCCATTTAATTGCACCTCATTAGTTCCAGTTTAATACCCAAATATAGCAATAAACTACAGAAAGGTGACAAGTCCAAATTACGCTATGCAGAAATATGTGTCGCTGCATTTTTAGTAACCTTTGAACCGTTTGAGCTAGAAACAATTTTTTTGTTAAAATCTGCAGATTATGCGGCAGATTATGAATTATGTCAAAATGTGACAAATCTATATTGATGCAAAAATCAGAGCGGCCAGGCAATCTCATAATTCCAGTGGACCTGGTAACACTCTACTAGTCAGAGTATAGCACCCATTAGAGTCTGAAAGTTCAGCAGCATGTAATTTGTTGTATTTTAGGAAGAGAACTATTCAGGTTATTTTTTTGTTTGTTTAATAACGCTTTATTAAAATGAAATGCAAATGTACAGAATTGTGTAACACTTGGAATGGAAAATTAGGCTATGAAATACAATTCTAACCAGGAAGGCAAAAATATCAAATACTTAATACAAGAGAAGAAGTTATACCATAAGCCTATTAAAATAATATAATTCTGTACTTAAGACATCGCATTTTTGGTATTTTTTATTTTAAGAAAAAAGAAGGAAGAAAACAGAAGAAGAGAGAAAAGAGAAAAGAAAGAAGAAAGAATAAACATTGCGTATTGCATATCTGCACATGTACACTCAAAATGGAATATTTACTCACACAGGTGATTCTTTGTTGCTTTCTAGAAGTTTGCGTGGATAATAATTCAGATCTGTTCTTCGTTTTGACCCTGTTGAGTGATTGCGTCAGAATTTCTTCCGGATAACCTCTATCATGGAAACGTTGAATCATTTCTTGTAATTGTTCAGCACTTTTCTTGGGGTCTCAGATCTGAAATCTTATCCCCGCAAACTTCTAGAAAGCAACAAAGAATCACCTGTGTGAGTAAATATTCCATTTTGAGTGTTTAATACAAGAGACTCATAAAAAAGACACTGGACTCTTTTGAACAGAACAGGATTTCAATAATATCTTCCAAGATGAACCCTTATTCGCATATAGCAGATAAAAAAACATTGGTGAACTAATTAAACATTCTAGGGATGATAAAGATACTCAGCCTCACAAAGGGACCGTTCCATGTTGGAACTGTACTAACTGCCACAATATCCTCAAAGGTAACTTTATTATTCATCCCATGAAGGGATACAAAATTCCAATACGTGTGAACGCCATCTGCGACACTTCGAAGATTGTATATCTTCTGAAATGCCCTTGTGGTATGGCATACATTGGTCAATTAGAACGTAAACTTAAAATTCGTCTTAATGAACACAAGAGTAATATCAGAACGAAATCGACCAAATCAGTTGTAGCAGCTCATTTTATTGAGGCAAACCATTACATAAGCCAAATTAAAGCATGCGTATTGGAAATAATTCAACGTCCAGAAGGAAGAGACAATAAAAAGACGCTACTCATGAGGGAGAATATCTGGATTTATCATCTTAATACTTTGAAGCCAAACGGAATGAACGAGAGGACTGAATGTTCTTGTTATTTGTGATTTACTATGTGTGTTTCAGGACTCATTATAGCTTTGTCAACATCCTTGTGTTTAAGGATTTACTATGTCTTATGTTTGCTCGCTGTACCCTTTGCTCGTTCAATAGTACTTAGTGGTTGACATTTTTCTAGATTCATTTTTTTCTTTTTAAGCATCTGCACTAGTATGTTTAGACCTATAACACACATTTTGTGCTTGATGTATTCTTTTTTATCAACATTATGTGCCTATTTCCTCATAATTCCACATTCGTGTTAGCACTTTGTAGTTGTTTCCACTTTATCTTTATTAAATCGCTCTGTTTACCCGTATTTGCACACCGCGACCTGCCCCTTTAAACCTTAAGCTACACGTGACACTGTTTCCGCATTTAACCACAGCCACTTTCAATACGTCACACGCTGATTAGTCTCTAACGGATGGACTTGGAGCCGCCGGTTACACTGTGTATCCATGCCGCTTTAACAGCACACATCGGTAAGCGCGTAGCTTGTATTGTCCCTACACATGTCTTTTCGGTTTAACATCATCCACTGCTCACTCTCCTACGGTCATTCACTGTATGATTCACGGATGTTGTTTCCAGTTTCGTGGCGCAGCTGCTCCGCAGCCTTTTTCTTTTTACCTGTGAGCTTCATCTCGCCTTGTGTACAACCCGCGTTGATTGCACACCCATTTTATACTTTTCAGATCTATTTAAATAACTATACCTGCACCTAGATATGTATCACCCCGATTCTTGTAATCATCGCACCGAGCACCAATATCATTCACAACGTTTTTTACACGAGTGAGCCCTTCACGTTTTTTTAATATGCACTATGGATTCTGTACAGCACTCTGGTGATGGTCCTATCCAGTGGCAATTCCCCATTAGTTATGTTGTTTGTTTTACTTTCATCATAGATATTCCCCTGACGAAGGACCTGGTGCCGAAATGCATAGGGAAGGGATTCATGTGCAAACGACATTGATTATGTATGCAGCAATACTTTAATCGATTTATCTGGATAGAAGATCGCAATGGATATTAAGTCTTTCCATGGATTTATGTTTTTGAAGATTAAAAACATACACATCTACATTTGCTTTTGAGAACTTTTTCTACTATTTTGAACTTTGCTGCGATTCACAGCATTTAACCCCAGTGCTCAGAGAGACACCTCCATGGGTGTGGAGGTGCTAATTGGATACATTGTTACAGCAAGCACAGTGTGAATGTGATTGACAGAGAAAGGCTTTATTAGACCCTTCTCTATCAAATACAGCAGGGCGTGAAATTCCAATCAGGGACACTCCTTGCATAACGCACATGAGCCGCTGCTGAATGGTTCAGCAGCAACTCACCTACGAGCTAGAGAGGCACTTTGGCTGTCAGAGTGCCATACATATATGCTCCACTCTGACTGCCTTGAGCTCCGCAGCACCAGCACCAATTAGCTTACCTTCACTGAGTACCGGTAGTCTCCTTAGCAGTGTAGAAGTGCTGGTACTCTGATCGGTAAAAATAAGAAGTGCCGGTACTCAGTACTGGTGAGTACCCGCCCATTTAAAGCACTGCCTTCAAGAGATAAGCGGATTGTTTCTGAAAGCAGGACTACCTGTACACTTGACACAGCTTCCAGCAATTGAGTAGAAGGATTTCTTATTCAAATCCAGCAAAGTATCCTTTATTTTATTTTATTTTATTTGAACTTTTATTTTGTAGACGTTTGCTGAGCTGTGCTATTGTTGGATTTATACTTCATGTTTTGACTTTCCTTGGAATAGTAAGCTTCATGATGTATCCTACACAGAACATTGAAGGCCAGGCTTGCTGATTCTGACAGAACTATTCATTACGTTATACTCAGAAACTAGTCAGGATACCAGTGCAAGACTTGTTGCAAGCAGAGTGCCTGATGTATTATTTGAATGTCTCCTACCTGCGTGAGAAGTGAGTAACTACTTCAAAAAGGGTTTGGTTTATATAGAGTTGTCACTGTGGGTTCTATCGAAATGTCTTTTTGTCTTTTCTTTCCTGCTACAGATATCACACACTAAGGGGGACATTTTCTATAGCGAGTTAGCAACACTATGAAAGAAGCTGCGGAGGAAGCTGGGTGATTTGCTTCAGCAGTATTTTCTTATTTCATCCCATTCCCCTTTTCCCCAAAGAGGTACCTATTCGAGATAGCTTTTATGAATGCTCTTGAGAGGTATCCCAAAAGGTAATAGGAGACATACTTCACATCGTCCCTGCTGGGTAAAGCTACAGGTTAGTGGTGATTCCATTAACTGTTTGTCAGCCTTGACAGAAAATCAATAGAACAAATAGTGGAGATAGTTTTGCAAACCAGCAACTAAAAAGCGGTGGTTGGTGGATAATAAAAAAAACATATGTAAATATGTACCAGAAACTTGGGAGGTGGGGGGTGGGTGTTTCCCTTGGTGTGATGTTCTGCAGACCTTTGGGGTGGGTGTTCTACAGTTCCCAGGGGCTTTCCATTTTGCATTCCAATTGTATTTTGCTTGCTGCGCCCCGCCCTGTAGTACGTTGAAAGTTCAATAAAATCTGTTGTTAAAAAAAAATGTGCCAGGAAGGGTTTTACAAGACCAGCACATATTTGAAAGTTTTGAATTATATTTTTGCAAAGAAAGTGCGGTGATATATAGCCTATTATAGAACTAATAAAGGGTTTGTGTAGTGCTACCATTAGGCAATAGGTGATGTATTTTATTCCAAATGAAACCCTAATCTCTTAAAGATAAGGAATTTTGAAGGTGAGATTCCCACAATGTCTCAATTTTGGACTTAGGACGGGAACGAGTAACTTAATGCAAATATATATATATATATATATATATATATATATATATATATATATATATACATACATATATATATATATATATATATATATATATATATATATATATTTATATATATATATATATATATATATATTCACTGAAAAAACCATAGGTTTCACACCAGTTATAGTTAGGTGGAAATTTTACTCACATAAAACCATTGAAATTCCCACGTTATAGTTAGTTGGACTCACTATAACTTGCGCGTGCAATGCACTGCTGATGACGTCACATATTACATCACTCATGACATGGTCAGTGACATCACTGATGACATCACTGATGACATCTCAAATGACATCACTGATGACAACATCCTTGTGACAAAGTGGCAGACCTCCTATCAGCATAAAATAACCTTTGACACACACATTCAAAAATAGAAACTAACGTTTTCTTAAAAAAGGAGAAACCAATAACAATTACAACAACTTATTAGGTAATTCCAACATCTACATACACATCCACTCATTCACCAACAGTTCTATATAGTCACTCATGCATGTACTTACTCATCATATGTACTCATACACCTATACATCCTGTTACACACTAATACTCATCCATATAGTTACTCACACACAAATTCACACATGCAAATAAACTATCAAAAAACCATTTACTTGATTATACTGCTATATACACACCACTACACATACTTCTACAGAAACGGAAACATATTTACTCTCTTAAACAATCAATTATAAAAACACATACTCCCTAACCCACCCATACACACAATCATCCACCCATACAGTCTTGCACACATGCTGTCTTCAAAATACATACAAATAGTGAGTCACTCATTCATGCATCTGTGCTCTAAGTAATATCCCCCACCGAACCATACAGACACTGATACTGATACTCAAAAAAACAACTAATAACCCATATACACACTCATGTAGCTACTCACCAACCCATGCAGCCACTTATACACAAAGTGAGACACAGATACAGATATTTAAATATTTAAACATTACTCGCTAATATATGTATTCACTAAGATACATTTAATAAGTCAGTTAACCAATCAATTTTACACAAAAAAACATCCATTTAGACATTTATTTACCCATTTATTCTTCCATCAACCTTTAGATATACATATATAAAAAATATTTATTTTTCAGAAAGATACCCATTCACTGGATGATGTCATCAGTGATGTCATTTGAGATGTCATCAGTGATGTCATGAGTGATGTCACTGACCATGTCATGAGTGATGTAATATGTGACGTCATCAGCAGTGCATTGCACGCGCAAGTTATAGTGAGTCCAACTAACTATAACGTGGGAATTTCAATGGTTTTATGCGAGTAAAATTTCCACCTAACTATAACTGGTGTGAAACCTATGGTTTTTTCAGTGAATTTAATAGGTTTTTTAAATGCTAATTCCTAACTATAACTGGTGTGAAACCTATGGTTTTTTCAGTGAATATATATATATATATATATATATATATATATATATATATAAAATTTCTATGGCAAAATGAAACCCCTCATTTTGTTCCTTTTCAAATTAAATGTATTAAGTGTTACCACTTTATTCCAATCAAGATGACTTCAGGTGTGCCATACTTTTGTCATAAGTAAGACTGTTAGCGTTCTAGTTGTTCTTTAGAACACTCTGGGACATTCTGTCATTGGGCTATAGTTGGGCTACATCTGGCTGATATTTGGGCTACATTTGTTTTTTTTTGTCTCTGGTGGCCATCTTTGGGCTACATTGGGCTACATTGGGCTCTAACATATATATAGCCCAATGTAGCCCAATATACATTTTTTCAAAGTTAATTTTCGTAAAAACCACTGGAGCATATATCTTGAGACATAGCAAAGGCACATCGGGGTACCAGTCCCTACAATTTTGCCAAGTTTGGTGGAAATCCATTCAGCCGTTCGGGCTAAAAGCGAGTCCAACCGCCCTTTGGAAATTAACATGGGGAAAACACGTTTTGAGACCCCCCTTTTATCTCGGCCCCCGCTTGACGGATCCCCCCGAAACTTTCAGGAAAGGAGCGGAGCGCAGCGAGGCAAAGTCAAGGAAAATTACAGGCAGATCCCTCATTCGGCGGCAAAGTTATTCCCAATAAAATGTTGCGGATTTCCTATGGAAAACAATCCTAACTATAACTACCTACTGGTGACCGCCAGTAGGTAATATATATGGGGCCCATACAGGGCAAGCATAAGTGACTGTTCAAACTTGGCACCCATCCAGGGTCAATTTGTGCTGGACTACGGATACCATGAAGCACTGGGAACCTGTGGCCTATCAGAAGGCAGCATCTTCAATTCCTGGTACAGCACGCATTGCCGAGTTGCAGACAGAAACGGCCTCTGAAGAAGCAGCATTGTGAAACGCGTCAGGCCGCGACCTGTGAGCTGCCGAGTCTCGGGTGAGAGTTGTTTCCCGGAGTGCCCCCGAACACGTTGGGTGACTGGAGCTTTATATTTACCGCGGCAAACCCTGCCGCGTGGGAGGCACCACTGCTGTCCAAGCAGTCAAAGGAGCGACGCCAGAATTAGACTCGCCAGCACATGGGGCCCATACAGGGCAAGCATAAGTGACTGTTCAAACTTGGCACCCATCCAGGGTCAATTTGTGCTGGACTACGGATACCATGAAGCACTGGGAACCTGTGGCCTATCAGAAGGCAGCATCTTCAATTCCTGGTACAGCACGCATTGCCGAGTTGCAGACAGAAACGGCCTCTGAAGAAGCAGCATTGTGAAACGCGTCAGGCCGCGACCTGTGAGCTGCCGAGTCTCGGGTGAGAGTTGTTTCCCGGAGTGCCCCCGAACACGTTGGGTGACTGGAGCTTTATATTTACCGCGGCAAACCCTGCCGCGTGGGAGGCACCACTGCTGTCCAAGCAGTCAAAGGAGCGACGCCAGAATTAGACTCGCCAGCACATGGGGCCCATACAGGGCAAGCATAAGTGACTGTTCAAACTTGGCACCCATCCAGGGTCAATTTGTGCTGGACTACGGATACCATGAAGCACTGGGAACCTGTGGCCTATCAGAAGGCAGCATCTTCAATTCCTGGTACAGCACGCATTGCCGAGTTGCAGACAGAAACGGCCTCTGAAGAAGCAGCATTGTGAAACGCGTCAGGCCGCGACCTGTGAGCTGCCGAGTCTCGGGTGAGAGTTGTTTCCCGGAGTGCCCCCGAACACGTTGGGTGACTGGAGCTTTATATTTACCGCGGCAAACCCTGCCGCGTGGGAGGCACCACTGCTGTCCAAGCAGTCAAAGGAGCGACGCCAGAATTAGACTCGCCAGCACATGGGGCCCATACAGGGCAAGCATAAGTGACTGTTCAAACTTGGCACCCATCCAGGGTCAATTTGTGCTGGACTACGGATACCATGAAGCACTGGGAACCTGTGGCCTATCAGAAGGCAGCATCTTCAATTCCTGGTACAGCACGCATTGCCGAGTTGCAGACAGAAACGGCCTCTGAAGAAGCAGCATTGTGAAACGCGTCAGGCCGCGACCTGTGAGCTGCCGAGTCTCGGGTGAGAGTTGTTTCCCGGAGTGCCCCCGAACACGTTGGGTGACTGGAGCTTTATATTTACCGCGGCAAACCCTGCCGCGTGGGAGGCACCACTGCTGTCCAAGCAGTCAAAGGAGCGACGCCAGAATTAGACTCGCCAGCACATGGGGCCCATACAGGGCAAGCATAAGTGACTGTTCAAACTTGGCACCCATCCAGGGTCAATTTGTGCTGGACTACGGATACCATGAAGCACTGGGAACCTGTGGCCTATCAGAAGGCAGCATCTTCAATTCCTGGTACAGCACGCATTGCCGAGTTGCAGACAGAAACGGCCTCTGAAGAAGCAGCATTGTGAAACGCGTCAGGCCGCGACCTGTGAGCTGCCGAGTCTCGGGTGAGAGTTGTTTCCCGGAGTGCCCCCGAACACGTTGGGTGACTGGAGCTTTATATATATATATGTATATATATATATATATATATATATATATATATATATATATATATATATATATATATATATATATATATATATATATAAAGCTTTAAGTGACGACAAGTGCAATTGGAACAGGAGGTGTGGAGCTTATATGAGATAGGGACTGAGTGAGTGTGGAGATGGTTTGCCTAACAGCATCCCTGAGAGACTAATATTTAATGTCATAAGTAGAAGGAATAGCAAATGTGTTTTGAATTTCGGAAAAAGAAAGAGGAGTCATATCACACAGCAGTTGTTTATTTGAATCAAGACCCACTTTTTCCAAAAGATAGTTTGATTCGAAATTTTGATAGGTTTGTTATGCCATATAGAACATTTTTGTACCAGTGATAAGGGCCTTGTGAGAATAAGGAAGATAGCAGACTAGAATACCTAATAGGTAGAGCGGTAAATGATAAAGAATAAAAAGGAAATGGTGACACAAGTGAATCATCCAGTCTGTGCCAAATACTAGTAGGTGAAGAATCGGGGCCCTCTATATAAGGTAGAACCTGTTTTAAAACAATGGCATTATGGTATTGCTGAAAATGTACACCTCCCAACTCCCTGGGTTTACAAAGAGATGTTAAGGAGATGCGTGCTTTTTTTCATTCCATGAAAACTTAGTAATCAATTTATTGAATAGCTTAAAACATGTTACAAGTAATTTAATAGGTAACATGGAGAGGTAAAAGTTAATGACAGGTAAAAACATCATCTTGATAGTGGCCAACCTTCCCCACCAAATAAATATAATGGGGACCTTTTCTCTGTCATTTGAAGATTCTTATGGTGAACATCTTCTAAGTTGATCTGAATTGTCTTTGCCATAGAAGTAGAATATTTAACTCCCAAGCACTTGATGGTGTGTGGAGACCATTTAAGCCCAGTGCCATCAAACATACCCTTCAGACAAAATTCATTGCAAGCGAGTACTTCGGATTTTTACATTTTTAATTTGTATCCAGATAATCTAGAGTACAATGATAAAAGATTGGTAAAGGCCGGTATTGATGTTTCCGGTTCAGAGACATAAAGGATCACATCATCAGTGTATGCTGATAAATTAATCTCAGTATCTTTACATTGAAAGCAATGAAATGATGATGAACTATGTAATGTATGTAAAAAGGCTTCTAGGCATAAAATAAAAAAGCAATGGGGATAGAGGACATCCCTGTTCGGTACCACGTAAAAGGGGAAAATATGGAGATTGAGAGCCATTTGAAAAAAGACGTCATTGGGGAGGAATATAATATATCTCTATATATTTAAGAAAAGTTGGGACTAAAACCATGCCATTGTAAAGCCTGCATTATAAATAGGGCTCCCGGTTTTATGGTATTTATTTTTTTGCCATTTCCGTCTGTATTTATCCATATTTATTTTTTGCCACAAGCAAAAGACGCTGCTACAGCTAGTATTTTTCCGCATTTATTTAAATTGACAATGCACGGTTGTTATTGGTCAACACAATACATTCTCCTGAAGACTTTGCCATTGTAGTACAAGCACATGAGCATTTCAAGAGACTTTGCGGACATTGAAGCTCTTCCTGGTTTGTTAATGAAATGAAGACCACTAAGGGATTTAAAGAAAGATTACACAGTGTTGGCCATTCTTGCTTCTGAGAATGCCAGTATGTCATTGCACTGATGTCTTTTTCCGCGCCAGGATACTCTCGAGTTTCCGCGCCAGGATACTCTCGAGTAATTGTGCGCGCTACAAATCCCCATATAACATAACATAACATTTTTGTAGGATCGGGTGCATTACATATTTCTTGAATTCTTCTTCTGCAACATTCATTACATCATCAGAGGCTCCAACCAACATGAACAAATGTTTGTAATCATTGAAATTCTGACTACACTGAACTTTCTTGAATGGGTCAAGGATTGTAACCTGTTTCCGAAAAGAGCTGTAACTCATTTGCTCGGTTATGTTACAAGCTAGGACAGCATTCCACTTGTTTGTCAGTGCATCTATAAAAGTAATCACCTCTTTTATTAGGGCATTTGCTTTTTTTGTGGTAACATTTGCAATAGACAGGCGATCATTGGGTCTTGCATATAGTCTTGCTCCAATGCCACAGCCATGTCAACCTCTATGGCTGAAAATATTTGGTGGGCATGTGTTTCTTCTGACTCGAGCTTCTTCTGAATGTTGATGATACCAGTGAGGGTTTTAACAATGAAATGCAACTTCACATAGAAAGATTGGTGGTTTTCACTGTTGGGACAGAGGAGTTTACATAGGTGATCAATTTTGGATCCAGTGGCTTTTTCATTGTTTACAAAAGCAAGGAAGTAGTGCCATATTTCCAAAAGTCTTACTGCTCCCTCATACCAGCTGAACCATCGGATTACAACAACCGCCCTTGGATATCTCATTCTCCCATCTACATTTCTTTGCGAATAAATGCGTTTTAAGTTTCGCGCACACTTAAATACTGCTCCAGCCTTTATAACAAAATCATACATGTCCCGGTTCTCAGGCTGAGACAGAGCATAGGAAACAGCAGCATGTACAGGATGACATGGATCTTTTACATGGATGAAATTAATCTTCTGAGCAGCGCGCAAATCAGGTACTGCCTTTGTCATATAGGATGTGGAATGAGAACATATTGCAACAAGATCATGCCATGATTTACCCAACTTTTGAAGCACACTGTATACAATTAAGGCAATTTTAGCAGAATTACACTCATAAGATACAGTGATGTCAACTAAGGCTGAGTGCCTACCCTTTTCTTCATCATCACAGTAATATGTGACCAATGTTCCAATGGCTGGGTCACCATGCACCTCTGTGGTTTCGTCAATTGTTAAAGAGACAGGGACATTTGCTACAGCTTCACGTATGTTTCCGAGCTGTCCTGCAAACACTTCGGGAGATATTTTTCATACATTTGGCAAGATTTGCACATTGTCCTTGATGCAGGGCGCAGCTGCTAATCAGCTCTCCAATTGGACCATCAGTCACCTTCACACAGAGCTTTCACAAACTTGTGCGGGATATCTGCAGCCTCTTCAATATTTTGGCGTGCACGAGTTGTGCATCGCTCCATGCAGGCCTTCTTTACGACAGGAGAAGAAAGTCTCTCGTGGGTTTTGCTGCTCAGGTGGGCTTTGATATTATCCGCTACCCTGTTTTCAATGTCAACAGTGATTCGACATGACTTGCAGGTGAACATTTTCATCCCTTTTAAGGGATACGGCTTCAAATTCAGCATACTCCTGTACGTAATCGTCAATGTCCTTGCGTTTGCGGACCATCTCTATAAATGTAAGAATTCAACAATTAAGCAGCAATTGGTTTGATGTTTAAAATACCGTATGTGACCATGACAAAACACTCAGCCATTATCTGCACTGCGGAATTGGGTATGTAGGAATTTTACCCCAAAGACATTCAAACCCATCACTGTTTCTCGTTGATCGTAGCTTGTACATTTTTAGTTGCAATTAGTTTCTTCTTTATCCAAAAATGTTCACATATACCAATTGTTTCTTCATTGATATATTCGCACACTCACTCAATTAGGTGATTTATAGAGCTCAGCAAATCACCCGGGAGGGTGTCCAGGCACTTGCAGGGTCCCAGAGACTCATTTAAATAGCCAGGGAGGTTGTTCCATGTCTTCGATGTGAGATAGGAGAAGAAGCATCCTCCGCTCGTGCTTCTGCTGATGCGGGGAGTGTGGGCAAGTGAGATGTAGGCGATGGTGACGTGCTATGTAATCTGACCTCTGCAATCTTTTTTGCTATTTGTAGTCTATCTGTCATATCACAAACATAAATGATGCAAAAGGGCATCATTGCTAAACTATGGAAAAGAATAACTTTCGAATTTGACCCCTTAGGGCAGAAAGACTCACAGCAGTGGTTGCCTTTTTGTTCCGGATTTCCTCTTAGTTAAAAAAGGCTTTATTTAAGGTTTGAAATTCTAGCTTTTCCCGTGGGGAGACAGAATTAAACAAATGGTGTTTTTTGTTGTTGTTTTATGATGTGTTGTTTCTCTGAACAGTTACCTTCACCGTAGGCATACACCATACTGAATTTTAAACAGTGTGCTAATAATTACATGGAAGTGCCAAGACACTGCCACATCTCCCAGCACCTGCGCACACTCCACTGGCTCCCCATCGAAGCTAGAGTCACCTTCAAGATGCTCACCTACGTCCACAAGGCCCTCCATAACACTGGACCAGCAAACCTGAACAGCCGACTCAAATTCCACGCACCCCATCACTGCCTCATTTCCACTCTTTCCTCTCTTTTTGCCTTTTCTGCCCGTTTTTCCCTGCTGCTGCTGCCCCCGCGGCCCCTCCCCCCAGCACGACCAACGCGACCGGCCGAATCCAGCTCCCCTCCCCGCCCCCGCCTCCCAGCTGTCCAGCCCTCCCTGACCCCTACTTAATAGCGGCCGCTGGCAGTGGGCGTGCTGATGGCGTACATAAAGGCAAGCCCGTCTGTGCCTGTCTGCGACCAGCGCCAGGAACCCTGGACCTCCTCAACACCAACGCTACGACCCAGGGCACTCCACACTCTCAACCCAGGACGCAACAACAACTGCAAGCTAGCATCACCAGCCAACACCCACGGTCCCTTCAGCTGTCACCGCTGCCGGCACACCTGCAACATCGCCAAGACCACGGACCTGGCGCAACCCGCCCGCAAGACCACAACTCAACCGAAGACCCTGCAATGCATCCTCCTCAACGTCTGATCCCTCCACAAACATGCCACCGAAATCTGGGACTTCCTCAACAGCACCACCCGGACATAGCGTTCTTCACTGAAACATGGACCAACACCACCTCGAGACCTGACATCGCGATTCCCCAAGGATACAAGATCTCCAGGCAGGACCGCCCCACCCGCCCGGGAGGAGGAATCGCCATCATCCACAAATCCAACCTCCACCTGAGCACATTCCCTGACGAGCCCACAGACCTGATGGAATACCTTCACTTCAAGATACTGGCCACGACTACCACCACCCTTTGAGGAACCCTCATCTACCGACCACCTGGACCCCACAGACTTTTTGCCAACTCCATTATGGACATCATCTCCCCACATGTCATCGTGTCCACCAACTACACCCTACTGGGAGACCTCAACTTCCACAACCAACTGGACCCGAGCACCACATCCCTCCTGGACAACCTCCACAACATTGGACTCCACCAGATCGTGACCGAACCCACGCCCTCAGCAGGACACACCCTCGACCCCCTCCATCACCTTCACCCACACCACTGAACTCCCATGGACTGACCATTGATGCGTCAACTTCACCCTCAGAACACCCACCATCCACAGGCACCTGCACCTGTTCCCACGAAGAAACTGGACCAGAATCGCCGACGACCAGCTAACCTTATCACTCAGCAACTCCACCCCAACCATCGCGGAAAACGACGACCCAAACACCGCAGTCCAAACTCTGCACAGATGGATATCCGACAGCGCTAGAACCATAGCCCCCCTCAAGAAAAACAACAACACCCACGCCAAGAAAGCCAGATGGTTTACCACCGAACTTCGAGAGTCCAGATGCCCTTGCCACCGCCTCGAAAAGGCCTGAAGGAACAGCAAATCCACAGAAGCCTACAACAACTTCAGAGCCGCCACCAATGCCCACCACCAACTCATCAGAAAAACAAGGAAAAAAGTGATTGAAGACAGAATCTCCACTCAAGCACACAACAGCAAAGAACTCTTCAACATCATCAAGGAGTTCGGTCAACCCACAAGCGAGTCCACCGACATCCCTCCCTCACGAGACCTCTGCGACAAACTCAGCACCTTTTTCAACCACAAAATCAAAAGCATCTACGACAACTTTGACGAAGACACCCAACACACTGAACCCTCACCAACCACCCCCGACACCCTGAATTCAGCGATCGACAACTGGACAGCCCACCCCACCGAAGACACACTAAAGAGGATGAAGTCAATCCACTCCGGGGCCACCACGGACCTCTGCCCCCACCACATTCTCAACAGAGGCGCCAACACCATCGCACCCATGCTCTGTCACACCATCAACCGCTCCCTGGCAACCGCTACGTTCCCTGACGACTGGAGGTCAACCCACTCCTGAAGAAACCCTCGGTGGACCCCACCGACCTCAAAACCTACAGACCCATCTCCCTGCTCCCGTTCCCAGCGTAAGTCATTGAGAAAGCCATCAACAGTCAACTCGCCACATTCATCGAAGAGCACAACATCCTCGACTCCTCCCAATCCGGCTTCAGAAAAAACACAGTACGGAAACTGCCCTCCTCGCTGCAACAGACGATATCCGCACCGTACTGGACAAAGCAGAAATAGCAGCCCTCATCCTCCTCGACCTCTCAGCGGCGTTTAACACAGTCTCTCACCGCATCCTAATACGCAGACTCCATGACGCAGGGATCCAAGATAAGGCCCTCAACTGGATCTGCTCCTTCCTCTCCGGCAGAACGCAGCGGGTCAGACTCCCCCCTTTCCTCTCTGACCCTACACCCACCAACTGCGGAGTCCCCCAGGGGTCCTCCCTCTGCCCTACACTCTTCAACGTCTACATGGCTCTGCTCGCCCCTTTCAGAACCTACGGACTCAACATTGTGTCATACGCAGACGACACCCAACTCATCCTCTCCCTATCCAACGAACCCAATACCGCCAGACACAATTTTCAGGAAGTCATGGAAGCCGTCACCAAATGGATGAAAAACAGCTGCCTACAACTAAACACCAACAAAACAGAAGTACTCATCATGGGCCCAAACCCCGACGCATGGAACGACACCTGGTGGCCCCCCACCCTTGGAGGCCCGCCCACCTCCAAGGACCACGCACGCAACCTGGGAATCATCCTGGACTCCGAGCTCAAAATGGACCGCCAGATCAACTCCGTCTCCTCCTCCTGCTTCCACACTCTCCGCCTCCTACGTAAGACCTTCAAATGGATCCCCCTCGAACACAGAAAGATCATCACTCGACTAAGGCAACACACTCTACGCCGGAATAAACAAAAACCTCACCCGCAAGCTACAGAACATCCAGAACGCCGCCGCAAGACTGGTGCTCAACCTGCCAAGACACTGCCACATCTCCCAGCACCTGCGCACACTCCACTGGCTCCCCATCGAAGCTAGAGTCACCTTCAAGATGCTCACCTACGTCCACAAGGCCCTCCATGACACTGGACCAGCAAACCTGAACAGCCGACTCAAATTCCACGCGCCCCAGAGGACCCTACGATCTGCCCAGCTCTCCTACGCTGTGGTCCCCCGCACCAGAAAGACCAGATCGGGAGGCCGCTCCTACTCCTTCCTCGCGGCCCGAGCCTGGAAGGCCCTGCCGCTCCACCTCAGACAGACAACATCGCTCCCCATCTTTGCAAGAAACCTCAAAACCTGGTGCTTCAACAGACCCCCCCCCTTCATGGACTGGAGCCTGCTAACCCCCCCCCCCACTTGCCCCACCAGTACGTTGAGACCCTTACAGGTGAGTAGTCGCGCTTAACAAACGCCTGATTGATTGATTTGATGACCAATTTCTAGATTCAACATTTACTGGGAAAAGTGAACACTGCAGCCTTTAGTGGAGTGGACATCGCATTGACAATTCAAAAATCCCTTTACGATCAAAAAGGTGGATTTATATACGCCAACATTTATGTGACCAGCAGTAAGACTAGGGCCTATGATGCCCCTGTTGGACCAATTCAGT
This sequence comes from Lissotriton helveticus, assembly GCF_964261635.1. Classification (NCBI taxonomy): domain Eukaryota; kingdom Metazoa; phylum Chordata; class Amphibia; order Caudata; family Salamandridae; genus Lissotriton; species Lissotriton helveticus. The sequence goes on from NC_136071.1 coordinate 1,124,698,391, forward strand.
ATGGAAATGGCATGTTAGAGAAAACTACCACTGTCCTTGTCAACAACAGCACTCTTCAAGATGATTAAATCACATAAGGTCCAGATTTTTTGTTTTAAAGTATGAAGGAGATACTCTGAAGCTTCCTTTGAGATGGGGCGGTGAACAACCATTACAACGCAACTATTAAAACGAATTACCATTACCACGCAACTATTACAACGCAAGTCATTACAACGACTTGCACTGGGGGGCGCTCTAGGATAGGGAATAGTTTAATTTACTATCCAACACCTTCCCTACTATCCACGGGGACTGGAGTTGGAATAGTAAATTAAACTACTCACTATCCAGCACCCCCCAACGCAAGTCGTTGTAATGACTTGCGTTGTAAAACTTGCGCGGTAAAAGCATGCTTTGTGAAAGCATGCGTTGTAATGACATACATCCGATGGGGCCAGCCATGGGTGATACAGTAGATGCTAAATATGGGAGTACACCTGAGGCAATAGATCCTCCATATAGTCAAATATATTACCTTACCGCACATCTAATAATGGTCAATTAATTGGTCTTTTGTAACACAACAGAAACATCACTGAGTAGAAATAATTTTCATTTTTTTCTGTACCTACTTCAAACAGCTAATATAAATAGAAAGTACGTTTAAATGCATTCTAGAGATATGCTAATGATCCCTGACTAATAATTGAAGTAAACAAAGGCAATAAAGTCATGTTACAAATGAATTAATTTGATTATGTTTAAAGCCCTATCTAGTATCATGGTCTGGCCTTTACCGACTCCTAAAACAACAAATTGCTGTTATTTTTCCTTTAGGAAAGGTGTCAACCCTAATCGAGATGTGTAGAGAAAATATCAAGTTCAGGAAATAAATAGTTTGAGGTAAAGTTAAAATAGAAGGTGGGTGCTGCTCTAAAAATATAAGAAAACCTGCTATCAAAAATTAAAATGCCGAGGGCGTGGCTTGCCGGGCGATGATGGCGGTCGCAGCCTTGTAGAGCTCCCGCCGGCCCGACCTTAATTTGTTCACTTATCCTGGTCCCCGAGCCCGATACTGCTTCCCGGCGACTGGCGCGAAGCTGGTGGAGTCCCTTGCCTGCTCCGGAGTCCCGATCCTGCACTCTTCTCTCTCCTGTGCCCGTTGGGAGGCGACAGCGCCCTGCGGCCTGGTGACCGGCTGGAGACCGGGGTCCTCGAGTTTCGGGACGCCCGGCGGTGGTCGCGGGCTCGCGGGTGGTGGCGGCTTCAGCTGCGCCGCTACTGGCTCCGTCCTACTGCTGCAGCTGCCCGCGGACCGCGGTGGCACCCCTCATCCTTGTGCCTTGGGTGGACGCCTCTCTCCCCTGCAATCCCGGAGAGGCAACGACGGAGTGAGGCCTGGTGACCGGCTGGAGACCGGGGTCCTCGAGTTTCGGGACGCCCGGCGGAGGTCGCGGGCTCGCGGGTGGTGACGGCTTCAGCTGCACGGCTCCTAGCTCCATCCAATTGCTGCGGCTGCCCGTGGACCGCGGCGGCGCCCCTCATCCTCGTGCCTTGGGCGGACACCTCTCTCCCCTGCAGTCCGGGGGAGGCACCGGCGAGGAGCGGCCTGGTGACCGGCTGGAGACCGGGGCTCCCGAGTTAAGTGACGCCCGGCGGTGGCTGTGGGCCTGCGGGTGGCAGTGGGGTCCGCTGCACCGCCCCTGACTCAGTACCCCTACTGCTACGATTGCCCTCTGACCACGGCAGCGCCTCCCCGTTCCTGCACCTTGGGCAGACATTTGTGGGGATAAACGCCGGGACGGCCCGTCCCACCTGGGTGAGACTGGTCCTCGGATTTCGTGGCCTCGGGCCTGGGCTGGCCTCTTGGGACTCTCCCACTGCAGTTCTCTTCAGGGGCCTGGGGCCTCCAACGCTAGTGGCAGTACCTGGGGGGTCCTGAGCCTTGTTGGAAGGAGTGCCGGCCTTGCCCGGCGAGCGGTCCCGGCGAGCCCGTGTTGGGCCATGACCAGAACCGGAGGTGGCGGCCCGCCTAAGCATGGCCCTATCGATAAATTCACGGGGCCTAGTGGTGGCTCCGGGGCGGCCGGTGGCAGCGGTGGCCCTGGACCGGACAATGCGGCGATCCTGGCGGCCATCACCCAATCCCGGGATGCGCTTGATGCCAAAATCGGAGCGGTGGGAGAAGATGTCGCGCTGTTGCGCCAGGACCTCCGGAATGCGGTGGGTCGGATCACCGAGGCCGAGTCCCGGATAACGGTGACCGAAACGGACATCGGCGCCCTGAAGAAGCGGTTGGCGGAAGTGGAGGGAGTCCAGAAGACGTTGGCGGCCCGCGTGGAGGATGCCGAGGGGCGCGCACGGAGGAACAACCTCCGCTTTATTGGCTTTCCGGAGAGGTGCGAGAAAGACGACATGGAGGGGTTCTTGACCCGGTGGCTGGAGAGTTGGCTCCCCGAAGGGGTGCTGTCCACGTGCTTCGTTATCGAGAGGGCGCATAGGGCCCTAACCCAGCGGCCACCGGAGGGTGAGCGTCCCAGGTCAGTCATAGCCCGGCTGTTGAATTATCACGACCATGATGTCATCCTGAGGGAGGCAAGGACCAAAGGCTCGCTTACCTTTGAAAATCGTACCATCATGATCTTTCCCGACTACACGAGGTTGGTGCAGAAGCAGAGACAATCCTTTGTGGCCGCCAAGGCCAAGTTGAGGGGCTTGAAGCTCCAATACTCTCTCCTATACCCGGCCCGTCTGCGAGTGGTACATCAGTCCAGGACGCATTTCTTTGATTCACCTGAGGAGGTTTTCCGTTGGACCGATGAGACGGTGCAGCTCCGGCCGCATCCCCAGCCGGGTCTGAATCCGGGCGGGTCCCAGAGGTCATCGCCGGAGCGGACGAACCACCAGAACCGGAGGGGTCGACACCGGAGGTCCCGGTCTCGGAGGCGGGCGGCCTCTGCTAGTGCATCGCAGACGAGTGGTGCGAGGGACTCGGAACACTCTGATGCCGGCAGTTGAACACTGGTGGGACTGGGCCTTGTTGCTGAGTCCTGAGTTGCCCTTCATAGGCTGGTGAGACTGTTCTCTTTTGACTTTCCTATGACCAGTCTGTTCCCGGTTACTGTCTCCTATTGCTTTTAGCGGGAGCACGGTAGGGCTCGGGAGGCACCTTTTGTGGGCCTCTGACCCTCACGGTTGTGAGTGTAGTGGGGGGGGTGGTGTGTGTGTGTTGATTGGGGTGTTGGGATCCATTGGTATGGCGGGCCCTGGGTTCTCTGTTCTGGACCCGGGTCTTTCCATGCCGCGACAGATGCTTCAATGTTCTCTGAGGTATTGGGGTGGGGGGAGTGGGGCGTGGGGGGATGTTCTTTGGTTGCTGATGGTTGGGGGGGCTTGGGTCTGGGGGGGGTTGCTGAGTATTGGGATGGGTAGGGGGGGACCACACGTGCCTATGATCGTTGATTTTGTTGTTTTGTGGGGTGCGCCGGGGTGGTGTGGAGGGCCGGGTGCTGGTTCCTGTATTGACTATGGCTGATGCCGTGACTATGTCTTCTCCTAAGGCCCTGCGTGTTGTGACATGGAATGTGAGGGGAATTTTGGATAAAATCAAGCGTGGGGCTGTGCTACGATGGGGGAAGAGGGAGATGGTAGATGTGCTGCTGCTTCAGGAGACCCACATGCTGGGTTCCAAGGCCCTTAGCCTCCAGAGGTATGGATTTCAACAAGTGTACCATGCCGGTTTTGCAAGGGGCTCGCGGGGGGTGGCTATCCTGGTGCACCGCAGGGTGGCTTATGTGCATGAGAGGCAATGGATAGACCCTCAGGGCCGCTTTGTTTTCATTAAGGGCCAGCTGGGTACTGAACAGGTGGTGTTTGGTAGCGTGTACGCCCCCCCCCCTCTCCAATGGGCCCTGTCTGAGCGGCTGTTCGCGCTGTGGGATGAGATTCCGGAGGTGCTGACCATGGTGGGAGGTGACTGGAATGAGGTTATGGATGTGGGCCTGGACCGTCGGAGGCGGGCGCCGGCTGTGGTGGATCCCCCCCCCGCTGCTGCTCCCACCAGATTGAGCGCGACTGCGAGTGGCCTGGGATGGGTTGATGTGTGGCGCCACTTTCATCCTGCTGCGCGTGAATTCACATTTGTGTCGGCGGTGCATGGGTCCTTTTCAAGGCTGGACTATCTGTTTGTGCCGGGTGCCTGTCTGAGTCGAGTCAGGGATGCGGTGATACTCCCCAGGGGCCTGTCTGATCACTCCCCGGTCCTGGCAACTATGACCCTCCCTTCCCAACGACAGCCGTTTAGATGGCGGATGTCGTCCTGGCAGCTGCAGCGGCCCGAGTATGTGCATCACCTGCGCGTGGCGATTGATCATTATTGGCGTGAGAATCTTGTGGGTGATGTGGATGCAATGGTGGTGTGGGAGGCGCTGAAACCCACGTTACGGGGTATTGATATTGCATGGTGTGTGGCTGCTAGGCGGAAGCATCAGGAAGCCATTGTGACCGCTGCCGCCCGTGTAGAGGAGTTGGAACGGCGTGGTAGTCTTGGGAGCGACGACGACATGGTGCGGCGGCTCCTACAAGCCCAACAATCGTACGCCTCCGTCTTACACGATGAAGCCCGGCAGGCGTGGCTCGCCACGCGCAGCAGGGTATACCAGTGGGGCGACAAATCCTGCACTATGCTACACAGGTTGTGTCAGGCGACTTTCCAGCCTCTTGTGTTGCCGGGTCTTACGGCTGAGGACGGCTCAGTTATGACTGACCCGGCCCTATTGGCGGCCAGCTTTGCCCGCTATTACGAGACGCAGTACGCCCCTTGTGACCAATTGGAGGAGGGTGGGATCTCCGCTTATCTTGACGACCTGCTGCCGCGGGCCGTTCCTGATGAGACCAGGACCGCCCTGGACGCCCCGCTCACGGCTGAGGAACTCGGGGAGGCCCTTGGTCAACTGAATGCCGGGAAGGCGCCCGGCCCGAGTGGCTACCCGTGTGAATTCTATAAAAAGTTTCACGTCCAGCTGGGGCCCCACTATCGGCGTGCCCTGGAGGCGGCGCGGGTTCAGGGGGAGATGCCGCCGGACTGGCGCCATGCCGAGATCGTGGTCTTCTTAAAACCGGGTAGGGAGCCGGACAGATACGACTCTTACCGGCCTATTTCCTTGTTAAACATCGAGGCTAAGATCCTGGCTAAGGCCTTAGCGAACCGCCTGCTACCCCACATCACTGATCTGGTCCACCCAGACCAGGCTGGATTCATGCCAGGGAGGGCCACCCGACACAACATCCGACGGGCGCAGGCGGCAGTGGATGCTATGGGAGCTAGCGATGGGCAGGCGGCACTCTTCTTGGCAGATATGGACAGGGCCTTTGATTCTGTGAGTTGGGTTTATCTGTTTGCCCTCCTGGCCCGCCTCAACCTGGGGCCGGTTTTCCTGTCGTATGTCCGTCTCCTCTACACTAACGTGACGGCCTCGGTCCGTGTGGCCGGAGCTACCTCTGGGCGTTTCCATATAAGACGTGGCACTCGGCAGGGCTGCCCCCTGTCCCCGTATCTGTTTGCCCTTGCCATGGAGCCCCTGGCGTCGCGGGTACGAGTGGATGCCCGATTGTGTGGCTTTGTCTGGAATGGGGACCTGGCGGACAGAATTGCGCTGTATGCGGATGACGTCCTCTTCTTTCTCACCGACCTGCAACGCTCGGGCCCCCGGGTCCTGGAGATTATGCGGGCGTTCGGCGAGGCATCGGGCCTCCGTCTCAACCTTAACAAATCGACCCTGTGGGTGCTGGGCGGCGGAGTGGTCGCCGACCCCTGGGCTGCGGAGTTGCGAGTGGCGACGGGAGGCCTAAAGTACTTGGGCGTTTTTCTATCGGAGTCGCGGGTTGTGGCCTGGGCGCGTGGAGTCCTGCCGGTGTGGGAACGGGTACAGGCTGATGTCAAAACTTGGTCCAGGATGCCGCTCACTATCTTTGGTAGATCGGCCATCTTCAAGATGGTGGCGCTTCCGCGTCTACTGTACCAGCTCCAGAACTTCCCATACCCCATCGGCCTGGAGTGGTTCCGTCAGGTTAACTCTGTTTTGGGTCGTTTCCTGTGGGATGGGGGTGCGGCCAGAGTAGCACTGAAGACGTGTTTTCTGTCCACGTACTGTGGCGGTCTGGCCACCTCGGACCTCCTCTCCTACTACCAGGCTTCCCAGTTACTTGTTCTTAATGAGTGGTGGTATGGCGATAGGAGCGATCCGGCCTAGGCCCTGGAACGGTCACTCATGGGTGACCATACGCTCCACACCATCCTGTATTTGGCTCGCCTGCGTCGTGGGTTACCCTCGGTCACAGGGGTGGTCTTTGCCGTGTGGCGACAATCCTTGCGCCGCATGGGATGGTGGGGCAAGTTGACGGCTGAGACGCCGCTTTGGCATAATGGTCTGCTCCCAGAGCTAGCGGCTCTGGCCGGCTTTGAGGGTTGGGAGGCAATAGGGGTTACACAACTGGGCCAGGTCGTGTCTGGCACCGCTCTCAAATCCTTCGAGGAGCTCCGCACGGAATTCCAGATGCCTCAGTCCCAATTCTTCCGCTACCTTCAGCTGCGCCATGCCCTCGCCCCGAGCATCGCCGGTCTCGACTCCTTGCCAGAGTTTAGCCCGATCGAGGCCAAGGTGTTTATGGGAGACTTGGGAGACAGAAAGGTCTCCAAGATATACCAGACACTTGTTGTCCACTGCTCCTCCACCCTGCACTCCCTTCGTGAGGCGTGGGAGGTGGACGTGGGTCCCCTCGATGAAGACGATTGGAGGGAGGCGCTGGAGTCCCCACGTGGAACTGCCATTGCTATCCGGCTCCGGCTCATTCAGTTCAAGTACCTGCATCGGGCATACTATACACGTGAACGATTGTGGAAAGCTGGTTTGATTGCATCCCCGGAATGCTTGCGCTGTGGGTCGGTGCCTGGGTCCTTCCTGCATACTGTGTGGACGTGTGGCCGGCTGACTGGGTTCTGGAGGGGTGTGTGGAGTTGCCTGGCTGAGGTGCTGGGCTGGGACCTTCCTCGTACCCACAGGTTGGGCCTACTGCACATCATGGAAGGGATTGGGGGTAACATGTATAAGCGCCATTTGCTGCTCTTGGGGCTGGTTGTGGCCAAGCGAGACCTGGCCCGGGCATGGAAAGCGGTGAGGGCCCCCCCCCTTTCTGCTTGGAAGGCGGGGCTGGATTACTTCATGGGTCTGGAGAGGCCGGTCTTTGAAGCACGGGGCTGTCCTCACAAGCACTTCAAAATTTGGAAGCGGTGGGCTGACTATCGTGGTCTACTCCTGGACCCCCCAGCGGAGCGTGAGGAGGACATTTGATCATAGTGACACTGTTGGCCCGAAGTAACATTGCCCTGGTGGCGCTGCACCTACTTGCTTTTCTTTATTGCTTTCTATGCACGTGTGGTGGGGGGGGTTGGGGGGTGTCCGGGGCTGGGGGGGTGGAGTTGTGGGTTAGGGTGGGTCACTGGGGTGTTTCTATACTGAGCATATTTTATGAGTATACTCTTGCATTTGCTGCCTATGTAATTGCTGTTTTGATACTGTCGTGGTGTTCTTCGGTTGTGGAGATGCCACATTCTCAATGCTCATTTGCTCAATAAAATTGGTTGTGAAAAAAAAAAAATTAAAATGCCTCTGTGGTGTGTTTATAGATGCTCATGCAGTACTGTCATAGTTTGCTCTCCACATTCCAGTTTGGAATGAGAGTGCTATCATCAGGCAGATGCTGCGATTATCTGGGGGAAGCAGGACCTTACTTTACTGCAGGTGGTGCTGTATATTTTATGTATGTGTCTACTTTACAAACTGGCAACGAGTTACTGCATCACCCCGACATACCTTCACGCGGGGAATTTATTCGGTCTTGGTATCTTCATACATTCTGGACAAGCCATGCCTCCCCTGTAATTATTTCCTGAAGTACTGCGTTTGGGGACACCTTAATCGCCTTCTGGTCTTTTCCTGGAGGGAAACATCCATTACATCGTGATGAATACACTGCGATGCCGTTGCAACGCAGCAGTTACAATGCAAGTCGTTACATCAACTTGCGCTGGATGGCGCTATAACCTAAGGAATTGTAAGATTTACTATTCCACCACCTTCCCTACTGTACGTAGACTGGTGTTTGAATAGTAAATCTTACTATTCCTAAGTCCAGCGCAAGTCGTTGTTACGACTTGCGTTGTAAGAACTGCGATGTAACATACGACAATCATTTTGATCGCGTTGTTACACAACATATTCTTTCCTGGGTGTGAGTTACTGTTTTTCTACAAAAGAACTATTTATGGACTTACGTTTTGGTTTGGACATTTGAAAGCCAGGAGCTCCGCATAACCTGTTTGTGAGCTTACTGTGCCATATGTTGTTGTTGTGTCATAGGCATCAGTGTTGCTTTAGTTTCAAGTGCCTACATTCTTATGCTGCCGCCCTCCATGTTTTATTGGTTGTTGATCTAGTTTTTTTTTTTTGCAATTTAAATAGCGCAAACTAGACTCGAGACATCAGGTATTGCACGCAACGTAAGCATGTTACGTCCCTTCATCTTTAATTTTACGTAATACTGCCAATCCCATCTCCGGAGTTCACTGCAGCGTCGGAGAGCGTGTGACTGAGTTTGACAGTGTTTCCATTCCTCTTGCTGGAAAAACTCTGCTTCTTCCCTGCAGTGGACAGAATACTTCAGGAGGTATTTTTTCGCAGCGAGCTAAATATTTTAATAGTATCTTAATTTTTTTACTATTCTCAAACCAGCATGTTCTTCATGCTGCTCCAATGTATAAATAATTATCGGCATATTGCCCTCATAGATGTGGAGGCTCAGTATTTTGCAGGAACCATACTGAGAGAGAGAGAGAGAGAGAGAGAAAAACTTGTTTATTTAGACCTTGGTCTTTTAAACAGTACAGGACACACGCAATTAGGATCAAAAAGTACGGACAGACAAAATTCTACTACATCTTAAATAGGTAAAATTCAGTACTTGTTAAAAGAAAATTAAAAGAGGGTGACGCCCTCAGAAACACAACATACAATACGCCCTATTTTTACAGAAATCTCAAAATCTCTAAAAGGTTAAGAAGAAATGTTTTCATTTTTATAAAACTTTAAAACAACTTAAAATCAGTGCCCCTCTTTCGAAATCACCCTTCCATATTCTTTTAAACCCTTCAAAAACTTACCCAATCCAATTGCAATTTCTAACGTGGGCATATCGGTAAGTAAACAGATCGCCTGGGCACGTGAAGTTATCTTATGTGACAGAAATATCGGACGTAAAAACAATTTCCTTATATCGTGTACAAATAAGCAATCAAGTAGAATATGCGGCATATCATGTCTTAGTCCACGCCCACAGTTACAGTTACCTTCTGGGCCGATCAGTGCAGATTTTAATTTTCCATCTATCTTCCATGGGTTGACCCCAACCCGAGTCCTAAGAATTTCATATCTCAGCACTCGGTTGGGCAGAATGTCCAAATACGGAAACCAGCCATCATTAACCCATGACTTTTTTAACCACTGGACCGATTTTTTCTCTGACATATAATCTAGGTCCTGCGCCCTGGAGAGCGACTGGCCTTGTTCCCTAAGAGTTTTCTTAGTAAACTCGGCTATCAAGGCGTCCTGAGAAAATTTCACATTAAGGCACCCAGTTACTTTCTGGAGGGTTTTGCTCACATCCTTTGCCCAGGCAAGGTTACTTATTTGGATCTCATCCCTACACCACTGTGAGACCTTTAGTGTCACTCCTGGGTCTTGGCGCTTCCAGAATCTTACCAGGGCCATTTGAGATTGTACGGTCCATGAAGTTAGCCCTAGCTCCATTCTTATTGCTTGAACCATAGTACAGTTTGGTAAGGACAATAATATTTTTAAGATTTTTCCCTCTTCCTGGTCCCACTCATGTTTACCGCTCAGGTATAACACCTCTGCACAAAACTTGGGGGGGGATCATTGCACCAAATGCCTTTATCATTGGTTTATGAGTCATGTCGCCATATTCTTTATTAAACCTTTTCAACCCACATGTGGATGAAAAAGCTTTGGCTCTTTGCGCCTCCAAATGGGTGCGCACTATCAAACCAGAGGCCTAGATATCTATATTCCTTGACTGCCTCTAATTTGTTATTACCCAAAAACCAGCTTGTCTCTCCCCTGAGGCGGAAGCCGGGGGCATCTTTCTGTACACTTTATGGAGTGACTGTTTGAATTTGAAATCTTTTAGAGCGTGTGTGTGTTGGGATCATTAATAACTTTCCTGTACTCCTGGTGATTTACTACTTTGAGCACAGACGCCACCACGTGCAGCCTATTTTAAAACTGTTTATATTTTAATTGGAGCACTTTTATTGAAAAACTGACCTCTCTGCCGGTCCGGACGAGATTTCTTCGTCCCAGGGGCCCGACCTTGGTCTCTCTCCCCCGGCGCAGCTGAGCACAGCGCTCTCGCCGGCCGGGAGAACGCGGAACCGCCATCTTGGGGGGAGGCAGGGTAGCGCTCCAGCTCCTGGACGCCTCCCGCCCTCCCTCACTACTTAAGACCCTCCGCCCCTCTCTACTACAGATAGCTTGTTTCTCCCCTGAGGCGGAAGCCGGGGGCATCTTTCTGTACACTTTATGGAGTGACTGTTTGAATTTGAAATCTTTTAGAGCGTGCGTGTGTTGGGATAATTAATAACTTTCCTGTACTCCTGGTGATTTACTACTTTGAGCACAGACGCCACCACGTGCAGCCTATTTTAAAACTGTTTATATTTTAATTGGAGCACTTTTATTGAAAAACTGACCTCTCTGCCGGTCCGGACGAGATTTCTTCGTCCCAGGGGCCCGACCTTGGTCTCTCTCCCCCGGCGCAGCTGAGCACAGCGCTCTCGCCGGCCGGGAGAACGCGGAACCGCCATCTTGGGGGGAGGCAGGGTAGCGCTCCAGCTCCTGGACGCCTCCCGCCCTCCCTCACTACTTAAGACCCTCCGCCCCTCTCTTCTACAGATAGCTTGTTTCTCCCCTGAGGCGGAAGCCGAGGGCATCTTTCTGTACACTTTATGGAGTGACTGTTTGAATTTGAAATCTTTTAGAGCGTGCGTGTGTTGGGATAATTAATAACTTTCCTGTACTCCTGGTGATTTACTACTTTGAGCACAGACGCCACCACGTGCAGCCTATTTTAAAACTGTTTATATTTTAATTGGAGCACTTTTATTGAAAAACTGACCTCTCTGCCGGTCCGGACGAGATTTCTTCGTCCCAGGGGCCCGACCTTGGTCTCTCTCCCCCGGCGCAGCTGAGCACAGCGCTCTCGCCGGCCGGGAGAACGCGGAACCGCCATCTTGGAGGGAGGCAGGGTAGCGCTCCAGCTCCTGGACGCCTCCCACCCTCCTCCCATCGCTAGATGGATATGTATAAAAAGAAGGGCTCTTCCCGTCCGCGCAGCGGGCGGGCGCAGCGGGCGCGCCGATGGCGCGCCAAAGGCGCGCCTAAGGCATGCCCGTCTGCGCCCGTCCACGCCAGTCCCGCGCCCAGCGCCGGAACCCCTGCATCTCGCTCCCCTAAAATTACCTGGACCTTCGATCAACTGCTCCAACTTCGTCAAGATTTTTGCAATCCCATTACTTGCTGTAAACCCTATAGCCTGGAATCTATGGCATACTCTTGCTCACAATGCAACTTCACTATCCCTGGTGTTTCTAAAGCATCTCAGCTGCCCCCGAGTGTTCATGGCCAACCCTCAGTCATTTTAAAAGCTGCTTTAATTAATTGCAGATCTCTCCCGGCTCATGCCACCGACATCTGGCTATCGCTTGATACTCATAAATGGGACTTATTGTTTCTTACAGAAACTTGGATTAAAGATTCGTCCAAACCGGATATTAACTTGGCCATCCCACCTGGTTACTGCTTTACTGGCATTAACCGAGAAAATTTCAGACCCGGGGGGGGGTCTCGCGGTAATTGCGAAATCCCACCTGAAACTGAATCTTACTAAAATTCCTAATCCCGGTCTTATTGAAGCCGCTTATTTTACGGTCTCGGACCCTGCTGGCACCATCTGTGCCGGTATCCTGGTCTATAACCCCCCTGCTGCCACCGTCCCCTCTCTCAATGCCCTGACGCATTCTATTGCAGATTTTTCTCTTAAACACCCCCACTTTACTGTGCTGGGAGACTTTAATCTCCATATTGATAATCCTTCCTGCTCACAAGCCGCTTCCCTGCTGGAAACATTGCAAGGCCTTACCTTGCCCCAATTAGTCAAAGGCCCGACTCACATAGCAGGTCACACATTAGATCTTATTTTTTCTAATCATCCTGGTATTTCCGCCCTCTCCCCCTTTCCCTTGACCTGGACAGATCACTTCCTTCTTCCCTTTACTATCACTTCCACTTCCCCTCCTTCTCCTTCCTTTATTGACAGAGATAGGGGTCGTAAATGGACCAAAGTCACATGTGAGTCCTTGGAAGCTTGTCTTCAATTTCAACTAAATCAGCTGGAAGATCTCGATAAAGAAACTGTAAGATTTAACTCGACCCTTTCCTCTGCTCTGGACTCTGTCGCCCCTCTTGTCCCACTGACTTCCTCCAGATCACGCCCCTCTGCCCCTTGGTTTTCCCCCCTGCTTCGTGAGGAAAAGAGCAAATGTAAACAATTAGAACGCAAATGGAGACAGGAATATGACCCTTTCGCCAAACTGGCTTATAAATCTGCCCGCAATAAATTTCATAAATTGAAACGTTCTACGATGAGAGCTTATTTTTCTAATCTCATCCAACAGGCGCAGAACTCTTCTAAAACTCTTTTTACCATCGTGAAAGATTTTGTAAATCCTCCTGCCACGAAAACCCAATGTACCCCTACTCAAGATCTGTGCGACGGACTCTTGGACTTCTTTCAGAACAAAATAATCAAACTGTCGTCCTCCTTTGATATTGCCCCATCTAATCAACTTTCTGATATTGAATGTTCCACTCATTATTCATTTAATTCCTTTAGTGAACTTACCCCTGACTTGGCGTTGTCCCTGCTATATAAAGTCAAGTCTGGTTCCCCTCTGGACCCAGTCCCTGCGAAAGTCATGAGTACTCTTGCCCCTGTTCTAGTGAATCCTCTTCTAGCCATCTGGAACTCCTCTCTGTCCTGTGGTCAATTTCCCTCAGTGTGGAAACAGGCTAGGCTAATTCCCATTTAAAAAAAACCCGGTGCAGACCCCACGCAATTTGGTAATTTTCGGCCCATATCACTCTTGCCCAAACCTGCCAAGATACTGGAGAAAGTGGTACAGAAGCAGTTGGCTCAGTTTCTTGAATCAAATCAGCTGTTACACGATTCTCAGTCCGGCTTTAGAACCGGCTACAGCACCGAGACGGCACTGCTAGAAGTCTCTGAGATTATCAGGGAATCGGTGGATAGGGGCGAGGAGGCCATGCTGGTCCTCCTCTACCTATCCGCCGCATTTGATACTGTATCCCATCACATACTGGCAACTCGTCTACAACAGCTAGGGGTCGGTGGTACAGTGCTGGCATGGATTAAATCTTTTTTGTCTAGTCGATATCAGAGGGTTACGATGCACCCATTTGAATCAGAGGATAAACCCCTCCTATGCGGAGTGCCCCAGGGTTCGGCCTTGAGCCCTTTATTGTTTAATGCCTACGTGGCTCCTCTTGCCAAGGTAGTTGAGTCTTGGGGTGTCAGGGTGGTCTCCTATGCTGATGATACTCAGCTTGTTTTTTCATTTAGAGACCACTCTGACTCCCTCTTTTCCAACTTCAGAAACTGCCTTGGCAATATCTGCTCCTGGATGTCAGCCAATCACCTTGCTCTTAATACCGACAAAACTGAGGTTCTCTTCTTCAGTCAGAGATCTCCCCCCCCTGCACTCCTATGGTGGCCCACCGTATTGAACCCTCCACCTACTCCAGTACAAACTGCCCGCAACCTAGGTTTTACTTTTGACAACACCTTGTCTGGTAGCTCCCAAGTCAATAAAGTTGCAGGGGCTTGTTTTACCAAACTGCGTATGATCCGGAAGATCTTCCCCTATCTCCCTCAATCGTCCCGCGAAACAGTCGTCCAGGCACTTATCATGACCCATCTAGACTATGCTAATAGTCTCTATGCAGGTGCCCCCCAATATTTGATTGACCGTCTGCAAGTTGTGCAGAACGCCGCTGCTCGGCTCATTGGTAATATCCCCGCCCGTTCCTCGGTCAGAGCATACCGGGACGAGCTCCACTGGCTCCCCATAGCCCGGCGCAAAGAATTTAAAATACTGATTCTGGCATTCCGTGCAATTCATGGAACTGGCCCGTCCTATCTGAGCAAACGACTCAAGATCTCGTCTTCAGTAAGACATTTGAGATCCAACAGCCTTCGTCTTTTGATCGTGCCAAGATTCAGGCTCTCTCGAAGTGGCGGAAGAACTTTCACCGTCATAGCTGCCAAGCTCTGGAACAGCCTTCCTCTTGACCTCAGGTTCATGGAGTCTGAGCCTATCTTTCGTCGTAAACTTAAAACCTGGCTGTTTACTAAACGTTAAAATTCTTCAGCATCTTAGTGGATTTGAATCTGGTAACTTTCTCTGGGGATACTCAAGCTATCATAGCGCCGGGACACCTCCGCCGGAGGTAGCCGCGCGCTTTACAAGCTTCTAAATAAATAAATAAAATAAAATAAAGTTCCTCTTGCTCTTTCCAAAACATAAAACCTTGGTTTTTTCCACATTTACAGTCAAAAATTTTCTATCACAGTAACCTTTAAAAGCATTTAGTTTCCTTTGAAGTCCTATTTCTGTTTGATCTAGGATCACTAAGTCATCTGCGTATAATAGGCAAGGCACTTTGTTCCCGCTCATTCTAGGGCTTGCACTTCTTTCTACTTCAAGTGTCGCAGGGAGATCTGCCAGAAAGATTGAAAATAACAGGGGTGCCAGGACGCACCCCTGTCTAAGGCCATTCCCTATCAATATCTTGTGGGTTAGTGACCCATGCGAATCTCTAATAACCTGGGCCCAGTTACCTCTATGGAGATCTTTCAAGATCATCAATAGGCCATCTGGAATTCCATATCCTGTCAAATCCTCCCAGAGTTTGTTCCGGTCCACAGAGTCAAACGTCAACAAAACAGCAATGCAACTTCCCATTTTGTTCTATTGACTTCCGGGCAAAGCAGTGGTCTATTGTAGAATGGCCTTCTTTGAAGCCGCCCTGTTCCACTGGAATAATTGCTCTCTCTTCTGCCCAAGTCTTTAGCCTACCTAATATTATTTTAGCAAATATTTTTTCTCCTACATCGAGTAGGTTGATTAATCTATAGTTCCTTGGTGTGTTGACGTCCCTTTTTTTATGGATCGGTCGAATTATCGCACCCTTCCAACTACTTGGAACTATCCCTGATTCTAGGATTACTAAAAACATTTGGGAGAAGAATTTAGCCCACCAAGATGTCCGTGACTTGATTATCAGGGCAGGCAAGTTATCTGGGCCGGAGGCTCTTGTTAAATTTAAAGTTTTGATTGTATTAAGTACATTTCTTTCTGAGAAGTCTGGTTTTATGTCATCTACCAGGCCTCTCCAGTCCTCTTCAAATTCTCTCCCCGGTGGGTATAGCTCTTTCAAATAATCCTCCCAGGCACCCTCTTCTACCACGCAAATCATTAACGCAGGTGAGGCTTCTGTTGCTGAGCGGACTAGATTCCAGAATAATCGTATATTCTTGGATTCTATTGCCTCCAGCAATTTCCCCCAGCAATTATCCTTATGGGCTCTTCTTGTGCTATCAAGAAGCATAGTATACTCTTTCTTTAATTTTACAAGATATTCAGCTCTAGATTTATCAAATTTTTTACGCAGAGTGCGCTGTTCTCGCCTTAGTTCTCTTTTCTTATTTAAACAGGCTATATTATACCAGCTTCCCTTCCTAACTTGAGTGGTTTGTGTACTCTTGGTACTCTTTACGTCTGTTCTAAGTTCGACCTTGATACTTTTTACCACTTGGTTTAACTTTTCAATGTACCAGGCCAGATCTAGACCAACTGTGCATCCTAGAACGATTTTATGTTGGAGCCTGGTTAATTTCTCTATATTTTCTTCGGTTAACCGTGTTGTGATGCGCCTGGGATAGTCCATCTGTGGTATAATTACTTTTTCAGCAACAATTTGATGGGAATATGCCAGTTCCACTTCTAGAATATTGTGGTCACTTTCTTCTATATGGTTAACCATAAAGCCCTTTATTATATCAAAGTTCCATGCTGGAATAAAGACAATCTATGGGACAATTTTGTGTACCTTGTTTAAAGGTTTTTTTTGCCGGGCGATCTTGTGGGAACCTACCGTTCAAACAGAAGAAACATTTATTCGCTAGGTAACTCCCCAAGTTTACATCATTCGTTGTACACAGACTTTCGGGAAACTTTGCTTGAATTATATCGTAAGATTCTAAGAAGTCCTGATACATGAGATCCTGCTGCTTAGGATTAAGTTTATGGTTAAAATCTCCTACCAACAAAATCAAATCTGAGACGTACTTTTCACACAATAAATCTAAATCATTTTTAAAATGACCCATTTCAACTCCATACTCCTCCATGGCCCCCCATTGCATATATACATTTAAAATCAGCACATTATTCTTCTTGTTACCAACTGTAATTAAAGTTATTCTACAGCAGAGCAGCCATTTACATGTTACAGTGAGCCAGGAGAAGTTTTTCACCACATTTGTAGATATTAAAGTCAATAAACCCCCTGCCGGGCGTCCTGATCTAGATTTTACTGCCAGTCGATAGGCTTGACAGAACCCATCCACTACAGGGGGCTCGCCACATAGCCAGGTCTCCTGGATACAGATGATCGCATTATGGATACAGATGATCGCATTAACGGAGGACCTGACGTTATGGGCATCTGAAAACTCAATAATTCCGTTCAACCAAACATGGGCCTGCGGGGGTCAAGAGTCCACAACCAACATCATGGCACTGACCATGCTGATGGAAGCAGCAAAAGAGATCAAAAATCCCCTATTTCTCTCCTTTATTGATTACACTGCTGCATTCGACCACGTGGATCGCAACAATCTCTGGCAGAAATTGGACAACTGAGGAATACCTAAACATCTCCTAGACGTGCTGATTTTACTCCACTCAAACACCTGGATTAAAGTTAAACTAGGAGCAGGCACACACCTCTCTAAACCAATTCCAACAACAAAAGGGTTAAAACAGGGTTGCGTGGTAGCACCAATTTTATTCAACTTTTTTCTTGCTGACCTACCATGGGAACTTGATAAATGCCTCTGCCACGCACCGAAACTAGGGAAAATCCATCTGTCAAATCTGCTGCATGCGTATGACTTGGTGCTGATAAGCCGGACACCAATAGGCCTCCAGCACCTTCTAAATGTAGCCTACTCCTTTTCAGAAAGGAATGCCCTGCAAATAAATTTCAACAAATCTAAGGTCATGGCAGTGAATTATAAAAAAAGAAAAAAAAAAGAAAAATCAATTGGCACATAAACGGAGAAGGGTTGGACCTAGTAACCACCTACAAATATTTGGGAGTAATTCTGGACTCCAAGAACTTGTTTAAACCTCAATGGGAATCCTAACAAGGAAAGGGAACCATGACTTACCTGGCCATAAAATCTCTAAAGGCCAAACTCCCCGACCTAACGCTCAACCCTCTTCAGGTTTTGCGTGCAAAGCTACAGCCAACTCTCACATATGGGAGTGAATCCCTTCAAGGGAAGGACGATGCAGTATTGGACACAGTGATAGCTAATTCATACAGGGCTATCTTCAACCTGCCAAGATATGTCTCGCCTGCACAAATCCGGTTAGAATTTAGTATTCTGAAACAAACACTGGGAAGGTGGAGTGCGTATGTTACCAGCTGGCTCAAGATTTGCAGTGCTGAGCTTAGTTCTCTAAACTCCAACGTATGGGAAGTGCTGCTTCGACATTGTAAATCCTCAGCCAGAGATTATCTATTTGATTCACTTCAAGTCCTGGGTCTGTCCGACCTTTGGGGCACCCAAACTGACCTCTTGTCTTTCAAAAAAGTTGCGAAAAAATCAGCACGAATCATCTCTTCCATTGAGGATAAGGACGCATTAGCAAAAAGAGGGCAAGGTTGGATCACGCTCAGTGACTATGGAAGAATGCAAACGCAAGCATATCTCAACATTGGAATGAATCTAAAAACGAAAGAAAAGTTTTTAAAATTACGCCTTAGCGTAATTCCGGTAATCCCACATTTGCCACCGTGGGTAAGACAAAACTTCTTGCAGCAGTGCCGCCTGTGTAAAGCGGACAAGGAAAACATCATCCATGTGATGTGTATTTGTCCTGAATTAAAAGACTTGAGGTACAATTTATTACGACCCTCCTTCAAATCACATGGCGTCCGGACATGCAGGCAGGCTGTTAAATTGTGTTTTAACCCCGCTAAAACAAAATTAAACTGTCAGGTCATAATGTTTTTTGAATTAGTAGAAAAAAGAAACAAGAGCACTTGAAGACTGTTGAAACATTTTATGGACAACTAAGACACTGATATTAATCACATTTTTAATATTGAGGAAACCGCGCACAATGAACTTTTAGCAATTTTTAGCAATGCTTTTACTGTTTTGTAAAGATTTTAATTAATCATGTACAAATAAAATAAAATGAAAATAAAAGTAAAAAATCATGCTGCTTCAATGTATAGTGTACTGGATGTAATGCTATGGAAACAGTTTTTTGTATTTTTTATCCTCATACCACCAGGAGCGTCTGTAACTTTCAAAACTGCTCGATCTATCCACCCTTCAGTCACTACATTCGCCCAGGATATCCTGATAGCAACCAAGCAGGACCTTCACCTTTTTCGGTGCCTTGGTGTAATCCTTGGAATACATGCACAATTCCCAAGTTTCTGCACCACCTCGAAAAATCAGTCCATATATCAGAGGGGCAGTCCATTTTTGACCCCAGATTGGAGAGCCATATCCAAACAGACGCTCTAACCCAATTTTCTCCATTCGGGGGTAACTGGTCTAATCACTTCTTGCAAATTTCTCTTCTTGCAATTAAAATCGGATAGAAAAGCAGCCCTCTCTGCTGCCGTTGTGAGAGATTACTCATTGTTACATCCACTCCCAGGAGGGTAAGCATCAAATTTATATTAATCATTGTATATCACTGTACTGAAAATATCTGTCAACGTGTGTTCTATTCCTCCCCAGAGATCCTTTAACCTAGGACATTCGAAAAAGATATGAACATCATTTGCTTCAACACAACTGCACCTTTTACACTTGGGCGTAGGCAGTGGGCCAACATTCTCCTGATCTCATACCATAAATTCAATGCAGATCTCAAGACTTTTAAACTGACTTTCTTGAAAAATCTGGGGGCACCATACTTCTACAAAAAAACCCTCTCCACTCAAATTTCTCACCATTTCTCCGAGTAGCTTCCCCCAAGTGGTATTGTCTGGCTTCCCTAACAACATCCATACATTTTTGTAACTGAAATGCTACTCAGTACAAATAAAAATCGGGGAAAGCCAGACCTCCCTTATCGAGCCTACGTCTAAGTTTTTTTCCATGCTAACCTAGCCCCCCTATTGGCACAAATAAAACTAACCACCTTCCACTGTATTTTGTCTATGCCAGATTTTGGAAACACAAGAGGGATAGAGTTAAAAAGATAAGTCAACTTAAGAAGGATCACCATCTTTATTAGATTCACTCGCCCGAAAATTGTTAACAGTAAGTTTTTCCACCTAGGAACAAGACGATCAATCTCTCTAGGTACCCTTTGAGGTTACGCTGGGTAATTTCACCCACCTATTTTACAATTGAGATCCCTAAATATCTGAGGTCCTAGCTGACTCTCCCACCCCAGCTTTGGCTATTCCAACACGTGACCTTAGTTTCGGAGGTATTAACTGCATTTCCAGAGAGCTCACCGAATTCTGCAGCAGATGTTCCACTCGCAGGACGGTTGTAGCAGAATCTGCTGAGTAAATCAGTAAATCATCTGCATAAAGCGCCACCCTACTGGTATAAAAGGGAGAGCTAAAAGGGACAACATGTTCGTCTAATCTTAAAAGTTGTGGCAATGATTCTATATAGATGTCACACAGAAGGGGCGACAGTGGACAGCCCTGCTGCGTTCTTCTTGACATATTAAAGCTAGTGTCACCATTCCATTTAGAAGAATCTTTGCCAATGCACCCTCATACATCATCTGGAGTGCATATATAAAGCCTGAACCTTATCGCATAGCTCTCAAAACTTCCCAGAGATACACCCAGCACACTCGGTCAAAAGCCTTGCTGCGACTATGGTGATCACAGCCAAGGGGGCTTAGCGTGTCATGGCGGGGTCTATTGTGCATATAAGTTGCTGCGTCAATTCCTGCATCGGCCTTCTGGGAATAAGGTGCTTCTGGTCTGAGTTTATCAGCTGTGCGGCAAACTTGGCCAATCTCTCTACTAAAATACTGTTAAAAAGGTCATAATCTGCATTAAGCAGGGAGATTAGACAATAAGAGTCTCCTCTACTGGGATTTTTAAGCGGATTTGATGATTAAAACTTTAGTGGCCTCATTCCAAGATGCGGGGATATGTCTGTTCTGCCGATAGATTGAATTAAATACATTTTCCAGGACAGGGAACAGTTCCTCTAATAAGAGTTTATAAACTTCATTCAGCAGGGCGTCTGTACCAGCAGCCTTACCGTTATTGCTCTTAGCTAGATATGAACCGATCTCTTCCTTAGTTATAGAGGCATCAAGTCCCTCCCTACTTTCCACTGTCAAGCTTGGTAATTGTACTGTACTCACCATGTTTTGAGATAAACTTGATTGGGGGAAACCTCCTCAGTGTATGAATCTGAAAACAAAGATACAAGATAAGCTTGTATTTCTTCTAATTTAACTGAAACATCCCCCCTTGAGTTTAATACCATCTGTCTAATGACATTCCTTGATCCTTCTGGTCTAGCTTTCCACGCTAATAGTGCTCTTGTTTTCTCCCCATATTCAAAGTTCTTCATACAATCGGCTTGCCACTGTGATCCATTTTTGATCCATTTAAATCCTATAATTTTGCCCTGCCTCTTTAATAGACTTTGTGTCTGTTCCCTCTCAGAGCTTGGCCAGGAGCCAGACCGCTGGAGATCAACCTCCAATGCTCCGACTTTATCTCTTATAACTTAATCTCTCAGAGTTCGTTTTAAGACATGACAGATTTTGCAGCACCACTCTACTATATGCCTTGAAGGTATCCCAGACCACATTTAGGGTGGTAGACCCAGTATTATCGATAAAATAAGCTGTGCTAGCCCATTTAATCGCCTCCGCAATCTCTGGGTCCGAATAAATGTCCCTTTTTAGTGTCCATCTTGACCTAGGCGATCTACCATACCCCATTAGGGACATGATAATCAGAGAATGATGCAAAATATGACCAGGAAAAGTTCTCATTGTTGGTATTGTGTCTATAATGGCCCTATCCGCAAAAGAAATCCAGTCTAGAAAAATAGCCATACTTTTTACTGTGGAACATGAAGCCTTGTCTAGCTCCGCTCGTGTCCCTCTAGGCGTCCAATAATACCAAATCAAATCTTTAAGAATCTTCCGCATACGGGGTGATGATCATGGCTCCTCATATTAGACAAATCCTGTGTTGGTTCAAGTAATACATTAAAGTCACCCCCGATTACTATTGGGGATGCAGCCTCCATTAAATTCCATTCTAGATTAGATAGATGGGACGGGAAATCAATATTAGGCCAATAAAAGGCGGCACATATTAGCTCCACTCCTCTACAGCACAAGGTTGCTATTATCCACCTTCCAGATGAATCAGTTTTTGATGATTTTATGTCACATCCAGCCCCCATCCTTATTACAATTGCCACACCTTAACAGCGCTCGGTCTGCTCTGGCACTGAAAAACACTCTATCCTCCGGTATTTTGAGAAGAGGGCTCGACTTTCACTGGAGCCTAGGTGAGTTTCCTGTATCAGGCTTACATGTACTTTACTTTCCTCTAGGTATTTCATTACTAACCTCTACCTACGCTTGCCCCTTAATCCATTTACATTCCAGGTCAAAAATGTTAACTTATTAGCCCCCCACATCTTAATGGTTAGGCATTAATACTACACTAGACTGCCGCTGTATTTCCATACACATTGGTGGTATTGAGGACTTATTTTTAAGATTTTTTCCCACTGCTCCCCACCTTGTGCCCATCCTAACTTCCAACCCTATGTCCATCCCCCACCCCTGGTGAACCCTCCCTAGATTTTTAGGCATATAGCCTATCGGGTCTAACCTCTACCCTTCCTCTCCACTTCCATAAGTTGGATTCAAGGGCCTACATCTATCAAGGCGCCTACATCTATCAAGGCGTCCACTGAGCGGTAATACATGTGGTTATTCCACATTATACGGAGGGAGGCCAGAAATTTCAGCTGTGCTTTAGCTCCTAGTTTATTCAGCTCCTCCATTCTCTTCCCCATCTCCCACTGTTTCTGGGTGGTAGCATGGCAGACATCTGATCTTATGGAGAAAGAGTATGTCCCTGCAGGATACAAGCCTTCCTTTAATGCCAAAGACAAGATCGCCTCCTTAGCTGTATATGCAAGAAAATTAATTTAGAATGTGCCTCGGTTTCTGCCTCCCAAGGTTCCTTTTAAAGAGGTCCCGATGTAGCCGCTGGATCTTAGAGGCAAGGTTGATGTCCGGTCTATTCTTCAGAGTGGTATCCTTCAGCAAGGAAATAATGAAGGCTATAATATCTGATCCCTCCACAGAATCTGGAACATTAAGCAATCTAAATTTTCTGCGTGAATGATTTTCAAGTCTTCCTCTTTCAACTCCTTATTTTGTCTGATCAGGGAACCTACGCCTGCAGTGTACTTGTCAATAGCCTGCTTCATTTTGGGGATCTCCTGCTCCAAGATTTCAGTTTGGGCAGGCTTCTTCAAGCTTCTAGGCCAGGGCTACACAAGAGGCCGGTATTTCTGCTTGATTCTGTTCAGATATCATAGACCCCCTCTTCATTTCCTCTTTAAGGCCCAGAACAATGGAGGACGAAGATTCCTCCAAGTCCACCTGCGGGGGGGGGGAGGAGGGGGGGTGTTCTCCCTATATCCGGCCCTTGCTGGGTGAGCTTCTCCTGAATAACTTTCTCTTGGTTTGCCAAGATCTCAAACCTATTTGAAGTTAGAAGTATCACCCGGGGACTAGTTGCACAATCTACTGGGCAATTTTGGACCACACGGGCGGGGAAGGGCCAGTCATATTGGCTTCTAAGGTTATACTGGCATTCAGCTCCATATCAATAAGGTTAGTATCCTCCCTTACATCACCTAAAGGACAACTCTGCGCCCCTCGGGGGGGCTCATCTTATTGACCTCCGAGTATGTACTAACGTTCTGCTCCAACTAGAACTTTATAGTACGACTTTAGAGATGGAGCAACCTTTACTTTAGATTGAGGTGCTCTCCTTCACCTACCCCTACCCTGGGTGCTCTCCCACTTGCAGTTTGCCCAGTTCTCTCAAATTTACCTAATGAGCCCCTCCCACTCCCTATTCACCCAGGCTGCATACTCTGATTCTTAGAGGCGACAGTAAACTCTGGAGCGGGCACGCCAAATGAGGGAGCCGGTATTGACCCTAAATCAGGGGAAATTAGGACCCCCCCTAGCGGGCAGGGTATATCTGCAAACTTTTCCCCCTGGGTTTGCACTACTGTTCTGAAGTCCTTTACTCCTCTTCATAGACAGAGGAGCCTGTCACCCCCCTACTGCCCAGGAGGAGTCCTCAAATCCCTGACAATCCTTAATAATATAGAGCTTTCCCCCTCCTACCTCCTGGGGGAAAGTGCTTTACCAGTCCCCCACCGTAACTCCTTGCACAGGAAAACGCCGCCCACTCAGAACTGCTTGTCCCCCCAGCTCCCCCGCATGTGCTGAGTCTGCCCCCGTTGCTCCTGAACAGTGAGGCAGCCACAACGGGAGGAAACACCTATCGCCACCAACAGCATCCGCGGCGTCAAAACAGACGACAGGCAACACGAACAGCGGGGAAAACAAAGTCGCTGGGATCAGGTAAACTTCAGTGGAGGAAATGTTGCCAGAGAGGAGGGGAGAGAAGTCTTGTTAGGCCTCAATTCAACATCTTCCGATGAGATGGACTGTTCCCCCAAACCCCAAATGACATGTCAGCCAACCACTGCCGCGCCCCTGCGAGTCTGGCAGTCTCCGGCGTGAGCCGCAGGTCTTAGAGTGAACTTGGATTCCGCTTTTGTGGTCTATTCCTGGATTTATTTTGTATAGGGTGTTCTGAGGGTGAAGAGTGGACACTGTCCTCCACAGTGAACTAGTCCCTTGGGCACAGTTGCGTAACAAAAGCCCCCCGCCCTTATGAGCTCCTGGGGGCCCCCCTCTGGTACTGCCAGGTCCATGACTCGAGAGATCCGGACTGGGTCCAAAGTATAGGAGGACCCCTGGATGTACTTTGTAATGGGACCACCTCACGTTTTGTTACGCCAATGCTTGGGATATTTTTCTTGGCAATTGTACATTTTGGAGGGTGAAGTATGGCACTGATTTGTGCTTGCTGTGATCCATATCTTGCACAATACTGATATTTCTTGATTAGTGCTTGCTGTGATCAATACTATGTGCTTTACTGATATTTCTCGGAAGGTCAACCCCTTTTACTGGTTAGCCTTTTCAGTGAACTAGTCCCTCTTGGTTAACTTCATATTTGTCTCTGCATTTGCATTTAGTTCCTACAATTCAGAGGGTAAAATGTGGACACTGATTTGTGCTTGCCTTGCACATTACTGATATTTTTTTGCAAAGTGAAGTATTCTCTCTGGTTAGCCCTTCAGTGAACTAGTCAGTTTCATAAGTCTTTATTTCGGTAAAATAAACCATAAAAGACCACACAGAATAAACACAGTATAACATTAAAACCAACATAATACATGTATTACATAATACACGGTACATCACTGACTATTCAGTAATATACATAAAAATCATAAAAGCAACACTCATTATATACACATCATTAAGAACCATTTCATTACAATAATTGATGATAAATTAAGACATTATTAAATCAATTCAAACGAATTGCTAATCACTGGATACCACTACTAAAAAACATTTCATGAAAAATAATTTGGGATGGGGTTGATGAAGCCTTTCTGTACATACACACTCCGGACCGGCCGATAATTAATCTCTAAGTTTGTTCTTTCAGGAAAATAGTGTTTTCCCTCTAATCTTGTTTTTAAGGGCCGGGGGTAGCGGGACCTAGGGTAGAAATCATGGAGTCCCCAGACGGAGATCGGGCCATCCCCTAATTGTGAAAACCAGGTTTGTAGATAAGGCACCACCCGATCGCTCCAGAATCTAACTAACACCAGGTCGCCTGGGAGATCTTTTGGAAGGGGGCCGAGCCATCCCACCCTTCTAACACTTCGAATGGCACCATCAATGTTCGCTGGCAAGGGTCGATTCCTAGACAGCCAATAGATGACCTTGTGTTTTAGATCCTCTGGTCTCTCGGTTTTTCCCTTTATAATTGGTGAAACACCAGTGAGAACACAGACAAAGGGGGCGGCCATTGGGGGCAGATGTATATGTTTAGTATAATCTAGGTTAGTAGTTTTCTCCTCATAAGGTGGAGGAACATTTGGCACCCCTACATCAGTGAAGATACTCTTGGTGGTGGTGGGCTCGGTATCGGATGACGAGGAGATGCATGGGCGGTTCTGTGGGACCGTGGGTCTGTTAAGAGGGATGCTACTTCTTTGAGGAGCTAACTTAGAAACCACGGTAGCGGGTAAGGGCTGTGGTTGGCTCAATCCTGCCAGGCTCTTGTTAGGTTGAGTCGGTGTCCTAAATGAGGTCTCTATATCCCTTAACCTATCCCCTAGGGAGTTGATTCTTGCAGTCAAAGGGGATATTAGAGAGGTAACCAGGCGTTCAATCTGGTCCAGAAGAGCGGCCTGGTAGGGGGGTGCAAAGGATTCAAAATTATCGCAGGCCTGGGAAGCTGTGGGTGGGGCGCTGACGGACGGTAAGGAACTTATGCAAGGCTTAAGCAGTTTAGCTTCCCTCCCCATGCTGATATCCCCGGGGCGCTTTCTTGTGACCATAGGAGTTTTAGGGTTCCCTAGTTGTTTGGTGTTTACTTTTACTAATGGGGATAAGAGTGGGGCAACCAGAATGTTATCATTTGCGTTCAATAAAGAGTCCGGCAGCAAAAGTACGGGAAGTATTGGGCTGGATAGGACTTGGGGTGGGTCTGATATGGTTTCAACTGGTGCATATCGAATGTGACATAGGGCGTTCAAATCCTCCAACCAGGACAGACTTGATGCTGTATCGACTAGCTGCGCCTCGGGATGTTTGCAGGCTACGCTATGTGGGGGCAAACGGGTTTCTAAATCTTCCAAATCATGAATCACGGGTAATAAAGCCCTGTCTATGTAGCAGTCTAACCTCCCCCTACTAGAATCACTTAGGAGAGTACTGGGTTTGGAAGCCCCCTTAAAAGACATGGCAACGGTGCAGCAAACAGAGTCCCACAAAAAGTCAATGGAATTCCTGTTGTCTCAGCAGTGTATGCAGAGATGTGGGTCAGAATTTCACTGTACCTTGTTCAGTAGGAGCCAAGGGGGGTGGCCCGTCCCGTCCTTCTCGGGCCTCTGAGGGCCACAGAGGGCCCGCCCTTTGCCCGGGCTTCGCCTGGCGCGTCCCGCGCGCGTCCTCGCGGGACGAGGGACCTCTCCAGTCTTTATGCGCCTCCTGGCGCGCTCCTGCTCTCGTCGCGCCCCTAAGTCAAAATCTGCAATGGGACAATCAAAAACGTTTCCATCCTCCGCCCCACCAATATCCTTAGTCATTTGGTCAAATGCTTTTAATCCTTCCGGACTTACACAATGTTAAAAATGTGTTTCTTCTGTCCAGCTGACATTTTTCCCTGATCATCCACCGTATTTATATAGTTCACTTTTCAGCTAGACCGGCTGAGCCAAGCCCGGCCGGTCGTCCAGTGTGCAGGAGGGGCGGAGCCAAGCCCGGCCTCGGGGGAAAGGACCCTGGGAGCCCCGGTGGGGGAGAGCAGCCCCAACGAGGAAAAAAACAGTCAGCAGGACACCAGAGGACTCGGGCCCCTGTCCAGTCTTTATGCAGATTTTGACTGCTATTTTTCTCCCAAGGTTTGTATTGGTATTGTGAGGCACCAATTTTTCCACAAGAAGAAGAAAAACAACAAAAGTATTGATAATTACGTTTCTGCACTTAGAACGTTATCCTTGGATTGTAAGTTGGGGTCCCTAAAAGACGATTTAATTAGAGATCCAGTCGTAATGCATTTGAAAGATGAGTCTATACAGGAGAGATTCTGGGTCAAGGAGACGCTAGTTTACAGCAAATTTTGGCTATTGTCAGAAAAGATGAAACGTCTAGTAGAAGTGCTAAAGTTGTACAAGCTGATTATTTTTTTTTAATTATTATTTTTTTTAGGTTTACATAAACTCCTTTATTCTGAAGCATGTCAACTTTACATTATATGCTTAGTATATTGTTACATTTTATTTTATTTGTTACCACTATGTCATACTTTTGAGTTTCTTGAATATAATTTGTTATAAAAAAAACACCTTTCAAAGATGCATTATGGAAATGCTAGCGAATTCCTAGCATCCATTACTAAATCCTCTTTTGCAACAACATTTTTTTCTGTTAACCCAATATTTCTACTGAGGTGCTGGTGGATACCACGGAAGCAGAGATATTTAATATCTCTTTCACTTGCACACCAAAGGAAAGATTTTGGACTATTTCACTTCCACTGCATTGTTATTTAAATTTCTTTTTATTGTTGCTTCAGAAGTATCACAGATGGAAAAATTAGCACACGGTAGAGCGTCAACATTCCGCCCTGGCCGTCAGTCACGCAACTTTTCTTTGGTGTTGGATGTCATACCCATCATTAGAAGAGATAAAATCAAATCCGCTAATTCAGGATTCAAAAATTCTACTTGAAAAAGTTGAAAAAGACATAC
Source organism: Lissotriton helveticus (assembly GCF_964261635.1). Lineage (NCBI taxonomy): Eukaryota > Metazoa > Chordata > Amphibia > Caudata > Salamandridae > Lissotriton > Lissotriton helveticus. Next base: position 1,124,726,501 of record NC_136071.1, read on the forward strand.
TCGACTTTAAGGACTTTACAATCCAACAAAAAGACAGCAACTTTGAACGAGATAAACGGAATTTCACCATCGAAAAAGCTTATCCATATCTTCAACAAGATTTCTACTCATGGCCAGAAGCCCGAAGGTTTCTTCCAGACAACCAGGGCAGATCACGCAACAAATATTTGACTTTTTCGGATACCTCGTCCTCTGGAGGCAGTGACTCTGACCAAGGGTCCTCTCGACCCCAGTACAATCGAAGAGGAGGATATCAAAACAACTACCAGCAACAATACCAACCAAATTACCAACCAAATAATCCACAACAACAACAACAACAACCTTTTTTAGGACAGGGCCAACAAAAAGCCCGAGGCAAAACGAGATTTCAGCAACCATGGGAGATGTCCACGAGGAGGCAGAACTACAAGAATTAATAATATCGAAAAAATCTTCAATCTACAATCTTTCGAACAAACGCCTCACTCCATTGGAAATCAGTGTTTTAGAAAAAGGACTGTCCTTTGTACCATCTAAGCCAACAGATTTTGTCCGTCTAAAATTAGAGTTCATCGAATTTTGCAGGAAGATTCGCCTTATAACATTCTTTTCAGAGAAAGAATCTCCTCCACAAATTGAAACCACTGGACTAAGGAGAAAATCAAGCTTTTGCCCACCAGCTTTTAAAGTACCGAAAGAGGTTATCTATTTTGAAAAAACAGTGCTCTCCGCCTTGGTTGCACAGGAGAAAAAGAAGAATAGATTTGTGAAATCTAACTTAACACAAGAACAAAAACAGGCGTTACTGTCTATTAAAAAAGATGAAAATATCATCATCAAACAAGCCGATAAAGGCGGTTCGATTGTTGTCTGGGGAACTAACGAATACATATCAGAAGTAACTAGACAACTTAGTGACCAAGAATGTTATCGGAAGATTAATACAGATCCAACTATGGAATTACAAAAAGAACTAGGAACAATCCTGACAAGCGGCCTCGAACAAGGGATGCTAGGAAAAAACGAATATAATGATCTGGTAAACAAGCATCCACGTACACCGCTGTTTTATGTACTTCCGAAAGTACATAAAGGTGAAAAAGCACCACCAGGACGACCCATAATCTCTGGGTGTGACTCTTTATTCGAGCCAGTTTCGAAATTTATTGATTTCTTTCTGAAGCCGTTCACAGTAACTGTTAAATCATTCCTCCAAGATACAACGGATTTCTTAAATAAAGTGGAACAATTGCCATTCGAGGAAAATCATCACTTGCTGGTCAGTATGGATGTAGTATCTTTGTATACTCAAATTCCCCAAGATCAAGCATTAGAGGTACTTGAAATCTTCCTTAACAAAAGAGAACGTCCGTGTAAAATTCCAACCGAATTCATTTTGAAGCTGGCTAGGTTAGCATTAACAAAAAACGACTTCAAATTTGGCGACGACTTCTATTATCAAATCAAGGGAGTCGCCATGGGCTGTCCTTTTGCCCCGGAACTGGCGATCCTGTACATGGGTCAATATGAGGATTTATTCGTCCATAATAATAACCCATTCCAACAATGGATAGGAGGATGGGTTCGATTCATAGACGATGTCTTCTTCACGTGGGCCGGCACCACAGAGCAGCTAACAGAGTTTCATGAATGGCTCAACAATAGGACTAAGGACATCAAATTTACCCTTCAAATGTCTAAGACGAAAATGGTCTTTCTAGACGTGGAGGTTTACTGTACAAATGGTCAACTGGTGACTACTCTGTATAAAAAGAAAACTGATCGAAACAAAGCGCTGGATTTTTCAAGCAACCACCCAAGGAGCTTAAAACAGAATTTACCGATAGGGCAATTCCTCCGCATTCGTAGAAATTGTTCCTTTAAGGATGAATACATGTTGAATGCCAACATCTTGAAAGAGAAACTCCTTGAGCGTGGTTACCCAGCTAAATTACTGAAGCAATCGATCAAGAGAGCCTGGTGGACTCCACGAGAGGATCTTTTGAAGAGAAAGCATAAAGTTCAACCAACACGCATTGTTTGCGTTTCCACTTTCTGCCCTACATCTAACATCTTCAAAAAGATGATCCATCAGAATTGGCATCTACTTAAAGATTTGGACGCCCAATTGACAGAAGTACCACTTTTCGCATATAAGAAAGACAAAAGTATAGCGAATCAAATTGTTAGAGCCGCAATCCCAAAAACAAAAGTCCCTACATTGCGTGACTACGTTGGTCTACCACCAATAATGGGCCACCGAAAATGCGGAACATGCCTTTGTTGTAGCTCTACCATCGAAGGAAACCTTTTTCAACATGCAGGAATATCGTGGAAACACGATCAATTCACAAATTGTAAAACAAGGAATGTTGTCTATGGTATACTTTGTCCCTGTGACAAACTATACATAGGCAAAACTAACCAAGAAGCCAGACAAAGAATGTCGCAACGTAAATCCAGGATAAGGAAAAAAGTACTGACAGCCCCATTGGTATCACAATGGATTGATTGCGGACATGGAGAAAATGACCTAGAATGGACAATTATATCCAAAATAGAACAAGACCAGAGAGGCGGAGACGTTGAGGCCAGGTTGAGGCAGCGCGAAGCTATGCTTATACTAAAATTCAACACCACCATTGGTGGTTTGAACGAGATGTCAGAATTATACAGTCTATGAATGTTGATCTACTACCAACAGTGTCACTAGATCAAATAACCGGGCAAATCCGCTATTTGGAAGGCGCGGAGAATAAATCACGAATTGTATCATTAAAACCCCTTTGATCCCAAATGTGAGCCATATTCTATCCAAATTTTACTGATGCAAATGAAGAATTTGTTTACACCTTGAGATTATAGTCGTTTCAACTACAAATCCCAGCGCACTCGCACGCAAATGTGGTTAAAGTCCTCTGAACTACAAATCCCAGCGCACCCTCACACGAATGCGGAAGTAGTTTTCAATATAGATCGAGGAACCCGGAACTGCACGCAGCGTTCTCACAATCGGAGACGACGCAGACCAGGGGATACAGTCCAGATCCGGACAAGGTAATGCCGACGCCACCAGTTTAACTAGCTATCCGCGAACCAAACACGCGGTGAGAGCCTCAATGATATCTCACTCGAACAAGTTATCGGCTCCACACATGTGGAGCGATAGAGGCATGAACGCCTGAGTTAGAGGCTGTGACGCCATCCCGCCATGTGGCAAGATGTGCTTTAACATTAGATTCAGAGGCAGCGAGCGATTGCCTGATTAAGAGGCGTGCATGTATCATTTTGGGAACAGGTTTTAATATTAAATTCAGCTAAGCGGAATGTAGGTGCGTTAAACATCTACAGCAAGCAAATAGATAACTGCCTACTTCATTCGTTCACAGAATGAATTCACGAAACAACTAACTATGGACATCGTGATTATGGAGTCCTAGAACCACATATGGGTCCAATTTCTAACACCCTAAAGTGAGTACAACAAATAAAATACTTCAGTAGTTACAACAGCCCGAATGTTTACCCCTGATGTAACATAGGCTTTCCCCTGTTTTGATTTACAGTCAAAAAAAGCTCCAATTACCCGCAAGTGACACAGGTAAACTAGAGAGTGTGTGCTGAATCGGATAAAAGTTGAGAGTGACTCATGGCAAAGACTGACAGTATGCTATTATATTTTGTGTCTTTCAGATTCATTGTGTGTGGTCCTGATGAGAATCCTTTGATTCCAAAAGGATTCGAAACGCGTCGACCGATTTTTGTTATTTGTGGTGTTTAATTATTGTACTTTTTGAGTGACTAGACCAATCTTTGCTTTCCCAATTTGGAACATGATCGTAAATTTATGATTTACCGATGGTCTAGAATATGACAAGTTCATTGAAATGTTAAGTCTTCATTTAATGTATTAGGCTTCAACTGTAATTAGAATTTGGTACTAGTAAGTAGCCTTTCTTCGAAGAACTGATTAACAAGTTCTCTCGCTCAAAAAAACCCACCACAACCTTTCATCGCCCCAACCATTCCCACTTCCAATTTCCCCATATCACCAACTTATGTGTGTCTAGCGTTTATGTCAATTTATGTTGTCCATCACAACGTCGTATGTCCTTGTGAGATCGTTTCCCCAGAGACAAGTATCTAAGTCACCCTCCTCCACTGTACTATATTCCCCCAAATGTACACTGAGTTTTATGTAGATCGATAAAAACAAATGAAAAGTACAAAAAGATAAAATGAGTCATGTCCTTTGAACTGTAAAAATTAAATTGATATATATTTACAAGATATATGACTGAAAGAGTGGTCTTTTAGGATGAGCAATTGCTGGCTCATTTATTTCGAAAAGGTTTAAATTGTTGCACAGTACTGGCAACCAGCTTTGTTTACTCCATACCCATCATTAGAACACTTTGCTTTTGAACTAACAACAGAAGGAAAACATAATTAACCATAATAGTCCCCTAAACAGCAGCTCGCCAACCCCCCACTCCCTCCCTCCCCCTCCTGGTCCCATCCCTCCTCCGCTATAGAACTCCCGTCCCACTCGTATACATGATCTGAGCATTAAAGCATACATATATTAAGCATGGATCCCCAACGTGCACACTGTCCCGCTCGGGGTCTCCTTGACCTACGGTTGCTAGTCTGCAATGTCTCAGTCTAGTCCATGGTACTGTCTCCACTTAGCCCACACTCTCCGAAATTTTTTGGGGCAACCCCTGGCTTTGTAAGTCACTCTCTCCGCCGCCATGTATAGATCCAGCCCTCTCCTCCATTCCTCCAAATCTGGCCTTGCGGATGCCCCCCAGTGTCTTGCGATGTCCCTTTTCGCCACCACAAAAGCCAATACCAGAAAGATAACCAAGGGGCGGGTTAGGTCCACTTCTGTCGTCACACCCAGCAGCGCCAGTCTAGGGTCGCGCGGTATGTCCACCCCCAGCACCTCCTCTAGTTCCAGGAACACACCTTCCCAGTATTCTTGAATGACTTCGCAGCCCCAGAGTGTATGGAAAAAATCGCCATTTTGCTGATGACATCTAAGGCATGCCGTGTCAGTTATCCTACCCAGTTTAAAAAGTCTCACCCTGTCAAAGTAGGATCTGTGGAGTACCTTAAATTGTATGAGCCGGAGTTGTGACTTAATCGCCACCTCGCGAGGGTGCATAAGGGCGAGCTCCCAATCCAGATCCTCCATGCCTCCCACGTCTGCCTCCCATTTGTCTCGTAGAACCTGTAGGTCCCCTAGTATATTGTTGGTCAGAGTTTTATACGTTAGGGATATTGCCCCTCCCTGTATCTGTTCCTGCAGCAATCTACCTTCTAATGGCGCGTATTCTGGTATGTCTGTAGGTGTGATATTTTGTGCCCTCCATGCGTGCCGCAGTTGAACGTATTTGTAGTACTGGGTGTTAAGCAGGCCAAATTCATCCTTGAGCGCCTGAAAGGTCTTCAGTTCCCCCCTTGCTACCACGTCTCCCACTGTGGAGATGCCGATGTCGTCCCACCGTCTAAAGCCTTTCAACTTATTAAGCTCCCCTAGCCACTTGCAGCACCAGAGTGGCGTCTGTCGAGTAGGCCGCTTGTCCCAACCCATTCTTTTTGTCGCTCTATGCCATGCCGTCAACGTAATCCTGGTGGCAGGTAGGAACTGCTGCCCCACCGTCTCACCATAGAGGTAGTGCAGTATAGTCTTGTTTGACCATTTAGACCTCTCTAGTGCATAGGTAGGGTGATTGGCTGCCGCATGTAGCCACTCGTTAATCGGGGCGAGATGTTCCGCCCAGTAGTACGCCTCTAGGTTGGGAAGCGAAATCCCCCCACTGTATTGGTGTCGCTGTAGTGTTGAAAGCGCCACTCTTGGCTGTTTCCCCAGCCACAGGAAGGCACGCAGGTCTGCATGGATTCTATTCAGGGTCTTATCCGGCAGAGGATAGTATTCATTCTGAAGTGCATAGAGAAACTTAGGCAATAGGACCATTTTATATAGTGCGGCGCGACCTAGTAAGGTGAGTGGGAGCTGTCTCCACCTGTCCATCTCTGTCGTCGCTTCCACCATTATTCGGGCTAAGTTGTTAGTGAAAGAGCGTTCCCTATCTAGTGTTATAAATATTCCCAGGTATTGAAAGCCATCCTTAGTGTGGATGAGTAGCTCTGGCAGGCACTCTCTCCGCTCATTACCTTGTGGATCATAGAGGACCGATTTGTGCCAGTTTATCTTGTGGCCCGCCCTCGCCCCGAAGTCGTCTAGCTCTCTGAACAGTGCTGGGATTGTCTTGTCTGGGTCCGTCACAAACAATAGTACGTCGTTGGCATATAGGGATATTTTCTCCTGTGTTGCTTCTGAGTCTCCCCACATAAAGCCCCTGATTTCCCGATTCTGCCTAATCCGTATCGCTAAGATTTCAATGGTAAGGGTAAAGAGAAGGGGGGACAGTGGGCAGCCCTGGCGCGTTCCTCTCCCAATAGGAAATTCGCAGGACAACCTTCCATTGACCCGCACTCGCGCCCTCGGGTCGGAATATAGGAGCCGAACCCATTTTAAGTACTTGGGTCCAAACCCAAACCGATGGAGGGTCTCCATCAGGAAAGGCCAGTGGACTGCGTCAAAGGCCTTCTCTGCATCCAGGGAGAGGAACCAGTGTGGTTCACTTCTCTCACGGACCTCCTGTAGCCAATTGTGGGTGTGGCGGAGATTTTATTTGGTCGCCCGGTCCGGAAGGAAGCCGGACTGATCCATATGTACCAGCTCTGTAATGGCCTGTCGTAGACGCCTAGCTAGGACAGTGGCCAGAATTTTCGTCTCTATATTTAGGAGGGAGATTGGGCGGAAGGAGGAACAGTCGTCCCTTGGCTTTCCCTCTTTGTAGATTGGGACGATAGTGGCCAAGGCCAGATCTGGCGGGAGATTCCCTGTCCGGTACGATTCTGTGAATAAAGCCTTCATGTGGCGCTGCAACAAATCCGCAGTCCGCTTAAAGAATTCCGCTGGGAAACCATTGGGCCCCGGACATTTCCCCGGTTTCAGCGCTGTTACGGCTTCCGATATTTCCTCCAGCGTCAAGTCCGCCTCCAGGGCTACGCTGGCCTCTGTGGACAGAGTCGGCACCTCCATATCACACATGTAGCGTTGGGCGTCCTCCCTGTTCCCCAGGTCCCTGGCCCTATAGAAGTCCTCGTAATAGGTCGCAAAGGCGTCCGCTATGGCCTCATCCGTGCTCACCCGTCTGTTCCCTGCTAACGTGATCTGATCCACCCACCTTGTCGCTCGTTCTTTCCTGCTCAACCAAGCTAAAAGCTTGCCGGACTTGTCACCTACATCATATAGTCGGTGTAGTGTTGCCAGTGCGTGAGTGCGTGCCTCGTCTGTGACTAGTTCCCTGTAGTATCTCTGTGTGTCTAGCAGTTTCCTGAGGAGCGCCTCTTCCTTCTGTTGGTGGTATTCTGCTTCTAAATCCAAGACGTTCGCCTCTTCACTCGCTATCTTGCCCTGTCGTTTCCGCCTATCGTCACCTAGTCTACTCTGAATGCGGTCTCTTAGGACTGGTTTCATTGCTTCCCAAAGGGTAACACCTGAGTCGACTGATCCCTCATTTTCGGCCCGGTAGACCCGTAAGTCCGCTCGCATACCCCTGAGTAATTCCGGTGTTTGGAGGTCCCATGCCGCTAGTCGCCATTCCGCCCGCCTCTCTCCCCTCTCTCGCCCCAGCTGTACATAGAGCGGGGAGTGATCTGAGATCCCTCTCGCTTTGTATTCTGCTAAATCTCCAGCTGAGACCTCCTGCCTGGCTACGAAGATATAATCTAACCTAGGAAAGACTTTGTGGGCCCCCGAGTAAAATGAATATGCCTCGTGCGTAGGATGAAGCCATCTCCATACATCAGTTAGGCCGATGGTGTTCATTCGCCGCGCTAGGGCTGTAGTGGACCCTATTGTGTGAGGTGACCCCGACCTATCCTGTGAAGTGCACATAACATCGTTAAAGTCCCCCCCCACTACTTGTGTCGTGTCGGCTGTGTCCAGTAGTATGTTCGTGACTGCCTGCAGTGTGCGTGTCTGTAACTTGGGTGGGGCGTATACTGATAGTATCGTGTATCTACGTCTCCTCCACATCCCCTGAACTCCCGGATATGTGCCCTGTGGTTCCAGCCAAGTGCGTGTAACTGTGAATGGCGTCGTTTTTTTTATGAGGATCGCGACTCCCCTGGAGTCCGTTGTGTACCCTGCATGTGCCAGGACAGCATATCTTCCTCGCGCTATAAATGTGCATTGATTCCCTCTAAGGTGTGTTTCCTGGAGGAGGACAATGTCAGGCGCCAGTCGTTTGAGGTAGGCATTAACTAAACTTCTCTTAATTTTTGATCCCAGGCCGTTTACATTCCATGTCAGCACTGTGACCCCTACGCCACCCACGTGTGGAGTATCTAATGTACCTGCCATTGTGTGTCACAGTGCCCTCCCCGTGTGGGGCCTTTGAGTAGGGATGGCATCAAGTGTGGGATGGCATGTCAACGGACGCAACCCTCTGAAACCCCAACACAAGGTAATATTGGAACCCACTCCCCCCCGCACCCCCCTCCCCACCTCCCTCCCCTTCCAGTCGCATCCCAACCTGGGACCAAACTATCCACGGGAGAAGGCCTGTCGCCCTCCCACACATCCCTCCCCACACTAAACAATAACCAGTACTAAAAACTCAAATAACAGTAGGGGGTGTGTCAACTTGCTTGCTCCGTATCGCCGAGCCGCTATCTTCCCCGATCTCCTTGCACCAATGTTCACGAATGTGAGTCTTGTGTGTCCATGGTCTGCCCCTGCCCCGAGGAGTCCTGTTCCAAGTGCTGAATTTCTTTGACCAGCGGGTGTATCGAATCACCCATCGTTTCGTCCTCCTCTCCTCTGGACGCGCGGCCCTCCGATTCCTCCACTTCTTCTCCTTCCGAGCGGATACCATTTCTCAGGCAACTGAACCTAGAGCCCGCCACAGAGTCCCCGCCCGCGGAAGCCGATCTGCCTCCTCTCCTGTCCTCCTTGCCTCGAGTTCTGTACGGTGTTGCCGGTGCCTTCTGCTGCGACTTCCGCGCTCTCCGCTGTTGTGGTTTCGGCACCTCCCGGCGCGGCCTTTCCCGTATCGACCTGTCCCGCGCCTCTTGACCTGCTGCCTCTCTGCTATTCAGGATAGGGCGTTCCTCGAGCCATTGCCACGCGTCGTCCGGGTGTGCAAAAGAAGACAAAGTTGTCTTTGTAGATTACCTTGAGTTTGGCTGGGAAGAGGAGCATGTACGTAATGTTCAAGGACCTTAGCTTTGCCTTTACCGAGTCAAACGAGCGGCGCTGTTTCAAGACTTCCTGGCTGTAGTCCGGAAAGATCATAATGGTAGCATTCTCCAAGCGGATCTCCCCCAGTTTCCTGGCTTCTCGGAGGATCAAGTCTCTGTCGGCAAAGTTCAAGAAGCGCGCCATAACTGGTCTCGGTCTTGCCCCCTCCGGTGGTTTGGCCAGAAGGGCCCTGTGCGCCCGCTCAATGATGAAGCACGAGGAGAACGGCGCTGTCGGGAAGGTGGTTGTCAACCAGGCGTGGAGGAAGGCGGCCATGTTCCTCCCCTCAATTCCTTCTCTAAAGCCTACAAAGCGAAGGTTGTTGCGCCTTGACCTATTTTCGGCGTCGTCCACCTTCCACAGCAGCTGACGGTGCGAGGCCTGTAGTTCCGCCATGTCCTTCTTGAGTGTTGTGATCGATTCCTCATTGTCGGTCAATCTGGGTTTCGTCGCCGTCACCCTTTCCGTCAGGTTTAGAAAATCCTGTCGCAGTAGCGTCACCTCGGACCCTACCTCTCCAATTTTCATCTCCAGGGCTGTCCGTGATGCCTGTATGTCCGTCCTGGACGCCTGGATGGCCTCCATTAACATGGCCGTGTCAGTTCGCGCGCCAGGCTGCATGGACTGCTGTTCCGCCATGTGTCGCGGTGCCGCAAAGTTGTCCATGGGGCCCTGCTTCGTGGTTTTGGGCACCGGGTTCCCCTTCCCCATGGTTGCTCGGTCCGTGTGTCAGGGGCTCCCTCCGCCGGGCACCCTCCTCTGCGGTGCCGAGGAGCCCAGCCCTGTGCCGCAGCCGGTGTTGTCAGCTCTGGGCACCTTCTTCCTCTGCGCCTCGCCAGCGTCTTCCCAGGCACCCCTTTCGCCTCAGCCCTGCGCACCTCCAGGTATCACGATGTGTTGTGGTGGGCGTAGCAGTGTCCCGCAGGCGAGTCTATGCAATGTTGGATCGCCCCTACTCCTCTCGGCAGTCCATGCCCCCAGCTGGTAGATAAGGCTCTCACCCCTGTAGGCCCGGGGCACCGCGTTCTCAGCCGGTCTTGGCCCTCTGCTATGTCACCCTCGCCAGTGACTGTTACTCCGGGTAGCTCCTCGGCTCAGCCGCCATGTTGGGAAAGACGGGCGCTGTAGGCGAGCTTGTCTCTTCTTCCCGTGTGTTGTGGGCTCGGCCCCCGCCCCCTCTGCCTTGGCCTCACCTCCGCACCTCCGGACTGCCTCTCCGCCGACTCCCGGTCTCACCTTAACACGGGGAGGGCAGCAGGGGGGCTCCACCGTCACTGTCCGCCTCGGACGCCGCTGGCCGCCATCTTGGTAAAGGCGGCCGGCCGTTCGCGATCTCCTCAATCCACCTCCGTCTCACCGGCAGTGACAGTCCGGTTCCTCTTGGCGGCCAGGCGGGTCGCGTAGCCTCCGTCAGCTGGGCTCGGCTCCGTAGGGCCACAGGCGGCTCTCTAGGGTCGCGGCGCTCCGCCGAGCGCCGCGGTCGCCATCTTAGCCTCCGAGGGTTCGCTGGGGCAGTCGTCCCGCACGGTTTCCCGGTGGAATCAGCACGCCACCGCTACTGTGACACTTCTTTCAGGTGCCAGATTGCTGTTCCTTCCGTTTGGTGCCGTTTGTGGATCGCGGGGGATATGGGATGTCGGATTTTTACGCGGCTCGGCCGGAGCTCCGGCAAGGCACGTCTAGTCGGCCATGCTGCTGGCCACGCCCCCGTACAAGCTGATTCTTGTACCAAGTGTATGGAGTGTGTGAGTAAGGTGAATAAAGCTGTATCAAAAAAATGGGGTTCCAGAGAATGGATAGCCAGCAACAGGAAAAGCAGAGGGAGCAGCTAAAAGGAGGATCAAAAGAAGTTCTGATGTGCTTTTGGTGTGACAACAAATTACATTTAGCTCATAGCAAGTTATATTCCGTTTTGAAGCAGAAGTGCTCCAATTGAGGCATGATGGCATATTTCTTTAAGGTATGCAGGAAAAAAGAAGCAGAAGGTGAAGTGAGTGGATGATGGCGATATTAGTAATGAGGAAACAAGCACAGTGCATGTGACAATCACAATCTTTTCTGGTTGTGTGGTCAACCCAATCATACAATACTGTTTAAAAACTCAGTTTGCAACCACCCTGTGTCCAGGTAGCGTTCACTTCATCGGGGGGCTTGTCCAGTGGGGCACACAACATCCCTTTGTATTTGTTCCAGTTTCCCCAAATCTTAGACCACTTCTGCGGACCCCCTCTCCCTTCATATATGACCCTTTCTGTCTGCATGCACCAGTCCATATCGGCCTGCCAGTCCTGGAGCTTGGGCACTGTGACTCCTTTCCAAGTACTTGCAATGTCACGTTTCACAACCACATTACCAATGGTGACCCAGGTCCTTTCTTTTGCCGACAAGTCAGTTGCCTCCCAAATATTAAGAAGACACAGCTAGGGCGTAACTTCCATAGATTTCCCAGACTTCCCACATTTTCTCTGTCACTTTACCCCAGTACGTTTGTACCACCGGACAGTCCCACCACTGATGGAGATACGTTCCCTCTTGGCCAAAGCCTCTGGGACATAGTGGGGAGCTCAGGAGACCCATCTTCATCAACGTCACACTGGTATAGTATACTCTATGCAAGAGCATGAGCTGGATTAACTTGAACCTGGACTGAAATACCACCTCCCGGGGGGATGCCAATGCCTCCAGCCAGTCATCATCTAGATCGCCCACCTCCTCCGCCTATTTGGCCCTGATCTTCTCTAGCGCATCAGGTGTATTATTCAATATGTTTCTATAGATCAAGGAAATTGTTTTGTCTTTAAGGTAATCATCAAGTAGTCTGTCTTCTAGGGGCGAAGCAGCCGGTAGATCTTTACCTTTGCGGATAGCCCTCTGAAACATGCACTTTTGACACACACAGGGGTGAAAGATTTGTCCTTAATATTAAGGATGGTGAATACAAAATTTAGAATTTGGGCAATGCAATTGTTAGGAATGAATCTTTATGTGACATGCTTATTGGCAGGGTGGATATGCAAATTTATGCTTATTCCGGATCTCCCTATTCTAATACTAATGAAAATGTTTTGAAATCTAAATTTGCTGAGGAACTGGGCCGTGTGCTGGAAAAACCAAATATCTATCCAGAGGGATACTCGTGTGAGAGAATTGAAATGGTAGGTTTTTGCAAATTAGTGGTTAGGTCTGAAAACAGAGAGAGCACTGGTAAGCTATATGTGGCTAGAAAATAACATTCCATTCTGGGATGGTTCCACCAAGGCGAACTTGGAATGATGCTAAATCCTAACAGCCCTGAACCAGTCATGGTACCGGGTGATGGTGAGAGTATGGGCAATGCCATGCTTGAAAGGTTTGCCAGGTTTTTCAGTGACAACATTGGGAGATTAACCAATTTTGAACACAACATTGTGTTAAAAAAAGATGCATATCCCACAGTCGTTAAGGCAAGGAAAATTCCCATGACTGTCAGGAACGAAGAGAAATGGAATTGGACGGGGGCGTGGCTTAGCACCCGGCAAGATGGCCGCACTTTAGTGTAGCTCTGCCGGCCGCAAAACAAATCCTTAAACTATCCTCCTCTGACCGGGCCATCTGCACCTTTACGTTGGGTAAACATCCTTTACAACGCAACTTTTACCACGCAGTGCCTTTACGACGCAACTTTTACAACACAAACCATTACAACGCATTGCGCTGGGGGGTGCTCTAGGATAGGGAATAGGTTTAATGTACTATCCAACACCTTCCCTACTATCCACGGGGACTGGAGTTGGAATAGTAAATTAAACTATTCACTATCCAGCGCCCAAAAGCACTATGCGTTGTAATGGTATTCGTTGTCAATACCGCGTTGTAAAGGCATGCGATGTAAAAGCATGCGTTGTAATGTCATACATCCTTTACGTTGCCCAGGAGCCTAATCGCCGCTGAGAGGAATCCGGCGCTGGGTCCCGTATGGGGCGGAGTACCTGGCTACACGAGAGCACATCTTACAGCAGTGCGGGCCGCACGTTAATGGCGGCCGCGAGTATCAGCGGAGGCGGAGCTGAAGCGGCGAGACGAATTCTGCGCCCGACTTCCACGGCGCCACGCTGCTGAGATTGGCGAGGCTGTGGTGGGCGGCAGAGTGAAGCGCCGGTGCCCTGACGAACCTGTGGCAAGTTTTCTCCCAGCAGGCGGCTGCCGAGACACCCCTGCCGCGACCCGGGAGAGATAGCAAATCGAGGCCCCGGCTTCGGGGGCGGAAGTAGGCCGCGAGTGTGATTGGTGTCGCAGAGAGCGGTGGCAGGGGGTTTCTCTGCTCCCTGCCAGTCACTCCTGCCCCCATAAAAACTGCTTAACGGACAGTGCGATCTTGGCTACGCGGTCACAACGGGGTATGAGCGATTCGCTTCTTTGCTGTGCACACCCGATACTATATGAAGGGCGGTCTCTGCATTGAACATTGGCTAATGGCGGCGCTGGAGACATCTTCGGAGTGAGCTCCTTCTCCGCACATCTTCACTCGCTCTACTTCCTGCACTGCGAACATTGGCACAATCGCCACGCGACAACATAGCTGGTGTGCGTTGTGCGTCTGAGGTGGAGCGCTCATTGTCAATTGACTGGCACCCCAGCGCCATTTTGTCGCGCACCGTGGGAAGTGTGTACCTGCTTCTGCTCAATCACGGGAAGTCCATCCCCTTTAAAGCACACGCATACCTGCTTGAGATGAGCCGGGGTATCGCTCCCTCCTCCCAGTAACCGGACACTATGGGAAAGCCAGACAAATCCCAACCTCGACTAACTTTCGAGCTACGCAAGGGCGCCAAGACATCACAAAATGTACTGTCAGACTCTCAATCAATCAATCAATCACGACATTTGTATAGCGCGCTACTCACCTGGAGGGGTCTCTAGGCGCTGGGGGAGAGGGGTACTACTGCTCGAAAAGCTTGCTTCCTGAAGGAGAGATGGTCCTGGGTTAGCCGGAGGTGGATGGGGAGGGAGTTCCATGGCTTGGCTGCCAGGTAGGAGAAGGATCTTCCTCCGGTGGTGGCTCTGCGGTTGCGCGGAATGGCGGCGAGGGCGAGGCTGGTTGATCGTAACTGGCGGGTGGGAGTGTAGAAGGTCAGGCGGTTGTTGAGGTACTTGGGGCCCAGGTCGTGGAGGGCCTTGTGTGCGTGGGGGAGGAGTCTGAACGTGATCCTCTTGCTGACGGGGAGCCAGTGTAGGTCTCTCAGGTGGCCGGAGGTGCGGCTGTGTCGGGGGATGTCCAGGATGATTCGTGCGGAGGCGTTCTGGATGCGTTGGAGTCTTTTCTGAAGTTTGGCTGTGGTTCCGGCGTAGAGGGTGTTTCCGTAGTCCAGTCGGCTGGTGACGAGTCTTCCTGGTTTCGGTGGGGATCCACCGGAAGATCTTTCGGAGCATGCGCAGGGTGTTGAAGCACGATGATGAGACGGCGTTGACTTGTCTGGTCATCGAGAGGGAGGAGTCCAGGATGAAGCCTAGGTTACGTGCGTGGTCCGTTGGCTTGGGAGTGGTGCCCAGGGCAGGGGCCCACCAGGAGTCGTCCCAGGCGGAGGGCGATGACCCCAGGATGAGGACTTCCGTCTTGTCTGAGTTCAGTTTCAGGCGGCTGTTCTTTATCCACTCGGCGACGTCTTTCATCCCTTCGTGTAGGCTGGTTCTGGCGGTGGCGGGGTCGTTGGTGAGGGAGAGGATCAGCTGGGTGTCGTCGGCGTAGGAGATGATGTTGAGGTTGTGTTGGCGTGCGATGGCTGCGAGGGGGCTCATGTAGACGTTGAAGAGGGTTGGGCTGAGTGATGATCCTTGTGGTACGCCGCAGATGACTTCGGTGGCCTTGGATCTGAATGGGGGGAGGCGGACTCTCTGGGTTCTTCCGGTGAGGAACGAGATGATCCACTCCAGTGCCCTGTCTTGGATTCCGATGTTGCTGAGGCGCTGCACTAGGGTGCGGTGACAGACAGTGTCGAACGCTGCGGAGAGGTCCAGGAGGATGAGGGCCGCTGTTTCCCCGTTGTCGAGCAGGGATCTGATGTCGTCAGTGGCTGCGATGAGGGCGGTCTCGGTGCTGTGGTTGGCACGGAAACCGGACTGCGAGTGGTCGAGGGATCTGTTCGTCTCGAGGAAGGCGGCAAGCCGTCTGTTGACGGTCTTCTCGATGACTTTGGCGGGAAAAGGGAGGAGCGAGATGGGGCGGAAGTTTTTGAGGTCGGTGGGGTCCGCTGTTGGTTTCTTCAGGAGGGCGCTGAGCTCAGCGCGCTTCCAGCTCTCCGGGAAGGTGGCGGTGTTGAAGGAGGTGTTGATGATGTCCCGGAGTTGGGGTGCGATGATGGAATCGGCCTTGTTGAAGACGTGGTGGGGGCAGGGGTCGGTTGGTGATCCGGAGTGGATGGTGTTCATCGTGCAGGTGGTGTCTTCGGTGCTGACTGGGATTCAGGCGCAGAGAGTGGTGGAGGGGGGCGTTGGTTCAGAGGTTGGGTGCGTGGTCTGTGAGCCGAAGCTGTTGTGTATGTTGGCGATCTTGCTGTGGAAGAACGAGGCGAGTGAGTCGCAGAGGTCTTGCGAGGGGGTGATGTCAGTGTTTCCGGCGCTGGGGTTGGAGAGCTCTTTGACGATGCTGAAGAGTTCCTTGCTGTTGTGGGCATTGTTGTTCAGTCGTTCTTTGAATGCTGTCTTCTTGGTGGTGCGGATCAGTTGGTGGTGTTTGCGGGTGGCGTGCTTGAGGGCAGTCATGTTGTTTGTGGTCTGGTTGTTGCGCCACGCTTTCTCGAGGGTGCGGCAGTTCTTCTTGGAGTTCGTAAATTCGTCGGTGAACCAAGAGGCTTTCTTGCTGCCGGGTCTACTGGGAGGGTTCTTCAGTGGTGCGAGGTCGTCTGCGCAGTTGGTGATCCACTGTGTGAGGTTTCTGGCTGCTTCGTTGGGGTCTGTTGTGCTGGCGGGCGGGTTCTGGCTGAGGGAGGTAGTGAGCTGGTCGGCGGTGATCTTGTTCCAGCTCCTGCGAGGAGCCTGTTGTGGGTGGGTGGTGGTGGGTCGTGGTCCTTCTGAAGCTGAAGTGGACGCAGCTGTGGTCAGTCTAGTGAAGTCCGGTGGAGTGGCTGAAGGAGATGTATTTGCTGGAGGAGAAGACTGGGTCAAGCGTGTGGCCCGCGTAGTGGGTGGGGGTGTTCACCAGTTGCTTGAGTCCGAGGTTGGCGATGTTGTCCAGCAGGGTAGTGGTGTTGCTGTTGTTCTCCAGGTGGAAGTTGAGGTCCCCTAGGAGGATGTAGTCCGAGGAGGCGAGGGCGTGCGGGCTGATGAAGTCTGCGATGTTTTCGCTGAATTGTGTGCGTGGTCCCGGGGGTCTGTAGATAAGAGTGCCTCTGAGGGTCATCTTGGGGTCGGTGTGTATCTGGAAGTGGAGGTGTTCGGCGGCGGTGGGGGTGTCGTCGGAGTTGGTCGTGATGCGGATGGTGTTCTTGTGTACGATGGCGATGCCTCCTCCAGTCTGGTTGATGCGGTCCCTCCGGGTGATCTTGTATCTGTCCGGGATGGCGATGGCGATGTCGGGGCCGAGGAGGCGTTCATCCAGGTTTCCGTGAGGAAGGCGACGTCTGGTGATGTTGTGTCGAGCAAGTTCCAGAGTTCCACGCGTGTCTGTGGATGGAGCGGGTGTTGAGCAGGATGCACTTGAGGTGGTTGCTGCTGGTGCTCGGCTTGGCGGGTGTGGTGCAGGTCCGGAGGCAGGTGAATCGGCAGGTTTGGCAGGCGAAGGGTCCGTGGGTGCGTTTCGGGGTGGCTTGGTAGCAGGCGGGGTATCGGCCGTCATTGAGTGCGTGGAGGGTGGCGGCGTCGTAGGTCCGTCGAGTGGTCTGGCGGTGGCGGGGGCCAGGGGTCCTGGCGCTGGGCGCGGTCCAGGCACGGACGGGCTTGCCTTTGGCGTGCCTTCGGCGCACGATCGGCGCGCTCGCTGCGCGTCCGCGCGGTCTCCATTTAAGGCGAAGTGGGTGGGAGGCGGGAGCGGGGAGGACACAGAAGAAAAGGGGGCGGGACCGCGATGTCACGGCGGCAGGGAGCGGGGGTTACACCAGGGGAGGCAATGAGCCAAGATACAGAGGTACAGATACAACAAAATACAACAAAATACTACAGGGTAAACTGCAACAACAGCTAAGCAATAACAGGGCACAGGAGTGAGAAAAACGGCTAATCGGCACAACGAGCAGCAGCGAGGGGGCACAGACACAGCTGGAGGGCCGTGCGGCGCAGGGGTGTCCTGAGGACAGGCACACTCACCTGCGCCGCGCGGCTCCATTTAAGGCCAAGTGGGAGGGAGGAGCAGCTGGGAGGCGGGAGCGGGGAGGACACAGTAGAAAAGGGGGCGGGCCGCGATGTCACAGCTGCGGGAAGCGGGGAGCGGGGGTTACACCAGGGGAGGCAATGAGCCAAGACACAGAGGTACAGATACAACAAAATACAACAAAATACTACAGGGTAAACTGCACCAACAGCTAAGCAATAACAGGGCACAGGAGTGAGACAAACGGCAAATCGGCACAACGAGCAGCAGCAAGGGGGCACAGACACAGCTGGAGGGCCGTGCGGCGCGGGGGTGTCCTGAGGACAGGTCACTCTGAACTGGATCCGGCCGCTCCACCGCCGTCAGCGCTAGAGAAGTCATTAGCGGCCATACAAGCCAGCCTGCAGGCTATAGACGGTAAAATAGAGGCGTTAAATACTCAACTGAACCTGGCACTTGACAAATCAGACCCACATGGTGCCTGTATGGTCAAAGTGGCTCATTGCATCCGAGGGGCGATGGAGGAACTGGGGCTGGTGGACTCATGGAGACTAAGACACAGAGACGTATTAGTTGGCACACATATCACGCTGGCATTCAACAGCTGGTCCCGCCTGGATTATTGGCTCCTTAGCGAAACCGCTGATTCCTGGGTGACAAAGGCAGACATCCTACCTCGGACCCTCTCTGATCACAGCCCCGTAACAATTGAACTCACGATGCCTAACTCCCCACACCGACCCTTCACATGGCACTTCAGGGCAACATCACTACTCGATCCAGTATTCGCCGACTGTAGGACTTGGCCCTTTTCACAGAAATGTTTCGCTTTTTGCTCCCCTAATTTAGGATGTCCCCCATTGTAATAAAAGGGTATAGGCCTTGTGTAGTGGAGATGCCCTGCGTAATGTTAAACTAATGTCAAGGTGCAAGTGCCCTCTTCCCCTAACATGGCTGCCACTGACCCCTGCTACTGCAGCGCGGTCTTTGTGGGCGCATTCTAGTAGCCAGGAGCTGGCTGGAACACTCAAACAATGTATCAAATACCAGCCTGCCCATAGCCAGAATGGTGGAATCTCCTAGAACCTCCTGGAACCTTCTGGAACAGGTGAGGTGGCACCAACTGCCACTGCCAACTGTCAACTGGCACTATATAAGGAAAGGGAGGGAAACTTTCCTGTCAGACTGAGGGAGCACAGGCCTGGGGGAGAACATACGCAGGAGTTCTAGGCAGTGGGGCCTAGACAGGGACCTATGACACTGGGAGTGACAGGGCCTAGGTGCTGCCTACCAAGTGTTGAGGGATCCTGAACTTGCCCCCTGATCTGGCCCGGCGGGAGGGGAACCCAGAGTCCACTTGAGGAGACCGGCTGAAGAGATTGGATACAGCCATCAACTCAACCCCCTCCCCCATTTAAGGATCCAAGAGACTGGTATTTACAAGGGCCAAGAAACATAAAGCGCCAAGAAGAAACCAAACCATCACAGGACTATTGAGGAAGCAACCAGGTATTGGCGCTGTATCGCTCCCTGCTCTCCCTGACGCCATCTGGGACCCCCTTTTGCTGGTTTGCCACTGTCGTGTGGCCTGTCCTGACTGATCTGCTTGTCTGCTTCTAACTAAAATAAACTGCCTGCTGGCTAAGCGCTCCTATTCCCTAGCGCTAGCACCCTGGACTACCTGTCCTGCTGGCGCCGCCTGAACTGCCTTATTTATGGGAATGGCCCCTGAGAAGCCCTGTACCTGAGAAGCGCTATTGCTGTAACCAACCCTGATTGCCCAGCGCTGTCGTTTGGGGATCTGTGGCTGCCAGGAGCACTATTGTGAAAACTGCCCAAGCGCTAGAATTGCCGAGCGCAGCTCAAATGTGTGCCCCAGAGAAGCACTAGCTCCAGAACTGCCTTAATTGCCCCGAGCGCTGTGACCGCCGAAAGACTGATGCTGCTAGCAGCGCTGTACATGTGCCCCAGGCGCTAACTCTGCCAAGCGCTGTCATCTCACAGAGCGCTTTCGCTTATGACCCCCCCCCCTCCACAGCGCCGGCTCTTCGGAGACTGTGTGCCCCAGAGCTTTGCCTCGTCGAAGCGCAACGACCCGGAGCCCTAATCGGGGTACTTACCGCCGTCGCCCCGGATCTGCCTGTGCCACCTGTTGCTGTGGCCGAGCGCGACTGGGGTTGCGAGCCGCCGGTGCGTCCCTTCAGTGACGCTTGACCTGCCCTGCGCCAGTGTTGTTTCCCGTGCGGCCCCGAGCTGTGGAGGGCCGCTGTGGGACTGAGGAGAGGCCGCGCCAGGCCACACGAGGCCGAGAACTACCATCACGTGACGGTGGCCGTCCCCCGCCACGCATTCATTGGTAGCGTGGCCGAGCCCCTGCAAGCGAGCCTCGGATTGGCTCTGGGGCTCGGTACACGCCATGGCTGCCTGATTCCTCACGCTCCAGGACCGGTCCCGAGGCAGGAGAAGTCATCGGGAGGCCCGGGACTGGTCGGCCAATAGGACGGAGCCTGTCCCCACCAGCGTGAAGCCTCCTTATCTTCCCGAAACACCGCAAGGGCTCCTTGTGGAGCGAAGACCACAAGGTAAAACCCCGGGGAGGAGGGCGGAAGGCCGGAGAAGGCCCCGAGTTCGC
Organism: Lissotriton helveticus; assembly: GCF_964261635.1. Classification (NCBI taxonomy): domain Eukaryota; kingdom Metazoa; phylum Chordata; class Amphibia; order Caudata; family Salamandridae; genus Lissotriton; species Lissotriton helveticus. Next base: position 1,124,746,718 of record NC_136071.1, read on the forward strand.
CCCTCCCCGGGAGAAACTATTGATGGGCCCGTTGGCCCTAATTATTTATAGAAGGCCCCCTTCTGACATGGGCAGTAGCCCCTAATGACAGGATAAGAACCCCCAAAATTCCTCATTTCATGACTGGACTGAGGAAGAAGTAGTCCCTAGCTGTGGAATTACTTTGGTCAGATTGCTTCTTAGCAGGGACTGAGTTTCACAAGGAGAAATCCCCTGCGGGTTCAATGATTTATCCATGCCAAATGAAATGTTTTGCCTTTCGAAGGGGTATTTACCTGACAGAATGTCTGCTTAACTGCTGAAATGGGAATGTTTATTCCAGTTTACGAAGATGTTTTTCTTTACCTATGCTTAGGAGGTGGGATGTTGGGTTACGCCTACTGATATGGTTATTCTTCCCTAGAGAAATGTTGATGCATTGCCTACCAGTGTAAGATGTAATGCTCTACCCTGGGTTATTGACATGCAAAGGTCTGTTACTGTGGTTCGAAATGTTACTAAAACCTGCTTAATAAGAGTATTTGCCCCAGGGATCTGGATTTACGAACTGTTAGCTCTTCCTCCTTAGGAACTGTGGCCCCATCTTTCATGAAATGGTGATGCATACCTAATGAACAGTTTTACTTGTGCCAATTAAAAGTTTTACATTTAAGGGAATGGGTAGCCCTGAGCAATGAAACGTCATTCCTGATTACTGAGGTGTTTACCCCGGTATTGGATTGTTTTAGAGGTCCCAAGGCCCACAGCTTATAGGCCTCAATTCATAAAAAGGTTAACCCCTGATTAGGGGCTGTAATGGAAAGCCTACCGTTCCATGATGAAGAGTATTAGTGAGTGTTAGGCCCAAACCCAGGGATTATCTGTATTTCGCCTAGTGTTCTGTTCAGCCTAGGCCTTATGTATGGTTTACCTGTTATTAAATGTTTACTCCTGCTCAGTGAAGTGGCTACTTCCTGGATGAAATGTTGGTGCATAACTAATGAAAAGTTCTACTTCTACTATGGAACTGCTTAATGCTCATTCCTGCTGGGAGTGATTCTTAAAATGGTTAATCCTGCACAAGGGGTTGTTTATCCTTAATGAAATGTTTTCTCCCCTTTAGTGCCGCATTTACGGGAAGCCTACAGTTATTTATTTACATGTTTACTGCTGTAAAACGCTCACCCTTACTTGGTGAGAAGTGGGTAAAATGCCTGCAGAACCAATGAGATGCAATGTCATTTGGTTGTCTCCTTAATGTATTTCTTACAGGTGCTGACAAGAAGCAAGGCTACGGTCAGGCTTGTGGTTATCTACACTTAATGTTATCTAATATTCAATATTTATCTGATATTTAATATTTATTCCTCTGAATATTTATTACAAGGTGTTGAAACATATGTATTCTAAAGGAAAACTAATAAGTAATTGATACTGTAATTTTGGATTATCCTGACTCTGCTCTATATAAAAGTTATCTAATTTTTATACAAACTAACTGGAGTGGCGTCACTCATTGCGTGCCCATTTTTACTGTCTCCGTGGTTGTGTGTGCTGTGTGGTCGCTTTACACATAAGCTTTCGGATGCCTACCCGCTCGTGCCATGCTACCCTCGGGGAGCTGGTGACCCCAGTTCCAACACTGACACTATACAGTCTAACATTGTGCAATTTTTTTGCTTAAACTCGGGCTCGGTGCGTAGTCAGGACACACTGTGGGAGGCCTTTAAGGCAACGATTCGAGGGGTCTGTATCGGGACATCAGCTGGGATACTTAGAGATCTTCGAGGGAAACTGTCTACATTAGAGGGTCAATTAAGAGATTTGGAGACACTGTATAGTCAGGACCCTAGTGTAGACACACTTGCCCAGATTCGGGAATTGACTGAGGAATATAATACCCTAGCGGAGACGGAAGTCAAATACTTGTCCAAACGTCATGTTGCTCGTGCCTCTGGAGAGGGTGATAGGCCAGGTAGGGCCCTGTCAGACAAATTACAGCGGAGGACGGCATATTCCCCCATAGATCACATTGTAGACGGCACCGGTGCATTGCATCATACCCATGAGGCCATTGTAGAGCAGTTCAAACAATTCTATGAGTCACTATACTCCACCAGAGGGAGCATGGAGGAGGACGCCATGTCGGACTACCTCCAAGACACGGCCATTGGGTGGTTATCGGATGGCCACAGGAAATATCTCGAGGTACCCATAGATGATAAGGATATCAGAGAGGCCATACTGTCTCTTCCTAATAATAAGGCCCCAGGGCCTGATGGCCTGACTGCGGAATTTTATAAGCATTATGCAGGCATTCTTGTGCCGCATCTCTTGGAACTATATGCTGAGGCTCATAATACTGGATGCCTTCCCCCTACCCTCCGTCAAGCCCTTATCATTACACTTTTAAAGCGCGATAAACCCAAAGAGAGCTGCGACTCATATCGCCCTCTTTCGTTAATAAACCTAGATGCCAAAATCCTTGCAAAAGTGTTGGCCACCTGGTTGCAGCCCCTAATGCCCCTTCTGGTGCTCCTCGACACGTCGGGTTCATTCCCGAGCACTCCACCTCCCTCAACCTCCGCACTCTGTTTGCCATGCTTCATGTGTTAGATCCTGATTTGCCTGCGGTCGCTGTGCTGCTTGACACGGCGAAAGCCTTCGATTCCATAGAATGGCGTCGTCTCTTTTTCATGCTGCGCCGTATGGGCTTCCACCCCCAGTATATATTAGGTGGGTACAAATACTGTACACTGATGTCTCGCCGAGAGTGAGGGTTGGTGGGGTCACCTCGGATTCCTTTCCTGTACAGAGAGGCACCCGACAGGGCTGCCCCCTGTCTCCTCTCCTCTCCTTTTCGCCCTCATCCTAGAACCCTTAGCATGCAGAATCAGACAGGGGCACAGAGGAGCAGCCCTCTCCATTCACAACCGACCTGTGGTGATCTCTCTTTATGCAGACGACATGGTCCTTTATGCCCGTGAGCCCACTTTGTATCTTTCCCCGATGATTCGTGAGTATATCAAATTTGGACTCTTTTTGGGGCTCCAAATCAATTGGGAAAAATCCACTATCATCCCCCTGACACAGGCTACCACCTCCCCGCAACTAGAGTATCCCCTTTTGTGGACGACCGAGCCAGTAAAGTACCTTGGGGTGTGGGTTCATCGAGACCCGGAAGTTGTCGTTAGGGAAAACTATGGCCAGGTTTACACCATACTCTCAGAACAGATTGACGGATGGGTAGGAATTCCCTTTTCCCTCTCTGATCGTATAGCTCTAATTAAAATGATTATCCTTCCGAGGTTTCAGTACTTATTCTGCAATGTCCCCATCCAACTAACGCAGCATTTTTTTAAACAACTTCGCACACAGCTACTGAGACTTGTATGGGGGAACAAACAACCTAGGATCAGCTGGCACGCCCTGACACAAACATTTGACAGAAGAGGCTTTCAGGCTCCTGAATTTTATGTGTATTATTTGTACAGTCAAGCGCAATATGCCTACTTCTGGTTTAAACCACATAATTTTTGGCCTCATGTGGCAGTGGAGGAAGGTGATGCTCATCCCACGCCGCTGAAGGGAATCCTCACTCATGTCCATCACACGCCCAAGTGTGAGATTAGCACTATTGATGTCACAGTACACGCCTGGCAAGAGATTGGGCGGAAAACCAACAGCCTCCCCTTATACGCACCTGCCATACCATTGCACGGTCACGCCGCCCTTTCGATAGGGAAGGAACGAGGGCCCTTACAGACACTTAGCGAGGTAGGCATAACGCACCTGGGTGACCTCTACATAGACGGAACATATGCCACTGATGACGACTTCGCATATGTAAAGCACCCCACGCCACTCTTTCACTTCACCAGATTTCGCTTACGCCAAGCGATGAAAGCCCATTACACCACATTTCCCATCGAGCGACACGTGTCTCCGGCCCTACAGTTGGTGATAACTGCTACCAATAGGAAGAAACTGATTACTAGTTTATACAAAGCGATACAAAAAGACACACCGACGGGCCCCGATAAGAGTCTGGCTCGCTGGAACTCGATTCTGGCCACTACGATAACCAAGGCTATATGGGTACAAATCTGCACTCTGATGGGTAGACTGACCTCTAATAACAACCTTCGCATTATTCACCTCAAGTACATACACCAGATCTATCACTCCCCTCAGAAATTGCACAAACTGGGTCTTCGCAAATCATCCAGTTGTAGGAGGTGTGGATATATTGAGGCAGACTTCTTACATTTAGCATGGCATTGTGGAGCTGTACACAGGTACTGGGAACAGGTTAATGCATTGTTGAACCAGATGACGGGTCAAGCTGTGCCATGTACGCCGCTTGAATGTCTTCTTACCTATACCCCCCAATGTAAGTCTCTAATAGGTCGTTTTGTGTGGGTGGCTTTGTTGCTGGCTAAAAGACGTATTCTGTTTACATGGGACTGTAAGATAAAACCTAATGTACAATTGTGGCTCAAGGACATGGCCTACTGCCAAGAACAGCTGGAACTGTATGCCGAAGAGTTGCCATCAAGGCCCAAACCCAGGGACATCTGGGCCCCTTTTAGGGAATATCTGTGGACTCAAATGGAACAAATCTCTGACTAATTATACAACATACTACTATTGCAATGTTATAAAGCAACCTTTACTTCACCGATCTGGCTTTGTGTATGTGGCTTTTTATTGAATTATTGACAACATCTGTTCAATATGCGGCTATTGTTTGTTCTGTTGTACACTCTAGTTCGGTTTTTCTTGAAAAGAAGTCATTGCACTGTACCGCTGTATTGTGACTGTACCATGTACTTTCTGAGTAATGCTTTCAATAAACAGATTTATGTTTTAGAAATGGAATAGGACAAATTAGTGGCTGAGGATATTATTGAAAAAATAGTCATTTGAATGGGTTTCCCCAGTTTTAATTGCAGATCGGCTAGTATGAATATCAGTTTATGTATTCATCTGCGATACCTAAATAATAATATGATAGATTAATTTTCTTTACCTCGTATATCAGAGATGCTGGCTTCAGTTAAAGGGGCAATTTTTTCCCTACAATAGACCTCTCCGCAGCATATCATCAAATTTTTTTGCGGGAGAGTTGTATAAGTTACACTGCTTTTACCACTCCAGAGGGTTGTCACCAAAATAAGAGAATGCCTTTTAGATTTGCGTGTGCGGCCGCCGTATTCCGAAGATTCATTATTTGATAAGCTACCCAACTTCCAGTTTTTTCCGGATGACATCTTAATTTACAGAAAGACAAAGCAGAGCATGATCTTTTTTTGGAATGTGTGCCAAGACATTTGGACACAAGGGGTTTAGCTGTGAAACACTCCAAATGTAAATTCTCAGTGCAATCCGTGACATATTAAATCAGGAATTAAGTGTGGATGTCATGAAACTTAAACCAAAATGTGTGGAGGAAATACAGTTGGCACCAGAACCCAATAGTAAAGATGATGTGAGGTCCTTTCTCGGTCTCAAAGAATGTTATGCCAAATAACATTAGAAATCTTCATGTCAAATTTTTCAAATAAGGCAACTTAAGAACAAGAGAAAATTTAACTTTGTGCAAAGAGTGTGAGAAAGAATTTGAAGGTGTCAAAACTGCTATTCCAAATGCTACTGCTTTGTCCGGTTTTGATCCGAATCTCACCAATGTGTCAGCTGATTCAAGAATATTGTTGCCATTGAGGGAAAATACGTGTAGTGAGTGGGAAGACTATCATATCGCTTTGGTGCATGATGAAGGCATTCCTTTCACCAAGAATAAAACCTGGAAGGATGAGTATACGAAGGATGACGTGATACAGAAAGTTTGAGATGCATTAGAGATGTGTTTCCTGCCAATGATATTTAGGATCAGATTTGAGATATTTCTGGGAGGTCAGGAATGAATTAGCCTATATGAACAGTATTTTATGGAGCGGTGATAGAGCAGTGCCTCCTGTCAAATTAAGGAAGTCTATCACCGTGCAATGCCATGAAGGACATGGGGGGGATTGCAAAAACTAAGCAACCAATGTTGTTTGGTGGCCAGGTTTAAACATATTTGTAGAACGAGTGGTCAGAAACTGCACTATTTGTGCTGATGCTGACAAATCTTTGAAAACCTCAAGGCCTAACATGAGTGAACCTTGTATTCCAAGGAATCCGTGGGAGAATATTGCAGAGGATAATATGGGTCCTGAAGGCATCTAATCCAAGTGTGTTATCTCTGCTATGGATGTTTTTCTAGGTGGCCTGCTATTAAGGTAGTTGCCAAAGTGGACACAGAAGCTGTCTTGCATTTTTTGGACAGTATTTTTACAGAAGAGGATGTTCCTACTTAAGCTATTACTGATAATGGTGTACACTTTCTATCAGAAAAAGCTAAAAACTATTCTAATAGAGTGGGCATAAAACTTCGCACCACAGCCCTATATAATCCTAGTGGGAATGGCATGATTAAGCATTTCAAGAGTTCTCAAGGGTGCCAGTCAGTCTGCAGGGGTTGAAAATAATTAATGGGCGTTGCAAATACATAAGACTGTATGGATGTATTGTACCAATATTAATGAAATGACAGGGTGCACCCCTTTTGAAATTATGATGGGGAGAATGGGTAGGACTCAAAGGAATCCTCTTCATGATTAGTGGAAGATTCTGCGGTCAACGTGGATTTGGGTGTTGAGACAGAGGATAAAGGACACTTACAATATATATAAGTCTAATTATGACTGAAAGAGAGGTTCTGCTAGTGTAACCAATATCATGGGAGCAATGTCTGTTAAGGTTAAGAATCTTTGGAGAGTAAGGAAAGGAGCGAGACAATTTTTAGGACTATTTGATTTTGTGGACGTTTTAAAAAATGCTGTGGGATGAAGTGATTGAAAGGTTTGGAATCTTAAATGATTTGCTATTCTTAAGAAAGAAAAATACATATATTCCAAAACTCCCTCCAATGTGGTCCATGGTTTTGAAAGTGACATGAGCTCTCAATTTGGGGACAAGGAGGGAGAGAAGAATTTGGGGCTTCACTTTGAACAAAAGGAATTGTTGAGAATTCTGTAAGGGGCGGTGAGGACTTTTGCATGGAGAATAGTGAAGATGTAATTTCTGGAGGAAAAACTATCTTAAAGAAACCTGCGTGGATGTCCGATTATACTGTTTAATTTTACCATTTTAAGTTGGTTAAAGATTGCAATGCTATCTCTTTTCTTTTGTGCATATGGTTGTTATTATTTCTTGCTTAACAGTTGCATGGATCTAATATTTGTATTTCTTCTGTATTTTGGAGTTTATTTTTACAATCTATACCCATTGATCATGTTGTTGCTCGGATAAGAGTTGGCCTTTAAAAAATGAAAAGACAAGAGGCGTTTGGCAAAGCAGGAATAAGTTGGTTTAATTAAACGCCAGGACAGCATAAACAGAGTTGTGTCTGAAGACTGTCTCAATGTACAGAAGTTTTGGCCTGTAAAAAATAAAGCTCTTGAGGTATAATAAACCGATTACACATTCTTGTAAAACACATAAATCTTGGCCTAGTAATGAACCACAAATACAACAATCTGATAAGGGAGACAAAGGTGGCTCTCGACTTTGTGTAGCCCTAGTGTGGGCCAGCGTGTATCTCTCCAGATGGCTGTGGTAGCGGTCTAGTTGTTCCGGGGGAGGAACAGGAAGCAGCTAGGCAGGAAGCGGAAGGCGGCCATGATTGTTTGCTGGCGCCGACCGCAAGAGCACACACAGCCCCGGCGCTCCAATAAATATATTCAGATAAAAGCTTACGGAGTGTTCGCGCTTTATTACAATGGCGACGAGTCGGGATCCTTGAAGACCCGCACATACACGCGACATCAGCGCTAGTACCCGCATCACGCGTGAGACACCGATTAAGCTCCGGAGCGCGGCAGAGGAGCTGGACAAGCAGCGTTTTGGCGCGAAGGTGAGCCACCACGTCCCCAAGCCAAGCAAGTGATAACCAGCCGCCTAGGCACTGTGCACCACCCCACCCAGCAGGAAAAACGCCCAGACAGCAGAGGGCACTGAGGGGCAGTGAGGGACCACTGCTGAAAGTCAGAAGAGCACTACAATACTGTGCACTGTGGAGGGACATCATCCGGTGTCCAGGCACCCAGGCAGAGTGACACACGCTGGCGAATAAAGCAGGCCCATTGCGTCCAGGGGCAGGAGGGGCACGGCAGGCGACTTCCGACACCACTAGGAGCACGCTAGTGGAGGATAGCGAAGAGGAGAACAAGGAGGACGGCGGAGAGGAACAGGACGCTCCGGGCAGTCCGGCCAGGCAGGCGAACACCGCAGCTACAGTAAGGAGGAACACACCAGCCATGGCGAACCAGAGCACATCTCTCACTCAGCTGGTGCCATTCCTTACGAAGAGCGGAGAACCTGAGAGAAAATGGGAGGACTGGAAGAGGTACTTCCTAAATTACCTGGAGGCATTAGAAGAGGAGGGTGACACCCCATTCACAAGCAAAAGGAAAAAGAAAATTTTGCTCCACAATTTAGGCCCAGAAGGGTCTATGACACCATAGTGAAAGGTGAGAGGACTGCGGGGGACACGGAAGTGTTTGATCATGCCATCGAGGATTTGGACGCACATTACAGACCAGTGGTGTGTGTCGCAATTGACAGGTTCAACTTCTTTCAGAGAAAGCAGAAAAACGGAGAGTCAGTGGATGAGTACGTGGTCGCACTGAAGAAGTTGGCCCTCACATGCAAATTTGGAGCCTTACATGATGAACTCGTTAGGGACCAGATCATTATGCATACCTCCAGCTCTCACATACAGGAGAAGCTGTGGGTCAACGGCGACGCTCCTCTCAAGGAGATCTGGGCGATGGTCAAGAAGGCCGAGTTGTCGAAGAGGTGCGCTCAGGCAGCGAAGAGAGATGCACAGGAGTCACAAACGGTGTGCAGAGTTATGACGCCCAACAGAAATGACCGTTGGAAACTGAATGAATCGAGGAGGAGCCAAGGTGGTAGCAGAGCAGAGTTCCATACGAGACCGCAGTCGGACAGCAAGCCACACAAAGCTGGAAAAGCACAGTGTTACCGGTGCGGCAGCAGCTCTCATTTGGGCAACGACAAGGCGTGCCCCGCCTTCAGGGCCAAGTGCTCCTACTGCAACATCTTCGGACACTATGAGAAGGTATGTCGCAGGAAGCCCAAAAACGCAGTGGTGCGGTTGGTGGACCAAGAGCAAGGAGATGATTCCAGCGACCAGGAAAGTGCAGTGGAGGAGGAGGAATTCCTCTACATTGACGTACAGATATTGGAAATGGATGGCCCCAACTCGGATAGACCCAGGCTAGACATGCACATAGGAGGTATACCCCTGGAGATGATTGCGGACAGTGGAGCACCCATATCTATCGTCCAGAAACGAGTGTGGGAGAACAATTTCGCGCCCACTCTCAAAGAAACTCTGTTACCCATGGACGTGAGACCGGTAACGTACACCGGACAAAAGATTCCCATGTTAGGATACTGTCCACTCATGTTCGAATTCAGAGGCCGGCAAGCGCAATGTAAACTGTATGTCGCAGAGAAAGGCCCGTCCGTACTGAGTTGGAAGGACCAGGGGGCACTGGGAATTCAGCTCAACCCAGGAGGCATAGAGAAAATTCTACTCATGGACATGGAGGTCAAGGAAAATGTGCAGTTGTGGCAGACAACGTATCCGAGAGTCTTCAACGGGCAAATAGGTGAACTGAGCAAATACACACATCTCATCAAGCTTAAAGACGGAGCGGTGCCGGTAGTGCACAAAGTGAGGAACATCCTGTTCCGTAGCAGAGAGGCAGTACAAATAGAATTGGATAGGCTGGAGAGGGAAGGCGTCATCAGAGCGATTGAGAGTGCGGAGTGGCTATCTCCCCTGGTGGTTGCTCAGAAGCCCAACGGCAAGGTACGTCTATGTGTAGACCTGAGAGAATTAAACAAGAACATTGTCATAGATAAATTCCCCCTACCGCGCATCAGCGAGATGTTGGCAAAAACTAAAGATGTCACATGGTTTTCCACGGTGGACCTATCATCGGCCTACCATCAAGTGAAACTTCACCCATCGTGCACCCACCTCACCTCATTTATCACGCCATTCGGGTGCTATGAGTTTGTGAGGATGCCGTTCGGCCTTGCCTCGGCAGCGGCCGTGTTCCAGAAAATCATGCACAAACTCTTGAAAGACCTGAAGGACGTCCTCTTCTTCCAGGATGACATCTTAGTGATGGGGAAATCGAAGCAAGATCACAATGTGAAGCTTCACAAGGTGCTACAAAGGCTGCAGGATAATGGGCTGACTGCCGAATGGTCCAAATGCAATTTAGGAGTTCAGTCTGTTACATACCTCGGCCATGAAGTGAGTGGACAGGGGATAACACCCAAGAAGGCAAACATCAGGGCCATCGAAGAGGCACCCACTCCAGAAAAGAAAGAGGATGTTCGGTCATTCCTAGGAATGGCAGAGTATTACAGCAAATTCATCCCACAGTTCGCAACAAAGACACACTTTATGAGACAACTACTCAAGGAAAGAAACAGGTTCCAGTGGGGAAAGGAAGAGCAATCGGAGTTCGATGCACTCAAACAAGAAATGGGCACAGCCATTCCCCTCAAGGGCTTCGATCCCAAAGCTGAGTCCGTTCTCACCACGGACGCCAGTGACCGCGGCCTAGGGGCAGTCCTGATGCAGAGGGAGGCATCAGGTGAGATGTCGACGGTTAGTTTTGCCTCTCGTTCGTTGGCGCCAAATGAGGAGAAGTTCAGCGTGGTGGAGAAAGAAATGCTGGCTGTAGTCTGGGCAGTGGAGAAATTCAGGCAATATCTGTGGGGGGCCAAGTTCCTAGTCAAAAGGGATCACAAGCCTTTAGTTCGCGTCCTGACGTCGAGCGGACATGATCATGCCACACCCAGAATTGCCAAGATGACCCTCCGTCTATTGGACTTCGTCTATGACGTCGAGCACATACCGGGGCCTCAGAACAAGGTGGCTGACTTTTTGAGCAGGGCGGCAGCCATGGACGAGGCACAGAACGAAGAGAAGCACGATTGGGAAGGCTATATGGTAGCCACCATTCAGGACACCGAGGAAGTTATAAGTGCCCAAGACTGGGAGAGTGCCTACAAGGAAGATACGGATCTGGAAGCAGTGAAAGGCTACGTAATACATGGCTGGCCCGAAAAGAGACATTTGAAGGAGGAATTGAAAAGGTACTGGGAAGTCAGGGAGGAGCTGTCAATAGCGGACAACCCAGTGTTCTTACTCCGTGGAGACAAGGTGGTGCCACCCCAGAGCATATTGGAGCGACTGATGTCCTTACTCCATGAAGGGCACCAAGGGATCACAAAGACGAAAGCCTTGGCCAGACAAGCATACTGGTGGCCAGCCATTGATGCGCAAGTTGAACGGCACGTGCGCAACTGTGAGTCTTGTGCATGGTCTGACAAGTCCCAAAGCATGCTTAGGCCGCCATTGGGGAGATTCCCAATTCCGGATGGTCCATGGGAAATGTTGTCGGTGGACATAATGGGGCCAGTTCTGGACAAAGAAGGCACTCCGAAATATGTGCTAGTAGCAATTGATAAGTATTCCAAGTGGCCAGAGCTACAAGTATTGGAACAGGTGGACACTGAGGCGGTAATACGTTTCTTGCGCACCAAGTTCGTCAGCGAAGGCATCCCAAGGATCATCACCTGCGACAATGGTCCCCAATTCACGTCTGAGAAGTGGGTCGCATTTACCAACAGGAATGGCATTGAAGTGAAACACACCCCGATCTACCATCCTGCAGGCAATGGACAGGTGGAGCGCTTCAACCGTGTGATAATGGGCACCATACAGGCAGCTATTGAAGATGGTCTGGATTGGGAAAGAGAGTTGGAAAAAATGATTTGGGCATACCGCATTACACCCGGAAGTACGGGCTACAGCCCCTTCAAGATCTTAAGAGGTAGGGAAGCCTTCACCAAAGACAATGCAGCCTGGAAGAAGTTGGTGGTGCAGAGCAAGTGGTCACCAGCGGTGGTAAGAAAGAACCTAGAGAGAGCACAGGACGTCTACACTGTTCATTACAACAAAAGAAGGAACACGCGTAGTACGGAATTGGACAAAGGAGATTGGGTGAGGGTGAAACTCGCCATAAGGAAGAGAAAAGGGGAAAGCAAGTTTTCACCACCCCTCAAGGTAGTGGAGCCCTACGCCCGGTCTGTACTGCTGAGCGACGGAAAGATATGGTCTATGGACAGAATGGCAAGGTGCAGCAAGATAATGAAATGGGAGGAGGAGATAGAAGAAGGAGCGGAACAGGTCATTGAGGAAGGAGGAAGCTAAGGGAGAGAAAGACGAGAAGAGAACGTCAGTGGAAGTGGAGAGAGACAAGGAGAGAATGTCGACAGTGCAGAAAGGAGAACGGAAGGTGAAGGAAGAGAAAGGAGGAAGTCAACAGGAGAAGGAAACAGAAGAGAAGAAGGTAGTGAGAAGAGAGAGAGGGACAGAGAAGTGGAGAGTAAGAGAGAACTAAGAGAAAACGGAATGACAGAAGGTGAGAGAAGGGAAGAGAGAATGGAGACTCGAGTGGGAAGAAGAATCAAGGTACCGGAGAGATTCAAAGACTTTGTAATGGACTAGAAGTAAGACTTTTGAAATTTGTTGTGTGTTTAAAAAGGGGGGAGATATGTGGTAGCGGTCTAGTTGTTCCGGGGGAGGAACAGGAAGCAGCTAGGCAGGAAGCGGAAGGCGGCCATGATTGTTTGCTGGCGCCGACCGCAAGAGCACACACAGCCCCGGCGCTCCAATAAATATATTCAGATAAAAGCTTACGGAGTGTTCGCGCTTTATTACAATGGCCAGCATGGGTATCACTTGATCACTGTGTGTAGTGTGTATGCTGTGTTCTGATTGGCTGTGTGTTACAAACTACATGTGGCATCTGACTTTGTGGTATTTTAGGAGCGCGCCCCTTTTGCCAAACATGTTTTATGAGGGCCAATCTGCTCAGACCTATTGTGGTGTAGCTGACTATCTGTGGGATCTTGGTTTTCCCTGTAAGCACGTTTGGCTTCGGGCTTTGTGTAACCCCACCTGAGACCTATCCATCGGTAGACGCGTGGGTTGCAGGGCCTGTGTGACCATGTATCTCTGACTCTGGGTTGATGGGGAGATCATCTCGGGTGAATTCGAAAGCAATGATTTGATACTACATGTACATTTAACATTGCAGTCATTAATATCACATTTACCGACATTCTCATTATTATGCGTACCTCAACATTGTATTTTCTGGTATTGACATTGTTATACATCCATAAATGATGGCATACATTGGCATCTTATTTATCAGTATTTACATTAAGTGTACATATAGTAAGGTGTGCATTGACTCCGCATTCGATATTAATGTGTATTTTTTTTATTGTTTTTTAAAGATGGAAGGTGTTTTATGTTTATAGGTGTTTGTGCAGTATTGCCATAGTTTGCACTCCACATTCCAGTTTGGAATTTGCATTTTCTGCAATGAGCTGGGGGAAGCAGGACAGTATGTTACTGCAGGTGGTGCTGTTGTTGAATAAACCTTAAAGTATATTTTATGCATGCGTCTGACTTTACAATCTACTATTCTAAATGGATTGGAGTATATGCAAAATGATTAAGCGTGGTATCCCAGAAAAGCTCGGAGTCCTGTTGGCAGAATAACGTTGTGGTCTCAAGCAAAGTATTATAGTTATTTCAAATTAAGCGTCAAATAGGGACACCATTAACTGAGCAGCCTTAAAATATTTTTGTTGGGGAAAAGTGCAAGTTGCGGTCGCACAAATCAGTGTGGTTATTCATGATATACGTTCTTGCGAAAAAAAGTAAACAGCTTCTGAAAAATTCATGCTCTCGGCTCATTCCAAACGCCATCACTCTCATGAAATAATGAGGTATTCATATTAATTTAGGAAGTACTTTTTACTTAAACCGAATTGTCATGTCGAATTACTGCCCTTTAGAACAGAAGCTCACGTGGTAAGGTTGTTCCGTAACAAGTGAAAATTAATCTCCGGTGTTGCAGGGCGAGCGAAAAAAATCATTGGGTTCCGCCCAGTCGAATATAAAGTGCCAACACAATAACTGTATCTGCTTACAAAGTTATAAACCGTGCTATATCGAGAAATTGAGGCCCGCTTTTACTCTCCCTCAAACATTCAGCAAAGGCGTCGACGCGGTCTGCAGCCCGCAGCCATTTGAAGTCTCCGCACACGTGCGGCTCCGCGATCACTTCCGGGGCGGGGGGCGGTTCATAGGCGGAGGCGGGCCTCTTCCGGGTTTGCTGAGCGTGTTTTCTGGGCGGGTCTTTTTCTTAACGAATGGCAGGCTTTAGGGGGCAGGCCAGTCAGAACTGTTGTCCCTTAACCCTTCTAGCGGTATATCTAGCTGTTCGACTGCCTCTACCCGCCTTTGCTTAGTTGAAGTCGGTTACAGAGTGGAAAGTAAATTGGAGGTAATCGGATTTTTTAGGTCAACTGGCGGGAGGTGGGAAGTGAGGTTCTGAAGGCTTCCTCCTGATTCAGGAGGGTGGGCTTGCATGGAAGGTGGGTGATTGGCCCGAGCACAGGCGAGGAGGTGAAGCATAGGAACACTGTTGGAGGCGAGGCAGGATTTTAGGCCTTGAAACCCCAGACAGGGTTGGGCGGAGTAGCGTTAGCCTCAAGGTAGCTGCAAGCTTAGCGCAGGCAGTTTAGTGGAGTGGTGGAGACTGTGTCTATCTCTCAGACTGCAGGCCTACTTCCGATTCTGGTTGGGAAGAGGCGCGGGCAGAAGATCTGGGTCAGACAGGTTATCTCGTCTGGAGAGCCCGAGTAATATCTCTGACCGGAGTTTTGATTTATACACACAGTGAAGAAACATAGTGCCACTTGGGGACCGTTCAACTAATGTAGAACTAGCCCTCTTCCCCAGGGACATTCGTGTGTAGATCGTCCATGCTCTAAAATTGTATCTGCTTATACGGCCTTCTTCCACCAAATTAGGGCAAAGAACGTGCTTCCAGGAGGTCCCCTACCCCCGAAATCCCCCTCCCCCTTTAAATTCGTTGCAGTTGCATCCGTAGACACCTTTAGTCTGGAGCAAGCAAAACCTCAAGACAGCAAGCAAGGGACCGCATATTGAGCTACGAATTCTTATAATTCTGCCGATTGTTTTTTGAGGATTAGGGTTTTAGTTTAATTTGGCTTTTTTGTGTGGTTCACTTAGATTTACATAAGCTGGCCACATTTGGTTTTTACTATTAATAGTTCATTCAAAGCAAGAATTAGGTCAGAGATACGTGATTGTGTCAAGTTCAGATATTGTTCTTTCCTCTGATGTAAGAGTAATCGTTTGACTTGAATTTGTTTATTTTGAAGTTTTTGTGAAGTTAAGAAATGTGAAGTGTCGAAAATGTAATAGTTTAAGGTAGGAACCTGGAGTTGATTTGTCGTTAGTCATAAAATTAGGTAATTATAGTCTAGAATTGGCTGAGTTAATAAAGCTGTACTTTTGATTATTGTCGTTGTGATGGTGTGATTGTTTCATCGCAGTTGTTTAGGGAAAAAGTATTATAAATGATTGAATTGCGTCCTAGGAAACGGGTATTGAAGAGGATTCCTGTACTTGGAGGCAGGGATTCAGCACAAGTGGAAGTTCCCCTGAATGATAATAGCAATGCCAGTGCGCAAGTTGAAAATAAAATGGTTGATGGATCTGTACTACCTGAAGTGCAGTCTGAAAGGTTGGAACAGCACGAAGTGGTGGTTCACGAGAAAAAGGAAAAAAGACCAGGGAAGAGGCAGTATTATAGTAAGTCAGCTGTCTGTAGTGATTCCATGTCATGCACAGACCTGGTTGTGACACGCTCCTCTTTCAGGTGTAACATTGGAAAAGGAAGTAAAGTAACAGCCCCTTCAGAGCCTAGTTTGTTGGGTTTCTTGATCGATAGTAAAGCAGATGTGAGTTGCCGCCAGACCAGAAGTTCTGTGGCTAGACATCTACTCAACTGTAACCATACTCCTTGCACAGGATGTACTAAGATGTTTGTGGCGTCTCCCAGAGATTTGAAAAATAAGGCTTTGGCAGGAAGGATGGGCAGAACACCTTCTGTGCGCAGTTTGAAAGGAGTTGATGCAAACAATAAGGCAGGTGGGAAAAAACGAAGTGCAAGGGATGTGCCCACTGAACATACGTCAAATAGTGGCCCTAGTGGACATGCAGCATCCAACCAGTTAATGGTGGAGAGCCAAATTGTGAAAAAGAGACTGACGAGGTCTGCAACAGCACCAACTCCGAAAGGTAATGAGGTGGACAATAGGGCAGATGAAATAAGCTGCTCCCAAGACCACTCATCACTTCATCAGACATTAAAAGCTTGTCCCAGGGAACGTGCAAGAGGCCGCATATGGGGTAAAGTTAAAGGAAGACCGAAGCCTCAAGTTGAGCCTGCTGTAATCAGTCAGTGTGGGGATACAGGACCAGTCAGTTTAAAGAGTAAAGATTTTGAGAGACGAAACCTAGAGTCACATTTCCAGTCAACTCTATTAAAAAACAGATCAGATGGTGGTAACACAAGTTCTTCCACTGAAAATATGTCTGCTGAGGATAGTAAACTAAGAGGAAGCAGTGCGTTGGGAGAGACAGCAGCCATTTCTTTAAAGGGTAATACTGTTAGGAGAAGGAACATTATAAAAGGCGAATTGGATGACTGGTCTCGTGAAGGAAACCACTGTCCCACGCATTCTATTAAAAGATTTGTTATTGACACACTTAAAGAAACTAAAAGACATGTTGGGCGTGTTGTAACACAATCCACCCTCTTAAAGGATAACACTTCAAAGAGAAGAGGCAGGCCTTGCCATCAGCCTAATGCACAATCTAGTTTGTTAGAAAATAGGTCACATAGGCGCAGCAAGATCACCAAAAGTGTATCTGCACAGCAGATGTTGACTGTTTCCCCCAGTGAACCACTAGAAAACAGTGAGTTGAGAGATACTATTCCTGTCTGTTTGAAGGGTGATGTGCATAAGCATACGAAACAAGCTTGTTGCAATTCTACTGTTCAGTTGGAATTGGCAAAAAAACCTCATGAGGGAAACCACATTCCCAAGTGTTCGTCTGCTGAGAAGTCATTGAATGCTGTCTCGAATGAACCTCAGAATGGGTCATTAGGCCCACAATCTACTTGCTCTGAAAATAAATCTGTGACAAGAAGAGGGAGTTCTCGCTTTCAGTCAAGTGTTCAGTCTCACTGGTTGGAGAGCAAGTCTGATAAAGAGAGTGACAGCACAATAAGTTCCTCTGCTGAGATGTTGAATACTGACTCCAGCGAGCACCCAGGAAGCGGTGTATTGATGAAGATGATGCCCATTGGTTTGAAAGAGGGCCCTGTTAAAAGAAGTAGGTCATTTCATGAAACTAGCATTCAGGTTATTTCAAAGACCAGGTCTCTTGAGGCAAAACATTCCTCTAGCCAGTTCCCTGCTGAACAGTTACAGGATGAAGATTTGAAGAAAAAAAGAGGCAGGCCTAGATTGCATCCACCCTCCCAGTCGAGAGTAGTAGGAAAAAAGTCAAACGAAGGAAGCCAGTGCACCACCAGTTCGTCCACTAAACTGTCAGTTAATGTTGTCCCTAGTGAATCAACTGGAAGCAATGTTTCTACAGTGATGATGCCCTTGTGTTCAACCAGTGATATAGTTAAGAGGAGGAAGAGAGCCTGCCTTGAACCAAGCTATCAAAGAGTAAAGGCTGAATCTGATGACGGAAATAACTGCGCCACTCATGCCTCTTCTGAACAGCTATTGAATACTGATGCTTTTGTTCAGAAAGGATATGTTGACCCAGTGGTAGCAAGAACCAACTGCTTGAAGGATGTAGGTGTGAAGCGGAGAAGAGGAAGACCTCGCTTGCAGCCACAATCTGAGTCAGGAGTGCTACAGGATGGAGTGAAGAGAAGAGGGAGACCAAGCTTGAAAGCAAATTCGCAGTCAAGAGTGCTAGGAAAAAAATCACATCAAGGGAACCTCAGCATCTCCAATTCCTCGGTTGACCAAATTGCCCCTAGTGACGCCACCAGAGAAAAATTTGAGGAAACAGCCCACATTTCTTTAAAGGGTGATTCTGTTGAGAAAAAAGAGAGAACTTGCCTGCAAGCTAGCAAACAAGAGGTTTTAGAGAGAAATACTTGCCTTCTCCGCTCCTCTTCTAAACAGCTATTAAATGCCGACCTTAGTCAATCTAGGGTTATGGTGCCTCAGTCTAACAGTGTACATGGTAAAGTTGTGAAGAAAAGAGGAAGGCCTCGTGTGCAACTAAAATTCCAGTCTTGTGGGGCAGAAGAGAAGTCTGATAAGGGGGGGAATGTCACCACATCTTCCTCTGGGGAGCAGACTTTGAAGTCTGTCCCTAATGACGCCACAGGAAATAGTGTGTTATCGCTCGAAGAAAACATCTGTGTGAAGCATGATACTGATAAAGAGGTTTTAGTGACCGGGTCTTCTGATGGAAACTACTCAAACATTTTGTCCTCTGAACAACTATTGACCGCGGACTCTGTTGGGTCTGAGGTTGCAACAGCTAGTCAGAAGGAAGACATATGTGTGAAGAGATCAAGAGGGGAGCCCCACAGTCAAGCCCATTTTCTTTCAAGTGGACTAAGAAAGTCAAATAAAGGCAGTCACGGCACCCCAGATTTTTCAGCTGAAGAGATACCGAAAGCTGTCTCCTGTGAACCCACAGAAAAAAGTGAGTTGGGGATGAATTTACACATATGTTTGAAGAGGGATACTGATAAAAGAAGGAACACAACTAGCCTTGAGCATAGCATAGAGGGACAATTGGAGACTGGGCTAATGAATGCCCTCCCCAGTGAATTTGCTGGATACAGTGTGCAGGAAGAGATGGAGCCTACTTGTTTGAGAGGAACTGGTATTAAGATGAATAAGTCGGCTAGTTTTGAACAGGGGGTCTTAGAAAATGAACCAAACGAGGGAAACAACTGTCCTGGGTGTTTCTCATCTGAACAGCTAATAAGAACGAGCCATAGTCAATCAATAGTCAATAGTAGGTCAGTGATGGAACCCTGTACATACTTAAAGGATAAATCACTGGAGAGGGGGAGGAAGCCCCTCCCTGAGTGCAGCAGAAAGGAAACTGCAGTAGAGCAGTCATTTGGTGTGGGGTACTGCAGTACTGTTGGTACACCTGCTAACGAGGTATTTAATTCAAACTCGAGTGAACTCACAAAAGGTAATACGGTGGTGTTGGAAGCAAAGGAAAACACGGAGCAGAGAAAGGAGAAACCTACGTCTAGTTTGCAGGGATATGGGGTAAGGGATGAATTACAGGAAGGGAATCTCTGTGTCATCCCTACCTGTACTGAACAGAAACAGGATTTGGACCCTGGTAGGCTCTATTCATGTGAACAGTCAACAAGATCACTCACCTGTTTGAAGGGCGAATATGTTAAAGAAAGGAGGGCTCGCCATGAGCTAAATTTGCAGGTGGTGAATGGGTCCCATGAGCGGAAACGTTTTATCAGTATTTCAGCAGCTGAATCAATGCTTGATAATAATGAACGGATTGAGGGTAGCCAATCAGTGGTGGCTATGCCCCCCAGTTTCAAAGATAAAATTGTAAAAGAAAGGAGGCCTGCATGCTATCCTAATTTGCAGGAGAAGGGGTCATGTAAGGGTCCAGTTGCAATATCAAGGTCCTGGGATAAAAAAGCCAAGGTAGATAAGGATATTGAGGTATCCTGCAGAGAAGCAGACTTGGATCGGAGGCAGGTAGAGGTTAAGGGATCAGACATGAAAAATAAGCATAGGGTAAGGCTTCTGGTAAAGATGGGAAAGGAAGCCAACTCTCCTGTAGGTAGAAGTACTAACAGCCCAGAGAGGGTAAATTCGTTTAATCAGAAGACAAGTAAATCACTGCTTGTCCCTCTGAGGAAGAGCGAAGATTTGCCTAATGACCTTCATAAAGCCATTGAGCATAAGCAACACCGCAGTAAAGAGAAAACTGAAGCGTTGCCCCTTCTATCAGTTCCTTCTATCGATAGATACTTGGGGAATGAAGGAGAAACAGATGAGAAGAAAGAAGCAGCAAGCTTCCCTAATGTGACATCGAACCACAGACTTCAGAGTAAGATCCAATCCTTATTTAGAAATGTTTTTGTTTTAGCTTAGCAGTTAAAGACCATTGTTTAATGCTTGGTAATGTGTCAGTATATTTTTAAATAACAAAAATACGTGGATGAAAGGGGGCAGTTATTTAAATACCTGATGAAACAATGTTTTGCCTTCGGGTCCATGGGGTTGGAGTTAAAATGTTCTTGTCGTTTAACATAATGTACTTGTTCCCCCATGCTACTTAAATCTATTAAATATGACACCCACTAGCACAGTTATCGATTTTCAATCTATTGAGTCCATGAGTTTGAAGTTGAAATTTACTTATTGAATAACATAATTTACTTTTTCCACCTTGCTACTTAAATCTATTAAATATGGCACACACTGGCACCGTTATATTTGTTCCTGAGGAAGGGTTATTAGCAGGAATACGGCTGCTGAGGAGTGGTGGGGATAATTGAATGGGAAGGTTGGTTTCTTTCCCTCTTCCTGGGTCAGAGGTCCGGTCCTCTCAAGAGCTTAACCCTCCAGTCATTTATGGTGGCTATCCTAGCTTCTTCTAATCCACGCTTTCCCTTCTGTGACATGTCGCACAAAGCTATCATTATAGATCAAAATGACTGCCTTAGCAGCAGGGAAGTAGATATCTCCTCCCAGTGTTTTCCCCCAGGAGCCCAATGCTTTTCCTTATTTATGTAGCCCCCTTAGCTAGGCTGATTCGCACCTTTGCCACAATGTCTTATGCTGACCACATTCAAATTGTTGTGTTAATCTCAAGCAGTATAGACGAGATCGCCGACCGGTTCAACAGATGTACGTGTGCAATTTTCAGCTGGATGAGCTTCAACTGCCCTAAGATAAATTCAGAAAAAATAGAGGTTCTCCTCTTTGAAAAGGACACCTTTCTGGAATTTATCCTGGTGGCCGCAGACTCTGGGTCCCCTCCTTTGCCAGTATCCAAAGGTAGGAACCTCGGGGTAATCTTTGATCCTGAGCTCTCTTTCATGGATCAGATCAACAAATTTACTTTGTCTTGTTTCTTTTTGCTGAAAACGTTCAAGGTTCTTTCTTTGATTCCTTTCAATCTGCAGAAATCGGTTATCATCACATAATTATCATCCAGATTGGATTACTCTAATGCCCTTTATCTGGGCCTTAAACAACGTTCTCTAAATAAGCTGCAGAGTGCAGCTGATGGTCTTAAGAAGATAGCAACGTTCAAATCAATCTCTGTTGCCCTGTCGGAGCTCCACTGGCTTCCAGTTAAAACAAGCCTTGGCATAGCCAATAGGTCTCGCTTTTGGGACCTTATAATTATTTAGTTTTGCAGCACAATATCCTTGATGCAACATCAGCTGTTGCATGGCTAAACCTTGTACCTTATAAGTGTTTAGCCATGCAACAGTTGATGTTGTTGCACCAAGGATATTGTGCTGGATAACTAAACACTTATAAGATCCCAAAGGCGAGAACTATTGGCTATGCCAATGCTTGTTTAGCAATGTTGTGCAGCATGGATAAAGAAGCACCCCCCCCATTAAAATAAAGATGCTAATATGCAGTCGCAGTAGCTGTGTAATTTTGTAGGTAAAAGCACAATACATGAACGCACCTACAGCGTGCGTGTGAAGTTTTCTTTTTTTTTTCATTTACTGATCCAAGTTGTACTCGTAAATAAAGAAAAATAAAGCAGTGGCAAAGCTTTTTTTTTAAGGCGGGTGATAACGAAAGCTGGGCTCAGAAGTAACACGTAAAGTACTGGTGCGGGAAAGATCATACAGGATGGCGGCTGGACAAGCAGGGCGAGAGAGAGCAACGTGGAGCACGTGAGAACCGAAGCACACAGGAGAAAGAGAGCAACGCGGAACGGGTAGAAGCACACAGGGAAAAAAAGCAATGTGTGGGAGGTGAAGCACACAAGGGCAAGCACAACACTGAGGGAGTGGCGGAGCAACATGGAGCGCGGTAGAGTGGCGATGGATAAAGAGGCAACCCCCCCCATTAAAAAAAAAAAACCAAGAGCGGCCGGGAAACTGAAAGTACGGCCGGCCAGCCATGAATAATTAGGGGAGGAGAAGCCGCAGAGCGCACGCTGGGAGAAGCCCTTTGATGTGGTGGCGGCCGTGAAAAAATGCAATTAGGAGGGAGGGAGGGAGGCTGATGCGCGTGCTTGTTTGGTCACGTGATTCACGTGAACTCGAAGAAAAACGCACAGAAAAAGCCATAGTTTGACGAGTATTTTGACCACTAGAATTCTCTCCTTTTCCATTCCTGCGGAATGGGAAAAGGCGAGACTTAAAAAAAAAATTAGTAGCCCTTAAGACTCTTTGTTTGGCCCATAAAGCACTGTATGGCTTCGGATCAGAGTACCTGAAAAGGAAATTTGGTGGTACAACCCCAAACAGACTGTTGGGATCTGCAGCCACTAAATGAGTCCATGTTCGAAAAATCAATAAAGCTTCAGGGAGTGACCGAAGCTTTGTTAACTCCACCTGTCACCGTTTGAACTGACTGCTAATGCACCTTCAATGTCAGTCTGATGGCAATAGTTCGGAAACAACTGAAATCCTGTCTGTTCTCTCCCTCACTCTTTAGTCTTCTTTTTTTCACCTATTTTTGCCTTTCAGGTCAGGAATTTGTTGAATGCTGTGGTGCTAGCACGCATAAGGAAATTGATGCGCTCTAGCAAGTTAAAATCTAACCATGAACTACCACTGAAATATCAACTCTTTATCCTAAAATGGCAGCTTGTCCTTTTCATTAATGTAACTCTTGCTCCTTGCCAAACATCATTTTTAAATTAATCAGTCACCCTTTCCAATAATATACTTGTTAGTGAATCATTTTTGCCGAAACGCTGGCTTAATATTTGCATAGAATACACATTTATTCTAAAAAATCAAGGCTTTTATACCAGTCTGCTTCCCATTTTCGTTAGTAACACTTATTATCCGCCACACTTACTATACTTCACGTTTTCATTATAATAATTTTGTCAACAAGAGCCATTTCTTTCTTTTGTAAATATATACTATTCATTGCTGTTGTATTCAGTTATCCCTCACAATGCCTTTTAGTGCTGGCATGCTCTTACGTAAGAATCCCATGCTATTCAACATTGTGATGTGCCTCATCTACCTCACATGTACTGGGCTGGTACATGAAGATAGGTGTAAACTATCCTCATTTACTAGCCAGCACCAAAGGATGCATCTGTAACAGTGTGTGACATGCCTCAGATATCAACTATATCCCTGTCTTTCTGTCCCCGTGTGGAAGGCCATTGAGCAAGCATTGCTTTCTGAGCCAACAAAGTTCAACTCATTGAGCACTTGGCTTTTAGTGAGAGATAAGGGCGAGCATTCGCAACATCTTGTGGAGGTTAATGTGGGTGGATTATCAGAATCAACACGCTACAGATTCCCAATTGTGGATTAACCTGATTGTCCAGTGCTTATCTTTCTAAAAGAAAAGTATTTTGATATACAGTGAAACCTAATACTTGAACTTCACAATATACAGAATTATCAGGTTTTCAGTCTATGGTGCAGGGTTATGCTCCTTCAGTGACGACGCTCCCATCTGCACCCTCCCCTTAATTTAAATGCACCCCGGTATGGGCCTTAGCAGAGGTGCTGTGCTCTTCCTCTGGTCTGGTAGGCATTAACAGCATTCACTTACCGTGATTTCAACTGTATTCAGGGCTGAAGGTAGGCCTTGCGTCGTCCTCCTGCCATTAGTCCTGTCTTTCATGTGGTCGGAGAATGACATGCTGGCCGAAGTCGTGGAGTATGTCAGTGCAGAGGCTGCTTAGTGGCAGATGGGCCCACAGGTTATTTCTGGACGTCGTCTTTGACTGGAGTGAGCAGATTGGTCCTCCCTGGTCACTGTGGTGATGCAATTCACTTCTGAGTGAATGTCTTGGGGATAGCAGCTGAGTTGCTTCAAAGCTCTGCAGCAGTGTTGTGTGAGTTCTGATAGGGTACACTTCAGGTCAGCGCCTGCAGAGTTACTCGAGAACACTCGGATGCCTTGAGGCTGCAGTTCTTATTTTCTCAGGCACCAGTCAGTCAGGCACACTAGGGCACTTGCCATGGGCTTACCCTGACCTCTTCAGCAGCACAGAACCAGGCCTTGAGAAATCTACTTGCACACCACTATGGCTAGTCCGATTTTAACAGAGCAAGCTTTTTTTAGGGCCTATTGGCCCGGTCTGGCGAGAGGGCACTCAGAGCTGGCAAAGAACATGTGTTCTGTTCATTAAAAAAGTTATTTATCTATAAAGGTGCCTTTAAATCTTGTTTTCTTACAAATTGCTGCTTATTTTCTCCTGAAGGTTGGTGTCTACTAAATCATTTAAGTTTGCAGTCAGAGAACGAAAAGTAAACTGTCTGACAATCTTGTTTGCATTCAAGCATCAAATGAAGGCAGTAGGATATAATTTTGGTATAAAGCATCAAATGAAGGCAGTAGGGTGTAATTTTGGTATAAAACTACATTTAAATAGCTAGGAAAACACTTATTTTGTGATTCTGAATTGTGATGGAGATTTTAATAGGATGAAAATAAATCAGAAAATGTGCAAATGACAAATATTTGCTGAAATCTGATTTCCACGCATTGTACGCTATATTGATTTATCAATAACCGCATGCCAGTTGGAATTTTCTGTGCTCATTTCTTTGGAAATGTGCTGTCTGTAAATGAATGCTTTAGTAATATATTTATTAAAAGTGTAAAAGTGAGTTTTTAAACATGAACTGAGAAACTTTCTTGCCCCTTCCCTAATGATAATGAACTAAGAGGCCATTCAGTGGGTCATGTGTACCTTGTATGTGGACTAACTTATTAATTTTTTTTTTTTTATACATGGAGCAAATACTTTATTGAATTCAGCAAGAGTTTTTGTACAGCACACATGCTGAACTCACATATTTGAAGGTGCTCTCATATGTGGCAATTGAAAGATGATTTGGTGAAATAACATTTTGGCCTAGGATCACACAATTTGAGCCCAGTTTATGTGCCAAGTACATTATAGTTGGGGTGAGTAAATTATTCACTACCCTTGTAGATCAGATAATATTTTTATGATTTTTCAAAGCCTGGCAAACCTTAGGGGCACTGTGAAGCAAATGCCATGGTTGCAAAAACAAAGTCACACGCGGCATACTTAACAAGTTCTGAAACTTGGTGGTAGTCTTTTCTTTAGCAGTGCTGACTGGTTAGTCACATTGTGCCACTGCTGCAACATCAATGTTGATAGGACGCTTAGGAATACTTTGCCTGTGTTGAGAATCCTGTGCTACGAAGGCACTAATTGGCTCCGAGTGTGAGACAGACCAACAGCATCAGGGTCACTGCTCTTGTGCTTTTCTCATGCAAGGTTGGCCTGCTTATTCCCTTGTACTCAGGCAGGATCCTTCAGGCATTCTAGGACACAGAACCATACTTTTTCCAGGTCAGACTCTAGGTAATGTCTCCTCGCATCTGGTGAGTTGGCTGTCAGGCAGACACCAGCCGTGGTTGTACAGTTAGTCCTCCCATTAATCTGTGAGCACCCCTCCTTGTTTGAAGAGAACATAGAACTGGAACAACACGCAGTCAATAACTGCCACTCTTCTACAGGTATAAGAGACAGTAGATGTGTGTTCCGTGTGTCTGCCCTTTTAGAGCCGGTTTGGAGCGTTTCGTCTTTCAAGTGACCTCATTTGGTGGTTTCCCATACTCCGCCTTTGTGTGGAGTGATGCTCTTAACAGTATGCTCAACTTCACGTTGGAGCATTTGCAACAGGGGCATATAGGTGTGAGAGCTCATTATCTATCACAGTCACACTTTACTGTGATCAGAAAGAAACAAAAGGCTGACCCTTTTCTAAATGTCCCATTGCTCTCTCGCAACAAGAACTGCAGTCCTGCCTTTTACCGCTACCATCCACTGGATGTGCTCAAAGAGACTAATTAACAACTCTTTGCAGCACAAGGGCCTCTTTGAATTTATAGGGGAAGCAGTTCTTCTCTTTCCCTTTTTCACTGTTTTAGTCCCCCACTCTCCAGTCTCAGGAATGTCTGCATTAGATGTCCACTGTCTCGGAGAGTAACCTCACCTTCATCTTGTGCAATGAGTAGGCATGGGGATTCCACATGCCCTCCTCACTAAGAAAAGTATGCTGTGTGAAACACGCAAACCACAGGCATAGAAGTTTACATGCATGCGCACAAGATAGTGGTGCAGGAATCCGGGGTCCCGTGTAGCAGCGGAACTTTACATGAATGAACTAGTAGGCCACCACTTGTGACGCAGATAAAAAGGTCTGTTAACCCTAAGGTGTACTGGCACCACCAGGTGACGCCCTCGAAACCGTGGCAGTAATCGCCTGTCCTCACTGAGAGCATGACTTGGTGTGCCCCTCCAGGTTCCAGGCAGATCAATAATCAGATTCATATCGAGGAACAGGCTTAGGTCTACAAACACACGCTGGATTATCGTGATGCTGGGGCCAACATTTAAAAACCAAGATACCAGATACTCACGTTAGGGGACTAATGGCAGAATACACAACCATACACCATGTCAATGTCATGATGCATCCCAGACTTTTCCTACATGCCTCTAATTGTCATTATGTGTTCATGTATGGGAAGATGTTCGATATATGGGGGTACGTCATAACATTAAATAGCATACTAAATACATCGTGACATTGATTAGCTCGCGAGTTTACATATGGATTTGATAAATCATGTGTTCCACGATTCAAAATTAAGTCCTAAAAACTGCTTCCCTTAATAAGGGGATTAATGAGTGCACCTGCTTTTGTTACTAAAGTAAACATACTATTTAGTTGCCCTGTTGAAAGACATGAACTGCATTATGTGCAGACCACCATGAGTGCCACACATCTTTTAAGGAACATTTGTGAGATTGTCGAATGATAAATCTTATCGATTTTCTTATACAATACTGGACTTGACATAATGTTCTAAGATAGTGAAGCCAGTGATCTCACCCCCCAAGGCTGGAAAATCCTAGGATCTAGCCCCTTAATATTGGGTTAGATAGGTGCTATGTCATATTTTTTGACTTGGATCTATTTCTTAACTCGAGGTGTTAGATGTAATGTGACTTAATCAATCAGGGGTTTATAAAGCGCGCCACTCACCCGTGAGGGTCTCAAGGCACTGGGGGTGGGGTGTGAGTGAGTTTGGTGAGGGGTTTGGGTGCAGATCCGGATTAGTCGAAGAGCCAGGTCTTGAGGCTCTCCTTGCAGGGTGGGGGAGCGTCTGATGTTAACTGGGAGCTCGGTCCAGGTCTTTGCTAAGACATAGGAGAAGACTCTTCTGTCTGCTCTGGTTCTGCGGATGCATGGGGTCTGCCAGGGCGAGGTCGGCGAGCGGAGGTTCCTTTTGGGTACGTGAAAGGAGACTCTTTTGTTGAGGTATTGAGTCCGATGTTGTGGAGGGATTTGTAGGCGTGGGTGAGTAGCTTGAAGGTTACACTCTTCTAGATGGGGAGCCAATTGAGATCTCGTAGGTGCTGGTCATGTGCTCCTGTCCTGGGGTTTTGAGGATGAATCTGGCTGAGGTATTCTGGATGGTTTGGAGCTTGTGTACCAGGTTTTTTTTCATTCCTGCGTAGAGGGCGTTGCCGTAGTCCAGTCTGCTGGTTATGAGTGCGTGGGTGGCGGTCTTTCTGCATTTGGGGTGGATCCACTTGAAGGTCTTGCGGAGGGAGCTGAAGCAGGTGGAGGCAAAGGCTTTGATCCTGCGGGTCAAGGTGAGGGAGGAGTCTAGAATGATAGAGGTTCCGGGCGTGGTCCATCGGGGTGGATGGGTTTTCAAGGGCAGGGGGCCACCAGGAGCTGTCCCACCCAGTGGGGGAGGGTACGAGGGCGAGGACCTCTGTCTTGTCAGAGTTCCAATGAAAGGCAGCTGTCGCTCATCCAGGCTGCAACGTCTTTAATTCCTTCTTGGAAGCTGAGTCTGGTGTCTTTGGGGTTCTTCCTGAGAGAGAGGGTGAGCTGGTTGTCATGGCGTAAGACATTCCCCATAAGACCTCTGTCTTGGCTATGCAACACCCTAATAACTTTTGTTATTGTATTATCTCATGTTTTTCTCCTATGTCTTTACTTGTAATGGTAACTGTAACTGATGTAACTTTTGTAATCCTGTAACTCACTGATCCTCATGTAAAGCGCTCTGATGCATCCGGGTCTAGCCAGCGCTATATAAAACTCTGCAAATAAATAAATAAATACTATGCGGAGCCCATGCTGTCTGACGATGGTGGCGAGGGGGGGCCATATAGATGTTGAAGAGCGTGGGTGAGGCTGAGCGAGCATCCCTGGGGTACTTCACAATTTATCTCTGTAGGTTCGGAGAGGAAAGGAGGGATTCTGATCCTTCGGGTTCTGCCGTAGAGAAAGGAGCGGATCCAGTCGAGGGTGGTTCCTCGTATACTGGCGTCGTGGAGTCTTACTGCGAGAGCGTGGTGTGAGACGGTGTCGAAGTTTTAGTAAGATGAGGGCTGCAGTGTGGCACTGGTCGAGTAGCATGCGTATGTCATCAGTGGCGGTGAGGAGGTCGGTCTCGGTGCTGTGGTTGTTGCGATAACCGGACTGGGAGGAGTTGAGGATGGCGTTTTCTTCGATGAAAGTGATCAGCTGGGCGTTGATGAATCTCACGGTGACTTTGGCTGCAAAGGGACTAAGAGAGAGGGGCTGGTAGTTTTTCAGGTCCATATAATAACAAAAAGGAGCTAAGAGGGAGTCACAAGTACCATTGGGATTGCCCTCCACTCAATCAAATTCAATACAAAAAGATCCCTGTACCCTGGACATTGGTTAGCACACGTCTAGTAGACATGAGTACATGATTGTCTGGACAAAATGTACTGTTTAGTTCCAGACACACCCCCTCTGTATTTATGGTTCGGTGCATGTTCTCTAATGCCTTACTGTCCACAACCAACCATTGTTTGTCACTTAAAACAGGAGATTCCGGGCAAGGTTCAACTCAACATATCCAATGATGTCTGCCCCACTGAGACAGTCCATCCACCCACACTTAAAAAATAAATGAATGAAAAAATGTGTGGCGGAGAGGAAGGCCCCTCACGGGCGAACAACCCTCGGGGAACTTGGCAGATGTTACCAATTCTATGCCCCTTTCTCATCATCGGTTGCCATTCCTTTTCCAAGAAGACAGTGTCAAAAGTAAAAGGTGCGAACAGAGAAGTGCTAACCAGAGACTAAAGAAATAGCTCCCTGGTGAAACAAATAACGAAGAGTGAGATAAAATCAACAGACACACCAATTATACAACTTTATTACTAACTCTGGTGTGTACTGGTGAAATAAAAAGTCTGGTAGCTTACTGTCGCATACCACTACCTGTAACCGACATGTTTCACTGCCTGGTGAATTTTATGGCAGATTCATCAGGGTTCACCACTTGGTCACCGCACCAGTGTTGGACATCTGTATAGGAAACTGTCGAGTTGAAAAACAAGCCCCACATAAAATCAGATCTGGACCATTCTCAACTCCTTATTGAATCAAGTGTGAAACAAACGGAAGGGGCGTGGCTAGCAGCCAACGACGATGGTGACAGCCTAGCGAGGCTCCCGAGCCCACCGCCCGTAATCCGTTCAAATTCTCCTGAATAACGCCCGGGAACCCCGGGAGAACCGAGGGTGATACCCTGCCGCCTGCTCCGGTGCTGCGGGAGAGCCGCTTGCTGCACCAAGGGAGACGTGCTGCCCGGAAAATATCCCGCGGACCTACGACGCAAGATGGCGGCGATCTCATAGCCGCCGAAGCGCCGAGACCTGCAGTGCGACCCTGGAGCCCGCATGAAGGAGCGGAGGTGAGGCCAGGAAGTGGTCGGGGGAGAGCACCTAGCGGCGGAACCCGGCAGCCCTCCAGGATCAAGTAGGGGCCGTTGGAGGACTGAGTTCTGAACCCACCCGGCCCTGAGGCGACTTCTCACTGCCTGGGAGGCTGAAATCGAGGCCCCGGCTTCACCGAGGCCTGCTGTTCCTGGAGTGAGCGGGCGCGCCTGCCCAACGCGGAGAGCCGCGACTGCTGCCCCGGCGCGGCCCCCCCCCCCCCCCCCCCCCCGGGAGGAGTGCCTTCCCCGCACCGGGCCTTCGGGGATCTCTGCCCGACATCTGCGGTGAGTGCCCGGGGGCGGTGGTGACTGGGAACCAGAAAACCGAAGCCCCGGCATCTGGGCCCGCGAACCCCCTCTAATATTGGCGCATCGGCGCCTGCTGGTGAACGACGAGCGGGGCCCCCTGGGCGGACAGCGGGGGTGCCACCGAGAGCGGAGCGCAAGCGGGTCATCACCGCGAGCCGGCTGGGGTCTGGGAGCAGCGGCAGCAATAGGCGGACGGGGGCCCTGGAGAGGTGAATTCAACGGCGGAGAGCGGAGCAGAGGGCTTGACCGGGGTACCTGCTGCCTCGCCTCATAGACCCTGGGGGGGGGGCCCGACTGACTCCATTAAGGCACTGCTGGACTGGGCCCCGCGCCCCTGATCCTGTGACCAGGCCCACCCGCTCCACTGACCCACCCATTGTACTACTCCCGGGGGCACCCATGGTGGTAATCGGCGCCCTACGCCCGCCCGGAGAGGCACTCAGCGCCGCACTGGCTAACGGAACAGTACTCCTGCAGTGAGAGGTGCCAGTGGATGTGAACCTCGACGCCTTTGGCGGCTCTGTGCTCGGCAGGGGGCTGCGAGGCTTCCTAGACGTGAGGGAAGTGGCGACTGGCTGGCGACCTTGGGCCGACCTTGTGTACGACGTGAGTGGTGAATAGCGGCGAGGACTGGCTGTTCCGTCACCGGGACGACCACCCATTCCCCACTGGGGGGTCCGCTTCGACAGGCGCAAGTGAGTGCAGGCGCGAAAGCCCGATACGCCGACTTTTTGCACGACGGCCAACTGTGAGAAGAGGAACCCGGACGAACGGCGCCGGGGTACAGGGCGGGAGCCGAGCCCGACCGGCAGCGGCCGCCAGGACGAACCGCATTGCAGAGAAGGACAACAGTCGACCTCCCCCAGGTTGTGAAGGTGAGCGAGCGAGGGCGCAACGGCGGGACCCCTGGGAAACGGCCTCCACCACCGGTGAGTGATCCCCGACCGAGCAGACCACAGGCCACGGCTACCAGACACGTGCCAGCTCTCACTGGAAGAAGCGACCGGACATCCTGCTGAGTGGACTACCTATCGCGGCCAGCCCAAGTTAGTCCGGCGGCTCACCCAGAGGAGGCATGGGGAAACCGAGAGGGCCGAAAGGTGAGGGAGGATCGGCCACTGAGACTCCAGACACCATGCAACAACCCCAATCAGAGTTGCTAACGATGCAAGACAAAATCCTAGAAGCTATAGCAGCTACGAGGAACGCTCTGCAACAAGACATTGCTCAGGTGTCGACGGGCCTGGGGCTACTGCGAGCGGACCATGGGAAGCTAGCCGACAGGGTCAAAGAAGCGGAAACCACCCTGAAGGACATAGTGCCGGGACAGAAGGCTTTGGAAAGCAAACTTACGGACGCCCTGGACCGCATCCAGATGCTGGAAAGGAGGGCGGAGGATGCGGAAAACCGAAGCCGGCGAAACAATATACGACTGGTGGGCCTTCCGGAGAAAAAGGAGGGGACGGACATGCTGGGTTATGTGGACAATTAGCTGCGGACGGTGGTGGCGCCGGAGGGTCTATCCCCATTCTTCACGTTGGAGCGTGCACATCGTGTACCTGCCCAGCCCCCGAAACCGGGGCTCCCCCCACGACCGGTGGTGATTAAAGTGCTCCACTACAGGGACAGAGACTGGCTTCTGCAACGAGCGAGGGACACGGGACCATTCCAGGTTGATAATAGCAAAGTCACGTTATTCCCGGACTACACCTTCGAAACTCAAAAACAAGCTTCGTTCCTATCCATTAAAAAAGAGCTGCGAACGGAGGGACTGCAGTACTCGCTATTGTTCCCGGCGAGGCTCCGAGTTTCTTTGGATGGGAAGGCACTGTTTTTTACATCGTCGGCAGATGCTTGGGCCTGGTGGGACTCTTACAAGGCTGGAACAGATGGGGCCCGCCTCAGGGCTGCGGAGGAATTCCAACAGGGCTCAGTACGGAGATCCAAGCGACTCCGAAAACGTGGCCAACACCGACAGAGGCCGACGGAATCGCAGACGGCAGTGGAGCGGAAAGCGGCGCTGCAAGCGGTGAAGGAGGTCTCGGGCGGGGAACCGCCACAGCGGGGAGAAGAATCGATCTCGGAGGACAAAAGGACGTGGTCGGAAACTGAACTGTCAGAGGTGGACAGCACAAGGGGCCCAACTGTGACGCCACAAACAGCGGAAGAAGTATTCGGCAGCTGACTCTCGAACCTGGGGGGGGCTGGCAACGACAGCCGGACTGGAATGGCGTACCCAACCGCTGGAGCAGGCAGGTGTCAGACCGGACAATCGTGAGTTTGGATGCATATTGAGGGGCGGGGGGAAAAGGGGGGTGAATTCCAACGAGGAAGCTAGTTCACGTGCCCAGAGGCCCCTAAGGCCGCCGCAGTACAGACTGCGGAGTAGACAGTTTTGAGAGCACCTTGCTCGATTGTTTGGACGGGGGTAACTCTTTGTAGTTAGGTCCTGTTCTAGGGGGGGGGGGGATGTCTAGAGATGTTGGGGTAACTCAGGACCGGGGTGGGGGAAGGGGGAGAGGGGCTGCGCAGGGAGGAGTCAGGGGGCGATGGGGGAGGGGGACAGAACAGTTGGGGTTGGGGAACTGTGGGGTCTTTGCTGATGTCTGGCCGCTGTTGGTCGGGGCTTTCGGCCGACAATGTCGAGATAATGGATAGTATGGGATCTTTAAAATGTGTGTCCTGGAACGTGCGGGGTCTGAACTCAATGACTAAAAGGCACAAAGTTCATTCTTACCTGGTCCGCAGGGGGGTTCACATTGCCTTCCTGCAGGAGACTCATCTAACTAAAAAAGAAGGGGCCGCATTACAGAGGAGATGGAGGGGTCAATTGTACTACACCACATATTCAGCGTTTGCCAGGGGGGTACTGGTCTGGATTCGGGCTGGGATCCCCTTCCAACTCACTAAACATACTGTAGACCCGGAGGGGCGATTTGTAGCTGTTGAGGGATTACTCAGGGGCCGTAATATAGCACTCTGCGGCGTTTATGCACCGAACACTGAACAAGCGGCTTACTTCACTAAATTATCCAAGCACTTGGCTACCTACTTCGCTGGTCCTATATTGATGGGGGGAGACTTCAACTCTATTGAGGACACAACCATAGATAGATCACACCCGCCACTGCACGCTTCCCCTGTACACAGACTAGCGAAGCATAGATTGCAATGGCAGGAGCAGTGGGACTTCACTGATGTGTGGCGCATACAACACCCTGCTGAGAGGGACTATTCCTTCTATTCCAGCATGCACGATCTCCATGTCCGTATAGACGCATTCCTAGGCTCCCGACAAGTATTACCGATGGTTGCCCGTACGGAATATTTAACGCGCACGATTTCAGATCATAATCCCCTACTACGCTAGCCTGGATGAATGGGTCTGCACCGATCCCGACGTGGCGGCTCCGGCCGGACACGCTGGATGACCCGCCATTTAGAACGGACTTGGAACTCAGAATCACCCAATACTTTGCAGAGAACGAGGAGACCACCGCCTCTAGAGCCACCGAATGGAATGCCTTCAAGGTAGTGGTAAGGGGACATTGCATAGGGAAATTTGCAGGTGCACGGCGAACGTTAGTGGAGGACTTGGACAGGGCTGAACGGACACTGCGGGACGCTGAGAAATCGCGACCCGGCAACCCCGACTTACAGGGTAGGGTTTGTGCAGCACGAGAGGCAGTAGCTGTTGAAGTGGAGCGCCTACGCAGCTATGATTACAAGTCCTACTTGACTAAAGCTCTCGCCGAAGGGGACAAGACGGGGACACTCCTAGCCTGGCTGGCCAACCCCAATAGGGGTTCTACCCCAATACTATCCTTAACAGGGGTGGATGGGAAAGTATGTACCACCCAACCGGACATAGTGAGGTGCTTCCAAAACTATTATGGCAACTTATACAGGAGGGGCTTGGAGACCCGACCCGAGGCGACGGAGGCTTTGTTAGCGGAGATCCAGCTGCCTCGGCTGGACCCAGAGCACGCTAAGACAATCGGAGGCCCGGTCGACCTCGCCGAAATTAGGGGAGCCATAAAGAAAATGGCACGTAACAAAACACCGGGGATGGATGGGCTGCCTATTGAGTTTTACGCAAAGTATGTGGATTTACTAGCCCCACGACTTAGAACGGTATATAATGAAGCCAAACCGAGGGGAGAGTTGCCCCAATCGATGCGATCATGATCCCGTTGCTAAAACCGCGTAGGGATGGCGCTGACCCAGCATCATACCGGCCGTTGTCAATGTTGACGACGGATTACAAAATCTTAAGCACGATCCTAGCCGAGAGACTGGTAGCCCATATGAAGGGTCTGATCCATAGAGACCAATCGGGCTTCATCCCTACTAGAAACACATCCCACAACATTCGGCGATTGCTCAGGCTAATAGCGGACCCTCCACAGACCGCAAGGGCCCCTATGGTGTTGTCAGTCGACATTGAAAAGGCATTCGATAGCCTGGAATGGGGCTACCTCTATGCGGTGATGCGGGGTTTCGGTCTAGGGGACGATTATATAAAATGGACCAAAGTGCTTTATGCTCTGGCAGGCGCAAGGGTGCGAGTGGGTGCTTTAATATCGGATCGCTACGAGGTGAACAGGGGGACGAGACAGGGATGTGCGCTTTCTCCTCTGTTGTTTGCTCTGGCCATGGAGCCATTTGCGATGCTGGCTAGACGAGGTGAAGCGTACCGCGGTCTTGAGGCACGGGGGCCTATCACCATATATCGCTGTACGCAGACGAGTTCCTGCTATTCCTAGATAATGCCGAGGAGGCGGTTGAGGGTGCGGAGGATCTACTACTGAGATTCGGGGCACTCTCAGGCCTGAAAGTGAATTGGGCGAAAACTTGCCTCTTTCCGCTCCGGAGAGGGGAGAAGTGTCCGACGGCCAACATTACCATGCGCTGGGAGCCAGATTGCCTGCATTATCTTGGGGTTTACATCTACCACGATCCCGCAGACTTGTTGGAAGAGAACGTCGGACGATGTATTCGAGCGTTGAAGGGCAACATGTCCTTCTGGGCTACCCTCCACCTATCCATGACGGGACGAGTGTCCCTCCTTAAAATGATCGCCCTGCCACGATTGTTGTATTTTTTCAGGACCCTCCCTGTATGGATACCGGGAGAAGTGTTCAGGCGCCTGAAATCTAGCATAGTATCCTTCTAATGGGGAGACGGCAGGCGGCGAATCGCATTGACGACTCTCATGCGCCCGAAGGATCAGGGCGGGCTAGCGGTCCCAGACTTCGAGCTCTATTATTTGGCTGCGCAACTGCAATTCTTTACACAGGAGGTGGCAAGAGTGTACCGGGGTCCTGAACAAGACAGAGAAGCTGGCACCCCCCGCCATGTGCTGGCATATGTAGCCGTACAGCAGAAATTAACACTCAGTGGGCTGACCCAAGAAGAAAGGACGCTACGGCTATGTTGGAATCGCATGCAAAAGCGTGCCGGTCCTGGTCACCCATACGCGCCAGAAATACCATTAGGGATGATGACGGCGCTTCCACATGGGGGGGACTGGTCGAACCTCCAATTATGGGAAGAGGCGGGACTTCAGATGGTGGGTGACCTATACACTGACGGGGTGCTGTCGGAATTCCGGACTCTGCAGGAACAATACGATCTCCCAAGAGGAGACTATTTACTGCATGCGGCAGTAGTGAGGGCTATTCGGACACATTGGGGGGAGGGACTGATTGAACCTACAACGTCACTGGCGTGCCAATACACGATGATGACAGCAGGGACGGTCAAAGCGGTTACTTGTCTCTACTCCAGAATGAGCACGGAAAACATACCACCACTAACACGCCTCAAAACACAATGGGAGACTGATCTACAAAAGGAAATCCCTGACACAACATGGTCCCAGCTCCTTCGGCGAACTAGGAACAGTACCAGAAATGCCCGTTTCCAATTAATACATCTTTACATCCTTCATAGGGCCTACCTCACCCCGGAGAAAATAGCACAATACTTTGGCGCAGTGGATGCAGCATGCCCCAGATGCACACTGGTGGGTGCTGGTTTACTACACATGCTCAGGGACTGTCCACAATTACATGAGTACTGGATAGGGGTTGGGGACACCTTGAATGAGGTCACAGACAGAGTCCTGCACTATGACGGCGCGGTCGTCCTTCTACATTGGTTCCCACACACGCGCAAAACCAAACTGTCGAGTAAATTTATAGACATGGGCCTCCTCATCGCTAAGAGGGAGCTCACCAAGGGTTGGAAATCTAAGATGGCACCGACACATCAAAAATGGTTGAACGAATTTCTGAAATGGGCAGCGGCGGAGAGCACACTTAGGTACCAGCTGGCCAGGCGTACAGCAGACGAGAAAGCTCAGGAAGCGGCGCTAGCGTGGGAGACCCTAGTCCAGGCGCTATGGGACAGTGCAGTTACGAGAGATGTAGAGGAGGACATAGAACAAATGGAGGCCCTGGGGGAAGAGGTGTTAGACACCGCACTAATGCCGGACACACACACCTAACCATTGTTTTCACGATCCTGACACCACCAACTCACCAAATTTCTCAACCATAACACGTAGGCTCAGACACCAGGGAGACAGGAGGGGAGGGGGGGAGATAAAGTTAAACTAACTGAGACATTGAAGAGGGTTTATACACCACAGTTGAACGAAGGGGTACAGAAGGCATTGAACTATTAAAAGCGGAGAGTGATGACTTACTGAGAGTACATGTACTTGTGAACTGACGCAACGCGATACATGATTATACGCCACCCAACCTCCGGGATGTGGGTTATCAGGCTGTGTATATAGTGACTGGATGTACTGTTACTGATTGCAACCCCGAGACCACATTGGCATGTATATTGTATACCTCGCATTACCTCTGCAATAAAAATTGTTTTACAAAAAAAAAAGTGTGAAACAAACGGGGTTAAAAACACCAAAGTCATTACCCTCAACCAGCCATGTCCTCTCATACCAGCTGATCAGGCAATTATCCGCCCTACTGTAGATTGTAG
Source organism: Lissotriton helveticus (assembly GCF_964261635.1). Taxonomy (NCBI): domain Eukaryota; kingdom Metazoa; phylum Chordata; class Amphibia; order Caudata; family Salamandridae; genus Lissotriton; species Lissotriton helveticus. The sequence continues at coordinate 1,124,784,095 of NC_136071.1, forward strand.
TATCAATCTGCAAATAATCAAAATGTGGTTAGAGCTATGGGGTCTGCCTGAACAAACATGCAATCACACTATGCATTGGAGTTCAAAACAAAATGTTCCCAGTATCCATTCTATGCTATATAGGCTCATATTCTCCAAAATGCGTGTCAAGTACACTGCACTTCAGATACGGGCTGTAGCCTAAATTCGCGCCAGGTAGCCCCCCATGAATCCCTATAAACACCCTTGTACGGAAAGTGAAATATCCAGTGACTGCCCAGACCCGGAGACGTTATCGTCTGACGCCGCAGTCGAGCATTTCACTGATACGAGGGCATAAATCATTCCTGCCGCCCCCCCAATCTCCTCACCGTACAGACCAGGACCTTGTATCATCCCAGGAACGCCGCGTAACAGATGACCACACTTTTTAAAGTTAACAGGATGTTACCGATCCCGGAGCAGTCCTATCACGTGGTCGGTAAAGCATGCTCAAAGGACCCTCGACCTCACTAGGGAATATGGGCGCCATCTTAGAGTGGAGTAAAAAATGTATGTTTGAAGACAGAACCCACACTGTCATTTATAAACGTTCTGTAAATATCCATCTTTTGGAGCCATATGCAAAATAAACATTAAGCCCTCGATGTTATTGCTCATTTTTAACCGCATGAAATCTTGTTCTCAAAAGCCACACTGGATGAATCTCGTCATACTGCATCACGCAAAATTTATAAAACCTCATACAGTCTTTACATGCAAACCCGGTCACCGGAAAAGCTACAAACATCGTTGCAAAAAGGAAGGTAGTTGCAGATCGAACATATTCATACTAGACAGGTTGTCTTTTTTAGGAAAACCCTCATTTTAAGAATCTCCCCAAAAAACGTTATTGGCTTTGCCTCGAAAATACACGTTATCTAGCCCTATATAATATGCGGGCGAACAGGGCCAAAAAGGACTTAACTGTATTTTCATTTTCAATGCCATTAACCCGTGTTGGGTCACAAATGGATGATTAACTTCTGATTAAGTTATGAACCCAACCCCTATTCACTCCAGATGGACAGTAAGGGCACCGGTCCGGGGAAATATATACATAGTCCTGAAAAAATCCCCATACTGGAAAAGCCAATATGGATTCTGTTACTTGACTGTTCCATTCAATAATCTCGTTCAGGCCCTGTGTGTCGCTACGTTCTTTAAAAATCCATCTAGCTTCCTTGGTTAGTAATACTGCCTCAATGTTGTTGGGATTGCCCTTCACTGTTTATAGCACAGTCCATGTGAAGCCATGTTTCTCTTGATGACAGTGCTGGACAAGTTTGGTAGTTAGTTTACCTGCCTTAATCGTACTGAGGTGTTCTTGTATACGGACCTTTTATTTTTCTTGTGGTCAATCCAATATATTGGAGCCCACAACTGCACAGTAATCTATAAACCACATTCGCGGTGTTACAGTTGCTGAAATGGTTAAAAAAACATTCCTTTCCTGTTGTCAACGTCACACTACTGCATTTCTTAGTAAATGGACATACCGAGCACATCCCACAAGGATAGTGCCCATTAGGAACAGTCCTGGATTCGCTTCTCGGGGGCAACCGGTCACGGGTGTGAACAAGCCTGTCCTTTAGATTACCTGACCGTTTAAAGGCAAATCTAGGTGGTGGCATAGAAAAGTCTTTATTGGATAGTAAATTCCAGTGCTTTCTAATAGACTCCCTGACCTTAGTGGCCATTGGGTCGAACGTCCTCACTACTGGTAGGCAATCTTTTCTTTCTTTGTTAGTATGTTCAAGGAGGACGCTACGCGGGGTGTTACGCGCCCTCTTCCTGGCGTTCCTAACCACCTTTCGAGGGTAACTGCGTTGTTCAAGTTTCTTGGTCAAATCAACGGACTGTTCCAAGAACGTATCTGTGGTTGAACAGTTCCTCCGGTACCTTAGAAATTGACCCACCGGAAGGTTGTCCCGGAGGGCTCTGGGATGATACGAGTTGTACAGGAGGAGGGAATTTCTGTCGGTGAGTTTTTGATGGACCCGGGTATTAAGGCCTCCCTCTAGATCAAGGTCCAAGTATATAGCATTGGTGTGGCTATATGACCAGGTAAATTTGGTACTCTGGTCCTGTGAGTTCAACCAGGTCAGGAAATCTAACGAGGATTCCTCAGAGCCTGACCATATACAGAGCACATCGTCTATAGATCTCTTCCAGAGGCAAATCTACCTCTGGAAAGGGTTGGTCTCTGGGTAGACGATGTGCTCCTCAAATTGGCCTACGTATATACATGCCAAGCTGGGGGCCATAGTGGCCCCCATTGAAGTGCCAGAGGTTTGAAGGTAGAGTTGGCTCTGAGTAAGAGCCAACTCAACACATTCCATGACAAACAATTGCGGGGTGTCATAAAACCATTCAAGAGCCCCCAGGGCGCGTGCTGCTGCCACCAGCGTCGCGTCCTGGGGAATACTTGTGTACAGGGACTCGATATCAATTGTTACCAAAAACTGTGTACATGGATCATATGGGGATTCTTTCAGGACTATATATATATTTCCCCGGACCGGTGCCATTACTGTCCATCTGGAGTGAATAGGGGTTGGGTTCATAACTTAATCATAAGTTAATCATCCCTTTGTGACCCAACACGGGTTAATGGCATTTAAAATGAAAATACAGTTAAGTCCTTTTTGGCCCTGTTCGCCTGCAGATTATATAGGGCTAGATAACGTGTATTTTCGAGGCAAAGCCAATAAAGTTTTTTGGGGAGATTCTTAAAATTAGGGTTTTTCTAAAAAGACAACCTGTCTAGTATGTATATGTTCGATCTGCAACTACCTTCCTTTTTGCAACGATGTTTGCAGCTTTTCCGGTGACCGGGTTTGCAGGTAAAGACTTTATGAAGGTTTTATAAATTTTGCGTGATGCAGTATGACGAGATTCATCCAGTGTGGCTTTTGAGAATAAGATTTCATGCGGTTAAAAATGAGCAATAACATCGAGGGCTTAATCAGACCCTCCAGCTTATCGCGATTTCGCGATTTGCAAAAAAATCGCGAAATTGGCCAAACGCCGCAAATCCCGCGATATTTGCTTAAACGCCCGCGAAATCCGCCGTTTTGCCAGCCATTCCAGGATCGCGGGAGAGCAGGAGAAGAGAAGCGGCAGCGGAGCAGCGGACACCCAGCAGGAAGACCAAGGAGACCAGCCAGGGGGAGAGAGAAGCCAGCGGACACGACGAACGCCTCTTCTCAAGCTCCCAGCCCAGCCCGGGAAGGAACACGGCAGCGCGACGACTCAGAGACCAGGGGAGGGAGCGGCACCGGCAAGCAGGAGACAGCCGGCAACAGGTCAGGTACAGTCCTTCACACTGTGGGCCCCGGGGGCCATAAATCTTTTTTTGTGTATTCCTGTGGGGGCCCGCCGCACACGGGGCACGCGGCGGGCCCCGGGGGCCATAAATCTTTTATTTATGTTTTGCTGTGGGGGCCCGCCGCACACGGGGCACGCGGCGGGCCCCGGGGGCCATAAATCTTTTTTTGTGTATTCCTGTGGGGGCCCGCCGCACACGGGGCACGCGGCGGGCCCCGGGGGCCATAAATCTTTTATTTATGTTTTGCTGTGGGGGCCCGCTGCAAATGGGGCACGCGGCGGGCCCCGGGGCCCTAATTATTTGAGTGTGCATGTACTGTGGGGGCCTGCTGCGCCCAGGGGCACGCTGCGGGCCCTGGGGGGCCTAATTTATTGAATGCAAATGCACTGTGGGGGCCTGCTGCACACACGGGCATGCTGCGGCCCCTGGGGGGCCTAATTTATTGAGTGTGCATGTACTGTGGGGGCCATTAACTGCACTTGTGGCTTTTGTTGTGTACTCTACACCCCTCTTTGTGTGTGCACATGTACTGTGGGGGCCTGCTGTTGTAAATTAACTCAAACAGTAAGATATCTGTGTTTGTTGTCGAAAAAACCCCAAAATAAAATGCCGCTAAATGCCGCTAAATTCCCAGATTTGTGCCGCTAAATTTCCTGATTTGTGCCGCTAAATTTACTAGTTCATGCCGCTATATCCTGGGGGGTCTGCTTAATGTTATTTTTGCATATGGCTCCAAAAGATGGATATTTACAGAACGTTTATAAATGACCGTGTGGGTTCTGTCTTCAAACATACATTTTTTACTCCACTCTAAGATGGCGCCCATATTCCCTAGTGAGGTCGAGGGTCCTTTGAGCATGCTTAACCGACCACGTGATCGGACTGCTCCGGGATCGGTAACATCCTGTTAACTTTAAAAAGTGTGGTCATCTGTTACGCGGCGTTCCTGGGATGATACAAGGTTCTGGTCTGTACGGTGAGGAGATTGGGGGGGGGCGGCAGGAATGATTTATGCCCTCGTATCAGTGAAATGCTCGACTGCGGCGTCAGACGATAACGTCTCCGGGTCTGGGCAGTCACTGGATATTTCACTTTCCGTACAAGGGTGTTTATAGGGATTCATGGGGGGCTAACTGGCGCGAATTTAGGCTACAGCCCGTATCTGAAGTGCAGTGGTGTTTTTAACGCCGTTTGTTTCACACTTGATTCAATAAGGAGATGAGAATGGTCCAGATCTGATTTTATGTGGGGCTTGTTTTTCAACTCGACAGTTTCCTATACAGATGTCCAACACTGGTGCGGTGACCGAGTGGTGAACCCTGATGAATCTGCCATAAAATTCACCAGGCAGTGAAACATGTCGGTTACAGGTAGTGGTATGCGACAGTAAGCTACCAGCCTTTTTATTTCACCAGTACATACCAGAGTTAGTAATAAAGTTGTATAATTGGTGTGTCTGTTGATTTTATTTCACTCTTCGTTATTTGTCTCACCAGGGAGCTATTTCTTTAGTCTCTGGTTAAGCACTTCTCTGTTCGCACCTTTTACTTTTGACACTGTCTTCTTGGAAAAGGAATGGCAACCAATGATGAGAAAGGGGCATAGAATTAGTAACATCTGCCAAGTTCCCCGAGGGTTGTTCGCCCGTGAGGTGCCTTCCTCTCCGCCACACATTTTTTCATTCATTTATTTTTTAAGTGTGGGTGGATGGACTGTCTCAGTGGGGCAGACATCATTGGATATGTTGAGTTGAACCTTGCCCGGAATCTCCTGTTTTAAGTGACAAACAATGGTTTGTTGTGGACAGTAAGGCATTAGAGAACACACACCCAACCATAAATACAGAGGGGGTGTGTCTGGAACTAAACAGTATATTTTGTCCAGACAGTCATGTACTCGTGTCTACTAGACGTGTGCTAACCAATGTCCAGGGTACAGGGATCTTTTTGTATTGAAGGAATTTTTCAGGTCCGTCAGGTCGGCCGAGGGTTTCTTGAGGAGGGTCTTGACCTCTGCCCGCTTCCAGTCGTCGGGGAAGGTGCCGGATTCGAGGGAGGCGTTGCTGGTCCGGCCTAGTTCGGGTGCTATGTCTGTGGCAGCGGCTCTGTGGTAGATGTGCAGACGGCAGGGGTCAGTGGGGGCTCCTGAATGGGTGTTCTTCATGGTCGTGACGGTGTCTTCAGTGGCGGCAGGCTTGGTCGTGATGGTCTGCTGGTTGTCGGTGGTGAAGAGGGGGCTGGTGTCCGGAGTCTGTTTGCTGAAGTTGTCGGAAAGAGGCTTAATTGTAAGAGTTGTTTGTAATTAGTTTGTTTATTTTTTAGTTGATTGGATATTGTTGGAGCCATTTCAGGGGCAAGAGGTGTACGGAAGTGATCTATCTTTATGCTGTAAAAATAAGCATGACTTGTTGAACTATTTATAGTATAAGAAAGGTTAAATAGCGAAAAAATAGAACTTTAAATCGGGCTTAGAAGTACGAACCGAACAGTAAAGTTTTTGACACTTCACTCTCAAGGGCTTAATCCTCCAGTGAAATAAAAGGCACTTTTGCATTGGCTCAGCATAAAAGAATCATATATATTTTGTGTAAGAAACACACCTAGTTATAGGCTCCAAATAGTTAAAATTGCCATACTACCTTTCACAGGTCCACTCCACTGCCCAACGCAAGATTTGAGGTGTAGCCATATTAATTGGATCAGGTAATCCATCCCATTTAGAATTCCTTGTATTAAGACAAAGAAGGTAGAGTTGTAGGTTGGTGAGGAAGTCTCTGCGGCAAAGCCTATTTCATTGTTAGTTTATGGCACTAATGATGACATGGAAGGCTTTTTCTGCAGTTCTGCATTTGACTATCATCAAAAACAGTCATTTTAATAATGGGTGGCGATATTATGTCCCGAGATCCAAATATTGATAGGTACTTAACTGTCTGATGACAAAATATGACCAACCCTCCTTCATAGAGCGTAGGAATAGCCTGCATAATATAATAGGCATATGGCATGCTGCGCCCTGCATTGAGAGCGACTATACATTCTGTTCTAAGGTACGTAGATTTCAGTCAAGAATAGATCAAAAAAATATCCTCACTCTTGACCTCAATACTGACTACAACTATAGGCATACAGATACTCTCCTACCATGCACTGGTAATATTAACAATGGGAGTTGATCTTGAAATTGCATTTGGGATCCTATTGTGGAGTTAGGGGAGAACTTTATCTTCTTGGCATTCCTCAAGAGTTAGTGGAGGGCTTGAAAGGGGGAGTCCCAGAGGAAGAGGTTAGACCAACTGTTAAATCCCTTCTGAACAATAATTGCCTGCAACTGAATGGATTCCCAATCTCCTTCTATAAGATGTTTATAGGGTGTACTACGTTTACAACGCAACTTTTACAACGCACTACCATTACAATGAAACTTTTACAACGCAACAACCATTACAACGCATACATTTACAACGCATGCTTTTACAACGCATATACCTTTACAACGCATACCATTACAACGTAAGTATTGGTAAGTATATAATTATATTTAAAATGTTATAGGTTTGGGTTTTTGGATAAAGGGGTATTTTTAGGGTTCAGGGTCAGTTTTGGGTTTTTGGGTAAAGGGGTATTTTTAGGGTTCAGGGTCAGTTTTGGGTTTTTGGGTAAAGGGGTATTTTTAGGGTTCAGGGTCAGTTTTGGGTTTTTGGGTAAAGGGGTATTTTTAGGGTTCAGGGTCAGTTTTGGGTTTTTGGGTAAAGGGGTATTTTTAGGGTTCAGGGTCAGTTTGGGGTTTTTGGGTAAAGGGGTATTTTTAGGGTTCAGGGTCAGTTTTGGGTTTTTGGGTAAAAGGGTATTTTTAGGGTTCAGGGTCAGTTTTGGGTAAAGGGGTATTTTTAGGGTTCAGGGTCAGTTTTGGGTTTTTGGGTAAAAGGGTATTTTTAGAGTTCAGGGTCAGGTTTGTTAAATTAAATTATATTAATTTTAATTAATTTACATTAAAAAAATTATTATATACTTACCAATACTTGCGTTGTAATGGTATGCGTTGTAAAGGTATATGCGTTGTAAAAACATGCGTTGTAAATGTATGTGTTGTAATGGTAGTTGCGTTGTAAAAGTTTTGTTGTAATGGTAGGCGTTGTAAAAGTATGCGTTGTAACGTCATACATCCGTTTATAGATATACTAGTAATCCCCAGTAAGTAAGTTGTCTGCCACTTTCTTGATTACTAGGAATGTTACTCCAGCGACAATGCATAGTAGTCGTCATTCTTACAGAGAAATAGTTTTTTCCTCTCATCCATGACTGGAACATGAAAGTGTTTGGATTACGACCTCTAAATAACTCAAAAGGGACTTTTCCTGTAGTAGAGTGAGGAGTAAGGTGATCAACAATTACACGCTCAATTATACCAAGCTTCCAGTCTTTGGCTTGATCTTTGGCCGTCTTGAGAACATGATTGAACCTCGCCACCGCACCTTTGGTTTCGGGATGGTAGAGGGCACAATGCTTGTGTTTAATACCTCTTTTATCCAGCAGGTCTTCCATCACTTTAGAGATGAATTGGACACCATTGTCTGTCAGGAGAGAATCCGGGAGACTCTCTCGACAGAAAATGTTGTCCACGAACTTTGACATCTTTAGTTTCAATACGTTGTGTCACTTTTACTTCAGGCCACCTTGAGTACGTATCCATTAACACGAGAACATATGATTGACCAGACTTGACCGTCACTGGCCCCAAGGGATCTAAGGCCACTTCTTGCCAACAGCGAGAGGGAAGGTTATGTATTGTCTTGGGCTGTACTCTTGTTTTTTATACATTTTATCACTCGCATTACATTCCATGCATTCTCTTATCATGCGTTCTACCAAGTTATCAATGCCTGGTTACCAGAAATGCAAACACATTTTCTCTTTTGTCTTTGTAATACCGTGGTGTCCCTGATGAGCTAACTGAAGAATCTTATCCTCTCCACCAACGGAGGAACAAGCTTGGTACCCCTGCAGAGCAGGCTTCTACGTCAGCACTGAAGACACCACCCGCGTCATGAACACCATCCACTCCGACTCCCTCTCCGACCCATGCCCTCATCATATCTTCAACAAAGCAGACACCATCATCGCACCCCACCTCCGGAACGTCATTAACAGCTCCTTCACATCAGCCACCTTCCCGGGAAGCTGGAAACACGCAGAAATCAACGCCCTTCTGAAAAAACCAACAGCGGACCCCAAAGACCTCAAGAACTTCCGCCCCATCTCTCTTCTCCTCTTCCCAGCGAAAGTCATCGAGAAGACCGTCAATAAACAGCTGACTGCATTCCTCTAAGAAAACAGCTCGCTCGATCCATCCCAGTCCGGATCTCGAGCCAACCACAGCATCGAGACCGTCCTCATCGCAGCCACCGTTGACATTAAGACCCTGATGGACAACGGAGAGACAGCCGCTCTCATTCTCCTGGACCTCTCGGCGGCCTTCGACACCGTCTGCCACCGTACCCTAATAACCCGCCTCTACAACACTGGGATCCAAGGAAAGGCCCTGGGCTGGATCACATCGTTCCTCTCCGACAGAACCCAGAGAGTCGCCTGCCTCCCCTTCCGCTCCGAGGCCACCAAGATCATCTGCGGCGTACCCCAGGGCTCCTCACTCAGCCCACATCTCTTCAATATCTACATGAGCCTCCTCGCCACCATTGCCCTCAAACACAACATCAACATCATCTCCTACGCCGATGACACCCAACTCATACTCTCCCTCACCAAAGACCATCTCACCGCCAAAGCCAACTTCCAGGGCGGAATGAAAGAGGTCGCAGAATGGATGAGGCACAGCCGCCTGAAGCTCAACTCAGACAAGACTGAGGTCCTCATCCTCGGACAATCCCCTTCTGCCTGGGACGACTCCTGGTGGCCCACGTCGCTGGGCACCCCACCGACACCCACTGACCACGCACGCAACCTGGGATTCATCCTCAACTCCTCTCTCACGATGACCAAGCAAGTCAACGCAGTCTCGTCCTCGTGTTGCAACACCCTGTGCATGCTCCGAAAGATCTTCCGGTGGATCCCCACCGAAACCAGAAAGACGGTCACCCTATACGCAGGAACCACAACCAAACTTCAGAAACGCCTTCAGCGCATACAGAACGCCTCCGCACGACTCATCCTCGACATCCACAGCCACATATCCGCCCACCTGAGAAACCTGCACTGGCTCCCAGTCAGCAAGAGGATCACGTTCAGTCTGCTCACCCACGCACACAAAGCGCTCCACAACATGGGCCCCGAATACCTCAACAACCGCATCTTGTTCCACACCCCACCCGCCAACTCCACTCCTCCAGCCTCGCCCTCGCCACTGTCCCACAGATTCGCAGAACCACCACGGGAGGAAGATCGTTCTCCTACCTTGCAGCGAAGACATAGAACTCCCTCCGCGCTCACCTACGACTGACCCAGGACCATCTCACCTTCAGGAAACACCTCAAGACCTGGCTATTCGAGCAGTAGCAGCACCTTCCCCTTCTCCTCAGCGCCTTGAGACCCTCACGGGTGAGCAGCGCGCTTCACAAATGTACTGCTTGCTTGATTGATTGATCTACTTACCAAGAGTTCATCTCGAACATTCCAAAATTTGCGAACCTCCTCATCAAGCTTCCTCAAGCTTGACCAACCTTCATTCACCATCCTACAAATCTCACAGATGACAGCATCAGTACCCATCATTTCTTTCTATTCTGCCTCACTAATCGAGCACTCCATGATCTCACAAACTTTATACTCATCGTTATCTCATGACCCATCAGAATCGGCAGGAACACACCTATGCAGTTTGGAGACTAGACGTGAGAGACAATCCGCAACTTTATTCTCCGTGCCCGGAATATAGTTTACTGTAAAATCATAACCTTGTAGGGCAATTACCCACCTACAAATCCTGGAAGATATTGCATCCAGATTTTTCTTACAGAAAACGTCCTTTAAAGGTTTGTGGTCCGTGTTGACACAAAAGAGCTTCCCCAGAGAAATGTATTCAATCAATCAATCAATCAATCAGGTCATTTGTAGAGCGCACTACTCACCCGTAGGGTCTCAAGGCGCTGGGAGGGGGGGGGGTGCCGCTACTGCTCGAACAGCCAGGTCTTGAGCTTCTTCCTGAAGGAGAGGTGGTCTTGGGTCAGGCGCAGATTGGTCGGAAGTGAGTTCCAGGTCTTGGCGGCCAGGTAGGAGAAGGATCTTCCTCCTGTTGTCGCTCTTCGGATGCGGGGGACGGCGGCGAGGGCGTGGTTGGTTGATCTGAGGAGGCGCTTGGGAGTGTAGAAGTTGATCCGGTTGTTGAGGTAGCTCGGGCCTTGGTCGTGTAGGGCTTTGTGCGCGTGGGTGAGGAGCCGGAAGGTGATTCTCTTGTTGACCGGGAGCCAGTGCAGATCTCTCAGGTGTCCGGAGATGTGGCTGCGTCGGGGGATGTCGAGGATGAGTCTCGCCGAGGCGTTCTGGATCCGCTGGAGTCTCTTCTGGAGTTTGGCGGTGGTTCCGGCGTAGAGGGCGTTGCCGTAGTCCAGTCGGCTGGTGACGAGGGCTTGGGTGACCGTCTTCCTCGTCTCGGTGGGGATCCACCGGAAGATCTTACGTAGCATGCGCAGGATGTTGAAGCATGACGAGGAGACGGCGTTGACTTGTCTGGTCATGGAGAGGGAGGAGTCCAGGATGAAGCCCAGGTTGCGTGCGTGGTCCGTCGGTTTGGGTGCGGTGCCCAGGGCGGGGGGCCACCAGGAGTCGTCCCAGGCGGAGGGCGTGGAGCCCAGGATGAGGACCTCCGTCTTGTCTGAGTTCAGTTTCAGGCGGCTGGTCGTCATCCATTCGGCTACGTCTCTCATCCCTTCGTGCAGGTTGGCTCTGGCGGTGTCGGGGTCGTTGGTCAGGGAGAGGATCAGCTGGGTGTCGTCAGCGTAGGAGATGATGTTGAGGTTGTGTTGGCGTGCGATGGTCGCGAGGGGGCTCATGTAGACGTTGAAGAGGGTGGGGCTCAGTGAGGATCCTTGAGGGACGCCGCAGATGACTTTGGTGGCCTCTGACTTGTACGGTGGTAGGCGGACTCTTTGTGTTCTTCCGTCGAGGAAGGAGGTGATCCATTCCAGTGCCTTCTCCTGGATTCCGATGTTGCTGAGGCGCTGTACTAGGGTGCGGTGGCAGACCGTGTCGAAAGCCGCGGAGAGGTCCAGGAGGATGAGGGCCGCTGTTTCTCCGTTGTCCATCAGGGTTCGAAGGTCGTCGGTGGCGGCGATGAGGGCGGTCTCGGTGCTGTGGTTCGCTCGGAAGCCGGACTGTGAGGGGTCGAGGGATCCATTCGTCTCGAGGAAGGCGGCCAGCTGTTTGTTGACGGTCTTCTCGATGACTTTGGCCGGGAACGGGAGGAGCGAGATGGGACGGTAGTTCTTGAGGTCGGTGGGGTTTGCTGTTGGTTTCTTGAGGAGAGCGCTGAGTTCGGCGTGCTTCCAGCTCTCAGGGAAGGTGGCGGAGTCGAAGGAGGTGTTGATGATGTCCCGCAGGTGGGGTGCGAGGACAGCGTCGGCCTTGTTGAAGATGTGGTGAGGGCAGGGGTCAGTCGGAGATCCGGAATGGATGGAGTTCATGGTGCGGATGGTGTCTTCGGTGCTGATCGGGGTCCAGGTGCGGAGGGTGGTGGTGGGTGGCGTCGTTGCGGTTGTGGCTTGCGTTGGTTGGTTGTTGAAGCTGTTGTGTATGTCCGTGATCTTGTTGTGGAAGTAGGACGCGAGGGAGTTGCAGAGGTCTTGCGATGGGGTGATGTCGTTGTTTCCGGCGCTGGGGTTGGAGAGCTCTTTCACGATGTTGAAGAGTTCCTTGCAGTTGTGTGCGTTGTTGTCCAGCCGGTCCTTGTATGCATTTTTCTTGGTGGCGCGGATCAGTTGGTGGTGTTTCCGGGTGGCGAGCTTGAGGGCAGTCATGTTGTTCGGTGTTGGGTCTCTGCGCCAGGCTTTCTCGAGGGCTCGACAGTTCTTCTTGGAGCTCTTGAGTTCGTCGGTGAACCATGGTGTTTTTCTGCTGCAGGATCTGCTGGGTGGGGTTCTCAGAGGGGCGAGTTCGTCTGCGCAGTCGTTGATCCATTTCGTGAGGTTGTCGGCGGCCTGGCTGGGGTTCGCTGAGTTGGCGGGAGGGTGCTGGCTCAGGGAGGCGGTGAGCTGGTCGGCTGTGATCTTGTTCCAGCTTCTTCGAGCAACCTGTTGCTGGAGGTGGTGGATCGTCGTTCTTCTGAAGGTGAAGTGGACGCAGCTGTGGTCCGTCCAGTGGAGTCCTGTTGCGTGGCTGAAGGTGACGTCTTTGCTGGATGAGAAGACGGCGTCGAGAGTGTGTCCGGCGAGGTGGGTGGGGGTGGTCACCAGTTGCTTGAGTCCGAGGTTGTCGAGGTTGTCGAGCAGGGTGATGGTGTTGCGGTCGTTGCTGTTCTCCAGGTGGAAGTTGAGGTCCCCCAGGAGGATGTAGTCGGCGGAGGGGAGAGCGTGCGGGCTGACGAAGTCGGCGATGTCCTCGCTGAATCGTGTGCGTGGTCCCGGGGGTCGGTAGATCAGGGTGCCTCTGAGGGTGGTCTTCGGGTTGGTGTGGATCTGGAAGTGCAGGTGTTCGGCGGTGGTGAGGGTGTCATCGGTGTTGGTAGTGATGCGGATGGTGTCTCTGTGGATGATGGCGATGCCTCCTCCGGTCTGGTTGTCTCGGTCCCTCCGGACGATCTTGTAGCCTTCTGGGATGGCGATGGCGATGTCTGGGGCTGAGGAGGCGTTCATCCAGGTCTCGGTGATGAAGGCAACGTCGGGGGCGGTGGTGTCGAGCAGGTTCCAGAGTTCTACGGCGTGTCTGTGGACGGAGCGGGTGTTGAGCAGGATACACTTGAGGTGGGTGCTGCTGGAGTTCGGCTTGGCGGGTGCAGGGAAGGTCCGGATGCAGGTGAACTTGCAGGCGTGGCAGCTGAAAGGTCCGTGGGTGTGCTTCGGGGCGGCTCGGTGACATCCTGGGATGTGGCCGGTGTTGAGTGCGATGAGGTCGGCGGCGCTGTAGGTTCGTCGGGTCGGCTTCCGTCGGTGGGGACCAGGGCTCCTGGCACTGGGCGCGGTCCAGGCGCGGACGGGCGCAGACGGGCTTACCTTTGGCGCGCCTTCGGCGCACAATCGGCGCGCCCGCTGCGCGTGACCGCTGCGCGTTCGCACGGTCGCCATTTAAGGCGAAGTGCGCGGGTGGGCGGAGCAGCTGGGAGGCGGGAGCGGGGAGGGAAACAGAAGAGAAAAGGGGCGGGGCTCAAGGCGGTGGCGGGAAGCGGGGGCAAAGCGCGACGATAAACGGCAATTAACAAGCACAAATCTAAGTGAAAAACAGGGGAAAAAGACAGCGACACACGATCTGGGGAAAACAAGCACAAATTCAGGCAAAAAGCGGGTGAAAAATACAGTGACACACGATCTGGGGAAGAAATAAAACAAGCACAAATTCAGGCAAAAACAAGCACAATTACAGGCAAAAACGGGGGAAACACCACGGAGATCGCTCAGGGCGGCAGCGAGGCCGGCGCTGAGACAGAGGCAGGCACTGGGGGCACACGCAGCAGCTGGTGGCCGTGCGGCGCGGGGGTGTCCCACAAGTGGGTCACACTCACCTGTGTCGCACGGTCGCCATTTAAGGCCAAGTGCGCGGGTGGGCGGAGCAGCTGGGAGGCGGGAGCGGGGAGGGAAACAGAAGAGAAAAGGGGCGGGGCTCAAGGCGGTGGCGGGAAGCGGGGGCAAAGCGCGACGATAAACGGCAATTAACAAGCACAAATCTAAGTGAAAAACAGGGGAAAAAGACAGCGACACACGATCTGGGGAAAACAAGCACAAATTCAGGCAAAAAGCGGGTGAAAAATACAGTGACACACGATCTGGGGAAGAAATAAAACAAGCACAAATTCAGGCAAAAACAAGCACAATTACAGGCAAAAACGGGGGAAACACCACGGAGATCGCTCAGGGCGGCAGCGAGGCCGGCGCTGAGACAGAGGCAGGCACTGGGGGCACACGCAGCAGCTGGTGGCCGTGCGGCGCGGGGGTGTCAATTCTTTTTTACAGCCCAGAAAATACATAGCGCTTCTTTCTCAATCACCGAGTACAGTAACTCTGGACCAACTAGTGCTCTAGATAAAAACATAATGGTCATTTCTTAGTTATCTTTTATCTGTTTGAGAACTGCACCAAGACCCTTTGAACTGGCATCGGTGACTAAGACAGAGCAAGAAGAGGTATTGAAGCTCTGAAGGGAAGGAGCACAACTTTGAGCCTTTTTAACATAATCAAATTCGGTTTGGCATTGTGAAGACCAATTGAACTTCACACCCTTTTTTAGCAGAGTTCTCAAGGCAAACGTATGACAGGCAAAATTTGGGATAAATTTGTTGTAATACTCTGCCATTCTTAAAATGGTTACTAATTCATCTCTAGATTGAGGAACAGGGAGACTTGCAATGGTCTTAACGAGTTGATCCCTAGGTCTAACACCTTCTTTTGTCAACTTGTGACCCAGATAGTCAATCTCACTGAGATTGAACTTACATTTGTTCTCTCGTAGAGTTAAACCTCCTGTTTTAAACGTTTCAAGAAGCGCCCTAAACCTATTATCATGTTCTCGTTGGGACGACCCATGAACCCATCTTGGTATATTTTGACTCCAGTCAGCTTGTTCAACACGCCTTCCATAACGCGTTGAAAGACGGATGCGGCGGAGTTTAAACCAAAAGGGAGGCGAGTGAATTTGTAGGTACCACACGGGGTTCTAAACGACTTCCAATTCATGGATTCATCGTCTATCTTGACCTGATGATAGGCGGCTTTTAGGTCTAACGTGGATATCACCAACGCCCCCTTCAATTGTGTCAACATCTCTGTGATATTGGGGAGGGGATACTTGTCTGAGAACAGCTTGATTGAGAGCATGAAGATCCACATATAACCTCACCTCTCCAGAAGCCTTGCGAGCAAGAACGACCGGAGCCAACCCTTTACTCGCCTCATTCTACACTATGATGCCATCTTTCTTTAACTTCTCGAGTTCAGTGCACATTGACTCTCTTAATGCCAAAGGTACATTGCACACATAAGAAGCCACAGGGGAGGCATCAAGTTTAAGTATGATTTTATGTATATAACCTGAAAGGCATCCTAACTTCTCAGAGAAAACATCTCTGAATTCAGTATGTAGGTCACTCTCTTGATTGACGTTGAGAGAGTCGCTGGAAATGGAATTCATCAAGTCAGGACCTGTAGAGACGTCTCTGAGAACAATACAGGGATCACCACCAGGTATCAAAGAGACACCCAAATCCGCTTGATGGAACCAACTAATGATACTATCATCCCTACAGAAGATGTAAATTTTACCTTCAGTAAGTCTCCCTTTATAATCTACATCTCCCAAAAAGTAACCAAACAGTTTTATTGGTTGACCACCATAGGCTAGTGGTTTGAAATCGGTTTGAAATCAGGTTTGAAAACTTTTACCTTCCCTTTTAACATTTTGTCAAAAAGAAATTTGGTAACATGGGAGATTTTTGCTGCAGACTCAAAAAGCATTCTATCGTTATGATTGTTCACCATTTACATCATCAATTGGACTTTTACTTTTGCTCTTCCCAAATTGAAGTAATACTTGACCACAATGTAACTCGTCGTGGTCAGAATTGTTCTCGTCCTTATGACATGTGGAAGTGAAAGCGGGACATGAATTCTCATTGGCCAAGTGACCAAACATATCACAGCGGTAACATTTCACCTTAAATTCCTTTTTAGAGCTTAGGAAAGAAGAGTGGGGTGTTTGTTCTGAGTGTTTCAAAGAAACTTTCGTTACTTTTTGGTCTTTATCATCACAAATAACTTTACCATTCAAATAATTTTCTTTTTTTATAGCTTCCACACGAGCTAGAGTGTTCAATTCTCTTTGCAATCAGTACAACCTCGTCAAATTTAGGATAGTCTTCCTGCCACAAATCATCTTTAATTTTCTCAATGCGCAACCAAGCATAAATTGGTCACAAATACTTTCTTCAAGTTCAAATTTCCATGTAGCACCTAGTTTTCGAAGATCAGTAATGTAAAACTCTACAGATTCCTGAGGTTTTTGTATCCTTCTACGAAAGTGATACCTTTCTAAAATGGTACTAACTTTAAGAACATGATTATCGAGTTTTTTTTTTAAACATACTTCAAACTCGTTGAGCCCATCAGAATCACACAAATTGGGAAGATGTTTATAAACTTCTTGGCCTTTGGAACCCAAACAATGTAAGAGTAAAGTAGATTTCCTTTCTGCACTAAGAGAGACTTCTCAAACTCTAGCATAATTAAGGAAAACTTTTTTCCATCTTGACTACCGTATGTTTAGTTAACCAGGGTTTGAGAGAAAGACGGAAGGAGAAGTGACTTTCTGCATATTTGGACTCAAAATGACGAAACTAGGATAACGGTAGTAATAAATAAATATGTTTTGAAACTAAATGGGAGAATTTAACCTGAATTGAAAATGTGAAGCAAAACAAATGGAGAAAGGTACAGTGTAATGTTTTTAGGTGTTCTTGGCACAATACAGAAACAGTGTGCTTATAACATAATCAACAAGGTTATCCAGAGAAGGAAAACAAAGAATTAATTTCCTGAGCGAGAAAATTAGTCCCAGTGAGACAAGCAGGTGTGTCTGTCACCGCGATGAGGAGGTGTGCTTGTCACCGTTTTGTCCAGGGAAGCGGCAGCTGGCAAGCGGGAGATGAGAACTTAGAAAGTCCTGGTGGAGAATATGTTGTTAGGAAATGCGAAGTCCAACTCGTGGTAGATGCAGAGACTTGAAATTCCAGGTTGCGGTCGATGTAGACGCTTCCCGTGGTAAAGGAAACTGGAAAGAAATGTAGCCGCAATGACACGGAAGCTTACTCCTTTCCGTTGTCAGGGTAACTTGATATGCAGCGTGATGAATCCCCTCGTGACGTGTGCAAACAAAGAGGAGTCACGCATCGATGGCAGCAGAAGTCGAAGAAGCACGAGCAGATGGATGACATGGAACGCTCGTGCCCCTCTTGATGTGTGTAAACTATGAGAAGTCGCGTGGCGATGGCAACAGGAGTTGAGTAAGCTCGAGACGGTAACGGCGAAACCAAACAAAGTTAAAGTATGTGCTGGATTAAAAATCAAGCAAACGGCACTTGCCGCAGTGGTAGTAAAGCGGAAAGGGTGGAACTAAACAGTCAGAGTTTTGCGCTGTAATAAGTCGGAGCTCAACCCCCCCCCCCACACACACACAAGGAGGCAAAATAGTCAATCTCAAGAAGGGACAGTACTTTTGGGTTGTCCAAACCCACAATTGTGTTAGGACGTTCCGTGGCCTAGAAGAGGAAGTGATCCTGTCTTTTATGGAGTTCGTAGGTCCCAGATCGTTGCCAGTGTGAAGAAGTAGAGGGACATAAAGTAGTAAGATATTTCTTCTTTATTGTAAGTTCGTCGTAAACAGGAACGTCCGACCCTCACAAAGCAGCAACAGCAACAGACACAAAGAGTTCCAGGTAACAGATCATAGGATGCACATTCCAGAACCTTAAGGATTCCATCAATACAGAAACAGCTTGAAAGCCTTCAAAACGGTTTACATAAACAACAAATGAATACCACAAGGTGTTCTTTGATTGAGTGAAGTCACCAGAAAGGAACCTGGTACATGTACATCTCAGAAAGAAGATGGTGCTTATAAGAGAATAATAAAGAGAATGGCTGAGGCTCCTGGGTAACCTTTTGATACAGATATCACTGTGGCTGACACCCAGGTGTGCACCTCTAGTCACCCCATCACCTGTTTTTTTTGATGCGATCAGATTTGAAATCATTTCTGCTGTGACAAGACTACTTTCTGGAGGAAGGGCAGGACAGAGGAGAGGGAACTTCAAAAGGAAGCAGACTGCCTACATAAACTTGAAAGACTCATCATAAATCACATTTGGTGTCTGAAAATGGACTTTAAGAAGGGGAGCTTGAGGCCTCCCAATATTGTGAACTGTCAAGCAGCTATTTGGGCTGTGCGAGGAGGAGAAGCTTTGCAAGACTTGGGCCTGTGACCTGGGCTGGAGGCTGATGAATGCCAGTCCAACTTCATTCTATGCACAGGCGTCTGCAACTGCGTAGAGGAAGGGAGGTATAAAGCTGTTTTGCACTCTTGTTACTCTGCACTAAATCACATACTGGCAAGGTCCCTGGAATTTGGGTCTTGCGGAGACTTTGCTGAAATATTCATGACCATCGTTTTACATTGCTCTGAATGTAGTATGGTTAAACACAATTTGCATATGTTGATATAATTAACTGGATTTTAAACAATTGATATTTGTTGTTTACAAGAATCATGTTTTATTTGTATGGCTTTTTGTAAGCTGAAATAATAAAGTTTAAAGAAGTAAATTGATTTCTTATAGTTTTGTCGTGAAAGCAAGATCTGAGTATTTAGACAAAGTCCCCATGAAGCTTGTATTGGTA
This sequence comes from Lissotriton helveticus, assembly GCF_964261635.1. Taxonomy (NCBI): domain Eukaryota; kingdom Metazoa; phylum Chordata; class Amphibia; order Caudata; family Salamandridae; genus Lissotriton; species Lissotriton helveticus. Next base: position 1,124,802,991 of record NC_136071.1, read on the forward strand.
TGCTCGTTCTTGAGAGCATCAAGTAGTTAATTAACCATAGTCCCCAGGCATTCATCACTATGCAGGATGTGACTAGAGGTTCACATGCGTTCCTGGTATAACCTATTCTGTGAAGAAACTAAAGTAACAAGACAGCTTTATTAGTCCAGCAGGGAGCTATAGCCTGGGCGTCCCTGGGAAGGCAGATCCAGATTGAATGCCATAGGCTGAACATGTTTAAACTACAGGATGTAATATTGCTCTATCGTGGGTTTCCCTAATTGCTCTTACAAGCAGTTTTTGTTTATGGATTTTTTTGTTGTTCTGTTTAATAAAATGTGTTTTATCTGAGTAGAAAGCAATATACATACATAGGAATTATCATATGAAACCAGTAGGCAATTTACAATATCCAACGTGTAAGTTAGTATCTCAATGGTATGAATCCATCATAATTATTAGTTACAACTGGTAGCAACTATTGGCATGTCCCACCGAACACTGAGCCTCCTCCCACCTACAATAGGACTGTTTAATCCCGTTACAATACAGTATAACTCTACTATGCATGCATAAACCAATTACATATGAGCGGTTCGTATGGCTTCACTCCACCATATCACATCGATGTGCTCATGTAGTGAAACGATCTTAATATTAACAGTTAACAAAAACCACCATCGGGGCGGGAGGATAGGAAGGGAAGCAGGAGCCTTACAAAGGTAGGCGAGGAAATATGAATCGCAAATGTTGTAAGACAGAACCTCACCAACGTTAACACTGGTGCACTCTATGACTATTGGGATAAGACCTCACAGTTTGAGATATAAGGGACTCTATTTTCAAACCAGTGTAGTCCGGGTCAGAAGTCGATGCATGTATATGGCACCATCAATCAGGGGTAGGGCTGTCTTGAGGCCCGTATGGCGCTTAGTTTTTTGTTTGTTTATGGATGTTGGTATATGCTACATGTATAAACTAACGGCTGCTTCAGTGGAACATTTTGCAGCTTTCATGTATGCTTTTATTCAAATAACAAGCAGAGGGTTATTTAAAGTCTTTATGGTCCAATTACCACATGGTTTTCCCAACCGTAGGTTCTTGTGTGGTTGTACTGAGCTGGCAAGCCCCCTAGAACTGTTGTGGGATAAAAGTAACCAAACCTTAGTCCTAATAAAGGGGAAGTTTCTGAAATAAGATAAAGAAGTAGGATCACTTAGTGATGTGTGGCCTTGTCTGCTAAAATTATTTTTGTTTTACCTTTGTATAGGCACTGTCAGTCATTCTCTTTGTGACCTGCCTTCAACTCTTAAAACGTGAAGGGGCATCAAATCAGGAAGGAAAGGACAAATTCATTATCGAACCACAGTTGAATAGTAAATAGTTTGTTATTTTGCTTATGAAACAACTGTACATGCCCAAGTCTCCTTCACCCATACGCTGCTGTACTTGCCAATCATAAACCCACAGATAGGCCTGCTTATCTTTTAGTCCCATGACGCACTCATTGGGACCTGTATACGTGCCTACCTTGACCCCACATCAAAGACACACCCACCTGCTTAATGATAACAAGTACTGGTTGTACTACAGAATTACTACCACAAGTACAGAACTATTTCCAATCATACCTTTTAGTGACATTACTACTGGTATTACGGATAGAAAGCCATTAGTATTAGACCAGCTACTACCACTTTTGCTGGTACTATGATTGCCACCACTACTTTAGTACAAGCTGAAGGGTGTTTAGTATTTAGTGTTGATGGTAAAAAAAGTAAGGGGAGTTTGAATCAATGCTTGTTTAATTACATTAATCTTCAAGTTAGGAATCACTTTGCTTCATCCCAGCAGATAGAATATGGAAACCATGACATGCAAATCTTTGCACACCCCTCGCATTTTGATAAACATCATAATATTCCCTTTTTGCAAATACCTTATTTGAGTGATCTCATCGTCTCGTCCCCAGTTTTGTTTTTATAGTACCTTATTAAAATATGCTGCTCAGGATGCTATTCTGCTGTTACCAGAAAAGTACATTTGGGTTATATCACCATACCAAATACGAAATGAGTAAAAGTTGTGATGGCATCTTTATATTAATAAAGTAGCAATTCTAGAAATATAGCAACATGTCTGAAAAATCATGAAATTATTGCTAGATCTACATTTAAATCTAATCGTAATTTACCCTTTAGAACTATTTTGAACCTCCTTTTCTACCAACTTTCTGCCTCACTATCACTCATACGCATTCCCTGCATCAGCAAAAGCAAAACTGGAGTTTGCTCATTCTCCTACAATACAACTAAGACATGGAGCAACCTCCATCAGCATATCGGAGCCTGCTCCTCACTTCTTAAGTTCCACAAGGAGCTGAAGACCTGACTATTCGTATAAGCACCTTGGGGACCCCAAACCCACACACCTGCCCAAAGGTATGGATACCCTCTCGGGTGATTAGTGTGCTATACAAATCAATACAACATAACATTGTGTTAAATTGGGGTGATGAGTCGGTGATCTAAAGCATCTCCTATGTTCAACACCATGGTTACAGATTTAAATACTGACAGGTCCGCTCATGCTTTTCTCTTTCTAAGGCTGATAAGACAAATACTTTTGAGTTGGATTATAAGAAATGTGATCATATTTTATTAATTTTTTATTTAATGAGGACACTGATACCTAATTGAGACTTTCCAGCAATAAGAGCTATGACCTAGAAATACCATTAAAATGGTCTAGGGTATTGATAAGCCAAATTCAAGGAAAAAGGAAGCTAAGTTGAGGGAGGTTTTGTGCGTTTTGTGGAAGGGTCTGAAAAGTATAGGGGTTTCTAGACTATAAAGGGGTTTCTAGACTGTAAGGCGCTATTAGACGCATGCTTTTTAAGTTGCAAGGTGATTTCAGATCTCTTGAGCCATAAAACGCCCTATGAGCTCTTGTTAAACTGACAAATACCAGAAGACTTGTTCGGCCGAATTTCCGAGGCTTTTTATTCTTGGTCAGAAGAGTATACAGAAAAGGGAGGCATATTCTCCTGCAGAACCCTGAAGAGAAGAGAGCGTGGTTATCAGTCATTCAATTTTGGTTTCAGTATCTCCACTAGTTAGGAAGATTAAATCTTTATGCTGGAATTACTAAGGTAAGTCACTTAACCAGTATTCTTACCTGTTTTCCTGTTTAGTTGCTCTCTGCCTCTTTCTTTCCCCTTTACATCTGTCCACTCAGCATCTTGGGCCATGGGGAGTTGAGAATATTGCCTCATGCTCTCCAGAAGCAGGCTTCTAGAACGCTTACATTTCTTTCTGACTTGTTGGGGAATATATTGGTATATTTACTTCCCCTTTGTTAGTGTTACCTTGGAAGTAGGATGTTGGCTTCCTAATACTTAGATAGTTTGCACTATACTGCACTTTGGGAGCCGGCACAAAACACCTATAGAGTTCTGTGGGAGATATAGCAGTCAGTGTGTTTTTGTTGCATCCAGAAGCACCAGGCAAGCTACTGCTGTGTGGCTCATTCCTCTTTCTTCTGGTCATTTCTTGCGTTTCCTGCTGGAAATAAGCATTGGCAAAGTCAGTAGGTCTTGCCAATTCAATAGCTACTGGCTTTGCCAATATTTTTTATTCATGTTGTACACTAGCATGGCTGCTGTTCATCATGGCTAAAAGTTAGCGAGGTAAAGGAGAGTGGTGTGGAGTGTCATAGAGTGGAGTGTTATGGAGTGGAGGGATGTAGAGTGTTGTGAAATGTTGTGAATGGGGTAGAGTGTTGTGTAAGGGTGTGAAGTAGAGTGTAGTGGCATAGTGTGTTGTGGTGTTGACTGTAGTGGCTTAGATGGTGTTTTGTAGAGTGGTGTAGTGTCGGAGAGTGGAATGGCATTGAGTGTTATCGAGTGGGGTGAAGTGGAGTGGAATAGAGTGCAGTAGTGTAAAGTGGAGTAGTGTGTCGTAGAATGGGTTGGAGTGGCATAGAGGGAGTTACTTGTAGGATTGTGGAGTAGTGTTATAGAGTGAGGTAGATTGTTGTGGAGTAGAGTTTAATGGAGTAAAACGTTATAGACTGGCATATTATAGCGGGAAGTAGCCTAAATTACAGTGGTGCAGAATAGATTGGTGAAGAGTGCAGTGGTGTAGAGTGTAATAGTTTTGAGTATAGGAGCATGGAGTGTAGTGGTGTAGAGTAGAATACAGTGGTGGTAGTGAAGAGAAGTTGCGTGGAGTGGTACAGGGTAGATTAAAGTGACGTACAGTGAAGTGGAATAGGGTAGAGTGGAGTGTTGCAGGGTAGACTACAGTGGTGCAGAGTAGAATAGAGTGGCGTCGATGCAGTGATGTGGAGCTTAGTGGTCCCCGGAAGCTTGTTTCCTTCCCAGTGTAAGAATTGGCTTTTGTAGTCTGGTCTGCCCTGTTCCCATGATGCACTGGGCCAGGGACAGACTAATTTGCATACAGCCAGGTTCTGAAACTGGGATGGTGCAATGAGCTAAAAAACGGTGTTGGATCTAGCCCTGATCTCTTGACTGGGTGAGAGTACTCTGCTTAATTCAGAGACTCTGTCCATCACCACCCCTTGTTGTAAATTATTTTGTCCACCCTAAGCGTGGAAGGGTATACTCAGATGTGAGTCCCTTGCTCATTGCACCATCAGGATTCAAGCAAGCCGGGCCGAAGACGCCTGAAATGGCAGAAACCGGTCCCCGGAAGCTTGTTTCCTTCCCAGTGTAAGAATTGGCTTTTGTAGTCTGGTCTGCCCTGTTCCCATGATGCACTGGGCCAGGGACAGACTAATTTGCATACAGCCAGGTTCTGAAACTGGGATGGTGCAATGAGCTAAAAAACGGTGTTGGATCTAGCCCTGATCTCTTGACTGGGTGAGAGTACTCTGCTTAATTCAGAGACTCTGTCCATCACCACCCCTTGTTGTAAATTATTTTGTCCACCCTAAGCGTGGAAGGGTATACTCAGATGTGAGTCCCTTGCTCATTGCACCATCAGGATTCAAGCAAGCCGGGCCGAAGACGCCTGAAATGGCAGAAACCGGTCCCCGGAAGCTTGTTTCCTTCCCAGTGTAAGAATTGGCTTTTGTAGTCTGGTCTGCCCTGTTCCCATGATGCACTGGGCCAGGGACAGACTAATTTGCATACAGCCAGGTTCTGAAACTGGGATGGTGCAATGAGCTAAAAAACGGTGTTGGATCTAGCCCTGATCTCTTGACTGGGTGAGAGTACTCTGCTTAATTCAGAGACTCTGTCCATCACCACCCCTTGTTGTAAATTAGTGGTGTAGAGTGGCATAGCGTGCCGTGGTGCAGAGTAGAGTGGCAAAGAGTGCAGTTTTGCAGAGTAGAATAGAGTGCAGTAAAGTAGAGCGCAATGGTGTAGAGTGGCGTAGAGTGCTCCAGAGTAAGGTAAAGCGGCATAGAGTGCATTGGTTTTGAGTAAAGTGGTGTATTGGTGTAGAGTGCTGTGATTTAGTGGAGTGTGGCGTATAGTGCAGTGGCATAGAATAGAGTGGTGCAGTGGCATTGGGTACAGTGACTGAGTGCAGTGGCACAGAGTAGTGGCATGGAGTGGTGCTGAATCAGTGGAGTGGCTTCGACTGGAATGGTGTAGAGTGCAGTGGCAATAAGTGCAGTGGCCTATAGTAGACAGCACTGGCATAGAGTAAAGTGGTGCAGCATAGAGAGGTAAAAAGTGAAGTGGCGTAGAGTGCAGTGTCCTAAAATGCAGTATTGCACAGTAAGTTAGAGTGCCATAGAGTGCAGTGGTGTAGAGTGGTGCAGCGTAAAGTGACAGTGGGCTAAAGTGTAGATTGATGTGGCTTGCCATAGAGTACAGTGGCGTGGAGTAAGGTGGTTGTAGTGATGCAGAGTAGATTGGCGTAGAGTGCATTGGCATTGAGCCCTGCAGCAGAGAAAAGTGGCGTGGAGTGGCGCAGGTTAGATTGCAGTGGTGTGGAGTGAGATTGAGCAAAATAGAGTGGTGTAGAGTGCAGTGGCAAAGAGTAGATTGTTTCTGAGTAGAGTGGAGTGGTGCTGAGTAGATAATTGTGGGGTACAGTAGAGTGGTGCAGAGTAGAGTGCAGTGAAGAGTGGCTTAGAGTTCAGTGGCAGAGTGCAGTGTTGCAGAGCAAAGCAGTTCTGTGGAATGACGTAGAGTACAGTGACGTAGATTAGAATAGAGTATTATACGCAGAAACAGTGGAAAGAACAATGTCTATGGTACATAATATGCAAAATGCACAATCACAACGCGGGATTGGGTTAGTGCGATATCCGAAGGAGAAGAACCATACACAACACAAACTTAAGTATGAGTAGTAATTGTTTATGTAAAAAAAAAGTTATGCAATTATACAGTGCATTTTGTCCCCAGGTATCATAGAACCAACAACAATGTGACAAATTAGTGACAATTACAAATGGTTTCCAACTAAAAAAAATTAGGTTGACCTTCCAGAGAACTAAATGATGAGGATGGTTCACTTTTTTGTCGTTGACAGCGTTTCGACCCCTTACAGGATGCGAGGTTTCTTCAGGACCCAACGATATAGGGACATCTATAATACAAGAGAAGCAGATATAACTAAAATGAGTCTTATCGGCTACAGTCTGCTGTATAGGAGGACTAGGAACGGCCTGTATCTGAGTAGAGGTATAATCTGTCATCATGACAAGTGGGCACCCCAGGTAGGCGAAAAGGTGGAAGCAAACGGTTACTCACATGGGACCCAGCCCGGTGCTGCACATGTGATAGAATAGAGAACTAAAGGAAAAGAATTAGCCTGTATTAAAAAAACATGCTGAAAATGAAATATTGTATACCATCATGTAGGTTTTACCCCTGTGAGGGTAAGGAAGGTGATGACAGGAGAGCTGAGCTGCTTGGCAATGCAACGGCTTATGCAAATGCATAAAATCACGACAATGCGTGATTATAGAATGGCCTGTAGGGAGGACCAGGTAGTATGAGTGGACAATACGACACACTACAATCTGAGAGACATAGTGTGGTAAGTGAGCATAATAACATAGTTACCAGAAAAGAGGAATGAATCGTCCTGTTATAGGAAAATGTAGCTCTGATATGCGGTAGCATTAATTGAAGGTAGAGGACGGGTCACGCGAATCCGTGTACCTCCAAAAAATTTACTATTTAGAGATTGTAGTTTACTAGTACAAGGAGTGTCCACAAATATTACGTATAGGGGAGAGTCTCTCACTTGTGTTTGGCTGAACAGAGACTTTGAATTGAAGCAGCGCGTGCAGTTGCTCCGCACACGCCGGACCGCTTGGATACAGGTCCCACGCTGATTTGAGGGATGAGTGGGCCGCGGGCAGAAGCTAAATGCTTCTGGCTGGCACACATCTAACGCGGACGTCACGTCAGGCTTAATAATGGAGAGCCGCCTACAATGGAGCTCCGGTGTTTGGTGCTCCGCTGGGGACCGCTAAGAGGTAAAGACATACCACAACTGTGGTAATGTCAAGATGGTGATTCTGTATATCACGCAGGTTGAAAGTAAAATCTGGGAGTAATTGCCTTCTTTACATAAATAGTTTTGATGTGTACTGGATGTTTGCAATGCTGTATGAAAGGAATTCCTAATACAGTGTGAACCCTAAAAGTTATACATAAACACTCAGTCATAGGTCCCATTGGTGCCCAGTACCCTTGTTTTAGCACTGGATAATATCCCCTATACATAGTGGGACCAATGAAGACACTTGTACCCTAATGCTGTATAGATTTAACACTTGCTCACAAGATTGAAATCGTGCAAGCAGACAAAAATTTCTGTCAAGCCTATTGGTGCAAAATGTATTCCATCCTGTACATATTGAAAAAGATTCATAAGAATTATTAGAAAGAACATCTAGCCCTTGCAATGTCATTTGAAATTGTGCAGTTATACATACGAACGTAATACAGCCCATATAAAATAGTCAAACATGTCAATCCTGAAACAATAATAATGTTGTGAACATTCTGGCTGATATTATACAGCCGTATGTAGGACATTGATACAAACAATTGGTAGCACTTAGAGGCATAGCGAGTCTTGTATAAATTATGGTTACAGTTAAAATAAACTATACATTTGGTTATACATAAAATGGCTAGTAGATCAACCGGTGGAGAAGTATTGTCAGAATTTTGGGTATGGTTGTAGTAGGCTCCGGGCTTTCGGTTATACATGAAGTGACTGGTGGACAAACCTGTGTAAGAGAACTGGTCACAACAGATTACTAGATCTTGCAAAGCTCTTATCCAGTATTAGTGTTCGCAAAGAGACAGTCATGAGGACAAGTGTCATAGAAACATTGCGTCATGCACAATGGGGCTACTGGGCCTGTGTGTCTAAAGCCAAGCATAACCGGACTACATGTATCATTTTTATGGCTGTATATGCCTATGGAGCCATATCCCATCATGTTATGTGTGTGACAATGAGTTTGTGTGCTGAGGAATTCCTTGCTTATATTCATACATTGCAAGAGTTTGAAGTATGTAATGCCTCAGTTGGCTATGGAGACCACAATCCCTTCCACTTTTCTGCAGAATTGAAACCGCCTGTAATTGAATTGACCCTCTCTATCCAGCAACACTCTGATCTATGCAGAATTTGTGTGATATCACCTCATCTTGCTGGGATAGTCGCTCTGTCAATTACTCGCCACCTTATCTCCTCTGGTGCTTTGATAGGTTGTTGTGTCTGCCCAATGTATGGAAGGTTGCAGGGGCACCATATGCAGTACACCACATTGCGTGTGTTGCAGTTGGAGAAAAACTCCAGTGTATGTTTCACATTGGAGAGTTCAAAAGTCTTTGTGTCGAATGTGAATGCACATGCCACACAGTTGCCACATTGAAAATGTCCTTTTACTTCTGGAAGACCCCATGAAGATTCAATTGTGCCACGTGTTTTATCCACATAGCTCTCAGTTGAAGAGCGTATTAGATGATCCTTAATATTTTTGCCTCTTGTAGGCAAACATGGGGGGTTGTATTGTGGAATCAATGTTTTGGATTAAATTCCAGTTTTTGTTGATCAGGTTGCGGACCGTATTGGCGTGTGCCCCTAAGGGGTACACACCAATAAGGTTGTGACACAGATCAATCTTTCGATGGAAGTTTTCTCTTTTGTGATTAGGAGTTCCTCCCTGGGACACAACTAGGCCCGTTTGAGGGAGTTCTTCTCAAGTCTATTAGGATAGCCTCTGGCCAAAAGCTTGGATTTTAATATTTGAGCCTCCTTCATGTAATCTTCCTTATGTGAGCAATTTCTTCGAAGGTGAAGAAACTGTCAAAAAAGTAATCAGTCTTTCAATGCTCAATGATGATGACTCTTGTAGGACAAAAGAGTATTGCACTCTGGTGGTTTTCTATGGAGACTGGTATATAGAGTACCTCCTTCATGTTGGATACAGAGGTCAAGAACAGCGGTGCTGTAGCCGATAAGCTCATTTTAGTTATATCCTTTTCTCTTGTATCATAGATATCCCTACATATTGTTGTAGGTTCCATGTTAACTGGGGACACAATGTGCTGTATAATTGCAAAGCTGTTTTTTACATAAACAATTACTGCTCATACTTAAGTTTGTGTTGTGTATGGTTCTTCTCCTTCGGATATCGCACTAACCCAATCCCGCCTTGGGATTGTGCTTTTACATTTGATGTACCGCAGATATTGTTCTTTCCACAGGAACCACTGTTTCTGCGTATAATATGTGAGTAGGGTTTCCCTTGTAACCCTTTTCGAGTAGAATAGAGTGGCACGGAGTGCAGTGAAATAGAGTACAATGGCATAGAGTAAAGTGGTGTTAAGTGTTGTAGAGTATAGTGGCTTAGAGTACGTTGCTGTAGAGGTCAGTGGCGTATAGTGCATTGGGTTTGAGTAAATTTGGGTAGAGTACAGTGATGTGGAGTGGCACCAAGTGCAGTGGAGTATGGTAGGTTGTTGTGGAGTGTCGCACGGTAGAGCAGAGTGACATAGTTTAGATTGGCATAGAGTACATTGGCTAAGAGTGGAGTGATACAGAGTAGAGTGCATTGGTATAGAGCTCAGTGTTGCAGAGTGGAGTGATGTGGAGTGCAGTAGCAAAGAGTGCAGGGGTACATTGTGTGGGGGGAGTGCATCGGCATAGAGTAGAGTGAAGGGGAAGAGTAGAAAGGCAGAGAGTGGCGCAGAGTATAGTGCAGTGACCCAATGTGGAGTGGTCATAGTAGACTAAAGTGGTGTGGAGAGTGTGGTAAAGTGATGTATGCATGGTGTGGTTGTTCACTGCCATTACAGACACATCTCTTCAATTGAAATCACCATTACATTCGCACAGACATAGTTTTACTGATAAAAGTATACAGTGCACAAACGATAATGTGTGGAAATGTCATCACCCAGTGTATTGATTTGTTTTCATCCTATTAAAATATTTGTTTCCACCCTACTTCAGAATCGCCAAAAAATGTCCTTCATTTGTGCTTTTCTAATTCTAATATATTATGAAGTATGTTTACGTTTCATTCAGACATTTAAATTCTGTTGTGTGCTAGAAAAAAAATATTGTATAGCCTTCCTCAAGCCCAGCCCCAATAGCTAGCCTGATTGTCACATAAATCCTCTCACTTTGAAGTTTGAGATAGAAAATCCTGACAATTGCCCTCTGTCTTTGAATATACAGCAAATGTGACAAGATAAGAACTAGATTTAAAGGGCTGTTTACAGAAATCGAGCACTGTTGGAAGAATACAGCAAATAGTGTTTGGGCGACATAAGGGACAAACTCAAGCTAGACAGCCTAAAACAAATAGAGCCAGCGAATACACAGCAAGCAAATTTGACTTACAAACCATAAAGCCAATCGTAAACAATAGGTGGGATGCATTCCCAGGAAAACGTTCCGAGTAAATAGCAAACCGCTTTAACGTCAAAATGGTACTATTTATAATAGGCTAATGCAGTATATACTTAACATAAAGTATGCCACATCCATATAAATGAATTGCAGAAACATGATGGAACATTTAAAACCAACACACTGTTCTCAATGCAAAGTTCAGGAGATTTTCTCTGGAGTGGGCCAAGAGTCCTAGATACAGGCGGCTGTTGCAGTAGTTAAATATAGACACCGTGGAGGTAGCAACCTCCATTGGATGCTTCTTCTTTTACCAGGAAAGGAATAATTTTCCTTAATAGAGAGTTCAAAAAACTTGATGCTCCTACTTTAAACTGTGCTCTTGACACGCACTATGAAGCCAAGGCATTTTACCATGGCTGTTAAAATAGGTAGAGTGCCCTGTCATGTAGGGCATCTGTTTCCAAGAGCAAAGCTCAATTTTACTTGCCTTTAGATTTGAAGAAATTAAGGTATCTAGTGTGCTGTGCTTCCCTAAAAGTGCGTCCTGTTTTTTTTTTTTTCCAGTCTTTAGTATCGATGTTTTATTGACACTGATAGAAGCTCACTATTTACACACTGGTAGCACAGACTACTTTTTGGTCTCTTCCTCCTTTGAGAGTGTCTTTATGATCTCTTCCTTTTTGGCTTGCAGGCGTTCTTCGCGTCTCTTGGGAGCCTCCTTAGTCTTAGACCTGCGAGCTTCAGCCTGGTCAGCCAGGAGCTTCTTGAGGGCTTTGTCTGCCTTCAGTTTGTGAATGTGCTGCTCCATTAAGATGCGCTTGTTTTTGAACACATTACCCTTGACTTTCAGATAAAGACTGGTACATGTGGCGATCAATCTTCTTGGACTCTCGGTATCTGCGGAGAAGACGACGCAGGATTCTCATTCTCCTCATCCATGAGAGCTTCTCTGGCATACGCGCGTTGGCAGTACCCTTTCGCTTACCATCGCCCATGTGCCTGCCCTTTCTGCGAGCAAGCGTGTTCTTCCTGCATCGGGCACGGGAGTGAACCGTTACAGGCTTGCGGATAATCAGACCATCTTTCACCACCTTTCTGATTTGCTGACGAGAGTTTGCGTTGGCAATCTCATTTGTTTCATTGGGATCCAGCCATACTTTTTTCTTGCCACAGCGTAACACGCTAGAGGCAAGCCTCTTCTGAAGCCGAAGCATACTCATGGCGGCGGCTCGGCCGAAGAACGGAAAGGCAAAAGTGCGTCCTGTTACTAGGAAATCAAAGTGAGATGTCAGCAATGCAGGCAACACAAATCATTTTTTTCATGTCTTAGATTATCATCTCCAATAAGAACAACTTGGGCTCTTCCATTTCTTTCTTTGACTTTTCACTTGTCTTATACAGACAACATCCAGATGATCTTTTCCTGTAAGAACATTGTAAGCAGTATCTCTGCAAAATTAAAGCACTGCCTTTTGGAGGTTGTTCACTGGATTAATAGCAACATACACAAACTTAACAGCAACAAAACTGCCATTTTTCTAACAACTTTAATAAAATAATTTGTGCTTTGCATGCATGTCTATAAGGAAGATAGTTCCAATGTTTAATGTCCACATTGGAGAAGGAGTGCCCACCCATTCAAAACCTAATATGGCGGGAATCTGAAAGAGGTAAGCATATGAGGAACTGAGGAGTCTGAAAGGGGCTGAGGGATGTTAGATGAAGCTGGGTGAAGAGGGTACCACATTTGCTGCATGCTTGATGAGTAATGCAAAGTGCCACAAAGAGGATTCTTTTGGTACCAGTAGCAAATAAATGGATTGAGCTAGAGGAGCATGCCCCGTTGGAATATTAAGTGAAGTCTTTATGATGGGTTGAAGTTTTTGTTTTGAGATTTTGTTTGGAATTTCAATAGAGAGCTACAACATTCGGCTCCAGATAAGCTAATATCCTAGAGTAATTTACAGCAGTCAATTGGGAGCAGGGGAATACTTTTTCACAGCCTGCATAGACAGCAGCACATCCCTGTTGCTTTGTTTATTTGAGAAGTGACTGGAGATCCAGATCCCCTGTACATTCTCAGAGTTCTGACAGTGAGGGAGAAGAAGCGGATCATATTTCTTTGTTTCATTTGAAATTTAGCCAATGAAGTTTGGAGATGGATATCCGTTTTAGTTGTCCTGTTAATTAAATGAATTTGGAATTCATGGAAATGTTACCCTTGTAACATTTTTAACATGATTGTATGAAAGTTATTAGACAACTATCAGTGTTGTGGCTGTTAAGTATGTTTGTTGCTATTAACCCATTGAACAACCTCAGAAAGGCAGTGTTTGTATTTTTCAGAGGTACGCCTACATTGTTACTACTGGAGATGATAGCCTGAGTTGTCTGTTTAAGACCCAAGTGAAAAACCAAAGAAATAAATAAGAAGAACCCAAATAGTTTTTTCTGGAGATAATAATCTTGGTATCGTTGATGTGAGACATAAATGCAAAGCCAAATGAAGAAATAAGAGCCAGTGAGGTAGGAAAGACATTGACTAGAGTGTTAAGTAATTATGGCTCTTCCATTGATTGGCAGCTACAAGATCAACCCTGAGCTTTCCCACAGAGTCCTGTTCCCCTGCATCCAATTTACTGATCTCTTCTGGTCAACATGGTAGATTGCACTATAGCCAATAGTGCCGATTATGGCGGAAAGGGAGTTTATATATATGTAAGAGACAATAGGGAATGAGGTACACTCGGGTCACACCAAGGTCCTTGGACATAAGGAGGAGGAGAAAAAAGTGCTTGGTAGCTCTAGGTCAATTAAGATTTGAACTAGATGAGAAGTGCAACCCGTATGCCACTGTCGTCTTATGTGCGCAGTAGGATATGATGATCAACTGTGTTTAATGCAGCTGATAGGTTTGTAAGTTAACCTTTGCTGAATTATCACGCTAAATGACCCACATTTCATTTAACAAGACTACCAGACCAGGGTAGGTTCTGAGCTCCGCTGTGGCGCAAGCCATCTGCCAGGAAACTCATGTTCTTCCAGATATTTGTATATTTGAAAAGCCGTGGTACAAAAGGGGGTGGTGATGGACGGAGCATCTGAACCAATCAAACACTCACACCCAGTCAACAGATGGGTTTAATCCATCACCGTTCTTTAGCCCACTCTGCCACCCCAGTTCAGACATGGCCATATGCAAATCAGTCTGACCCTGTGCCTCATGGGAACAGTCCAGCCCGAACTGCCAAGCCATGCCTTCCCTGGACCGGAAACAAGCTTCCGAGGACCGGTTTCCTGCATTTCAGCCGTCTTCAGCCCGGCTTGCTTGAATCCAGTGGCAAAGTGAGCAAGGGACTCACGTCTGAGCATACCCTGCCAACTTATGGCAAACAAAGTGGTACTAAAGGGGTGGTGATGGACGGAGCATCTGAACCAATCAAACACTCACACCCAGTCAACAGATCTGGGTTTAATCCATCACCGTTCTTTAGCCCACTCTGCCACCCCAGTTCAGACATGGCCATATGCAAATCAGTCTGACCCTGTGCCTCATGGGAAAAGTCCAGCCCGAACTGCCAAGCCATGCCTTCCCTGGACCCGAAACAAGCCTCCAAAGACCAGTTTCTGGCATTTCAGCCGTCGTCATGGCCATGTCTGAACTGGGGTGGCAGAGTGGGCTAAAGAACGGTGATGGATTAAACCCAGAACTGTTGACTGGATGTGAGTGTTTGATTGGTTCAGATGCTCCGTCCATCACCACCCCCTTTTGTACCACTTTGTTCGGCATGAGTTGGCAGGGTATGCTCAGACGTGAGTCCCTTGCTCACTTTGCCACTGGATTAAAGGAAGCCGGGCTGAAGACTGCTGAAATGCCAGAAACCGGTCCTCTGAAGCTTGTTTCCGGTCCAGAGAAGGCATGGCTTGGCAGTTCGGGTTGGACTGTTCCCATGAGGCACAGGGTCAGACTGATTTGCATATGGCCATGTCTGAACTGGGGTGGCAGAGTGGGCTAAAGAACGGTGATGGATTCAACCCAGATCTGTTGACTGGGTGTGAGTGTCCACCCCCTTTTGTACAACTATATTTGAAAAGCCACCATGTTTTCCATGATCTTCCTCAATGCTGACTAAAATGTTGTTGCTACAGGAACTGGCTGTGTTGGTGGGGATTAAGATTACGTTTTTTTAGAACAGGGAACCAAGTGGTCAAAGCATTAGATCTTAATTAGTGTTTCTTATCCTTGTGAATGGGTAAAGGGGTGTTTCAAGGCGTGAGTTGGCTGTAACAGTCTAAAGGTACTTGTGATAGTAGAAAAACAAGTACTTTGTTTACCAATAAAAGTGGAACTATAAGTGGTTTTAATATTAATGGTACTAGTGTAGAAGTATTGGTGGGAGTAATAATAATAATTTAAGGGGAAAGGTTTACTTGGTTTGTCAGTGGTGGTGGCTTGCTGATTATTTTTTTCTGTTGTGAGAAAAGGGATTTTAGGAATATATCATACATATGCCATCAAATATGTAAAGAGAAGACAGGATTGCCTATAACAGGAGTTTAGTGTGTGAACAGCAACATTTCTAGGTGCATAAACATGTTGATTGAAGGTAACAGAAAAGTTATAATTTTACACCTTGCCATTTGCTGTATAATTCCTCTGCAGACAGTGCTTTGTTCTCTTCTGTTATCATTTCCTGGTTTGACTGTGGGTCATAAAAAGGAATACCACTATATTATTAAATGAATGACAATTTGATTGGCCATTTATTTAAAGCCCCTCAAATGTTCAAATAATAATGGTAAGAAACTGTTTTATTTTTGTAAAAACGTATCCTCTTTGATTCAGTAGCACGGAAGTGGAGCATGGCTTTCTTTTTGGGTTGAGCGTCTCTTAGTGCTAACCACCAGAGACAAAAATGAATTTTACTTGTCCGGTTGAGATGTCTAAATGTAATGTTTTGATGAGCCTTGACAACAATTGTTTAAAATATTTTTGTAATATGTTTCACTGTAAATAGGAAGAGGAGAAGCTCAAGGTGTGAAAATCACGAGTACACAAGTGACCACGGAGGATAGCCCAGTTCTGACTTCCTTGAATCCATTGAACGACTGCACTTTAAAAACCGGGATAACTGCCTCCAATACTTCTGGTAAGAAAGATGCACCTCCTGCATGCAAAAGGGCATCATTTGGAAATGTGCCAAGGTTGAAATCTGGGATAGCCATTAGGAGACCAGGATGTACAGACAGCAGTCGTTCAAACTATCCTGATCAAGGAACAGTGGAAAATAAACAAACCGACTTGTCGCTGATAGAATGCAGCAATGGACAAAACATGGAACTTTCAAAATGCTTTAATCGCGTTCAGTTTCCAGAACAAGATATGCCCCTTGCGACATCACAGAACAGTTTATCAATTGCTTCAATAAGTTCAGTTGATGTAAACAGCAATGTCTGTAATGCTGCTGTTGATTTTTATCAAGTTACAGAAGAATTTGTTGGGCAACGAAAATCCAAAGATGTATTGATTCCATGTTCTGCAAGCAGTGATGCAAATGGCAACCATTTAGTGGCTGGAACAGAGGAATCATCCTCTGTGTTAGTTGAAAGAGATGAACAGGTAGTCAGCTTAGCATGTCAGGATGTACTTTCATCTGATCGATATCACCCACACAAAGTACTGGCGAAAACAGATAAGACTACTGGTATAAAGAGGAAACGAGCCAACAAAGATGCAGAAAATGTTTCCATAGCAACACTTATAGGAAATGAAAAACGATTGGCAACAGAATTTAAAAATCAAATGAAGAAAGGAAGGGAAGATAAAGTTGCTCCCACTGCTGATATTGGCAACCTAGAGACTCTAGTTGGAGATCTAAACAAGAATGGCTTGTTTCCAGATTCATTTCAGCTTAACAATGATTTCAGTCCTGAAAATTATACTGATAAAAAAGAAACCTGTCCCAACAAAGAATTTAGTGATCTAGACAATGTGGATGATCTCCTGGAGGAGGCAATATCACTACTTTCCTTTGAAAATGGAAACTATGTGGTTGATACTGAATGCAAAAATGGAGAGACTGATGAACATTTTGCTTTTGATCATTCAGAAATTGTAAATAACTCTGAAGCTTTTCCTATTGATAAACAAATAGAAAGTGCAACATTGAATAAGAGCTTGCAGGTTGAGGAAGCTCATTTATTTAGTTGCCAGAGAGCAGTGCCGATGGTTGGGAAGCATGTGTGGAAATTCAGGTCCTGTGCTAGAACTTATCCATGGCCCTTCTCTGAAGACTTTCGGTCAAGC
Source organism: Lissotriton helveticus (assembly GCF_964261635.1). Taxonomy (NCBI): domain Eukaryota; kingdom Metazoa; phylum Chordata; class Amphibia; order Caudata; family Salamandridae; genus Lissotriton; species Lissotriton helveticus. The sequence continues at coordinate 1,124,820,148 of NC_136071.1, forward strand.
TTCAAAACAAATACTGCTTTGGCTGCTGAATATGAGGAACCTGCTCATGTAGAAATCATAAAAGATGTCAATTTAGTGAAGGAGATTGGAGAAGATATCCCACAATTAGTTGCAGGAGAGCACCAAGAATCTGCTTGTAAAAAAAAGAAACTGGATCTAAGTTTAGAAAGTGCAAGCTGTGCTAGAGACCCAAATCCTGTTGCTGACATGGATGATATACATAACTGTTTATCAACTCCTTTGCTAACTGATTCTACTATAGCACCAAAAACTTGTTCCAGCTTACCAGCAGATGCACTAATGTTACAAACACAAAAAGATGAGACATTGAGCAATGGAAATGATTCCCTTCAAATAGATGTTGCATTAAAAAACTGTATAGATCTAATTGTGGAAGGAAAAATAGTTGAAGACAACACTGCATCTGTTTTTACACCTGTGGCAGATCAAGCACCTGACAACCTAATGAACGCAGGAAATGAAAGACATTTAGGGTGTTCATCACAGCAGGCTGAAAGCTTCCCAGAAACTTTATCAAATACAGAATCTTCATACAAAGAAATTATTTCTCTGAAGAGTGGGACTGTGAGAGGCAAAGAGAATGTGGGTAGTTTAATTACTAGTTCTGATCTCAAATTAGATCACTTTAGTGCATGTGTTCATGAAGATTTGCAACAGAAACCTGTTCATATTATGTGCAGTAAAGATCTCCAAACAACTACCTCACAACACTTTTCAGACGAATGCTCAGCACCAACAGAAGACATTGCCTCAAACAAGAGCAGTTTACTTGAGAGTACTTCACTTAAACAATGTAATCCGCCTGCTTCTGAGAACACTGATGTAACTTTTGAATCCCCAAATTTGGAGGACAGCCGCATAAGGGATTCATTGAATGATGATTATTTGTGGGAATTCTCTACCCGATCCCAGAACTTGAAGAATGCACAAAATGAAATGCGTCCGACAAATGAGGTCGCAGTTGTTGAAGATGATGTTCTGTTATTAGATGTTATTCAAGATGATCCTGAGCTGTTTGGGGGTTCCACTGAAGAAGAGTCTAAATCTGAACTCAAAAGTGCCCGGGTACAACAGGAACTCTTCAAAGATATATCCACTGGAAACCAACCTTTCATACCTTTAGTATCCAAGTTTTCGGATGACTTATCAAGCAAAAGCAATGAAAGGTATGCACTTTTTACTATTTTACCAAAACGGTTGACTGTGGCATTTACTATTTTGCAATGTCGGGGTGAGATTGGGTGGTCGCTGTTTTTTCATCTCTTAGCCTACAGCTCTTAGAATAATGCACATACATTTTCAGACTTTATTTAATATGAGGCAAAGGCACAGGGCTCTATGTAGAATGTTCATATTGAAGCCTGTAATACTTATTGAATATTCTAGGTAGTAATTTAATTTGCAGTTGTTGCCGAGGTAAGAGGAAACGGCACAAATCTTTAATTGCCTCCCTTCTTGCATCATCCATTGTCCAAATACTGCCCTTTAACAGGTGCATAGGGCACTTTGCTCCATCCTTAAAGTTTGCCATACAAAAAAAGTGTCTCCATTGAATTCATTTTGACATCCATCACAGTTGAAGAGGTCTCCCTGATGATTATTCTGGACTCCAGTTTGTTCATTTGAGTATTCACTCCAGTTACAAGTTGTACTGTTATGCAGCCCAGTGCTGTGATCATCTTCCTTTAGCTTCTCAAGAGTTCACCTACTGAGGCATTGTCAATCTCCATCTTCAATTTCTCAAATGTTAGCTTCCGTTGGTGATTTATTGGTAAGCTGGGGGGTGTAGGCCTTCTTCTATCACGTGGATTGATGCCCCAGCATGCTCATTCGTGTGATTCCACTTTGTGTCTTTACTTTATGGGTGCAAAACACTTGACGCACATTGCTTCCTCTGGCATTCATAGCCTCACACAGACTCCTCATCCCATTGCCCCGGTTCGAAGAAATTCGGGCACCTCTGCTAAAGCCTTTCTACTTCTAGAGTGAAGGCGCCTCCACTCCCATAGATACTGCCGGATGTCACCGCAAAGATTGAGTCAGTGCTTTTTGAAAACATCGGGCACCATCTTTTACTCTGGTATGAGAGGGGAGAACGTCTCATGTTTTTGCACATCAAGGCCATTGGAGAAAGCAGTAAAAAGACAGTATCCACTGTTTCACTATAGTTTAGGATCCACACCACTACTCCAAATTCTCTGCTGACCCCAGCAAACAAAAAAATTAATGGCCAATCTCGCTGCTTTCATTTCGAAGGTACTGGAAAGGTTCCTCAACAAGCAACTCATGACACAACTGCTACTCAACGCCTTCCAAGCAGGCTTATGTAGCAATCATGGCACCAAATCCGCCCTGATGGCAGCCACGGATATCATCCGAGCAGCTCTGATCCTCCTTGACCTCTCGGCATCCTTCAACATGTATCAAACCACACTCTGATCAAAAGACTCCACCACATCGGCATCCAAGGGGACATGCTTAGATGGGTCACCTTCTTCCACACCGGAAGAACTCGGAGAATCCACCGCCCCTCTTTAACCTATGAACCCAAGGAGATCACCCGTGGTGTCCCCCAGGGCTCATTCCTCTGCCCCCGCTCTTCAACACACATTATGACCCTGCTGGCCAACTTCGTCAGATCCCTTGGCCTCAACATAATTTCCTATGCAGGCGACACTCAACTCATTCTCTCACTCATCGACGACCCCACCACCATAGCCAACTTTCTCAGATGCATGACAAGCGTCGCTGACCGGATGAACTGCCTGCAGCTAAACACAGACAAGACGGATGTACTGATCTTCAGCAGCAACACATGGAACGACTTCTGGTGGTCATGAGTCCTACGACCTGCACATCCTCCCTCCGACCACTCCAGAAACCTCTGAATCAACATTGACCGCAAGCTCACCATGATATCACAGATCAACACTGCCCCCTCTGCCTGCTTCCTCTCTCTTCACGTAGAACATAAGATCTTCAAGTGGCTGCCCCTACACACGAGACTCACTGTGTCACAGGCCCTCATCACAAGCCGACTAAACTGCGGTAACGTCTTCTATGTAGGAATCACCGCACACCTCCTACACAGACTTCAGAACAGGAACGCGGCAGCCAGACTCATCCTCTGCCTTTCCCGATGAACCCACATCACACCCCACCTTAGGCAACTCCTCTGGCTCCCCATACAGAAGATGCCAAATGAAACTGCTGACGCACGCACACAAAGCGCTACATAACAAAGCACCCGCCTACATAAACCACTGCCTGAACTTCCACCAAGCGTCGAAGACTACGCTCCGCCTCCCTGTCACTTGCCCATACTCCCCGAATCTAAAGGAGCTGAAGTGGAGGACACTTCTTCTCCCACATTGCAGCAAAGACCTGGAACAGCCCTTCCCATGGACCATCACCTCATTTACGGAATTATGAATGGCGCTCACGACCTAGCTGTTCGAAAAAGCCTTGGAGACCTGCAAGTGCCTGGATAGCCTACTGGGTGTTTTGCCGTGCTTTATAAATCTTGATTGATTCATTGAGACTATTCCTGTCGTGTAAGCAAAGTGTTCTGTTCCACCTCAACAGCATGACTGCAATATTCTCAGAAACTAAACAAAGAGGCATGCACTCTTGGCAACTGTCTTTTGTCCATCTATTTTTCTGAATGTGAGTTGCCTAATGTCTGGTAGCAATCTGTGGTTCACCTAGCAGGTTCCTCAAGCATGCACTTTCAAATTCTAGGAGCCTCCAGGGGGAATATCGGGGTTTAAACAGGTCGCCCCCCACTCTATACCATCTCAACACCAACAGACCTGCCGCTATATACTGTGGAGTTAGTAGTCTCCCATGTACTATAACTATCTATTCAACAGTTGGCACATATCTAAACCTAACTGTATCAATGTGCTCGTTGAGGTCACAGATTTAAAGTTAAAAACGTGTGTGTGATATTACTGTGGCAACCAACTACCCTCAAAAACTGCCTTTCCAAGACGGTGTTAGCCTAAAAAAAAGGGGGGAGGGGAGTTGGCAGAGCCTCACGGGAGCAACACCCGGGGAGGAATACACAAACTGGTACTCGCCTGTGTCCTCACGTTCTCATCATCAGCATCTGCCAACTTACAACATAAAGGGGATAAGAACTGTGCAGACAAAAACCATAAATGTGCTCTGTGAAGAAACCCAATGTGGATGGCCAAACTCTGGCAACGAGATCTGGTCCCACCACTGTTTAAAAAGAGCTGAGCTACACTGGCTAAACCAATGTTATTCCATGCTGTGTGCCAACTCTACTAAAAACCAACATGTTTCATTGCCTAGTCATAATTACCGGCAATTTCATCAGGGTTTTGGGTCTGCGCTATCTCTGCACATCTTGATTCTCCATTTATTTTACCAGGTGGCTGCTGTACGCATGCCTACCAATGCCCCCGTAGAAGAATCTGGGTTGTCGGGGACCTGTCGCTTCGTTACAGGTTCTCAAGACTGCCCTCTGTCAGTTCAGTGGCCGTGCAAGGTGGATGGCCTCCGCTCGACCCCCGTCCTCAAGCATGCAGGCAAACTGAGGTCTGTCCCTCATGAATGGGATTTGCCCAACCCTGTGGTCTCATGGTCCTTATTTCTTCTCAGTGTAGTCTTGTTTGCTTCTAGGCACAGTTAGAAGTGTGGGTGTTTTGCATCTTTAATTGGCCGCAGAATGTATGCCAGAATATCAAAGTCACCAATATTAACTTTCAAAATGATTGATTGCTGCATATCGACTACCATTATATCATCAATGCAGGTGTGTGTGTATATGTGTATATGTATATGTGTGTAAATATATATGTTTACATCTTCATTGCATGTAAATATGGGGTTAAGAATAATCTATTTCGGGCCTGGAACTCCTGGTCTTCGAGGCAAGGGGATGCCTTGTAAACTTTACAAAATTTGGAAGCGGTGCGCTGACTATACGGGAATATATCTGTAGCCTCCTCCCCTCTTGATTATAGTGAACATATTTAATGACATTGGCTATGTGGCATATATGTACTCGTAAATCTATTTGATTGTCGATGGCAGCACCTTTTTTGTTATTCAGGACTTATATATTTGTTAAAGGGAAAAAAATGTGGCACAGTTGATTTTTTCCGCTTTCTTTTGGCCTTTTGTGTTTTCAGTTTATATTGCAATGTACTTTTTGTGGAATCAATCCTTTATTGTTGCTGAAAATGTAGACCCGTATTTTTGTTTTCATGTTTATTTTTTTTTGGTGCTCACTGAGGCACCTATATTGTCCTGGCTGTCAACAATAAAATTGTTATGAAATAAAAAGAGTAATCTATTTCTACATATTTTTTCTATGAACCATAATTAATTGATTATAATGTGATAGTCCGCTGGGTCTACAAAATGGTAATTTAAATGCACGGTACAGTAAGAACATCTAGTTACATTCATGCAAAATGGGACAGCCTCACTTACCACTGTCATTAAACACTGTAGTATTTACTCCAACTTCCCCAAATCTTTCTATGCTTAAGAGGGCAGCCTCGAGCCCGATAAATGAGCTCTTCTAATTTTGTGCATCTGACCATTTCTTTCAGCCAGTCTGTGAGTGGGGTAGCAGTTTTGGTTCTCCACTGTTTGGCAATGTCTTGCTTCGCCTCCGCGACACACGCCCACCAGTGTGCATTTCAGGGGATCCACTCACATTCGCCATGAGTCCCAGAAGAGCATTGCATGGTGAGCATTCAATTCGCCTGCCCAGTATTTTTGCCAGGGCGGAAAGATAGCAGGGCAGTGTCCTTTTATAATGGAACAGGTCCGCACAATGCGAAAAAAATGGCCTTTAGTGGAGCAGCAATGTAAACAGGATGAGGAGGGGATTCTGCCTACATGCCACAGTTTTCGGGGTGGTAATTAGGACATGTGTAGGAATTTTAGCAGTACTAGTTTCAGCCTGGTGGAGATGACTGCATCTCGTTGGAGTGGGCATTCTGGCATCCCTCCAATCACTGTTGTCTAGTGGACCCACCAAGGCCTCCCGTTTCACCTTGAGGCTAGCAAACACATCTGCCAAATGAATGTTTGGAGATTTGTATATGTATGCGATCCACTCTGTTATTTAAAGGGCCTAGCACCACTCTTGCATCCAATGGACTGAATTCAGGGGCTCAGTCAGTTGTCTGGTGGGAGACCAAGGCATATCTCAGCTGCTGCAGATATTTATGAAATTGCGTCTTGTGAAGATCCTATTCACATTGGTGCTCTTGAAAAGATTTCATATGGTTATATTATCATATATCCCCCAGTTTGGAAATGCTATTGAGATCTCACTGCCAGAATCCTGATATCTGCTTGCAGTGATTCGCAAGAAGGGCATTTCTAGGGTCAGTTTCCCCCTTAGGCAAACTGCAAGCATTCCTTCCATCACCTTCTGTGTGTTTCATTTTCCCATGCAAATCAATCTAACGGAGCATCTTATTCCAACATTTCATGGTTACGCTAGTCATCTCTGGTGAGGATTGAGGCACTAGTGTACCATATAGTTTATCAAGGAGTTTAATTCCCCCTAGAAGTGCTAGCTCCATAGCAAAAGCTGGATCATCATGCCCTTCAAAGAGCCATTTATAAATATAATGTGTGATATCCAATAATACAGTGGCACGTCTGCAGTTCAAGTTTTTGAGGTTCAGATTGCAGAATAGCTGAATGTTCAGGCAGCCAACAAGATTTGGTCAAAGTTGGTTGTATCATGGCATATAGCGGCTTAAAACGCTGGGCATAATCAGGAATGTAAGTTCGCCCGAACTTTAAAAAACCCAGTAAAGATTGTAGTTTTTTCAGAGTTGTAGGAGCGCGCAACTGTGCACATTTATCCAGGAAGTGAGATGCTAAACCTCGACCTTCATTGTTGAGCTCATAGCCCAGGAACAACACTGTGTACTCTGCAATGTATTGTATTGTATTGTAATTGCATTTATATAGCGCTTACTACCCCATACGAGGCGTCGAAGCGCTTTTTCGGCGGGTAGCACGCTACTCCGGGACCCACAGAGGATTAGTGTTGAATTAGTATAGTGAAACATGCAAGTACATTTTAAGTGGTGGATAAGTTAATCAGTTATTTGGATTTGGAATGATAGCAGAAGGATAGAGTAGGACAAAGGTTCGTATTTATCTATCGCTCGCTTGTTGACGCATGCTATTCAGGGAGCCTATAGAGGATTAGTGGTGAATTAATATGGTGAAATATGAGGTAATTTCAGTGGTGGATATTAGTCTGTTACTTGGAGTGAGAAGGATAGCGGATGGATAAAAGGGGAAGAAAGATTTGCATTCATATAGCACTTGTTACCCCTGATGGGCGTTGAAGCGCTTTTCTGGCGAGTAGCACGCCACTCCGGAACCCATAAAGGATTAGTGTTGAAAATTAGTATAGTATAAATATGAAGTAATTTGAGTAGTAGATATGTTATTCAGTTATTTAGGCAGTATATTAGTATAGTTGAATATGGAATTTGAGAAGTGAAACATGTTAGTCTGTTAATTTTTATTGAAAAAAGGATAGTGGAGGGATAAAAGAGTAAAAGATTTTTTTTTATATATATAATAGTAGTAGGAAGAGACTTTTGGATGAGTAAAAAGGAGTTTTGGAGGGAAGGAGTCAGAGGGGAGAGTTTAGAAATGTTTGTTTTAGGGGTTCGGTGTAGTAAAAAGGTGTCAGATGATGCATGGAGGGGTAGAGCAGGAGAGAGTCTAGAAAAGGTTATTTTGGCGATCATAGTAGTGGTATGGGGTTTGGGATAAATGAGAGAGTGGATGTAGAGGATATATTGATAGATCTATAGGATGCGAGATAGGGTAGTGCATTAGAAGGAGTAGTAGAAAGAAGTTTGAGAGGAGTCTGAAGGTTGGGCTAGAAGATATATTGAGTGAAGTATAGGCTGAGAAATAGGCTAGTGCATTGGAAATGCTAAATTAGAAGAAAGAGATAAGTATATAGATCCATAAGTACATTAAAAATATATAGATACATAAAAAAGTAAGTATATTTAGATTAAATATATTGATAGAGGCACAGGATGAGAGATAGGGTAGTGCATTGGATATGCTTTTTTTCAGGAGAAAAGTAACAGACACACAGATCCAAGTACATGGATGGTACATAGATGTACAATGGAATTATGTACATGTAGACCAAAAATGATTTTTATTTATTGATGATTATTATTATTATTTTTTTTCTTCTCTTAACAACATAATTGTTTTACATGTTTTATAAAGTAATACACAAAGATAGATACATAGCTATAGTGAAAACAAATGCTTATATACAGAGGGATATGCTGTAAATTTCTATTTCCGTATGGTACCTATGTGGGGAAGAGCCAGATCTTGAGTAGTTTTCTGAAGATAAGGTGGTTGTCGGTGGATCTTATGTTGGGGGGTAAAGAGTTCCATAGTTTGGCTGCTTGAACAGAGAAGGATGTGCCACCCATTGTTTTTTTCTTGTATGGTGGGATTTTGAGGCGAGATGCTCCTTTAGAGCGTAGGTTCCTTTGTTGAATGTGTTTGGTGATTTTATTCCTGATGAAGAGTGGTCCTACTCCATGTATTGCTTTGTGGGTAATACAAAGCAGCTTGAACGTGGATCTTCTGGCAACCGGTAACCAATGCAGGGCTTTCAAGGCAGGGGAGATGTGGTCTCGTGGTTTGATATGCAGGAGTAGTCTGGCAGCCGAGTTCTGAATCCGTTGTAGTCTTTTCATGGTCGTTAAAGGTGATCCGTGGTAGAGGCTATTGGCGTAATCGAGTTTGGATAGAACAAGGGAGATGGTAGCTTGGACCTTGTGTGGAAATCCCAAATGAGGGAAAATTCGTCGCAGCGTTTTAATAGTAGCAAAGCTTGATCTTGCTAGTTTATTTACTTGGACATTCATCGACAGCTTGGAGTCCATGGTCATTCCGAGGTTTCTTACTTCCTTCGATACTTTAGGCAGTGATCCCAGTTCATCAGGCCATGCGGCAAGCGGGTTGTAATTTTTCCAATCGCCACACGTGAGTATTTCAGTTTTTGAAGCATTCAATTTGAGATGGCTCCAAGTCATCCACTGATCCACGGCTCTGAGACAGCTGAAAATTGGTGATTTTCCAATGTCTTTGGGGCATTCCAGTTGAAGGAGTATTTGCGTGTCATCTGCATAGTTGTAGCACGTGAGGTGAAATTTATTGATCAGTACTGGTAAATACTTCATGTAGATGTTGAAAAGCATGGGCGAGATGATAGAACCTTGAGGGACCCCTGCTTTTGTGGAGTACGGTTTGGACGAGAAAGGTGGGGTGTGGATGACATTAGTTCTGTTTCGAAGGTAGGACGCGATCCAGTCTAGAGCAGTTCCCTCTATGCCGGCTTCATAAAGTCTTTGTTTCAGAGTGTCATGGTCAACCGTGTCAAAGGCTGCTGAGAGGTCCAAGAGGAGTAGCGCAGCAACCCCGTTGCGGTCAACTGTATTCTTTAGGTCATCCCAGATGGCAAGGAGGGAAGATTCAGTGCCTCTTCCCGGACGGAATCCTGTTTGGAAATCTGAAAGTATGTCATTCTCTTCAATGAATTGGGACATCTGGGCGAACGCTGCTCTTTCTATCAGTTTGCCCAGGAAAGGTCCATTTGTAATGGGTCTGTAGTTTTTGGGGTTCAGCGGGTCCAAGTTTGTTTTCTTCAGTAAAGGGCGTATGTATGACTTTTTGAGTTCTTCTGGAAATATTCCAGTAGTTAAGGAATCGTTGATGATTCTTCTTACTGGAATGGCAGCAGACGTTGATAAAAGAATTGTCTTGAAAGTTTGTGGCGGACAGGGGTCAGAAGGGCTGCCGGCAGGCCTGCTTGCTTTGACCAGGTCCATAAATTCATCGTGTGAGATGTGTTGGAAGGAACGGAGAGGCTTGATTAGAGCATTCTTGGATAGTTGTTTTGAACAAGGGTTAGTGCTGGTGCTTTGTTTCTGTTGTAAGTACGAGTCCAACGTGTCTGCTTTGTCCTTGTAATGATTTGCCAGTTTCTGTGAAATCTTGAGTAACAGGATGAGTTCCTTCTAGGCAATTTGGTTTTCGAAATTCATTGAGTATTTTATAGAATTCTTTATTTGCACATTTAGCGTTTTGAATTCTGTCTGAATAGTACCTTTTTTTAGCTTTTTTGATAGCAGACTTATATAATCTGTTAATTTTTTGTAGGTGAAGTTTGTCTTGTTTGGCGTTTGTTTTGAGCCAGGTACGTTGCAGCTTTCTAATTTGTTGTTTTATGTTTTTTATTTCTATGTTTCTCCAAGGCGCTTTTTTCCTTTTGTTCTGTTGTGTGGTTTTGAGTGGTATCAGGATGTCAAAAGCTTCCTGTAGCCACTCGTATAGATTCTGAACAGAATTTATGGTTTCCAGATTTATACTGGATGTTAGTTGTGTTTCCAAGTGTTCCAAATTGAGTTTGTTCCACGGCCGATAGGTGGATGGATGTAAGGTAGTTTTAGGTGAGTTGCTTAGTGTTGTTTTATGTTGGAAAGCAAGCAAGTGGTGGTCTGACCATGTGACTGGAGTTATAGTTTGAAAGGTAACTAGTTCAGTATTAGCAAAAATGACATCTAGGATATGTCCAGCGATGTGTGTCGGATTGGGGACAATCTGATGCAGGTTCAATGCGTCTAGGCCAGTGATTATTGTTTTCGGATGGGTCATATTGGTTTTATCAAACCAAATGTTAAGGTCACCCAGAATGCACAGGTTGGAGTGTATTGTTATCAGATTTGAAACTGTGTCTAGAAGTGCGTCTGGGAATGTTGCCTTGCTAGGTGGAGGTCTGTAAAGGAGCAGGAAGTTACAGGTGGAAGACGGTGTAGGATTGCATCTTGTTAGAAGAGCCTCACAATTCTTTATGGAGATGTTGTCAATTTTAGTGATATTTATTGTTTGCCTGAATACAACAGCTAGACCACCTCCTTTTTTGGCTATACGATTTTGGGTGATTATTTGATAGCCTAGAGGAATGGCTTCATGCAGGACTGGAGCCATATCCTCTCCCAACCATGATTCGGTTATGAATAGTATGTCTGGTTTTGCATCGGTGAGAAGGTCGTAGATGTGATGCTTGTTTTTAGAGAGGGATCGAGCATTTATTAGTAGACAGTGTAGATAGTGGCCTTTTGTGATAGTGGGACTTTGTTTTGTAGGAGAGTGATCAGTATTGTGTGGGTGTGTAGCAGGTGTGTTTTTAGTGCTGGTATTAGCTGTAATAGGATAGCAATCGTGTAGCTGTTCTGTATCGTGTTCCTCATCCAGAATGCTAAGAAGGCATTTTGATGGGTCTGCATGTGTATGTGTTGGAGATGGTGTTTGAGAATGAGTTGGAGTGCTCTGTTGCTTTTGTGGTGTAACATTGTTGTGCGGTAGACTTGGGGAAGCAAAGTTGTGAGGTGTGGCATGTTGCTTATATTTTTTGCGTATGTTGAAGGTGGAAGGTGTATGAGTCAGGGGAGGTGGTGCAGCATGTGGGTCATGTCGTAATGTTTTAAATTGTCCAATGGATGAGAGGCGGTTAGAAGAGAGGTGCTGTATTGCTGTATCTGTGTTAGGTGTGGTGGAAGAGTGAAAGCTTGGCATTGGAGTTTGTTCCTTTGTGTGGTTTGAAAGGTGGGTATATGTATGTATTTTGTGATGGTAAGTATTATGAGGTGTTGCGCTCTGAAGATCTTGTTGTGCTGGTGTGTGTGATATGTTTCGCTTTTGAGGTGTGGTGAAAAGGGGTGCTGATGTATATGTTTCATGCACCTGATTTGGTTGTGTAGTATTGTTTGTGAGAGGAGGGTGTGACGTAGAGGGGGTGATGTGTTTATGTGTAAAGTGTATGTTGTGTGTAGGAGTGAATGAAGTAGAGGCGAGAGTGTTTATCTTAGCCTGGTTTGTTTCAAGAGTTACAAAGTGAGGTGGTGTGCAGTGTGTGTGTTGTGTGTTAGTGTTATTATGGTAGAAGGGAGAGGAGGGTGTTTGTTGGACAACTGATGGAAGAATCATTATATATTTGTTAGTGATAAAAGGTGGACTGTGTGATTTTGCAAAGTTAAATTTGTAACCGAAGTCCGCAAACATAACAATGATGCGATCAACGCGACACAGATGTGGCCATAATTCGTCGTCTGAGATAAATATCCACATACGAGCATGCATCAGGGTCGAGTCCCTCTAACAGAGAGACAATCCGAGCGGCAAACACGCCTGGGCTGTTTTTGTAGCCCATGGCTAATCTTTTGAACTGTTTTTTTTTGCTGCCTGAAGTGAAAGCTGTCCATTGACTACTAACGGAGGGCAGCTTATGGCTAAAAAAGCCATTGGATATGTCAAGTGTGGTCTTAAACCGTTTTCTCACAAGACTATCCACAAGGTCAGAACTGTGAGTGTTCTGTACCGCACAGGTCCGACAATGAGAGTTCAAGTGCCGGTAATCCAAAACTAGGTGGTACGACCCATCCGGTTTGCTCACAGTAAAAAGAGGATTATTCATGGGTGATGCACGTTTCAATCACACCTTGATAGTTCAATTGTTCAAGGATTTCTGCAAACTAATGGTCAGAATCCTGTGTTTTTCAACAGGAGTAGTATTAGGAAATACTGCTTCCAGTTGGTCAAATTTCTTGGCAAGTCACAAGGGCATATCGTCTTTCTCTTAGGGGCGCTTGCCCATAACCGAATTAATCATGACAGGACTAATCTTTATCCCAGCTGGTGCAACTGGTTGCGGCACAGTACCAGGTGCCCCCTCCTGGATGTGGCGGGAAACGTATTGCACTAAAGCCCTAAGCACCCCATCAACGGATTCATAAAGGACTCTCAAGTCCGCAATGGGGACCGTAAGATAACGTTGGTGAGGAGTGAACCCAACCAATACAGGCCAAGTGGCCCCAGGAATAGACAAGGGACCCAAACGACCTGCACCCACGGCTTGGGGAAGGGCGCCATTAAAACAAACTTGATGCTGCCAAGCTGACATTGGAATCTCCTGTGTCCTTTATGGTGTATATGCATTAGGTACGGCAGTGGGATTGTGTAAACATGAAACGTACCACCGTCCGCATTCACTGCAGGAAAGGTAACCCATGAGTAGAATAGTTCAAACGGGTATGCTGCCTCAGCACACGCCACAAAAAGTACCGCCATGCCTTCCAAGGGAACGCCAAATGCCTGCAAATAATTGCGGACGGGCACCCGACTTTGCGGGGTGATGTCAACATCACCCATGAGGACACAGAAGCGAATCAACATTCTTTAAATTTGTAGCACAAACGGGCAGTAATCCAAAGTATGAACCTTTTTGAAATCTCAAGCTTGAATGAACCTATAATCTAGTCGTATAGGTAGGTTAAACCATCGCTGCTGTCAACTGGAAATAGGAGTGAGGGTGTCGTGGACTGTTATAAGCACTACCCGATAGTCTCAATATAAGACCAAAACGTTAGGTGCGCCATGTTGCGGAGTTTCTGCTAATACACAGAACTGTGTACAGAGACCCAGGACCTCAGTGAATTGTGGTGTACCAAAAAAACTCACCTCAGTAACCTGAACCCCTAACCGACTAACATCAGTGTCTCATTAGTTCTCCGTCCTATAGAGAAGCTACCAATGATTAGACAATCCAGAACATGCAACTTAGGGTGCTCTCAGGAATGGTGGGAATTAAGAACACACTTTTGTTTTTATTCTCAGACCAGTCCACAACGTGAGTAATTAGAGACACAGAAACGTTTAAAATGTTTATTTTACCGACGTGCTCTAAGATGCAGTATTTTTGCTAACATAAGCAGGCATATGATTAAAAATAATACGATCAGCATTGTTACAATTCCATAAAACACAAAAGGAGAAATCATATTATAATGATAGTGGAAACCAGTCCTATAGTGCATTGTGTACCACCCTTCCCTGCTAGGAACTAAGTTTTATAATAATAGAAGGTCTTTTAGGCTTGAATGGGGAACCCTATACCTGTCAAGACTCCAGGCACGATAGCAAGCATTAGAGTAGTTCACAAAAAACCTCAGCGATCTCTTAAGAAAGCCTCCAAATACCCACATTGGAGAAGACAACACCGAGTGACTATTCTGTTTATGCAGCACTGCTTTCAGCACCTCAGAGAGCGTGAACTTCAACATGGCCGCAGAGGAAGCCCACAAACTGCGCAGAGTGACAGTTCTAGTCTTTTTGGGCTCGCGAGCGGCAGAGGTAATGAAGCGCACGTTCGTTCAGAGATCTGCGCACTTCAACTGACTTCTTCACCGGAGACGCAGCGCAGCTCTCGCGTGAAGCCTTTTCCTGAAGTTCCTGTCAGCGCTTCCTGTTCTTTGGCTTAGATATCACTCGCATGCGCAACGAGGGATTCTGGCAAGTGACTTTTGAGAGAGACTTGTGCATAAGCACCGTTTTTTCGAATTTCTTCAGTTTAAATTCAAGTTTTGCCATTCAAATGACTCAGAGTAGAGTAGTCCTCATTAGAGGGGCAGAGTAGCATTTTAGGTTTAGGAGCCTTAGCTTACTAATAATGAGGGTAGGTTTACCCAAGGATTATAGCGTTCAAGTTTCCAGTATAAAATACAACAAGGGACTAAATAAAAACCCAGGTAATTCCCCCAAAAAACTATTCAAAGGTTATCACGTGAGTAAACAGAAGGAACAGTGTTCTAATTGTGTTATATGTGCAGGAGCTGTGAAGAACATACAACAGCTACCTACAAGAGAGAAGCATAGTCCAGGTTTCCTTGGGGTAAGAGATTTTTGCATAATTATAACTGTCAATACCTATCATATGTTATAGAGCTGTTGAATGCATAAGTTACTCTTCCAGGGGTTGGCGTATCCAGTTAGAAGTTATACCAGAGAAGCACCACCCACCTACCTGCGACTGTTTTCTCTCTTTCTCTTCCACTTCCCCTTTCCCCGTTGCTTTAGGGGTTACCAATAGTTTTTCTGTTGGTGATTTCTGAGGTAGTGGGGCGTTGGGACCATCGTCGACTCCAGTGGATTCCTGAGCCTTCTGACAGATTGAAGTGCCCACTTTCCACTCGAGTCGTCATGGCTGAGGGATTTGATTTAAAGTCTTTGGCCGGAATCTTAGAAGGGTTACAAACTCAGCTTACACGCTCAGCAGAAGAGAATAGGATCCTTAGGGATGAGGTTAAAAGGTCCCAACAAGAAACTCGTCATGTTCAGCGGAAATTGGAGGAACTTGTAGCGGGAACAACTCCCTTACCTAGTTTCAATTCCTCACACAATTCAGGTTCAGAGGTAGCCACTCAAGTAATTCATTCGGTGGCTCCAATTGTTCCTTTAGCTAACCCTGAACGCTTTACTGGGGATCCTCATAAGGCCCAAATTTTCCTCACACAGTGTTCCTTACATTTTTTGTGCAGATCAGTAGTGTTCAAAGAGGACCAAGCAAAGGTCGCATTCATGTTGTCTCATTTGAGCGGAGACGCCGCTGCCTGGTCCATGCCTCTGGTTGCTCGTAATGACGCAGCATTGTATGATTTTGACCGTTTCAAAAAAGAATTCTTAAGAATATTCGATAGAAGAACTGCTAACCAAGCGACAGACAACGAACTCTTAGATCTCAAACAAGGCAATCGAGAATTGGTAGCGTACATAGCCCAGTTTAACAAATTGATCGTCGAAACGGACTGGCCTGACAGTAAACGTTCGGCGATATTCTATCGAGGTCTTAAGGACGAAATAAAAGATGCCTTAGCTCAGATTCCTAAACGACCTCAAGAAATATCAGAACTGATAGATTTAGTCCTTCAAATTGAACACAGATTGTTTGAAAGAAGGTCCGAAAAGAAGCGAGACTACAAGCCATTTGTGCCACGCCTGGACCGTATTAAATCTGAACATTCTAAAACCGACCTGGGTTCTGGAGAAGAACCTATGCAAATAGGTTCCATTCGGGGACCCCTCACTCAGGAAGAAAAGGACAAGACGGGCGAATCAGTTATGTTTGTATTGTGGTACGTCAGGGCATTTTGTGAGGGAATGTCCGAAGAAGCCAAAAAATAACCAAGGGTTAAAAGACAGATCCCATCAGTAAAGGGAGTTGCCCTGGTGGGATGTTCTGAACAGTCAACTCACGAACACCAGCAATTGATAAACACCTTACAGTCAGCAGCTCCTCATCTCACAGTGTCCTTCACAGTCAAATTTGGGCTACAGAAGTTGAAGGAAGTCTCGGTTATGATTGATTCTGGGGCTACCGGAAACTTCTGCGACCAGAGATACGCACAAGAGATGGGAATCAAGGCGGTTAAGAAGAAAAACCATGAAGTGGTAAAGGCAGTCGACGGTACTAATTTAACCTCAGGTCCTATTGTGGAAGAAACAGAAACCTTACATTTAGAAGGATTACAGGGTCATCGAGAGACTATCAGATTTAACCTTATCGATGCGCCCCAGTTTCAACTAATTTTGGGTCTGCCGTGGTTGACTGTACATAACCCGACTATTGATTGGGAGAGAAGAACGGTCAAGATGAACTCAGAATATTGTCAGAAGAATTGTCTTGCAAAAAACATGGAGAAAAGTGAAGGATCGCCGGCCACCGAGTTGGCTCAACTATCGGTTCACGTTTGCACAGTCAGTACTGAAGAAATACCCCAGGAATATCAAGAGTTAGCAAGTGTG
Organism: Lissotriton helveticus; assembly: GCF_964261635.1. Classification (NCBI taxonomy): domain Eukaryota; kingdom Metazoa; phylum Chordata; class Amphibia; order Caudata; family Salamandridae; genus Lissotriton; species Lissotriton helveticus. The sequence goes on from NC_136071.1 coordinate 1,124,836,867, forward strand.
TTTGACAAAAGGAATGCCGAAAAACTACCACCACACAGGAGCTACGACTGTAAAATTGAGTTGGAAGCCGGTGCCAACTTACCCTGTAGCCGGGTTTATGCACTCACAGAAAAGGAGAATAATTATCTCAAGGAATACTTGGAAGAATATACTAAAATGGGATTCATAAGGCCATCTCAATCGCCTGTTTCCTCTCCTCTTTTCTTCCGGCCAAAAAAGGATGGAACTCTCCGCACGTGCATAGACTATAGAGCCCTGAACCAAGTCACTGTGAAAAACCGATATCCCTTACCCCTCATCAATCAACTTTTGGACCAAGTCAAAGGAGCCAAAATTTTCACAAAGCTTGATCTACGGGGAGCCTACCATTTGGTGAGGGTTGCCGAAGGTGATGAATGGAAGACAGCCTTCCGGACCAAGTATGGATTATTCGAGTATCAAGTAATGCCATATGGGTTGAGCAATGCCCCAGCTGCCTTTCAAAACTTCGTAAACGATGTTCTACGGGAGTTCCTGGATCGAGTGGCTGTAGTATATATTGACGATATATTGATTTTTTCCAACAATATGGAGGATCACGTCCGGCATGTGCGAGCAATTCTTCAGAAGCTGTTAGATAACCATTTATATGTGAAATTGGAAAAGTGTTCATTTCATGCTGAGAAGGTGGAGTTTTTGGGATTCATGTTGTCTGCAGCTGGAGTCGAGATGGACAATTCAAAAGTTCGGACCATTCAGGAATGGTCATCACCAAGGAGTGTGAAAGAAATTCAAAGTTTTATTGGCTTTGCCAATTTTTACCGGAGATTCATTCCTAATTTCTCGTCTAAAGTCGCTCCCATCACCCATCTGCTGAAGAAGGGGCAGAAATTTGAATGGACTGCAAATGCAGAACAAGCCTTTCAAGATTTGAAGACTGCGTTCACTAGCGCTCCCATTTTGATGCACCCCGACCCTGAACAAGCATTTTTTGTAGAGACAGATGCGTCAGACTTTGCAACTGGCGGAATATTATCGCAGAGAAACAAAACTACAGGACAACTACATCCGGTTGCTTACCGTTCCAGGAAGCTGTCTGATACTGAGCGTAATTATTCCATCGCAGACAAGGAATTGTTGGCTGTCAAAGAGGCATTCCAAGATTGGCGACATTATCTACTGGGGGCCAAACACACCGTCACAGTATTTACAGATCATCGAAATCTTCAATTTCTTAAGTCTGCGAAAACTCTCTCGCCGCGTCAGTTGAGATGGTCCCTGTATTTCTCTGAATTTGACTTTGTGATCACTTACAAACCTGGTGCTAAAAATGGAAAAGCCGATGCCCTGTCACGAATGAATCCTGACGTCGAAGAAAGAGTTTCAGTAGAGGAACCAATAGTTCCGTTGAAACAAATCATTGGAGCCATGCACTTGAAAGAGTTTAATGAACAAATTCAGCAAGCGTGCTCAAAGAATGATCTTCGCAAATGGGTAGAATCAGATGCGAAAAGAACTCTCGTAAATGGACTTCCTTATCATGAGGGCAAGTTATATCTTCCCACCAGAGAACTTCAAGAAGATGCCATGAAAGGTTGCCACGATGATCGGTTGGCTGGTCATAAAGGAGTAAGGAAAACAGAGGATCTGGTCAGGCGGCACTTTTGGTGGCCAGGATTGGCAGCTCAAGTAAGACAATATGTTTCGACCTGTGAGATTTGCATTAAGGGGAAACCAAGTCGACAGTCCCCACAGGGACTGCTGCAACCTTTGCCAAATGCACCATACCCATGGCACACAGTGACACTTGATCTAATTGTAGATCTGCCTCCTAGTCAAGGTCACACAGTGATTTTAGTGGTGGTGGACTCGTTTTCCAAAATGGGTCACTTCATTCCTTTCAAGGCGGTACCCACAGCTTTTCAATTGGTGCAGACCTTTAATCAGCACATAATTCGGGCACACGGGGTTCCACAGGTAATCATATCAGACAGAGGCTCACAGTTCGTGTCTAAATTTTGGAAGGCCTTTATGCATAACCTAGGCATAGATACACGTTATTCAACCAGTTATCATCCTGAAACAGATGGTCAGACTGAGAGGCTGAATCAAGATTTGGAGCAATATTTGCGCCTCTATCTGTTGGAACAGGATGTTGAATGGTCTGAATTACTGTGGACCGCAGAATTCGCATATAATAATGCAATCCATGACTCCACAGGGTTTACTCCATTTTATCTGAATACAGGCAGACATCCGACAATCACACTAGGAAAACAGGATGAAGAGGTCCCAGCCATTACTTGTGTGATGAAAGAACTACAGGGTTCATACAAAAGAGCGTTGAGGAACTTAACAAGGGCTAAACAATCTTATAAGAAACAGGCGGATAAAAGAAGAAGACAGGGTTCTCAGTTTGGAGTAGGTGAACAAGTATGGCTATCCACAAAACACTTAAGATTAAAGGGTAATCGGAAGTTTCAGCCGAGATTCATAGGACCATTCAAAATCGTAAAAATCCTAAACCCCGTAGTGGTTAAATTACAACTACCCAAATCATTGAAAGTTCATCCTACTTTCCACATTTCCCTTCTAAAGAAGAACCCAGACCAGGCCAGATTAAAAAACACACCACCATCTATCATGGTTGAGTCCAATGAAGAATACGAGATTAGCAGAATCTTAGATTCTAAATTCACCAAGAATAAACTATTTTATTTGATAGAATGGAAAGGTTATGGGCCCGAGGAGCGGTCATGGGAACCATCTGTCAATGTGCATGCCCCCCGACTAGTTAAGGCATTTCATAGGACCTTCCCCAACAAACCAACTCTGGGGGAATCTTCCTTGAAGGGGGGTACTGTCAAGACTCCAGGCACGATAGCAAGCATTAGAGTAGTTCACAAAAAACCTCAGCGATCTCTTAAGAAAGCCTCCAAATACCCACATTGGAGAAGACAACACCGAGTGACTATTCTGTTTATGCAGCACTGCTTTCAGCACCTCAGAGAGCGTGAACTTCAACATGGCCGCAGAGGAAGCCCACAAACTGCGCAGAGTGACAGTTCTAGTCTTTTTGGGCTCGCGAGCGGCAGAGGTAATGAAGCGCACGTTCGTTCAGAGATCTGCGCACTTCAACTGACTTCTTCACCGGAGACGCAGCGCAGCTCTCGCGTGAAGCCTTTTCCTGAAGTTCCTGTCAGCGCTTCCTGTTCTTTGGCTTAGATATCACTCACATGCGCAACGAGGGATTCTGGCAAGTGACTTTTGAGAGAGACTTGTGCATAAGCACCGTTTTTTCGAATTTCTTCAGTTTAAATTCAAGTTTTGCCATTCAAATGACTCAGAGTAGAGTAGTCCTCATTAGAGGGGCAGAGTAGCATTTTAGGTTTAGGAGCCTTAGCTTACTAATAGTGAGGGTAGGTTTACCCAAGGATTATAGCGTTCAAGTTTCCAGTATAAAATACAACAAGGGACTAAATAAAAACCCAGGTAATTCCCCCAAAAAACTATTCAAAGGTTATCACGTGAGTAAACAGAAGGAACAGTGTTCTAATTGTGTTATATGTGCAGGAGCTGTGAAGAACATACAACAGCTACCTACAAGAGAGAAGCATAGTCCAGGTTTCCTTGGGGTAAGAGATTTTTGCATAATTATAACTGTCAATACCTATCATATGTTATAGAGCTGTTGAATGCATAAGTTACTCTTCCAGGGGTTGGCGTATCCAGTTAGAAGTTATACCAGAGAAGCACCACCCACCTACCTGCGACTGTTTTCTCTCTTTCTCTTCCACTTCCCCTTTCCTTTAGGGGTTACCAATAGTTTTTCTGTTGGTGATTCCTGAGGTAGTGGGGCGTTGGGACCATCGTCGACTCCAGTGGATTCCTGAGCCTTCTGACAATACCTCCAAGATCAGTAGAAGTGAATCACATCACAGGATCAGCAAAGCTCTCTCTCTCTCTCTCTCTCTCTCTGGAAAAGGATTTTCTCTAAGTGCCCTAATCAATCAATCAATAAATTTGTAGAGCGCGCTACTAACCCGTTAGGGTCTCAAGGCGCTGGGGGTGGGGGGTTGCTGCTACTGCTCGAAGAGCCAGGTCTTGAGGTGTTTCCTGAAGCTGAGGTGGTTCTGGTTCAGTCGTAGGTGTGTGGGGAGGGCGTTCCAGGTCTTAGCTGCAAGGCAGGAGAATGATCTTCCTCCGGTGGTGGCTCTACGGACCCGTGGGATAGTGGCGAGCGCGAGGTTGGTGGAGCGGAGCTGGCGGTTGGGGGTATAGAACGTGAGTCGGCTGTTGAGGTATTCCGGGCCTCTGTTGTGGAGTGCTTTGTGTGCGTGGGTGAGCATTCTGAAGGTGATCTTTTTGCTGACGGGGAGCCAGTGAAGATTCTTCAGGTGGGTTGAGATGTGGCTGTGGCGAGGGATGTTGAGGATGAGTCGTGCGGAGGCGTTTTGTATGCGCTGGAGACGGTTCTGGAGTTTGGCGGTTGTTCCGGCGTAGAAGGTGTTCCCGTAGTCCAGTCGGCTGGTGACGAGGGCTTGTGTGACCATTTTTCTGGTTTCGGTGGGGATCCAGCGGAAGATATTCCGGAGCATGCGCAGGGTGTGGAAGCATGAGGATGATATGGCGTTGACTTGTTTGGTCATGGTGAGCGAGGAGTCCAGGGTGCAACCCAGGTTGCATGCGTGGTCCGTGGGTGTCGTTGCGGCGCCCAACGCCGGGGGCCACCAGGAATTGTCCCATGCCCAGGGTTTTTTTTTTTTTCTGAGGATGAGGACTTAAGTCTTGTCCAAGTTGAGTTTGAGGCGGCTGAGCTTCATCCAGTCCGCTACCTCTTTCCTTCCTTCCTGGAAGTTGGATTTGGCTGTGGCTGGGTCCTTGGTGAGGGAGAATATCAGCTGGGTATCGTCGGCGTAGGAGACAATGTTGATGTTGTGCTTGCGTGCGACGGAGGCGAGGGGGCTCATGTAGATATTAAAGAGTGTTGGGCTGAGTGAGGATCCTTGGGGTACGCCGCAGATGATTTCGGTCGCTGGGGAGCGGAAAGGGGGGAGGCACACTCTCTGGGTTCTGCCGGTGAGGAATGAGTTGATCCATTCCAGGGCTTCCCCTGGATTCCTGCGTTGTGGAGGCGGTGTATTAGGGTGCGGTGGCATACGGTGTCAAAGGCTGCTGAGAGGTCCAGGAGGATGAGGGCTGCTGTTTCTCCGTCGTCCATCATGGTTCTGATGTCGTCTGTGGCTGCGATGAGGGCGGTCTCGGTGCTGTGGTTTGCTCTAAATCCGGATTGGGAGGGGTCGAGTCCTCGAGGAATGCGGTCAGCTGTATGTTGACGGTCTTCTCCATGACTTTAGCCAGGAAGGGGAGAAGAGAGATGGGCCGGAAGTTCTTGAGGTCCCTGGGGTCTGAGGAGGGTTTTTTCAGGAGGGCGTTGATCTCTGCGTGCTTCCAGCTCTCCGGGTAGGTGGCTGACGTGAAGCAGCTGTTTATAATGTTCCGCAGGTGGGGTGCGATGATGGTGTCGGCCTTGTTGAAGATGTGGTGGGGGCACGGGTCGGAGGGGGTGCTGGAGTGGATCGTGTTAATGACGTGGATGGTGTTTTCACTGCTGATCGGGGTCCAGGCGTTGACGGTGTTGGTGGAGGTCGTAGGGCAGGAGTCCGGTGGTGGGGGTTGGGGTCCGAAGCTGTCGTGTATGTCTGCAATCTTGCGGTGGAAGAACCTGGCAAGGGAGTTGCGGAGGTCTTGCGAAGGGGTGATGTTGTTGTTGCTGGCGTTCGGGTTCGAGAACTCTTTGACGATGCTGAAGAGTTCTTTGCTGTTGTGGGCGTTGTTGTCTAGTCGTTCCTTGAGCGATGTCCTCTTGGTGTTCCGGTCAGCTGATGGTATTCGCGGGTGGCAGATTTGTGGGCTGTCATGTTCTTCGTTGTCTGTTCTTTGCGCCAGTTCTTTTCGAGAGTTCGGAAGGCTTTCTTTGCGGCTTTGTGGGTTTCCGTGAACCATGAGGGTTTTCTGGTGGTGGTCTTGCTCTGGGTGTTCTTGAGTGGGGCGAGGTCGTCGGCGCAGTTGGTGATCCAGTGTGCGAGGTTGAGGGCTGCGATGTCGGTGTCGGGAATGTTGGTGTTGGCAGGTGGGTTCTGCCTCAGTGATGTGGTAAGCTGGTCCGTGGTGATGTTGCTCCAGCATCTGCGGGGGATCCGATGCGTGTGGTGGTGAGATGTGGTCCTCTTGAATGTGAAGTGTACGCAGCTGTGGTCGGTCCAGTGTAGTCCTGTGGTGTGGTTGAAGGCGATGTGGTCGCTGGCTGAGAAGATGGCATCGAGGGTGTGCCGGCGAGGTGAGTGGGGGCGTCCACTAGTTGCTCGAGTCCGAAGCTGGCGAGGTTGTCGAGCAGTGTGGTGGTGGCGCTGTCGTTTTTTTCTAGGTGAAAGTTCAGGTCTCCTAGGAGGATGTAGTCTGGTGAGGCTAGGGCGTGCGGGCTGATGAGGTCGGCGATGGCTTCGCTGAATTGTGTGCGTGGGCCTAGGGGTCTGTAGATGAGCGTTCCTTTGAGGGTGGTCTGGGGGTCGGTGTGGATCTGGAAGTGTAGGTTTTCGGCAGTGGGAATGGTGTCTTCGGAGTTGGTCGTGATGCTGATGGTGTTCCTGTAGATGATGACGATCCCTCCTCCTACTTTGTTGATGCGGTCCCTCCGGGTGATTGTGTAGCCGTCCGGGATGGCTATGACGATGTCTGGGGCCGAGGAGGTGTTCATCCAGGTTTCCGTGAGGAAGGCGACGTCTGGTGCTGTTGAGTCGAGGAGGTCCCAAAGGTTGATGGCGTGCTTGTGTACAGAGCGGGTGTTGAGGAGGATGCCCTTGAGGTGGTTGTTGTTGCTTTGTTTGGTGGGCATGGAGCGGTTTTGGAGACAGGTGAATCTGCAGGCTTGGTGAAGGGTCCGTGGGTGCGCTTGGGGGTGGCTCGATAGCAGGCGGGCGTTCGTCCGGTGTTGAGTGCGTTGAGGGTGGCGGGGTCGTATCTCAGTCAGTTGGTCTCGGTCCGGCGAGGTCCAGGGGTTCTGGCGCTGGGCGCGGTCCAGGCGTGGACGGGCGTAGACGGGCTTGTCTTTGGCGCGCCCGCTGAGCGTATGCGTGGACTCCGCCATAAGTGGCGAAGTGGGAGGGAGGAGCAGCTGGGAGGCGGGAGCTGTAAAAGGGTAGGCAGATTTCAACCGATAACCTTTAAGTATTGCCCGCCGTTAATCGCCTCTCATACCACTCGAAATTACCAAACAAAGAGGCAGGCGCTGGAGACCGGAAGGCAGGAAACAGAAGTTTATTCCGACGGAGCAGAACACATCAAATCAGACAACAGGGTATCTTCTCGTGGTGCTCTCACCGCATCTCTGAGGCCTGGCCTCTTATACACAGGTTTGTGGCTTTATTGCATGAAACACATTCTTGTCAATACTTTGAAGTATGGAAAGACATCCTCGGAATCCCCGCTTCAAGCCCCTTCCCACACACATTTACAGTAGAAGTCCCCACCCCGATCTCAGTAGGTGATGACTGTCGCGCAGCTGGATATTCCGCCGATTCCCGGAATGTGTGCGGCTGATCGGATCTCATGGGGTGGGGGCTTTGATCAGTCATAGATCCTTTGAAGAGGGAGAGCTTCCTACTGTATGGGGCAATAAACTGCATCCGCAGGGCCAGGTGATGGCCTGGGATCGGGCCGGACAATCGGGCACATAGGAAGGGGGTTCAGCAAAGGATGTGTGATCATGAAAGGGACGGAGGGAGGTGTTAGCCGGGTACGGGATGTGGCTCCGAGGCAGGGCCGCGCTGAAGGGGTGGTTTATGGCCCACGCATGTGAGAGCGGGGGCTGTCAGTGCGTGGGGGATGCTTGCGAGGTCAGAGAGGGAGAGAGAGAGACGCGCTGGCTATCGGCAGTGGGCAGAGAGGCCATGGCATTCAAAATGGCTGCTACTTACGCGCACATTTGAGCCTGAAAAGGGACAAGATGGCGCCAATAATGTTTACGTCGCAATCTAGATTTTAACAGAGCAGGGCGGCGAATGGGAAGGGGGGATCGAGTACAGAAAGGAAAAAGGGGCGGGCCGCAGGGGAGCAGCGTCAGGGAGCGGTGGGAGTACTGGCGGGAAAAACAAAGGAGGCGAGGCGGCAGAATACAAAAAAGACAATCACAGTACAATCACGGGCAGCAGGTCAAAATACAAGAAAATACAGATTACAGCACAATCACAAAACCAGAATACTTAGCTGCAGGAGCAGCGGCAAACTCGCGGTAGCAGCGGAGGAGCCTGAGCACAATCACGGGGAGCCGCGCGGTGTGTGGAGTGACCGGCCCTAAGGTGGGGTCAAGGGTCGCTAATCATGCATGCAGTGCAATATTAAAGGTGCTAGAATTTCAGTTAGATGCAGCTGTGTTCATTTTGCGTCTAGAGAGTGAGCCGATCAACCCCAATAACCTCATACATTGTTATGGTGACATTGAAGGCTTCCGCATGCAGAGTACAGACTAAGGTCGCAATGTAAGTCTAGGGATGTTAAAAACAAGCTGTTCTCATGCGAGAAAAATCAAGCAGTTTAACTTAGAACAGTTACATGTAGTGTTGTGTGCAAAAGCGGCAAAGTAGCAAAATGGCGTTTAAACTTCTAATAAGCCTATGCTAATATAGCAATGTGTGCAAGCAGGGCCCTGTCTTCACCACAAGATGAACACTTTTTTCGGATCACTGTTTGAATGTCCAGGAGTTATAGTTTTTATTTTCAGAGTTGTCAATAGGGTGACTGATGCTTCGGGGATAGGAGTAAGGGTTGGGGATGTTTTGGGAGGTGTCGGTTCAGTTTCATTACTCGCATTTGCTTTATATTTGCAATACTCAGTTACTAAGATTCGTCCTTACAAGGCCATGCTTGTCCACCCAATAGCACACGTGGTATACTCATGCATGCAGAGCATAAGTGTATTTGTGATGGAGGAGTTCCCATTTGATTTTTAGGCACATATACAATGCCGCACACACTGCATCCCTGCAGATCCTATCTTGAAACATTAGCTCATTATGTCTATCAAGAGAGGGACAATCGTGCTTTGCCATGTGTTCAGCTCCAGGGGTTCTATTACTCCAGGAGACACACCTCCTGGGCTCCAGGAGCTCAATGCTGAGAAAGATTTGGCCATCGTCATCTATTCCATACTGGTCACACAAAACATTCCAGGTGCACCACCATTCTCCTTCCCACTGCAGGTGTAGTGCAGGGGCAGGCAGACCCGGTAACCACATTTATAGTTAAATCCGGTACAATGTAGGGTATACAATCGTATACAGCAAGTATACATTCCTCCATAATTGGAAAACATTGTATGACCTCAACATACTGTTAGGTGGTCTCCAGCAGGGATCACAATTGTGGGTGGAGATTTTAACACAGTTATGTGTTGAGATGGTGACACAACCAGGGAGATACCATCCAGCATGCATTCACTCTCTACTTGCATACTGGGCTTGTGTCTTGAGGATGTGTGATATGTGGAGAGTGTGGAACCCTCTACCCAAAGAATTCACACACCTACACCTCCGCAGCAGACCAGATCAATTGCTGAAAGGATTACCTGTTTCTGCCGGCCACTGACGGCACACTGACAACTTGCATCTTGCAACGGGGTATCGTGGACCACTCACCCCCTATAGATTATGATAGGGAGGCCCTTGGAGGGAGAATAAGCCATGTGCAGGCTCAGTGCTTGGCTTCCCACGAATATGAAACTTAGTGATCACCTTCAAACTGAATTCTTACTTTGAAGTGAATACACTCACCTGGGGTGTGGGAAGTGGGTATGGCTACCCTGTGTGGCAGGACTAGCGCTGAGGAGGAGGATGTGACCCCGGATTGCTGAGATGTCTGGAGGTGGCCCATAAGGCCTTTTATCTAAAAGACTATGGAATGCATCAAAGAAAAAGGTCTATGGAATGAGGTTTGTGTTCTATAAAAACAAAGAAAATGAATAAGGTCTCTTGAGTTGGCTTTGAAGCAAACAAGTTCCTGCATCGACTCGCCACTTGGGACATATCGCCCAGCCCTGTCCCACAGATCAGACTCACCGCCCGCTTCCCAGTGGAAGTTGCCACAGCCTTTGCCAGTTATTGTACAACACTATATGCCATCCGGTGTATGAGTGTACACCACTGCTCATCACAGATATCCCCAAACTATTGGGGGCTGACAGTGAGAAACTAGAGACACCTATTCCCCAGGAGGAGATAATTAAAGCTATTGTTACCATGAACTTGGCAAGACACCTGGACCAAATGGCTTCCCAGTAAAATACTACTCTAGGTACAGATCCATGCTATTCCACCAATATGCTTACTATCAATGTACTCTGACTCAGCGCAGGTAGGTTATTTGCTACCGGAAATCAACCTTTCCATTGTTCTCCATAAATCTGGTCGGCCCTTTGATGTATTGGAATAATTATACCCAGTTTCCCTCCTAAACAATGAAACCGAAATTGTTGCAAAATGTTTGGAAGGAGATGCCTTGCTTTTTCCATCATTGGTCCATTAGGAGTCACAGCACAGGCTGTGACTCTTTGGGATCCCACAGCATTCATCCTCATCAACTTTGAGAAGGCAATTCGATGCCTTGGATTGTCCCTTCTGTCTGGAGTGGTTTAACTATTTTTATTAGTTTTTTCCAAAATCAAACACTGAGCAAAAGACAGTTCATAATTGAAGCCATAGACCACAGAGCATCACATAAACAGACTTTGGGCATCACATGCCTATTCTGAAAAGAAAGCAAAAGGCACACAATTGATGGACGGAATGCAGAACAAATCAAAACATTCACCCCCAATCAAGAGATCTGGGTTAAATCCATCATTCGTTTGCTCACCATTCCACCCCAGTTTAGACCTGACCATATGCAAATCAGTCTTGACTATGTGCCTCATGGGAACAGTCCAGCCCGAACTACCAAGCCAGGTCCTCCCTGGACCGGAAACAAGCATCCTAGGACCGGTTTCGGAGTTTTACCCCTCATCAGTCAGAATAGCTTGATTTTCAGTGGCACAGTGAGCCCAGGACCCATGTCTGGGCATACCTGGCGCCCTTAGGGCGAGAAAGCAAAAGACACACAATTGATGGACCAAATGCAGAACAAATCAAAACATTCACCCCCAGTCAAGAGATCTGGGTTAAATTCCTCATTCTTTTGCTCACCATGCCATCCCAATTAAGACCTGGCCATATGCAAATCAGTCTTGACCTTGTGCCTCATGGGAACAGTCCAGTCCGAACTACCAAGCCAGGTCCTCCCTGGACCGGAAACTAGCATCCTAGGACCGGTTTCGAGGTTTTACCCCTCGTCATCCAGGATAGCTTGATTTTCAGTGGCACAGTGAGCCCAGGACCGACGTCTGGGCATACCTGGCGCACATAGGGCGAGAAAGCAAAAGACACACAATTGATGGAAGTGCTTGCATTGTTCAATACTCGGTCCATCATCCCCTTTGGTTTTGCTTTGTTCGCCCTAAGTTGGCAGGGTATGCCCAGGCGTGGGTCCCTTGCTCACTTTGCCACTGGATTCAAGCTAGCCTGGCTGATGATGGCTGATTTGCCAGAAACCGGTCCCAGGATGCTTGTTTCCAGTCCAGGGAAGATATGGCTTGGCAGTTCTGGCTGGGCTGTCCCATGAGGCACTGGGTCAGACTGATTTCATATGGCCATGTCTGAACTGGGGTGGCGGAGTGAGCTAAAGAATGATGGATTAAATCCAGATCAGTTGACTGGGGCTGAATGCTTGCATTGTTCAACACTCTGTCCATCATCCTCTTTGGTTTTGCTTTATTCTGAAAAGAAGGCACATAGTTGGTTAAAAGAACAGTCACCTCTACCCAAGAAATAGCATTGAGCACAGATATCTCCTCTGTCCGCGTTGCAACATTGGGTCATCGGTTCCCAGCCCAAAGAATTCCTTCTACCTTCCCCTAATGTTTTTCAAATTTATTAGGGCAGCCTCTGCTCTAGTTTTCCACTTTTTGGTTTTCATACACCTGTCCATCCCTACTAGCCATTGTTCTTTTGCCAGCGTCTAGGGGGATTCTGTTTGCAGTGTTGACATAGATGGGTTTCTGTCTCCGATTCAAATCCTATGTAAACATTCTCTTTGCTCAACATGTGGTGCAAATGAAGGTGAATGGAATCCTCTCTAAGCCCTTCCCAGTAGATAGGAAGGGGCCCCTTCATTCTCCTTATAATTTTCCCTGGTGGGGGAGCCGTTAACAGCACGAGATGGGTGTGATTCTCAGGTCCTAGGGATGAGTTGAATGAAGACTCCATCGTCTTATATGCTATTGATATCCTTCTCGAGATACTAAATATTCTGGGCACAATTTAATGTGCATCTTTGAGCTCTATAATGAGGCTTTAGGCTTACAAATAAACTAGTCAAAATGTACATTTTTCTCGGTCAAGGGTAACATAGGAGATTCAAACTGGAGGTACCGACTCTCCTTATCTTTTGAGGCTGAAATAACATGAGGCGTTTGATCCAAAACTAGCATGGACCCTTAAGCTCCATCCACCCACTGCCAGAACCCAAAGGGAGCTGGTCGGCTTGACAGACCTGTCCTTCAATACAGTGGGCTCTGTGGCCCATTACAAAATTATAATACTCCCCAAACTCCTTTACGCCCTCCAAAATTTTCCTCTCTGCATCCCACACTAATGATTTGGAGAAGAATGCACTGAGTCATGCACATTCATTTTAGCCAACCGAACTCCACGCGTTGGGATGGAGAAATTAATACAGTCCACTTTTGATGGAGGAATGGTAATGGCGGACATGAGCTCAACTACTGCGTCTTTCTCATAATAGTGCTAAACGACTGACGCTTTGATGGACATGATGACCTGGTATATCATTCTGAAATTGCAGTGGTCGCCCGAGAAAGTCTGTGTTTATATATTGGATTCCTGTAGCCTACTCTCTTCCCTGAGGTGATAATAGTTCTCCAAATCTGGTGCATGCTACTTAAATGCATACAATTATAAGTCAGCATTAGGGAATCCTCTGTGAGTGGGTGGGTACCTGGCTTAAACATTGCACACAATTATTGGGCTTTGGGAAGTTGAACCTCCTCAGTATTTGCTAATTAGGTGATGCCTGGTCAGGCAGCTGCTCGAATTTCTTTGGGGGATCTTAAGGATGAGTATGACCTTAAAAGATCGCAGTTCTACCAATATCTGTATTTGTGTCATTGCCTAGTTGGCTCACTGGCAAGTTATGGACGCGTTTACATAATTTAAGTCTAGATGTTAAAGGTGGTTATGGGCTCAATGGGTAAAACGGGGGCTCCCATCTGTGGAGCCTTAATAGTTACTTTGGCGGCTAACTCTGGTCTGCCAGCGGAGTTTGTGGAGTTTTGCCAACTGTGCGCTCCAATGGGAACACGGAGTTCAGGCAAAACTCTGACTCCGCGGCGTAGCAGAGTTCGCCCCTGTGCCTACGCCCAAAAAAGCAGGAAATAATCACTTGCCGGCTCTGGCGTCTCCAGGCTGCACTCCTCCTCGCCCTGGTCTCTCCTCCTCGCCGGTCGCAAGCCCCTACTTTGTGATTAGAAGTGTACATCAGAAGGACAAATGCTTACCTTTGGTAACTTTTTTTCTGGGGAATAATCTATTTAACCCCAAATTCCTCACTGCCCTCCCGCTTCCCTGTTCTGTGGAGTGGCCTCTATTTAGCATCAAAAAAGTTCCCAAATTTGTATTTTGCACACTGTTACCAGCAGTTCACACTTCACACCTGAGCTCGGGAAAAGATGATAAACTGATGTCAGCGTGAAGGGGTGGCACTTATATGTGGCTCTGTTCTGTCATGCAGTATGGAGTCAGTTAGCAACTTCATGATTCCACCTAGCAATTTGTGGGAGGACTACTTCGAAACATCACATAATCCATTCTGGCTCCCGGGTAATATTCTTAGGTGAGGAATCTGTGGTTGGTTATTTATTTTTAGCTTGTAAAGCGCCTTAATCTCCCCCAGAGGGCTATCTCCGTGCTACGGAGGGGCTGCAGAAGGCCGAAGAAAGAGAGTAGATTTAGAACAGTTCATTTTTGAGGAACCGTCTGACTTGAAGGTTATCAGGGCATTTCCGAAGATGATTAGGGAGTTTTTTTCCAGGAAAAAGGGGCTAGGCAAAAGAAAGCCTTCCCACACAAGTGCGATTTTGTGGAAATCGGTACAAGGAGTAGATATTTAGCTCCTGAGCCTAGGGGTCTGGGAGACCGATATTGATTGCGATTTCGTGTTAGATAGCCTGGAACTTTACCATGTAATTCTTTGTGAACAATGCAGCATATCTTGAATTTGACCCGTTTGCATACTGGAAGCCATTGGAGTCGTTGTAGAAGGAAGAGACAAGCTGTTCTGGTAGGAAAATTCGAAATGAGACTGGCCGCCGTGTTTTGGACTTCTTGAAGTCTACTCTGAGGATGCACTTGCTGAAATCAGGAGAGCATTACAGTAGTTCAGGCGGATCATCACCAGTGCCTGAATGAGAGTTTTCTGTGCGGTCAAGGGAAGAAAGGGAAATACCCTGCGTAGCAGGCTTAACATGTGGAAGCTTGAGCCTACGGTGCACCAACTTGCTCCTTCATTGTCCGTTTCTGGTCCAAGCATATGCCCAGGTACTTGACCACTGTCTTGGGTACCGCCTAGGTAAGCCAGCCACTATTCTGGGGACCATAGCATTCGTGCATCTTCAGACAGCATGATCTCGGTTCTCCCGGCATTAAGCTGTAGGAAATTATTCCTTATCCAGATCGAGATGGCATTCATGCCTTTCGAGTAGGTGGACTGAATATTGCAAGAGTTTTTGTCAAATGACAGTAATAGCTGGGTGTCATCGGCATACGAAATTGGTGTGAAGCCCAGCTTTCTACGTAATCCGGCTAGTGGAGCAACATAAATGTTGAACAAACAGGGACTGAGGCAGTTCCACAGTCCTAGATCGGAAGGGGCCCAGAATAATAGTCTGAGTTCGATGGGAGAGAAACTTCGACATCCCCTAAAAGGCTAGTCTCCGGAGCAGAATCTGATGAGAGACCGTGTCGAAAGCTGCCGACAAGTCCAGCAGCACTAGTAGTACTGCTCGTCCTTTATCAAGGGAGTGCGTTACACTGTCGGTAACAGCAATCAATGCTGACTCAGTGCTGTACATTAGCTTAAACCCAGACTGAGCTGGGTCAAGGCATCCAGTGGATTCGACATGGTCAGAGAGATGTTTGTTGATCTGCTTTTCCAATATCTTACTCAGGAGAGGTAGGAGAGAAATTGGACGGTAATTGGAGAGGTCCTCCATAGGAACATTGGTATTCTTACGAATGGGAATTATTTGTGCAGCCTTCCATTCAGAAGGTTGTTGGCTCTCTCGCTCTCATAGAGAGATTGAGGATAGCGCAAATTGGAGGGGATAACAGGTTGGAGAGCAACAAGGAAGTTTTGGCTGGAATAATGTCCAAAGGGGAACCTGATTTAGAAAATAGGTGTGGGAGCACACTGCTTCACCTCCCGCAGAGTCGCCTCTAAGCATCATGGTTGATGCAGTCCGACAAGCGAGTACACTTGCAAATTCTTTAGAGTGTTTCACCAGGTGGGTGCAGATTAGTGCTGGCCATCTCTGGACACGTGTTTCTAGATTATCTGTCAACAGCAGAGATTAGGCATTATTTGGGGTTGCTGAGCAGGCTGCCGTATCCTTGGAACGTAGTATCTCTCCAGGCACGCAGGTGCCTCTCCACGAGCTCGTCAGCCCACAGCGGCTCGAGGGAGCCTTTAAGTAGAAAATAGGTGTGGGAGCACACTGCTTCACCTCCCAGCAGAGTCGCCCCTAAGCATCATGGTTGATGCAGTCCGACAAGCGAGTACACTTGGGAACCTGATTTAACTGTGTTCAGCAGAAACTCCACGTCGTGAACTGTGAGAGGGGGTTGGGGGTGGCGGGGGATGGAGTTATTTTTCAACGGATGCACAGTGTTCGGGGATGGGGTTCAGCAGAATACAGTGTCATTTAGGAGGTTCATGACTATAGTAATTTTATCGTAGATCAGCTCAATCTTCTGTTCAAGATGGATAGCAATTTCTTTGCAAAGTTCTTGAGAGGGAGCCGCTTCATTGTTACAGGCCTTTCGGGTTTAGGAATGATTAAAGGATTCGGTATAATACTTTTGGGGCACTCCCTGCCTGGTTAAGTTGCAACGTAATATGGATTCTGCCTGCAGTTTTTCCGTTTATTTGGTATTGAGCCAGCGCCTTTCCAGGTTTTTACGCAGACCTTTTTCCTTCCGTAGGTCTGAGGAAAACGACGCTGTATGTGGACGTCTAGCCAAACTGGGGCACTGTTTCAATGGGGCCAGCTGATCTATGGTTGTTTTTACTATGGAATTGTAGCTGGCCAAGCATTCCTCCACATTCTCTGATTCCAGGTTCCAGGATTCTGGGATTGTATCCAGGAAATGGTCGGGAGTAATATTGTGCCACTGTCTACGAAGACTGTAGGGGGCCCAAGGAAGGGCATAGTGTACCCTGGGGCCCCTGATTTGAAAGTCGATTAAAAAGTTGTCAGTCCATGTAAGAGGACAAGGGGCTTCGCAAAAGATGCTAGGATATTTGGTCATAATAAGATCTAGCGTGTGTCTGCTGAATGTGTAGGACCCACGTTGATCTTTCCTAGTCATAAAGTAGCTAAATCTGCAAGGAGTGTAGAGGCGTCCTGATTAGAAGTGCTCTCACTGTGTTCATTAAAGTCCCCTAATAGTGCGAAGTGTTTGGAGATAATGTGAAAGGCAATTAATTCCATTAGATGGAGCGAGAAATACAGAAGGGGGTCTGGGGGCCGATATACAAGGAGGCCTTTCCAGTTATGAGGAGGTAAAAAATCAATTCTGAAAATACTCTGGTGTCTTTATGGATGATGGGTATACCTCCATCCACCTTAGATTGTCTGTCCAGCCTATGAATACGGTAGCCACCAGGGAGTGACGCCGAGCTGGGTTCGGGACAGGTTTCAGTCGGAAATCCGATATCTGTATTCTTAAAGGTTAATAGATCCCAGATTTCAGCAGCATGTTTGGACAGAGATCTAACGTTACTCAGAAAGCCATTCCAACCTCAAGCAGATTTGTTGGTAAAGTTGTCTGGGGAAATCAGGGGTTGGATAGCTGGATTGGGTTGTGTTTTCCCTTGCCTGGGTCAGATAGCAGTGGACCCATGTTTCATCTGCTTCAGCTCCAGGCTTTGGAATTGGCAGGCTCCATGTAAAGGGTCCCTCCATGAGGGGGAAAGTCCCTGCAGTGTCATGGGGGTGGTTAGAACATTTAACTAAACTAACAGTCGGATATCTAGGAGTTCTAGGCTTTTTAAAGAGCATTTTTGCCTGAGTCCTAAGTCCGTATGAAAGATGCAAGGGGGTCTGGTGATGGCTGGGCGCAGACAGGCTTTCTTTTGGCGCGCGTCCGCTGCGTGTCGTGGCAGGCATGGTCTTAAATAGTTGAGGAGAGCAGCCTAGACTGCTAAGCTCGTGACTCAGCCCTGAAGTGAGGGAAAAGTATGACCGCTGTCTCCCTCCATGCAAACGTGGAACCCGTGGTGGACTGTTGAGGAGTGTGGTGGAAATGCGAGGGTTACAGGAAATAGTGATTTTAAAAATATAAGTAATGCCAAAGAAGCTTTAAGTATTAAAAACGAGCAGATGGTCCTCAATTACAAGTTGTAATCACAACAGCAGCCTTGCTGCAAAGCGCGTCCGATACGCCTCGTGGTTAGATGGAGTTTTCTCCAGAAAAAGCATTAGTAAACACAAATGCCTTGGTTTGTTTTGTCCATTGTCTCCACTTGGAGGGCCAGTGAGTTGCAGGATTATTTTACAAAATTACAGATATATTTCATTTTGTTCCCATCCTTTATTTCTTCCTAAAGTTTTTTGGGGTTTACATCAACTGAGAGATGTATGTTTTTTCTAGTCCAGACAACACTGCATTGCAGTATGCTTAAATATTTTCATTTTCCAGAACTTTGGTGCACCCTGGTGGGTTTGTTTAGTTTCGGTTTGTAAGTGCATGGGGTTAAAAACACCTGAAACATTAACATTACATCTTGCCTTCGGGTTTTACCAGGGGTTGTTGTGGGCAGCCATATGGTTGTACGCATGTGCCAGCAAAGGAAATCTTCTCATGATCCACATTATAGCAAAGAAGAAAATAATAAATCATCACACTATAAAACAAGCCCTCGCTGGAGACCTGCATATTTAAATGAACAAATAAATTAGATGAAAGAGGAAGGGAAGCAAAATGCAGCTCTAGCCAACTCATGCTAAGTGAGTCCCTTAGGTACTTCTTGGTCTTATGACTATTTCTCATAATTTCCCCATGCATACATGTGAAGGGCGGATGGCCATTGCCCTCATCAATACTCTAATCATGCATATGGCAAAAGCATTTCTAGCATAACAGTTCCTCTGGTTCCCTCCAGACAATTGTTATTCTCTGATGTGTTTTGCAAAGCAGTGCCTGATCAAACTTGCCTCTGAGGACGCAGAATGCTTAACCTGCTGCATCCCTGAAAACAAACTTTGCAAAGACAATGTTCTGACCTAGGCATGTTGATGGAATGGTTCCCTGTATGGTGTATTCCTGGTCTCCCTTACCTGAGTGCCCAACTGAGAGTATCTGGTAGCATGGCTTTAGATCCAGCCTCATGCTCCTCATGCGTGCACTCAAAGGCCTAGGCATGCGCCTTGACTTGAGTACATTCCTGGACGGAGAGGGGTGCAAAAAGTGTGCCCTCATTTATTGACAGTGGACTGTCATCCCGTCATGGGTTTTGTAGCATGTAGAACCATGGTGGAAGTGTACAATATTTTCTGAATCTGTAGTTATCAGACAAGAATACACAAGAGTTAAAACCCTCTTGCCCATTTGTGTAAAGTCCAGTTTCTACACGTTAACTCATGACATACCGCTAACATCCCATTGCATGTTTGGATATATATATTGGAGAAAGACCTCCTTGGTGGTTCCATCGCATGTTTGAGTAAACCAGAGTAACAAAGGCCTGTGAGTTCAATTTTGTTACTCTCTGGCCTACTCTTGTGTGCAAGATAAAGATGAGCTTGTTTTCCCAGACAGTGTAAATGTCTTCCTGACATTCCTGAAGCAGGAGGGAGAACACCTAGACACCAGGGTGGGTAAAGAGGAGACGGCTCCCTTCAGAAAATCAACTGGGCACTTTTGCTGCTACAAACTGATAAGACTTCCTGAGTACTGTCATTTGGTTGATTGTTGAGGTGAAGAATGGGACTGCAGTGTCTGTTTAGAGTGAAGGGTATGTTAAGTGGGGTTATCATCTTGTTTCTCTTCCTGATTACTGTAAAGTGTGCCTATTTATAGCCATGTGCAGGCAGGTTCCCAAACTTTTTGTGCGTCTGTTGTGGGTATTGTAACCTGAAGAACACTCAGTTGTGATGAGCATCGCTCTACACAATGGCTGTGTCTGGAAGATGGCCTGTAAAGGATACTTGAAAGAATATCTGACCCAAACCGCTTCTGAAAGTGCACACAGGGTATTCATCCCCTGTCTGCTCTACCTGCGTAAAATTGGGAGCTCTTGATTCCCTTGTTGGTATAACTCTATGTTGGCTTTGACCAAGGAAGTGGGTGCTCTGCAGAATACCAAGAGGACTGTTGTGCAACCCGAGCTAGCATCTGTTGACCGCCAGTTTCCTAGAGGTGAGGGCTCATCTCCTGGAGTTTGATTTGAAATGAAGATCTGTCTCCTTGCCCTGCAGTGCCAGGAAGCTGACCTGCCTGAGAAGAAGAGGGGTGGAGTGACGCAGCCCTACTGGAGGAGCTGACTGCTAGTGTGAATAGAAGCAGCTAAACCCGGAGTGTCTGTCTGCCAGAGACTCATGAGACACTGCTGTGTCTCTTGCTGAACATAACTAGTCCATGGCACTGTCCTTCAATTGTGCCAAAACAGACTGCGCCGCCGTGACCTGGAACATGGCTATCCACAGTTTTTTTTTAAAAACATATTTTTTTGTCAAATTTCTTTTTATTGGCATTTCGGAACAAGTAACAGAGTACCAGATAATCGGGGCTCCAAGCCTTCCTAACATTCCAGAAATAAAGGGAACCAAGTTAATCTAATTTGGTTACAATTGCTTAACATTGTGTAATGGTTGGATAGAGCTTCTCAACGCTCGCCCACAGTACCAAAGCAATTGCTAGCACTAGAAAAATCAGTCCCAGAAGACGAAAGAAGAAGAAGGAAACACAACTCGACAAACCCCAACTTTGTACCCCCTCCTGTCCGCCCCAGTGGTGGAGAAGCAGACCGTCCCCTCTCCGCGCTAATATCACCCTTTGACGTACAGGATGTATTTATGACCCAGCAAAGCCTCCATAGGCGCACTCTTGTACGTTTCATCCCGGATAGCTCTCTTGTTGCTCTAAAACTGGAACATGTGCAGCCCTCTCAGTGTAGGGGCCAAACGGCTGGCTGGAGTCCCTTTGTAAGATATGCCACCAATGGACCCCACTTAAATTCAACGCTCTTGTAGTGGTCTCTAAAGATGTATGCCATACGTTCCATCATGAGTATTTTCCATAAGTCGGAGTGCCATTGCGCCAGGATGGGAGCCTCTCGTTTCTTCCAATTTGCTGCGATCTCTTTTTTAGACCCACCCAAACAAGCCCACATTGCCTTATCAGCCTTAGTTTGATATTCTAGGGTGGAATGTCTCGGGCCCAGCAGGATCTTCTCTACAGAGGTCAGGACTGGGTAACCTAGTATTGACTTCATTTGGGCAAAACTCCTCCCTGAATGTTTTAATTGTAGGGCAATCCCACCAGATGTGGCAGAAGTCCCAGAGAACACCACACCCCCTCCAGCAGAGATCGGAAAGTAAGGGGGAAGATTTTAAGTTTAGCAGGTACTAAGTACCTCCTCCCAAGCATATTTATACCGGGCTTGGGGCGTGTTTGTAGTTTAAAGCAGTAATTTGTAGAGAAAGGAATTCGTGCCCTTAGCCAAACTAGTTGTCCGCACCAATTTTCTATCGGGGTCAGCTTCCTAGTTGCCGCTTCCCAGACTTGTGGGTGTAGTACCCAATGCTTTAATTGTAAGTAGTGGAAGTGCTCAGTGAGCGGTACCCCGTAGTCCCGTTGGCAGTTCTCAAACGAGAGGATCTCATAATTGTGAAAAAGATCAGAAACCACCTTACAACACCCTTCCCTCCACGCGTCAAAAGACCCCTCTTTGAGTGCTGGGGGAAAGGCAGGGTTAAAGTGTATAGGGCGAGGGAAAAGAAGTCCAGCCTCTGCTCCTAATTACCTCATCCCGTGTCCTCAGGAAGGTCCTGGGCGGGGTACTAAGGTAAGCATTGAGTGGTCAGTTATTTTTTGGTTTCCATAACGCATCCCAAATTGACCTCCCACTGTGGCCCGTTTCCATGTGGAGCCAGTGCTTGTCCGACTCCCGCATTAACCATTCTGTGATGACCCTCAACTGTGCTGCCTTATAATAAAGCTCGCTGTCCGGAAGTGCCACTCCTCCCTCTGCCTTCGTAACACGTGGAAGGGTAACCTCGCCCTACTTTCCTGCCAGATGTAGCAGAGAATCAATGTCCTTATTCCTGTTAGGTACGCCTTGTCTATTTCTATGGGAAATGCCTGAAACAGATACAACAATTTGGGGAGGAGGGACATTTTGACAGCATGGATCCTACCTAGCCATGTGAGAAACAGGGGCCTCCATCGTTTGAAATCTTGCTTAACCTGTTTGAGTAGGGGAGGGAAGTTCGCCCAGAACAGGCCATCCAGACTGGGGGTAAGCTGAATCCCCAATTAAGTTGAACTGTGTTTGGCCCACGTATAGGGAGATTCACCCTGTATTAACAGCTGCTCCCCCTCAGGTAGTGTCAGATTAAGAATCGAGGACTTTGAGAAGTTGACCCGGAAACCTGCTGCTCTCTCAAAGGAAGACCATTCTGGCTGTAGTGCTCGGAGGGATAGTCTGGGTGCAGTGAGGGTCAACAATATGTCGTCCGCAAATAGCGACACCTTCGTCACCTCCAAACCGAATCCCCCGAATATCCGGGTTCGCCCTGAGTCTGGCCGCCAGCGGCTCGATACTCTGTGCGAACAGCAAGGGAGACAAGGGGCATCCCTGTCTTGTTCCGCGTCCCAGCTCAAAGAACGCTGAGCTCATGCCATTAACCTGCACTGTAGAGCGGGGGCTAATATAATTAGCCCGGATCATTCGCATGAACTGCTCTCCAAAACCAAACTTCTCCAGGGTTAGAAACAGGAAGTGCAAGTCAAGTCCACGATGTCGAATGTTTTTTCCGCGTCTTATGTTATGTTAGATAATTTTACAAAGCGCACATCTGCCTCAGCGAAGAGGCATCCCGGCGCTGGTAGCAGTGTCGGTAGAAAGGAAGGGGCTAGACCAAGGGGCGAATAGGGAGGGAATTCCACAGTTTAGAGGCTAGATACCGGAAGGACCGGCCCCCAGCTCTAAGGCGCTTCACCGGGGGACTGTAGCCAGATATTACTCAGCGGAGCTTAGCTGGCAGGTGGGTACATAGGGGACCAGGAGATTAGACAGAATCTCAGGGGATGAAAGCTTTAGTATTTTGAAAGACAGGCATAGCGCTTTGAATTCAATCCTTTTGGACATGGGTAACAAATGTAGACTGCGTATTGCACCCGTCGCGGAGCACGTTTTAGGGAGCCTCAATAAAACTCAGGGGACTGCATTCTGGACTCGCTGGAGACGAGTTACTTCTGCCTTGTTAGCGCCAAGCATGAGTGAGTTGGAGTAGTCCAGTCTGGACAAAATAGTTGCCTAGACTATCAACTGGCGGTCGGGTGGGTGGATCAAGGAAACCCAGCATGGGCCTTAGTCCCCGGAGTAGGCCAAAGCAGGTGCCTGCAACCTTCTTAGTGTGCTCCTGAAACCCAAGAGTGGAGTCGAGCCAGACCCCAAGATTTTTCACTGCCGACTTAGGGTGGGGGCGCTGCCCAAGGTCGCCGGCCACCATTGCGTACTCCAGAGCCCCTTATCTCTCCCCACAAACAATACTTCTGACTTGTTAGCGTTGAGTTAAATGCAGTTGGTGGTCATCCAGTGCGCGAAACTTTGAGGCGCCTCGCGTAGGATCATCGGAGAAGGCCAGCACCACATCATCAGCATACGAGACCATGGTCAAGCCATGGTCCCTCGCCACTGCAACCAGGGGTTGAACATACAGGTTGAACAGAACGGGGCTCCGTGCCGAGCCCTGTGGGACCCCCTGCTTGATGGGATGGGCGTGGGAGAGAAAGGGGGGGAAGTGACATGTTCTGTCAGACAGAAAAGAAACCAATCCAATGCAAGACCTACCACCCTAGCCTCCTCTAGGCGGTGTAGAAGGATCCGGTGAGAGACCGTATCAAAAGCGGTGCTTAGCTCGAGCAATATCAGGGCCGCAGTATGTCCCTCATCCAGAATGGTCCGCTGCTGTTAGCTCACAGCTAAGAGCGCAGTCTTGGTGCTGTAGCCAGGGCGGAAGCTATTCTGGGAACGATCCAAGACACTGGTGTTGTTCAGAAAGCCCGAGAAGATGTTATTGGTGTGGGCCTCAGCAACTTTAGCAGCCCAAGGCAGTAAAGACATAGGACGGAAGCTTTCCGGTTCAGTCTGCTCCTGTGAGTGGTTTTTCAGCAAGGGGACCGCCCTTGCTTGCTTCCATAGCAAAGGCACCACAGCAATGGTGAAAGAGGAATTGATTACCTGACACAAAGGCATAAGTAGTACAGGTAGAGAGTCCTTAATTTAGGCAGGCCTCAGAGGATCCATAGGGGAGCCTGATTTGACCTTCTTGCTCAGCATGAGAAACTCGTCCTGGGAAATAGGGGGATAGCTGCCAAAGTGTGAGTGGGGAGAAGAGCATGCAAAGCAGAGGGATCGCTAGGGGATATAGGGAAGGATTTGTAAATGGCTTCCACCTTCTTCAAAAAAGAAGGTGGCCAAGTCCTCGCATTGCTGCCCAGACATGATCTCCGGGATGGAGGGGTCTTTCCTGTTTTTGAGGTTAAGTATTTTGAAGATGCTTTTAGCAGGGTTCTTATTGGACTGGATGGTCATGAACACAGCTTCATGCCTACAACCACAACGTGGCCGGCAGCCCAGTATTTAGGAATGAAGACCGCAGTCGGAAGGCAAATAAAAGTACATATTGACACAGCATGTCGCCTACAACCACTTTGGGCCGGCCGCGTATTAAGTGAAGTAACCCAGTTCAACAGTTATTAGTTAGACAGAGCATAGTAACCAAAGATGGGACGGGAATAGCCTAATAGGGCAACAGGTGACAGAGATTGCGGTGCATAGCACTGTACACTTGTAGGATCATGACCTGTGTCTCGCTCTTCAAGACACTACGTGGTCAATGAAGAGGAAAGGAGTACATCATAGAACTTGCTGTGTGTGCGGGTGAAGCAGATCATGCTTTTGAAGTATCCATAGGTGGAAGGAGAAAGCAACTTTATAATAGAACAAAAAGAAACAACTACAAAACAAACTTGCCATCAGTCTGTACAAGAAGTTCAGCGTAGCACATATCTAGAGTCAGTCGGTATCAGGCATTAATGGAAAAGGAGAGGTATAGGGCGTCTACATACAACCAGAACATAGCCGAATTGCACAGAGAACAACAGTAGGTGCAAACACACAGAAGTCACCACGGAACACGGAGGTTGTGAGAGCACAGACCCGGGAGGGGCCCGCCCATGACCCAGAGCCAGGAGGGAGGGACCGAATTCCCAGGGGTGTCACAGCTGAGTAGCGGGGGCAGCAACCCAGGAGGGGCATCACACCATCTCCGCTCATGATAGAGGCCCAGCCTCCGATGCCGGGGAGTGCGCCCTAGCTGAGGCCCACTGAACGAAGGGCTCCCAAATATCCCAAGGTCAGGAAGCAGCAGGCATGGTCTCCCACAAAACGCCCAGCTGTGTATGCTCATAGGTAACGTCTGACAGCCAGTCCGAAACCTTGGGTATCCTGCGTCTACCCCATTTAAGTGCAATTTGCCGCCTAGCGTATAGCAGGAGTAAAGCATGCAATTTCCTCCTCTTGGGCAAGGTGTCGCTCACTAATCCCAGCAAGCCCAAATGTGGGGACGGATCGTCAGTCCTACCAACTATCTGATTGACACACACAAAAATTTCATGCCAGAAGTCTGAGTTTGAGGCAGTGCCATGCCACATGCAGAAAGCTTGCATTGTCGAGATTGCTTCTCCAACACCTGGCGTCTTTGCGCAGATGCATGCAGTGGAGACTAATCGGGGTACGATAGTAGCGATGTAAAAATTTGAAATTAATAAGGCGGAGCCTGTAATTGGGGGAGAGCTCCAATAACTGTTTGCAACAGAATGACAATTGTTCCTCGGCGAGAGGGGGGTCCAGCTCGGCGTTCCAAAGCGCCATAGACCTAGGCTGCGCTACGGGGGCTTGATCCTGCATTTCATTATATAAACGTGTCACTAGTTTCTTGGGGGAGGCACGAGCCAGTATATTCTGTAAGGCATTAAGTGTGGGGGGCGATTTAGGAAATGCATCCCAAAGGGAGCGGCAAGCAAGCTTCAACTGGTGATACAGAAATACCTCCTGAAAGGTTCCCACCCCTCCCTCCTCCTGTACTGGTGGATCTCGGAAAACCCCGTCAGGATATAAATCAGCAAAGGTGTGGATCTGGGCGCCTCCTAGCACTATCTTGCCACCGTGAGTTTCTAGGCAGGCCAGCATCGGGTTACTCTTCAAGGGAACAGCAGGTGCATAAAGAAGGGGAAGTTTTGCTCGTTTCTGTAGCTCACGCCATGCCCAGCGTAAAGTATTAGCAGAATCTACATTCGAAGAGGGGTGAACGCTTTTCTGGTAAAGAGCTACCATCAGGGGCGTGGGCGACAGTGAATCCTGCTCTACCGCGACATGCGGCTGGTAAGGCGTTGGGTATGCCCAGAAGTGCAAAAACTAAGCTTGCGCGCAAACAGCGTAGAGGTGCATATCCGGAGCCCCCAAACCACCCTGGCGCAAAGGCACGGTCAGCAAGGCCCAAGAGACTCTGGCCCGCCCATATTAAGGAGAGCAAGTGGGTGCGAAGGCACTCGAAGAAGTAGCTGGTGAGTGGGATCGGTATATTGCCAAATAGATAGAGAAACTTGGGGAGGATCACCATCTTGGTCAAGGCAACCCGACCCGCGAGGGAGAGCGGCAACTTGGACCAGAGCGCCACCTTGCCTTCCAGCCAGACAATCGCACGTCCAAAGTTCAGGGACCAAATATCCTGAGGACTGCGGCCAATCCAGACCCCCAAATATTTAACCTCATCCTCCGTCCAGCGCAGCGGGAACTCAGACCGCACCTCGGGGGTACCGTCAGTCAGGGGGAAGACAACAGACTTTGCCCAATTTATTGGTATTCCAGACAACCCACCAAATTTATCAAATTCACACAGCAAAGGGTCTAGATTGGTGGAGGGGTTCAGTACATATAGCGTCACATCGTCTGCATAGATAGATATCAACAAACTGCGAGAGCTGAAGCCAATCCCTCTCGCCGGGTGATGCTGTCTAATACGGGCTGCAAGCGGTTCCATCGCAATAGCGAACAATAAGGGGGAGAGGGGACAACCCTGTCTTGTTCCACGAGTCACCGAAAACGGCTCTGAGATCATGCCATTGACCCTCACTCGCGCCATTGGGCTGGTGTACAGCAGTCGTATCTGGGCAATGAAAAGCGGACTGAAACCCATGCGCTCCAGTATGCGGAATAAGTACGGACACTCCAAGGAGTCAAACGCCTTTGTGGCGTCCAGGAACACGGCGACCGCTTGCACCTTAGGATGAAGATAATGCAGCACCGAAAAAAGTGTCCGCAGGTTTTGTGCCGGGGACCTGCCAGGTATAAAACCCGACTGATCCGGTAGCGCCACCAACGGAAGGAGGGGTTATAGCCGGTCTGCCGCAATTTTGGCATAGATTTTGACGTCTACATTTATTATAGACAAGGGTCTATAGGAATCTAGCGATGTCTCGTCTTTGTCGGGCTTCAGAAGTGTCATAATGAGAGCTTCTCATGGATGCCGGGAGGACGCCAACCTCCAGTGATTCCGCATGTAGCCGCGGCGCGAGCTCCTCCGAGTAGGCCTTGTAAAAGGCCGTGGTGAGGCCGTCTGGCCCGGGGGCTTTGTTGAGCGGGAGACTATGGATTGTTTTCTTAATATCTTCAACCGTGACTGGGACATCCATATATTTGCGGTGCATGTCGTTAAACCACACCAATGCTATGGAGTCCAGAAAGTCATTGAAGTGGGCTGGGACCTCAGGCTGCATGGAAGTGTAAAGGTGGGAATAGAAAGATTTAAATTCCTGAAGAATCTCACCCTTTCCTGTGACGGTGGTACCGTCAGGCCTCTGAATGGTGTGTATAAATTGTGTAGTGGATGAATTTCTGAGCAGGTTTGCCAGAGTGCGGCCAGGCCGGTCCCCCTCTCCATATCTGCGGGCCTCAGCCTGTTTGCCCAGAAATTTCACTTCTCGTTGTGCCTCCTCATCGAAGGCAAGTAGTTTCTCCTTGATCTCGGCTGCTATGGTAGGGCTAGGATCAGTGCAGAAGGCGCGGTCAAGATCTAACAATTGCTTCTCTAACGTGCTCAGCGTACCCCTAATAGCCTTTAGGACACCAGCCTGCCGTGCAATTCATTGCCCCCGTATTACAACTTTGAAGGCCTCCCACAACGCTGATTCGGTGGACACTGAGCCTTTGTTCAAATTGAAGTAATCGGTTATATCTTTCCTGATGTCCTCCTTGAAGACCTCATCCATCAAGGAATAGGGAGGAAGCCTCCAGCTAAAAGCGCGTGAGGGAGTGTCTGGAGGAGTGAGCTCGAGCAGGTATGGTGCATGGTCTGACAGTGACCGGGCTAGATGCCGAGCATCTACAGCCCAGGCGGCCACCTCCGGGGATACCAGCCAAAAGTCCAGTCTGGACCAGGCGGCGTGGTAGCTAGATATGCAGGTGCCCTCACTGACCTCCGGGTGTCTCAGTCTCCATATGTCTGTTAGAAAGCCTTCCGCCATTATGTCCTTAAGGGCATTGCGAGCGAGGGGGTGCAGATGCCTAGACAAACCCTTCCTGTCCATTTCATCATTCAGTATCACGTTAAAATCCCCCCTCCCCCAGATGACATTAGGACAGCTGAACTGAACTACACGCGCCCAAATCTCCCTGAAAAACTCTGGTATATCCGAATTAGGGCCGTAGACATTAACCAGTACCACTGATCTATCATACAGCCTCCCATGGACCAGTACATATCTACCCTCCGGGTCGATGCACAAGGAACACTCCCTCCAGTCCAACCCGCGGCGTATAAGGATTGCCACCCCTCTAGCATAATTAGAGTAAATAGCAGAATAGACAGAGCCCCATCTACCATGTCTGATTCGAGATGATGGTGTAGAGTTAAGGTGAGTTTCTTGTATGAAACAGATGTCTATCTTATGCCTCAGCAACTGCGTGTGCATCAACCTAGCCTTCCTGTTGTCGTTCAACCCCTGTATGTTCCATGTCAGTATCCTAATAACATCCCTAGATGCACCCATGGTTACACTGCGCGTCTCGCAAAACAAGCGCCCTGTATATGAACAATCGAAGTGTGGTACACAATAAGCCAGTACTCCCGTCAAAGTGACTGATGCCAGAACAATCCCCAAACAGAACCCGCCAACCCCCTGCCCACTCCAACCCCCAATCAGGTTGAGCATTACCCCCAGAAACCACTCTAACATTGGGAAAAAACCCTGACGGGCGAGGATCCCCAGGCAAACACCCTGTTCTCACAGGGTGGCCATGGGGTACAAGTTGGCAGCTCCGGTAGCTCCCGTCAGCGTCCATTATGAGGCATAGTGCGAGAGTGTGTGCCAGGAAAGCCATCCCCAGAAGGCAAGGAGCATTAATAGGGACATAAACTCCAAATCCATGCAACCTTTAAACCTCCCCAGGGCTTACCAGCATATCCACAGAAGTCATATTATGCCCCACATCTAGCCCCAGCAACTGGAATAGGTGTAACAACAGAAAGATTCAGTCATTATCATTTAGCTGATCTGCGTTCTGGTCCTGTCGCACGTGAGAAGTTTTTTTTCTTGGGGCCACAAATGTTTTGCAAATTTCAGGGCAGATTTGGCGTCTGTGAAGAAGTGCGCCGACTCCTCGTGGTTGACTTTTAGTTTAGCAGGATAGAGGAGTGCATAAGGAATTTGAGCCTGTAGGAGTAGTCGTTTAGCAGGTAAGAATTCTTTCCTGGCTGCCTGGACCAGAGGTGTAAAATCCGGATAAAATTACACTCTATTGCCGTCATGGGTTAGCTGACCCTTCTCACGTGCCAGCTGCAGAATCAAGTCTCTGTCTTGATAATTCAGGAGTTTCGTCAGGATGGGCCTTGGCGTGCCGCCCACCGGCGGTTTCGGGCCTAGCGCCCTGTGAGCCCGCTCCACCACAAATACCGGGGATAGATGTGGATCAAATAGCTCATGGAGCAGATTAGAAATATAGACCTCCATCTTTCCTGTGTTGGCCGTCTCCGAAATTCCTGTGATTCGGAGGTTATTTCTCCGGGAACTGGCCTCTAAATCATCATTCTTCGCCTTGATTACCATGAGCAGCTTGTCCATATGAAGTTGTTGTTCTTTCGTGTCACGTTGAAATTCCACATCTTCGGTATGTCTGTTCCCCAGGCCCTCTAGCCTGGTTTCGTGGGTGGAGACTTGCTTCTTTACTTGGTCCATCTGGGTGGTGAGCATATCCAGTTTCGCGTCTATATTTCTTAAACTAGAGCGCACATCAAGCATCAAGGATTTAAGGTCTTCCTCCCGCTCAGTTCCATTTTCGGCGCCACCTGCTGCACCATTGTCCGCCACCTGGGTGTCTTTGGGCTTCCCAGGTCTGGCATTATCAAACAAGATTTTTGCTTGTTTTGCATCATTTCTCCCCATGACGGAGCAGGGTGGGGCGGCCTGCGGCCAAGGTCGTGGAACTATCCGAGAGCACCTTATTGCGTTGTAGTCCTGGACACCTCTATATCCACACAGCGCTACAGCCACGAGTCAAGCGGGACTCGCAGGGCTAGCTCTGCGCCACCAACAACTGAGCGCACTGGGATCGAGTAATCAGCGCCGTGATAGACCATGGAACAGGAATGAGTTGACTTTCCTGAATAGACAAGAAGGGATTAGTTTCTGACAACCATATAAACATGACAACTTTGCTCCCTCAGAATAAAGAGTATATCTCTAGAGTCGTGTGAAAAAAATAGACATATATTTCACGCTGTCAATCGTGCATGCCTAATTTCACCAGGAGTGCAGAGAAATAGAGAGACGGGCGTTTTCAATAAAAGGTGTTATTTATTGAGCAGTCTTCTTTCTCATGCAAGAGAAATGAGTTGCCACAAGAGCAATACTTATCATGAAGTAAAGTGCGTACAGTAAAAGGAGTATTATGAAATAATACTGTAAAAGCATTGATATGGTTTCTTAGCCATATGATACTTTAAAATGGATAAAATATATACATACATAAAATCATTGAATAAACGTACTCAACTGGTGCTTCTAAAATACGCCTACCCCGGTGTACCTGACCTAAGCCTAATACGTGGGAAGGAGTAAGGAAGTTGCAGTTTAAGTTAAGTTGGTGTTTGCCAAGAATCTGAATCAAGAATTTTCTCAAGGTTTTAATCAGCTCCTTACCTTGGTTCTAGAATGAAGGAGGTCTTGTATCTCTCTCTCGGGACTCGATCTCCCAGCAACCCCCAAGGGTGACTGGAAACACCAGAGCTGGAATTTCTCGGCTGGAGAAAAGACAGCGTCTCACTCAGTGCGTCAAAAAGGAGGGTCGTCTTCCTTCGGCACTCGCATCAGCTGGGCGTCTGGCCAGTAGATAGCCGCTCTGCTCCAAACCACCGTGTGTTTGCTTAAGACAACGTTGGTATATTTATACCTGAAAAGTGCCGGGTTTGACGTAAGGTTGGACATAAGACGTCACTAAGAACGAACAGTTCTTTCTGGACTCCAGGAGTTCTTGTTCAAATCAAAACAAAAGCAGGGGGATTTCCCGGGCTGCTGGAGGCTTGGTTTGGTTAAAGAACGCGTTGTACTTTCTAGGAGTCTATGGGAGTAGCCTTGCCGTATTTGGACTGCATGGGCTATGACTAGATATGGACATGATTCCTATGCCTTTATAAAGATAGGTTTTGTTCTAACCACATAAGGGCATGAATCGGGGATATCTAATTAGGATCCTAGATAGATTCACAACAGTATGAGGCGCAATACAGCGGGTTCTTCCCTGGTTTCGGAAGCACTGTAAAAAGTGCCTCCGCCATGGTAGGGATGACCAACTGTCTCGCTGCTATGTCATGAGGGAGTAATTCTGATGTGTATGTCTTATAAAAGAGGGCTGTCAGGCCGTCCGTCCCTGGGGACTTGTGGAGTTTAAGCGCTCTTGATCACCCGAAGAACCTCCTCTTCTGAAATTGGGGCGTCGAGTTGGTCTCTGAGGTTTTAGGAAGCGTAAGAGTGTCTAAGTAGGCCTTCTGGCCTGATATGTCTGAGGGGGCTGCTATATATAAATCTTGATCAAATGCTCCGAATAAGGACGCCTTACCATTGTCATCGAATTCCAACCTCCCATCCTGCTTGTTAATTCCTCCAATATATTCTCACTGTATTTTCCCTAAGCTGCCTCGCCAAGTGTGTGCTCACCTTCTTCCCCTGCGCATAGGCACCGCGTCGAAGACGAAGTAGGGTAAATTCGGCTCTGTTGGTGTAAATCGCTCCTAATTTCCACCTGAGATTCCTCAGCTGGCGCTTTAGGCTACGGTGGGATTTGTTTTGTGTTTTTTTTCGACTTGGGAAAGTGCCGCCTCCAGATCCTCCCGCTCCTTCGCCCTTTCCCTGTTCAAGGCCGACACCAGTGCAATGCACTTCCCTTTTATGTCCGCCTTAAAGGCATCCCAGTTATTTTGGGGAGTGGTGTCCTCTGGGTCATTGGTTTGAAAGTACTCTGTAATCGCTTTCCGTAACTCGTCTCGGCGTGACTTCTCTCGAGTCAGTGAGGGGGGGGGGGGGTGTTCAGTGGGGGGGGGGGGGGTACCATTTCGGGAAACCCTGTGTTTTTCCAGCCCAGTTCAGACCTGCTGTCACTGGACTGTGGTCGGACAGAGAAATGGGAAGGATCCTAGCACCTTGGAGGGTGCTCTGGAGGTCCTGAGATAGGAACATTTAATGTATTCTGGGGTAGGTTTGGGGAGCATCTGAGTAGTGTGTGTAATCTTTAGTGGTGGGTTATAGAGATCTCCAGGCGTCAAAAAGACCCAGACGTCGAAAGGCTTGCTTTAAGGCTTTCGAGAATTCACCTCCAGAGTGTCTATTTGGCTGGGAACTGTCGTCCGTGAGATTCCAGGTGAGATAAAAGTCCCCCATGACAATTGCGTGCCCTTCAGCAAACCCACCCACCATATCTAAAAGTGTGTTTTACAAAGGACGTTTGGCCAGAGTTAGGGATGTAGGCCGAAACAAATGTCACCATTCTTCCTTGATTGTTCCCTTTCACCATTACCACCATCCCTTCTTTGTTGGTCTGGATGCCCTCCGTTCGAAACTTAATATTGTTGTGGAACGGTAGTGCCACCCCATTTCGCTTCGTTTTGCCGGACAATCTATATGTGAGTAAGTAAAGCTTATGTCTAAACCATAGCTCTTCAGACCTTTTAAGGTGAGTCTCTTGGAGCGCCACCACATCGAATTGGTGGTCCTCCAGATACTTCCATATCTTGTGCTTCTTGGACAGCAACTTCAAACCCTTCACGTTCCATGTTGTGATGGATATCATCATGTGTGGCGGTCCTGCTTCCTTGCCTTACATGTGCGCTTAGAACTCCCTACTTTCCCCACTAGCCCAGTACCGTGCACCTGTGCCATGTGGCTGTTGCCCCAATCGGTCCCCAGAAGGCGTAGCACCCACCCGACCCTTCCCCAGTGCTTCTCCACCACCCCCCCCCCCCAAGCCCCAACTTAAGAACTAACCCATAACCAAAACAAATAGCACCAAAAAGTGTCTGCAGGACCCTCACGTGTCCTGCTGATACGACAGTCCTCGTGTAGAGCGACAAGCCAGGGGGCTCCGACCTTCCTCCGCCGCCTCATGGTAGCTGTATCCAAAGTAACCCAGAAGAGATAATATGGGAAGCCACCGTCACACGGGGCTACTTCTCATCCTAGAGCTATTCAGCATAGCGTCCTCTTCCTCCGGCTCAGCTCCAGTTGCCCCACCTTGGTCTGTATACCGCTGCCTATTAGACGCTCCTAGAGTGAAAGGGATCATTATCAGATAGGGCTCAGTACTCCGTGGTATCAGACAGTACCCCATAGGCTCCATCCCTGTGGGGCAACGCATTAGACATCCTCAAGGGAGGACTAACTGTAGGTGACGGCGTAGTAGAAGGTGCTAAGCCATTAGACAGCCCTTCCACCTCTCCCTGTCATCCCGGGCCGTGGCTTTGAAGTAATGTGTCACTCCATTCCCATAGGGGTAGCGATTTCAGACAGCTTATGCTCGTTTGGTAGCATTTCCTGCCTGATCGTCCCTCTAGTAGCCGATGGGCACCCTGACTCTTTTTCCTCTCGGGCCTTCCCAGCCCAGTTCACCTATTATCTAATTCCAGAATAACCCCAGTATGATGTTACTCCGGAGGACCATATATATTTGAGGTTCCTAGTCTGTAACTACTTATTCTAATTCGTTTGCATCCCTGCTCCTCTTATTCACTACATGCCTGCGTCGGGTGTTCCCTGGCAACAAGTAGTTCCTTCACTCTGTTCAGCTATGGGGCGGCATCTTAATCTCTTCGATTCTTCCCTGATTAAGGCTCCGCCCCAACCGGTTACATCTTGTTTCAAGGCTCCGTTCAGTGGCTCATTGGCAGATTTTTAGGACATTTCTATCCTCCTTGTGGCTAGTGCAATGGCCAGATCTACCAATCTATTCCCCACCTTCCGCTTGGGTGGTGGGGGGGAAAGCCCCAACAAACTTACCTCGACCATGCCGCATAACGTGCACCCTAGTGTATCATTGATCCTTGATAATACCCTATCCCAAAATGGATGTAAAACGGTGCAGGCCCAGGTCCTACGTATAAAGTCAGTGTCACTGTGATTACACCTCGGGCAGCTACACAATTCTCTGCCGCATGCAAGTTGGAGGCTGTGGAGAGTCAATCAATCAATCAATAATCTTTATTTGGCAGTAATTACAGCCATAAAAGATAACGCAGTTAAAAAGCAGCATCAGAAACGTTTAACAGCATACATAATCCTAAATTGTCTTTGGCCTCGGTACAATTCTATTAAAATGAATCCTTAAAAAAAATGCACATACAAAAAATAAAATCTGTTACAAATTCATTAGGGTCATTACTGCAAAAACACAGAGATCCCTCTAAACATCAGTACTGTCGAGTTTGTTTTAAATACTGCTTTTAAAAAACTTGTGATAGTAAAAAAAGGTTTGAGCATTTGACATGATTTGCCAATGTAAAAATGCCACACGAGCCTACCTAAATCCCATTTCTTTTAGGTAAGGTTTAAGATACAATTGCCTGGGAAGGGTATAGTATTTACATAGAAATACAAAATGTAAGGTATCCTGTGGAGACCTATTATCGTAGCCACAGGGACCTCTGTCTTCTATATGCTGAACAAAACCTGGAGGGGATGCCAATTGATGGTGGAGCAAATTTTATCTAAAACGGTTGATTAAAAATCTGTTACGGACACTGGTTAAAATGGAGAGATAAGTCTCTAAACCGTGTACTGACTTAGGCAAATCCTCTCACCGAAGATATTCTCAATTCCTTGCTATCGCGGTCTGCCATGGTTTTTTAACCAACAAATCTTTGACCAGATTTTTATCCTGTTTCCTTAGTTGGTGATACTTTATAAAAAATATCAGCTCATCCCAGAGCCGATAGTTTCCTTTATGTACCTTAGCTACTGAATTTTGAGAGCAGTGTCAAGTGAAAGGCAATCCCGGATTACTGCCTGGTTAAAAGATGCCTCTTCATTAGACCAGACGTTCACTCACCACAACAGGAGCTTAACCGGGACTAAATCTGATATATACTTTTTTTTTTCACCCTTTTTTTTAGAGGAAGTCCTGGGAAGCGTCTGGAGCCCATGAAACCAACTGGAAATCTCCGGAGACATCAGCCAGTAGTCGATTCTTGTCCACGTGTTATGTGACCTAGTATAATGTGTATAAGTGGTTTGACTCAGATCATGTGTACGACCTATGTCCAGTAGGGAGAATTGTTTGCACAGGGACTCCAAGGCCCTACGCGCTCACGGTTTGGGGTCCTGGGCAGTCGAGGTGCTGTCTACAGTTTGGTTGAGGGCTATGCTAAAATCGCCCCCTAACAGGAGGGGAATGGGGCCAAGCTGTATCAATTTAGAGAGTAATGAATAATAAAAATCAGGGGAATAGATATTGCGGCCGTAGACACATATCAATGCTACCTTGTGACTCATTAATGTACCCATAACAAGCACATACCTGCCCTCGTCACACGTTACCGACTGGCAATGAAAGGGGATACGCTTGTGTATAAGAATGGCGTGCCCCTGTCATAGTTACTGTAATTTGCAAAATATTGATGCGCAACCCAATTTGTGGCAAAACGGGCCAGATCGCTCGTGGGAAGATGGGTCTTCTGTAAGAAGGCTATGTCGACCCTGTGACGGAGTAGATAATGGACTAGCAGTCTCCTTTTACGAGTATTGTTCAAACCCCGGACATTCCATGTAGCAAAGGTCACGCTTTAGGGGCCAGAGTTGTAACCTAACTGTGCCATGGTAGCAACGTATGTAGGAGCTCAATGAATAACAAACATGCGTACTTGCCAGATGTACCGAAGTACAAACTTGCAAATGTCTCAGTGCAAAGCAGCAATAACCAAGTCCCTCCCGCCGCCCCTCACCCAGCCTCCCCGCCCATCCGGAGAGGCAATACCAATTCTATCAAAACAATGCATGGTACCAATAATACCCTCAACATAGTGAAAAGAAAACAATTAGGGTACAATTTGTTTCCACAGAACTATTGCTAGGTGAACACCAAAAGGGAGGGGGGGGTGATCACGCTCCTACGGCCTAGTGACATATATACAATACTGTACACAATGAACCAAATCTCAGTACAAACAATGAGTTATCAAATGTGCGGCCTATATGAGAAAGGAGGAGTCAGCCAGTCAGCCGGGACCAGAACCAGAGAACAGTTCCATGCTTGTGAACGAACCACTGCGTGGGGGGGGGGACAGCTCGTCCTTCTCTACAGATTGTTTGTTGTTGAGTTTGTACATATGGCAAAACTCCTGTACCTCCATAGGATTCTCAAAGACACGGATCCGTCCGTTAACCTCCACCCGATACCTAGCCGGGTACAGCATTCCGTACTTCAGCCCTAGGTTCCGGAGCGTTGCTATGACTCCAAGATATTTCCTTCTGGCTTCCTGGACCTATTGCGGTAAAGTCTGGGTATAGTGACACTTTGGAGCCCTGCCAAATGGTTTCGCCAGTCGCAGCGCTATACCCCAGTCCCTGTAGTTCATTACTTGGGCAATGATGGGCCGGGGTGGGCATCTCAGGTTGGGTCTGAGGCCAATTGACCTATGGGTGCACTTCACCACAAAGCCCGGAGTGAAGGAGTCTCTTCCAAACATGTCAATCAGTATCGTCTCCACCACGGTGCCCATGCGTCCAGCGGCTGTAGATTCGGAAACCCCCAAAATGCGGATGTTGTTGCGGCGACTGCGCGCCTCCAAATGTTCATTCTTAATTGCGACATCCGTGAGTATACCCTCCATTCGGTCAAGCCTTTTCAGGGATTGGGCCATTCCATCCTCTAGATCTGACATGCGGGATTCCACCACATCGAGGTGCCTATCCTGCACCTGGATCTTTGTACCGAGTTCCGCCATGTGTTTGTTTAATGTGTCGAAGCGCACATCTAGCGCTTTGAATCCTGCCCTCATCTCCTGCAGTAGTGGGCCCATCTGGCTGGTGGTGTCCTCTGGTATGGAGGACGATTGCCCTCCTTCCGCCATGTCGCTAAGGTGGTCGCGAGTGGTCTCCGCTACTGTTTCAAAGGGTAGTAGGCGCTGTTTAGGGTCTTTGCGGCCCATGCCACGGCTGCGCAGCAGAACAAGAAGAGGGTCTTCGGGACAAGGCCGCTGACTGCGACACTGAGGGAGTGCAACAAATGGCGCGTTTGCGGAACAGGTATTTACGAGGTGGCTTAGTCCGGAACCGTGCAGACGTCCGACCGGTGCACAGGTCAGGTATATTTCCAGAGGAAAGTTCAGGGACATGTGGAATCTACAGGTGGTTGAGCTATGTCGAAGGGAGGAGAAACCGCTCAGTGGCAGAACGGAGGCACCCCAGGGTGTCTGGGTTATGGACAGGTCTCGCTGACTGGCTTGTGGCAGTGCTGTGACTTGAAAGCGGCAGCTACGTGAAGACCCCGCTAGTGTTCTCAATGCGGGTGGGAGCTTATCAGGCGGTAGGATGATGTTTCCAGGCTGGGGGAGGGAGAGGGAGGGGGGGCCTGCGCGGGCCGTGTCCAGGCACCGGCACACAGTGAGAGATGCGCCCCAAGAGCGCCGGCTCAGTTGGAGTACTAGAGGCCGCGGTCGAGGCCTACACTGGGGCGTGCGCGCAGGCCCTGTCCCTGTGCACACCAGTACTCACGCCTATGGGGGCACACAGCGCACACTGCACGGGAGGCCAAATGGACCCTCAGCCAGAGGAGCGCTCGTTAAGCTGATGTGCAGTCTACTAGTGCCCTGGAGCACGACCCGCAACTCACCGCACCGCCCTCGTCCTGGCTAGATATTGCTCGCTCATTCCGCCTCCGTGCTCGTTCCCCAATCCCTCATCCTCGCCACCATCTTGTGTTCTTCTCTGGCCAAACGCGTTGCTAATCCCGCCCACTCTGCTTCTCACAAGCACACCAAATGGCTGTCGCTGATGCCGGAGTGCCTCTGCCTCATGTCCCGGGCCGCAACAGAACCTTTGGCCGCATTGGAGTCAGGGAAAAGACCGCAATGTCACGGCGGCCGGGAGAGATTCAGCGCTGTGCGACCATCTTGATCCACGGCTTAGCCACGCCCCCAAATCTGATATAAAATTAATACCCAATTTATCGTGTACAGTCTAAGATTGAGTGCCCTGAGGTACTCTCAACATTTGTCTTAAAAATTTGTTTTGCACCGTCTGAATTTTATCAGCCCCCAAATACCCATAGACCTCTCCACCGTACAAAACCCTAGTGGTGCAAAAGGACTGATAACATTTTAAAATCAGCCCTGGGGACCAGGTACCTATTCTATGTCCATAATTGTCATTTTCGCCCAGTGGTGGAGAGTCATATAAGTCATGTGCACAAAGTTGAATTGTATATATTTCAACTTTGTGTTGAGAGAAATCCTCCTGGGGGATGAGAGATTCTGCCCCATTCCATTCCAAGTCCGTAAGCTCTCATCTAAGACTGACTACATGTGTCTCAGGTTCCTCCCAGATATACAACACTAAACCCCTTATAACACCACCGAGGCCATCACCCAAACCTGCTGCCGGGCTGAAACTCAACCATTCTGGTCATACCAGCGTTTCCTTTCTTCTTGGCTTGCCTCGAGGTTGGCCTCGGCAAGCTCCAGGAACCTCCGGGTCTGGTTCCGGAGGGCCAGAATGTATCAAAACACATCTGGGGGTGGATCCTGGGGTGCCGCTTCCCAACCCTCCTTGACCAGGCTGAGGGGTCCCCGGACGGGGTGCCTGTAGAGCAGCTCGAATGGACTGAACGCCAAGGATTTCTGGGGGACTTTCCGGTAGGCGAACAGGAGGCAGGGTAGGAGGACGTCCCACTTGCGCCTCAGGGGCTCCTCGAGACCCATGATCATTCCCTTGAGGGTACGGTTGAATCGCTCAACCAGGCCATTACCTTGGGGGTGGTGAACTTGTACGTCACCCCACACTGTTGCCACAGGGACTTCATGTATTTGGAGATAAAGTTTGTTCCTCGGTCGCTCACCACTTCTCTCGGGAATCCCACCCGGGAGAAGATCCCCATGAGGGCCCGCCCCACTACGGGGGCCGTCACCGTCCGGAGGGGAATGGCCTCGGGGTACCGGGTGGCATGATCCACCAAGACGAGGATGAACCGGTGGCCTAAGGAGGTCTGGGGGTCCAGGGCCCCCACGATGTCTATTCCCACCCGTTCAAAGGGGGTACTGACAACGGGGAAGGGTTGGAGAGGAGCTTTGCACTTCCTTCCGCTCTACCTGCTGGCCTGGCACGTGGGGCAGGACTTGAAGTGGGTCTCCACATCGGCGCTCATACGGGGCTAATAAAAATGAGTGACCAGGCGGTGATAGGTTTTGTCTTGTCCCAGGTGTCCCGCCAGGGGCACATCATGGGCCAGGTTCAGGAGGAAGCCGTGGAAACGTAGGGGTACCACCAGCACCCGGGCTGACCCTAGTTCGGCGGACTTCTGTTCACTATGCAAAAGGCCATTTTCCCAATAGATAAAGTGGGAGCCGAACTGGTCACTGGCAGCCTGGGCGGCGGCCTGCTGCCGCGGCCCACTAGAGAAGGACAGGAGGTTTGTTCTAGGCAGAATTCCTTTCCGGAAGGTCCTCCTTCCTGGCTCCACTGGGCTAACTCAGGGAGGTCGTCCAAGTGCGGGGTCTGTTCGATGGGAGTGCCTAGGGGGCCTGCTTCTGGGTCAATTTCTTCGCCGGGGGGTAGTTCGAGGACCTCTGGTCGCTCGCTGCCCTCCGGATCGACAGAGACCGGGCTAGGGGTCTCTGGTTCCAGTCATGGCTCGTGTGCTCACGCAGGCCCATTCGGGCAGGCCCACCATCTCTAGGTGAGTCCTTCGCTCCACCTGCTTCCACGGGGAGCTCTCCAGATCGTTGCCCAGTAGACAGTCCACGGGCATGTTGGTGCGGACCGCTACCCGTAAGACACCTGAGACTCCCCCCCCTCAAACGGGACCTGAGCTATTCGGCAGGTGCGGACGGATTTGTCGGCCGAGATCACCCTGCAGGAGGCGTGGGGGATAATCTGGTCTTCTGTGACTAGGGGATATCGCACTGCGGTGATGCTTGCTCCTGTGTCTCGGAGGGCCCCTATGCGGTGCCCGTTGACGGTCACCTGTTGGCGGTACTTCTCAGTGTTGTCGGGCAGGGGGGCTCCTGGGACTATCTCCCTATCCCCGAGGGAGACTGACATGGCTGCTGGTTCCCACCCCTCTGTGTCCTCTATCTCTTCCTTTTCTGGGGCCACTGTGGCTATCTGGTGCGCGGGGGGGGACTCGCAGCAGCGGGTTTCCTTATCAGGGGGCATTGGGGATCACTGGCATAATGCCCTGGTTGCTGACATCTGAAGCAGGCTATGCTGGCTCGGGGTCCCTGTCTGCCTGAGGGGGGCCCTGCCCTAGTCACGGGAGGAGAGCTTCCGGTCTGGTTTCGGGGGGGGGGGGGGGCTACGTTGGAGGCCCGGACTGGGACCCTCGCTGCCTACCTTGACCTCCCCCTCCTCTCTGGCGGTAAGATCCTTGCTCGTTTCGGCCATAGTCCCCCACGGGCTCCCTAGGGACTCGGGTGTTCACCCAACAATCGGCCTCGACAGCAAGCTTCCGTGGGTCTGTCAATTTGCTGTCTAGAAGGTTCTGTCTCAGTTCCACAAAGCAGTTTGTGGATAGGTGTTCATAGGCGATGAGGTTGAATAGTCCTTCAAAGGTGGTAACCTTGCTGCCCTTGATCCACCCTTCCAAGGCCTGGCTGTAGAAATTAACGTATTCTACCCATGTGGTGCCGGGGAGCTTCTTGCAGTCTTGGAACCGCTGCCGATACATCGCAGGAGTGAGCCCATATCGGGATAGCAGAACGTCCTTCATGTGTTGGTAAGAATTCAGGACGGTGGAGGGCAGGTCCAGCATGGTGTCTCTTCCCTCACTGAGGAAGCGGCGCCACAATCCGGCCCCACAATCCTTTTCGGGCACCCGGTGGGAAGTCATGGCGACCTCGTACGCTTTGAACCACTGCTGGATGTCGTCTCCGTTGTAGTACTCTTTTACTACATCCTTGGGGATGTGTACTTTGGCCTCCACCGGGGAAGGGGTTTCTCGGTTCCCCGGGGGTCGGGTCTCTTCACTTCTTGCTTTCAGCTCAATTTCATTTAGGCTGCGCTCATGCTAGAGCTGGAGTTTCTTTCCCTCATGCTCCCTCTGGAGCTTCTTTTCTTCTAGTTCCCCCTGTAACCGCAATCGTTCGACGTCTAACTTTTTCTCGGCCAACTTGAGCTCTCCTATCTTGAGGCGCGCTAGCTCTATCTCGTGGGTTCGGGTTCGCTCTCGGTCTGTCAGCTCCTCTTGTGACAGACCCCTTTCTGTGCTAGGACTCTGGGCCAGGGAGTCGGTTCTCTCACCTTCCTGGGTGCTGGGTTCGGTCTGCGGCCCTCCCTCTCCGCCGTCTCCTTCTGGTGGGGGGAGGGGGGCCCCGGACTCTACCCAGGCGGTTAGGGCTTTCTGGAAATCTTCCTCGGTGCTCAAACCTGTGGTAGCGATGTGAAGTTCCTTGCAGAATTGTTTCAGTTCTCTGTGGGTATAATCCTCCAAAAGGTCCTTTTGGAATGTGGGCTTCTCGCTCGTTCCAGTGGAACTCATGATTGCTCTTTTCTTCTGCTGTTCTTGTGTCTTCGTTCAGATAGTGTGTCAGTCGTTTTCCTGCATGATCTCTAGACGTAGGTTCTTATCCCGTCGCTTGCCACCAATGTTAGAAGGGGCGATCCCAGAGGCCAGGCTATACTCTCCCGACCACCCCGGGACCCACCTCTCCCAGAAATACTGTCGAGTCCTAACGTGAGGTCCTTGCCGGGGAGGACTCCGGGTCTAAGATCGTACACACTGAGCTCACACCACACTTATGAACGGACACCACACCGTGGATTTCAGTAAGCAAGTTCTTTATCACACAGTTGAGGTTTAGGCAAAATGAACACGTATCTACAAGCGATCGAGGGATCGTAAAGTCTCGGTTGTAAGGAGTAGGGAAGCGGGACAGTCTCAGTATTAGGCCAGTACGAAGCGTACCCTGCGCACAGCTCTCAATCCTCGAGCCGGGGGATACGGAAGATGGAGGTTGTACTGGCTGTTCCACTCACTTCTTCTTGAGCCAGGTCGTGTTGGTAGCGTCGATGGTCCAGATGGACCAGAGTACTCCTTGAGCCGCGACGAGGTCAGCAGGATTCGATCCGGAGTGAACTGAGTGTCTGTCAGTTCTTGAGGAGCCGCGACGACGTCAGCAGGACTCAGGGTGTTCAACGAATGTCCTTAGAGTTCAAGGATGAGCCGCGACGAGGTCAGCAGGGCTCCGAGGTTCCAGTTCCTTCTTCACGAGGATGAGCCGCGACAGCGTCAGCAGGGCTCGATAAGTTCCAAAGTTCAGTCTTCTCCCCAAGGGTTGAGCCGCGATCCCATCAGCAGGGCTCTCTTGTCCAGGATACAACTGCCCGCTAGTTCTGGGGCGGGCCTTGATACAGCGCAGTGGCCCTTTGTTGTCCGGACCCTCGCAGGCGGAGATCTCATGCCTCTGGGCTGGTCGCCGGAGTGTTCCGTCGGCTGGCCTTTTGATCCTTTTCCAGATGCGTCCGGGGATTCCCAGACGCCCAGCAGGGACTGGA
The DNA here is from genome assembly GCF_964261635.1 of Lissotriton helveticus. NCBI lineage: Eukaryota > Metazoa > Chordata > Amphibia > Caudata > Salamandridae > Lissotriton > Lissotriton helveticus. The sequence continues at coordinate 1,124,879,766 of NC_136071.1, forward strand.
GCCAGCTCTCGGGAGGCGGGGGTGGGGGGGGTGGGGCAGAGGTGCAATCGAAACCAGCCCACAGGGGAAGGCCAGAGGTGTGAGAGAAACCGGGGAGGTGCCATTGAAACTCTTTGGTCCTATCTCACTCAGGAAGCCCTCTACCCCCCAGCCGGGCCTGGCGCGTCTGCAGCCTAAGTTTAGCTGGGACCGGGGTCAGGCAAGGGCTAGGGAGTCAGGGACCTCGGGAAGGGTAATGGCCGCCGGTGGCCCTGTGGGGTGATGCAGGTTCTGGGCGCCCGGTACCGGGAGGAGCATGCGGGGATGGTAGGGTCGTGTAGGGAGCGGGGCGGACAGGGAACGGGGCGACCAAGGGTTTCGGGGTGCAGGGCTGGGCTAACGGGGCGCTGAGGAACGGGGGGAACCACGCCACGAGGCCAGGTCCAACAATAATAAAACAAAACAATTTTATATTTCTATAAAAATGTGTTCTCTTTGTGGTACAGTTTTGAGTTTAATATGATGTGAATATGTTATAAGGGGTTTAGTGTTTTATATTTGGGTTTTTTCCCTGGTTTTTCCCCTTTAAATTCACTTTACAGGGACCCTCATGTGTATATTTGGTCAGGTTTCTCCCGGGCCTTTTCCCACAACTTTCCGAAAGTACGGGTCAGGTCTCATACTGAAGGAACTGTCCAGATGGAAGACCACAGCTTTCCACTAGCTCCTTGAAAGTGACTAAAACTTACTCTTGGTATCAGTAACCCGCTGTTTCCAACCCCGCCTCTGTCCAGGCTGTCATTTGTTTGGATGTTAATATCAATCGCCGATGACCATGGGGCAAACTAACCTGACACAGCACCAGTGTATATAGAGGGATCCCAGCCATTTTGGCCATGTATAGTTTCCAACACTGCAGAGCCGTGGTCTGCAGTATCCACCGATGAGGGAGTATCACTGTTGGGTCAAGCAGCTTAACTAGTAAATGGCTGGGGCATATACCTGGCCAGGAATGTTCCGTCCGTGTTCACTCCCTCTAACCACTGTGCCTACCACTGCATTTGGAAAGCCAGGAAATAAAGCTTGCAATTCTGGAGCCCCTAGGCCCCTCTCTGTCATGGCGCATTGTAGTGTCTTCAGTGAAACTCTGCCGCCCATCTCCCCCAGATAAGGTCCCGCAGCTAGGAATCCAATTTTCAAAACGATCCCATAGGCATTAAGATCTGAGGTTGACGGGGTAACATGACCATTTTGGTCAGGGAAATTCTGGCCATGATAGGTAATCGCAAGGAGCTCCAAAAAGAGATTGGAGGGCTCTGCCTAAGTTACCCGCTCTCAGATTGACCAGAGAGTGGAAAATATGAATACTCAAGTATGTGTTTGGTGCCCAATTAAGGTCTACAGGTGGGGTAGGGGGTCGGGCAGGATGCCAGCCACAGGAAACAGATAGGTTTAGTTTTTGTTGACCCGTAAACCTGAAAGGAGTTTAAATTGTCGCAGAGCCCCAAGGCTATGTCAGAACGCACTAGAGCATTCTTCACATAAATCAGGATATAATCTGCGTATAAAGGAATGGTACAGTCTCTCCCATCTACTATCAGCCCCATCCCTTCATCTCCCTGTCGAAACAGTGCTGCTAGAGGCTCAATTGCCAGGGCAAATAAAAGGAGCAACAGAAGGCATCCCTGCCGAGAAATCGCATATTGTGCAGATACTGTTTTGCCTGTCTTTACTATTGCTGTGGGACATGCATATAGGACTCTCACCCACTTCACCCAACCTTCCCCGAGACCCATACGCGCATAAAAAAAACAGCCTATTGTATAGAAAGTCTTTTCCTGGTCGATCTATAAAGTAGCCATCTGCGTGAGAGATCGTGTCTCTGAGTGATCCAACATAGACTAGAGTCTACGCAGATTGGAGGAGATATTTTGGGATGGAATAAAACCATTTTGATCAGTATGTATTAGGGTCCGCATATAGGGGAGCAGGCAGAATACCAAAACCTTACTAAGTATCTTGAAATCCAATTTAAGCATGGAATGTGGTCTATATCTACTACCCGGGCTCCCGAGACTCGTTTGGGGGAGCGGGATCACAAATGGGATCTGCGTGGATATAGGAAGTCTACCGAGTTTCATGGACTCAGCGTAGAGAGGGGTGCCAATTTAGAAGTGTACACAGAATACAATTCTGCACGGAGACCGTCGGCTACTGGCGATTTACTTATGGCCACAGTTGTGATAGCCTCATGGACCTCTTGTAACGTCACTGGGCCTCCCAATGTCTCCTGTTCCTGCCTGTCTAGCGCTTGGAGCTGTAAGGGAGTCAAGAAGTCTCTGATCTCCACTTGCAAGATGGCATTAGCGGTATATAACATCTCATAGTATTTCCAGAATAAAGTGTTAATCGCTTCTGGGTCATAGACGAATGCGCCCGCCTCAGACAGGATGTGTGTGATCGGTGTCCCTCGGTCTCTGGTAGTCATACCAGTAGGCAGCCAGCTTTCTCCTTCTCTTCCTGTACCTTGGTAAGGTATCTCTTATAGTCATAGAATTGTAACCTTTCTAGTGTGTCGTCGTAAAGTGTTTGTGTTTCTTGCAAGCATGTAAAAACTGAGGTGTCCGCTTCCTGCGCGTTGTCCAGCCGACGCAATCGGTCCTCTAATTCTTCCAACTGTCTATGGAGTTCTTCCTGCACCCCAACTGACTAACCCGGGCAGCCTCCCATTCCACCAGTGCCGTGGATGCTGTATGTTCATTATTGGGAAAAAAAGGTTTCAATAAAGGTGCCCAGGGACTCACTAAAGGAGACATCCACCAGCATCAGTCGGGCTGAGTCTCCATAGTGGAATCGGGGGGCTCTTCCCCAGGGGGTGGTGGGTTATCAGTAATGGACTGTGGTCTGAAAAAGTACGCACCAGGTATTCAGTATGTGTGAGGGAACCACTAAACTCTGGGAGCACAGGAAGGCATCCAATCTCTTGTGTAATTGATGCATGGGAGAGAAAAAGGAATAATCTCTACTCTCCATGTGCGGTTTCCTTCAAATATCCGATAGCCCCTAGTGGATCTTCGAGTCTTGGCCCCTGATGCTATACAGTGGATCTGGGTCACTGGGAGAGGGGGATGGAAATGGTCTAGCGAAATATCTGCCACACAGTTTAAATCACCCCCTAGTATCATGGTCCCTGCTGTTAGGTTGGCCATCTGGGAGGTCATAAAGGAAGTTCACCTAGTCTTGATTGTGGGCATATCCCAGCCGAACAGTCTCCCAGTAAGCAACACATACCTGCCTTTCAGGATACGTACTGGTTCAAAAGGGACCCCGTCAGTATTCAAATTAATACACCCTGACCATAGACTGAAAAAGAGGTTGCAAAGATCTGCCTTCTCCATCTTCTATGTAATTTCTCCTCTTTGCCCCACAGAAGGTGGGTCTCCTGCAGTAGAGCTACCTGTATGGCCACCTCTTCAAATAGCAGTGCACGTTATGTCTTTTAATCATCAAGCCCATCCCCTTTATGTTCCACGTTAGGAACTTCAGTGCATGGTGTGTTGATGTCATGGTTGAAAATAAATTGCCAGATTCTACCCACCTCCGCCTCCCTTGCGACTTCACCCTCGATCAAAGGATTAATTTCCACTCCTGCAAACAAAACAAATCAAACCATAAGAAAAAAAACAGTCAACAATTCCCCAGTCCCATAGCAGTCTGGCAACAGCCATCCACCCAAACTGTAGATAAACAATCAGTTTCCAATGAGGACCCAAACCAACCAAAGGAGTGGTCCATTCAGGGGGTGCGGCTAGATTTAGAAGGAACAGCCACATATGCAAGCTGCACAGGCCGACTTCTCGACCCAGCCCTTTTAGACTCTGAAAGAATTCAGTGGGTTGCAGCCTATCAGGGGGTCGGGGGGAAGCGGGGGGGGGGCACTGTATTTGTATGTTCCATTTTCAGATGTCACCTGCAGTTCTCAGGGTAACTATTGGCAGGGTAACGCTATCTCACAAGAGGAATCTGAGTTTGACTGCCTCAGTCCTCTTCACGAAGCGGGAGCCAGCTTCATGGGGATTCCTTTGTCTTGCATAATCTCGTCCACTGCCTGAAGGGCAGCAGCTCTTTCCCTCTGTGTGAGATGGACTTGGTTTCTTCTGTGGACCCTTTTTGGGGTCTCTAACTGGATCTCTTATGGGTCCCAGATCCCGAGGCACTGTGATGGGCCTGACCCAGTGGGTGGTCACTGAGATCTAAAAGCATCAATCCATTCCCACGCCATCTTGAGGTCTTCGCGAACATAAGTCTTCCCATCTAATACTATATGGAGGCTAGCAGGGAACATTAAGGAGTATTGTAGGCCTTCTCCCCATAGGGCTTTCTTGACTTCAAACAAAGTTTAGTCTTCGTTGGACCTCCACTGTGTTATAAGGAAATATGGAGACCTTGCAGTTGTCTACCACAAAGGGGCCATCAGTTTGTGCGTTATGCAGCAGTATGTCTGTCTTTAGTGTAAAAGCTTAGCTACAACCAGGCGTGGTGGGAGGTCCGGTGCCGGCAGACGGGCCAGAACAAGGTGGGCCCTTTCAAGAGTGTAAAACGGTGTCAGACCCACTGGTGCAACCACTATGCTTAGCCAAGGCTCAGGGTAGGTAATCATATATCCGCCCTCCTCTCCTTCAGGCATCTCCACCACTCTAATTGTATTTCTTCTGTTGTAGCCCTCTACATCTTTGGCCCAGCGCACCAGGGTACGGACCTTGTCAGAGAGTTCTACCACTTAAAGTGTCAATGCCTGTTGTGTTGGGTTAAGCTCAGCATTCGAGGACTTTGCTAGTTTCACCCTTCCAGCCAACTTATGATGTTCTGCTCTGAGGAGCCACAACCCCATCTACACAGTACTAATGTCTTGGTGTAATGTTGCTTTAGTGTTGGCAATGGCTTCTAATATTCTGGTCAGATGTTGTTCCACTGGGTCCTCCAAGACAGGGGATCCCCGATCCCTTCTTTTTTGCTCCATGGAGTCAACTCCCTGATCCCAGGCGCTCCTGTTGGTTTCGCTCTGGCCTTGCCCCTCCTGACCCAAGGAGCAGACCCAATAGCTGGTATTGCAGTTGCGTCTCAGTCACCACTCTCTGGGGTGTCACTGCAGATTCGGGTGATCTCGTAGCTCGGGTTCAGATAACAGATCACAACAACGTCATCCCTACATGCTTAGTCCATCAGTCTCCCAGTAGGGAGAAGATCAACCCCGTATAGTCGCCACCCACCCTGGGTGGCCCCAAACCTCTACTCGTGGTCCAGCCTCTTCAGCATAGCGAGTACGAAGCATAGCTCAAAAGAAGATATTCACAGGTGTGTCCTTTGCCCAGGAGGTGTCCTTTGTCAATCCGACCCCCACCAGGCCCCAAGTGAGTCTCCGCATTTTGTATGGGAGGAGAGACCGCCTTCCCTTGGATCCGTTCTTGGAGAAGCCGACCCTCCAAAGGCGCATATTCTGGGATATCTTTTAATGGGACATCCTGGGCCCGCCACGCGTGTCGCAGCTGTGTATATTTAAAGAGCTGCGAGTGATGTAGCCCAAATTCCGACTTAAGGACCAGAAAGGATTTCAGCTCCCCTTTAGCGATCACATCCCCTATAGTGGAGATACCTATATCGTCCCATCTTCGGAAGCTGCGTATCTTGTTGAGCTATGCCAACCACTGACAGTGCCATAATGGTGTCTGCCGGGTGGGCTTCTTCTCCCATCCCATACGCCGTGTGGCTTTAGTCCATGCATTTAGCGTGAGGGTCGTCGCTGGGAGGAGCGGAGCCCGCCGGGTGCCCCCGTAGAGATAGTACAGTAAGTTTTGTGACGACAGTTTAAGCCCTTCCAGGGCATAGGTTGGGTGATCCCCCGGGGCATGCAGTCAATCATTTATCGGTGCCATGTGTTCCGTCCAATAATAAGCCTCAATGTTAGGGAGTGAGATCCCTCCACTATATTGGCATCGCGCCATAGAGCTGTGAAGGGCTCAGTTAATCGCGCTGTTATTTTCCTACTGTCCTAGGGTCTGATTCTCAGGCCGGGGAACTAGCTCAGGCTCACCTGCATTTTAATAGGATTTTCACCCGCTCTTTGCGGGATACAGATAGTCTAGCGGGTCCGACCGCCATCTTGGGTTGGGGCAAAGGCTAGGAGCACTCCGGGCGCCATCTTGCTGAAGGCAAGGGACGCTGGAGGCGGACTTCTGCAATTGGTGAGCTTATTAAAGCCGCCAGATTGCAGCTCAGGTTAGATCTTGGACCTGCGCGCTCTATACTGCTTTGGCATTTTTACTGTGCTTGTTTTTAAAATGTGCTCGCGCCGCTGGCATCCTGCCATAGAGCTGTGAAGGGCTCAGTTAATCGCGCTGTTATTTTCCTGCTGTCCTAGGGTCGGATTCTCAGGCCGGGGAACTAGCTCAGGCTCACCTGCATTTTAATAGGATTTTCACCCGCTCTTGGCGGGATACAGATAGTCTAGCGGGTCCGACCGCCATCTTGGGTTGGGGCGAAGGCTAGGAGCACTCCGGGCGCCATCTTGCTGAAGGCAAGGGACGCTGGAGGCGGACTTCTGCAATTGGTGAGCTTATTAAAGCCGCCAGATTGTAGCTCAGGTTAGATCTTGGACCTGCGCGCTCTATACTGCTTTGGCATTTTTACTGTGCTTGTTTTTAAAATTTGCTCGCGCCGCTGGCATCGCGCCATAGAGCTGTGAAGGGCTCAGTTAATCGCGCTGTTATTTTCCTACTGTCCTAGGGTCGGATTCTCAGGCCGGGGAACTAGCTCAGGCTCACCTGCATTTTAATAGGATTTTCACCCGCTCTTGGTGGGATACAGATAGTCTAGCGGGTCCGACCGCCATCTTGGGTTGGGGCGAAGGCTAGGAGCACTCCGGGCGCCATCTTGCTGAAGGCAAGGGACGCTGGAGGCGGACTTCCGCTCGGTCTAATATCATATAAGGATGGAAGACCAAGCGCGCAGTGGTCACGCGCAGCGGGCACGACGTAGGCGCGCCGGAGGTGCGCCAGAGGTAAGCCCGTTTGCGCCCGTTTGCATAACGGGCGCGCCTAGGGCCGCTACCTCTGGCTATCCGCATTTTCCCCGCTTAGTTTATTCTCGGATGGACCTGTTGGAACTAAGATCGACTCAGGCTCCCCTGACGCAGAGGGCCACTGCTTTATCCCCGTCCCAATCTCTGTCTTGTGGGCTGCTTAACGTTTGGTCGCTTTGCAAACATTATACAGAGATTGCATTCCTGATCGATTCTTCAGGGCTGGATGTGTTGTTCCTAACCGAAACTTGGACTCGGGAGGACTGTCTAGTTGAACTGGGATTGGCTTGCCCCCCAGGCTTTAAAATCACTCACACCCCTCGGCTGAATAACCGAGGTGGTGGAATTGGTATCATCTATCGAGAAAGGCTGGGTCTTTTCCAGCTTAAAATTGGCGAGGTATCGGGCTTTGAATTGATGGGGTTCTCTATTAAAGATCTGGAGAGAACACTGATTACGGGTGTGCTGTTATCGGCCACCGGGCGCGGCTCCCTTTCTATCAGAGTTCCTTGACCTGGTATACGATCTATCAAACACCCACTCTAAGCTGTTGGTCCTGGGGGACTTCAACTTATGGCAGGGGGGTCCATTAGATGGGGCGTTTACGACACTTTGCCAAGCTTTTGCTGACATTCAATTGCAGCAACTGGTCCGTTCGGCGACTCATAGGGGAGGTCCTGTTCTGGACCTGATTTTCGCTGACGCTCAATCAGTAGTGATCAACGATATCCTATGCCAATGCTGGACCGACCATGCGCTTGTGGCTTTTTCCCTCTGCTTAGGGGATTACTCCTCTGAAGTCGCCGGGGTAGGACTATCGAAACTGGGTAGACCTTGGTCCCGACTACTCAGCTTATCTCCAGTGCCCCCTTTAATACCAGACAACTTTCGTCTGAGTAATTCGGTGGAGGAAAGCTACTCTACTCTGTGCCGGTCCATTATCGACACGCTTGATAAGGTGGTGCCCCTCCGCAAGTCCCGAGGGAGAGTGAATCGGGCTTTTCCCTGGTATACGGAAGAGCTACGACTGTTGAAGTTGAGCTGTAAACGTGCTGAGAGAGCTTGGAGGAAGCAGTACTCCACCCCGGCTAAAGCCTTGTTCAGGCTCGCACTGCAGGGCTATAAGGCGCAGATTAAACTGGCCAAGGCGGCTTTCCTGGAATCTTCCTTGAATCAGGCGCCTAATAAATCCCAAGCCCTATTCAAAATTGTCAGGGACTTGTCCCACCCTGTTTGTGTGGCCAATACGGTCCGCGCGTCGCAGGCTTTGTGCGACTCCCTGGCGGATGCTTTCGAGGAGAAGACTGCAAAGATCTTAGAGGGCTTAACAAACCCCTTGCCCGTTGCTCTCGGCTTGGGAGCTCCGGTTGGCCCGCTCAGTCGACCCCAGCCAATGGCTTTTAGCCTTGGCTTGGGAGCTCCGAACGAGTCACCCAGTCGACCCCAGCCGACTGACTCTGCTCTCATATTGGGAGCTTCTGGTGTGGGAGCTCCGGTTGGCCTGCCCAGTCGACCCCAGACGGGTGCCTCTGGCCCTAGTCTGGGAGCTCCGGGCAGTTCACCTAGTCGACCCCAGCCGAGCGCCCCTGTCCTCTGCTTGGGAGCTCCGGATACCCCCTCCAGTCGACCCCAACTAAGACTTTTTCCTGTCCCTCCTTCGAGGAATTCTGTAGTCTGGCACATACTGTGTCCTCGGGCTCTCCGCTCGACCCATTGCCACCCAAATTCTGAAAGGTTTTTCACGCAGAACTTTTTCAGCCTCTGTTCTCTATCTGTCTCCAGTCCTTGGAGTTGGCATCTGTGCCAGAGTGCTGGAAGTTAGCAGTAGTGTCACCTCTGCTCAAGAAACCAACTTTGGACTCGGCCTGTCTTTCCAACTATAGGCCAATCTCTTTGCTCCCTTTTCCTATCAAGATCTTGGAAAAATGGGTGACTCGCTCACTCTCAGGTTTCCTGGAAAACATCGGCTGGTTCGATGAGGCCCAGTTTGGCTTCCGCCCCGGGCACGGGACGGAGTCCGCGCTGGTAACCGTATTGGACAATGTTCGTTCGCGTGTCGACAGTGGTCGGGCAGCCTTTTTAGTGCTGCTCGACATGTCGGCCGCGTTCGATACGGTTTGCCATCGGACCCTTGTCAGGAGACTGGAGGAGTGTGGGGTCATTGAGGGCGCAAGAGACTGGCTGATATCCTATCTTGGCGGCCGGCAACAGTTGGTTTCACTTCCCCCATTTCGCTCTGAGCCAAGGAGAGTAGGACAGGGGGTTCCACAGGGCTCGGCCATCAGCCCTATACTTTTTAACCTGTACCTCCGCCCCCTGGTCCAGCTAATAAAATCTTTTGGTGTCTCGGCTTTTAACTACGCCGATGACACCCAGCTGGTCTTTTCTCTGGAAGGGAACAATGCGGTCTCGCTGGAGACTTTTCACCGCTGCATGGCAGCCACAGCGGACTGGTTACGAGCTAACTCCTTACAATTCAACAGCTCTAAGACCGAGGTGCTCCATTGTTCCATAGACCGGATTCCGCGGGTACTTCCAGAGAACTTCTGGCCTAGCACCTTCCTCGAGCCAGTGTCAGCGGCGGAATCAGCTCGTAACTTGGGGGTGATCTTCGGCCCAAACTTACAGCTCGACATGCACGTTAACAAAACCACCTCTACGTGCATGATGCTGCTGCGCATGTTGCGTAAAGTTCTGCCCCTTCTCCCCGCTCAAGCCAGGCCGGAAGTAGTTTGTGGTACCATACTAAGTCGTCTCGACTATTGTAATGGGCTACTTCTGGAGGCCCCAAAAAAACTGATAGGGAAGTTACAACTGGTGCAGAATATGGCCGCCAAGTTGGCTCTCTCCCGGTCTAGGTCTAGCTCTTCTACTCTAGCTTTAAGAGACCTACACTGGCTCCCGGTACACCTGCGAGTGCTGTATAAAGCTGCGTGTTTGGTGTTTAAGGCGGTACATCAACAGGGTCCTATTCCTCTGCAAAATATGTTTGCGTGGTACTCCGCCTCGCGGCCCCTCCGCTCTTCTTCGGCGCATCTACTTGTAGTCCCGAGGTTCCAGAGAGTCAGGATGGGTGGCCGCTCTTTTAGTGTTGCAGCGGCCAAACTCTGGAACTCCCTGCCACTATCCCTGAGAAGCCAAAGGGACTATCTTCCGTTCAGGAAAGCGTTAAAAACGCATCCGTTTCCAAAAACTGCTTGAGCGGAAAAAGTGCAATTGTTCTTAGATCAAAGCGCCAGGATGCCCTTTAGGTGACAGGACTGCGCTCTATAAGTATACAAAATAAATAATAAATAAATATTGGTGCCTTTGGAGCGTAGTCCGGGCCACTCTAGGCTGCTTACCTAACCAAAGAAAGGTTCTCTGGTCAGAATGGATTTTAGCCATAAACGTAGTCTGAAGCGGATAGTATTCGTTCTGCAGGGCATAAAGATAGTTGGGTAGAATGATCATCTTATACATGGCCGCTCGACCTAGAAGTGTGAGCGGGAGCTGTCTCCAGCGGTCCATATCCGCCACAGAGTTCAATATGATCCGCCCCAGGTTCTTGTGAAACGATAGCGTCTTATCTAGAGTGATGTATATCCCAAGATACTGGAAGCCTTCGGTCGTCGTTAATAGTCGCCCCGGCAGCCTTCCCCATTGGCCCCGTCCCCCGGGGTCATACAAGACAGATTTGTGCCAATTTATTGTGTATCCCGCTCGTTTACCATAGTGCTCTAGCTCCCGGAATAGCTTCGGAACAGTGGACTCAGGTTTTGTAATATATAAAAGAATATCATCCGCATAGAGAGATCTTTTCTTGTGCGGGTTCTGTGCCCATTGTTCCAAAACTGGAGATGCCCTCATTTTGTCGGATCCTGGCTGCAAGTACCTCAATGGTAAGTGCAAAGATGAGGGGAGATAGGGGGCAGCCCTGACGGGTCCCCCTCTGGATTCGGAATTCGCGCGATAGCCTCCCGTTCACACTCACCCTGGCTCTTGGTTCAGTGTAGAGGAGTTGGACCCACCTCTGGAACTTAGGGCCAAAACCAAATTTGTGGTGTACGGCATAAAGGAAGGGCCAGTGGATCGCGTCAAAGGCTTTTTCGGCGTCAAGGGAGAGAAACCAGTGTGGGTCGCTCCTTCCCCTCACTTCCTGTAGCCAGTTATGGGTACGTCTAAGATTCAGTTTGGTTGCTCTGTCCGGTAAAAACCCTGACTGGTCTAGATGTATAAGGTCTGGGATCACCGACCTCAGGCGGAGCTCCAAGATAGTCGCTAGAAGTTTCACTTCTGTATTTAGGAGGGAGATGGGGCGGTAGGACGCACAGTCCTCACGCGATTTGCCCTCCTTATGTATCGGGACGATCGTAGCCAAGGAGAGGTCTGGGGGGAGCCTCCCCTCCTGGTATGCCCCGGCAAAGAGGCCCTTTAAGTGGCGGGTCAAGAGGTCCACCGTACGCTTAAAAAACTCCGCTGGGTAACCGTTTGGCCCTGGGGTCTTACCCGGTCTCAGTCTGGCTATAGCTTCCGATATGTCGTCTACTGTAATGTCCGCCTCCAACACCATAAGGGCCTCAGGAGACGGTACGGGCAAGTCAGTCTGCGTCATATATTGTGCGGCATCCTCACACGTCCCCAGATCCCTGGCTGCGTAGAATAGTTCGTAGTGTGCTGGAATGTTTCAGCTATCTGCGCATCAGAGCTGACACGGCTCCCGTCTGCGTTCCTAATGCAGTCCACCCATCTAGTCGCCTGCTCCTTTTTACTGAGCCATGCCAGGAGTTTGCCCAACTTATCCCCTACATCGTAAAGACGGTGAAGGGTGGCAAGGGATTGTGTTTTCGCCTCATTAGTAACCAGCTCTCTGTATTGCCTCTGGGCATCCAGCAGTCTTCCAAGAGCCTCAGTGGTTTTCATATTTTGGTATTCCCTCTCCAAACCCAGGACAGTTTGTTCCAGGGCCGTTACCTCGGCTTGAACTTTTCGTCTTTCCTCTCCCAGTCTACTCTGTAGTCTATCCCGTAATACCGGTTTCAGGGCTTCCCAAAAGGTGACATTCGATTCTACTGTTCCCTCGTTTTCAGCAACATAGACCTTGATGTCCGCTCTCAGGCCCCGTAAAAAAGTCGCATTTTGGAGATTCCAGCCCGCCAGGCGCCAAGTGGCCCCTCTAGCTCCTCTGCCCCACCCTCACCACCAATGGCGAGTGGTCGGATATCCCTCTGGCCTTATAGTCTGCAGTGTCATCCACCTTCAAGTACTGCCTAGACATAAATATGTAGTCTAACCTCGTGAACACCTTATGGGCCCCTGAGTAGTAAGAATAGGCTATCTGGGTGGGGTGCAGCCATCTCCAAATATCTGTGAGTCCTATATTAGCCATCTACTGGGACAAGGCAGTCTGGGTCCTCCCTCCACCCGCAGCCCCAGAGCGCGGTCCCTTTCTATATCCATAACGTCGTTAAAATCACCTCCCACGATTTGGATGGTGTCAGCTGTGTCGAGGAGAATGTTTGCGAGAGCCTTGAGTGTACGTGTCTGTAGCTTGGGCGGTGCATAGACCGAAAGTATCGTGTATGTATGTCTATTCCAGGACCCTTGAACCCCGGCATATGTCCCCAGTGGATCTATCCAGGTGCGTGTGATACAGAATGGCGAGATTTTTTTAACAATGACAACAACCCCTCTTGAATCGGTTGTATAGCCCGCATGGGCCAGAACTTTATGGCGGCCCCTGGCTTGGAAGGCACAGTGTGTCCCTTTAAGATGGCTTTCCTGCAGTAGGGTTATATCTGGGTCTAGTCTTTTAATGTATGAGTTCACAAGACCTCTTTTAGTTTTAGAACCCAGTCCATTCACATTCCATGACAGGATGGTAATGCCCCTGTCGCCCACTGGCGATGCCGCTAAGTCACTTGCCATTCAAGAATGGGATACTTTAATGAGGTCGGGCTCTGGTGTGGATGCATGGTATGAAGTGTCAAAGTGCCTAACTGCGCCTTTCCGACTGCTGCCCCCCCACCCAAACTCTTCCCTCCCGGTCCCCAACCTGAGTGAACGTGGAACTCCCCTACCCCTCCCCCTACCCCACCTCCCTCCCCATCCAGTCTCATCTCATCACAAGACAGAACTGTCCGTAGGAGAAGGCCTGTCGCCCTCCTGTGCATCCCTCCCTTCAATCTGCCCTAGCCAACCCCTGCCAACGCATGCAGCACTACTTTCCCCAAACAAGCGCTAATATCAGCAATCGGGAAAGGTGCGTGGTTAAGAACAAAAACCAAAAGAACAATAAATGTAAAATTAAGAGGGCGTGTCCACTTGCGTGCTCTCCATCGGCAAGCTGCAATCTCAGTAGCCAGTTCCACCATTGTTCATGAGTGATAGTCTTGAGTGTCTGTGTCGGGGGCGCTGTTCCGCCCCGACGCGTCGTGTTCCAAGTCTCGGATCGCCTCTACCAACGGGTGGACGGAGTGCGACCCTCCCACCTCTTCTTCTCCTCCAGAGGTACTGCTCTCAACCTCTTCCTCGTCATCTCCTTCCGAGCGGGCGTGACTTCGTAGGCAGCTGAATCTGGATCCCGCCACGGCACTTCCTCTCGGGGAGGCCGATCGTCCTTGCCGTGTGCCTCCTGAGCCATGTCCCTGGTAGGGTGTCGTTGGGATTTGCCTCTTTGCCCTTCGGGACTTCAGCCTCTGTGCCCTCGGTAGTTCCCACTGGGGCCTGTTCTGCAGTGATTTGTCCATCATGTCGCGGCCACCGGTCTGTCTGCTAATTAGTATAGGACGTTCTTCCAGCCATTGCCAGGCATCTTCCGGATGGGTAAAGAAGAGTGACTTATCCTTGTAGATTACTTTTAGCTTTGCAGGGAAGAGGAGCATGTAGCAGATATTTGTCTCGTAGTTTCGCCTTCCCTGCATCGAGCGGCGTTGTTTCTGCACCTCCTGGCTGTAGTCTGGGAAGATCATAATGTTCGTGTTTTCCAGTCGGATCTCCCCCAGTTTCCGAGCCTCTCACAGAATCAGGTCCCGGTCCGCAAAGTTTAGAAAACGTGCAATGACCGGTCTAGGTCTCGCGCCCTCCGGCGGCTTTACCAGGAGGGTCCTATGCGCTCTCTCGATGATGAAGCAAGGCGAGAACTGCACCGTCGGGAAGGTTATAATCAGCCAAGAGTGGAGGAACGCCGCCATATTCGTCCCTTCAATTCCTTCTCTAAAACCTACAAAGCGGAGTTTATTGCGTCTCGCTCTGTTCTCAGCATTGTCCACCTTCCACATCAGTTGGCGATGGGATGCCTTGAGTTCCGCCATGTCTTTTCGTAGGGTGGAGATCGAATCTTCGGCTTCGCCTATCCTCGTCTCAGTTGTAGTCACCCTGTCCGACAACTATCGGAAGTCTTGCCTCAGCAGCGTCACCTCAGAACCCACTTCGCCGATTTTTACTTCTAGGGCCGCTCGGGATTCCTGGATATCAGCCCGTGACGCCTGAATAGCTTCCATTAGCAAGTCAGTTTCGGAGCGTGCGCCAGAGGCAGCGGGGAGGACTCCCGCCGACTGTTTAGGGGTGGCGAAATTGTCCATGGGCCCCTGTTTAGAGGGTTTGGGGATCGTGTCCTTCTTACCCATGGCAGGCAGGGTAGCAACGTCGGGCTCGCAGGGAAAACTTGGGGTTCACACCGGCCCTGATGCTTTGGCCGTATCTGAGGAGCAGCAGCCTCCATAGTCTGTCACGGGGGGAGGGGGTTGCAGTCCGATCCCCCCACACTGCAGTCACTGGGGGCCACGTGTGCCTTCGTCCCGCTCTCCGGGGGGCTTGGTTCGTGCGGGTACTTGAATGCCAGTCCTAGGCAGCACTCCCAGGTTCACCGCAACTCAGAGTTGTACACCTTGTCGAGAGGCCCCTCCACCGCCCAGGACCGCCCCTCTGTAATGGGGTCCGTAGATCGTAGGTTGTAGACAGCCCCAACGGTTCAGACCTCCGACTGCGCCAGAAGCCACCTCCAGGGGGGCAAAGGCCTCCCAGCCGGGCACAGGACAGCGAGGGCACCACGGCGAAACCCCCCGCCAAGACTGGGGCAATGCAGGGCCGAAGAGGTCCAACCACAGCACCCAGCGGGTGACCGTGGAAAGGTGGTCAGGCCACAGAGCGCAGGGACTGTCGTGGGGTCAGGAGCAGGATAAGCTCCCACTCGATTCCAGTTTTGCGGCTCCGGCCTCCATCTTGGTAAAGTGAACGGTCGTCTGGGTGCCCCAGGCGTCTCAACATGGGCGGCACCCATGCACCACACCACCGCTCGGGTCCCGCCAAGTACCCCTCACACTCTCACCTCCCGGGCCTCCAGGCAGTGGCGAGACGAGCCGCAGGTTCGCACCGTCTTCACGGCCCCTCTCCGGCCGCCATCTTAGTAAAGGTCGCTGAGTTGCCGGGACGCCCCGATCCCGCACCGGGGCCCCCACCGCTGACGGGGCACCACACGAGGACACCGACAGCCGGGCCCCAACAGCGGCAGATAAGCACAGGACCCACCAGCTCGACCTCAGCACCGTCTCCGTTGCTCGGCCACAGCGGCCGCCATCTGGTCGCCAACAAACCCTCCGGGGCGGCGAAACAAAGTCGGTGTTTTCGCTGGCTTACGGTCACGCAAGACGCACGGAGATAATCCCCGCGGGATCTAGCGGTTCCGCTGCTGCACTCAGTGTTCTAGTGTAGTGGGGCTAAAAGAAAAGACTGATTTAGAGGCAGCTCGCCGGGAGCTCCGGGGATGCACGACTTAGCAAGCCATGCTGTTGGCCACGCCCCCACAACACCTGTTTCTTAAGCCTACCTCACATTCTTTACCTTAAGATAGAGGAAGATGGCGGGGGGGTAATGGGAGGCCTTGAGCCCTTGGTACAGTGGTCCTGTGGAAGTGATTATTACTAGCTGTATTTTGTAATGTGTAATGTTTTGTTTTCAATTTAATTAGAATACTGTCTTTGGTAAAAGGACAGTCATTGGATTGGATAATCCCGAAATAATGATTAAGTGCCGAGGTTGATGAACCCTCATACAGTGTCCCTGGGGGGAATCTGTAATGGCATGCCACCTCTACAACTAAGCATCGAGTGCTGAAGGGCTTGTACTTGGCCTACTTTGCAGAGCCCTAATAGGATGGATCTCGGTACATCAAAGACAAATTACCTCAGCTCCTGCCTGTGGCCCCTCAAAGCGGGTCCAACAAGACAAAAGAAAAAAAACGAGCACTGCCAAACTGCCAAAACATGGCAGCCGTATCCATGCAAAAAAGTTTAATTCAAAAGATAATTTGAATTATTATTACCTGGAGATAGTTTAAACTCACAAGTAAGCTAAATCAAAGAAAAACAAGCATTATCAATACAATAGTTCTCGCGTTACTGAAAGTTTGAGCTATTGGTGTTGCATAATTATTTTTAAATGCTTATAGCTCAAACTTTCAGTAATGCAAGCATTTGTGTTATGTGGCATACATAGGTCACAGGATATGTGAGCAACCGCCTGAAACAAGGAAAGGTCGAGCAGCGATTAGGGAGGTGGTGGGGTTAGGGGTTAAGCTGTAAAGCAAAAGGGTTTTGGGAGACTGAGGACGGAACAGGTTTAACAAAGTGTGGACGATTATTGTAATTTAAACCCTCTTGCATCGGTTTCTAAACCGAGCCCTGGAATTCAGTCTATCGTATAACCGCAACTGATGGCTTTTCTGATCTAGATTTCTGCCCAAGAAGGTAAAAGCAAAAAAAATCTTGAATATAGAATATCTATGAGCATGACTCTTATAGCTAATTTGCCACTGGTGCAAAACACTGCAGCCAGGCCTTTTTTCAATCTTCCGACAGAAATGCCTTTGGCCCTTTCGCTGAAAGCCTTACATTGGCTGCCTGTAAGGCAGATAAGTATCTTTTAAAATCTGCTGCCTCACCTATATTTCTTTAGGGGGCAAAGGCCCCAGATATCTCCAACAGAAACTCAAAAGCTACTTACCTACTAGAAGACTAAGATCTCAGGATAAAGCCTTGTTAAGCCTACTGTAGCATGGGATTCCGTTCTCTTACAGAACTGTGCATAGAGATTTGGAACCTCAGTGAATTAGGGTGACCCAAAACTCACCTCAGTACCCAAAATCCCCTTACCGAGCTAGCTACAGTGTCTCATTGGTCATAACAAACTCCCAATGTTTAGACAAACCAGAACATGAACTTAGAATACCTCAGGTATCGTGGAACACATGAACACTCTTTCGTTATACAATCATTTCAAACCAGAACGTGGATCACATCATCTTCCACCAGCTCTCTGCATGCGAAGCACCATCAAGTGTGTAACGTGTGCCCTAAGCAAAGCAATATAAAAAGCGCCTACAGCCCGATTTTGGCAGCAGCTGCATTCATGTTATGTCTAGGAAGGTGCGAAGATCAGACCTCACAACAACACTGTGTCGAGTTATCCTTGAAGGCTTCAGCACTCACTGTGCAGACATATTTTACAAAGCAAAGCTGATATCAGAGCAATAGCATATTATTCTCATGTAAATCACAACGCTCTTCTAGGTTGAAAGCTAAAATAACAATTATGTGTCGTTTGCAGAAGCAGCAAAAGGAAAAATGGCGTTTAAACATTTAATAAGCTCATGCTAACTTAACACGGTATATAGGTAAGCAGTAACTATATGACACCCCCCCAATGATCCGAGCACGGACAAGAAGAGGTAAGATACGATCAGACCAGGGGCGCATCATGAAAGCAGAGTTCATCAATAATGAGCTATGTTAAAACTTAAAATCTAGTAAAAAACCATTACAGAAGTCAAATAAAAAAAGTTCTCAACTTGCCAACCCATGGTTCACGTATACTCGAGTCAATAGGTCTGGGTCGTAAAAAATTTGTACGCAAAAGGTCAAAAAAAATGTTCATAATTAAGAACGGGTTATTAATCAAAATTTTCGAAGGCCTTTAGGTAAGGACTGAATATGCAAAATATGCAGCAACAGCCTCCAGCATGAAGTCACTGTCATCATCCGAAAACAGTTCAGCCATCCAATTCAATAGTGGGAAAGAACAAACGTGCCCCTCCAGCACCGGAGCCTCTAGCATGATCAGAGGACAACTCGGCGGGTTCTCAATATAGCTCTGTGCCAAGAAATCATGCGCTGCTGCGAGAATGTTCCAACGACCCATTAGTCCATTCATCGCTGCCAAGGCCATAATCCTTTCGCCAGAACAAACCAACTCGTGAGCCAATATGGGACTCATCAGATGATTAAAATCGACGTCAGAAGACACCGTCTTGCAGAGACACAAATCAAGGGCCCAGTCGAAATCGCAGCTCAGACAATGAAACACAGGCTGGACACATGTAAAATAGGAAAATCGAAACGATAATCCATATGGCGTGCTCAAAGTCGCAAGCGGCAGTGTGCCATAGTACTCAAGCATCCTGTTGCGAAACAGTGCCAGGTGGGGCAGTGCGGCGTGTAACACAAGATGGGCATCCATTTTTAATAAAACAAAATATCACCAGAACGCCTGCAGCCAGCGCCAGCAAAACAGGAAAACCACCGAATAGGCTCGAAAATATAGAATGAAAGAAAGCAGGAATTATTCCAAATATTTTCTCGAAGGAAGTCACGAGGCCACTGCTAACAATTTTTTAAAAAAGTGTGCGAGGCCAGAAGTGGAGGAGGCATTAAAGATTGAATGAATAAGCTCGCTGAAATGCAATGGCAAGTCAGTATTTAATAGCGCTTGCACCTCTGTGCGCGTGTTAGCTATGTGAAGGACAAATGTTTCAAGAGCCGAACTCAGGGCCACCTCTTTTTGAGACAAAAAGGCTCTTATTCTATTCATACCATTGAACTCTGCTTTCAAGGTTGGGAGTCGTGGCCAGATGGATACATCTGAATTCCCATGTGTAGGAGGATACAGAACGTTTTTGCAACACACCACACGTTCCGACACTGTGACCACATAAGCGATACCGCTAATTAACCCACAACAGTCTTCGTTATTCAAAAGTAAATACCTGCCGTTTGCCAGTAATGTGAAAGTAGGGACGATTGCGGGAACTGGAGTACCATTCAAAACACAGGCTAAATTTGGCCGTTCCTGGTTACAAGAACCGTGCAATTGAATGTGTCTACATATTAATGAGTGATCGGGTGTTTCTGTGCACTCCTCCTCTTTAAGATAAACTTCCTTTCCGTCTTTCAGGCATCTGTAAGTGAATGGAAGGGACCACGCCTCATGGAGAAATGAACTACCTAGTGGTTCGTATCTGCCTATAGCCAAATATCGCATACAATTCTTAAATTTGTATAAAGCAAACGGTAATGTGATTAACCCGTGGATAAGCCATGTCGCAGCAGTGGCTTCTGCCACAGAGAACGGTAAAGACTCTAATCTTTCAATGTGCAACATGGAAAAAGACTCATCCCGCATTGAAAGCATGCGCTGCTTGTCAGTTAAATTAAAAGGGGCAAAGAGGGAGGAAACGTTCATGTACGTCCAAGGCACCTTACCAGACTTAAGCGTCTGCAGGGTCCGTGCAAATTGCATAATGGAACGCAACTGATTCTGACCACGGTATAACACAGACACTTCATCTTGTACAATATCAACAACAGAAGACACAATATTATTTAACGTGTAAATGCGGGAAGAAAGCATGTTAATACTATTCTCCACAACTGCAAGCACTTTTTCTAAATTTGCTTGATCAATAGCTCTAAGGCGCGTAGCAGCCTCAATTTGTGATATCTTCCAGATTTCATTGTAAATCGCATATATCCATCTTTTAGATCTACCACTAGCCGGGCCCTTTATGAAATCATTTAAATCTACATCATCAGTCAGCTTGGATAGATGCAGTTTAACCGCAGCCAAGGTAGAATGTTTCAGCCAATTCTGACATAATTTGCCTACTGAATAAGTGGTGACAGAATGGTCAGAATCAAAACGGGGATCAGGTCTGACTTGTGTAAAACCGTCAGCCAAACCCAGAAAACGACGTTGGCATGAATCAGAAGTTCTGTGCCACATCAGCCAACCTTTTGGATCCAAACTAGAAATGTTAAAGGACGCATTTTGCAACAGAGTTTGCAATTCCCTAATGGAAAACCGTGTAATATTATTCCAACCAGAATACTCTTCTAAATCAGGGACGGTTGGTGTATTTAATTTTTTAGAAGTAGCCAATCCAAAGCATGTTGTTTGCGAAATGCTAGAATTCAAAAACAACATATGATTCGGGATGAGACATGCTCGGTGCAAAGCCTCAGTGCCTTGTACCTGCCAACTTTTAGAACCCCAAACCGATTTAAGGTCAATGGTGTCCTTCCAGAGCTCGTAGACTTCTACAGCCAACTTGTCTAGAAAGGACTTCGAATACAACAATTTAGTATCGGTAAGTCTTGGACATGGACTTCTGTGTCATTTTAAAATAAAAAGACTCAGGATTGGACTGATTAAAGTCGGTAAAATAATTGTAGTTTTTCAAAAAAGTACTCGAACTGCCTTGTAAAGGAGCTGGGCAATGTTCCCACTGTGTGTAATTTACAGTACCCATCCTGGAACTCGTTTTATGCAGATGATGGTTGCCAAAATGTTGGAAGCAAAATAATTCACCATAATTAGCAGAATCTAAGTATAAATCCTCAGCATCAAAGGCAGCATACTATTTCAAATCCGAAAACAAGGCTTCCACGGCCTGAACATCCCAATCATCCGAACGTATGTTTTGTTTCACCACATCACCCATGTTTACCCTGAGAACATTAGGGACATTAACAACCTCAGTAGGGCCATGGATTTGAAATTTAACTGCATCGCACACAATCCCATCTAGAACAGGCCAAGCATTGATGTTAACAAAAGTCAAGTCTCTCTTCAGTCTGTGTGCTGAATGCGATGAGGAAAGGGGGGGCCAAAGTTCCATTAAGATGCCGAATGCATGTTCTATCCTCGACATAGTGGCCATCGACAAGACAAAAAAAATAAAACACAAAACCAATTGACATAAAAAGGTAAATTGAAAAAAGTACTAGCCAAATATATGTCCAAGGGGGGATCAAAAAATGTTTTTTAAATAAAGTGGCATAAACTGCAAAACGTGAGGGCTTTTTTGAATTATGTGAAATGGTGTCAAAAGAGAATCTGGATTCTGTGGCCAAACGTGTTTGCAAATCAGGCATCGATAAGTCAGTTGGGTAAGTGTAATCAAGTTCATCAATGGTATCACCAGGAAAAGTACTTAATAAAGGACTGGAAACAGCAGGCATCTCCAGGGCCACCTCAGGCACAGGATTAGAAGCAGTGGCCAATGCAGATTTTCTCACAATCGAAGGACAGGAGACCGCCGGAGTCATACTAAGAAGAATCGGCCACTCTGTGTATCTTGACATTGTCAATTGAAATAAACCTGCTTTCCTTACGACCTGGTAGAGGAGGTAAAATGACTGTTCTTGTGCTCTTCACGCCAAGCACAGAAACCGGAGTTCGATAGGAAGGACCAAATTCTTTCTTGTTATCGATCTTCTCACGAACCAGTTCTCCAACTTGGGGTAGCCAGCCTACTACCGGGATCTGCAACGCATCATCCGATGTGGAGGGCAAATGTTCCTTTGCAAGACTGTCTCTGGTCTTTTGTAGATCCTGTAAAACATTGCAATGTTCATCTACGTCAAAGGTCGTGGCTCGGGCCACGCAGTATAGACCGTCAAGGTCCGGGACAAACATCTTGATACCAAAGAGCATTTCGTATGGGGTCCGCCCACCCAGAGACCTTCTAGGGAGATTATTAAGAGCACGCTGTACGCCATTGAGGTGGGCCAGCCAGTGCCTATAACTCGAGCTGTCAATGATTGCTTTAAGTCACGGTTCGTTCGTTCCACTACACTGTTACCCTGAGGTCTGTAGGGAGACGAAAACTTGACTTGGACCCCCATCGAAGTCATGGCATCCTTATACGCCTTAGAGGCGAAAGCCGGACCCTGATCCGAATGGAAGGTACCGCAGGCAAAAATCCCTACGAAGACACGCAAATCTCTTATGACAGTCCGTGAATCAGCGCTGCGATGGGGCCATACCCACACAAAGCGTGTCCATGAATCAACTGCTACTAAGATGTACTTATACGCAGTATCAGAGGAAAAGGGACCGCAGTGATCCAAATAAACACAACCCAGTGGTTTATTAGAAATGTACAACTGTGTCTGTGGCGGACGCGTAGCAGTCGAAGGCTTAATCTGCTGGCAAATGTCACATTGAAGGACATAATCACGCGTCTGTTTGTGCAGTCCCCGCCACCAGAAACGTTGTAACTGAGATACAGGGGCTGAGACGCCCGCATGCGCAGACGCAACACCTTCATGAGCCGCTGTGATCAGTGTATGCCTGCGGTCCGAATTGGGAATCCAACCGTTCACCAACGTCAGGAATATTTACATAAGGAACCTTATCGGGACTTAAGTGGTATGTGTATTTCGAAGAGAACCCCGTAGGATGTTTACCTCCCTTCTCAGTGGCAGCAACTGCCGCCAAGATGTCATCATCAATCTTACTTTTGGACCGTGTAACCGCTGCAACCAAATAAGTAGATACTGCTGATTTCGCTGCCTCATTAGCAAGCGAGTTACCCACAGCGTGAACTCCAACACGCTGATGGCCGGGAGTATGAATCACAAACACGAGTGGCAACTGCTCTTTGAGCTCAGCCACTCGAACCCAGATCATTTTATGTTTTATTGTGCTACCCTTTGAATCACGAAAGTCATTTTGAATCCAAAAGAACAAGTTTTCATTGTAAGACTGGACACAGTAATAGGAATCACTCACAATAAGAGTCGTCACACTAGGATCTGCGTACTCCAATGCAAGCAGCAGAGCACAAAGCTCCGCCAATTGTGCGGTGCAGTCCCCTAGAGTCTGCGTGTGCACGACCCTGGACTTGAACTCATCGTTCACCATGGCACCGACCACAATGGCGCATGCGGAAACGTAGGCGTGTTTAGAGCCATGCGCAACCTGCGCCGAACCGTCAGTGTAAATGATGCAATGGAAATCCTCCAAAGGGCGCATTGCTAAAGGAGCCGGATGAACTAATTCATACTGCAAGTACTCCAACCGTAATGAGGCGTCAAAAATAAACGTGACATCCGTGGACGTCAAAGAAGCAGCCCATTGTATCCACCGAGGGTGCAAAGCTGTAGAATTCGGTACACTGGCTTTCGTAACTGCCTCTAGATGAGGACAGGGTGTAACAACCAACATGCGATTTCCCCGTGACAGAGCACGTTCCTTAAGAATCGCCATCTGCACAGCCGTTAAAACTTTCTCCACAGTGGAAAATCGCATTTCAGCCGAAGTGTACAAGTGTGACTTGTAAGCAATAGGTACTGTGTCTCCTTCATTAAAAGTAAGGTACGTGAAACCCACTGTCCCAGGGATGATTCTTATCACCAGGTTGGTGTGGTTATCACAAGTCAGCAAGAATTTAGAAGCGAGCAGATCAGCCTGCAAAGATTGCAAAATAGCCGAGTGCTCAGGCAGCCAGCATGATTTGGAAAAAGTTGGTTGTATCAAAGCATACAAAGGCTTGATACGCTGGGCATAATCCGGAATGTATGTCCTTCCGAAATTCAAGAAACCTAGTAAAGACTGTAATTTTTTCAGCATTGCCGGAGCGCGCAGTTGTGCGCATTTCTCCAGGAAATGTGGAGCCAAACCTCTAACTTCATTGTTGAGCTCATAGCCCAAGAACAACACTGTGTACTCCGCAATGTGCGATTTTGCAAAGTTGAATTTGTAACCCATGTCTGCAAAGGTACAAACTAAGCTGTTTACGCGACACAGATGCTCCCAAAGTTCATCGTCTGTGAGATAAATGTCATCCACATACGAGCATGCATCTGGATCGATCCTCTTCAATAGAGAGACAATGCGGGCAGTAAAAATCCCAGGACTTTTCTTATAGCCCATAGGCAAACGCCGAAATTGTTTTTGCACACCGCCGCAAGTAAAGGAGGTCCACTGGGAACTTAGACCATCCAATTGATGGGCATAAAAACCGTTGGAAATGTCAAGCGTGGCCTTAAAACGCTTACGCACAAGACTATCCGCTAAGGCAGAGCCGTGTGTATTCTGTACTGCACAGGTACGGCAATGCGAGTTTAAATGCCGGTAATCCAATACCAAACGATATGAACCGTCGGGCTTGGTCACAGTAAAAAGAGTGTTATTCATCGGTGACACACATGTTTCAATTACACCTTGATATTCCAATTGTTCAAGGATCGCCGCGACGGAAGCCTTGGCTTCACGCCGAATGGGATATTGAGGTTGAGGCTGTGGCTGAGACCGTAAAGGAATCTCGTGGTTTGGGGACAATTTATCCCAACCACAATGTGTACGGTACAGAGCCGGCGCTAGAGCCTTAGCCCACTCTTCTGCAAAATTCAGCGCATGCTCCTTCAAGACTGTGTGCGCGAAACTGGGGAGGATCACCTCCTCCCCTCGCGGATCTGCGAGAACAAAAGGTGGGGGCCAGTCAGCCTCCGAAAGCAAAATGTCATACATAGACAAAAGATTTTCCCCAAATACCCCTTTTATGGTACGTTGTATGTCACCTTCGATTAACAGGACAATTTCATAAAGTCTATCAGGGGGAGCAACTCTAGTATCAGCTGTTTCTATCACAATATAAATGTCAGTCGCTGTCACCTTCAGTAGTGGACGCAGGGCCTCTCTCACAATGGTAATCTCCGCCGCGCTGTCCAGCAAGGTCAGAGCCCATGTCAGATTCCGAAGCCGCGTTCTCACTATCTGTGGCATATCTGTGCGCTGTTAAAGCGGCGACTTTCTTCTTGGCAAACTGCGGTCTCTTCGGCGTTGAGCCGTCCTGCTTTCCTGCACCGTCTTTCGGGCGGGGCTGGTCACGTCCTTGCTGACCACCCCGACCCCTTCCGCCTCCTCCACCACTGGTCGTTGAGGTCTATGAGTCCTGAAAGGAACGAGGAGAGCGTTGATCAGAAACCTGAAATCGATCAGGTGATTTAATCTTCGCGCAAGTCATAAACCCGTTCTGTTTGCGCAGGCAACGGAGACTCAGGACGTGATTCCTGGGTCTGTTGTTGTTGCTGTTGCTTTCCCTGTTTTTGTTTTTTAGGCCAATTTTGTTTTTTGGACTTGGGCTGAACTTCTGTTTCCAAAGTCTGCCCTTGGGGTTGCTTCTTCTCTTTAACAGAAAAAGGTTTGAGACCCCTACCATTGCGACCTACAGTTTTATAAGCCGCTACAATAATTCTCGCCAACTGTCTGGGTTTCTCGGCATCGGGAATCGCCGCCAAAGCATTGGCTACCTGAAAGTTCACTGCATCCCCCTTGACATTAGCAAGAATGAGATCGCAAAGTACATCAAAGGTGCCACACAGGCGCATGCCCAACTCAACCGCAGCTTCCGGTCCGTGATCATCCTGAACACGCTTAAGGACCGTAGGCAGGACAGCCATAGACGGAGTGCCGTAACACCTCGCATAGACTGCCGCAAATGTCTTACCCAAGGTCTCACAGTCACCGAGTTCAGGGGCCAAATCTTTTGGCAAACTAAGTGTCAGAATCCTGTGTTTTTCACCAGGAGTCGTATTAGGAAATACAGCTTCCAGCTGGTCAAATTTCTCGGCAAGCCAGAAAGGAAAATCATCCTTTTCCTTGGGACGCCTGCCCATCACAGCATTGACCATTACGGGACTGAGCTTCAAACCGCCCTGTCCGGCCGGAAGCGCCGCACCCCCCGGGGGCCCACCCGGAAGATTGCGGGCTATATATTGCACTAAAGCTCGAATCACGGCAATTGAGAATACATGTAGTCTACGAATCTCAGCAAGGTTACAATTGCCGTGTAGAGGATGAGGAGTAAATCCAGCCAAAACAGGCCAATTTGCGCCTGGAATGGACAAAGGACCTAACCTCGGAGCGGTCAAAGTAAGGGGTAGGGCGCAACCAAACCAAACTCGATGCTGCCAAGTATCGATAGGTACTTCCTGTGCCCTGTACGGAGTATATTCATTTGGTACAGGAGAGGGAGTGTAATTGTGGAACACACCAGAATTAGCGTCCACATACGGAAATGTCACCCACGAATAAAAGTTTGTATGGGTAAGCTGCTTCCGCACTCACCACCGTTATCACAGCCAATCCTTCAACGGGCACATTGTAAGTCAGCAAATGATTGCGCACCGCAATGCGACTATGCTGCGGAATGTCCACGGGATTGGCCATGACGAAACAGAAAAGAACAAAGTAAACTTTGTAGCACAACTGGGTAGTAATTCAAGGAAACCGTTTAGAAAGATTCAAGCTTGAAAATACCTATTTAAAAAATAGGTAGGTTTTTTCCGACACCACCGTTTTCCGGAAACAACAGTGAAGGGGTTAAGGATTGAATGATATACTACTCGAGTGTCATGATATAAGACCACCAACGTTGGGCGCCATGTAGCATGGGATTCCGTTCTCCTACAGAACTGTGCATAGAGATTTGGAACCTCAGTGAATTAGGGTGACCCAAAACTCACCTCAGTACCCAAAATTCCCTTACCGAGCTAGCTACAGTGTCTCATTGGTTATAACAAACTCCCAATGTTTAGACAAACCAGAACATGAACTTAGAATACCTCAGGTAGCGTGGAACACATGAACACTCTTTCGTTATACAATCATTTCAAACCAGAACGTGGAGTAAAAGAGGACACGTGCATATTTGAAATATTTATTTACTAATGCAGGGTTCTGAAACGCAGTATCTTATATAATACAAGCAAATATATTATAAGAAACAAAGTTATCAGCATGGTTACTAGCCCATAGAAAGTAAAAGATGACAGCATGCTAAAATGCTGTAATGAATAGGATAGGAGTTATTCTCACCCTCCCTATCTAGTATATTATATTATATCTAAGAAGGTCTCTTTGGGTTTTAGCAGGGCGGGCCTATACCTCAAGATCTCAGTGGCAGAGGATCTCCTCATCTTCCACCAGCTCCCTGCATGCGAAGCACCATCAAGTGTGTAACGTGTGCCCTAAGCAAAGCAATATAAAACGTGCCTAAAGCCCGATTTTGGCAGCAGCTGCATTCATGTTATGTCTAGGAAGGTGCGAAGATCAGACCTCGCAATAACACTGTGGCGAGTTATCCTTGAAGACTTCAGCACTCACTCTGCAGACTTATTCTACAAAGCAAAGCTGATATCAGAGCAATAGCATATTATTCTCATGTAAATCACAACGCTCTTCTAGGTTGAAAGCTAAAATAACAATTATGTGTCATGTGCAGAAGCAGCAAAAGGAAAAATGGCGTTTAAACATTTATTAAGCTCATGCTAACTTAACACGGTATGTAAGCAGTAACTATATGACACTACCCCGCATCCATCTGTCCAGATGTGGTGGCAGAGCCTTTTCCTACCTGACTGCTTTATTGGAACCATTACAAAAAATGGGGCGACCCAGTAGTTCTGGGCCTGGGTTGCGTATATGAGAAACAATAGTCCTAGACTTAATTTTTTTTTAAAGGAAGGACGTTGAATCACAACCTGCAATGATGACTTGAACAAACTATTTCATGAGCACAAACTCTGTTGGCTCCCAGTAAACAAATACATACAGTTTTTGGTAAAAGCGCAGCAACCACAAAACTTAATGAAATGCAAATGGTCTTTATTCCATCCAGTTATTTGCAACAGTATATTCTTTAATGTAATTCATAGTGAGAGACAGGGAAAAGGTTGCTCCAAGAGAACGTGCGGAGGAGAGTAGTGCTCTTGGTGTGCAGGGGGAGAACAGAATTCAGGAATAGTGGTGAACAGAGATAGTTGAGATATAGTTCATTCTTTAGACAGATGGGTTATTCTCAGTCTTTTCCACCTGACCACATGTAATCATTTTGAAACAATGTTATTTACAAATTTTTAAACACACAATAACAGTCTTGTATGGCAGTAGTGGACGCAGGGCCTCTCTCACAATGGTAATCTCAGCCGCGCTGTCCAGCAAGGTCAGAGCCCATGTCAGATTCCGAAGCCGCGTTCTCACTATCTGTGGCATATCTGTGCGCTGTTAAAGCGGCGACTTTCTTCTTGGCAAACTGCGGTCTCTTCGGCGTTGAGCCGTCCTGCTTTCCTGCACCGTCTTTCGGGCGGGGCTAGTCACGTCCTTGCTGACCACCCCGACCCCTTCCGCCTCCTCCACCACCGGTCGTTGAGGTCTATGAGTCCTGAAAGGAACGAGGAGAGCGTTGATCAGAAACCTGAAATCGATCAGGTGATTTAATCTTCGCGCAAGTCATAAACCCGTTCTGTTTGTGCAGGCAACGGAGACGCAGGACGTGATTCCTGGGTCTGTTGTTGTTGCTGTTGCTTTCCCTGTTTTTGTTTTTTAGGCCAATTTTGTTTTTTGGACTTGGGCTGAACTTCTGTTTCCAAAGTCTGCCCTTGGGGTTGCTTCTTCTCTTTAACAGAAAAAGGTTTGAGACCCCTACTATTGCGACCTACAGTTTTATAAGCCGCTACAATAATTCTCGCCAACTGTCTGGGTTTCTCGGCATCGGGAATCGCCGCCAAAGCATTGGCTACCTGAAAGTTCACTGCATCCCCCTTGACATTAGCAAGAATGAGATCGCAAACTACATCAAAGGTGCCACACAGGCGCATGCCCAACTCAACCGCAGCTTCCGGTCCGTGATCATCCTGAACACGCTTAAGGACCGTAGGCAGGACAGCCATAGACGGAGTGCCGTAACACCTCGCATAGACTGCCGCAAATGTCTTACCCAAGGTCTCAGTCACCGAGTTCAGGGGCCAAATCTTTTGGCAAACTAAGTGTCAGAATCCTGTGTTTTTCACCAGGAGTCGTATTAGGAAATACAGCTTCCAGCTGGTCAAATTTCTCGGCAAGCCAGAAAGGAAAATCATCCTTTTCCTTGAGACGCCTGCCCATCACAGCATTGACCATTACGGGACTGAGCTTCAAACCGCCCTGTCCGGCCGGAAGCGCCGCACCTCCCGGGGGCCCACCCGGAAGATTGCGGGCTATATATTGCACTAAAGCTCGAATCACGGCAATTGAGAATACATGTAGTCTACGAATCTCAGCAAGGTTACAATTGCCGTGTAGAGGATGAGGAGTAAATCCAGCCAAAACAGGCCAATTTGCGCCTGGAATGGACAAAGGACCTAACCTCGGAGCGGTCAAAGAATGGGGTAGGGCGCAACCAAACCAAACTCGATGCTGCCAAGTATCGATAGGTACTTCCTGTGCCCTGTACGGAGTATATTCATTTGGTACAGGAGAGGGAGTGTAATTGTGGAACACACCAGAATTAGCGTCCACATACGGAAATGTCACCCACGAATAAAAGAGTTTGTATGGGTAAGCTGCTTCCGCACTCACCACCGTTATCACAGCCAATCCTTCAACGGGCACATTGTAAGTCAGCAAATGATTGCGCACCGCAATGCAACTATGCTGCGGAATGTCCACGGGATTGGCCATGACGACACAGAAACAGAAAAGAACAAAGTAAACTTTGTAGCACAACTGGGTAGTAATTCAAGGAAACCGTTTAGAAAGATTCAAGCTTGAAAATACCTATTTAAAAAATAGGTAGGTTTTTTCCGACACCACCGTTTTCCGGAAACAACAGTGAAGGGGTTAAGGATTGAATGATATACTACTCGAGTGTCATGATATAAGACCACCAACGTTGGGCGCCATGTAGCATGGGATTCCGTTCTCCTACAGAACTGTGCATAGAGATTTGGAACCTCAGTGAATTAGGGTGACCCAAAACTCACCTCAGTACCCAAAATTCCCTTACCGAGCTAGCTACAGTGTCTCATTGGTTATAACAAACTCCCAATGTTTAGACAAACCAGAACATGAACTTAGAATACCTCAGGTAGCGTGGAACACATGAACACTCTTTCGTTATACAATCATTTCAAACCAGAACGTGGAGTAAAAGAGGACACGTGCATATTTGAAATATTTATTTACTAATGCAGGGTTCTGAAACGCAGTATCTTATATAATACAAGCAAATATATTATAAGAAACAAAGTTATCAGCATGGTTACTAGCCCATAGAAAGTAAAAGATGACAGCATGCTAAAATGCTGTAATGAATAGGATAGGAGTTATTCTCACCCTCCCTATCTAGTATATTATATCTAAGAAGGTCTCTTTGGGTTTTAGCAGGGCGGGCCTATACCTCAAGATCTCAGTGGCAGAGGATCTCCTCATCTTCCACCAGCTCCCTGCATGCGAAGCACCATCAAGTGTGTAACGTGTGCCCTAAGCAAAGCAATATAAAACGTGCCTAAAGCCCGATTTTGGCAGCAGCTGCATTCATGTTATGTCTAGGAAGGTGCGAAGATCAGACCTCGCAATAACACTGTGGCGAGTTATCCTTGAAGACTTCAGCACTCACTCTGCAGACTTATTCTACAAAGCAAAGCTGATATCAGAGCAATAGCCTATTATTCTCATGTAAATCACAACGCTCTTCTAGGTTGAAAGCTAAAATAACAATTATGTGTCATGTGCAGAAGCAGCAAAAGGAAAAATGGCGTTTAAACATTTATTAAGCTCATGCTAACTTAACACGGTATGTAAGCAGTAACTATATGACACTACCCCGCATCCATCTGTCCAGATGTGGTGGCAGAGCCTTTTCCTACCTGACTGCTTTATTGGAACCATTACAAAAAATGGGGCGACCCAGTAGTTCTGGGCCTGGGTTGCGTATATGAGAAACAATGGTCCTAGACTTAATTTTTTTTTAAAGGAAGGACGTTGAATCACAACCTGCAATGATGACTTGAACAAACTATTTCATGAGCACAAACTCTGTTGGCTCCCAGTAAACAAATACATACAGTTTTTGGTAAAAGCGCAGCAACCACAAAACTTAATGAAATGCAAATGGTCTTTATTCCATCCAGTTATTTGCAACAGTATATTCTTTAATGTAATTCATAGTGAGAGACAGGGAAAAGGTTGCTCCAAGAGAATGTGCGGAGGAGAGTAGTGCTCTTGGTGTGCAGGGGGAGAACAGAATTCAGGAATAGTGGTGAACAGAGATAGTTGAGATATAGTTCATTCTTTAGACAGATGGGTTATTCTCAGTCTTTTCCACCTGACCACATGTAATCATTTTGAAACGATGTTATTTACAATTTTTTAAACACACAATAACAGTCTTGTATGGCACGTTTATAGGCAGGAATTTGTGGTCCAGGGTGGATGATGAGTTGGCGTCGACATTTCAACCCGACTTGGGGTGACTGGGGGCCTCGGCCTGTGGGCCTTCCCCAGGCCGGTAGGGGCAACCTGAGTGGCGGTGTAGTCTGAGTCACACAACTGCTGAATTATGTTCGGGTCTTGCTGTAATTAGACACAATGTGGGTTCCCATCCATGTGTGTAGGGTAAAGGACAGGCTATAGGTTCCAGTACCATGTAATCAGCAGACAATGCAGGAGCTTTTTAAAAAATTGTATAGAAATCTATTTCGAAATGATTACATGTGGTCAGGTGGAAAAGACTGAGAATTACCCATCAGTTTAAAGAATGAACTATCTCTGTTCACCACTATTCCTAGAGATTAACCAAAGAAACACAAGCATTTGGAAAAGACAGTCAAAGGAGCCAATTAAAAATATGGGTGGAACATGGACAGAGCTTAATGCCTGAATACAGCAAATACGAGGAGATGATGGACGGAGCGCTGAAACTTTACAGACACTCACCCTCCCAGTCACAGATCTGGGTTGAATCCATCATTATTTAGCTTACTCAGTTTAGACCCAGCTATATGCAAATCAGTCTTGACCCTGTGCCTTATGGGAATAGTCCAGTCCGAACTGCCAAGCCAGGTCTTCCTTGAACCAGAAACAAGCATCCTGGGACGGGTTTTTGAGTAACACCCTTCATCAGCCAGGCTAGCTTGAATCCAGTGGCAAAGTGAGCAAGAGACCCACATTTGGGCATACCCTGCCATCTAAGGGCAAACAAAGCAAACACAAGGAGACGATTGACAGAGTGCTGAAATTTTTCAGACACTCCCCCCACCCATCCACCCCCCCCATCTACTCCCCCTTCGCCCCCCCCCCACCCTCCCGTCACAGATCTGGGTTGTATCTTGAATACAGCATGTCTCGACGAGACAGCGCAAGTGCTGCCTAGGCGAAACCTGAAGAGGGTAATGAATAGAAAAAAATAATGTTTGACAAAGTAATATATTGGCCCTCCAGCGCTTGCATTTTAGCACACTTCTTTTTAGGCTGATGCAAATTGCTCTTGATCACAATGCAAGAGAGCCATTGATTGAAGTCTGCTTACCCAGTGCCTCATGTGGCATGCTACAGTGGACGGAAGCATGTAAGTGAGAGTCCTGCTCTGAAGGTTAAAAGCCTTGGCTTCATTATGGTTAAAGATGTGTATCTCAAAGGGTCGGGTTAATTCTGTAGTACGTGGCTGTTTTCTACACATGAGGTTTTTGAGGAAGATTCTGCCTTTATTTCACCACAAGTGCAAGCTCCAATGGTTTTTCGGGCATTTTATCACTTGTGCACTTTGCAAATGCTTTTTATTTGAGCCTGCCTGCAGTGGCAGTTGGAAAATCCTAGGAAAATGAAAATGTGGTAGTGAAACTGATTGTTTTTTAATCTGCAAAAGGTTGAGCATGTGTTGGCTCTTTGGCGCAGCCTTCATGGACTTCCAGCAGCCAGGTAAATTTACTTTAAGGCCCTTTGTTTTGAAGTAAATTTACCTTTCATGGGTATTAGACGTAGGGCCCACTTTCTGGACTCCTTACTTATTCTATCCTTCTTCCTCCATTGTGTAATTTCCTCTCCTGTTTTTTAAGGCTGTGGCTTAGCCGGGGGATCGTTTTGGTGCAAGTCCCACAGCTATGAAACCTCTCTGTTCTATTAGCATCTACAACACTTTCTAACAGACTCTATAGTTTCTTTTAAAATTATTAAGGACTCTGGGTTGGATACAGTCCAAAGGTGATGAAGCCCTCACATGTATGATGCACCTAAATGACTATGTCCATTTGTTTATCAATTCGGTCTCTGGATACATTGTGTCACCATTTTCTAAGCACAATTAAGACAAATCCCTTCTTGGTACATTTTCTATTTCGTGCTAAATCCTGCAATCAAAATCTTAATTCTCCATGACACTCTTGACTTCAGAGTTGGTAGTACCCATTTAAAACGTATTGTTCTGAAGGGTTCCCAGTATATCATAAGGCTGATCGTGATCCTGTGTAATGTTTTCACTGCTGTTTCTTGTAATCAGTTTAAGTGTAGCACAGAGTAATTGAAGATGTTAAAAAAAACATTTAGCATTATTCCAACATGTACAGTCCATGTTATCTTAACAGATGTTCCTGTAGCAATGTATTAACAGTTCCAGTCACATGATGTCATCGTATAAAGCTGTATGCAGAAATGAATTGACAAAAAAACATTCTTACAGTGCATGACCATCACATTTTAGTCTCTGCTCTAGCACCAAACCTTACAAATCGAGCAAAGCTCCCACTACCGAGTGTGGGTGTGAAAACTGCACCAATGTCATTCAGTCTATTCAACCCACGCCTGTTGGGTCTATACCATTAGGAGTTTGGGTTGAGGCACCAAGATCTAAATTCTGTAAATATGTCTTGAGTGGGCTCCAGATATCTTTTGGTCGCAACTTGGCTGGGAGTAGTGTGGCGTATAAATCGCAATTTGTGTTGCAAAATGTAAGGCTAGCAAGCCATGCACCCGTTGTAGGAGTTAATTTACTGCCCCATCTAAGTGCAATATCCCGTTTAGCCAAACGTAGCACACTAGCAATGAATTTCCCCAATTTCTTGGGCATGTATAGACATATCCCAAAAGCGCAAACTCTGGGGAGGGGGCTATTTCCAGCAGCGTCATTTGCAATAGTTTTCCAAAAACATCTACCCAAAACTCCACAATCTTAGGGCAAGTCCATGTTAAATGGGGGAATCTGCATAAGGGCTGTTGCATTTCCTGCAGTTGTGAGGTCGGGAAGGGTCAATGGCGTGCAACTTGGCAGGGGTCATGTATGCCCTCCATAAGTATTTAAAATGTATCAATTTATGCCTACTGTTGAGGTAGATATGCCTAGTCTGCGCACAGCAAAAGTCCCATTGGTCGTCCAGGATGGGATGACCTAAGTCTAATTCCCAAGCTGCCCGAATCTTGGTGTCATGGCACTGGACCAGAGATCTGCTAGCCTTGTATAATTTGGATATCCATTGCTTCCCATCGGGGTTAGCTATTACAAGGGATAGAGGTCCGAAGGACTGCGGTTCAAGGAGGTATTCTGAAATTTTAGCGTGCAGAGCCTTACGCATCCAAGTAAAAATAAACTGGTCCATAAAGGTCAAACTAGTCACCCTATCTTTAGCCGCATTTTCAAATACATGCCCACCTGGGAATAGATCACCAAACTTTACCATGGAATGGTATTTTAAATGCATTCACATAACCACTTTTTCTGTTGTAATAGGAAGCCATGGGTTGTGTGCAATTGGAATATCAGAAGAGTATAGGGAGCTATGCCCTGAGAGCAGCGAGAGTTTGCGCCACGCCCAACTGGTGGTGGAAACAGTCTGAATGTCTCTAGGGTCACAAGGAAAGCCCTGGGGCAGCATGGCGGAGAGCCGAATCGGGAGTACGAAGTCAGACTCTGGCCTCCCATAGGGAATGGTCGCATCTGGATGGTACCATGAATGTGCAAAACTGGCCTGGGCTACCAGATAATATAGTCTGAAGTCCGGAGCCCCCAGAACCCTTTTTACTCACGGCAAAGTCATGGTGTCCCATCGTATCCTAGGTTGTTTGCCCCCACCCCATACTAACCGGACAAGGTGCGACCGGAGTGTCTGGAAAAAGCTGTCTTGGAACGGGATAGGAATGTTATTAAACATATACAGAAACTTTGGGAGAACAATCATCTTCATGAGTGCAATTCTGCCGGCAATGGAAAGTGGGAGGCGTAGCCAGCTGTCTACCTGCGCTTCTAGGTTGTGCATGGCTATGCCTTAATTTAATCGCAGCATTTGTTCCACTTCTCTATGTATCTGTATACCCAGGTACCTGACCGAGTCATGACACCATTTCAGCGGGAAATCACATTCCCATTCAATGGTGGCAGTGGTCAGAGGGAATAATTCAGACTTGCTCCAGTTAATACCCAATCCCGAGTATCCACCAAAGCGAAGGATCTCCCTAATCCATGGGTCCACATTGGTTTGCGGATATCCAACATATAAGACTTTGGTCTGCATAGAGCGAAATGAGGAGGGGGGGGGGGGTCTGTATTAAACTGAATACCTCTGTGGAGGTGTTTCTCCTGAAAGTGGCAGACCAAAGGGTCCAACACCAATATAAAAAGTAGAGGGGATAACAGGCAATTTTTCCTGGTACCACGTTTAAGATTAAATGCAGCGATAATGTACCATTCAAGCAGAGTCTGGCGGAGGGGAGGTGTAAAACAACACTGAGGTCTATGAAACCCCTGGTGATGCCCAAATTCCTCATCACAGCCCATAAAAAAGCCCATTTCAGCTAATCAAATGCCTTTTCGGAGTCCAACAGGACGGCCACAGCTGGAATCTCTGGAGCACCTGTGGAGCACTGCCAACAAGGTATGCAAGTTCAACGCAGTGGACCTGTAGGGAACTTAGCCGGACTGTACTGGGGATATTAGGCGATCCAAGAGTAACGCGAGCCTCAACGCAATAATTTTGGCAAGTTTATTTTTATAATGTTTGTAAAACACGCCTGTAAAGCCATCTAAACCGGGCGCTGTATTGCCATTTAAGGCGTCTATGACGCTAACAATTTCTTCTTTAGAAAATGGCTCCGCCAAGAACTTCTGCATATAATCCTCAAGCCATATCATGGTAACCTCATTTAAATAGGCCCTGCAATTATTGTCCGGTCGCACGTGCATTGTGTATAAAGTTGTGTAGTATTGGCAAAATTCATCTCTATATCTGCTGTGTCTGTGTGAATTTGTACGTCCTCTGAGCGAATTAATGCAATGTAAATCTTTCCCACACAGGGCCGCAACAACTGCACCAGCGTGCGCCCTGGCCTGTCCCCCTCCCTGTACTGTGTGGAAGTGGCGTATTTTCCCAGAAAATTTGTCTCGCTCTCCGCAGCCTCCCTGAATTCTGCCAGCAGCAGCAAGCAACTTGCCTGTTTGGCTGGGTCTGAATGTTTGAGTAGTTCTGCGTCAAATGCTTTCAGACTGTCCTCCAAGCATTCCAGTGTACCCCTTAATGATTACAGTTCTCTGGAATGTTTAGCCGTACATTCCCCCCTTATATACGCCTTAAATGCCTCCCACACAGTTGCCCACGGGCTGACAGCCCACATGAAGAACAAAATAAGTCACAATGGACTGACGAATGTCAGCAGAGAATACTGCATCATTTAATGCCTGTTCCAGGAACCTCCACTACCTTTCTATAGCCTCTGGCCTGAGAATCCGAATATGCATGCATGCGTGCTGAATGGTTCTAGGTAAGTGAGTCACATTATGAAACCAAGGTGTGAGAGACAAGCCAAAAATCCAGGCGTTTCCAATTGTCATGGGTGGCTGAATAGTGAGTGTAAACAGAGTCGTTGGGGCAATGCATGTGCCATATGTCCACCAAACCGATAGTCACAGATGTCCTGAAGTACTTTATTGGCTCAGGGTTTTGTGGTGGGGGAAACCGCCGTACTGTCTAGGGCAAGTTGCAAATGTAGGTTAAAATCTCCCCCCAAGCAAACAGTCAGCGCCTACGGGGATCACCAGGGCGTGTAGAGAGTGAAAGAAATCAGGGTCATCCACATTGGGCACAAAAACACACATTAAAGCAATGCTGTATCCCATAAGCCTGCCTGTCACCAATGTGAAACGACCCGCCCTATCAGTAGTTACTGCATGTAGTTGGAAGGGTAAGCGTTTTGTGTACGAGTATGGCAGTTCCCCTGGAATACGTGCTATAATTTGCAAAGTAGTGGTGGGTCCCCCAACTGGAGGCAGATGTTGTAGGAGAGCAAGGCGACATATGCGTCAACTGTAAAAAAAAATAAAAAAAAAAGAAAAACACATCCGTCCATGGCGCTGCAAATAATTCAGTAAATGCTGCCCCTTCCTGTCATTATTCAAACCCAGCGCATTCCATGTGAAAAAATGGACGTCAGAAATGGTGGAGAGCCTACCCCCCATCATCACAAATGGTCATCTTTGTAAAGTACATGAATGTGTCAACATAAGAATGCCGAACATCATAAGGCATTCGTTTCAGGAACAAATGGACCAATGTAATCAATAATTACCCCTCCCCACACCCACCCATCCCCTCCATCGAACATTAGGGGAAAGCCCACAATCCCGTAATAGGGTCAAATAAACATCATAGTTACCAAATGGAGACATAACACAAAATTTGCTACTGCAGTGCGGGAGAGGCAACGCCTCGCCTAGTCCCCAGAGACCTTGAAACCTATATGGAAACTAGAGTACAATAGGGCCAGAGCCTAGAGTGCACGATTGGAACAATCATAAAAGCAAAAAACTCTGAAAGGAATAAATAGAACAATTCACATATAACTTATCAACGTTACATAGGACCCCAGGGTAGTCGGCTGAAGGGCTGTGTTAATCCTGAAGTGATAAGCGGAAACCATGTTTAACGCAGCCGGCCTAGGGTTGTAGGCTTAATGCAGTGTTCTTGTTGATGTGTACAATAAAGGTCTTTGAAATAAAAAAAACAACAAAAAATAAAATGAACTTATCAACGTTACACAGCGACAAGGACCTTTATCTCGGTGAAAACAGTTCCATGCTGGAGTCCGAGGTCGTCATCGGGGGCGATCTCTCTGGTGTGGAGGATGTTCCCAGGCCTATTCATTTACAAGCCTCAGGCTCCCAAGGCTAAGTTTCTAGATGCGTTAATCCAGTTTTTGTAGAGCAGTT
This sequence comes from Lissotriton helveticus, assembly GCF_964261635.1. Lineage (NCBI taxonomy): Eukaryota > Metazoa > Chordata > Amphibia > Caudata > Salamandridae > Lissotriton > Lissotriton helveticus. Next base: position 1,124,917,868 of record NC_136071.1, read on the forward strand.
TTCATTACCCTAATTGTACTGTGCTTGGGGAATTTCAACTCCCATTTAGTGCTTGGGGACTTCAACTTCCATTTAGGTCTTGGAAATAAAGAAACTGAATCATTAATTGAAGGTTCAATATGAGTCGACTAGTGAAGACACCTACTCATAAGTCAGGCAATATCCTAGATGGCATCTTTTCCAATTTCCCTAACCTTATGATTGAAGGGATATTACCAATTATTTGGCCAGACCATAGCACAGTTCATTTCAGATGAAACACACAGGCCATTACATCCACAGTGAGCCCAAAAAGGGAATGTCAAAATGAGCTGCGCCTGGCGTAAAATAAACAAAAAAGATGAAAGCCTTAATGCCATTGTTTACAGGAGACGCAAATGAAGTAGTGTCAACCTACTACAAGGGGCTGCAGAAAGCAGTTTCTACCTTCAATTAGAAATAATCATAAGGCCTCTTGGTACCCCACTAATTTGAGAGATATGAAACGGAAATGTCAAAAGCAAGAAAACATTAGGAGAGCTAATTATGATAACATGAAAAAGCTAGGTATAAAAGACTAATTATTTGGCCAGACCATAGCACAGTTCATTTCAGATGAAACACACAGGCCATTACATCCACAGTGAGCCCAAAAAGGGAATGTCAAAATGAGCTGCGCCTGGCGTAAAATAAACAAAAAAGATGAAAGCCTTAATGCCATTGTTTACAGGAGACGCAAATGAAGTAGTGTCAACCTACTACAAGGGGCTGCAGAAAGCAGTTTCTACCTTCAATTAGAAATAATCATAAGGCCTCTTGGTACCCCACTAATTTGAGAGATATGAAACGGAAATGTCAAAAGCAAGAAAACATTAGGAGAGCTAATTATGATAACATGAAAAAGCTAGGTATAAAAGACTAATTATTTGGCCAGACCATAGCACAGTTCATTTCAGATGAAACACACAGGCCATTACATCCACAGTGAGCCCAAAAAGGGAATGTCAAAATGAGCTGCGCCTGGCGTAAAATAAACAAAAAAGATGAAAGCCTTAATGCCATTGTTTACAGGAGACGCAAATGAAGTAGTGTCAACCTACTACAAGGGGCTGCAGAAAGCAGTTTCTACCTTCAATTAGTAATAATCATAAGGCCTCTTGGTACCCCACTAATTTGAGAGATATGAAACGGAAATGTCAAAAGCAAGAAAACATTAGTAGAGCTAATTATGATAACATGAAAAAGCTAGGTATAAAAGACTAATCCAGGACTAAAAAACTCATTGTGGAGGAAAAAATTATTATTACACTGAGAACTTAACCTTGTGGTGTGCTCTTCAAAAGAGCTCTTCAGAACTGACCAGACTTCAGTGAATCTTAATTCTGCAAATGGTTCTCTCCGAAGTCAGACTTTTTGTGATCAACGGGCCACTTTTTTCAAAAATAAAGACAGACAGTCTATGGTGAATTTAGTTACACCAGTACTCTACTTAACCCAAATAATGAATCTCATTGAGGGTTAACCACGAAGAACTCTGTAACTTTGCTCCCCCGACAATTGACCAAATGGTAGCGTTGATTAGGTAAACTTAAGTCGGGATCCCTCTCTGATCCTTGTCCTCCGAGGGTGGTTCACAAGGAAGTAGATAAGTTGGCTCCTGCCCTCACATCACTATTCAGTACTGTTATCAAGGAGGACTGCTTTCCCAAAGAATGGAAAAAAGCTGTAGTTCTTCCTCTCCTGAAGAAGTCTTCTACTAATCACATGATTGAGAATAACTATCTGCCTATATCGCCGTTACCTTTTCCAGCGAAAGTCATCGAGAAATATCGAAATCAAATTTTGTCAGAACATCTAGAGAAAAATCAGACTCTGAATAAGGCACAATTTGGCTTTAGGTCTAGTCACAGCAGAGAGATTGTTTTAGTAATAGTCTTGGATGAGGTTAGATCTATAGTTGTGGTACTTTTGGATCTCCCTGCTGCATTCGACACCGTCAATCACACGGTCCTTTTGAAATAATTTGTAGGAGTAGGGATTACAGGCACTGCCCTTGAGCTTCTTTCCTCATTTCTAGTCAACTGTGAACAAGAGGTTGCACTTGGGTACTTTGTCTAAATCCTTTTCCCTGCCTTGCGGGGTTCCCCAGGGATCTTCCTTCAGTCCCACATTGTTTAACATTTATGTTGCTCCCTGGCCAAGTTAATTCACTTGTTCGGCTTTGCTACAGTAGCTTATGCGGCTGACACCCAGATATTTGTGGAAGTCACTAACAGTGAGGAAGAGGTTGATCAACGGTTTGATAGGTGCATGACAACTATTGTTAGCTGAATGAGTAGCAATTGTTTAAAGCTGAATTTAAAGATGTCTCATTTTGGAATAAAGATTGTGGGCCTCAGACCCTTGGCCCACTTCCTCTACCAGCTACTAAAGTGAAAAATCTGGGTATAGTATTGATGCGGGACTGTCTTTTGTGGAACAGATTAATAAATTGTCATCATCATGTCTTTACATAATTCTCTGAACTTGAATGCCTATAGGGATCCCACTAGTTTTACACACTAAGAATCTGTAACGGCTATGCAACACCCATTACCCAGATGATGCTGGTATATTAAGAAGGTATAATATAATGGCCATGAACTGCAATTTGTACACAGAACTAGAAGTGACATGCCTGGGGAGTGGGATGGGAGGGGGGGATAGTTTATGGGCAGTTAGAATAGGATTAATTTTTACAAGAATTAGAGTGAATGACGTGAGATTGACTTACAATGTGACATTATTATTTTATTTTTTTCATCTTCGTTTGTTTTTGAATTGGAAGATGGGAGGGAGAGTTGCTACCATACATAGAATGCTCCAAATGATTGCATATTTACAAGTTGGTTCCCCACTCTCCCTGATTGCAAGTACCTTATTGTAGAAATGTACATGGTGTGTTTGAACAAGCTTGTAAACCTGAATGAAATTTGTTGAAACAAAAATCATGTTTTTACATACTAGGGTTACTGAGGAAACGTTTAGCTTTTATCCCGTTAGACTTTCAATAATCAGTGGTAATTTCCCTAGTGTTAACAAGATTGCACTATTGTAACTCTCCTCAGGCGGTCCTGGATCCGTACCAACCTTTTCTGGCTCCAGGTGTGTGTCCTTCGCATATTTTAAATCCAATGTATGGCATGTTTGCCATGGCGGTCAACCCATCTGCTGCGCCTGGTGGACCCGTTGGACCGCTTTCCTTTTACATGGGCGTACCCCATCATTATGCTCAGGCACCCTTAATGCCTGTCATGCCAATGACTCCAACTTGTCCTCTCCCGACGCTGAGATTCTCGATGCCGATCCTGTCCAAGAGAAGGATAGACTATTCTCCGGTGCCGTCTGGACTTCGCGCAGCTCCTCCAACTGCACCTGAAGGGCCTCCATAGACGCTGGCTCCGAAGTCACAGGTGCTGTGTCTGACGGTGCTGATACCGAAAATACGATCGAGGAGGGAGGCTCATAACCTTCTGGAAGAGGAGGAATACCAGGAGCAACAGGAAGAAGCGGAGGAAGGGGAGATACTGGATCCCGTGAATGAATGTTTTTGGAAGGCTTCAGGGAGTTAGTCAGCTGGACACACAGCCAAAGTGGGAACTCTCTTCTCCTAAAGCTCTTCCTTCTCAGGAGGTTTCTTCCTACCATGCTGTTATAAGGAAGGCTGCTGACCTTCTGGATTTACAGTTGCCCACTGCGGAGGTCAAATCAAACATTCTGAAAGAGGTTCTTCACTCCCCTTCATCATTGGTGCAACCTTTGCTTCCGTTCGATGAAGCCTTGACGGAACCTATCTTGGAAGTTTGGTAGAATCCTATGTCTGTCCAGCATTATTCAGAACGGTGGCAATGCAGGAAAAAGTTGCGCCTGGGGATCCAGCTTGGTGTTTCAAGCTTCATGTTCCTCATGTTCCTTTCCCTCCACTCCAGGGGATAGGGACTAAAAGAAACTAGAACAATTGGCTAAGAAGGTATTTTCATTGGCCAGTATGGCTTTGAAGTAGACTAGTGCCACATGCCTGTTGGGACGCTTCATCCATACATTGATGGACTCCGCTAAGTTATGTGATTCTTAAACTGCCAGAGGATGTCCAGGGCCACTTCGCTGAGTTTCTGTCGGACACTCAAACTGCAGCCCGTTAGGCGATTCAGCCTGGGCTTGATATGGCTGACTCCGTTGTTAGGGTGATGGACTCATCGATGACAACTAGGAGGAAGCCTGGCTGAGAGGATAAGGATTCTCTCCGATGTTCAGCCACACTTTTGGATCCTGGTTACCAAGGCAGACTCTTCTCTACGACTTTTTAAAGATAGGAGAGCTACCGCTAGATCTTTAGGTTGGCAATCCCAGCCTAGGGGTTTTGTATGCTTGGGATTTTGGGGCTTTGGGAAGGCTGCTCCATTTCGAGCCAGACAGCAGCAGCGATAACAGAACCTGCTGTATAGAACATACAGAGGGAAGGGAAGAGGTCATCTGTGCGGGTCTGCTCACCAACAAGTCTCCTCCTGCTCCTCTTCTCCAACTGTCTCTGCAGGGATGCAGCTCTAGATCCCCCATCTTAGAGCATGTTGGACAGGGGGCAGATCAGGTGTCCCATTTTCTACAAAATTGTACATCTGTTACTCAGATCTTTGGGTTTTGAATCTTGTTAAAAATGGGTACGCACTTCATTTCTGGAAATTTCACCCTCTTTTCCCTCCTCGCCAGGGCAGGTGTTTGGAGGACCGACCATCTGTTGCTCCTGCAACAAGAGGACCTGTTCTTACTACAGAAAGGTGCAGTAGAGGTTGTTCCGGAACAGGAAAGGGTCACAGATGCTGCTCCCAGTATTTCCTGATTCCCCAAAAGAATGGGCAATTGAGACCGATCCTGGATCTCAAGATCTTGAACTTTTTCCTCAACAAGAGAAATTCACTCAACACTAATAGTTTGCAGTCCTCCCGTTTGGTCTTACATGTGCACCATGAGTCTTCACAAATGTGATGGTGGTGGTAGCAGCACATCTCAGAAGGTCAGGGATTCCTCTTTTCCCCTATCGGGGGCTGCTCAAGGCAAAGTCGCCTGAAATGGTGCTGCTTAAACTGCAAGTAACAACTGGCTGTTTGCATTCGTTTTTTTTATAAATATACCCAAATCTCACCTGGTGTCTCTCAGGACAACTTGTTCAAAGGGGCAGTACTGGACAGTACTGGGTATTGTACTTTCCCACCTCCTCAGATGATTCTAGACATCCAAGCTATGATTCAAGTGTTTCAAGATAGAGCAGCCCATCCAGTCCTGAAGGTTCTGCGCCTGCTTGGTCTGTTCACTTCCTGCATACTGTTGGTTAACCATGCACACTGGCACATAAGGGCACTCCAGTGATGCCTCCGCAGGCAGTGGTTTCAACACAACGGGGATCTGATGGAGGTGGTCAATCTCCAGAGATACTGCAGCGGAGCTGTTATGGTGGAGTGTTCCAGGCAACCTGTCTCAAAGGAAGCCTTTTCAACCTCCTTCTCCGGTGGCCACAGTGATGGCAGATGTCTTCACTCTGGGGTGGGGCGCTCTTCTGGGGGATCTGCAGATCAAGGGTCTTTAATCTCCAGAGAAAAGATAGCTTCACATCAATCTTCTAGAATTGCGGGCGATACGTTTGGCTCACAGCTTTTCTTCCCTCCCTTTGCGTCCGTCAGTTCTGGTCCTGACAGACAATACTACTGCAATGTGCTACATAAACAAACAGGGAGGAGTAGGGTCCTATCATCTGCAGAAAGGCTCTGCAACTCTGGTCCCGGGCTCAGGGCCATCAGATTTGTGTAGTTGTAAATCATCTGGCTGAGGTGCTGAATGTGCGTGCGGACAGTCTGTTGGAAATACACGGCCGATCACGAGTGGCTACTTCCTCAGGAGGTGGTCCATCACATTTTCTGGATGTGGGGGTTTCCGGAGTTGGACCTAGTTGCCACTCACAAGAACGTGCACTGCCCGTGGTTCTGCAGTCTCCAGTATCTGATGCAGGGAGCGTTGGGGAGGCGCTTCAATTAGATTGGAGCTCACAGCTTCTTTGTGTTCCCTCCCATACCCTTGATTCCTCAGCTTCCGAGGAAGATTCGCCAAGACCAGGCCCAAATCATATTGATCGCACCCGATTGGCCAAGAAGGGCATGGTACACAGACCTCCTTCACCTCTCATCACACCTTCCGCTCCGTCCCCCTCTCAGGGCAGACCTCCTCTCGCAGTCGCAGCAGCAGGTTCTACACCCCCACCTCCAGAATCTGCACCTTCATGTCTGGAGATTGAATGGGGCAATCTGAGTTCTTTCTCTATCCCACTGGTTGTTATATTATTGACCAGAAGACACTAATCAAATCTGTCTATTCTGGTAAGTGGGCCAAGATTATTAATTGGTGTGGAGAGAGATTAGTTGATCCTTTGCAGGCCCATGTGTCTGATATTCAGAGTTTTCCTCTTTCCTTGGCTCAACAGGGTTGTGATGTAGCAACTGATAAAGGCTACTAGTCTTTCTTGTCTGCCTTTCTTTGCTTACCAGACCAACCCTCTTTATTTAAGTCTCCTATAGTCATGAGATTCATTAAGGGTCTCACAACAGGTTTCCCCCCACTCCATTCATCATGCCTCAGTAGATCTAAATGTATTTCTTATTTTCCTGATGGAGTCCCCCTTTGAGCCGCTACATAGTTGTCTGTTGAGGCTCCTGTCTTTCAAGACAATTTTTAGGGCTCGCCCCTTTTCTATTTCGCAGAAATAGAAAACAGGGGTGAGCCCTTATGTCGCTGATCTGCTTCTTTCCCCAAAGGCTCTATTCAGGTAGCTGATTGGCTCTCTTCAAGCCGGATTCCCAACAGTTCACGAGAAATAGAATCACGTGACAAGCACCTCGTGGACGAGCTTGCACGATCCTTCCCCCTGCCAGCAGCATTTGGCACATCAAAGGCTTTGCTGCCACATCCACAATTGAAGCTACGATCAAAGGCTTCCGCTGCCCCGCCCCCCGCTGTCACTTATTCAGGGCCTCAGGCCCTGCCTCGCTTAATCCCTGCACCCTTTTATTGCCTCGCTTCCCGGCTCTGCTGTAACCACATGCTACTGGACTCCCGTCACTTATTCAGGGCCGCAGGCCCTGCCTCGCTTCCCGGCTCTGCTGTAACCACAGTGCGCACTAATGAAATGCACCTCGAGAGTCACAGTTAGTTCTCTGTCCTCCATTTGCTTCAAGCACCTAAATAAAGTATTTCTTGTTCAAAAACGGCTAATATGAACAAACGCCACTCAGCCATGCAACGCCAATCTCACCCACGCAGCTCTACTCACCCACGCAGCGCCACACTCACCCATGAAGCGCTACTCACCCATGCAGCTTCACTCTCACCCACTGAACCCCACTCAGCCACGCAACGCCACTCATTCACAAAACGCCACTCACTCACACAACCCAACTCATACAGCGCAACTCTCACCCACGCAGCACAATTCTCACCTACGCAGCGCAAATCACACCCACGCAAGTCCACTCAGCCACGCAAGTCCACTCAGCCACGCAAGTCCACTCAGCCACGCAAGTCCACTCAGCCACGCAAGTCCACTCAGCCACACAACGCCAATCTCACCCACGCAGCTCTACTCACCCACGCAGCGCCACTCAGCCACGCAGTGCTACTCTTAACCACAAGCATGTCTGTGTACTCCCTCCAGCTGGACCCCAGCATATCTGTGTACTCACCCACGCAGCGCCACACTCACCCATGAAGCGCTACTCACCCATGCAGCTTCACTCTCACCCACGCAACCCCACTCAGCCACGCAACGCCACTCATTCACAAAACGCCACTCACACAACCCAACTCATACAGCGCAACTCTCACCCACGCAGCACAATTCTCACCTACGCAGCGCAAATCACACCCACGTAAGTCCAATCACCCACGCAACGCCACTCAGCCACGCAACGTCAATCTCACCCACGCAGCTCTACTCACCCACGCAGCGCCACACTCACCCATGAAGCGCTACTCACCCATGCAACTTCACTCTCACCCACGCAACGCCACTCACCCACACAACGCCACTCAGCCACGCAGTGCCACTCTTAAACACAAGCATGTCTGTGTACTCCCTCCGGCTGCACCCCAGCATATCCGTGTACTCTTTAACAATCACACACACATGCAAATTTGCAACCCCACTCAACCACGCAATGCCGCTCACACACGCAACGCCACTCACCCACGCAACGCCACTCATTCACAAAACGCCACTCACGCAATGCAACTCATACAGCGCAACTCTCACCCACGCAGCCCAATTCTCACCTACGCAGCGCAAATCACACCCACGCAAGCCCAGTTACCCACGCAACACCACTCATCCATGCAACGCCAATCTCACCCACGCAGCTCTACTCACCCACGCAGCGCCACACTCACCCATGAAGCTCTACTCACCCATGCAGCTTCACTCTCACCCACGCAACGCCACTCACCCACGCAACTCCACTCACCCACGCAACGCCACTCAGCCACGCAACGCCACTCATTCACAAAACGCCACTCACTCACGCAATGCAACTCATACAGCCCAATTCTCACCCATGCAGCCCAATTCTCACCTACGCAGCGCAAATCACACCCACGCAAGTCCACTCACCCACGCAGGTCCACTCAGCCACGCAACGCCAATCTCACCCACGCAGCTCTACTCAGCCACGCAGCGCAACACTCACCCATGAAGCGCTACTCACCCATGCAGCTTCACACTCACCCACGCAACGCCACTTTTTATTATTGCTCGCAATTTCGGCACTTAAGATGTGAGAGCATGCCCCCCAGCCCTCCCTCTCTGCATGTGTTCTCCTCCTTTTGTCAAATTAATTTGCATAGTTGTGCTTTAGTGAGCCCACAGTAGTAGAGCACACGACGTGAAGAAATGGCATAAATGTCAATGCAGTACAGCTTTACACCACCCACTTGTGGGATTTAAAAATATAATAGCTGAGTTGACAAGCAACCTCTATTTTTACAGGCCCTGCTGCAGTCGTATCATGTCACACTTCACGGCCATCTGTCTGACTCGCAGACTTTCTCCCCCCAGCATTCTCTGGCGTCACACTTTGTCTCGTTTCACACACTACCCACAGCCACAGCCACATCCCTACTCTGATGCACAATACCTTCACAGTGTGTTCTTAATATTCTTTAAAAAAAAAAAATTAGACCTACTCACTATGTCCTCTTAACCACTGAACATTTGTAACAAACAAACACAAAATAAATCTACAATTGTGTGGTCCATCATGTTTTTTTTCTTCAAAGGGAGGCCTGGGGGAGTGTGTTGACAAAACCACAGCAGGAGACTGGAGTGTTTTCAGTTCAGCCATTAAGATTCTTATCTGTTGGCGGGCATCCCCTGTGAGATGCAAACATCAGCTGCAAATGTGTGGGTGGGGACATCATGTTTTTATGGGAGGGATGGGGCCGTCCATACATCCAAGCCTTCTAACTACTCCATACATGCATCCCCCCTTTATATACATCCATCCCCCACAAACAATGCCACTTCATCCATCCACCCATCTGTAACACTTCATACATCCAGCCATTCCAACGATACGTCCTTCATCCATCACTCCATCTATCCATCTACCACTACATCCATCCCCTCCATACTTTCCTCAAATGCATCCATCACAACACTCTATCCATACATCCAACATTCTAACTAATCCATCCATACACCCCCTTATATCCATCCTTCACAACCAATACATAAAAAACCATCCAAGCCATTTATACCACTTCATCCATCCATTCAAGAAATACATACATTCATGCATCACTCCATCTATCCACCCAACACTACATCCATCCATCAAACTACATCAACACATCCATGCATTCAAATACAAACAACACACACCATCCAAAAGAACCACACTACATCCATCCATCCCACCATTCCATACATCCATCCCACCACTCCATACATCCATCCCACCACTCCATCCATACATCCCCCCCCTCCATCCAACCATCACACTCCACCCATCACAATACATCACACTAAATCCATCCTTACAGACACCACTCCATCCATCCATCCCCTCCCTCCATTACATCCATACAAAACATCCACTCCATTCAGCCAGCCATCCCCTAATCCATCCACATATCCAACACACCACTACATTCATTCATACCCCCACAACATATATCCATCCATCCCACTCCATCCATCCATCCCACCACTCCATCCATACGTCCCCCCACTGCATCCATCCACCACAATCCATCCCACTAAATCCCTACTTACATCCACCACTCCATCCATCCATAGCCTCCCTCCATTCCATCCATACAAAACATCCACTCCATTCTGCCAGCCATCCCCTAATCCATCCATATATCCATCACCACACTACATTCATTCATAACCCCACACCATCCATCCATCCCACTACATCCAACAATACAGCCCAAAGCATACATCCTTTAGCCACTCCATCCATACATTCCAAACATGTAACACTACATCCAGCCATCCATACTATCCATCCATCCCATAAACTCCATCCATCCATCCATCCATACACTACTACATACATACAGCCAAACCACAATTACATTCAGCCATCCACCCAATAAATACATTCACCAGTCATACACAACAACAGCCGTCGGTGCACAGTTTCAACAGACACACACACACACCACCAGCCAACAGTGAACGCTTTCACCACGCAGACACACCACAGGACATCAGTGCACACTCTCACCAGCCACAAACACCATCAGTGAACACTTTTAACACCCACAAACACTACCAGGCGTCAAAGCACGCTGCCACCAGACATACAACACAAAAAGGACAGTGCACAATTTCAAATATCACACATACCAACAGCCATCAAATCACACTTTCAACAGGCACACAACTCCAGCTGTCAAGGCACAGTTTCACCAGACACACACACTACCAGACATCACTGCACACTTCCACCGGACACACACACCACCAGCCATCACTGCATGCTTTCAACAGGCACACACACACACACATCAACAGCCATCAGTGCACACTTTCACCAGGCGTACACACCACCGGACGACAATGCACACAAGTGTACATCAAAGTCATACAATGTACATGCTGTATTACAATGACCTGTTATCTATCAAAGGTTAACGACATGCACAGTGGTCAGCCTAAAGATAAAAAGTACAAAACAATATCACAATACGTTCAAGTACTGTACTTTAACATAAATTAAGGTATTTGAAAAACTAGGGGAAAGGAAGCTGCCCTGTATACTCGCAAACAGGATATGGTTTCAGTGAACAGAAACCACTTCAAAAATATGAAAAGGCAGGAAACGCGCGAACGTAGCGCTCAACCATAAGTGCACGTTTTTGCAGCCTTCGGTGTACTGTTCAAAGATAGCTAAATAAAAAACAGTGCATTTACTGCCATCTTTAATAGGAAGCAATGTGTGCTCAAGTCCAAACAGAAGGTGTCACATTTCCACTAATTAACACTATTAGCATTGTAAATGCCAAAGTTAGAATTTTCCACAAGTTAAAATAAAAAAACCTTTGTCATTTACAATAATAATCCCTCAAATTTTACTAATGCGAGCCCTATTGCGTTGCAAATGCTTGTTCTGATTGCAATTACCTCGGCTAGGAGGCTTAGTGAGCTACACGCTCTAAGTTCTAAGCCTCCTTCCACCTCTATTCATACAGATAAGATGATTCTTAGGACCAGAACTGCTTTCCTGTCTTTTCCACCTAGAACAATCTATCCCTCTACCCACTTTCTATCCTCCCCCTCATCCTTCTAAGGAGAAGGAGAGATTTCACTGCCTGGACCCTAAGAGGGCAGCCAGCTTCTAACTGGACATGTCTAAAGACTTTAGGCTGGATGACCAACTCTGCATTGGATACGTGGGAAAAATGAAGGCAAAGGATGTCAACAAGCGAACGCTGTCCAGGTGGATCCTCCTCTGCATCAAGATCTGCTGCACCTTGGCCAAAAAGGAGCCTCCTGAAGGTATTCAAGCTCATTCCACCAGAGCTCAGTCATCTTCGGCTAGAGGCGCCCCTGTTGTAGACATCTACAAGGCGGCAACTTGGACCTCCCTCCACACTTTTGCGAAGCATTACTGCTTCGATTCAGAGGTGAGGAGGGGACGGCCACTGTGCACGTTCTGTGCTGCAAGATTTTTTGGTAAAGTAGGTGGACACCCTCCTCCAGGAGCGGGACTGCTTGGGCATTCAATTCAAAAGGTAAGGAATCCACAGGCAGATTTATCCATCAGAAGAACAAGTTCCCACTTGGGGTGGATATGGGCTTTCTTCGCCATTTGAGGGTTCTAATCGCTTTGCAGTTCTTTCCGGTCTTAATGACTGTGATTGACTGTATGGGGAACAACTAACCCACAATTCCCAAATTAGTAACACCCCATCTATATCCAGCTGCCCAGTAACCAACCCAGCGCTTGAGCCTGTATCCCCGGCGGCCATACCAGACAAACTTGTTTATCCTTTATCTGATGGGGTCTGGGAAGTTAACTGCCCAGAAATAACATTGTCCGACCAACTTGGTGAGGTCGCGCAGGGTACCATCGAGAATCATCAAGTTCATAATGTCCTCTCATGGAATATCGCGGGGTTAGCAGGAAAAGTCATAGACCCTATATGGGTACAGTTTATTAGAAAATTCATGCTAATCTGTCTTCATGAAACTTGGCTTGTGAACTGCGATTTTGCCCTGGTGGGGTACAGAGCTTTTTTTGTCCCAGCGACTAGAGCCACTAGTGGTAGAGCCAAGGGAGGTCTTGCAATCTTTGTTTCGCTGGCCCTACGTTGTAGTATCAGGACAATCTCCACGGCCAATAGAAACATTCAGGCCATTTCCCTGGGTCAAAAGGACAATTCCCTTCTGGTGATAAATTTCTACAATGCCATCAACAAAGAAGAAGGTTGTGGGATTGCTGAGTTGAACAGGTTTGTTAAACAGGAAGGTGGCTCTTGTTAGACAAGCTAACTCCTTGTAGGAGATTTTAACATTCACCCGTGTGGTGACCCTAAGTTGAACGCCCGGGTGACACTGGGATGCCCACTGATATCGGGTCTCCATTTCGAGCATACCACACAGGGTAGTGTACTGAACGATATGCTCGACGAGCAATACCTATCCTCTGCAATGAGTTTCCCCCCCCACTCAGCAAACTAAGGGACCCCACGTTTAGGGGTAGAGGCTGTGGGACTTTTATAGTTATCCAGTATTAGGGGTGTCTTTCATGGATTCACATGCCTGAATCATTCCCCGTCGTCGAGACGGGAGCCTCCGGTACATAAAAAAGTAATGTCCTATAGACATACATAGAGAAAATAGGCCTAAGGGCCTCCCCTTAGTAGACTTTCTTAGTCCTTATGTAAAAAGGACCAAACTCTCCCAGTCAGCCAATCAGCTCCGACCTCCCCCTAGAACCCTCCTGGGAGGAGCCTCAGTCCCTCAGATTTTCTACCGCACGTTGTGCTAAGGGAGTCTCCTCTGAGCTCTGCTCAGATTCTGTGTTTTTTTCACTTAATTTGGCTTTTCTACTATGGATTATCTTCAAATACATTCTGTATCTTCAAATACTTTCTTTAAAGAAGGTTTAACAAGGGAAAGAACGGAAGAATTCTGTTTGGAGCCTGCACTTCTTGTTCCAAGAGGTGGCTCTGCTCGGTTCCTCACACTCACAGACCAAAGGCTACAAGGTATGTTGCTTTTTCAAGTGACTTTTGAAGGGTCGTGAACAGAGGCTGTTAATATGGTTAAGGCCAGAAAGGAGGTTATTTATTTCTCCAGTTACTGCGATGAGGTGTTGCCCTCAAAGTCCAGGAGACCTCAATAGAGAATCTCCTCAGACTCATTCCTCAGGGTACCATCCTGAGAAGGCCCCAAAAAAGACCGCTCAAGGGTCTTCCGGGCGCAGTCCTTCAAGGATCTCCCCACTCTGTGGGAAAGGAGAGTAAAGGACTTGCTTTGGAGAATTATCAGACAACATAGACGACGTAGAGCCGTCTATATCCCCTCCTCTGGTCATAGGATCGTTCAGAAAGGCGTCGTCTATACCTCCTGAGGTACAGCCTAAGCAGCCATCGACGTCAAAACCATCATCATTGCAATGTGAGCGTCGACAACGACGACAGCGTCGACGATGACGTCGACGACGAGACCATAGACGTCGACGGCGACACCGTCGACGTCGACGATTGGAGCGTCGTCGACGAGGACATCGACGTCGACGACGAGGCCGCCGACGACACCATGGACGTCGACTTCAAAACCGTCGACGACGGCGAGGACCGTCGACGACGACGAGCACCGTCGACGACGACGAGCACCGTCGACGACGACGAGCACCGTCGACGACGAGGAGCACCGTCGACGACGAGGAGCACCGTCGACGACGACGAGCACCGTCGACGACGACGAGGACCGTCGACGACGACGAGCACCGTCGACTACGACGAGGACCGTCGACGACGACGAGCACCGTCGACGACGACGAGGACCGTCGACGACGACGAGGACCGTCGACGACGGCGAGGACCGTCGACGGCGAGGACCGTCGACGGCGAGGACCGTCGACGTCAGCGTGGACCGTCGACGACCAGGCAGTCGAAGTCAGCGAGGACCGTCGACGACGAGGCAGTCGACGGCGAGACCGTCGACGTCAAGACCGTCGACGTCAAGACCATCGCCGTCGACGACGAGACCATCGACGTCGCCGACGCAACCATCGACGACAGCTTCTCGGAACGAAGGCCTGTCTACGGTATCAATGAGGGCTTCATCTCGAAGACTAATCGGCATGTCTACGGCCTGTCTACGGTTTCGATGATGGCCTCATCTACGATGATGGCCTCATCTATGAAGGCGCATGGCCTCATCTACGAAGGCGCATTTTAGTGGGCGCGTCTATGACAGCCTGTCTACGGCAGCCCGTCCACGGCAGCCTGTCTACAGCGTCTACAGGGCCTGGTCTACAGTGCCTATTCTATGAGGACCTAGTCTACAATGGCCTAATCTATATTCTACGATGTCCTAGTCTACTGGCCTACTCTAGGGAGGCCTAATGATCGATGGCCTAGTCGTCTACGAAGGCCTAGTGCTCGATGGCCTAGTCTACGATGTCCTAGTCTACGACGGCCTAGTCCATGACGGCCTCGTCTACAAGGGCTAGTCTAAGGAGTCGACTGCTCGCCTACGACGCCCTGTCTACGGTATCGACGATAGCCTCATCTACATAGGCTCATCTTCGAGGACTCGTCTACGGCGGCATAGTCATTGAAGACATCGTCTATGACAGCCTGTCTGGTCGACCAGGGCCTTCTCTAAGATGGCCTAGCCTAAGATGGCCTCATCTACGCGGGCCTCGTCTACGTGGGCCTCGTCTACGATGGCCTAGTCTACGAGGGACTCGTCTACGATAGCCTCGTCTAGGATGGTCTAGTCTATGATGACCTCATCTACGACGGACTCAGCTACGAAGGCTAGTCTACGACGGTGTCGACGGCCTTGTCTACGAGTAGTCTAAGACGGCCTCATCTATGACTGCTCGTCTACGACGGCATACTCTCTGACGGACATCTTGTCGACGAACTCGTCAACGAAGGAGGAGATCCACCGAGTCTGTCATCTCTTTTAAGGGGGTATGGTCATCTATGACTGCGCGTCTACGATGGCATAGTCTATGACGGCTACCTCGTCGACGGATTCATAGACGAAGAAGGAACTCCACCACTCTGGAATCTCTTCTAAGGTGGTAGGGAGAGCTGCTCAACGTTTTAAGATCTCCATGACCTCTCAAGAACAGGCCTGCTTCTTGTACGTCTTCAAAGAACCCTACAAGAAGGCAGTAAGATCGATACGGGTTATCCATTTCCTATAGTCAGAAGAGGTAAGGGTCCGGTAGTACCCCTCCTCTGTATCACTGGTGATCCCTCTGTTGGAGAAGAAGTATAAGGCGCCAGATACAGCACCGGCGTGCTAAACAGGAACTTTCTAAGCCGGACTCCGTAGTGCCACAGGCGGCCTAGAAAAACTCCAGGGATCCTTCGGCCCCGTTGTCACCTCCTCCTGATAAGGAGGGTCTAAGAGTGGACAACCTTACGAACAGGTTTTCCTCTGTGAACGTTCTAGCGCTCTTGGTACGCTAGCATGGAACATTGTGGGCACACTGGCCCCATACCAGCCGGAATTACCAGACTCATCCGAAGAGGAAGTTAGGTGGATTCCGCTGAGGCGAGGCATTGGCGTTAAACCATAGACTGCGCGAGGAATATCGCTATGACAGGGTTCCGCAAGTGGCTGGACCTGCAGTCTTGCGGATCCAAGGAGGGCCCTTTCCGTCCTGAGGTGCAAACAACGTTTGTGGACGGGCCAGATGAGGGCCAGTCACTATTGGCACGAAAAGTAACGAAACAGACAATGCGAGAGCTTTGGACACTCTTCAGTATATGAACCAGTCCTTTAGTACAACGGGAGGAAGAAGAAGGTCTTCCCTCGAAGGAAATTATCAATTCCAATCTTCCTGCTCTTCAGGCCAGAGTAGACCACAATGCCTTCAGTCGCCGACACTAGCAAAACAAGCACCCATCTTCTGAGACATTGTATTCTCATGGAACGGGCAGCGGAGCTATCAAGATATACAGCTGCATCTACGTCTGGATTATGCTGTAGAAAGGAGCTATAGCGAGTGTTCCTCCTCCTCAAAGGAGCTGTAGCGAGAGTACCTCCTCCTCATAAGGGAAAAGGTTTTTTTTGTTCCCGCTTCCTTTTTAAATCCAGAAAACAGATAGGAGGAGGAGACCAACCTTGGGCTTCAGAGACTTCAACACCCTCCTAAAAGAGGCAGTTGTTTCGCATGGTAATCCATGAGGTCCAGCAAACAGGACGTTTACTTCCATATCCCACTTCACAGGAATCGCTAAAAGTACTTACGATTTGCAGTAGTGGGCAGACATTTACGATTCCGCGTTCTGCCTTTCGAGCTCAAGTCTGCACCACACATATTCACGAAATACAGTTCCCTGGGAGCGACATAACTAGGACACCAAGTCTTCTGTATCTGAAGGACTGCCTGCTCAAGGCTTCATCCTTAAAAGACGTGTCCAGGTCTCCCAACGCCTGTTCAGTTTTCGATGCTGGATCTCATCCTCAATCAGGAAAAATCGGTCCTGAAACCTTCTCACTACATCAGTTTCTTAGGTACATCAGTTTCCTAGGTATAACCCTGGCCACACGGTCAGCAAAGGTTTTCCCATCAGAGAGTGATAGTGTATCCTCCTGGTTCCTCGCTCTCAACTACGAACGAGACCTCTACAAGAGGCGCTATCGAAGCAGTGGTTACAATCTACATGGTCATCTTGCCACATAAAAGAGAATCCTCACATGGCCGGAGTCCTACAATGAGGAATATCCTCTCAAAAACTGTCTCAAGGCTTGTCACTCCTACTTCCGGCGGTTCCTCACGTCGTCACAAAATGCGGAAGGTAGTCTCCTATGGAGAAGACACTACATATCAATCTGCCTGAACTGCTGACGGTCTTCCTGGGCCTTCAAGATTGCCTACCAAGAATAAGACGAACAATGGGCTCACCTATGCGCTCAGCAGGCAGAAACCATTGTAACAGGGAGCTGGACCAACAAATCATTGGCCCCATCTTCTCCAGATAAAACACGCCGCAAATGGATCTAATTGCGACGTGAATGAAAGCCGGATGCCCACACTTCCGTAATTGGCTAGGGAACGCATTTCCAACCGCATGGCGCAATGTCTTTGCGTAGGCCTTTCCACCATTCCCGATGCTCCCATTGTCCTCAAGACACGGTTGGTGGAGCCTTGTATTCTGATTTTAATAGCCCCAATTGGGCCGAGGCGACATTGGTTCACAGAACTCCACCACCTATCCCTGTAGCCGCCGATCCACCGGCGGCAGTATCTATCTCTGCTACTATGATCGATAATGCAGTTCGACATCAGGGTATGAAGTCTCTCTGGTTGGTCGCCTGACCCCTGACACAAGACTGAGTTCAGAGTTCCACAATCGGAATAATCCACAGGACTGTAGACATTCTTGCCAGAGCAAGTGCGGATAGCACATGAACATATTCCTGGAAAGGGAAGCGCTTTGTGTCTGCGGTTTCGACCGCAGCAATAGGCTTTTCTCCTCATCACTGGTGCAAATATTGCCTTATCTATCCATTACAGTACATTTAACAGTGCTATCTCGTTATAAAAGAATTCAAACGAGCCCATCGCTATGGTCAAGCGGGTTGCTTAAGCAAGTTCTGAAACGTTTATATAGATCTTTCCCGCCAGTAAGGATGTTGCCACCTCCTGGCATCTCAATGTGGTTCTTACCAAGCTCATGAAACATCCGTTCAACCAGTACACGGAGCTGACCCAAAGTATGTCTCGTGAACAATCCCCACTAAGAGTCAGTGGGCTACAGGCGGTTTTCTATCCAGAAGAGTGAGCGAGCTCCAAGCTCTGTCCATTCAGGAACCGCACATGCAGTTTTTCTGCTAGTCCATTCGGAACCGCACATGCAGTTCAGGAATGCTAGCATGGTGCTGAGACCGAACCCAAAATTCATTCCAAAGGTGCCTTCAGCCTTTCATCTCAATGGGCCAATAATCCTTCAAACTTTCTTTGCGAACCCTTCAACCGCAGCAGGAAGGGCTCTACATTCTTTAGATCTCAAAGATGTCTCAGGTTCTACCTAGATAAGTCTAAGACTTTCAGAAACTCTTCACAACTGTTCGTGACATACAGCAGACCAAGAATGGGCCTGTCCCTCACGAAACAAAGCATCTCAAGATGGATCTCATCAACGATTGCATTCTGCCATGACCAGGCCGGACGGCCTTTGACTGATCAGGTCACTGCACATTCCACCAGGACGATGTCCACGTCAGCAGCACTCTTCGCGGGGGTGCCAATCTTGGACATTGGCAGAGCGGCGACCTGGAAGTCACCGCACACTTTCTCCAGCCACTACTGCCTGGATATCGAACTTCAGAAGGATATGGCAGTGGGTCAAGCGGTGCTTCGCCATCTCTTTCAGTGAGGTGAGCCTTCCTACTTCCCGCCATCCAGGTATGCACATTCCTTGCTCTTGTGATACTATATGTGATGTTATATGCATTGTCTAACATGACTGCAGAACTGATTTACATCACAAATGTGCATATCTGACTGCTAACTATTCTGATTCAGGCATGTGAATCCATGAAAGACACCCCTAATACTGGATAAGAAATGCGTTACTTACCTGTAACAGCAGTTATCCAGTATTGGTGTCTTTCATGGATTCACATGCAACCCTCCCGCCTCCCCGGGAAGGACTCACATCCCTCTCTGACAACATTACGCCTACCTAGCTGGGTGCGTACGAAAATCTGAGGGACTGAGGCTCCTCCCAGGAGGGTTCTAGGGGGAGGTCGGAGCTGATTGGCTGACTGGGAGAGTTTGGTCCTTTTTACATAAGGACTAAGAAAGGCTACTAAGGGGAGGCCCTTAGGCCTATTTTCTCTATGTAGGTCTATAGGACATTACTTTTTTATGTACCGGAGGCTCCCGTCTCGACGACTGGGAATGATTCAGGCATGTGAATCCATGAAAGACACCAATACTGGATAACTGCTGTTACAGGTAAGTAACGCATTTCATCATATATTATCCACATCTATCCTACCCCTCCTCCAGGGTTTTTCTATCATTCCAAGTTCACATAGTGACCATAACCCTGTCTGTGTGACCATAGGAGGGAGCATAATGAAGACTAAAGATAAAGTACACAGTAGTAACAACTTACAACCCACAGACGGAGGGCGTCGGATTAAATGGAGCCAGATAATTCCGTTCATCTTCCTTGACTCACGTAAGGTCGCTTGTGAGGCAGAATTCTCTTGTTGCCTTGATCACGAATCTTCGCCCACAGGTATCTTAAAATCTTTTGAAGGTCTCGCATCCAAAGTAGGAGGCATGCTACTTGCCCACGGGAGAACTAGCATACCCAGTCCACCCAAATGGTTCTGTCGCCTATGCTCTAAACCTGCGAGTGATCTCAAGGCTGGGCTGAAAATAATACCCAGAGATAGAGCCTTGATCAGTACTCTTAGGAAAAACTATAAAACTGCCTTGACTAATCTCAAGGCGGAAGTAAAAGAAGCACTATGGAGGGAGCTCCTAGATCCTGTGACCCTATCAAGTAGCTCTAGATTTTGGAGCACCATTAACCGATCACCTTTTTTAGCGGAAGGGGTCAGAGAAGTGGGCTCCAACATAACAGAGACGAATGGGTGCCCCATTTTGTAGGAATATTTAAAAACACGTCTAGCCAGGCAGGCCCACTTGAAAGGCTCACGGATAAGGAAACAGTGATGTTCTCTGAAAATGAAATTGAGGAGGCTATTGATAACTTGACCAACAAAAAAGCACCAGGACCGGATGGTATCCCCCCGGACCTTATTAAATCAAACTCCTCATTTTGGGCTGGGATCCTGACTGCTGTGTGTAATGCTGCAGCTAATGGAGGATGCCCTGCATCCTGGGGTGTTTCAACGATCGTACCAGTATATAAAAAATGGGATCGAAACTGTACGATGAATTACAGGCCAATCTCTTTGATTGACTCTTTTGTTAAGGTCATTGGGGGGAGTTATCTTAAAAAGACTGTGTACCTGGGCAGATGAGCATAAGATCATCTCAGATATCCAGTATGGGTTCCGCCCAGGTCACTCAACTATGGCCCAGTGTTTAAATCTCTATTTGATCATAGGGAAGTACACCTTGGCTCGATCTGGGTCCATCTTTATGGCCTTCATGAACCTCTCATCCGCCTTCGATAGTGTTAATCGGGGAAAGTTGTGGTGGTCCATGGAGGCCATGGGAGTGGAACGCAACCTGGTGGACTTCCTGAGGGATCTCCATAGAGACACCAAGGCCAATATTAGATACTCCAATGACCTGAAAGTATCCAGGAACTTTGACATTGAAAGGGGGGTTAGGCAGGGGTGTATATTAGCCCCCTTCCTTTTTAACCTATATAATAGCGATTTGGAAGGTTCTGTGCTAGAAACAGGGACCGACTATCCATTTGTGGGAAGGCGAGGACTGCCCGTCCTGCTTTATGCGGACAACGCAGTCCTGCTGGCACGGACCCCAAAAGGGCTTCAAACCTTACTTGATGCATTTCACGGTTTTATGGACAAGCGTGACCTGTCCATTAACAATACCAAATCTTACGTGATGCAGGTAGGGCCTCGTCCAAAAAGACAGTACCCTTTTGTGGTGAACGGAATGAGGGTGCCAAACTGTACAACATTCTCTTATCTGGGTGTTTTGCTAGATCATCGGCTCAACTGGGCTGCACTCTTAAACAAAAAAAGGGGTGAGGTTACCAGGGCAAATGCGGCGCTATTTGGATTTGCAGCTAAAATGGGCAACTGAGCAGTGGCAGCTATGCTAAAAATTTATCGGGCCAAATGTATATCCATAGCTAGTTATGGAAGAGATCTATGGGGATACTGTGGTCTTGAGGGTCTTCAGGTGACAGAAAACAACTTTTTAAAACTACTGAGCGTCCCAAAGGGGACTGCGAATTTGTCAGTTCACGAAGAAACCGGTATGCCCTTTTTAAGTGACACTCTGGCCCTATGTCCTCTTACCTTTTGGCTGCAATGTTGGCTCAATAAGCACTTAGGTCTCACTCATAGTATTTTAAGAGAGGCCCTGAGCCTAGATCATATGACGAACATTCTCTGGTTTAAATATTTAAAAACTTGTTTTAGTGAGTTGGGACGTCTGGACTTGTTCCTAAAACCTGAAGGTATCAATAGAATGGATGTTGCGCTCGTAAAGTACTCCTTCACACAAATAAAAAAAATGGATAGAGGGGAGAAAGAATTGCTGAAACCTAGTGTGAGGACACATTTCATGCTTAAAACCCCCCTAGATATGGAGCCGTATTTATCATGGCTGTTGCCAGCATATAAGCGATTTCTATTAATCAGGTTCAGGTTTAACCTTTTTCATTTTTTACTGGCAGTTCCAAGTGGCAGTCACAAAGGGAAGGTGTTAGCACCCTCTGGCTGCGACACTAAGTCTCCACAGGACTTGCTTCACTTTGTTCTTTTGTACATATTAAGAAATGCCCAGGACTTTTTATTTAAAACCTCTTTTAAAAAAGCTAAATTTTGTGCAAGTACGTCCCGCTCTTTTTTTATTTGCAATTACTTAAACCTGATTGTATCCCTTTCGTGGCAGGTTTCCTGAAATGCGCAATGAACTATAGAAATTTTTTGGATTTCTAATGTCAGTATGTTTTAAAGGTTTTTACTATTGGTCAATCCAGACTCCCTCTGCTCTTGAGTTAACGTTGCTATCAAATCACCACTATCGTTTTTTTTCTAGGGTAACTTGTATACTGTGTTTATAATTAGCGAACGTGTTGTATTTTAATGTGTAACTTTTATGGTTTCTATCAATGAACACCGAAATAAAGTATTTTGAAATTGAAATTGAACAAGTTACTTACCTTCGGTTCCGCTTTTTCTGGTGGATAATGTATCTGCCTGTGGAGTTCACTGACATACCCGCCTCCCCGTTGTCGGCCTACTTATACTGAAAAGAATCTTGAGTAAGACATTCTTGTATTTCATTGTCATTTGAAATTATATGCTTTTCGCTAGGAAATGTCTATATTTTAGAATTTGCAGTTTCCTTTCTTCTTGAATAGTATACTTGGTATATTTGTGCATATGTTGTATACTGTTCATACTTGAGAAATGTTGTTGGTTCGCCTCGAAGGGGCGGAAAAAAGTGGGTGGAACTGATGTCAGCACACCAAGGTAGTCTGGTGGCTCCGATGATGTCAGGCGGAGTCACTAGCAGAGCCGTACTTGTTACGTCCTCGTCGATATGGTAAAGCTATAAAAAAATGTTTCTGTGGACTGCTGCGCAAGGGGTAATTCAAAAGGTAGAAACTTTATCTATCAGAAAAAGTGTTACTGAAGGTAAGTAACTTGTTCATTTGCTGGATACTAGTAATTAGGGGCTCCCCAGCTCCATGATGACTTCACTGTGTTATTGGATGTTTTGGTACCAAACATCTCATCTTAACAAACCTGCTTTGATTCCAGTGTCGTGTTTATTAACTGCACACAGAGGACCTCTTAGAGGGGCCCCCCAAAACCTACCAACCCTTAGTGTGTCTACCAACTGGCCTAAGCCAGCCTGTCTCTACCAGACAGAGTTCTGATCTCATGGGGTTAGCGCCTTGGCGCTCAAAGGTTGAGAACAATGCCTGCCCTGGGCAGATGCGTTCACTACTCCCCCTGGTCAGTAAGAGCCAACTGTGGGGGGAAGCTTCAAAAGCATTGCTGCCTTGAAATGCGACCCCCAGCCTCTCCTGATGGGGACAGGCTGCCCCTCCTGTCCACACCACATTTGGCGGGAAGACAGGTGGAAAAACGAAGAAAGCTGTCTTCGAACTCAACCACTTAGGTGCTGGAGGTTAGGTGAAGCACATTTCTCAGTGCCCACCATCTTGAAGATGATGGGACTTCTCTAATCGGGGCTAGGGATATGTTCCCCTCCCACAAGAGTGTAGTCACCCCAGGTAAGGGTCCCATTAACCCATACCTGTCACTCCCTTGCAAACACCTCTAAATTTAGTATTCAGGTGGCATCCCCAGCCCCTGAAAGTAGTATCCACGGACACAAGCAGACGAGGAACTAATAAACGCTGTTGGACCGAGAACTGCAGACCTCGTGGTGGGCTTTGGCCGCAAACTCCTGCCTGCATCACAGTACTCGACAGTCGCCATCCTCCAGCTCGTCTTATTGTTGTGGGGCCTCCACAAAACCCCGAAGGATCATCAGCACTTTGCAAATCGTCAATGAACTCCCTAGAGATAGAGTATCATCTCCCTGCAACCACAGTTCCCAAAAACTGCGAAGTCCGGTCCAGCGTTGTCCAGTTCTCCAGCCCGACTGACTTCTCCAAGTGCCAGCCAAAGGTACACTTGCTCTTGAGGGTCAACTTGACCTCTGCACCAAGTCTCAAGGCCGCAGGATCCACCGGAGCGAAAGGCACGAATACCAGGCGGACTCCAACTCTACAGCAAACCTAAGCTTGACGATGGACAACAGGACTGGAGATCCACTTCACCAATGGCCCAGCAGTTCCCAATATAGGTGCTCCAAAAATGCCAGCCCATGACCGTGAGGTGCCTCTGTGCACGCCGTTGCCCATCTGCACATCTCTACTGCACCCAGCCTGCCCGGCCAGGGCATCTTTGAACTAGGTGGGCTCCCATGGCCCCAGAGCCCTTGCAAAATCTTATGTCCCTTGAGAACCTTCAGACTTGCCTACAAGTCCACTATTGCTTTACCTTTTCTTCATATTGCACCTGCTACAAATTGTCTGTTGTCCTTGCTCCTGGTGAAATCCGGAAATATCCAGGGAACTTTGCCCTGGAACTTAAGGCTTTGGTCCCCAAACCTTCTGATTCCAAAAGGTGAATCACAAAATTAACTGTATTGCATTGATTTTTTTTGTATTGCCTTTTTTCTACATAGGGAGTGTATTGTGCATAATTGCGCACAACTATAAATCTTGTATTTACTGTGATTTTTCTATATTGCGAAAAGTATTTGATTTATACTAGAAGTTCTTGGTCTAAATATTCATATAAAAAGTACTGTTTTTCTAATTTGGTCTTGGCTGTGTTTATTGAGTGTGTGTATCCTTTATTGCCTCTGGGAGTACTACAAATGCTTAGCACTACATTGTTATAAGCCTAACGACTCGCGCACACTACCACAAAAATTGAGCGTTAGTATTATCTACTTTTGCCTCTGTAAAGCAATAAGGGTCTCCTCAACCTCTCTGTGCGGTATACCCCATTTCGGTGTACTATATAGAGAGGTGGGTTGTCTACAGTAAGTGTCATCAGGCTGTCCAAATTGGTATAGAGCTGGATATCCCTCCTGTGTGTAAACAGGAATCTGCTGAACTGGAATTCTGGCATGCAGTGACCTCGCAGTGTCAGCTGAGTGCTACTCTGCTCTAAACAAGGAAGCTCATATATATATATATCAGTACCTATGTGGCCATGTTGAAACCCCAGTGAGACCACATTTGTTTATTCTGGGGTTGATAGCTTTGTTGCCTACTGGATAATAGCAACAATGACATTTGCTCAATTAACTTCATCCTTTGCACTGAATGTCCAAGGTATCATTATAGTGTGCCTTCAAAGAGGAAGCAATACCTATTCAGGTAATGTTATCCTGCATTGTCAGATATGCAAATATATTTCAAAAGTCATTGTGTATAAAGAGAAGGCAACCTAAGAAACTTGAGTTTGTAAATGGGGGGGTATTTCTTACCAGGCCTATCCTGTCCACATTACACCAACTCCTTGAACGTAAGTCTATAAAACAAACCTATCCCTAGACAAATGCTAAAATATAGGGGCCACCAAGTATAAAAAAACTACTAAATTGTAAAAAAAAACGCATCACACTTCTTTAATTGGAAAGATCATATAGAAATCAGCTAAAAAATTGTTAAACACATAAAAGCTGGATTTAAAAATAAATGTAAGAAGCAACTTTGCATTTAAAAGACAACCAAATTAAGTAAGTCCCACAACTCGAAACTGCCAGATTAGTTGTGTTCTGAGAGGTAGATGAAACATTGCTGTTCCCAGCACCCGCAGACTATATTCCCTGAGGCACCCATCAGATAAGATCCATATTGCAAACATGTTCCCATCCATCCCCCTCAGCAACTGCTGATGGAAGAACAGTCTGTGCAAGATCTGCAGAAGCCAAGCCAAGTTCCAGATCACCAGGAGCAGAAGCATGCCTGAAAGGCTTGTATAATGCGTTCAAAAGCAACATCAAGCACATGACGTCTGTGCGGCGTCGGCTGGAGGCTGGTATAGTGGCGGAAGATGGCGACGGAGAGAGAGCCACCTCCACTGTTTAGGGGTGACAACGGGAAACAGGCCCACCCTGACTTTGAAGAGCTTGAGGATGGCGAAGATTACTAGACAGTAGATTATCCATTAATTATACAGATTAAAATATCTCATCTAAAATATAATATACCGTGTATCAAAAAGTATATTGTTTGCTATCATTTTATACCAAAATACCCCTTCCAGGTACCTTCCAGGATATTTTAATCTGTATAATTAATGGATAATCTACTGTCTCATACTTAGGGGGTTATTCTCACCAGCTATGAATTGTTTGGTCCTGATGATGGTCTTCATGATGGCAGCATTATAGACCGAAACGTCGACAACCTCATCATCTCCACCAACGCTGCTTTGGCACGAGCACACAACCATTGTTGATTTATTAAGCTGGTTGTCTGTCTTAATTGTCAGGAGTTGATGCCTAGTTTTGAACTGAAGTGTTTAAGTCATTTGTTTACCTCTGTTCTTTACTTTCTTTGCTCAAATTCATTTGTTTGTTTATTTGTCTCCCCATATGTTCATTAACAAACTGCATAATCAAAACTCATAAAAATTATTGCAGAAATACTTCTTTATTTTTCCGTGTATCTTTTCCTTCCGATGATTTATTCAACTGTTTGATTTGTGTTAATTTGTGATATCTTATGGATACACTTGAGTGTGATTAATGCAACACATCTCCTGACTGAGTCAATCTGTTTATTGACAACAAGTCCCTTGTAGCACCCTCTGACTTCAATAATTCAATGAATGGCACTATATAAAGAATTGTTTTTTCGATTGTGTTCCATTTGGACCACTTTCTTCTCCACCGATATTTACCCAGGTCCCAGTGATGTTTCTGGGTTATACCCATTATTTGTAAACACGAAGAGGAAATGTAAGCAATATCAAGAAGAACTAGCACTCACTAAGGAAGTTAAATGTTCATGTTCTGAAAAAACCATCTGTTTTTTATGAAAACCTTCACCCACCAACCTAGTTGGTGGCATGCTTCATCAGTGGAGTGGTGTGGCTCACTGGTTAGAGGCGGCAGACCGGTAAGCAGAGAACGGCCCGGGACCAGGGTTCAATTCCCGACGCGGCAGGGTCGAGGACCAGGGTCAAAACGGACTCGATAATTCTCGCCTCGGTGCCTACTCTAACCAGGGAACACACTCGGCAACTCTGGGCATTAAGCTTGCCTCATCTCTACAACGGCCCCCCACAGACGTTGGGGATGCCTTGTTTCACCCTGGAGATACCCAGAAAGGGACCATCTCACAGGGAAAACCAGGACGGGTTCCCCAGTGGTCTTCAGCGCCTAGATACTCCTTGGAGTCGTAGTGCGCTTTACAAGAACACCCACATTTACATTTACATCATCGTGTCTCACCCAACGTGCCGAGTGCACAACGCCTGTGTTACAGCAGAACTGTTTTTTCAGTGTGGTGATAGTACAGTGAACCTCAACTCTCCATGGTGTCTAGTTTTCAGAAATGTGTGGGTTTGGTAGGTTTCCCTAGATGGCTACGAGCACGGGGCCAAAAATTCAGGTGCCCCCTCAAAACCAGGTTGTTTTGTGATAGGTAATTTTGGAGTCTCCACAGTTCGATTTAGGCCATTGCCTGTTGTAGCCCCTTTCCTACCCACACAAGTGCCATACCATTTTTATCGGGAGACCTGGGGGGAACGCTGGGCTGTAGGAAATTTGTGTCAGCCTTGTGATCCCATAGCTTTCCCACACAGAAATTTGCGAACAAATTAGATTTTAGTTAGGGCACAAATTCCTCTGCTACCCATATTGGCAAAAAAAAGTTCTTACAAAAGGCCATTAAACCACCACAAATAAAAATCTGACACTAATTTGATGAAGTTAATCCACCACTTAAACTGGTTGGTTTTAGCACCTCCTGCTGGCTGTATAGTATATAAATATTGAAGCCAAGCCTTCTGACCGTGAGCCATAATGCCACTTCACGGCACCAACCCCTTTATGGACCTATCACAAGCTATTCATGCACCACACACAAGACTTCCATATCGCCAGCGACGAGCCCAATCAACCAGATCACTTGCACTCACATAAACATACCGCCGCCATGTAAGAGCCCATCACATTCATACGCTACAAGACATAATGAGTTTGACTACATTTTACGACCTGTCAAGTCTCTGCCTCCTTCTTCCTTTACGTTACCGAACGCTGGACGAGTGAACCTTTACTAATGGCTCCCATGACAGCCACATTAGGCTCAGGAAGACATGTCTTTCATGCACCTTTAGCGCACTCACTGTGCTAAATCCAGCTGCTTCCAGTTTGTGGATGTAAGTTGGGGGGTGCCACAAAGCCATTCCTCGAGCTGAGCAAGCATATCTACCTTTGTAACTAAGGCAAACATGCTGGAAGTTTTCAAAAGCTTTCTAAAGAGCAGATCATAAACTATGAAGAACGATTGAATGTGAAACACAAGTAGTCTGTGACAACGTAGCACATGTCCAAAGTGACTGTAATGCACTTATCATACAGCAAACTGAACATCTACTAGGCTGCCAGCAGTTCGACTCACCAGCTCTCGAGCAGCGGATGGAGTCGGGTGCCCTGGGGCTCGCGTCTGCCATGGAGGGCCGATTCCTGGAGAGAGACTGTCTGGTGAGTGCGCAGCCCATAACCCGGCATACGGTCGCCTCGCCCCCCAAGGATAGGGTGGCGCTGTCTTAGGCACTGTGAAAGCAGCATACTTTGAGC
Source organism: Lissotriton helveticus (assembly GCF_964261635.1). Taxonomy (NCBI): domain Eukaryota; kingdom Metazoa; phylum Chordata; class Amphibia; order Caudata; family Salamandridae; genus Lissotriton; species Lissotriton helveticus. The sequence continues at coordinate 1,124,946,667 of NC_136071.1, forward strand.
CAATCCCCACCGTTTGAGTTCGTATTTTAACTTGCCGGTCGCTACGCCAAAGTGGGCAAGCCTGAGACGTGGAGGCCCGGCAGTCACCAGATAGGAGAAGGGTCAAAACCGGGAGTCCCCGGGGTCCCCAGTGGAGCAGAGGGTAGTCCCGACGCGAGGAGCAGTTAGAGCTGTGGCCAGTGCCTGACTCTAAGATAGGTAACTGCAAACACAACAGTGATGGACAGAATGTGGATCAATGTCACACATTCACCCCAGTCCAAAGATCTGGGCCCAAATCCATCGTTTTTCCTCTCCACACCACCCTGGGTTTAGACAATGGCGATATGCAAATCAGCGCTGACCCTGTGCCCCATGGGAACAGTCCAGTCCGAACTACAAAAGCCATGTCCTTCCCAGAACGGAAACAAGCATCCGAGGACCGGCCCGGTTTCGAGGTAACACCTCTCATCAGCCCGGCTAGCTTGATTCCAGGGGTGTGGAGTGCATGGGACTCACGTCTGAGCATCCCCAGTACACTTAGAGCGGTAACTGCAAACACAACAGTGATGGACAGAATGTGGATCAATGTCACACATTCACCCCAGTCCAAAGATCTGGGCCCAAATCCATCGTTTTTCCACTCCACACCACCCTGGGTTTAGACAATGGCGATATGCAAATCAGCGCTGACCCTGTGCCCCATGGGAACAGTCCAGTCCGAACTACAAAAGCCATGTCCTTCCCAGAACGGAAACAAGCATCCGAGGACCGGCCCGGTTTCGAGGTAACACCTCTCATCAGCCCGGCTAGCTTGATTCCAGTGGTGTGGAGTGCCTGGGACTCACGTCTGAGCATCCCCAGTACACTTAGAGCGGTAACTGCAAACACAACAGTGATGGACAGAATGTGGATCAATGTCACACATTCACCCCAGTCCAAAGATCTGGGCCCAAATCCATCGTTTTTCCACTCCACACCACCCTGGGTTTAGACAATGGCGATATGCAAATCAGCGCTGACCCTGTGCCCCATGGGAACAGTCCAGTCCGAACTACAAAAGCCATGTCCTTCCCAGAACGGAAACAAGCATCCGAGGACCGGCCTGGTTTCGAGGTAACACCTCTCATCAGCCCGGCTAGCTTGATTCCAGTGGTGTGGAGTGCCTGGGACTCACGTCTGAGCATCCCCAGTACACTTAGAGCGGTAACTGCAAACACAACAGTGATGGACAGAATGTGGATCAATGTCACACATTCACCCCAGTCCAAAGATCTGGGCCCAAATCCATAGTTTTTCCACTCCACACCACCCTGGGTTTAGACAATGGCGATATGCAAATCAGCGCTGACCCTGTGCCCCATGGGAACAGTCCAGTCCGAACTACAAAAGCCATGTCCTTCCCAGAACGGAAACAAGCATCCGAGGACCGGCCCGGTTTCGAGGTAACACCTCTCATCAGCCCGGCTAGCTTGATTCCAGTGGTGTGGAGTGCCTGGGACTCACGTCTGAGCATCCCCAGTACACTTAGAGCGGTAACTGCAAACACAACAGTGATGGACAGAATATGGATCAATGTCACACATTCACCCCAGTCCAAAGATCTGGGCCCAAATCCATCGTTTTTCCACTCCACACCACCCTGGGTTTAGACAATGGCGATATGCAAATCAGCACTGACCCTGTGCTCCATGGGAACAGTCCAGTCCGAACTACAAAAGCCATGTCCTTCCCAGAACGGAAACAAGCATCCGAGGACCGGCCCGGTTTCGAGGTAACACCTCATCAGCCCGGCTAGCTTGATTCCAGTGGTGTGGAGTGCCTGGGACTCACGTCTGAGCATCCCCAGTACACCCAGAGCGGTAACTGCAAACACAACAGTGATGGACAGAATGTGGATCAATGTCACACATTCACCCCAGTCCAAAGATCTGGGCCCAAATCCATCGTTTTTCCACTCCACACCACCCTGGGTTTAGACAATGGCGATATGCAAATCAGCGCTGACCCTGTGCCCCATGGGAACAGTCCAGTCCGAACTACAAGAGCCATGTCCTTCCCAGAACGGAAACAAGCATCCGAGGACCGGCCCGGTTTCGAGGTAACACCTCATCAGCCCGGCTAGCTTGATTCCAGTGGTTTGGTAGTTCGGACTGGACTGTTCCCACGAGGCACAGGGTCAGAGCTGATTTGCATATAGCCAGTGTCTAACCCAGGGTGATGTGGAGTGCAAAAAAACGATGGATTTAGGCCCAGATCCTTGTACTGGGGTGAATGTATGACATTGTTCTACATTCTGTTCATCAACTGTGTTTTTTGCAATTTTCACCCCGAGTGGGCTGGGGATGCTCAGACGTGAGTCCCAGGCTCTCCACATCACTGGAGTCAAGCTATCCAGGCTGAATGAAGGCTGATAGCCAGAAACCGGTCCTTGGATGCTTGATTCCGGTCTGGGAAAGACATGGCTTGGTAGTTCGGACTGGACTGTTCCCACGAGGCACAGGGTCAGAGCTGATTTGCATATAGCCAGTGTCTAACCCAGGGTGATGTGGAGTGCAAAAAAACGATGGATTTAGGCCCAGATCCTTGTACTGGGGTGAATGTATGACATTGTTATCCAGTATTGGGGTATCTTTCATAGATTCACATGCCTGAATCATTCCCCGTCGTCGAGGCGGGAGTCCCACGGTAAATTATATATATAATAGCAGTGCCTAAAAACCATTAGTAGTAGGCTAGAAAAGGATATAGGCCCAACTAGGCCCAAAACTTAGCAGCCTATCTACCTCATTATGTAAAAAGAACTGAAAATGTAGCCTCAGCCAATCAGCTAACCTCACCCTCTAGAACCTTCCCAGCCCAGGCAGTTCTCCTCAGATTTTCACCGCACTTCGTGTGTAAGGGAGTCTCCCTGAGTGCCTACTCAGTTTTTCTTCAAAATTTCTTCTATTCTCTTCAAGATGTCTGAAAAGAAGGCTCTTTTCAAGGCTTGTGGTTCCTGCTTCAAGAAGAGGGTACATGTGGACGACCAGCACTCTGATTGTATTTATTGTTTGCATCCTTCACATGTTGTGAAGGATTGCAGGATATGTCGAACCTTCCCTCCTAAGACCATCAGGGATAGAGAGGCAAGAGTTCTTTTGTGGCTGAAGTCGTCTGCCACAGATGACGAGGACAGAGCCTCTACCTCAAGTAAGAGAGCCAGTTCCAAAGAGAGGTGTTCTCCTGAGAGACTGAAGAAACCTAAACTCTCTCATAAACCCTCTGAGTCCACAAAGAGTGCTGCGTCAACAGTCTTCTACTGTGAGTACAGTCCGCACTAAAGCTGTCTCTTTGGTGTCCTCTCTCACTGTCACCACCTATTCTACGTCCTCTACTTCTTCAAGTACTGTTACCACCTCAGCAATTACTTCTCCTGTGATGTCCGTCATGGTTTCTTCTTCTGATAAAAAATCATCGAAGAAAAGCTCGTCGTCGACGAGTCTTCCGTCGACGACCAAATCACCATCTACGAAACATTCGTCATCGCTTCCGTCGACGCTCTCGTCGACGGCTCCCCCGTCGACGAAGGTTTCCACTATCCCGTCGACGAAGACCCCGTCGACGAAGACCCCGTCGACGAAGACCCCGTCGACGACAAGCCCGTCGACGAAGACCCTGTCGACGACAAGCCCGTCGACGACGAGCCCGTCGACGAAGGTTTCAGCTCCATCGACGACAAGCTCGACGACGAAGAGTCCGTCGACGGACCCGTCTACTAGGACGGCTTCAAAAAAGTCCTCGTCGACGATTACAACACCAATGACGATACCGTCGACGACAATACCGGCAACGCACACATCTGTTTCACTTCTACCGTCGACAGCAGCGCTGGCCTCTTTGAATGTGCCGTCTACGCATTTATTGCCCACATCTCCAGTAAGGGTACAGTATACCCATTTCCAGATGAAGTCATTTCAGAGACAGAGTTACTCTCATTTGTCTCCCCTCTTGCCTTCGCATATTTTGGAAAACTACGTGGAGGAAGATTCTGATGATGAAGGGGATAATGAAGAGCCTTTTGGAGTGGCCCATCACCCTTCCCAGTTACACATAAAATTTCAAGAGGATGAAGATGATGATGAGGTTCATTACTATCAGGAGAATTTAGCTACTCCTTATCATCAGGAGCAACAACACGCAGAAGACACGGCTCATCTTCCGTCTTCTCTAATTCATGATTTGCAGGCCATGCTGGCTGATTATCGTCAGAGGTTTCCACCAACTCTGCCTACTCCAAATCCTGTGCCAGTAGACATGCCGATAAATTCCCCGCCACATCCTTCAAACTCTCCAAGGCAGGATGTTGACCCCGGGACTGGAGGTCATGATGTTGACGTCTCCTCTCCAGATGAGGATGAAAGAGAGGATGGTGAACTTCCGGATTCCACGCCTACGGAACCATGGAATGATTACATCATTCCTATGCCCTCTCCTAATTTGCCACAACCTTCAGATTCTCCGCCAGAAGACATAGGAGGTTTTCATAACATCATGCACCGGGCAGCTGCTCGATTTGCAATTACAGTTTCGGTTGAGCAGACTGACTGTTTTCTTCATGATTTCAAAGAAGGGTATAGAAGGGTATCCAGATCTATCCCTATCATTGAATATATTTGGAAAGAAGGGATTAATATAATGAAGACGCCAGCTTCCATCCCGGCGGTTCTTCCAAGAGTCGACAAGAAGTACCGAGCACCACCGGATACTCCTTCATGTTTGATTGGTCATCCACGACCTGACTCAGTGATTTTACAAGCGGCTCAACAAAGATCCAAGAATCCGGCGGCACCAATTTCAACACCTCCAGACAAAGAGGGCAGGAGATTGGATGCGATTGGGAAGAAGTTCTCAGCTAATGCCGCTGCTACTGTTAAGATTGCTAATTCTTTGGCTATTTTAGCACGTTATGACAGACAAATGTGGTCAGATCTGTCGGAATTCATCAACCTGGTTCCCGAGGACCGTGTAGAAGAGGTCCGGAAGGTTGTCATGGAAGGCGAGCGGGCGGCTTCGGAGATTATCGATTGCGCCCTCGATGTCTCTAATACAGCCTTTAGACAATTGGCCGGAGCGGCAGTTCTCAGACGGCAAGGATGGCTCAAGGCGACTTCTTTCAGACCTGAAGTCCAGACCAAAATACTTGACATGGCCTATGATGGCGAGTTATTGTTTGGCAAGCACATAGATGACGCATTGCTTGCCATCAAAACGGATACTGATACGGCCAAATCGCTTGGTACACTACAGTATAAGCGAGGTTTTTTCAGAGGAGTAAGAGGCCGTGGTTTTTCTTCCAGAGGACATTATCAAAATCAGCAAAACCGCCAGTATCAACCTCGGAATAAGCCGTACTACCAACAGTCCTATCGGCAGTCATCGTCAGCGGGTTTCTCTCGTCAAGGAGGGAAACGACGTTCTAACTACCAGGGACGCGATTCAAATAAACGCCAGTGAGTTTTGCCGGACACCATCCTCCCTTCCTTCCCTCTCCGTGGGCGCCAAGATCTCCGCCTTTTATCAACAGTGGCGGAAGATAACTTCAGATCAGTGGGTTCTGGACATAGTCAAACACGGACACACTCTGGAGTTCTTGCAGAAACCTCCAACGTCACCGCCCAGGGGTCCCTCCCCTCCTCGTCTTCATTTGTTATACATGGAAGCCATGAAGATGCTGCACAAAAATGCGATAGAAAAAGTTCCAACATCCCAGAAAAATCAGGGGTTTTACTCTCGCTTCTTCCTTGTGGAAAAGGTTTCAGGAGAGTGGCGTCCAATTTTGGATCTACGAAACTTAAACAAATATCTGAAAAAGCAGAGTTTCCGCATGGTGACGCTCACGGATGTCCTCAATTGCCTCATGGAAGGCGATTTCATGGCTTCCCTGGATATGGAAGACGCTTACTTCCACATTCCCATTCATCCAAACCACCGCAAGTATCTGAGATTCACAGTGGCTGGTGTCCATTTTCAATTCAAAGTGCTCCCTTTCGGCCTGAAATCTGCACCGAGAATCTTTACCAAGACTCTAGTTCCGGTTGCAGCTGCGTTGAGGTCACAGGGAATCCAAGTATTCCCGTACCTCGACGATTGGTTAATAAAGAGTCCAACAAAAACTTCAACAAGGCAATCGGTCAAAAGTGCTCTATCAATGTTCTCAAATCTGGGCCTGACCCTCAACGTCAAAAAATCTCAACTGCAACCCAAACAAATTCTGACGTTCCTAGGAGCAGTACTGGACACTTCTCAGTGCAAGGCCTTCTTGACCCAAATTCGTCAGGACAAGATCACAAAGCTGGCAAGTCAAATACGGTCAAAAAAGTCTCTTTCGGTCCGACAGTTTGTTTCCCTGCTAGGGATGTGTTCCTCTGCACTCCATCTAGTCCCACTGGCTCGACTCAGAATGAGACCTCCAAGAGGAATTGCATCGACAGTGGCGGCAGATAGACGGATCTTTCGAAGACCGAATCAAGGTCACGCCCAAGATGAAACAGGCTCTTCTATGGTGGGCGGCAAAGAGCAATTTGTCTCCGGGGCTCACTTTTCTTCAGACCCTACCGGAATTTACTCTGACGACAGATGCCTCCATGGAGGGTTGGGGAGGCCATCTCCAAGACCTTCAAGTGCAGGGACGGTGGTCCCATCAGTACAAGCACAAACACATCAACTGCCTCGAGTTGAGGGCCATTTTTCTGTCCTTGCGAGCCTTCCTGCCAAGAATTGCAGGCTCTGCAGTGCTGGTGCGCACAGACAACACCACCAGCATGTTTTACGTAAACAAGCAAGGGGGCACAAAATCTCTAGCCCTGTCTCTCCAAGCGCAGGAAATGTGGGAATGGTTACTCCATCACAACATTTCCCTCAGAGCGGAGCATGTTCAGGGAATTCAGAATTCTCTGGCCGACGATCTCAGCAGATCGTTCACAGGATGTCACGAGTGGGAACTCGAACAACGCCAAGTGGACACAATTTTCCGGCTCTGGGGCACACCAACGCTGGACCTGTTTGCCACTCAACAGAACAGCAAATGCATATACTTTGCCAGCAGGTTCCACCAGCAAGGATCGAGAGGAAATGCCCTGTTAATGAGGTGGACCGGAATCTTTGCGTATGCCTTCCCACCGATTCCTCTCATCCCAAAAGTTCTACAGAAAATGAAGAGAGAGCGTTGCTCTCTAATCCTAATTGCTCCTCGCTGGCCGAGACAGTATTGGTTCCAGGAGCTTCTGATACTCTCCCATCAACCTCCACTGCGCCTCAAGCCGACACTTTCAATGCTGACAAGGGAGGAAGGACAAATACTGCATCCAGATCCTCAGTCGCTGCACTTGCACGCCTGGCTCCTGACTTCCTAGAGTTTAAGGACCTTGAGATTTCTCCAGACTGTAGAGCTGTTCTATCTCAGGCTCGTGCACAGTCTACCATCAGAACCTATCGCTTCAAATGGAAGAGATTCTGTTTGTGGTGCGGAGAGCGTGATGTCCATCCACTACAGGCTCCTCCGGAGAAGATTCTGCCTTATCTGCTGTCTCTAGCCAGATCAGGTCTCGCTTTTTCTTCTATCAAAGTTCACCTTGCTGCCATATCCAGATTCAGAAAGAGTTACAACAAACCATCTTTGTGCTCTTCCTCTTTAATTAAACAGTTCCTTAAAGTATTATTTCGAGTTTTCCCTCCAGTGCGGCCTCCTCCTCCTGAGTGGGATCTCAATATTGTATTATCTCAATTGCTGAAAAGGCCTTTTGAACCAATTCATAAATCAGAACTTAAATTCTTGACTTGGAAAGTGGCTATTTTGTTGGCCCTCACTTCAGCCCGGAGAGTAAGTGAGATACAAGCGTTCACTATATCGGAACCTTTCCTACATTTTTCAAAAGATTGTGTGACACTTAGAACTCATCCTAAGTTTATTCCCAAAGTTCCGACCCAGTTTCACATCAATCAACCGGTGAAACTCAAAACTTTCTTTCCAGACCCCAAGACTCCAGCTGAAAGGATGCTGCATTCCTTGGATGTCCAAAGATGCCTCAAATTCTATTTACAAAAGACAAAAGATTTGCGCAAATCTACCCAACTGTTTGTAGCTTATGGCCAAGCTACACGTGGTCAGGCTGTGACGAAGGCAACTATAGCCAGATGGCTTTCCTCTGTCATTGTCTTCTGTCATGAGAAAGCGAACAAACCCCTGACAAGACCGGTTAAGGCGCATTCCACCAGGATGATGTCAGCGTCTACAGCCCTATTTGCAGGGGTGACCCTGGAAAACATCTGCCGTGCTGCTACATGGAAAAGTGTGCATACTTTTACCAAGCACTATTGCCTGCAGCCGGTGCTACATGAAGATACGTCAGTGGGAGAAGCAGTGTTGCAGCATCTTCTTCACTGAGGTTAGCCTTTTATAGTTTTCTTGTTTCTATTGTTACATTTGTTCTAAAATACTGTTTTAATACTCTGTATATTATATGAAGGTATTGTCATGATTATGCATATATACTGAAATATGTTCTTGCTCTAGTACCTTCCAGGTTGTGTGGGGATATATGGTTTTGGATTGTCTCCCACCTTCCTCTACCGACAGATATGGTTATTACTGCTTGGTATTCTGATTCAGGCATGTGAATCTATGAAAGATACCCCAATACTGGATAAGAAAACAAGTTACTTACCTGTAACTACAGTTATCCAGTATTGGTATCTTTCATTGATTCACATGCACCCACCCTCCTCCCCGGCAGGGCAGTTCTTATTATGGATACTACTTCTCACTTGTGCTGGGAAAATCTGAGGAGAACTGCCTGGGCTGGGAAGGTTCTAGAGGGTGAGGTTAGCTGATTGGCTGAGGCTACATTTTCAGTTCTTTTTACATAATGAGGTAGATAGGCTGCTAAGTTTTGGGCCTAGTTGGGCCTATATCCTTTTCTAGCCTACTACTAATGGTTTTAAGGCACTGCTATTATATATATAATTTACCGTGGGACTCCCGCCTCGACGACTGGGAATGATTCAGGCATGTGAATCTATGAAAGATACCAATACTGGATAACTGTAGTTACAGGTAAGTAACTTGTTTTCTTCTACATTCTGTCCATCAACTGTGTTTTTTGCAATTTTCACCCCGAGTGGGCTGGGGATGCTCAGACGTGAGTCCCAGGCTCTCCACATCACTGGAGTCAAGCTATCCAGGCTGAATGAAGGCTGATAGCCAGAAACCGGTCCTTGGATGCTTGATTCCGGTCTGGGAAAGACATGGCTTGGTAGTTCGGACTAGACTGTTCCCACGAGGCACAGGGTCAGAGCCGATTTGCATATAGCCAGTGTCTAACCCAGGGTGATGTGGAGTGCAAAAAAACGATGGATTTAGGCCCAGATCCTTGTACTGGGGTGAATGTATGACATTGTTCTACATTCTGTCCATCAACTGTGTTTTTTGCAATTTTCACCCCGAGTGGGCTGGGGATGCTCAGACGTGAGTCCCAGGCTCTCCACATCACTGGAGTCAAGCTATCCAGGCTGAATGAAGGCTGATAGCCAGAAACCGGTCCTTGGATGCTCTACATTCTGTCCATCAACTGTGTTTTTTGCTAAGATAGCTGCAGCTGGGTTTATCTGATCCTTGGAGAGGGTTCTCTCACATGCTAAAGGAGCTCGAAGGTGCACAACAGGGCCTCCAACAGGGAAGCGCTACAAGATCCAGATGCACAAGTAAGAAGTGGGGTCAGGTGACTCCTAGCGGGGACTGGAAAGTACATCTATGCCACCGAAAAAGGCCTCGACAAAGGTATCCCAATTCCTCATCCCACAGAGAAGAAACAAGTACTTGAGCAAGGGTTTGCCGGAGTCAGCATTGCTCTGACCAAGGAAGACCTGCTGGCTGCCCTGAAAGAACTTAAATTGGAGTTGCGCACAAAGTTAAACGGGGACCTCCAGGCTTCTATGGAACAACTGAAGGTCTTTCCTGCACAAAAAACCCAACACTCACCACTGCTCCTGGGAATGGGAAAGATCTCCTGACTTTGGATTAGTCTTTTCCTCCTCTCCTCCCATGGGGCTAGCCAGGGGACGAGCCGGATGGCGCATCCCAGTTTCCTCGTGACCGATGCCTTCGACAGAACTATGATGTTGCCACTTGGGCGAAAACCGAAACTGTGTGTACTTACTGCAGAGCCTGAGTACCATTGGCCGTTGCCCGGTGGAGCTGTCCTATGCAGCTATAGAGGAGTCTGGCTCTGGTTCACCCCCTCGGCCGTCGCCTACCCAGGCGGACATCGGACATTGTTTGTAACGGTTCTTTACGGTTTGGGCTGTCTTTCACTTTAACTACTTTGTTCCCCCTGAAGTACTTTCCCCCTACTGGTCTGCCGGACTCTATCTACATTTCTTTCCACTGTTTACATTTCCCCCTCTACCTTCCATTCCCCATAAGACCTCTGTCTTGGCTATGCAACACCCTAATAACTTTTGTTATTGTATTATCTCATGTTTTTCTCCTATGTCTTTACTTGTAATGGTAACTGTAACTGATGTAACTGTTGTAATCCTGTAACTCACTGATCCTCATGTAAAGCGCTCTGATGCCTCCGGGTCTAGCCAGCACTATATAAAACTCTGCAAATAAAATCTACTGAGTTCTAACGGAGGATGAACATGGCAAGCAGCATTGACCCATAAGTACTTTAGTAAATTCAGTGCGAGAGTAGCAGCAATGGATTTGAATCAATGGGTGAAGATGAAGTCATGACATATATCTGTACTACCTTTAATATCTGCCTTTGCAATGTTCCTCGGAAAGGGCACCTACCGTAAGCTGTTTAACCCGTTCGTGAGTCTGTCCTCATCAGAGTCCTGACTAATTCTGTTTAATTGTCAAGTGACCCTATACTAATGCCTTCCATCTCTAGCTACTTGAAGCTTGAGAAAACGTTTGTCACGTGCCATCAATGCTCTCACTGTGCTAAATCCAATTCCTTCCAGTTTGTGGTTGCATGGTGGGAGGTTGCCACAAAGCCATTCCTCTAGCTGAGCAAGCATATCTACTTTTGAAACTAAGGCAAACATGCTGGAAATTTTCAAAAGCTTTCTCAAGAGAACATCCTAAACTATGAAGAACAGTTAAATGTGAAACAGAGGAACAAATATTCTGCAGCGGCTTGCGTAGGGAAGGAGTGGCCCACAGACAGTAAGTATCCATTCACACCAATGTAAAGGTTTACCTATTGGCAGCTCCACCTCAGTCAATTTGCCAGTATTTTACTTACTTGGGCACTGGGGACAATAAACATGAGTCTCAGTATACAGGTGGGCTTGTGGACTTCAGCCATATGACCCCAAACCGTGACAGGGGAACAGACAGGGGAACTGCTCTCAGCATGAATTTTAGTGAGCACGTACACGTCGCGCCTATCTGAGAACTTGACTGCAAGCAGTTCGTTGGACTGCAACGCAGTGCTCTGGGATTTCGGGAGCTTCTTGCAAACAAGCTCCTGCGGGAATCCTTTGCGGGGACAACTAATTGTACCGCAAGCCACAGTGCCAGCTTTGTAGAGCTCACTGAACAGCTCTACTCATGTATAGAAATTGTCCACATAAAGGTTATAACCTTTGTGAAAGAGTGGCTGGACAAGCTCCCTTATGATCTTTCCTGTGACCCCTAGCGTGGGAGGGCAACCTACTGGGTTAAGAGTTGTGTCCTTCCCTGTATACACTCTCAAGCTGTACACATAGGCAGTCGAGCTCTCACACAGCATGTGCAGCGTGATGCCATATCAAGCGTGTTTGCTCGGAATGTACTGCCTGAACAGCAGCCGCCCTTTATATAGGAACAAGGACTCATCAATGGCTATATTCTTTCCAGGGGTATAAACCTCTGGAAATCTGGCAGACAAATGTTCCATGATAGCCAAATTTTGAACAGCCTGTCATGGTCTGGATGGTTCTGGGGCAATGCAGCAGAATTGTCATTGAAATGCAGCATGCATTGCAATAGCAAAAAAATCTCTGTTCGTGTATGGTGCGAACCAAACCATGTGAGTAGACCTGTAGGAAAGCAAGGTTGGTTCATACACTGCCCCCATATTAAGAGCAAGGCCCAAAAATATCTTCAACTCAAGGAAGATGGAGTCAACTTGTGTGCTCTAGAATGTGGCGCATGAGTGCCTCCATGCTCCCTCAGAAAATAGTTTAGCACGCAAATTTGTTTGCTGCACAATTTAATCACGGAAGTTAACATCCAAATAGAGATGGACATAGTCAGTTGGCAAAATATTTGCCGTATCGACTTTACATCCAGCATCACCAGTGAAAGGCGAAATGTGGGGCTGAACTAAATTGGGAGGCTGCCAAGGTAGCGCTCCATCTGTGCTTGCAGCTGCACGTGTCTGCTCTCTGGGTTTCTCTTACCAGCCACTGGTGTCCTGCTGCACAGACTGTGCTGGCAAAGGAACAGCACGACTGACATTGTCTCCTTCATAATCACTGGAAGATGAGTCAGCGGATGGAACTGCTGGAAATCACTCCCAGATTCTGCTCCATTGTCCTCTCCCACAGATGCGGTCTCAGTATCTGCTGTCTCAGCCTCTGATGCTGTCTCAGAGCTGGACTGGACTCCTGAACCAGACTTGGGGCCTGGGCAGCATTGATCCAATGATACGCCATCAATGCTAGTGCCTACAACTATCCTTTTAAAACACTATCCTACTTAGAAGGCAGATAGGTTGTTGGTTTCAAAGTGTAGGTGTGTGTGTGTGTGTGTGTGTGTGTGTGTGTGCGTGTGCGTGAGTGAAGTGTTACAGTCAGTAATGACAAAATCACCTTACCTTTCCTTTGTAAAATCCGTACGCTCTCCAAAAAGACTAAGAAAGAGAGAAAAAAGACACCGTATTACTTTACCTTGCCACAAACCCATCCACGCAGCCTTTAGCGTGGGGGAAGCCAGTGCGACAATAATTTTGGCACCCTCCCATGACTTTCAATAAATATCTGTTATTCAGAGCCAAGATGCCTACAGGTGAACGTATGCGTTACAATTGCACACTATGACCTCCTTTGAATCCCTCACAAAGCGTGGCTTTACTAATCCACATAGCTAACCACATAATACAGATCTATTCTTTCCAGCATGCCCTTTGCATTAGTTTATGGTGTCAAAACTGCCTCTAGACAAAAGTCGAATATCTCTATGAGGAAAATAAAATGTGTACTCTGCAGCAGTACCACACTTTACTGCCTTTCATGTAACTTCAAATAGGCTCATTATAGTTCTTTCACATTCTCATATTTTCAGCACTGCGAAATCTCTCTGTGTATGTGTATATATATATCTTTTACAATCAGTTGATTCCCAATGTCAGTGCACTCCATACCTGGTACAGGCAGCAATGGGTGGAATCCTTGCCTGATATTTAAACATAAAGACAAAACACAAAGGATGCCGCACTCCAGAGATAGGTTTCAGAGTTGCTTTATTTTCACCACCACTACCACCAGTCGTGGTGAAAATAAAGCAACTCTGAAACCAATCTCTGAACTCAGATGAAGGACTGCATGTTTATTTACTGTGATTAGGAGCACAGAGTTAAGCCTCTTAGACCCTGTATCCTCCACGTAGTGGTACTTACATTAGAAAGGCCCATGATAATGCATATTTGGAAAAATGAATCTCTGCAACACTTTTTTATGGCTTTCTTTTGTGACTCTTTAAGAGTGTGTTATTTGGGAACAGACGGGCAAGCTTTTGGCGTGGCTTGAATGCCGGGAACAGGCTGCTAGATGGGTCCGCGCGGTAGCCAATTTGGAGGGTACTCAAGTCACAGCCCCTCACCACACAGCTGACATATTCACTAGCTACTATGAAGGAATGTATACTAGTTCACCCAATTCTCAGGCATCCCTGTCTCCAAACCTCCTGGTTATGCTCGATATCCCTACTATATCGCCGCATGGCAGAGAGATCTTAGAGGTAGACATTACAGTGACGGAGGTTCAAAAGGCCATACAAGATGTCCGCTCCGGGAAGGCTATGGGCCCAAACGGTCTTCCCATTGAGCTATTCAAGCCTATGTCAACATTGTTAGCTCCCCATCTGCCTAATTTATATACTGAATGTTTTGAGTCCGGTGTTTTGCCTGTGGAGATCCGCACTGCCGCTTTAGTGGTCATTCATAAGCCGAACAAACCTGTTGAGGACTGCAAATCATATCGCCCTGTATCCCTTTTGACAGTTGAGGCTAAGATTCTGGCCAAACTTCTTGCGAATCTCCTTCTCCTCTTTATTGCTGATCTGGTCCATCCGGACTAATCCGGGTTCATGCCGGGCAGAAATACGGCCCGTAACTTGCTCCTGGTGCATGTGGTCCTTGGCAGGCTCCCCACCCTCGAGGAACACGCAATTCTCTTGTCGTTGAATGTCTCGATGCCTTTCGACACCATTGAGTGGGATTTTCTTTTTGCCATTCTGGCCTGTCTGGGGCTGGGACCCAAATTTATTCGGTGGATTCGGCTATTGTACACCCAGCCTATGGCCCATGTAGCTGTGAATAATCATCATCGGCCCGCCACTTTTCCGCTTCATCGGGCACGAGGCAAGGCTGCCCCTTGTTGCTGTTGCTTTTCGCCATCGTCTTGGAGCCGCTTGCGGTATGGGTCAGGGGTGATCTGGAGGTAAGGGGGCCTAAGTGGACGGCATATCACGAGGACCGTATCTCCTTGTATGCCGATGATATCCTCTTGTACCTGGCCGACCCTGCACGGTCGCTGCGACGTATGTTCCACATTTTTCACCTTTTCGGCGCCCACTCTGGATATGAGATAAATTGGTCCAAGTTCCAGATGTGTGCGCTGTGGGGTTCTCCCCCGGCGAGTCCTCGGGGCTTTCATATCCCAGTGGCACCCCGGGGTTTCCGGTATTTGGGCATTTTTGTCCCTCCCAACCCTGATCTCTTTTTTGTACACAATTTGCTTGAACCTCCAGCGTTTCAAATCAGACGCTGTGCACTGGAGCTCTTTCCCTCTTCTCGGATGTGCATCCCTCTTCAAAATGTTAGCACTCCCGCGCTTTCTCTATGCACTACAGAACACCCCTACCCAGATCCCCGATTCTTACTTTTT
The DNA here is from genome assembly GCF_964261635.1 of Lissotriton helveticus. NCBI lineage: Eukaryota > Metazoa > Chordata > Amphibia > Caudata > Salamandridae > Lissotriton > Lissotriton helveticus. Next base: position 1,124,961,787 of record NC_136071.1, read on the forward strand.
CCCAGATCGACGGAATATTGCGGGGACTTTTATGGGAGGGGCCGTTCGCCACGCATTGCCATGAACAAACTCACCATGGGTTGGTATGACAGGAGCATTGCCTTACCGGATCTCAGACTCTATTACCAGGCGTTTCAACTGGCGGTAGTCAACCGCTGGGTGTTTGAACCCCCATGACAAGCCTAATTTCCGCACAGATCACTGGCTTCTGTGTCGGGGCGGCTACAACAGGGCACTTTACACCAACCCCGTAACCTAACAGGCCCTACTGCACGCACGGTCGAGATTTGGCATGAAGTCACCAGAAGATTGGGGTGGCGCAGGCACCTGATAAAGGCAACCCCCCTGTGGGAGCCCGATGTTTTAGGACGTCTCCGCGCTTGTCCAGGGTTTGACAAGTGGGATTTGATAGGCATCTCCACGGTCAGAGACATATGGGTTAATGGGAGGCCGGCATCATTCCCGGAGCTCCAAGCTAAATATCACCTAGCCCCGTCAGAGACGTTCCGATACTTACAGATCACTCATGATGCAGTGTCCTCAGCCCTATCTAGGGACCGTCCTCACCCGACTCGTCCCCTCTGGAGGATCGTCTGTTATTGGATCCCATGGACCGTGTAGCCATCTCACTCACCTACAAGAAGTTGGTTAACAATTGCCCTGACCCGGTGTTGAAACTTAGAGTGGGGTGGGAGAGAGATTTGGGGGAAATGGAAGAGGACATGTGGCGGGTCGCTCTAGCTTCACCCAGAGAAATAGCCATCCGTATGCGCCTGCTCCTGCTCAAGATCCTCCACCGTGCATATTTCGTTGCCAGACTCCTATCTCGGCTAGGTAGGCGCCCCGACCCACTCTGCCTCTGACACCTTTTTACGGGACTTCCCACATATTCAGGACTACTGGGCAAAAATCGCCCGCCAACTTGAGAGGCGGGAGGTAAATCCCTCCGGCTATTCCTCCACCTATGCTTACTTAACATCTGGGGGGCGTCCGATCTCACACAGGCTGAACAGACGTGGGCCTCTATGGGTTTCGTTATAGCAAAGCAAAATATTGCCAGACACTGGGGGGTGGCAACTGTTCCAGGTATGGTTGACTAGGCAAAGGACATGGACACCGCCATGGTGACTGAGAAGTCCGTATTTAAAGGTCGAGGTTGCCCTGCAAAATGGGACCAGAAGTGGGGGTAATGCAATAGATACAGAGGGGACATGTATCTCCCCAATTGACGGTGGAGGTGTTGGCTTCTCCCCCTTAGTGGTGACGTTTTAGATCTCTCAATCCCCCGCCCCCAGTTGCAACTTGCCCACACCTGATGTGATATTTTTTCTCTCCTCACTGCCTAGCAATGTATAACGAGTACTTCTTAGCGGGGACACCCGTTTTGCCAAAAGTTGAATGGCACTATGACAAATGTATGCATGTATCAGGGGTGGTTTTCTCTTGTTGTGACTCTATTCTGTATGTACCGGTCTTTGGTTGGTGTGAAAATACAATAAAGAGTTTAATAAAAAAGTGTTATTTGTATATAGACATCTGTGTGATCATCAGTGGGATAAAAATCCTAGGAGTGTTATTTAATATGACTACTTTTAGAGTAGACAATCATTTTTTTAATGAATCACAAAACCGGGTATAGGAAGTTATAATGTTATTGATCCATTTCGTTTAATATTGTATTTTAATAAGTAGTAATTTGCGGTTTTGCACATAGCCAACGCTGGTATAAGTAGTAAGCACTTGCACTTTATCATCAATGGCAGCTGCAATTGCAATTTTGCACATTTTTCAAACAGGTTGTTAATTGCACTTTAGTGACATCTAGATTTGATGTTCTAATAGCACCTTAGAAAAAGGAATTTCGGATTGCTGTGAAGTCGGCTCGCGGCCATTGTGCACGCCGAGTAGGAATCTGCTCGACTGGAGAGCAAAGCAGCATTCTCTGCTATTGAAAGAGTGCGCAGTTTATTACGCTGCCCCACGAGACCCAAATCTATTATATCTGTGGCATGGGCGAAATATAGAGACGGATTCCAGTTTGCCCGTCAACAGGATACGGAGGCACTGGACCACCTCGCTGCAAGGGAGCAATTCGCGCTCCGCAAGGTTGAGGCTTACCGAGTCCTCACGGAGACATTGTGCACTTTTGCTCACTCCAACTCGGCACAACAGAGTAATCCTTGCGCCATAAGGCTTATGACAAAAGTTCTTACAGGCAATAAATTAGAAAGTCCTGATGATGATCCCAGTTCTATAGGAGCCGGGGGATCGAAACGCCGTCGACACTTTTTTGACAATTCTGTAACCTGTCTATTATGCAAAATTTGTTACAGTTATTGTTTGTCCTTAATTGCGTGTGAATGTTACCAATGATGCAAGGGACATTTGGCTCCCATGTTCTTTTTGCCTGAACTTCTTTGCTTTCTCTTTGTTTATCCTTATCTTTCTTTCCTCGAACTCTGTTCGAATGTACTTTGGATAGGTGCAGGCTTGTACCCTATCAATTCCTAAATCAGACCTCATGGTCACTGTATATACTTTTTACACTTGTAATTAAAATTCAGGCCCGGCTGGGCACTGAAAATCTTTGAGATATAGTACTTATTGGAGTCTATATGTGATATTGTACTGAAAAATTCCTTTTTCTAAGGACCATTGTTTTCCTGAATAATCTATTGCCCAAGGTCCTTGGTACTTATTTGGGTTCCCTTGTTTTTTGAAAAAAAAAAAGTTCTAATAGCACCAGCACTTTAACTTGTGTAGCAGCTGGAATCATAGTTTTGCACTTATAGGGAAATGGTTATTCAAATTAGACCATGTACCACTATTGTGCATAAAAGACCACTCAAATGATTACTTTTTGATTTAGGGTTGGAAATGGGCATGTAAGTAATACATTTATAGTGTGTCTGTTCTATTGTAAACCCTTATTGGATACTTGAACAGGAAGGGCGGGTGGCATAGAGAAATAAGAGATCTGGGTATAGATAGCTAGAAGCCTGAAAAGAATTGTACCGCAACGTAATTCTTTAGTATGTGGTTAAAGTTATGTCTTACTCACACCCGCCGTCATTCTGTCCCCCAGTCATAATAAAAATTATGAGCTGGAGTTGAGCACTAAAACCGTATGACGTGCTTTGCCTTTAGGATAAAATTAGGAAGGGACTCACTTGAGAGCTTAGACCTGGTGAGTTGTGTAATGGCAAAACACTTGTCTGAAAAACACTCAAGAAGGGCTTGGTTGTCTGGTACAATAAAGTTCATTGAAAGGAATAAAATACCAAAAAAGCATAGAGAGCAACTTTATAGGCAAAAAGTAAACAATATGAATCATTATATGTTAGAATGCAACACTACTAATGCAATGTATTATTATACTCTTGCTTGTTTTATAAAGAAACTGAATTTGTAATAATGAGCTTTAAAAGTAAAAGCTTGTGTGAAGTGTTTTGTCTATGTCTGTGTTACCACGTGATGGTAACAAAACATTTAAATTCATGTTGGGAGTTTGGCTCTACATGCGATTCAGTAGGGAACCCTGCTGAATCGCGTCATAGCCCTAAGTCTGCAATAAAATGGAAGAAATCAAACCTTGGATTGCCATGTTGTATTCTGGTGCGAGGAGGTGACGCGCTGATTCTGTTTGTGGATATATATATGTATTTTACAACCAGTTGATTCCCAATGTCAGAGCACTCAATACCTGGTGCAGGCAGCAATGGGTGGAACCTTACCCGATATTTAAAATCAGAAACACAAAGGATGCCGCATTCTAGAGATAGGCTTCAGAGTTGCTTTATTTTCACCACCACTAACACCAGTCATGCAAATTTTAAGATTTTATTGATCGTTAACTAGAATCGGGCACTATTATTTCCTTTAAAATCGTAGTAAAGTTTGGCCAAGAATTCATTTTCGTTGTGTCTGTTCATGTCCCATTTGAATTTCCAGAGCTCGGCTTTGCTATTCCGGAGCTGTTGTAGCAGGCCATTGTCCCCTGGCCATAGCCTCAGTGATCTCAATAGATTATTCACTGATGTTTTTAAGATGGTTCAAGGTGGTCCTCTGTGCGCTTGTGCCCTCTCCTTCCGCCTTGGGGTTATTAAACAGAAGGACTCTGACTACTGATAAGTGGGTGTTTGCAAACGTGGTCGTGAAGATTTCCCATGAACTGGTGAGGTTTCCAGTTGGGTAGTCAAGCTCGATTAGCTGTTCTTTTGCTGCTAGGGGCACCTCCCCAGAGTTAGCTACGGATGACTTAATTCTTTTTCAATTGATGGTATGGCATGCGTGCTTACCTACTGGGTTTAGAAAAGACTTGTCTGGAAGTGCTTGGATTAGGACTTCCTGGGGCCAATGGTCCCTATCCCCTTTGTCTCCTAGGTGATAGCCTGATATATGTTGGGAAAAATGAGAGACACTAGGGTATAGTCAAATGTGGAGATCAAGTGTCCCATGTAAAAAGACGCGGCCGGCAGAGAGTCATCGAGAAATCTTCCATTTAGCACCCTTTGGCCAATGTGCTCTAGGTTGTCTAGCAGCTCTACATTACACGTGGAGGATCTACTTTGGTCACCGTGGGTTTGCATTGGAATATTCCAGAGAAAAGAATGGACCTGGGTATCCTCATTTTGAATGGTCCCTAGGAGATTTTGATTGAAGTCACCTGACAGAATGAGGTTTGATGTGGTGTATGAGCTCATTTGGTGAAGCAGATGTCCGAGTAAGCTTTTTGCTTCTTGTTTTTTCTGTTTCGGGTTTAAATATGTTGAAGAGCAGCACCTCCCCTTTTTTCCTGCTCAGGTTAAGTTGAACCTTCGTGGAGTTCACGGCTAGAAAGGTAGAGGGTAGTTCCTGCGTGCTATGGATTTTTGATATTTTAATGTATGTGGCTAGGCTGCCAGATAGACGAGTATATTTACATTTCCTATGAGCAGGAGAGTGAACGCAATTAAATCCCTCTAGTTGCAGAGGCTCCTCTAGCCATGTTTCCTGTAAGAAAAGGGTATCAAAAGATTTTAGATAAACCAGAAGCTCAGCCTCTCCAGCCTTATTAGTCAGCCTGTTAATGTTCCATGAGCATAGACTCAGAGGTGATTCATCTGGATTTTCTCCGTGCCTCATTGGGTAATTCTGTCATTGCAGATGGTTTAATGTATTGACGGTTCTAGTTATACAAAAGTGATTGGAGTTAGCGGAATTGTTAAGTGAATTATTCCATTGTGGGTTCGATGCTTGTTTGCTCTGAAGTGACCATCCTAGTGCTCGCTTGAGCACCGATGCTGTTTTAGCTCTGTGACTGGGCATTCCTTCCCGTTATCTGTCGAGCAAGGGGAGTGGATATCCCGTGTTGTGATACACCGAGGATTGTATCACCCACGCTTTGAAGGTTTCCTGTTCTTCCTGAATTTTATTTGCAAGATAAGTGGACGTCCATGTCGCTTTGGTAGATTCTCTGTCTGGTGCTTTATTCGACTTTACAAATTCTATTGTGAGAAGGTCTGTTGAACTGATGCCTTTTAGTGTAGGTATAGCATCTAGGCTTTGAAGAATATTCCCTCTGTTCAGTATGTCGAACGGACCTTTTGAGTCATATTCAGGCGTAAAGAGTGTGATGGCGGAACCCCTATCTTGATTAGTTGGAGAGGCTAGTACGGAGTTTGTCCCCAGTTTATTATCACTGACGCGGTTTGTGAACTGGAGAGCTTCCCCACTGAAATAATCCGGAGGGGGCAAGTCTATACGCCTGGCGCCTGTGGATGCTTCTGAACCATAATATGGGTTTGTTTGGATTTCCCGCTGCGGGTGGACCCGGGTGCCCGGCAAATGTAGTTGGCTCATGACGGATTCCCTGCGCCTCGTTGTTTACTTTGCATGTTGTCTCTTTTTTGTCGTTTCCTGCTCCTGAGGCCTGGGTTGAAGCCAGCGGGATCCTATCCAGCGTAGGATCAGTTGGCATGATAGATGTTTTGAAGTTGGAGTCCTGAGGGAGCGACTTAAATGAGTTTAAGGGTGTCCTAAAGCTTGATTTGGACAGTGCAAGGAAATTAGAAATTTTTTCTCTGTTATTTGTGGTGGTTGGCTGGTTGTGCTGTCGTACTTTTCCTGTCCGACTTTAATTTTACTGTTGTCTTGAGAATCCATTTGACTGCTAGGCGGAACTACCCCAGGAGATGATTTTCGCGTTTGGGCCTCGTCATTATTTTTATTGTTTTCCTTAGGGTAGATTTCAGTTTGCTGGTTGGTTCTTTCATCTGTTTCAGGGGCGTGCACTGAAGTGATGTGCGCTGGCGCTAGCTCCAAGTGAAGTGGTGTTTTTGGTGAGAAGAGAGGGTAGACTTTTGTGAGGCTCGTGGAAGTTTTATTACAGCCTTTTCTCTTGAGTTGGTGCCTTTGCTTTGCACTCTGTGTTGAAGTAAGTTTGTTCCTTGGATGCAAAGATAGTCCCAGGAGCCAAGCTGCCCACTTGACTGCTAGTACAACTTCTGCCAGCCATGTTTTGAGCAGCAGGGACCTTTCCCGCTGGCTCCTTGCACCCTGTTTTGTGTGGATTAGCCTTCGGAGTCTCTTGATTTGGGGCCTTTGGCAGGCCCTCTGAGGGTGGAAACAATTGAGGGAAGTGATGATAGTCTTCCGATGATTGGACCACAACATTAGGTCAATTTCGCTTCCTGCTGGGCTCTGCTGATTTGAAGATTCAGATTACCCAGTTTCTCGTCTATCCCCCCCACAAAGAGGGCCAAAGTGTCCAGTAAAGTTAGCTGCAAGTCCATTTTGTCAGACTGATAGTCTAACGCGTCAACAGTTTGTTGCATTGTGTTTAGTAAAATGTCCCATGTATTCTGAGCTAGTTTCGCCGTTTGACGTGGTGAGCCTAGAGTAGGAGGGAGGGTGGCGAGGCTGTGGCATGGATTTGAGCTTTTGATCGCTCCTTCGTGACCATTACCTTGTTTGCTTCCTTGGGTGCCACAAGTTCTACCTATAAGGGGAAGCTTTTTTTCTGGAGAGTCCAAGGCATAGGAGGCAACTACGTCCGCCCACACCTGAGATCCCAGGTAGGAGAGGGTGTGGGGGCAATCCGATCCTGCCCATCTCCCCTGAAGTCCGGGGAGAATTCGGCAGGTTTGATGGACTCTTTGGATGATTCAGCCCTCCCCCTTGTTTCCACTTCTGGACTCAGGTGTGCGGTTACAGGCGTGATGGCCTCGATCTGTGTTGACAAGATGATAGTAGATTCATAGGGGTCTTTTTGAGTCCGAATCTTGTCCTGGAGTTCAAGGAAATGGTTCAAATTGGGTCTGCTTGACACGTTATGCTCTGAAATTGAGCCTTTGCGATCGGTGGATATTATAACTTGCGAATGTTGTTCAAGGTTCAGCCTGTTCTGGTTCGTTGCTGCAATTTTTGTGATTTTGGTGGTGATGGAAGTGCTAGTGGGCGAAAGGAGTCCGGTTGAATGCTCCTCTGCTAGTGATGCCAATTTCCCCCGCTTGTAGTTCAGTGGAGTTGATTATTGTGCATTCCAAAGCTTTACCCGGTTCGTTTGAGACGACCTCAAGATGGGCTGCTGTGTGTACTGCTGGATGGACTGCTTGAGATTCCTCCGTGGTGAATGAGGTGCTAGTTGGCTGAGAAGGGAGTAGGGGGTCTTGGCGGGCCAGAATTGTGCCAATAGAGGACAATATGGATGATGCAGGGTCCTTTAAGAAATGGGACTTTGAAGAGAATTTTGGTTGGTAGAGATGTTTTGGGTGATCTCCTGATCTCTGTTGTGCCAGGCCACAGGGGGCCTATGTTTCCTTGGAAGGTGAGACCAGTTTTGCGGGGCTTGGTGTTATCTTCCCTGTTTGTTTTGCTTGTTTGGTTTTGCTCACGGGGACCATAAGCTGGCCACTTTACCTACCGGACCTCATAGTGGCAAGAGCTCTTAGCACTCCTCCGCGTTCACCTTCTATCTTTCTTACTTTGTGTTGTTTTTCATATTTTGTGTTGTAGAGACTTTCAACCTGGTCCTTTTGCTTGCGGAGATTTACAGAGACTTTAAAACCACCAAGGATTCACACAGGGGTGTGGAATTTATTAATATATCTACTTTTCCATTGGGCAGGTTGCTTCATAAATCTACTTGTCCTGTAACAAAATCCACTTGTCTCTTTGGTGCCATGTAGTGCTGCCACACATTATGGCAGCAATCTCATTATATAAGAGCTCTTATACAGCCTCTCTGATTATACCAGGGCATATACCATAGTAGTGTTTGAATAGTACTAATCATTTTATGTTGCCGCGTTTCCGGAGATCTAGATACTGGGACTGATGATGGTGGTAAGCAGTAGTTGGAATGCCCTTTTCAGTCTGTGCAAACCTACTAACTTGCATGTTTTAAGGGTTTTCAACAAATCTTCTCTAATCTTTCCCATACTGAGAAATGTTGGAAATTTACTCCTGAGAGTGGCAGACGTAAACCTTCTTTCAGAGTTGGGGAAAAAAGTAGTTGGAGGGAAAATGAACTTTCAAACATCCAGGTTTTCACATGATCAAATCTACACATGCATATTTGCTCATGCTAAAATGCAGTTCACAAACATTTTGTAGAAGTACAATTTCTTGCCCCACTAATGTAAATTCTTGTGAATTCACGAGAGCCATATACCAAAGGTGCACTTTTGAGACTTTCTTTAATAATTGGGCCCCTAATTTGGTCTGGCGTTAACCATGACCTTTTGTGTTTATTAAAATTCTCTCTCAGTAACGTCTGGCTTCACTGTGACAGCATTTTGCTCTTTCACAAGGAGCATATCGGTACACAAAGTAGTTTTGTTCAGTGCCAGTAACTAATGTGGCAGTGTGTGCTTTTTTGAGACCAAAAACAATGTTTGCGTTTGCCAATGTTTGTTATAATTGTGAGGGCCTGGCAGCTCTCACATCAATAAGGTTTTACAAAAGCCATGCCAAAACAAGTCACGCATTGCCAAAACTAAAAAGCTGACAACCAATGGCAGACCTACTGGCTTTGCCAAGGCTTGTTTATTTTTGTTTCCCATAATCTTATTGAAACTGATTACACAAATTTTCCAATATGAATATTTTTGGGAACTACTAGCATGCATCAACCCATTTTACTAAATGATGCTGCAAAGAAATGGTACCTGAAATTTTACAGTAGTTTAGCAAAATGTATTTTTCCCTACTTTAATTTTTTAGAAACATTTTATATTGAAAGTAAGGAAACGTTAATCTTGCTTTCAAGCTTCTGCAAATATTTGCAGCTAATCAGAGAGCATTCTGTGAGCATCATGCATAGCCTCATGCTGCTAAACTTTGAAACCGTGTGTACACATTTTCATACTGGAACCATTGTCAGTAGTGCAGTCAGAACGTACATTTACTTAGAGTGCTCACCCTAATAATAAAGGCTTTCAATTAATGAACCATAAATACAAGTTTGAACAGCATTAACACATGCACACAAATATAAACTTAACTACAAGCAGTACCCTTCCCTGATCCTTAATGTGGTACTGCAAACTGGCAGCCAAAGGGTTTGTGCTGCAGGGGGTTGGGCCTACTTGTCCCAAGGACAAAATACACATTCAAACCTATTGCCCTTGACCCCAAACAATATGTCATGGGCGTCGGGCTATAGGAATTCCACATCCCTGATTCACAGCACAGCACAGCGCTCTCAGGACAAGCATGCCCATGAGGGAGCACCGCACCCACCGATTCCTGATGACTACCCGAGGGAACCAGGCTGCCCAGCAGTTCCTGCGATGATGTTGATTGGGTTTGGTCAGGTCGAGGGTGTGGCTGGGCTGGTGGAACTGTTAACTGGAGCTGCCAAATGGAACTGCCAAGCCAAAGCTGATTGGACTGGGATAAGCCGAGGTACACTGGGGTAGGCTGGGCAGCCAGGAGCACCACTTGTGCTGATATCCTGCGCATTGCATGCTGCTGAAGAAGCTCTCCCAGTAAGGACGTGCAGGGCGTGGTGGGCACAGCAGGGCATACGGGTGCCTTCCCTCAAGACCCTGGAGATCTACTGGTCTGGTTGTTGTCTGGTTATTGTCTGGTTATTGTCTACCTTGAGGCTCAGGTGAGATGTAAAGGTTGAGGTTAAAGAGCCAAGGGGGTTGAGAAGCGAGGCGGGAGTGGAGCCAACTCCAGGCACTACTCCAGGTACTGTTCGGCTTCGGTCACTGGCCCAAGATAGGGCAAAAGAAGACAAAGGGCAGATGAACCCAGAGAGCTCAGGCTGCAGGGCAGGGGAGAGGGGGAGGGGGCAGAGGCAGGGCGTCGGATGGGGGGAGAACAGACCACCGCATCGACACACCCTCACAACCCCCTAAGCAATCCAGGCAGACCTGCGGCTAACAGCTTACCGCGACTCCTCTGGTCATTGACACCAAGCTCCATCTTCTGACTCCTGGCTCGCATCGCTCGCAACCATCCAGGGATTTTTTAGGCAGAAAGTTAAGGCGCTCTGGACCCCATGTCAGTGATGGACCCAACTGCCACCTGAACCTAATACCCTTGCTGTTAAAGATTGTTTTAAGTCTCAGTTCTTACTTTCCACTACCAAATTTCCCTCAGGATGATGGGGGGAGGAGTACTGCACAGTGTCTACCAATTGTCCCATGGTGTCTTTGTAATCCTTGGAGGCGAACGCTGGCCCTTGGTCTGAATCAAATGTGCCAACTGTGTATGTCCCAATGAAGACTCTTTGATAAAAGTTGGGGCGTCAGCTCAACACAGTGGCCATACCCACTGGAATCAAAAGCAGGAATCTACTGCAACCAAGATGCATTTGTATGCCCCATCTGATTTTAAGGGCCTGCAGAGGTCCAGATAAACGCCAGAGAGTGGCTTGTTTGAGATCAATAGAGGTGTCAGTGGTGGACGTGCGCCGGTGGAACCCTTCATCTGCTGGCAGACGTCACATTCAAGGGCAAAGTCACTAGTCTCTTTAAATAAACCTGGCCACCAGTAACGTTGCTGTAATAGTGAAATTGTTGCCACCACCCCTGTGTGTGCAGATGCTAGGACTTCATGTGCTGTTAGGATTATACCTGACTTGCTATCTGAATTTGTTAATACTCTATCCCCTACTCTGGGAATACAAGCAAACAATAGATTTTGCGTACTTAGCTGGGAAACTTTTCGGCAAGTGGGTGTCATCACGTTCAATGGTGACAGCCGTCATAATGTCTCTATATATCCTCATACAGGAACGAAACACTTGACCCCAAAGATCTTCATGCTTTATGATGTACCCTTTAAAATCTCTGAATCCAATCTTGCTCCAGTAGTGTAGGTACTTGGAAGACTGGACACAATAATGCAAATAGCACAATGAGTGTGGGGAATTGGGCATTCGTATTCTCTAGTGCAAGAATTAGAGTTCTATGTTCTGGCAGCTGCGCTGCGCAATCACCTAGTGACTACATGCAAGCCTTTTCAGGGTGGAATTCACCATCCTGCACTTTACCCTTGACAGTGGTGCACGCTGCTGAGTATTGGTCTTGTGCCCCTATGGCAGGTTGTGCAGAACCTGTCAGTATAGATGATATAACCAGACTGATCACGAGGCATGACTTAATTTGCTAGCGGTCATTTGTTTTCGTACTGCAGGCATGCTTGTGTTATCCCACTGCATCCATCGTGGATGAAATGCTTTTGTTATGGGAACGCTGGCTTTTGTGATTGCCTCTAAAGCAGACACCGTAGTCACTACAGATATGTTTCCCCTGAGCCAATGCTCACTCTCTCTCTCTCAACACCAAAGTCTGTACCGCCGTCAGAATTTCTTCTGTCGATGCAAAACGTTATCTCAGCATTGGTGTGTAAATGTGATTTATATTCTATTGGTAAAGTGTTTTCCTCATCAAATTTAACATAAGTATATCCTGATACACCTGCATTGATACGGATCACCAGGGTTGTTGTGTTAACAGGTGTGTGTCAGTATTTTGAAGCCAACATATCAGCTTGTACTGAATGTAAAATTTGTGTGTTCAGTCGTCCAGTGTGTGTTTGAGAAGTCTGGACTTATTAAGTCGTGAATAGTTTAATTTGTTCTGTGTAATCTAGAATGCAAGTTCTGCCAAAATTTAGGAATTCAAATAAGGATTCAAGTGTCTTCAGTGTATTTGATGGTTGTAGAAGCGCACACTTCTCTAAGAAGTGTCGCAAGGCTTTTGCCTTCACTTAACAGTTTACATGCCAGAAACACGACATTGAGGGGAACAATCTTTGATTTTTTTTAAATTTTTTTAAATTAAATTTGTAGCCCATGTGAACAAATCTCAGATCTGTGCAATCTACTCTTGTCAAGGTGTTGAAATGTCACCATCTGTCAAATAGATGTTCTCGACACGACATAGGACAATGCCTGGTCGTCAACATTTTATACAAGTTCTGTGAATCTGATTGAAAACACCCTAGGCTGTTCTTATACCCATGAGGCAAACAGAACTGTTTTTGAGAACCCAGCACACTAATTGTGGTCAAGTACCTGCTTCAGGCGCTATAGTTGGCAGAAAAATCCATTTGAGATATCTAGTGTAGTTTTGTACTTTTTCTGCGCTAAGTTGTTCATTGTACAGCGAATGTATGTGTAGCTTTGTCCAGAAGTCTGTAATCTAATACTAGACAATACAATATGAATGGTCAGATTTTGAAACTGGAATCAGGGTTATTCATAGGAGAGGTGCAACTTTCTAATACACCTTGGTATTCAGGTTGTGTGAGGATCGTTCTAACTTGATTTTTAGCCTAATTTTTAATAGGGTATTGTCCTTGAGGTTGTGGGGCTGACCTCACTGGTAATAATGGGAACAGTCATCCCACCCCTCATGGTTGCAATATAATGCAGAAGTTAGCGCTAATAACCACTGCTTGGCGTACAAATGTTTAACCTATTGTGGGACAAGGTTAGAAAAAGCAGGTAAAATTACTGTTTCTCCCTCTGGGCAATCCATCACAAATTCTGATGGCCAATCCTTTTTGTCCTAGAGAATATCGTAGCTGAATGACAAGTCATCCCAAAAGAGAACTTTAATGTATCTTGGTACATGCCCCTCCAATTGGGGTTGTATTTCTTATAAACAATGCGGGACGCATACCCTTGTATCTAGTGTTTCCACTTGGATATAGTCACTCTATTCTACTGTCACTAGACAATCCATCAGGTTCTGGCAAACTATTGTGACTTCTGCCATGCTGCCCAGCACAGTCAGAGCCCACTCCCTGCTCAGAAGCAGTACCTCAATATCCGTGGCATGCTTGACTTTAAATCCTGCTACCTTGATCTTTTTGAATTGAGGATTTCATGTTTTAGGTTTGTCTTCCTTTTGTATTATGTAGTCAGATGAGCGTTATGAGTCCGCCAGTTTCATGTACTCCTCTGATCTTCGCTCTGACTTTCCACCTCTCTCCGAGCGTTTTTCCGATGACTTCTGAAAGGAACTAGATCAATGTCTCAGCATCCTGATGCCGGTCAGGCGTCTTAATATTATCATAATTACCCAAATGATAGCGCATTTCAGTGGCCTTCTATTTAGGAGATCCTCGCTGAGTCTGTCTTTTCTGTATGTTTTGTATTATCCAACATCTTTGTAGAAGAGTTGGATGCTTGATTTGAGTTATTCTTGTCAGAATTACTCTTAATTTGAGGTTTTAAGATGGCCGTTACATAAGGGCCTTTTAGCCCACCTGATAGGGACCAACCATGTATAAATACTGATTTCAATATGGCAACTGTGGTCCACGCCGGTTCCACGTGTAATACTGGGAGTACTCTCCCTTAGCGATTCTACTTTACTGCTGTGCAGAACACCGCTGCCGGACACGTCCTCGACATCCGCCGGCACGAACAAATCAGCCCACACCTTGTTGTATAGCGTTTTAGGACTCTAGTGTAATTTACCGATTTATGCCCTTATAAAGGTATAATTCACCTTGCCGTTATATAGGCATAGAAATCATAACCATATTTAGACATAACCCCTCCAGTCCAAATACGGCATGGCTACTTCCACTAGTTCCAAAAAGCCACAACGATTTCTTGGAAAACTCTGCTTTGGCAGTCGGGGACATCCCCTTTCTTGAAAATTGATTTGTCCTAGAAATCATGGCGTTTTCAAAGAACTACCATTCCCATGGGGTTCTTTGGTGACGTTATTATGTCCGACTTTACCTCAAACCAGGCACCTTCAAGGTAAATATGTCAACACTTGCCCTAGCAAACACAGTGGTTTGGAGCAGTTCGACTATCTACTTGCCCGACGCAGCTCGCTGCAGCAAGTGCCGAAGGAAGCCGACCCTCCAGCTGACACACTGACAGAGAAGCTATCCATTCTCTCGCTGAGAATCCAGCTCCAGTGTTTCCAAGCTCCCCTTGCAGGGTGTTGGGAAATCGAGTCCCGAGACCGAGATACCAGACCTCCTTCATTCTAAACCAAGGAACGGAGCTGATTAGACCCTAAGAGAAATCTTGGATAGATTCTTGGCAAAGAAACTAAACCTATGCTACACCACACTTACTTCTTCCCTTGTACTAGACTTAGGTTAGGTACATCGGGGTAGGCGTATTTTAGAAACACCAGTTGAGTACTTTTAGTCTGTTATTTATGTATGTATTTTATGGCTTAGAAACCATACCATGCTTCTACAGTATTATTTTATCATACTCTTCTTGCTGTACGCTTTATACTTTACAGCCAGTATTACGATTGTAGCAGTTCATTTCTTCTGCATGAGAAAGAAGACTGTTCAATAAATACTTTTATTGAAAACGCCCGTCTCTATTTCTCTGCACCTCTGATGAAACGAAGCATGCATGATTGACTGAGTGAAATATCTATCTATTGTTTCCACGACTCTGAAGCTACGTTTTATCTTGGGGAAACAAAGTTGTCATGTTTATGCGGTTGTCAGAAACTAATCCCTTCTTGTTTATTCAAGAAAGTTTCTAGTGACCTCTGAGCTAGCTGGCACTCACAATTAAGTCTAATATATTCGATAGAGAGCTAGTCGACCTAAGTCCTTCGTCAAATCTATAGGATATATTATTCCAATACGCAGATCCTATTGGGAATATAGGAACTACACTGCAACCTACGTAGGCTCCACTGGCTCCCAGTGGAGAAAAGTCACCTTCGAAATACTAACCCACGCCTACAAATGCCTGCACAACACCGGAACGAATACCTCAATGACAGAATCAACCTCCACGTACCCAAAAGGAACCTCCGATCTTCCAAACTCTCACTGGCCGAAACCACACGCATCCACAGAGCCAGAGCAGGCGGAAGATCTTTCTCCCACATCGCGACCAAAACATGGAACGAACTCCCTGAGCACCTTCAGGAAGACTCTCAAGACCTGGCTTTTCGGCTGAACGGATCTGCGCCCCCCAAATTCCCTTAGCGCCTTGAGAACCTCACAGGTAAGTAGCGTGCTTTACAAATCCTGATTGATTGATTGTGAAATCTATTTACTTTTAATTGGTACGTGTTTTTTTTGTCAAAACTACAAAGCATAGAGTATATAGGATGAGGGTAGGTTACCATGTCTGGTTGAGTTGGGACTATGGGAAGGTCTATTATGGTTATCACTTCCAGGTGACAGCACGCTTAAATTAATATTTTACATTTGCATTATTTAAAGATAATAGCTATTATTTCCTGGTAATAGTACGCAAAGGTAAGGTGTTCTATTTTCCTTTATGCAATGATGAAGATGGTTGCTTACTTATAAGGTGTTTTTGGTTGCCCTTGGTTACATTTAGGTGCTTATATATGAGATCTTTTCAGAAAACAGCCGTTTGATGAATGCGGGTATGCAGAGAGGGTCATTCTCTTAGTGATGGTGCAGGTGGGGGAGTGGATAAAGTAATTTTATTAGTGATATATTGGTTCCCCTGTCATACTAAAAAACCCGAAGGTTGTGTGTTACAATATGATTTGATTGATAGGCTTTATTTCGATATAAAAATATCATAAAAGCGTGTACAAGAGATATAAAACACAGTATTTAAAACAATCACTTTCCATATATGCAAAGAAGAAAGAAAATAAGAAAAAACAGTTAAAACAAGATTAAATTGATACAGAAAGCCTTCTTGCACGAATCAACCAACACCACTTTAAAAATGTTGACACAGTACAAACAATCGAGGTTGATGTGTCAGACATTAAAATACGTAGAGCCACTTTATAATGACGGGTACCTAAAAGTCTGCATAAGGGTTTAAGCCATCGCCTCCTGGGCACACAATAGTCCGGACATTCAAAGAGAATGTGTGCTACCGACTCCACACGAGTGGGACAGCACGCACAAGAGGGAGATATCTGATTAGGGGTTTTCCAACGGGCAACTAGTTCGCCTACTGGTAATGTTCCCACTCTAAACTTAAAGTACAGGGCACGATCAAGAGGGATGGAGATCGTGTCAAGGTAGGGTTCATAGGCCACCACGTCTTTAATCCCCAAGAAGGCTACAGTGGAATTGCAATGTCTTGGATCCAAGAGTAGTTTAACAGAGACCCAATCCCAATACAGTTTCTTGATCACTGCTTTGGGAGGGGCAGATCTCGATGCCCAAGCCTCGCCTAGCCCAATCTTCACTAGCAGCCGTTTTACATCCCTCAGCCATTTAATCCTAGACCAGCCTGTCATTGCCATTATCTCTAATAGCGCTTCTGCATAGGAGGCTAATTCCGGCACCCGCCACAACCTAGCCCAGTGAAGCAAGGGGCGAAGTTGCGCATGATCCTTGATCGATTTGCAGCCTAAGTCAAGGGACACTGGCACTGTTGGAGTGCTCGTCGGGAGAGCCATCAGATCTTTCAAAAATTTGCTCTCTGATTTTACAAGCGCATCCAAATTACAAGTACCCCACAACTCAGCCCGATAAAGGGCGGCGCTAACCCCTCTAGCTTTGTAAATCTCCATCACTGGGGCTATAGGTTTACTTGTGGTGGAGCGTTGTTCCTTGAGTAGTGCTCCGCCCACTCTTTTATGGCCAAGGAGCATTTTGTTAATGTGTGGATTCCAGCTTAGCGAATCATTAAGGCGGATGCCCAGATAGTCAAACTCAGATACCCTCTCCAATGGAACAGAATTTAAAGTTGGCGGGCGCCCTGCATTTTTGGGGGGATTCATAATCAAGTACTTGGTCTTATCAGTGTTGATTACCAACCCCCTCAGTGAACAAAACTCCTGAAAATTATTCAGGAGACTCTGCAGGCCCATTGGGGACTTTGAAATAAGAAGGGTGTCGTCTGCGAAAAGCAGTGTAGGAATCCTTTTGCCCGCCAGGGAAGGAGCATCTGAGGGATGTCTTAACAAATGCTCAACCACTCCTTTCACGCAAAGAGAGAACCGAGTGGAAGGTAGCACACATCCCTGACGGATGCCCCTTCCTACAGGAATCCTATCAGTTTTTTCACCGTTCTTACCCCAACGCACCTGTGCAAAATTACCTTCGTGTAGTCTCACAAGGAGGGATAAAATATACGAAGGGAGCCCCAGTTCTGATAAGACCTTCCACAACTCCTCTCCAGGTACCAGGTCAAAGGCAGTCTTGAGGTCTATAAAGGCCAAATATAGACTGCCTTTGCCCAGCACCACCACCTTCCAATACAAGAGAGCAAGTCTAAAGGCCTGTTCAATAGTCCCGGTTCCCGAGCGAAAACCGGCTTGGAGATCCGACAGAATGTTATTGTAATCCACCCACTGGAGCACCCTTCTCAAAATCACCTTCCCTGCCAATTTTTGGGAGGAGTCAATAAGGCTTATTGGCCTGTAATTAGCAGGGTTGTCACGGCATCCCTTTTTAAATATCGGGACAACCTCTGCCCCCTTCCAGGAATCTGGTACAAGTGCACCTCCGTTAATGGCATTTAGTAGAGGTGAAATCCGCTTCCCGCATTCCTTAGGGCTAGCCCTTATCAAATCGCCCGGTATGCCATCCGGCCCTGCTGCTTTAAGGGGATCTAAAGATTTAATTGCATCTTCCACCTCTTTGGTGGAAAAAGGAACATCCTCGCTACCCCCTGCACAATTGGCTATAGAGAAAGTGTTATTAGAGGCCACCCCAATGGGGGTATAGAGGGCAGAAAAGTGGTCGAACCAGTTCTGGGCGGGGATATTACATGTCAGCAGAGTGCTATCTGGCCTATCCCTAGCTCTTATAACGTTCCAGAAGCTTCTAGCGTCCCTGCCCTTGCTTGCGTCCATAAGATCTGCCCAGAACCTATCCTCCCATTCTCTCTTGGCTGTAGCGGTAATCCGGGAATACTCTTTCCTAGCCAGTCTAATCGCCACCTGGGATTTGCTTTTAACAGCAGTGATCAGTACATTTTTCTTCCCCCTACATTCTTGAGTGTACCAACCAGGGGATTCGGCCACTTTTTGCTATTACCAGTTCGTGAAGTCTTGTATGGGAGAATGAAGAGGTTGCCCAAGGCTAAGATTGTGTCACAAAATATCACTGTGGCTTCCCCTGACAGAGAGGTCAATAAGTTCATTTTGGACTGGGCTGTATCTAGAAGAGCCGCAATTGCTTCCACTTTTTCTTCATCCATAATGAGCTTACTCCATTTCAGGCGTCTGCCACAGTTGGAAGGATGTACATCCTGTGGGGTAGGCACTGAAAGAGACGTGAGCGCCCCCTGCATCCCAATCCCCAGCGAGCAGAGAGTAAGAGAGGGGATTGTGATCACTCTCGACTGAAGAGAGGACCTCCATATCCTGCAGGAAGGGCCAAAGTTTTACGTCAAGCAGAATATAATGTATCCTGAACGTATGATTCACCCTGTTGTAGGTATGAGCTCCAGCAGGGTCTGACAATGTCCTTCCATTAACAGCCCTCAGCCCGAATTCCATATTTAAGGAGTTAATTTGAATCACCACCTTTGTCCACCTCCTAATGGGGGGTATAGTCAGAGGGGGTATCCCTCTCCGTGTGTCATCCTCGGTAATTCCCAGGCTGTCCTCCAAGCCAAGGGGCTCGAACGTGCAATTTAGGTCTCCTGCGACCAAAACATACGAACAGGCAGGGCGCTGCCTTAGCAGGGACTCCAGCCTTGATACTATGGGTGAATCTGTACTTCCCTTCGTGCCCCTAGCATAAATATTATAAATATCCAAGGTCAACCCCCCCCCCCCGAAGTCCTTTGATTGATATGCCCAATAGATCGAGAGAATTAGACACGAGCTGAGTAACTTGGTACCCAAGGGAGATAGCTACCCATATAAGGAGGCCTCCCGAAGGACGGCCCCTCCCCGAGGAGGAGGACTCTGCGGGTACAAAAAAAGATGAATAACCCACCTTATGGCAAGGCTCCCTACTCCAAGTTTCTTGGAAGATGCAAATAGAGTAGCCCTCCACAAGGGTGTTCCAATCAGGAAGAGCCAGCTTCCTCAGAATACCCGCAACATTCCAGCTGAGAATCCTTAAGTTTGGATCCGCCACAGCAGGCTCGCCGCGGGGTTCGGGGCTAGATAACTCCTCCCTCTCAACTAGTGCCCAAGGTGCTCCTCCTACAGCTGGGGTAGGACCATTAGTTTGAGGGCTGCGTAAAGCCGGAGTAGGAGAGGAGTTTTCATCATCAAGGCCAAAGACCTGTGGCTCTGGCACTAAACCCCGGCTCAATCGAGATGGGCCACCCCAGGGGAAGTATAGTTTCAGTATCCTGGCATCCTTCCATATGGCCCTGACCATACTGCTGGCTGTGGAGGTAAGGGGATAAAGTGGTTCTTGGGGAAGATAAAGTTGTGTGTCCGTCTTCCTCCTGTTTGGATGCCGTATGGGTTGCCTGCGGGTCTCTGGTAGAAGTAGGTCAAATCGACTACTCCGATACCAGCACCGCCGGTTCCCAGATTTTGATTACAGATTGTTTGGGCAACCCGGACATCCTTAAAATTGACCACCACACAGTCACCCTCAAACTGCTTATGCCCATAACCTACCCATTCTACCCTTCTGACACCTAGGATTAAACAGTCAAGTTCCCCTGGTAAAGGTCTATTTATCCTTAACCAATGCATGGTTTTGTGTTTTAGCATTTGGTAAGATTCGAATTCGTTAGGCTTCAGAGGTGGTACATTTGTCAAAATTGCAACATGCGGGTGACAATCTGGTGGTAGATCCATAGGAGGTCTTCTGAAAACCTCTTTGGATGGGGGCATATTAGGCTGGATACCGGGTAAAGGTGTAGAGCTAATTCTTCTAAGGTTTACTTGCTCGGTGCTTTTGTTAGTGTCAGGAATTCTGGGAATGACAGGGCCATTGCTGCTAGGAGTCTCAGATCGCATGCGCTTCGTTGCAGGGGCACTACTGGGCTTTGTCTTGCTTCGATGTTCTGTTGCCTTCGTTGTGGGTGGCCCCAGAAACCGTATACCCTCGTTAGTGGTTGCGTCAAATGCTGCATGGGCTTTTACAGTTGACACCCCTTTGGCTGGTTCCGATACAGTAGGTAGATCCTGTGGGGA
Source organism: Lissotriton helveticus (assembly GCF_964261635.1). Classification (NCBI taxonomy): domain Eukaryota; kingdom Metazoa; phylum Chordata; class Amphibia; order Caudata; family Salamandridae; genus Lissotriton; species Lissotriton helveticus. Next base: position 1,124,982,285 of record NC_136071.1, read on the forward strand.
AGCGGAGGTTGCCCGACCAATTGCGTCCCCCCCCCTGGTTCACCCTCTCTAATTCTGGAGTGGAGCTTAATAAGAGATTTTATGGAGTAAAAGTTATCCAGGGTTGTCTGTTCGAACCTGTCCATCCGCTCAACCATCCCATTAACTCTCTCCAGAACCGGGAGCAACATGATTTCAAAGTTTTTCTATTATAATGCTTAAAGGGGTCTCATTGGGAGGGGACTCATCAGGTACTACAATCAAGACACCCAATGGCTCTACAACTTTGTTTTCTGAGGATTCACCCTCGATACCCTCTTGAGTACAGCTCACACCCGCCCCTGCGGTAGCTCGAGTAGGAGCACTGAACTGCGTGCACCTCCAGCATAGCATAGGGGCCCAGCTACCCCCTACACATACACTTCCACCTTTCAAATTACACAATTCTTATTATTTATCTCTGCACTTGTCCTGATGAAGCGCACTGGATCTACCTGAACACGCTAGCGTGAAACATGTCAACCTGACCACACTCTGTTACCCAGGGTACATTATTACCCATATTGTAACACACAACCTTCGGGTTTTTTAGTATGACAGGAGAACCTATATATCACTAATAAAATTACTGCCCTTCGGTATCCCCTAGCCATTTGTATCCACTCCCCCACCTGCAACATCACTATGAGAAGGACCCTCTCTGCATACCCACATTCATCAAACGGCTGTTCTCTGAAAAGACCTCTGATAAAGCGACCCTTCGGGGGACCCGTAGGGCATTGCAGTGCCGGCCCAACGAGGAGCAACGCCCGATGATGAAGCATGACATCCTTCGGGGTGTGTGAGGGCAACAAGAGACAATAAGTGTCCTTCCCCCTCCCTCTTGCTTTACTTTGAGAGGGTCCAAGACCCTACCTAGCTTTTTCTTCCTTCTCTAGGATCTCTTGCTTTACCCTTTACCTTATCGGAGTGTGAACGTGACTTCACAGCGCACACTCCGATAGAACAGTGACCCCCCCTATTTGGTTAAAAGGTAATTTTATTCATAACAGCTTTGACAGTCTGTGTACTAATGCCCGGTGTAGCCAGTTGGGGTAGCGCAGCTTGAGCAGTCCTAACAGGATTTAATGTCATTGTTCGGATAACAAACTTGGTCCGATATCTATATATGCCATATAGACCCGCATATATTCTTCGTAGCTGTGCTGCTGTCATAATAATTATGTTTGGGTGTGTTGCATAACCAGCAAAGACTGGCCATGTTGCTCCCTCATTACTTAGAGGACCAAGTCTAATTTCTTCTGTAGTGTGTGGTAAGGCGCCTTCAAACCAATTTCTGTGTTATTGGTATGTTAATGGTATTTCTAAAGCTTTGTAAGCTGCATAGTTTCTTGGAACCTCAGCTGGAGCGTAAGTGTGAAACTGCCTTGTTCAGTCGTCTGCATCTGGGAATGTATCCCATAAATAGAATATAACTGTCCCAAATGCTTCATGGGCATCAACTGCAAAGGTAATATCTCTACCTGTAAGTGAGAGATCATGTTGAAGCAGCTTCTGAGTAACCACATATATGACGTTCTCAAGTATGTTACGTGCTGCTGGGTTAGCCATGAAAATATGTGGATTTTAGAAGGGGTACCACTGTGAGGTGATCCTTTGAAAGGGTCAAGGTTGAAAAACCCACCGTCAATACATAGGAAACAGATCCTACTCAGCTGACTAGGTTAACCCTAACACCAAGGAAGTCCCCTGTTAAGAGGTGAGTATGTCACGGGTACCTCAGTGGCCTCTCAGGATCGGTTTGCTGCTCAAATGGGTCCACCTAGTCAATTCAGACTTGCCATTATAGCACGGAAGTTTAAGGTGGTCAATTGGGGAACGGAAAGGAAGGGAACATCGGGGAGGGAGGTCTGTGAAAAGGAAAGGTTTGTTTAGAAAACTAGCTGTAGAAAACAGTCTAATCCTTCACAACTTATACTTATGGTATTTCTCTATTCCTATATACCTGTAAAGAAAAATAACAAGATCCTGCAGTAGCCTTGGGAAGGACAATTTGAATTCATCAAAGAACTTCCACATTACTACTGCATCTTCTATAGAACAAATTTTGCATAAACTCTGATCCCATTCATTGGATACTGCGAACAGAAACAATAGGTTAATGCAGTGGTTCCCAAACTTTTTTGACCTGTGGCTCCCTTGACCTAATCGGTAGTTGGCCGTGGCTCCCCACCATTTGTTTACCTGTGGGTGGGTGGTATGTACCTCCTGTTATCTTCCTTAAAGTAATTGGGACGCATTCTTTCACTCATCCAACCATCCGTTCACTCATCCAGCCATCCGTTCTCTCATCCATCCACCCTTTCACTTCACTTATCTATCCATCCTTTTGTCCATCTATCCCCTTTCACTAACTCATCAATCCTTTCATCCACCCTTTCACTCATCCATCCATCCTTTCGCACACCCATCCACACTTGTACCCATCCATCTACCTTTCCACCCATACATCCATCTATTTACCTTTTCTCTCATCCATATTTCCACCCATCCATCCACCCTTTCTTTCATTATCTATCCATTCCCCCTTTCATCCTTTCAGTAATCCATCCAGCCATTCAGACATTCCTTCCCTTATTTACTCACCCACCCTTCCACATTATGAGCAGAGCCTTTGTCTGCAGAGTTGCAGGCAGAAGAGGCCTATCAAGAATAAACTACATGGGATGCGGTTCACTATGCCCCTGCACATAGGCAGACTGAAAACGTAGAAGTCATGCATGATGCACAGTGCCAGGATGTGAGGCGACTGTAGCATGGTGTTGTTTCCAGGGCTTTAAGCGGTGTAAAAAAACTGGGGGGTCTCTTCAAAGAGAAGCCATGCTGGATGTAATTAAGAGCGCAGTTTAAAACACCTAGGCTAAAAATCTGAGCTTAGTATAGTGTTGCACCCGACTGGTATTATGTGATTTCTGTCATTGCATCCAGATATATAATACAGCAAGTATCATGGCACCAACAAGCCAGGACTATTGGCTTTGTCAATGGTTGCTAGTTCCTTAAAATAAAAAAAGCAGCAACCATGGCTTTGTTGAATATAATATTGAAAATACTTCAGTTAAAAAATGATGACAGTGAAAGAACGATAACCCGTTCTTTTTAACTTGTTTCACAGGCTTCTTTAAATGAAGTGTTCTCTAACATTGCAGCATGGGCGTTTTACTTTTTATCTAACAGAAGGCCCTTCTGTACACTGAGGCAGGAGGCCGCCATCACATGCTTGAACACCCCTGACTGCCCCATTGTCATTCAGTACGTGGCAATCAGTCCCATACAGAATTTCAATGGGTGGGAGGGGCTGCTCTTTTGCTCCTGGAGGAGTGCGAGGTGGCTCCAGCAGCGGGGGTGAGGCCTCTCACAGGGGAGCAGCGCTGCTCCCTGTGATGGCCAAAATTACAGATAAAAGGCGTAGGGACGATCCGTGGAATTTACGGACGGTTGGTCACCCTAGTGTGCGCGACGCCCCTGGCACCTCATTACGGCGCACTGGGGTGTCGCGGCGCACAGTTTGGGAACCACAGGGTTAATGTGTGCCTAATATATACATACAAGAGATGCAAACGCTCCAAATCAAATGGTACCCACCAGTGTTTGTGCAAGGGTTGACATCACAAGGGAGGAAGGACAAGGCTTAGTATCAACCTCTCACTGACCCCTTGCCAGAACGTAAATAAAAAACACATAACATATTACATATCCATATGACTTATGGTTATCCTTTCTGGGTTTACTTCCATGGGTATCATGTGGTAACAAACACACAATCAATTCGGTAATGATGAGTTTTGAGAAAGTATAAACTTGATAGTATATCATTATAAAGCAGGTATTTTACCACCCGGTATATATAAGATGTCTTTTAGATTTTGTGGCAGACACAAATCCTGGAAATAGCAATGCTGAGAATCTACCCGAGCTTTCACTTCAAAGTTCTGGCTCCTGAACAATGTACAACTGTTTGCTCCCATCAAAGGACAAACAACATGGAATTTGGAAGGCGGTGTCAGAGACACCTTTACCGCACCGGACAAGCTAGAACACTAAACTCCCTGGTCCACTGAGTTTCCAGCAAAACTGAATAATCTGCAATGTTTCCTCCGTGTGTGCTGGCTTTCATAGCCTTCAGGGTCACAGAGCGATGTCATTTCCTGTGCGCGAGCGACACGCCGCGCAGGTTTCTGGGAACTGCAGTTCCCTTCTTACTTTTCTGGATTATGGCCATTTCTTCCTTCCGTCCACCCTGCCTGCAGCGCCCGGTAGACTGCAGCATATTTTTCCCATGTCCACGCCCTCCTTCCCAGCTGGTCGGGAGAGTTGTCAGCGTTCGTCTGCGGGAGGTTGGTAACCGCACATCCCTCTCCTGAAGAACGCTGCCATGAACCAGGTTTGTTTGGATATTTAGCGTGAAAGGACCTGATGCACTGTGGAGCATGCATTCCTGCAGGGGGTTCCCACAAGTTCTCCTCCAAGCCATATCCCTTCCAGGATACCAAGTACCAAAGTCATGATCCCCTCATCTTGGTTTTTATGTACTTCATACACTGGCTCATTAACCCATATAGGAGAAGGCCGTTTTCTGACCGGTGTATATGAGGGTTTCTGAAGCGAAACATGGAAAACCAGGTGTATTTTCATGGACCTTGGAAGGGCTAGAAGCACCGACACTGGGGAAATGATTTTCTTGATTTTATAAGGACCGATAAACTTTGGGTTGAAGATATGCTGTATTTGCAAAAACAAATGTTTCTGGTTCATAGCCATACCACATCACCCACCTTGTATATGGGATTTGGTTTCCTCTGTTTGTCAGCTTTTGCTTTATATTGCACTTTGGCATCTTTGAGGTTACGGTAGGTATGTTTCAAGGTCTGCTGTATGTGAGTTATTCTGTTTTGTACCTCAGGCACCTTTTGATTGATCACTGGATGGATGAAAGGTATAAACTGAGGATGGAATCCATAAGTGCTGTAGAAGGGAGCTATTTTGGTTGACTGATGGCTGGCACTGTTGTATGCTACCTATGCCAGGCACAACAACTCCACTCATGCATCAGAATTCTCTCCCATTCTCTTAAAAACTGTTTTGGTGTCTGATTGGTTCTCTTGATCTGCCCGTCTGATTGCGGATGGTAGCTGGTTGACTTAGAGGACTTCATATGTAACACATCACACCAGGCCTTCCAAAACCGGGCTGTGAACTATGGGCCCCTGTCTGAAATTGTTAGTTGGAAGACCATGTAACCTGATAACATGTTGCATTAGTATCTTATCCAGTTGTCCGAAAGTGGGTTCCTGTGCGCTTGCAGTAAAATGGCACATCTTAGAGAGACTGTCTACCACAACCGTAATGGCTGTACAGCCGTTGTCTTTTGGCAATCCATCTATAAAGTCCAAGGAAAACGTCTCCCAGGGGACCATAGGGGTTGGGAGTAGTTGTAGCAGTCCTTGAGGTTTTCCATGGTCTACCTTGGCATGTACACATGTCTCGCACCTGTGTATAGTCTTTTGTATCCTTTACAACTGAAGGCCACCAGAATTTTCGATATATTCTGTTGAGTGTTTTATGGATACTATTGTGTCCTGCACTATGAGCATCGTGACACCACTGAAACACCTCTTTGCGCAAGGCAGTATTCGGCACTAACATTTGTTTACCTTTCATAGAAGTGCTTTGATCAGGGTCCATTGGTAGGTTTCTTTAGCCATTCCTTCCAGTAGCGATTGGCAACACCCTGTGACAGGTTTTGTAGAAAAGAATCTGGAGTAGCCCCACTACTTGTTGTGCATTCAAAATAGAATGTTGTTGCTCATCCTATTTTCTTGAATTGTTTCCTGCCTGGACAGAGCATCAGCCTTTTTGTTTTCCGTTCCTGGTCTATAAGTAACGATGTAATGAAATCCAGAGAAGAAGAGCATCCATCTTAGTTATCTAGGTGATAGCATTCTGGTGGACCGCATAAATTGCAGGTTGCGGTGATCGGTATAAGCGGTTACCACATGTTTAGCTCCCATCAAGAGATGTCTCCAATCACTGAAGGCATCCTGTATTGCCAACAGTTCCTTTTCAGCTATGGTCTACCTTAGCTCCGCTTCATTCAATTTACGTGACATATAGGCTACAGGGTGTAATTGGCCAGTGGTTTTGTGCCTTTGTGAGAGAATGGCTCCGATGGCTACATCTGAAGCGTCAGCTTCCACTACACAGGGTCTTTCTGGGTCTGGGTGAGCCAAAATGGGAGCCGTAACAAATGCTGGTTTCAGGCTCTGAAACAAATTTTTGGCTTCCTTTGTTCAGAAAAAGGGTACATTTTTTCTTTGCAATTTACAGATGGGAACTACTGTGTTAGAAAAATGGCTTATATACGTGCAATAAAAATGTGCAAATCCAAGGAACCATTGTATGTCTCTAAAGTTGGTAGGTCTTGGCCATTCTTTAACGGCCAGTATTTTACACTCTGACATTTCTTGTCCTGTGGATGACAACATAACTCCCAAGAACTCTGCTTTACACACGTGAAACTCACATTTACTGAGTTTACAGTAAAGTCCATTTAGTCGAAGTGCCTTGAACACTTGGCAGACATGTATATAATGATCTTTGACAGTGGAAGAGTAAATTAGAATATCGTCAATATATGCCACCACAAACCAGTCCAGAAGCTCCCGCAGCACCTCGTTCACAAAATATTGAAATGCTGCGGGGGCATTGCAAAGGCCGAAGGGCATTACTATGTACTCGTACAACCCGTACCTAGTACGGAAGGCGGTCTTCCACTCATCACCCTCCCTTACTCCTACCAAGTGGTATGCCCCTTTTAAATCTAATCGTGTGTCGATGGTGGCTGCTTTAACTTGCTCAATTAGAAAAGGTGTCTGGGGGTAAAGGATATCTGTTCTTTATTGTAACATTTTTGAGGGCTCTGAAGTCAATACAGGCTCTTTTCTCGCCATTTGCTTTCGGTATAAAGAAAAGAGGAGATGCTGCAGGTGACCCAGTGGGGCCTATTAACCCGTTCTCCAGATATTTGTTGATGTATTCTCTAAGATGGGTATTCTCCGGTTCAATTAAGCATACAGTCTCTCACAGGGAATTACTACCCCTTGTATTAGGTCAATCTGGCAGTCCTAATGCCTATGAGGGGGTAACGTGTCGGCTTGCTTCTCACAGAACACATCCTGGTATTCTGTGTAACATGAGGGTAGTGTAACGTCTGTTTTAGCAGCTGTGTCAATGCTATGTATCGTAATTAAACTTGCTACTGGATTCACCACCTTGGGAAAACAATGTTCCTTACACCTTGAAGTACTAAAGTCCACCTTTTTGTCTTCCCAATTGACAGTGTGGTTATGCAACGCCAGCCAAGGAAGACCCAGTATGACACCATACTGTGGAGCCTGCATGATATTAAATCTCAATCGTTCCGTATGTCCTTCCCCACAACACAGTTCTAGATTATCTGTATGGAATTTTATTGGACTTGTACTCAATTCCGTCCCATAAACTGTTAATACTTCTTCAGGATTGTCTTTGGCAGTTAAACTAAAACAGTCTTTTAGCTACAAGATTGTCCATAAAAAGCCCTGTGTCTCCGGAATCAATCAAAGCATCTACTCTCTGCCATGCTTTTTTTTTTATTTCAAATCGTTTTTATTAAGGATTAAAGGGTATACAAAAAAAAACACAATACAAAATAAACCAGGAAGAGACAGAAAACAATACACGAGTGGATACAGAGGGTGCATTCAAATGATAATCTGTCTGGTTCACATCAGGTGTCTGCCATGCTTTTTTAGTCATTAACTGGACTGGTATGAAAAAATGGTCTGAGGAAAGACCTGTCTTTTGTTTAATTGAAGGGATGTTCACACCACCCAGAGATCTCCTTTCTGGTATCCTTGAGTTTTAGTTTTCCTGCATAGTGTCTGAGGTAGCCACTTGCGGTTTCTTGAACCTTGTATTGGTTCTTGGTTTAGTTAAACACTCTTTAACAAAATGGCCTTTTTGCCACAATACATTGGGTTAGTGGTGCACGCACCACACATATTTCCATAGCTTCAGCTTGGAGACCCGGAAGACCACCCTGCGGTTCTGTTCTTGTCGAACTGGGTGGGCGGTCTTTCAATGCTTTTCGTATCCCCTCTTCGTTCCCACATAAGGTAGTCCAACCGTAAAGCGAGATTGATGAGGTCAATGCAGGTAGATGGCTGGGAATCAATTTGGGCCAATACATCCTTCATCTCGTCTTTTAGACCTTGATAAAACAAGGCAGCCCTTTTTTCTTCAGGCCATTGTGTTTCTGCCACCGATTGTTGGAAGGTATTGATGTACACTATAAAATCCTTGTTGCCTTGTTTTAATTCTAATAATTCTCTATCAGCCGAGAAAAAAGCTGCTCCGCGATCGAACACACTTTCAAATTCTTTCCTGAACTCGTCACAGTCATATAACGGGGGACCTTCTCGGCGTACAAAAAGAACTGCCCACTGAGCTGCATCCCCGGTTAGATACAAAATCATAAAGGCTACCCTAGCCTGATTTGTGGGAAAGGTTTTGGGTCTACAGGAAAAATGCAACATTATCTGGGTCATGAAGATCTGTACTTTAAAGGCGTCTCCGTGGAAACGTTCCAGAGCAGCCAAAGGTATGGGTTTGGGTGCTTCCACTAAGTGGTGGGTTAAAAGAGGGACTCCCAAACTGCCATTGGCCCCCTCCTGTGTTTCGTCCAGCCTGGGCATCTGAATTCTGTCTACTGAATCTTGTAAGGCTGCTGTCTCTGCCCTAGAGGCAGTGATCACCTGCTTTAATGCAACTAACATGGCTAACGCATCCTCTAGGGTGGCATGGTCACAATGAACCGACCGGAGAGGTATATTATTAATTAGCCATATTATTCTGTCAAGGGTACCGTGGCGGCCTCTCAGGACCTGTTTGTTGCTCAAATGGGTCCACCTATTGACACCCTCAATACCTACTTGGCATTATAGTACGTAATTTTAAGGTGGTCAATCTGGGAAGGGAAAGGAAGGGAACAGCGGGGAGGGAAATCTGTGAAAAAGAAAGGCTCATTTAGAAAACTAGCTTTAGAAAACAGTCTAATCCGATTTTTCTATTCCCATATACCTGTAAAGAAAAATAACAAGATCCTGGAGTAGCCTTAGGAAGGATGATTTGTATTGATCAAAGAACTTTCACATTACTACTGCGTCTTCTGTAGAACAAAGTTTGCATAAACTCAGATCGCATTCATTGGATGCTGCGAACAGAAACAATAGGTTTATGCTGTGCCTAATACATACATACAAGAGATGCAAATGCTCTAAATCAAATGGTACCCTCCAGTGTTTGTGTAAGGTATAACATCACAAGGGAGGAAGGACAAGGCTTAGCATCGACCTCTCAACTGACCCCTTGCTAGAACGTAAATAAAAAACACAATATACAACATATCCACATGACTTATGGTTATCATTTATGGGTATCATTCCATGGGTATCAGGTGGTAACAAACACACAATCAATTTGGTAATGATGAGTTTTGAGAAAGTATAAACTTGATAGTATATCCTTATAAAGCAGGCACTATACCACCTGGTATACATGATGTCTTTAAGATTTTGTGGCAGACACAAATCCTGGAAATAGCAATGCTGAGAATCTACCTGAGCCTTCACTTCAAAGTACTGGCTCCTGAACAAAGTACAACTGTTTGCCCCCACTGTTTGTAGTTATACACAAATGTGGCATGCCACCGATCAAAGGCCAAACAATACGGAATTCAATTTGGAAGGCGTTGTCAGCCTTACCGCACCGGACATGCTAGACCTCTAAACTCCGTCGTCCTCGCAGTTTCCTGAAAATGGAATAATCTGCTATGTTTCCTCCGTGTGTGCTGGCTTTCATAGCTTTCAGGGTCACGGTGCGACGTCATTTTCTGTGCGCGCGCGCGCTGCACAGGTTTCTGGAAACTGCAGTTCCCTTCTTATTTTTCTGGATTACAGCCGTTTCTACCATTCGTCCACCCTGCCTGCAGTGCCCGGTAGACTGCAGCACAATTTTCCTAGGTCCACGCCCTCCTTCCAAGCTGGTCGGGAGAATTGTCAACGTTCGTCTGCGGGAGCTTGGTAACCGCGTAGGGATCTTTGGGTACTCAAAAGAACAAGCATTGGAAATGCAATAGGTCTCGCAGTAGTAAAGTTTGAGCTATAGGTGTTATTTTTTTTTTTTTTTTTGTATTTATGTGTTGTTTTTTCTAAATAGCTAAATTAATAGCTTTCTTCTTTACAAAGCCAATAGTTATAATTTTTGTAAATGTGACACCTCTAGCATTTGTAAAGCAACATGTTTTGTATTAACGGGACTTATATGTGACTTATATGTGTTGATATAAAAAAAATCAATGGCTTTAAAAAACAATTAATAATTAATACGTGGATTTTATTTTATATTGCCAATAGCGTAAAGTTTATTAAATGATGCTGTGGTTGCGCTGAGTGAGGGTGAGTGAGGGTGAGTGAGGGTGAGTGAGGGTGAGGGAGTGTGAGTGAGGGTGAGGGGTTGAGGGTGGGTGAGGGGTTGAGGGTGAGTGAGGGTGAGTGAGGGGGAGTGAGGGTGAGTCAGGGTGAGGGGTTGAGGGGGAGTGAGGGTCAGGGTGGGTGAGTGAGGGTGAGGGGTTGAGGGTGAGTGAGGGTGAGGGGTTGAGGGTGAGTGAGGGTGAGGGTGAGGGATTGAGGGTGAGGGGTTGAGGGTGAGGGTGAGTGAGGGTGAGGGGTTGAGGGTGAGTGAGGGTGAGTGAGGATGAGGTGTTGAGGGTGGATGAGGTGTTGAGGGTGGGTGAGGGTGAGTGAGGGTGAGGGGTTGAGGGTGAGTGAGGATGAGTGAGAGTGAGGGGTTGAGGGTGAGGGGTTGAGGGTGAGTGAGGGTGAGGGGTTGAGGGTGAGGGTGAGTGAGGGTGAGGGGTTGAGGGTGAGTGAGGGTGAGTGAGGGTGAGTGAGGGTGAGTTAGGGTGAGGGTGAGTGAGGGTGAGGGGTTCAGTACAACCATCTTGTTAGCTAACAAAGTACTCCTAATATGACGGATAATTACGTTGCATCAGGGAGCACTGTGTGTTGTTAGGAGGGCATTGCTGTGGGGAGGGGGGAGGAGAAATGCGACATGGCGGGGAGGGGGCGGAGCGGGGGAGAGGGTGTTAAGCAGCAGGGTACAGAAAAAGGTTTGCCAGGTGTTGCGATGTATTTAGTTGGTTGGCGAAGGGGGTGTTGTGGATTTTTCCTGCTTTTTTTAGCCGAGCTGCTGCAGATGTTGTGAAGACATTTGGCAATGTAAACAGCTGAGCTGAATGGCCGGGAATGAGTGGGCGGTCGAGGAGGCCGCTGCCGATTTGGTTAATGTTGGAGAAGGCTGAGAACAGCATGCTCGGGAACCAAAGGGCGGTGCAACCTGACGACTGGCCATGCCTGGGTCATGTGATACGACACCAGCAAAGCTGAATGGGGCGCGCTGGTCACATGACGCTGAAAGGGCTAGTTGACTGGCTATTGCATTTCTAATGTGTGGGAGGAGTGCGGGAACAGAGGGCGAGGGGAGGAGAGTAGGAGGAGGAGAGTAGGGGAGGCTAAACCATTGTTTTATATATTATATGTCCCGGTTCCTACTGGCAGAAGGGCTGCTCTAGTTATGTGTAGTTTGCTAACAATTGAGAAATGATTGCTTCATAATGGAACCCCATGGCCTCCAGAAATCTCTTCAGAAAGCATACATTTCAAAACACGGGCAAGAGGAACCAGCCGCATAGCAAGAAGCCTTTTTTTCCGATCTGTTCTCATTAGAGAAAGGGGGACATGGAAAAACCAAAAGGAAGAAACGTTATGAAAGTTTAAACCATCTGCTGAATTATATAACCGTTCTTGCTTTCCGCCCAGGACACAAGTGAAACAGTGAGAGCTCAGCCGCTCGATTCCTCAAGTCGAGCAAATCGCGCACATAAACAACACTCTTGGTGCCAAGTTCCTGCGGATTTCAAACAAGTGTTGCATTGAGTCACTTAGCAGACTGCCGTGCCAAAAGCCATGCACGTGCTACCAGTCTGCTTGGAGCCCATGAAAGGTGCGGGAGACATACCTTCTTCACCAGGAGCAAGCCGGGGCGCGAGGAGGGCGTCAACCTCAGAGATTTGGGGGTTACGAGGTAGACTTTGCAATCGGGATTATTGAACGCCTTTTTGTAAAGTGCGCAAACATTGCCAGGTTGATTTTATGTTCTAACGCCCCAAACCGGCTTGGTAAAAAAAAAAATGTCAAATAGGAAATACAAAACAATGGCTATCGAACAGACGGCGAGGGGAGGAGAGTAGGAGGAGGAGAGTAGGGGAGGCACGGCCTAGCGGCCGTGCAATCAAGAAGTGAGGGGGCGGGAGAGTAGGCAAGGCAGGCGGCTGGGGGGAGGGGGGAGGAGAAATGCGACGCGACATGGCAGGCAGGGGAGGGGGCGGAGCGGGGGTGTGGGAGGAGTGCGGGAACAGACAGAGTAGGAGGAGGAGAGTAGGGGAGGCACGGCCTAGCGGCCGTGCAATCAAGAAGTGAGGGGGCGGGAGAGTAGGCAAGGCAGGCGGCTGGGGGCATGTGCACGCGCTTTTAAGCTCAATGCGCATGCGCATTGAGCTTAAAAGTCACGGGCACTGCAAGGAATCGCCACGATTCCTTGCAAGTTGGATAAAGAGTGGATGAGCCCCCATAGTCTCGCTTGCTCGATGCGCATGCGCATCGACAGGCGAGACCTAAAAATACTCAGGTGATCCATTAAATAATAGCCCAACCTAGAACTTTGGCGGTGCTATGTCCTACGGATTGTACTTCACTGGTAAAGCTGTGCATTTGTTGGACAACATAGATGACAGGATTGTGCCAGACTGAAGGATACAGAGTTTCTTTAAATGTGATCTGAAACTGTGATGTTCTTCATAATTCCAGCTCTTAAGTACAGCAATTGTTTTGGACACCTAATTAAGCCCACCTTATTTCCTTTCAGAATATGCCTTTTGAACTTGTTGTTGCACCAAACGATCTGCTATTGCTACTAGTTTACACTGTCTTTCGAACCCAGTTGATTGAGATGCAAGTTTTTTTTAAACCATCCACGTTTTCATGTCTTTGAACTGTCGTACGACTTGTACCTCACTGGTAGAACTGTGTGTGTGTTGGACAACCTAGATGTCAGTATTGTGCCAGACTGATTTCGTGCACACCCTCAGGATATGTTGGCCTGTATCCTTGCTAGCCCACAGTGCACCATCTGTACCCTTAACCTTACAAGGTAACACATGTATGTGTCATCATGTGTTGTTCAGTAGTCATTATAAATAGGGCTCCCGGTTTTCCGTTTTTACGGATTTTTACATATAAATACAGACGGAAATCTATATTTCCTTTGTCTGTATTTATATTTAGAAACAGAAAAATACTTGAAAATGTTGCCACACTGCCCTGCTCAAATCCGGCTAAGTCCCCTTCCTGCTTCTAGAAATTCCTTTCTGGGCGCGCACTCAGCTGCACCCGAGTGCTTCACAGGTCTTTAGAAAGACCATGTACTTGTTAACGAGGCCATGCCGTAGCCTCCCCCAATGTCCCAGACTCCTCCTGTCCCAGGCTCCATACAGTGCATGCTTTAAGCCCTTCATTTCACATTCCGGTACTTGTTGCCCCGCGTGTATAACAGAACAGCTGCCGTTTCTTCTTTTTCTCCTGCTGCACCTAAACGGGTTATACACCAACTGCAGCTCTCTGTGTGTGCCCCCCCACCCCCCACACCACCACAGTCCACATCTACTGTCCTAGTAAGATAACCAGGTACCGCTGGGTACACTCAGGGGTCCAAGTCCCAAACCCAGAAAGACAGCTCCGGTGGTCAACGCGCTTGCTGCAAGGATTTGTGCAAAATCTGAAAGCGGAACATTGAGCATTGTTCGACCAACAGAGACTTTTGTGCCTCTGATGGCAATGTCTCCGAATTAGTAAATTACACCTGTTGTTTGCAGTGCCCAAGAGCACCGGCTGCTCAAGACAATGTTGTGAAAAATGAGGCGCCTTGAGCAGATTCTGTCGACTGAGTTGTTCTATTCCCATCTATTCATCCAGTCACCCATCCATCTATTCACAAGAATACCTGGAGGCGCTTTAAGGCAATTGGATCGCGTCATTCTTTACAAGCCTATTCATCCATTCAGAAGAGTCCTTCACTGCCATTTTCTTTACTACATCAGGGTATTACAAATGCCTGCTATCAGCACAGTTACACAATAAAACCCAGTACATTATATATGCACGTATAAGGATTGAGCAAGGACTGGAGACCTGGGGGCATATTACCAACGTTAAGCGATATTTATCGCTAACGATGCTTAGCAACGAATTTTTTAACGCTAAGCATCGTCAGAAATTATCGCAGATAAACCTTGCTATTATCAAGGTTTATCGCAAATGCGATAAAAAACGGCCGCAATGCATGAATATCGCTGAAAAGTCAGCGATATTCATGCATTACCGTGCTAATGCTCTTAGCCATGTTATCCACCTCCCATTGGATAACATGGCTAAGAACTGCTCAGGGCAGGTGTTAGTTTTTGGAGATATTCGCGCTTAGCGCGAATATCTCCAAAAGTTGGTAATAGGAGATAGCGATGTTAGCGACTGTTTCCAGTCGCTAACATCTTGGCACGCCCACTTTGCATGTCATTAGTGATAAATATCACTGACATGCAAAGTGGGGCCCGAGATGGTCGCTATCTCCTACTAGCTGTCAATAACTGGTGTTAGCGACAGCTAGGTAATAGGGAGATAATTTTATCTCCGCATTCTTGGCTTTTAAAGCCAAAAAAGCGGAAATAAACCCCCTTGATAATATGCCCCCAGATTTCGAATCCCAACTTCCCCGTTTGAAGCCCTGTTTAATCTTGGGCAAATCAGTGACGTAGCCAGTGCTTCAGACGCCCGGGACGATCCTTCAGATATCCGCCCGCTTTGAGCCGGTACCTGGGGGAAGGGGGGTGTAAACGGACGACGAGCAGCGGGCGGCGGTGGATTGGCTGGGTTTAACTACGCTTCTCTACTTCACTGCCCAAGGTGAAAGCAAAGGTCGGAGGTGATGCGTGCCCATCAGGTAATACATCTGCAGCGTATGTGCCCACCCCGCAGACGCTTTACATCAGCACCGGTTTCGTCACAGGCAGACACATTCATTTTTGTTATGCACAGGGAGATTAAGTGATCAAATCACTTAATCTCCAAGGTCGACCGCCGCAGCCATTAGGCCACATTCTCCCATTTATATATGTATAAGGGGCTTTCTTTGGGTCTCTTGTGGCTGTTCCTGGCTGGTTAAAGATGGCGCTTACATGTTGCCACCTTCAATGTTAGAAGCGCACAGCGCTCCTGATGCTCTGTGGGCTGGCAGGTTGCCCTGCAGGAGACTGGCATGAAGGGGCTCAATTCCAGCCCAAGCACAGCCACACATTTCCTGACTCATGTGCGTTGTGGCAAACAGTTCAGTTTTAATTTAGCATTTGGTCAAACTACATATGAATAATGCAACATAAGAAACACTCCCAATATAAAACGTGGGAAAGCAACTAAATTAACTGTATACAATAGGTGATACAGAGTGCATTCTACAAGTATACACACAGGTCCATGCATACTGCCCATCATATATAGGTAGGTGAATTCCTATTTTTTCTAATAATAATCATCAGGCTGCAAAGCGATCGCTTGTTATAGAGAGAAGCAGTCATATTTTAAAATAAGTACTCACAAATGCAATAGGTTTGGACATGTAAGGTTTTAGGTTCAGTGTCTGCCTGCCCTCAGTTATTGAAAAATTCAGTCACCAGTGTATCGCTTGTGTGCATTGTCAATTTAAATAAATGTGGAAAAATACTAGCTGTAGTGTCGTCTTTTACTGTGGCAAAAATAAATGTGGATAAATACAGAAAAAATGCCCAAAAAATAAATATGGATAAATACAGACGGAAATGGCAAAAAAATAAATACCATAAAACCGGGAGCCCTAATTATAAATAAAGTTTTAAAAAAATGTTATCACAATTGTTCCGCCTTATTAGCTAGTACACTGTTCATGTTACAAATGAAAAATAAATATAAAATAGGAATGATTATGCTACAGGGGAGAAAATAAATTAATGTATAGTACATTAACCCCTGCTGCCCTTCTATAGTAGGGGCTTCTGTGACTATGGGTTGCTTAGTGCCATATGACTGAAGAGATGGAGGAGAGTTCTGGGTATAGTACCCTGTTGTCCGTCCCATTGCAGGTACTTAATGGGTTTGGTTTAGGATCTAAAGTGAAGGGGAGGTGAAGTCCCTAGTGGTGTTAATCGAAAATTAGGGGTTGTAACGCTAGAAAAGTCAAAAAGGTGGTGTAGCGACGACTGTTCATAGGAACGTGCAGGATCTCATGTGCTCTTAACCATAAGTCAGTGGCTATTCTTCTCTCGTTGTACATTACCAATCTGTCAGAGATCTAAAGATACAGGTCATTAGAAAACTTAGTACGTAATTTACACTTTACCTATGTATAATATATAACTACATCAATTTATATTGATCACGAGGCTCTTCAGTATAAAGCATATAGACATTCCAAATACTTTCCTGTGATATATTGCAACAGTGCACTACTCTAACATAAGAGAATAGGCAATATCAAGTGACTGCAGTACACAAAGAAAAAACTGAACAACACAAAAAAAACAATAACAAAACAAGTGAATTAAATAAATTATCTATGAAGCTCTAATAGTTTTAAAAACTGGGAACTCATAAAATTGTTTGCCGGGAAGCGTCTAGCTGTTTATAAATGCACATATAATTCTTCGTCATTATTCATGCCTGTTGGGAACATGCTACCGGCCAGCAGAATCAGTCTTGATTCAAGTCGGTGTAGGGCCTGAACTCCGTTTCCTCCTCTGGGATGTCTGGATATAGTTGCTAGACCAAAGTATTTGCCCTTGGTCCAGTCACCCTCATGTGCCTCATTGAAGTGTCTCGATGTGCTGTAACGGAAGTCGCGGTTAGTAACCGCCCTCCAGTGTTCCAGAATTCTTTTTTTAACTGGAAATGTGGTTGACCCTACATACCACTTGCCGCACGAACAAGTGATGGCATAGACTACAAAGTCAGTCCTACATGTGATGGGCTTAGTGATCCTTTTAGACCTCTGTAGGGTAACATCCCTTACATTTTCACTGCGGCTGCAGGCTTTGCTTTTACTGCATTTGTAGAAGCCTCAACAATAAGGGAAGTACAGAGGAGTTGATAGAATCACCCTCCAAAACGATGTACATAAACAAAGAGATTCTATCAATGTGTGGACATGTATTTTATTTGTTGGTTTTGCAGTGATGAAAATATAATGAAAAATACTCTCTCTTAGGGTGATAAAGATGAGAGCACTATGTGCTTTTTAAAATACCCCTCACACACTAAAAAAATCCAGTAGTGTCATGCTTCATCATTGGGGTCTTCCCGTCCCTCTACGGGGCGGTGCGTGCTACGACCTGACCGACTACGCGGGAGCACTGAAGTGGTGACAGGACTATGTGATGGTGCAAGGTGTCAGTGAAAGTGTAGGGACCTAACAATGTGTGTGAGTACAAAAATAAAAAAAAAAAAAAAAAAATTACGGATATTATGACAACTCGGGTCCTTTTTTAGGGGCGCGCCGAGGACAAGCCAAGGGAAGGAATCGGAGAGGCAACTCGGTCCATTGGAGCAACGAAGACGAAGTGACTCCAAGAGTATCAACCAGGAGCATGACAGGGGCACAAAAGAACCAGAAATGAGCCTGATTGTTAATCTGATGGGCAACGAACTATCTGAACCACAAAAAAGAATATTGGAAAAAGGCTTAGGATATGTCCCCACTAGTAACATGGATAAATTCCACCTATGCAAGGAAGTACAGGAATTTATGAGGAGACTCAAGCTACAAGTTTTTTTC
This sequence comes from Lissotriton helveticus, assembly GCF_964261635.1. Classification (NCBI taxonomy): domain Eukaryota; kingdom Metazoa; phylum Chordata; class Amphibia; order Caudata; family Salamandridae; genus Lissotriton; species Lissotriton helveticus. Next base: position 1,125,000,333 of record NC_136071.1, read on the forward strand.
AAAGACAAAGTGGACACTCAAGAGAAAGGAGACACCAGACTCAAGCCTCGATCAACTTTCACACCAATGAACAACACCCTCCCCATAGAACTCCTGACCTTTGAAAAAGCTGTCATGAAAGATCTGGAAGTTCTCGACCCAACGCAGAAACGCGTTTTCCAAAATGTTTCAAATGAAGAACGAAGGGCACTCCGTGACTTAAGCAACAACAAACAATTGGTCATAAAACCAGCAGATAAGGGGGGTGCAACTGTACTAATGAATATAGATCAATATGACAAGGAGTGTACCAGACTATTACAGGACAAAAGAAACTACGAAATACTCTCATCAGATCCAACTGAGAGAATTTCAATCAAGATAAAGACAATGGTAGAGGAGGCACTGTCGCACGACTGGATTACCACCAAAGAAGGGGAATTTCTGTGTCAAAAAAACCCAAAGACCCCCTACCTGTACATCTTACCCAAGATCCACAAGGACCTTGTAAATCCACCGGGTAGACCGATTGTATCGGGGATCGGGTCGGTCCTCGAACCAGTCTCTAGGTTTGCGGACGCATTCCTGCGTCCAATGGTACAAAGCACATCAACATACCTCAGAGACACGAAAGATGTGCTCAATCTGCTCGAGGAGGTGTCATTTGACCCTAACACACAGCTATTAATTAGCTGTGATGTAGAGAGCCTATATACAAGCTTGCCTCACAACGAAACACTGGCGATAATTGAAGATGTCCTCTTCGCAGATGACTGGGAGTACCAAACACCACGAAACGTGGTTATGGAATGTTGCGCCCTGGCTCTCAAGGAGAATTTCTTTGAGTACAACGGCACTTTGTACCTTCAAAAGCATGGGACCAGCATGGGAAGCACATTTGCTCCAAGCATAGCTGGTCTCTATGTTCACCACCTGGAGGCAACAAAGATACTAAACATCAGTAACCCATTCCGGCAAAAGATCCTGACCTGGAAGAGGTATATTGACGACATCCTTATCATCTGGGATGGCGATGATAAGAGCGCTCAACAGTTCCTGACATGGCTTAACTATCAGGATGAATTCCTCAAATTCACCAGCGTCACAACAAAAACCAATCTGGTATTCCTGGATCTGAACATCTTCCCCAAAAATGGCAGATTGATGACAACAACCCATTTTAAAAGTACTTCCAAGAACTGTCTCTTGATGTATCAGAGCTTTCATCCGAGACACTTGAGGGATAACCTCCCCTACGGCCAGTTCCTGCGACTTCGCAGGAACTGTACGGAAGTTGCCAATTTCAAAACTCAGTCAGAAGACCTAAAGAAAAAGTTGAAAATGAGGAACTACCCACCTAGGATCATTGATCAAGCCTACAAGAGAGCAAGGAATAACTGCAGAGAAAGCCTCCTGGAGGACAAAGTCAAAAAAGTGGAAGAGCATAGACCCATTTGTGTGACCACGTACAACACCAACTCTGACCAGGTGAGCAAAATAATTAACAAGAACTGGAAGATCCTCAACAGTGGGGGCCTGGAAATTCCAAAACCTATGTTCTCGCACAAAAGAGCACAGAGTGTCAGGGACATATTGGTCCATACCAGACCCAAGGCCAACAGGGTGAACAACACTGGTAATCCAAACTTTGTACAAGGGCATTACCCCTGTGGCGGATGTAAGGTATGCTGTTTGACCAGGAAAAGCAAGAAATTGACCTTCAACAACGGGACAACATGGGAACAAAGAACATTTAGCAACTGCAATAGTTCCAATGTTGTGTATCTCATCACTTGTCCCTGCAAACTCGAATACATTGGCATGACGAGCAGGGCAGTGAAGTTAAGAATAGGTGAACACAAAAGCACAATCAAGTGCAAAAAGTCCAGCACCAAATTAACAAACCACTTCCTGGAAAGTGGTCACAAACCTGAAGACATACTGTGGACTGTAATTGAACAGATCGACAACGAAAGACATCTCCTTGAAAAGGAACAGAGATGGGTTTTTCGTGTCCAGTCCAACAAAAATGGGTTGAACGATGAAATTCCGTGGGGTCAGTTATAGAACCCCCGTACCCCAAAAGAACCCCCACTCTCTGAGGCACCACCCCTAACCGTGGCCAAGATATTAACAGAGGTCCCTTTTAAGTTACCAACTCTACTGGCATGTGGGAACCCCCCCCCCCCCTTTGGAACAAAGCACCACTGGTGTATGACTACTGTGCCCAACCTTAGCACAGGGGTCTAGTCTCAAACCACATAATAATTATGTTTTCCATAAACATATCTCACAGCGATTTTCGCTGTTTAATCTGTATACCCAATACATCTTTTCCCAACTCTGGGCAGAAACCTGCGTAAATATTCCAAGCTGAATTCTACTCACCTATCATACATGTTTCCCGCATTTTGCTAAACACACATACCTCTCAATCTAGGTCCACTACAATCGACCTGTTCATAATATTAGGGCTTTTGCACTAACTTATTGTTGTATAATCTCCTCTGTCACAATTTGTTAATAGCGATCTAATTTGCATTAAGATTTACATTGTGCAGGCAAAATCTGAGTACCAATAGAAATAGAAGGTAGACTTCCGGATTTCTACCCTTCCGCGTTCCATTACGGGCGGCCATTTTGAGTTAGCGCGCTAGTGTTTTGACACACCCGGCACCAGCGCGCAGTGAAGCTTAAATGATTCAACGCTCCCAACACGCGAGCATTCAGCAGAGCGGCAACACTGGTAGAAGTAAGACTTAGGGACTATGCGGACAATGTAAGTTACAGACCTTTACCCCAGGTCTTAAAACGAGTGGGTTTTGAGACATATTTTTTACTTTTCGCACAGTGTGTACAAAAACGCTAAGGGCGTGGCTCTCTTTCTTCGCAGAGCGCCGCGGTGAATTCCTACCGATTGTCAGCTCATGGGGCACCACGCGCTTGCCACAACAGTATGTATGGTTACCATTCTAATGTAGGGGTGCGTCCCGGTTTGTGGGGACTTTTATTGATTCATTGACCATAACCTCAAGACTAGTATGAGAGATCGGGCTCCTCCTTTTTAATCCTGTGAGATATCGTTGCATGTATTGAGTCGCGATAGTGTGTGTGTGTGGAGATAGAAACAGCCCTAACTACAAAGGGCACGTATAAGTTCGGGGATTTACTCGGACAGGCAGGGGATGGCAGATTGAACCATCACTCTGTCCATAAAGTCTTGCATTAGGGCTTTAGGCAATGGGCTAATGAAATTTGAAAAGAAGAATTGTGGCGCAGACAATTATGAAAGCGCAGTGACAAACCACAGTTACTACTATGAACATCTGTGTGCTTTTCGTCCACTGTTCGTCATCACCTACGGACAGCCAGGGGATGGCAGACTGATCCATCACTCTGTCCATAAAGTCTAAAGTTATTCTTTGTGTAATGGGTGAATGGATTTGATGAGTGAAATTGTGGCGCAAACTACAATGAAAGCGCAAAATCCACAGCTACAAATGTAAATATCTGTGTTTCCCTTTTTTTCCCTTTTCTTTACAGAGACCACATTTGGGTCACTATTTTTGATAATTTTTGCTTCCCAGGGGCCAGCTCATGCCCTGAAGCAAAAACTAACAGTGGAATTTTACTGTTAGTTTTTAGGAAGACAGGCTGACAACACTTAGCAACTGAGCTTATTTTCGTAGGGACCAGTAGAAGGTCCTGATGAGTAGGCAGTAGGGGACTGCCTACGAAACATGTAGACCAGGTTGCAGCGATCGGCTCAACCCCAAAACCCCCTTCTTAACGTCCCCAGCTAGAGAAGCTAATAAATTGTTTTTTTCTACTAGCCAGAGGATTTTTAATTTTTGTACTCACACACATTGTTAGGTCCCTACACTTTCACTGACACCTTGCACCATCACATAGTCCTGTCACCACTTCAGTGCTCCCGCGTAGTCGGTCAGGTCGTAGCACGCCCCGCCCCGTAGAGGGACGGGAAGACCCCAATGATGAAGCATGACACTACTGGATTTTTTTAGTGTGTGAGGGGTATTTTAAAAAGCACATAGTGCTCTCATCTTTATCACCCTAAGAGAGAGTATTTGTAGAAGCCTCCCCTTTGTTCCAACCAAGTTTATTTGTTGGTCTGTAGGTGACTGTTTACTAGAATGTCCTTAAGGGATGAGGTATTTCTGTATGTCACTGCCGGTGACTGCTCTAGCTCTATCTCAAGCAGAGGATCTTGTGTGAGGATATGCCATCTTTTTTTAACCCGTTTCGTGCTCCCGTCGTTCGTTGGCCGACGGGAGCACTACCTTGCGGGTGCTGCCGGCTCTGCCCACTCAATAGAACGCCTGCCCCGCGGCGGCAAAACCGCCGTGCTTAAGGCATTAAAGATATTTCTGAGCTCACCTGCCTGTGTGCTATAGGTGGTAATGAACGTGACTGGTGTATCCGTGTTGTCTGTTTTGTTGAGTGTCTTGGGAGGAGAAAAGAGGGCATCATTGTGGCCGATAGTCCGCTTTCGTGGCACCTCTTCTTAGCATCTTCATTGGGTATCCCCTATTCCTAAATCTCATGACCATGTCTTGTTTGTTTCTCTCGTATGAGTCTTCGGAGCTGCTGTTCCTTTTAGCTCTCGAGAACTCTCTATATGAAACACTCCATCTAAAATTGGGTGGGTGGCAGCTAGCTGAATGGAGGATGGAATTTCCTTCTCTCTTTTTCCTGTAAAGATCTGTGGTCAGTTTTCCCTCTTCTACTGTCAGCCTGATATCAAGGAAATCGATGCTTTGTTGGCTATGTTGCATCGTGAATTTCACATTCATGGTATTACAATTGAGGTGGTCCACAAAATCAAGAAGATCCCATTCATTTCCTTCCCACACAAAGAAAACATGGTCTATATATCTGAGCCACAGTCCGATGTTGTTGGACCATGGCTCTAGCTCTTCGCTCCAGAATACCTGCTTCTCCCACCAGAAGGTTGGTGTAACTCGGGGCGAAGCAGGTACCCATGGAAGTGCCCTGTAGTTGCTTGTACCATCTCCCATTGAACATGAAAACATTTTCCGTCACAGATTTCAATCATTTGCAGGAGCATGCATGTGTGCTCTAAAAAGTCAATGTTCCTAGCTCTCAGGAAGCGTCGACAAGCTTTAAGGCCATCTGCATGTCTAATGCTCGTACAGAGACTTTTGACATCTAGGCAGACCATCCAGTATTTGTTTTCCCAGTGTAGATTTTGGATTTTCTGTAGAAAAAATATATATATAAAATCGCTCCGCTTGCACCAAACTCTCGTACTCACAAACGGGTGCTGTACGGCGGGGGGTGCTTCCGCCAATATTCATGCTGAATGCCTCCTCTCCTCACAGAAAAGACACAGCACTCATGGGGGAGAGTCAATAACTTTATTTAACTCACAATGCACCAGAAGCGTTTCGGCAGTCGCCTTCCTCAATGGTATGAAGGCGCACCTGAAACGGCCATGTTTTATGTTTACTTGTGACCACATTTCCTAACACAAAGGACCAGTTCATCACAGGATTACGGCAGATATTACAATTAATTCTCACACGTGTGTGTGTATATGTATATATATATATATATATATATATATATATATATATATATATATATATATATATACTCTCTTGTGCTAAAGTAGGTGGCCGCACTCAGAAAACTGCCCCGTGGTACAGTGATGAGTTGCGGGCTGCAAAGGCAGCACTGAAGCGAGTAGAAAGGCAATGGCGAGTGGCCTTTTCGACGGAAACCAGGGAGATTTATCTAACTGAGAGGCGACTCTATCACGGACTAATTAGGAAGTCCAAAGCTGTACACTATGCTACCAGAATCAGTGAGGCTGGCAACTCGACGAGGGAGCTTTTTCTGCTTTATAAATCTCTCTCGGGTGGGATACCAGCTACTGCCCCAGATGAGTGCTCGGCGGAATCTTGTGATAAGATCGCAAACTTTTTCGCCGAGAAGGTAACTAAAATCTACTCGTCATTCCCTAATCACCCCATGGCAGGGACTGAGTTCGTGGAAATTCCGAGGGATTGGGGGAATAGACATAGATTGACTAACTTCGTTACCCCGCCTCCGGAGGACCTCTTAAAGATATGTAAATCTATCAAGTCCGGATCCCCTCGGGACCCCACCACGCCTAAACGGCTAGCCGATAGCTTGCCAGTGCTGGAACCTTACATCAGGCACCTGCTAGACCTGTCATTTAAGACTGGGATAGTGCCTAGAGACTGGAAGCGGGCGGTGGTTCTACCCTTGAGGAAGAAATCAAACATCAGTTTCGAAAAATTAGAGAACCTTCGACCTATCTCCCTTCTGCCCTACCTGGCTAAAGTGGCAGAAAAAGCTATTAACGTACAACTGATGGATTTCGTGGAGGAGGCTGTCCTCCTGCATGACACCCAGTTTGGTTTCCGTCCCCGCCACTCTACTGAATCGGCGCTCCTGATGGCAGTGGAGACCCTACGCCAGGGGGTGGATGAAGGGCAGACCATGGCCCTCATCCTACTGGACCTAAGTGCGGCATTCGACACTGTAGCACACACCACCTTGCTACAGTGTCTGAATAATGGTGGAATATCGGGCACTGCACTTAGAGGGTTCCAGTCCTTCCTGACGGGGAGAGGCTTCCAGGTCCGCCAGGGTGATTGCTACTCTGGGGAGATCTGTTTGGGACAGGGCGTGCCCCAGGGCTCGTCACTGAGCCCCACCCTGTTCAATTTATAGGTCTCCCCAGTGGCCTCTATAGTGGAGGGTCATGGCCTGCACATAGTATCCTACGCCGACGATACGCAGCTGGCTATCTCCCTATCGCATGCACCCGGTCTTGCGGTGGATCAATTCAGAACCTGTATGCAGGAGTTGGCAACCTGGATGTCCACCAATTGCCTCAAATTGAATGGCAATAAGACCGAGGTGCTCGTGGTGGGAGGGAGCCCCTCTGTGTGGTCGTCGGCGTGGTGGCCATCTTGCCTGGGCGAGGTTCCAACACCCTGTCGGGAAGCCAAGAATCTTGGAGTTTGGCTTGATGCTGATTTGTCCTTTGGACCTCAGATAGGCCTGGTGGTGGGTATCTGTTTCAGCGTCCTAAAAAGTTTGCGGAAGGTCTTAGATCTACTTCCCATGTCTGCCCGCAGGACGCTGGTGCATGCCCTCGTCACATCGCGCCTGGATTACGGCAACCTACTGTACCTAGGAGCAACCAGTAAGGTATTAAATCGTCTCCAGGTGCTGCAGAACGCGGCAGCCCACCTCATTCTGAAGCTTCCTAAAAGATCGGCCTCCAAAGTAGCCCTTCAGACTCTTCACTGGCTCCCAGTGAAGAGCAGGGCCGAGTTTAAGCCCCTCTGCACCTGCCACCGTATCCTTAATGGGAGGGCACTAGCACCACTCCAGAGTCTGGTTTCCAGATATGAACCTATGCGAGCGCTGCGTTCCTCCCATGGTGGCCTGTTAAAGGTCCCGAGGACAAGAAAGGCTCGCATGGGAGGTAGATAATTTCGCTACTTGGTGGCGAAGGGCTGGAACGCTTTACCCTTGGATCTTCGCCTAGAATTGTCTGAAGCCGACTTCAGGAAGAAGCTAAAAACACATCTCTACACACGATAACTCTAGCTGACTCTGCGGCCTGCCTGCATGAGTTTTTTCTGTCCTAGTGCAGGGACACGCTAGTTGAGCGTAACCGCGCGCTTTATAAAACTCCATTATTATTATTATTATTATTATTATTATTATTATTATTATTATTATTATTATATATATATATATATATATATATATACAGTAGCCAATTCATCTAGATCATAAATGATAAATAACATTCTGCCCAACATCGAGATCATTGACCTTTTTAAATATATCAGAAAGCTCAAATTACAAAAGATATTTATACTTCATCCTAAAAAGAAAAAATCATTGGACGAATTGAGCCATAATGTAAGTGATTCTGATTTATTGAGTGGCCATGATCTTGAAGCCCTAATGGCCCTACAAACCTTGGATTCAGCAATAAATACAAAAAAGGAAGATATAAATGTAGATACCTGCCTGGAGGCGGCAGGCATCCAAAAATCCAGTGGATACAGCAACTTAAAAAGGAAATCATGAGTGATCACTCATGTTCCCGTTGACGGCATCGACGTCTTCAATGAGGCGGTCATTACTGACTTAAAAAATTTGGCAAAGCATTTGGAATCTAAGAATCGCCATTATAACATCCCCAGAAAACAATGGCCGGCAATTAAATCACTCAAGGAAGATCCAATTTAGAGATAAAACCCTCAGACAAAGGAGGAAACATTATCTTCAATAAACAACACTATTACAAGGAAGCTATGAGACAGCTGGATGGCGGGGAATGTTATGTGCCTATTAAGAGAGCAGATTATCTGGAATGTATTAACACCTATTACCAACTATTGCGAGGCTGGAGGGACGAAGGAATGTTGGTAATCAATATAAAATAACAGGGACCCCCTGATTCCAAATTGGAGTTCATACAGGGTAAATTCAAATATAATGAAAAATTCCTAGGCAACAGAAAGCCTGTCGAAAATCAGGCTAAGCATGAACTTTTGATAAATGAAAGAGCCTCAATATAAGCACACACACTACAATTGTTATATAAAAAATATATGTATATATTTATTAAACAATAAAAAAACAGTACATATCAATTATTCAATGACATCAAAAAAGGGGGAGGTAGCCACAATATATATAGTAAATCCTCCGTAATAAATTAAAAACATTTCAAAAGAATTTGCAATTTATCATACATGTAGTAGTGGTCAACACATCATTTTGATATCACAAATAATTTCGCTATAATTCTTGATGCGCGTTTTGGCGAAGAACCGCCTTCTTCGGGAGAACCACTGGATATCTCTAAAAAGATATGTAAATAACATTCGTTCGGGACGAAGGAATGTTGGACCAGGACGAGTATATGTTCCTCTACTATGAATCACCTGTCCTTCTGACCTTTTGCCACCTTCCTAAAATACACAAAGATTTGACCAACCCTCAGGGCAGGCCAATTGTGGCCTCAATCAATAGTCTCCTAGACAATACATCGACATATATTGACCTTTTTCTAGCACCATTGGTCAGAGACTTAGCTTTGTATATACAGGACACTCGGGATTTCCTGAGACTGATTGATGGAATGGCTTGGGAACCAGATAAGTTTCTCATTACCCTAGACATAAGCAGTCTATATACATATATTAACCATCAAGATGGAATTACAGCTGTAAAATGGTTCCTGAATAAAAGATCATTAATGAAATTCCAGAAGCATAACTTAATGCTCCAATAGATGATAATCTTCTGCTGGAACAAGAACATTTTCATGTTTGCAGGTCAATTATACAACCAACATAGTGGGACCGCAATGGGCACGTGCTTCGCCCCCGCTACGCGAATCTTTTTGTGGGCTGGTGGGAGAAGCACGTGGCTGGGGGGGGGGGGGCGCATGAACAGTGGATGGACAAAATAACATTGTGGGTGAGATATATAGATGATCTTTGTTGCTTGGCGCGGTAGTCGATCCTCGACTGAGGAGTATATTGCCTTGCTAAACAACAATGAATTAAACCTGAGGTTCACAGGTCATATTAGTCACACCTTGGTGTGTTACTTAGATCTGGAATTATACGTGGAGAGGGATACCTTATTGACACAACTTTACAGGAAGCCTACGGCAGGCAATGCTGTCATGCATGCGGGGAGCCACCATCCAAAAAGCCTTTTTTTTTTTGTGTAACTTTTTATTATTTGAAACACAAAAAAAACAAAAAACAAAACCAATACATAGAACAAACAAGCAAGGCAATACTATAATAATACAATCATTAGGTCTGTGCTCAAGGAGGACGGGAGATACATGACAGCAGGAGAAAAAAAGACTTTGAATACAGATGAGGGGCGGGAGGCTGAGGCAGAATTGCATATGAGCAGTACGATATAGCACAGCCGGAAGGGATAAAGGTCAGGGCGACGGGGAAGGGCTCTGGATAGCGGTGAGCGGGGGAGCACAAATATCTCCACGGTATGAGTTCCACAGATTCCAAATCTTCCCCCATTTTTTGGGCCTGCCTCTTGCAATGTATACTGTTTTCTCTCGAAACATGCACCAGTCCAGACTCTCTTTCCAAGCAGTCACTGTAGGCGGCCTTGGGGATCCCCACAACTGGGCAATATCTCTCTTCGCAACCATATTGGCCAAGGTCACCCATCGAAGCTGCGACACGTCATAGTCATTCGGACCCCATACATTTAATAAACATTGTCGGGCTTCCGGCATCATAACAACACCCGTGACTTCAGCCATAATCTCATGTATAGGTTTCCATAATCGCACCACCTCAGGGCATTCCCATATGATGTGGAGATAGGTGCCAAGGAGGCCACACCCACGCCGACACATACCATCTGTAGAGAAGCCCATATGAATTAGACGGGGACCAGTGACATAAATTCTGTGGAGGACCTTGAGTTGGACCAGACGGAGGCGGGCCGGAATCGCCACCTCCTTGGGAGAGGAGATCGCGGACTGCCAATCCTCATCATCCAGTTCAATACCATCAGCAATCCAGGCCTCACGGAGTCGATCAAGCAGACCCGATCGGTCATTAATCATTTTCTTATAGAACAGTGAGATAGTACTTTCCGGAACATAGCCATCTAGTATACGATCTTCGAGGGGGGAGGAATCCGGAACAGCACTATCCACTGGTAACACAGAAGTCAGAGCATGACGTACCTGGATGTAACAAAATCTTTCCCTGTCACTCAGCCCATACTCTAGTTGCAGTTCTGAGAAGGCCTTGACCTTTCCTTTAACCCAAAGATCACGCACTTTACCAATACCGATCATGTCCCACTTATCAAATCCCTTCGTCCTCCATAGTCCACCCAACTTCGCAGAGGCATAGAGCGGTGTCGCACCCGTTAATTTATCACTCCAGCCCATAGCCGCCGTTGCGCTATGCCATACCCGCACAGCTATAGCGGTAGGTCCCGTGAGTTGTGAACGGGAGGGTCCCGAGTAAAGTGCCCTGTAATAATCACCGCCCGGGAGCAGCCACTTGTCCATTTCAAAAGCTGGATTCAACGCCGGGCCATACATCCCGTGGTTGATAGCAGCAAGGTGGGAGGCCCAGTAATATCTACGAATGTCCGGGAGCGCTATGCGCGAACGTCTGTCCCATATTAGTTGCCTCTGCAACGATTCTACTTCCCGAAAATACGTCGATGGGATAACATCAAAACTATTCTGGAGGGCATATAGGAACCGAGGTAAGGACATCATCTTAAAGAGGGCCGCACGCCCTAGGGGAGACAACGGTAATTTACGCCAACGCGCTACATAGGAGCGTAACCGTTTGAGCGGTGGGAGCAAATTACGTTCATAGCGAACCGCCGGATCCATGGAGATAAACACACCCAGTTACTTAAAGCCAGACTGCGACAACTGGATGGGACAGCCCCGTGGCAAACGAGGGACATCACCCGCCAGTACATAAATGTAAGATTTCGACCAATTATTGATGAGGCCCGAGTTCTTCCCGAAGGAGGTAAGTACGTCAAACAACACATTAAGCGATTTTTGGGGAGAGGTAAGGTACAATAAAATGTCATCCGCATACAAGGAAATGCGATCTTCAAATTCCGGCGTCCAGCGTATACCCTTCAACGAGGGTTCCCATCGTAGCCAGGCGGCAAGAGGCTCCAAAGCCAAAGCAAAAAGGAGTGGGGACAACGAACAACCCTGTCGTGTGCCCCTACCGAGAGTAAAAGACGCGGAGACGCGGCCATTAACCACCACCTGGGCTAGCGGTGTTTCATACAGGAGTTTAACCCAACCGATAAAACCCGCGCCAAATCCAAACTTGGCGAGAACCGCCCAGAGATAAGACCACTCGATTGTATCAAAGGCCATCGTGGCGTCCAAGGACGCCAAGATGGCCGGTTCACGCAGCGTCGGGGCCCTCGCAAGAACACCATGCAGACGTCGCAAATTCAATGCCTTGTTACGGTGCGGGATAAAACCCGATTGATCGGGATGAATCAGGTCGCCGATAACCGTAATCAGACGATTAGCAAGAAATTTGGCGAGGATCTTGAGTTCCGCATTTAAAAGCGAAATGGGTCTATAAGACGAGCAGCGATCGCACGGTTTACCCTCCTTATGGATCACCACAATGGTCGCAAGACGCTGATCTCTGGGGAGGGAACCATTATCTCCCGCAGCCAGAAACATAGCACGTAGATGGGGAGCCAAAGTATCAGGGCGTAACTTATACAGTTCCACAGGAAGGCTGTTGGGACCCAGAGCCTTGCCGTAGCGAAGGGAGCGCAGTGCGAGAGCCACCTCATCCACGGAGGGCGTGGCATCCAAGCAATCACGCTCCGATTCCGACAAACAGGGTAGCACTATGTCCCGAAGCAACAAATGTGAATCCTCTTCAGGCCTGTCGGACACCGAGGTATAGACCTCGAAAATAATCAGCAAAGCATTCAACAATGCCAACGGGATCAGTCACACCCACACCATCACATGTCACAATCACCGGAACCACTCTATTCGCTCTCTCTCTTCTGTCCAGCCAGGCAATCAATTTTCCTGCTTTATCACCCACATCATAGAGCCGTCCCTGCTGTTCCCTACTCATCGCCTTTCCCGCGTCAGTAACCAAAGTTTTATATTCTACTTGTTTAAGGTGGAGGACATGTAATGCTTCTCGAGACACCCCCCGCTCCAATGCAGTCTCCAGGTCTGTAATTTCAGTCTGGAGCTGAACAATTGCCTCGTTCTTACTTTTATTGGCACACCCCACCAAAGACCATGCCTGCCCCCTGATCAGTCTTAAAGGCTTCCCACAACGAGTCAGGTGAGGATACAGAACCAACATTTTCAGTAAAATACAAATCAAATGATTTAATCAATTCAGCGCGTGTCTTGGGGTTGAGGAGATACCATGGGTTATTCGGAGCCACCCTGCCTTCGTCCCCGATGCTAAGATTAAAATGAAACCAAATAGGGGAATGATCCGATATGCCCCGGGCCAGGTGTCTAATCTCTCCAATCGAGGGGGACAGTACCGCCGGTATCTGGATATAACCTAATCTAGAAAGACTGCCATGAGCTCCTGAGTGAAAAGTAAACTGTGTTTGCTCTGGGTGCATTAGTGCATTAGTCTCCAGCAGTCTGAGGCCCAATGTTTCCAGGAAGTCGCCCAACCAGGTGTTTTGATACTGGGTGTTGATTTTTAACTCCATCATTTTTGGCAGGATAGACCGCTATCCCCCCCCCCCCCCCCTGCCCCCCCCCCCCCGCCCGAGATCTGCGCAGGAAGATCTCGGGCGGGGGGGGGGCGGATAGCGGTCTATCCTGCCAAAAATGATGGAGTTAAAATCAACACCCAGTATCAAAACACCCTCAGGGAGACCCAGCACCATCCGCCCCAGGTCCGTGAATGTCGTGGATTGCAAGCACGGGGGGACATAAACTGACACCAACGAAACTGGCTTTACCTCCCACCGCCCGACAAGTGCAACATATCGACCCCTGGCATCGAGGATCACATCATCAACTTCGAGGGGGAGGGAGACCCTAAGCAGAATACCCACTCCTCTAGAACTAGATGTAAAACCAGAATGGGCAGCAAGACGATAACCCCTTCTATTAAGAGCGTGACAAGTATTTCCTATCAAGTGTGTCTCTTGTAACAGAACGACATCAGGCGAAAGGCGCCGCAACAGCTGCATGACCACCCCTCTCTTTATGCGATCACCCAACCCAGTCACATTCCAGCATAATACCTTCAACCCTCTACCCCCCATCCAAGTCCAAAATGAACTCCCATCGCAAAACGAGCATCACACCAATGTCAAAGATAAAGAAAGTACCTTGCCTTGCAAAAGAAAAAACAAACAAATCCAAAACTCGTCCCCCTCTCTCCCCAAGGTTCCCAACACAACTCCCCCCCCATCCTGCACCGACTCAAAAGCCACCCCAATTTGCAGTGTGCCTGTCGCCCTAGAAATTACAAACATGAACTAATCTACACAAAGAAAACCCCAGAGGAGGAAGGGGTCCCGCCATCCCCGCTACCTCCGAGGATACAAACGGAATGATCAATAAAAGTCAGTGAACTCCGGCTGATCACGCTGAAAGTGTTCCGGACACAGGCATCAAAATCATTCTTGGTCCATCAGTCCCCCTTCCGCACCACCAGCATGTTCCTGGCCGGCGCGGCGAGTCGGCAAAGTGTCCAACCAGTCACTCACTTCCTCAGGCCTGGTGAAGAAAAATGTTTGATTGTCATATTCAACACGCAGTCGGGCCGGGAATAACATAGCATATTTTAGTTCCATGTCTTTTAGTCGCCGTTTCACACCTTGAAATCCCATACGTTGTTTCTGGACCGATTGAGAAAAATCCGGATAGAAATTCACAGTGGCGTTCTCGAACTGCGTAGGGCCACTTGTCCGTGCCGCCTGCAAAATGGCGTCGCGATCTCTAAAGTTGAAGATCCGTGCTATAATCGGACGGGGGGGAAACCCGGGCTTTGCCTGTCCCCCTGGCACTCTGTGCGCACGTTCGATGGCAAAGAATTTGCTCAGGCCCTTTGGTGCCAAATGATTAAGAATGAGGTCCTCCACTCGAAGATCAGTGGCGAGTGGACTAGATTCTTCCGGGACCCCAATAATACGCACGTTATTGCGCCGTGCACGGCCTTCAAAATCCTCCAAGCGACGAGCAAAAAAGTCATTAGCAGATCGAAGATTGCGCACTTCTGTTTGCAAGTCAGACACGTCCGTAGTGAGGCTGGATGTCTTCAGGTCTAACGACTTCACTTTCTCATTCGTCTTAGCCAAGTCAGTGCGAATGAGGTTGACATCGATAGCCACCGTGTCTAACTTCAGGGCCAAGGCTTCATACTGTTGGCCAATAGAAGACTGAATGCCAGCAATGGCGCCCATCACGTCTTGTAGCGTTAAGTCCGCCAACACAGCAGGATCGTCGACAACCCCCTCCCGGGTCTTAGGTGTGCCACCGGGGGATCCTTTCGAAAGTGTATAGCGATCCATGACGTTTGTCTGGGTAGAACGATGGTGGTCTTGACCTTCCGTTTCTCACCCTCAGGCTTGCCCGTCATTGCGAGTCGGGTGCCCCGAAGGGAGGCTTGGGATCTGGTCCAAATGGCTCCTTGAAAGTCGCACACGGGAACACAGGAGGCAGAGTTGAGCCAAGGGGAGACCACAGCCAAACAGTCGCCCGCTCGAAACTCACTGAGCTGGCATCGGGGCTCGTCCGATCAACAGACACACCGCATATATGTGGCAGTGTGCTGGAGAAACTAAACCGAAAGTGAAGTAAGGCTGTGGTCCGATCCCCGCAAGCCGTTGTTGTTAGATTACGACCCGGGCATTGCCACCACTCAAGGTCCAGGCTGCTCCATGGAGAAGGCCACAAAGTTCAAGACGGCAAAGCTCGGGGACCCTGCGTCCGATTCCGACCCAAAAACCTGCTAGTACATCAGCCGGGTTGTGCCTTCAATGATCTTCCATCAAATCAGGATATTGTCCAGGATAAATGCGGAGGCAGCGAGGGTCCTCGGGAGCCCTGTGCTCACGCGGCCATCTCGGATGCGCGCGAAGCTCCTCCTCCCAAAAAGCCTTTTAAAGAACATTCCATTTGGGGAGCTCTTGCGTCTTAAACGCAATTGCACCACCAAACAAGACTTTGAGTAGGCCCAAGAACAAGCATTTTTAAGATTTAAGAAGAGAGGTTACAACAATGCTGACCTACACCAGGCAGAAATCAGAGTAGAGTATCAATAGAACTGACCTGCTAATAGCTAAAGGACCTGGCAAAATCGCACAGGCCGGCCCCACCATAATGATAACCAGTTTCAATGAGAATTCAGGCAGCATTGTGAAGATCTTTAAAAAAAACTGGCACATCCTCTAAACGGATAACGTTCTAAAAAATAGTCTTCCCATCTGCCCACTCATATCATGCAAACGCTGTCAATCCCTAAGTGACCATTTAATTCCCAGTCACTATGATTCAGCCCCCAAGGTAAAAAGCTAATTAAGCATAGCAGGTTTCTATCCTTGCATGCTATGTAAGGCCTGCAAACACAGTGGTAAATTTACCAACTATAAGAGTGAAGCCAGGGGATCCTAGGTCTACCAGAGAAATTAAACAGCTCCTTAATTGCAACTCTGAATATACAGCGTATTGCTTGACACGCCCTTGTTCCAAATGTTACATAGGGAGCACTATACACCTTACAAAGAAGCGCATTACAAACAAGAATGCAACATATCCGGTTGCTTGCCATTTTGAGAAATGTCATCAGAGCAACCGTGACCTCCTAAAATTCTGCTGTATAGATCAGATATAGAAAAACGAAAGAGGAGGAGATAGTCAGGAAACTCCGGATTTTGGAATCGAAATATATTATCGATCTCCAAACTAAAGCTCTCATGGGGCTTAATAGCGAGGAGGGATATGGGTACACTTAGAATAAAGGGCCATTTTGGCTGACTATGTAGACCAGTTATGCTGAGATTATTGAAAATGAAAAACTATAGTCATAGGCACCATACTGCCTCTGAACTCGCATACAGTCGCTCATCCAGGGCTGAATAACGGATACAAGGGAGATAACATTGTCGAAATGACTGTATACACAGGCTAATATATATTAGTAACACTTAAACTTTTAGCAACTGTTTGTAATGAATGAATTTTATGTAAAAAAATGGACCTTAATATTGTCCGCAAGTCTATATGCAAAGGTTTTTATTCTCCCTGAATATCTGGATTTTAATGTAATTTTTGTAAAATGTATTTTGTAAAATGTATTCTTGCACTATGCACTTTGGTGATTTTACTTTTTGCATGTTCAGAGATGGCCGCCATTAATTTTGTCATCAATGTTTTATAAGTCTTTGATTTCCATGACTGACACGTGATGTATTGTTATTTTAAATACTGTTGTGTTTGCACAGAAAAACTGACATTGAAAAAGGCGAAATGCGTCTGTCAGTGCATGGAGGGTCTGCACAATAAAGCATTTTGCTTAAATTTACTCCTGTGAGTGCTTTCCAATTGGTATCAGAAAGGTTTGCCTTGTTTTTGTATGGAGAGCGGCTCGCCACTGCAGGAGTGAGCACCTGGGACGAGAAGGCGCGGCAGTGGTGGATATATATATATATAAAGCACTTCAATTAATAATTTGTTGCTCAGTATGGTCTGTACCTGTTCCCTTACCATGACGTGGGCATCTCAAGACTGTGATCTTGACTCACACACACAACCACCCACCCACCCAGTGAACACACTTGTTGGGCAAGAAAACAACGAAGCCGTGGCCTCTGTATCGGACCGTGTTTATTTTGCAACTTCTAGGTCACTCCTTGTTCATGTACAAACGTTAGGGCATTTTCTTTTAAAGGAACCAGTGTTCTACGTGCAAATACAATAAACATAAACAACATACTTCTGCTGGTACACGTTAGTCAATAAAGTTCTTTTGAAACACAGTAAAAATCACCATATTAAATTTCACTCTACAATATTTGGATTTCAAAAAAGTGGGTGAAGTTCAGTTATCCTTAGCGACTTTCATGATAAAACAGTTATATATATTCCCACAGTTGAACCACGCCGGGTAAAACATGAGCACAGACTCCGTTGTACATGCAGAAGGAAAAATGTATTGCATATTCATGTCTGTATGACACGTTTCGACTGCAAGCCTGCGGCCTTGATCACATAGCTCGCTGCAATGGTGACAGAGTATATATATATATATTCATTGCGCACCCATGTGGCCATGTCAAGCCCCAGTAAGGTTGTAACTGAAGTTCATAGCGGTGTCGCCTAGCGTACAGTGCCATTTGCGCAGTGAACTTTATCCCTTCTATTGAATGTTCAAGGTGTTGTGAAAGTGTGTCTACGAAGTGCAAATGTAAGCAAGCCAATTCAGAGAGTATTATCCTGCATTGTCACACATGCAAATGTATGTCAAAAGTCATGTGTAAAAGAGAAGGTAACTTAAGAAACATGACCACATAAATTGTGATGTTTCCTACCAGGTCTATCCAGACCACGTGACAGAATATCATAGATTACTTCCTGGAGGCTGCTTGTTAGTCCTAAAGGATTGGTGTAGTTTTCTTCAGATTCAGTATTCCACCCCTTGTTTTTCTGTGTGTAAGACCATGTAGATCTTTCGTCCTTGTTACAGTTGATAATGACCCACCACTGTCATGTGAGCAGATAGGTCCCAAAGTTTTATCTGGTTAAATAGCATTTTCCATTCATCAAATATTTAATTGTTTCCTGTTAATGGCTCTCTCCCTAGTAAAGTTACCCATTACCATCTACAGGTAGTTTAGGTGTGTGTCCTGTCAGTTGGCAATGCTGTTGGGCAAAATTAGTCAGCTAGGTTATGCCTTATGCTGACTGTATGGATTATGTTTTGTACTATAGTTACGTTTTTTAGGTGAGATAATTTATTGCCACCAGCAAATTGCCTTACAGTATAAAAATACCAATTAAAATTAATTTCATTATACATAGTATAAACATAATCCATAAATACCAGCACATTATAAAATTGCATTATAGATGATCAAAAACTTGTAAACATTTCCACATGACATAACATGGGACTTCTAACGGTTGCATGCAATACCTACGTCATAGGTTTCTCTGGTGGTTTATGCAATATGCAAAACATGTAACGAGTAATGAAAAATCGCATGAGGTTCTTACAGAAAAACCCTGTACTGAAAACAGTATTGTGTCGTCATAACCTCTCTAGTGAAACTGAGACAAAATGCAGTTTATCGTAGGGTGCAGTTGTGTAACCTCACCGTGTAATAAACTCACAAACATATCTTGGATCAAGTCAGTTTCATTTGCAACACCCTAGCTATACCCCTGGGTAGGTGTTGCTTTGAGCAATCAAGCTTTTTCAAAGGAACAAGTGTAAAGTATTTAGAAGTACCAAATCAGGTGAACAAGAAAAAAGCACGACACCAAGGAAATCCAGCACTAATTTCTAAAAATACATTTTCTTTTTTATTTCTCAGACATCAAGTGAACAAAATCTACCTGAGGGTTTTAGAGATATAAATTATTAAGCAAATCGTAAATCACCGCCTTTCACTCAAAATGCAAACAACCATTGGCGAGTACTGTGGTTAGCAGCTACTTTGGACACTTTTGTAAATTTGTGTTTGATTACTCCGGCCCGCTTTGGGAAACCAACTCCGACAGGGAGCAATTCACAGGAGCCAGTAATGCTTGACTGCACAGTTACCTTGCAGTTAAAGCAACCTCCCGTACGGTTCCAGGATCTCTGGGCTAATTGCTATAGAAATCAATGGAGGTGTGTCCAGATGCAAGGAATACAGGTTGCTGAAGATGATTATCTGTTTGACAGAGGTCTTCCTGGGGCCACCAACACAGTGGGGCAACTTTGGCTTCAGAGGTTGATGTCCCTCGAAGTCCAACAAATAATCAGTTGCTACTGGTCTCTGGTTACACGTAACAACCGGTTCCCTTAAACTGAGGCCAGTGTCTGTCTTGGGCGACCACACCACACTCCAGTGACTCTCCAGTGTCCAACAGATTTGGTTCAACTCTTGAGCAACAGGACTCTGTTTCCCAGGCTGCATGTCTGTGATGATCAAGTGATTGTTGCTACCAACCTGTCAAGGAGGACTTTTTCAACTTTTGTGGTTCTGGAGGTGAAACAGGAAGTCAGCCAACTGACTTTGGGAGTTCAGCTCTTCTTTCTGGGATGATATTTCCTCAAGCAGGGCACAACAGGCACAGTCCTCTCTTTGTTAGCCTAGGAGCAGCCCAGTCTTCGGTGCCGCCACTTTTTGCCAGCTCCAGGAAACAGCAGGACAGTACTTCTTTGGTTCTCTCTCTGGTAAAAACCTGATCAGAGGTCTAGATGCCACTTTTAGGTCAACAACTTGCCCTCAGGGATGCAATGACTACTAGGCAATGGACAACTATGTCCCCTCCCGCCTATTGATGACTTCCTGCAAAGTGTGGTATCTAGTTATCTCAGAATGAAATATTCTAGCTACTCCCAAGATGACAGAACCCTTCTCTGGCTGTGTGGCGCTTGTTACAATAGAGGTGTGGCTGCCGGAGGACTACAATTCCACTTGAAAACCTATTTGGCAACTGTTTCCCTCCCTCTGTTCCAGACACCAACCTGTCTATCAGAACAAAGTAGCAGCCCCTTTCCTGTGTCCCCACCATTTGCCCTCCAAAGGCAGCTTCCTCTTTGAAGCTCGCCATTTGGGCTTCCTACCAGGTGGAGGCAACACTTCTTATAACAGCATGCTTCTATTGTGTATTTTCTTGCGGGTGATTCACACCTCTCCACAGGTGGGCAGAAGGCTGATTTGGGGTCAGCAACTGTAAATGGTACTGGAAATCCTGGGCAATAGTGGCAACTCTCTAAAGTTGCTATTTACTTATAAGTTACGTTAAATTCAACTTGGGCATTGAGTCCGGTTTAATGCAACAATTCATTTGATACCTTGAAATACCAACTTTAGTAGTCCTATTCAGAAGTTGGCACAGTTGAGCTGTCAATGTTTAATCCTGCTTTCGCCAACAAGGCTACTAGCCTTTTAACAGCAAAAACGACAATTTGTTTTTTTTACTTTTAGGACATGTATGATTTCAAATAGGCAGTGCAAGCCTTAGTAATCCTAAGAGTCCGATATGGGTGTGTCGCCCTTTGTGGCCTTCCCAGATCAACGACGGCCCCGCTAAGAGCCAAATCAACACAGCGACTAGCCTAGTCACAGGCTCCAAAAGAAAGTGCCATATCTCTCCGGACCGTAGAGCTCTCAACTGGCCACCCTTCGAGGCGAGAATTCATCTGAAAATCGCATGTATGACGCACAAGACCCTACACCACAATACCCCGAGTTGTCTAACACTCAAACTGTCACTCGTGTGATAACAGATCCACCAGGAGCTCCAGGAATCTTATTTTGAAACCACAAAGATTTGCCAAGAAAAAAACATATAACAGATCCTTCTCAGGAATGGCCCCCAGGATCTGGAATGCCTTACCCCCTGAAACGAGACAGAACCCCTCTACGGCCTTTTTAAAAAAAGAAGTGAAATCGATCCTCATGTCTAAGTTTACATGAACTATTTATATATCTGGATTTTTAGCTACTACCCGGTATTGGACGTCTTTCAACAAAATATTAACTATATTCTTAGGGACAATGTTTCTAAAAATTATGTGTATAACCTTGTAATGGATATGTTATCTATTGTTAGCTATTTCTGTGTACTAGACTCAATCATATATTTTTTAACTATAACTATATTTGTATCTGCTCCCTACATCCTTGTAAAGCGCCCTGATACACGCAAGGTTCTTGTTCGCGCTAAATAAAACTCTCAAAATAAATAAAACATAAATATAAAAACGCATGCCCTACTTTTAAATATACAGCACCATAGCTTAGGGCTTGTTAGGCCTACCATAGGGGTGACAAAAGGAAGGTTTGGGTTTGCCTTTATTTGAAATGCCAAAGTTGAGGTTAGCAGTTCAAACCTGCTCTGCCATTCTGCAGTGGCATGCTGGGAGACCTGCTTTACGTGTAGAGACACAACAATAAGTTACACTTTAACCCTGGGCACTCTGGTTCAACATACAAGGGTTATATAAGTAAGTTAACTTATGCACATTGGGTATAAGCCGTTGAAACATACACTTTTGATGGTCGCAGCAAAAGCACTGAGGTCTAGTAGGCCCCAATGCACAACATAATCATTACATCAGTACCTAATGGTCAAAAGTGGGGCAGCAATTGGTGGGGGTAAAACGGCAACTGCCATTTCCTCACAGAAATATTATCACTGCATTGATAGCACCAATCACATACAAATTCATGGCATTCTAGATTACTGAGGCAAATTAACATTTTATAGATAAGTATTTAGCAATTTATATCCGCACCATTGCCTGACTTTCGGCCATGCTGACCATTGATAAAAGTATGTTAAAACACATGAGCGACCCCTCTATTCCAAAAGTCAGGGTACCATTAACGGTTCGAAAATTCTACTACTCTTGGAAGACTAGTATTCAATTTCTCAACTCACATACCCAGAAGCACTCAAACATTCCACTCCACCAATCTTGAAAGGAAAACCAAAACAAATGTATGCAATCCAAATGTAATCTTATATTTTCAACAATTACTCATACATATCTATACAAAGTCACAATAAAACAATTAAAAACAGTACAAATGGTTGTTTCACACAATATTAAAAACATCAGAGAGACAATATGAGACATATACATTTGTCATTGGTAACGGTTAATTTGAAGGAATCAATCAAAGTTTTGACATTATTTTATTGTTTACATGCAACACCTGTGCTTCTGGGTATGTGAGTTGAGAAATTGAATACTAGTCTTCCAAGAGTAGTAGAGTTTTCAAACCATAAATAAAAGTACACTGTACTGACGATCAATTGATCATCTACCCTTCGAGTGACATAGCCTCAACTACGTACAAGTGCCTTTTAGCTTTAAGGAAAGAAGTAGCCAGTGTTTACGGGCCAGAGTGCCAATTAGCATAATGTGTATAACAGTATCTGTTCCTCCAGTAGAACAATCACAATTATTGTTACTGTTTGGAAGCCTGCCACACTTAACGAGATATTCCTTTGTTTGAAAAGTCCCTATCACAAGTCTTATATATGTGTTTAAGTTTGTAAAACATTTCCTCAGAAATATACCATACAATAACATTAAATAAATGCAGGAAGGCTTTAAAATGTTTTAAATAAAGAGTAGCGAACATTTACATCATCAGGACAGTGTAACCGTTTTATCTTATCGGTAATTAAATAAATACTTTGAAGATAAGAATAATGGCGTTGGCTATCTTAATTGCAGTTTTAATACCAATCAGCTTAAAAAAGAACATGGTTTAAGTCCTTTTGAGGGCTTTAACAGAAAGGGCAACCAACATTTTTAATATTGTTATTATTAAAATTTTGCCTTAAATTGGTATCGCCTCCAGCTTCCTGCTGCTTACACTTTCTTTTGGTGTTTGTCCCTGCCGTAGAGCATGGACCAACTACAGCTTCCTGTCGGCAGCCAGTTTCCTTCCACTGAGCGCATGCTTCTGGAGGTATTTTTTTTAAAACTTTACTTGTTGCACTCTATAAGAGTGCAATCCATCGAGCCGCCCTGATGTCCATTATTTTGTTTGCTCCCTCCCGCGATCTTGCCTAACCCCCACTGCCCACAACTCCCTTGTGTTGCTCTGCTGTCCCGCACTCCTCCTACTGTTCGTTGTTTTTTGCCCCATCCTGTCCTAATTTGCTTACTCCCTTCCTCCTCCTGCTGCGGTTTGCTTTCAACCTTCCTCCTCCAGCGGTCCATGGTCTGACTGTTGTGTTTTATGCTTTACTATGACTTTAATGGTAGAACAATCTGTGATGTCGGTTTTTGGTGAGGATTCCAGTCAAGGTTCAGTACTGGCTGGAGCTTTGAGGGTCACCCAGGATGGTTGTGCGCTGTCCAGTATTTTAATAGTCATTTTAAACCCATGGTCTAATCGCTCCTGATTTCGTGCTTTCTCAAGTCTGGACAGAACATATTTTGGCGACAAGCTCTCCTACACCTGGACAGCACACTTCCAACTACATTAATTTTATGTGCCTATCGAATTTACAAATGATATTATGGTTGTGCCATCTTCATTTTTATTGTATTGAAGTTGCAAGGATTCTGCAACCCTAGTTAACCTTCTACTTCATTGACATTAGCAGTGGAGGCCCGTTGGGAGAACATACTCGCGACCTCAGCTTGAGCGTCCCTTGGTGCAGCCTCTAGTCTGCTATGTGCACTCGGCTCGCGCTTCCCGTGCGATTCCTGTGGAAGCATTGCCGAAGTGGAGACTCGCGCCTTGCACACTTGTTCAGCTTAGACTCTCGCTTAGATGCTGCAATTTCATCTGAGTTTTTTCCTCTTAGTTTCAGTACCTGCTTTTCCTTTTGCTGGTAGTTTCCTTTCCTCTTGTCAATCCATCCTCTCTCCCATGTTGTTCAACACCTCCTTCCTTGTTAACTATCTGCTATGGCGTCTCTGATGGGTCAGTGTGGAGGGACTTTGGGACTGTAACATGCTATCTGATTTGCTCACCCTACGGTACAGTTCACTAAGTTCCTTTGCATGTTTTTCCACCCTGATTGTAGCAATTCACGTCAAAGATGCAGAGTATAACCTGTTCTTCAAATTAGTGTAATTGTTCGTAAGGCTTGATTCCTGTCTTAAGTTTATTGTAGCACTTAAGTCACATTCTTGGTGGTACTTCTGTTTTTGTTCTGTTTTTCATTTTTTTCTTTTTGTTGGTGGATCATAGGGGAATATGTATGTTGTGTTTTATGCTTTACTGTGACTTTAATGGTTGCAACTCAGTGCTGTCGGTTCTTGGTGAGGGTTTCAGGTGAGGCCACTACTGGCTAGAGCTTTGAACAGACACCAAGGATTGTTGTGTGCTTTCTGGTATTTCAATAATCTTCTTCTTAAACCCACTTTCGTCTGATAACACCTGCTTTCATGCTGCTGCCAGTCTGGACATAACACTTGCTCCAACCTCCCTTCCTCATGTTGGTTGACCATCCTGCCATCTGCCATTTTGTGCCCCCATCTTGCCGCCTCCTGCTCTGTCTGGGCACAAAAAAAAACAAATTGACAAAGCCTGCCAAATAGCTTTCACATACACAAGAGCTGTTTGGCTATGTCCTTGTTCATTTTAGCCATGTTGTACAGCTGCTGTGCAACATGATTGAAGGTAAAGAGAAAAAAAGCACTGTGATGTGACCACTGCTGAGCTGCTGTACAACTTGGCTGAAAATGTATTACCAAAGCCAGTAGATCTCTCATAGGCAAAATCTATTGGCTTTTTATTTTTATCTGGTGTCTTACTCAGAAAATACCATCATAGTAAAAATCTGGCGTACACCCTCCATATAAAGTCCATAGGTAAAGTACCAAGAATTTACAAATATATAGAGTAAGGAAACAAATTTAATTAAGGCACCTAACAGTCCTGCCGACGTTAATCAGTGAGCATTTACAAACAATGACGCAAGTGACAAATCCAGTATTGCAATTAATGAAATCCTGTATTTTATATGTATACTTACTGCTATATTGGAAGGTAAGTTGTATATATTGCGTTGTAATCATTTTGATGCTTCTTATCATAATTTATGGACACTTTCCAGCTTTGAAAAAGCAGTCTATGGCGAAACGTGTTGGCTGTTGCAATCACCACACAAGCTGTGCACAACTGTACATCTTTACAATTTCAGCTCCACACCAATGCAACAATTATTTTCTGCTTGCCCTTGCCTCAAGTCTTTACCTGTTGTTTCTGGTCATGTCTGTGGTGGTCATAAATTGATTGTGCTTTTGCAATTTAAATATTCGTTAAATGTGTTTCCTTACTTTATATATTTGTACATTCTTGGTACTTTACCTATAAACTTTATATGAACGTTTGTGCCGGATTTTTCATGTCTTAATTGAGTGTGGCTTTTTACACACTGTGTGCATCTAGTGGGTAGCAATAGTGCAATCTGTGAGACACCCTTCCTCATAAATTGTGTTGAGTAAACTTCTTGTATGGTTTACCTATCCTATATATTGTTCTAATCTAGGAAGTACAGTTGGCTTTTCCACTGCTACCATATATAGAGTAATAAAAACATCATATCGTAATTGTATTCCTGTAAACCAAATATTTCCAAGCGTATGGCCTTGACAGATTTCCAGAGGTGCAATTCAACTTTTTCTGATTTAGTTAAAATCTTCGGATTTTGGATTTCACTCGAGTAAAGTACTAGAGCAGGAATGACTGAACTGTGGAATTACTGGGGGGGGGTTTACTTTGGGTGGGTTTAAAGGGATTCAGATGTGAGTTTGAGTAGAATGTGCTCACTCTGTGCCTTGCGTACTGCGAGGCCTTGAGACCCCTTGATTTGTCATTACATATGTTATTTTTTAGCCTGAGAAAAGAAAATTGAGGCATGAAACGGTGAGATTTAAGCCTGTGTGGAAGTATACAACTGATGACGCTAAAGTACTTGTATTAGGAAATCCGAGCGGCGATCCGGGCCCTTCATGGGCCCTTAATTGTAATAAGACACCGGGCATGGACGGGCTCCCAGTGGAGTTTTACCAGACATACTCCGAAACCCTGGTGTCCATTCTTGAAAAGATATATCAGACGTCGTATGAGGAAGGTCACCTGCTCGCCTCAACGATGCAAGCCCTGGTTACGTCTATACCAAAACCTGGTAGAGATACGCTTGAACTAGCTACTTATAGGCCTCTTTCAATGCTCTCCACAGAGTACAAGATACTCAGTAAGGCCCATCGCTCTCAGGGTCCAACCCCACCTCTCTGCCCTGATACACCCATATCAGTGTGGTTTCCCCCCCGGCAGGAGTAAGTCCCAGAACACACGGAGACTCCACGCACTTATGACTGCCACACCGCGGGAACTCCCCCAAGCTGGCTGTATTGCGCTGGACCGCAGACAGGCGTTCGATTCACTGTTATGGATGTTCATGTTTGAGGTACTACGGAGCTTCGGTTTTCCGGATTCTTTGTTAAAATGGGTGTGGCTACTATACACAGATCCATCGGCCCGAGCGCGTACCGGTCGGTACATTTCAGATAGCTACCCAATATACAGAGGCACCCGGCAGGGTTGCCCCCTGTCGCCCATTTTATTTGTTTTAACGCTGGAGCCCTTGGCCATAGCCCTCCGGGCCCAGGAAGAACGGATGGGTGTTTGTATTGGCGGGGCACATACCCTGATCTCAATATACGCAGATGATATCTTATTGTATCTCCGGGACCTAGAAGAAGATCACTCCTTTGTTAGGCATTCCAACTCCGCAGGGACGACTGAACCAACGTAGGCTATTGCCCTGGGCGGAAGCTGGGATGGGGGATGTAGGAGCCTGTTTTGGGGATGACATATTAGTGGATCACGACTCCTTTCTACACACCACACGGGCTCCACAACGGTTATACCTACTACATGCCACTGTGTCACACTACATAAGACGTACATGGGCCCCACAGCGGATCAAACCTGCACAACACAAATTGGTGCACTTACTCTATTATATGGGGGCGGGTGGCCATTTGGTGCGATGGCTATATACTGGGATTAGGGAACATGCAGCCACATCCCTCACTACGCTTCGAAACATATGGACACAAGACACAGGGGAGGTCCTCTCCGAAAAGGCATGGAAGGTTGTCCTCGAGCACCCCAGGAAGGTGTCTAGAAACGTTAAATTTAAGTTTATTCAGGTAAGGGTGTTGCATAGGGCATACCTCACCCCCCGAAGACTACACCGAATGTTCCCGGATTCCCCCCCACCATTGTCCTCGCTGTAAGGCGGATGAGGCTGGCCTCCTTCACATGCTCTGGGCGTGCCCGCACTTACGCGGTTACTGGAGGGAAATTTGTCATATCCTACATACTGTCACTGCTCTGACGGTGCTAAAGGTGGCGCTGTATTGTTTGGTGGGGCACCGTAGACGTCCTAAACACCATAAGGCTCAATTGAAATTTTTAGACCTGGCTTTATTATTGGCAATTAGAGCTTTGACAATGCGATAGAAGTCCCCCAGATCACCTGGAGTAGCGGTGTGGCAGGCTGACCTGTTGAGATGGGGCAGGACAGAAGGGATGGCCTTACGCCGGGAAGAGGAGAAAGGACGGCGGAAGTATCCAATTGCACAGGACTGGAAACTTATGTTGTTAGAATTGGAAGAGATGGAACTGGGGCCATCACAGGTCGATGGGTTGTAGAAGGGAGACTTATTTGTGAGTGTCGGAGCGAGCAGGGTGTGGGCACACGATCACATACACACGGTGGTGGTCCCTGACGTGCCTTACGCAACATTCCAACATAGCCCGTTATTCACGACACGAAGTGTTGCCCGTTGGTATTGGGGTGCCAGGAGACGTACAGCTTGAAGGGTGGGGGTGGGGGGGTGGAGGGGTGAGGGATCGGGTACGGGCTTAATCTATTACACAATTTGCAAAATACGGCTTTTGTATACTGATGTGTTGCATAACAATGTCTTTTAACTGAGGTTTTCTCGCACACTTTGTACCTAGAATTTAGATCCCTTTCCCTTTTCCTGATTACTTCAGACACTGTAATTGTGAAGCTAATATTGTTTAAGCCGGTTTTGGGAATAGTAGGGGCGAAAAGTTAAAAAAGACTGTTTTGTGCATGATGGTAATGACAAGATGTATGTCCTACTGTAGTCGCAAATAAAAAGTTTAAAAGAAAGGAAAAAAAGTACTTGTATTAGATGACATTGTTCAAAGAGGAAGAATGCCCCATGTGAATACCGTAAGTAAATGGGCCTAGGCCTAAAAGAGTGCAGTAGTTAATTCTGTGTCTCCATTGTTTTAGACTGACAACCGGTCTTTAAATTTATAGACCAATTTATTCATTAAGAAGCATTTACTGTTGAGGTGCATACCAGTGCAATTTGTTAAAAGTTTAATGTATACAGCATTTTCAAATCAGTTTTGCTTTAATTATTTAGCTATAGTCCTCTATATCGAAGTAAACACCTTTTTTTGATTTACAGTGCTGATTCTCCAATCCAAGAACATGAAGATTCTATAAACTATGAAATCGGATATTCTAAGCCTTTGTTCACAGGTAAGAAAATGCACAAAAGCATAAACACTTTGATCTGCGTATACAGCTTATAGACAAGGCCACTGGAATTATGTGATTGTGCAGGCGCAATGTTTTTCTCTTAATTATAGATTTCTCTCATTTGCCACATAATCCATCATCTGCATGATCTTCAGATTTTAACAAAAAAAAGTTTGAAGTTCAAACGGTTCAAAAAGTACTAAAATTGCAGCGACATGTTTTGCTGCACAGGGGAAGGCCCTTTGCAAAGATTGACTGGCCACCTCTCTTTTGCTTATTGCTATATTTGGGAGATAAATTGGTACTAATGAGGTGCACCCAACACCCAGACAGTGTTAACTTGAGTTAAAATGTCTAAAGAACTAAGTATTACTATCACAAAATGTGCTACATTACGCCACATAATTTGGCCTTTCCTTCCACATAATTTACTCAACTCTGCTGCATAATTTGCCTCTCCCCTGATGCATAATTCCAGTGGCCATGGTTATATATGATTAAAGTCCTAACATGAGCTACGCTCCTTAAAGCATGATGGCAGAAAGGTATTGCATTTCAAAATACTGAATTTTTATTGGGCTTGGCCAGGCCATATCTACCCTGGACATTTTAGCTTTTGCTGACATAAGCCCAATTTCATGGTCAAATCACATATCCCCACACCTTCTTCACTGACCATTCGTCTGTAAAGATCACAGTGTTCTACCATCTTTCTGTAAAGATCACAGCGTTTTAGCAAAGACCTAGAGTTTTCACTGAACTCCCAGAATGTTCATTCCCCTTGAGAAGTGTCCCTGGAAAATACAGCTTTAGAATCATTCACTTGCCTGTGCAGAAAGCTGAAAAGTTTCATGTAATTTGTTCTCATCTATGTTGCTACATATTCTTTATATAAAAGTCGCCAAAACTGTCCCTATCCAGGTGTTTGTGTTTTCAGTCTCTGAAGAGTGCGTAGCCCATGACAATTGTCATTGTTTTAAAATAGCTGTCCTATTTTTCTATCAGATTTAAATGTTACTTATTTAAAAAAAATCTTTTGAATAGTCATGTAAGTTATAGTAGAAGACATCTAGACAATCTGCATTTATTTTAAAATCTTTTATTATGTAGAAAACTCAATAAATTATTTTGAATGTAGTGCACAGTCATGCTTGGAGATTCAAATACTGACAAATGGGAGTAGAAAGTAAAAAAAACAACATAATAAACGTTCAAGGAGAAACTCATTCCGATGGTCTCACTACACATGGGAACACACATCTATTCATCTTTATGTGCGATGTCTACTAGTAGGTTCGCTCATTATCTTTGTCTAACGAAATACTCCTATTTTAAAATAAGGAAGTGTTAAGCAACTGAGAGGATGGATAGTCTGTGGAAATGGATGTGGAAAATGGAGGCTGGACATCCCCACACATTTTTAAAACATTTGTTTTCATATGTGCGTTAACCTCTCAGTGCTCATTTTCTTCAGCCTGCTTCTTAGGCAAGGCTTTAAATTTAGAAGTTCCAATTCCAATTCCAATACCATGGCGTTCAGAAGTCCACTTTATTTCAGAAATGCTGAATGAGAGCATGCTGGCTGTCCATTGGAACTCTGTGGGGAATCTGCAGTAGAAAAGTATGGAAATTGAATCACCTGATAAACTGCTGTTGCTCTTGGGAGTTCACAGTTACCTCGCCATGCCAGGCTTTTTTCCTTACATGAATGAGAAAGAGTATTGTGAATTAAAAACATGTCCTCACTGTGGCTCCTGGAACACCAATCCTAGTTTCCAAGAGAGAAAACTGGTTTTGCTCACAGATGTTTCGTCGGTTCCCAGAAGAGGATCTGTCCTTTTTTAGACTGAGGATAGCTGTTTGACCCCCTCCATTGGCTGATTTTGGCCCTGGGACCCTATCTCCAGAAGCCTAGCCATATCTCCACTGGGACCCCGGGAGAGCCTCATTGCCCCTATGGTCCCTGCCCGCTCCCTGCCTCCTGCAGGAACCGGCATTGCTTTCTGACTTGGGGAGCTGCTAAACATGCAGCTCCCTGTGTCTGAAAGCAATTCTGCTCTGCTTTCAGCTAGCAAGAGGATTATGTCTGCTCTCGCTTGCTGGAAGCAGGCGTTTGCTGTTACCTGCCCCCTTCACTTTAAAAAAAAGACTTTTTTCTGTGGGACTCCTGGTTTGAAATGTTGGCAGCCAATCAGATGAGGTGTTTCGGATCCTCCGCGTCCCTATATATACAGTTGAACATTTCTTTCAATAACTCCAAGTACTGATCATATTTACACCAAATACCAAAAAGGCACTTCCCTGGATCAATGTCTACATTTCTTCCAAATTTGGTGTTACTACATTCAGCAGTTCAGGCAGTAGCCATGTCTAAAGTTCCTATGGAAATTAACATGGCGAAAAATGCTTTTTGGAACCTCCCTTTTACTCGGCCCCTGCTTGACGGATCACCCTAAAACTTTCAAAACAGCTGAAGTGAGTAGCAAACTAGCTTTGAAAATTCCATGAGGGTCCGTCAAACAGCGTCTAAGTCATTGGCAAAACAATAATGATTTGCCTATGGAAACTAACTAACCACCTACTGACGACCGCGTGCCTGCATGGCTTTATGAGTGGATATGTCAATGGCTGTATTAGTGAATTAGAGGGTCTATGAGTGACTATGTGGGGATTACAGAGGGGCTAGTTGGCCCCTAAAGACCCTCAGCATCGAAGGGGACTTCATCCCTGAACCAAGAGCACGCCAGGAGGCGTGTTTGCAGAGTAGCGGAGAAGGGGGGCGGCCGCCAGTTGTTAGCCCCCTTCCTAAAAAAAGAGGAAGCTATGTGCCCCCCCCTTCCTTTTAACCATTGTGGGCCCCAGGGACCCCATCCCCCGGCTCCTGACCCATTTCTTATTTTTTTTAAAACAAAATAAAGAGTGGTGCACGCTGCCCCCCTCCTGAGGCTGATTTCTGCCCCAGGGACCTTTCTTTTTGTATATTTTTTCTTAGGGGGAGGGGGGCTGTACAGCCCCACTCCCCAGGCCGATTTTGGCCCTGGATTCCTCAGGACCCCATTTTCTTTCTTTCTTTCCTTCTTTTTTTTCTTTTTGAAGGAAAGGGGGGTTGCTTCTTTCCCATGGCTGGCTTTGCCCCAGGGACCTGCCAAATCTTTTTTCTTTTCTTTTCTTTCTTGGAGGGGTGCTGCGTGGCTCCCCTTCTGAAGCAGATTTTGGCCCTGGGGACCCCATCTCCTGGGGCCAAGACATATGTTAAAAAAAAATGGGTAAGGGTCCCACGAGGCCCCCCTACTTGGGCCGATATTGTCCCCGCGGTCCCTGCTGGCTTCCCACCTCCTGCCGCAGACGGCATTGCTTTCGGGCCGAGGGAGCTGCAAACATGCACTGTAACCGCTGTGGGGGAGTGCGAAGCAAAGTACTCTGAACGTGCGGTGTTGCTCAGAGTGACATGGTGCTGATATGGTGCTACACTCTTGTATGAAACCGAGAGCCTAAACCGTGAGGTCATTGCTGTAAAGTGATGTGGTTTGGTCTTTGTAGCATACGTGTGCAAGTAGTGTAGGTAGGTGTTTATACCATACAGGGAGTGGGAAGCGAACTACTGACCGCTACGTGTGTTTATAGTATACCGGAAGCGAAGTACTCACGCCTACCGGTGTGAAGAGTTGGGGATGAAACCGAGGTCATTGCTGTAATGGGATGAGCTCTGGGCGCTGTAGTATACGTGTGCAAGAAGTGTTAGTAGGCGTTTATACCATACAGGGAGAGGGAAGCGAACTACTGACCTGTACTGTGCCTTTATACTGTACCGGAAGTGGGAAGCGAAGAACTCACGCCTACCTGTGTGAAGAGTCAGGGATCAAACCGAGCTGATTGGTGTAAATTGATGGGACTCTGGGCGTTGTAGGATACTAGCCGCTGTAGTATAAGTGTTTAAGTAGTGTTAGTATGCGTTTACAGTATATAGGGAGTGGGAAGCAAACTACTCACCCCTACTGGTGTGAAGACTCTGGGATTAAACAAATCGTGAGCCTAAATTGTGAGCTCATTGCTGTAAAGTGATGTGCTCTGGGCGCTGAAGCATACTTGTGGAAGTAGTGTTAGTTTGTGTTTATACAATACAGGGAGTGGGAAGCGAACTACTCACCCCTACCGGTGTCAAGACTTGTGGATGAAACCATGAGCTCATTGCTGTACAGTCATGTGGTCTGTGTAGTATTCCAATGTAAGTCATATTAGAATGTTAGTATGTAATTCTACAAGAATCGAAGTATGTAATGTTAGAATGTAGGGCTGTAATGAGGGGAACCTTGCGGAGTTTGTACACGGTGCTGAAGAACATGGTTGCTTTTCTGTCTGCTCCTGTTGGTGGCTGTTTCAGGTTTCTTGTTTTCCTGTCATAAATCTACTTATTGGATCCACTGCTGTCTGCCTCCTCACAACATACAGTTGGTGACGAGTGGGAGAAGGTAAAAAGAAGGCACCACTCACCAATATTTCAAAATTGCTTGGGTGTGCTGAAGACCCGTTTTCTTCATGTAGCTGTTTCTACTCATGCCAGGATTGTCGGCTCATTGAACTATGTCATCCGACTTCTGGTAGGATTTATATTTTTTGATTTTGCACTTCCTCTGATTCTTCACTACTCTGCTTCTTCACTACATTTTGGTCGCTGTACTACACGTGTGTAAGTAGTCTTAGTATGCGTTTATGCTTACAAATGCATCATGGTCCTAGGGAGGGTGACCTCTCAGGTGCAGCTCATACAATGTCCCGGGGTGTACATTCGTGGGACATTTGTGTTTGCTTACAGAGGGCTGGTGCATGGCTTCCACCCTGTGATAGCAAATCCTTGTTTGACTACTTGAAGCGAGAGGAGGAAAACCTCATATCGCTTTAATAGAGGGGATGCGGATGGTAAAAATGGAGAGAAAAAAAACATTAAAAAAAAGCGAGTTCTGGGGATCTTAATGTCACATGTAAATTAGGCGCCTAAGGGCACAGACGTTTCGCAGCCTAGGGGACCGCCACCTTCCCGGGTATTGTTTAGTAATTGTTCGGAGGGTTCGAGGCCAACTGAAGTCTGGGGATCGCCACACTCCGGGGCTTTACTTAAATATGCAGGGTGGGCCTTGGCAGTCCTTGAAGCCTCGGGGGTCCTAGGCAGTGGCCTTATTGGTTCTGTATGCAAAAACAACAATTGATGGACATAATGCAGAACAATGTCATACATTCACCCCAGTACAGAGATCTGTGCCTAAATCCATTGTTTCTTTGAACTCCACACCACCCCAGGTTAGACATGGCCATATGCAAATCAGCCTTGACCCTGTGCCTCATGGGAACAGTCCAGCCCGAACTGCCAAGCCATGTCTTTCCTGGACTGGAATCAAGCATCCAAGGACCGGTTTCTGGCTATCAGCCTTCATCAGCCTGGATAGCTTGACTCCAGTGGCGTGGAGAGCATGGGACTCACGTATGAGCATACCCTTCCCACTTGGGGTGACAAATGCAAAAACAACAATTGATGGACAGAATGCAGAACAATGTCATACATTCACCCCAGTACAGAGATCTGGGCCTAAATCCATCGTTTTTTTGCACTCCACACCACCCCAGGTCAGACATGGCCATATGCAAATCAGCCTTCACCCTGTGCCTCATGGGAACAGTCCTGCCCGAACTGCCAAGCCATGTCTTTTCTGGACCGGAATCAAGCACCCAAGGACCGGTTTTTGGCTATCAGCCTTCATCAGCCTGGATAGCTTGACTCCAGTGGTGTGGAGAGTATGGGACTCACGTCTGAGCATACCCATCCCACTCGGGGTGACAATTGCAAAAACAACAATTGATGGACAGAATGCAGAACAATGTCATACATTCACCCCAGTACAGAGATCTGGGCCTAAATCCATCGTTTTTTTGCACTCCACACCACCCCAGGTCAGACATGGCCAAATGCAAATCAGCCTTGACCCTGTGCCTCATGGGAACAGTCCAGCCCGAACTGCCAAGCCATGTCTTTCCTGGACCGGAATCAAGCTTCCAAGGACCGGTTTCTGGCTATCAGGCTTCATCAGCCTGGATAGCTTGACTCCAGTGGTGTGGAGAGCATGGGACTCACGTCTGAGCATACCCATCCCACTCGGGGTGACAAATGCAAAAACAACAATTGATGGACAGAATGCAGAATGCAGATCAATGTCATACATACATTGTATGACCTTGTTCTGCATTCTGTCCATCACCTGTTGTTTTTGCATTTGTCACCCCGAGTGGGACGGGTATGCTCAGACGTGAGACACATGCTCTCCATGCCACTGGAATCAAGCTATCCAGGCTGAAGAGGGCTGAAATCCCGAAACCGGTCCTTGGATGCTTGTTGCCAGTCCAGGGAGGACCTGGCTTGGCAGTTCGATCTGGACTGTACCCATGAGGCACAGGGTCAAGACTGATTTGCATATGGCTTGCTTCAAACTGGAATGGCATGGTGAGCAGAAAAACGATGGATTTAGGCCCAGATATCTGTACTGGGGTGAATGTATGACATTGTTCTGCATTCTGTCCATCACCTGTTGTTTTTGCATTTGTCACCCCGAGTGGGACGGGTATGCTCAGACGTGAGTCCCGTGGTCTCCATGCCACTGGAATCAAGCTATCCAGGCTGAAGAGGGCTGAAAGCCCGAAACCGGTCCTTGGATGCTTGTTTCCAGTCCAGGGAGGACCTGGCTTGGCAGTTCGGGCTGGACTGTACACATGGGGCACAGGGTCAAGACTGATTTGCATATGGCTTGGTTCAAACTGGAATGGCATGGTGAGCAAAAAAACGATGGATTTAGGCCCAGATATCTGTATTGGGGTGAATGTATGACATTGTTCTGCATTCTGTCCAGCACCTGTTTTTTTGTTATTGGTTCTGTAATCACACGGGCAGTACTCATGGTGTTATAAAGTGATACACTCATAGAACTCTTGTAGTTGTATAATTACCCAGGCTTCATTTATGTAATAGTCAGTTAATTGTTTGGTAGGTGCACTGTAATATTACAAAGGTTTGCCCTCATAATCTCCTATAAGCAGATGATTTTCACAATAAACTATAGACAAGTGTTGGCAAAAAAAGACCTATACACTCAGTTATTTATTTGAAGAAAAAAAAAGTACCTTTATTAAAAACAAAAATAAATAGAAACGTACGTTTAATAGAACAAACAGTATAATCTAAAAAACGTGGGTTGGACTCCAGTGGAAGCAGCGTAAAAAACCTGCAAGACAAAAATGAAACATAAATATGTGTGCTATGTGGAAGAGGTAAAGAAAGGTAGTCCGAATGAAAGGACAATAGTGAGAATGGGAGGGAGGGGGCATCGGGAGAAGGGGAGGGAGAGTTAAAAGAAGAGAGGGAGGAGGAGACAGAGCGTCGGCCTACTGCACCCAGCCCTTAGTGTTTACCCTCCCGTCACCCGTTTGTCTAGGACGCTGGGGTCCGCGAGAAAGAGTGTGGTCCAGCAAGTCCTTAAAATGAAACGTGTAAGCCAGAGATTAGGGACCATATTATCAAGGAACGGCAATAACATTATCGCCGCTTTAGCGGCAGGAAACTGCTGCTAAAGCGGCGATAAGGGGCTTGATAATATGCCCTTGTGAATTCCCATAGAAGCCCAGGTTCTTCTATGGGAATTCACAAGGGCATATTCTCAAGCCCCTTATCGCCGCTTTAGCGGCAGGAAACTGCCGATAATGCGGCGATAAGGGGCTTGATAATATGCCCTTGTGAATTCCCATAGAGGCCCAGGTTCTGGTGTGAACCTGGGCTTCTATGGAAATTCACAAGGGCATATTATCAAGCCCATTATCGTCGCTTTAGGGTCAGTTTGCTGCCGCTAAAGTGGCGATAATGTTATCGCTGTTCTTGATAATATAGTCCTACATTATTAGCTACGGGAAAATCGCTTGCATGCACCTGTGCACACAGGGTGCTGCACCCCAGCTCCTGCCCCCACACTGTGCTCAATTGTAGGTCTTGCACACAGAGGTTTCACTGCTCACCTGCCACCACTGGTGTGTCCCATGACATTTTGGTACAAGCTCCGAGTCCAGGGTACGTTTGTACGGTAGGAGAGCAGGTCTCCGGTCGGGGACGGTGTCTTGATACCATTATTGAAAGCGCCAGAATGCCCAGGGCATCATCGCGGGGTGTGCTCCCGCTTCTCCCATCTTGAACCAATCTATTCAGTGCCTGAAAAAGGAGAAATAATTTAATGGTGGAAACGTCTGGAGGTAAATGAAGGTTTATTTCATGCTTGATAGAAAACAAGAGTTGAGTGCATCATTCGTTTTTGAAGTACGATCAACCAACTGTTAGTGGTAATTTTGGTTCAAAGAGGAGTTGAAGCGCACGAGAATTCACAAGGTTAAATAATAATACGTTATACGGAGGTACACCTAGAAAGGAACAGAGCGCATGGTAGAAGTATAATTTGCACGTGTAATGCAGTGGTGGATGGCTGTGTGCATGTGCACTTAGTAACGAGCTCACTACAGTGCTCTAAAAGCCAATTCCACGTGTCTGTAGAGCAGCGCTGTCCGCTGGCTCAGGCCTACAGTATGGTCCAGCAGGTCCTTAAAATGAGACAGAGATGTGACTGAATGAGGTCAGAGATCACATCATTATGCACAGCAACATTGCTTGTACGCACCTGCGCAGCTAGGCTGATACACCCCACCCCTCCTGCCGCGCTCAATTGTAGCCCCTGTGCACCCAGGTCGCTATACTCACCTGCTATCATTGTTGTGTGAGCAAACACGGGCAGCAGTGCTCAAAATTCAGCTGGAGTGATGATTCCACCTCATGGATCCCTTTCGAAGACGACTCGCTGTAGAGCTCACAATTTAGAGCCAGTTTTGAATGCCGGGATGGTGTACACCTCATGGATCCCTTTTTTTTATTGCGCATTGTGATATGCGAGGTGGATGCGGCCGTATCACCTGAGGGAGTGTGGAAGAAGAGGGATATGTGGGGTCGTGGTTATCCTATTTACACGTACGTAAAGTGGGCTGGGCTTGCGTACGCCAGGCCAGCGTAGGGGTGTGAATAATTATTCCGGAGACCTGGTCATTGTTCAGTTCCTGCCTGGCCAGGAAGTGTACTTATGTGTGTTTCTTTTGTAGTTTTGATCTCGCAAAGTGTGCAGTTTACATTAGTGTAGCATGTGTCGGGAGGGCAGCAACTATCGCGAATGAGATGGTGTTTGAAAAGATTTAATGCAGAACATCACATATCGTTGTCAAGGTTGTGGATATGCGCAGGCAAGTGTGTCAATGGTGTGTAGTATTATTGAAAGTGTTGCTATCGCGAAGCGTACACATGTGAATGTGCTTGGATGGAGGGAGGATCAGCAGTAAGGCTACGTCATACACAGTGATAACGCTCATTACAGTCAAGCAATGCACGGCAAATGTGAATCTGAAAGTCACACAGATAACACACTACTATATTGGTGTAGTCTGACAACAGAGCGAATAGCAAAAGAAATCTACACATTGCTGTTTACTGTTCGTCACATGTGATCTAGGATGTGCACTCTGTTCGTGGTTCCTGATACTTCTTAGAGCCACGAATACCCAGGCCGAAAGGGAGCACAATAATACCTCCCCCCCCCCCCCCTACACACACACACCAGGGGCATTGTGTAACACATTTGTTTTTTGATGGAACGTTTGAGATGCTTGGCAGTCACATGTGGAAGGCTAATGTACAGACCATGAATATTGATCAAGATGATCTTTGCGTGTAGTATACTGTAGAGAGAATGAGTAAAATGCGTGGGGTTGTCCAACTGTTACAATGGGAAATGTTATGAAGCCATCAAATGCTTTTTTTTAAGGTCACATGGCAATCGCGCACCGAGCGCGCAAGGAGCCCGCACCCGATGCAATTTTGACAAAATATATAAGTTTATTACAGTTAGAAATATATAAATGTTTAAAATATTTTAGATTATCGCTTGCTCTCATATACTGTTTAAAGTTATTTAGATATACTTTTGAGACAAAACAAAAGAGGGAATGGCGTACCCGGCGCGACACTATACGTCTGTGACGTAACACAGGGCCTGGCAACGGGTACTCTTCGCATATGCTACGTGCGCTACCTCATACGTACATGATGTAACACGTGGCTTGGTACTGCGTACCCGTCGGATACCAAAGTAGCAGCTGGGGTGACTTCATGCGTGTATGATGTTAGGCGGGACGCGGTGCCACGAAGTCGTCTGATACGAAATGCGCATCATTTACGAGTTTAGCAATATGGCGGATAGGATTCGTGTGGTGATGGAGCTTGGTGCGCTACCGGTATGGGAGTGCAGTTTTCTCCCCAAAAAAATAAAATATATATATATATACATATTTTTGGGGGAAGATATAAAACATTACATAATTTTTAAAGTTAAAAAAAAGTATAATATAGTTCCAAAATATAACAAAAAATGTGAAAAAATATAGGTTTTAGGTTTACTTTATTGTACAGTTAATTAAAACTCACAATATAAAACGTACATCATTAAAATCGTTATAAGTTTAGAAACGCGTGTATTGTTAAGGAGTAAAAGGTATATAATACCATATGGAGTTATCGTTCTCGATTACAGGGTCTCTAACCCTTTTCGTGAAAATTGAGAGTGTGAGTCAATGTTCTCAGCTTGCTTTGGCATGGTAGGACCTTGGCAGACTATTTCTTGATTGGCGAGTTATTAGATGCCGTTGATCACTGTGCCGTGTAGTTGAGTAAGTCTTGTAGATACAATGTCAAAAAACTTCGTCAGTCTGCAATTTAACTGGACCTCTTCTGGGTTGAAGCATGTCATCACGGCTTGCCTGCAGCTTTTTACACCTTTTTGATTCCAAAGTGGTCGAAATAAAGCGCGCCTTATGTCTATCAGGTTAGGGCAGATACAGATTATGTGGATTAAATCCTCGTTCCCTGATTTGCAAAGACGGCAAAGATGTTCGTCTGGCCTCCTTTTCCATGGTGCCAAGTGAGGTAGAATTGGTAGGATTCCAAAGCGCAGGTTTAGAAATGTATCCTTTGTCTTCCACGTGAGGCCCATTTTCAGATACTTATGCGGTTTCAGGACATTGTAATCTTTCAGCACGACCCATCCGTGTGCCCTCTTGGCCAGTGTTTCTTTATCTTCAATAGATGATATTAATTTAGTAACTTTTGTTACCACCTTTTTGAAGCTGTTGTTGTCAGCTGATGACTCCCAAAGGCTGGTTAGGTCCAGATATTCCAAAGAGTTTAAAAGGTATTTCTTAGCGGGTGAATTTGATCGTATTGACAGTTCTGTCCATAGGTGAGCGTTTAGGGTTCCTCGTTCCGAGCCTTTGATTTGGCGCCAGCATTTTATATAGGCGCCTCTTCTCTCTACCGTTTGTTTTTGGATGCCAAATTCGAGACAGATTTGGGCAGGAGAGACATAGTTTGGCAGACGGAAGATTGCCCTATATGTTCTGCTGATTATTTTGTCTAGAGCATTGGCGTCCTTCCCTTGCATGGGTTCGCTACCGTATGTGAGCATAGGCTGGAGGTGTGCATTA
The DNA here is from genome assembly GCF_964261635.1 of Lissotriton helveticus. Taxonomy (NCBI): domain Eukaryota; kingdom Metazoa; phylum Chordata; class Amphibia; order Caudata; family Salamandridae; genus Lissotriton; species Lissotriton helveticus. The sequence goes on from NC_136071.1 coordinate 1,125,040,744, forward strand.
ATCACCTGTAGGAGGGGGCCAAATGTTCGTGAAAAAATATAGGTTTTAGAAAACATTAAAATATGAAATTAACATTTAAAAAAACCTTAGAAATTCACTGAAAATGTTTGAGGCACGATACAGTTAGGAATTGGCATTTAAAAAATCTTAGAAATTCACAAAAAAAACATAGGTTTCAGGGATGTTATAGTTAGTTGAACATTTGACTCCTATAAAACCAGAGAAATTCGCCTTTTATAGTTAGTTGAGCTAACTATAACTCGCGCCCGGAATGCACTGCTGATGATGTCACAAATTATGTCACTCATGACATGATCAGTGACATCACTGATGACACCTCAAATGACATCACCCAGTGAATGTGTGTTTCTGTAAAGTTTAAATATTTTGTATATATATATATATATATATGCCAAGGTGTATTGAAGAATGAATACATTTACAAGTGCCTAAAGGAATTATTTCGGTGCATGACTGACTGTATAAGTGAGTGATTGAACATGTCTTAGTGAATGCATGGGTTAGTGACTAAATTGTGTGAAAGTCTGTATTAGTCTCTCCATTGGTGTGTAAGCAATTTCATGGGTTGCTGAATAGCTACATGAGGGTCTAGATATGTTATTGATTTGTTGTCTGAGTATCTGTCTGGGTCCCTGGGTGTCTGTGTGGTGGGTAGGGGTGTATGAGTCTGTCCATAGATGTCTGAGTGGGTGATTCAGTGGTTGAATGGATTAAAAAGTGCATCTGGGAAGGGCTTTATGGGTGAGTTAGTGTGTCTGTGGGTATGTTGGTGAGTGAATAAATGTCTCAGTGGTATATCTGTGACTAACTACATATGTTTTAAGACACTATATGTGAGTGTTGGAATATATAAATGAGTATATATGAGACTAAGTTATTTGAAGAGCGGGTGTATAAATAAGTGTCTGCTTCTATGTATAAGACAGTAAATAAGTGTTAGTATCTGTATAAATAAGTTATGTGGTATGTCTAAAAATTACGAAGTTTGTGTGTAACTTTATACATGATTAAATGGGTATGTGATTGATTCTTTGCATTACTGACTAGGTGTGTAAGTAATTCTATGGATGAGTGGCAGAGTGTGACTGCTTGTATAGATGTACAAGTGCATATTATAGTCCTGTATTGATGAGTAACTACATTTATAAGTAACTGGATGTGTGTGTAGACCTAGGAAATAGTGAGTGCTATGTAGTATATGGCATTCTTCTGTGAATGGTTTCAAAAGTAGTAGTCAGCATTTTAGAATGGGTGTATCAAATTCTATTTTAGAGCATCAGTATGTGCATTTGATTGTCACATGAGTGGTGTCATGAGTGGTGTCATGAGTGGTGTCATGAGTGGTGTCATGAGTGGTGTCATGAGTGGTGTCATGAGTGGTGTCATGAGTGGTGTCATGAGTGGTGTCATGAGTGGTGTCATGAGTGGTGTCATGAGTGGTGTCATGAGTGGTGTCATGAGTGGTGTCATGAGTGGTGTCATGAGTGGTGTCATGAGTGGTGTCATGAGTGGTGTCATGAGTGGTGTCATGAGTGGTGTCATGAGTGGTGTCATGGACCATGTCATGAGTGGTGTCATGGACCATGTCATGAGTGGTGTCATGGACCATGTCATGAGTCATGTCATGGACCATGTCATGAGTCATGTCATGAGTGATGTCATGAGTGATCTGACTGACCATGTCATGAGTGATGTCATGAGTGATCTGACTGACCATGTCATGAGTGATGTCATGAGTGATCTGACTGACCATGTCATGAGTGATGTCATGAGTGATCTGACTGACCATGTCATGAGTGATGTAATATATGACATCAGCAGTGCATTGCAGGTGCGCGAGTTATAGTTAGCTCAACTAACTATAACAAGCTAATTTCTCTGGTTTTATAGGAGTCAAATGTTATACTAACTATAACGTACCTGAAACCTTTTTTTTGGTGAATTTCTAAGGTTTTTTAAGTGCTAATTCATAACTTTTAACTTTTAACAAATTTTAAAAATACCTGTTGCATTTTTTTAAACCTGCGTGTTTTGCACTGTGATTATTGCTACTTTGCACAGCACCTACCCTCTGCCTAAATCGCTCTTTTCTGCAGTGTCCTGAGGCGGAAAGCCGGGTCCTGCTCTTCAAAATCTACCTGCTTTTTCTATCTGAAGCTATCCCTGCTCCCAGGTCACTGACCTCGAGGTAGGACTACTAGCGGCGGCCATCTTAGATGAGGAAAAGGCTGGGGGGCTAAGAAGCAAGCGCTTAGCCACGCCCACCCTCCCGCCCTCGTGGGCATAAAAGAACTGATTCCTTCATTCTCCTCACTGATTGCGAGTGAGTGAGTGCTACGTTTGTGCGCGAAAGCGTTTGTTCCTTTTAACTAATTTTACAAATACCTGTTGCATTTTTTTAAACCTGCGTGTTTTGCACTGTGATTATTGGTACTTTGCACAGCACCTACCCTCTGCCTAAATCGCTCTTTTCTGCAGTGTCCTGAGGCGGAAAGCCGGGTCCTGCTCTTCAAAATCTACCTGCTTTTTCTATCTGAAGCTATCCCTGCTCCCAGGTCACTGACCTCGAGGTAGGACTACTAGCGGCGGCCATCTTAGATGAGGAAAAGGCTGGGGGCTAAGAAGCAAGCGCTTAGCCACGCCCACCCTCCCGCCCTCGTGGGCATAAAAGAACTGATTCCTTCATTCTCCTCACTGATTGCGAGTGAGTGAGTGCTACGTTTGTGCGCGAAAGCGTTTGTTCCTTTTAACAAATTTTAAAAATACCTGTTGCATTTTTTTAAACCTGCGTGTTTTGCACTGTGATTATTGCTACTTTGCACAGCACCTACCCTCTGCCTAAATCGCTCTTTTCTGCAGTGTCCTGAGGCGGAAAGCCGGGTCCTGCTCTTCAAAATCTACCTGCTTTTTCTATCTGAAGCTATCCCTGCTCCCAGATCAATGACCTCGAGGTAGGACTACTAGCGGCGGCCATCTTAGATGAGGAAAAGGCTGGGGGGCTAAGAAGCAAGCGCTTAGCCACGCCCACCCTCCCGCCCTCGTGGGCATAAAATGGAACCCTCATACAGGCAGCGCAGCGGACGGGCGCAGCGGGGGCGCCGGCGGGGCGCCGAAGGCGCGCCAAAGGCAAGCCCGTCTGCGCCCGTCCGCGACCGGTCGGGACCAGGGGCCATGACCCTCGGCTCAGTGCCGTGTTATTCCAAGGAAAACCTAATTGCGCTTAATAGCGCTGCCTACTCCATTAGCCTACATACACAGCAGATTCTGAGGTGGGAGAACATCCTGAAGCCCGCAGCTGAACCAGCCAAAAAAAACTCGATCAGAGAAGTAGGAGAGCTGCGGTAACGTCATTGAGTGTCAGCTTGCTGAACACTCGGTCGCTCCAAAAACACAATTTAGAGGTATTCTCCCTGCTTCAGGAGGGGAACACAGATATTCTAGGAGTTACGGAGACATGGCTGGATGACTCCTCTGTGCCCGACCTAGTGGCCGCCCTCCCACCCAACTTTGGTGCTATCTCTCATAACAGAAAAGATGGCAGAAAAGGGGGGGGGAGTAGCGCTGCTATATAAAAATGCCTTCAAAGCAGAAACTATCTGTGCGGAATGCATTGAGGGAGCAGACATCCTAGGCGTCAAGCTCTGCTCTCCAACCAATTGCCTCACGATAATCATTGTATACCGCCCGCCTAAAACCCCCCCCAACATTTCTAGAACCTTTCTTGGGTCTGGTCCACGACCTCCGTACGAGATATGAGGGTCTCGTGGTGATGGGCGATTTTAATCTCCACTGGGAGGAGCCCATTAGAGACATCACGTCCAAACAGCTCGAAGACGCAATGACCGCACTAGAATTAACCCAGATTGTGACAGGCCCAACACACTTGAAGGGCCATACTTTGGACCTGATATGGACTTCTGTTCCTGCCCTGTGCCCAGTCACTTCTTTGCCTTGCATTTGGTCAGATCACTACCTTTTACAGGGTATCCTAGCTTTTCCGAAACAAGAAAACATCTCATCCGACAAATGGCGGGTAGTGAGAAGATGGAACTGCATTAATCCGGATATTTTGCTATCAACTTTACAGCAACCTTCCCACTTAGACAGACTACCTGAAGATGACCTAGAGAAGGCTAGTCAAAAGCTATTGCAAAAATTGGAATCTGCAATAGAGGTGGTTGCCCCAGCACGTAAGATAAAAATCAGGGAAAAAGGCAAACGCGCCCCCTGGTTCAATGACGATTTGAGACTCCTAAAACGTGCCCTGCGACAGTGCGAGAGAGCCTGGCGAAAGGGGTATGATCTTAACTGCCAAACTCTATATAAGGAAAAGCTCGCCTTGTATAAACAAGCCATCAGAACTAGAAAAAGTGAGTTCTACGAGAGCAGAATTGCCACAGCACCTAACCCCCAGAAGGACATTTTCCAAGTTCTCACCGAACTGAGGAAAAAGAAGGAACAACCGCCCTCTTTTACGCAAAAAGATTGCCATAAATTTCAATCCTTCTTTACCTCAAAGATATCCGACCTTCTGATAGAAATCGAAAGCACCCCCAGATTTGACTGCCCGGTAACTCCGATACCTGTCCCGCCCACAATCACTGAGCCTTTAACCTCTCTACCCCTATTCACCAAGGACTCTCTGACAAAAGTGATGAACCAAGTTAAATCAGGTTCTCCGGCAGACCCTTGCCCCCCGCAGATATTTAAACAAGCATGGCCAGGGCTGGAGGAGGATATTTTATCACTCCTAAATAGTTCCCTTACCTCGGGACTAGTCCCCTCTACTCTTAAAGAGGCGAGACTGATCCCCCTGCTAAAAAAGGCCGGTGCCGACACCAAGATTCTAAAGAATTACAGGCCCATATCTCAACTGCCTTTTTTAGCTAAAATACTGGAACATCACGTGCTGTCTACCCTCTCGCACCACCTCGAGAGTAATGCACTACTCGAACCCAACCAAGCTGGGTTTAGAGCCCACAACAGCACGGAACTAGTCATGCTATCAGTGCTAGATGACCTACGCCTTAAAACAGATAATAAAGATCCCTGTGCCCTGGTGCTACTCGACCTCTCCGCGGCATTTGATACGGTCAATCATGACCTCCTTCTGTCGCGGTTGGGGGAGTTTGGCATCAAGGGCACGGCCCACACTTGGCTGACCTCGTTCCTTGGTGGACGGGTCCAGAAAGTACAACTGAATGACCTGGTGTCAGAGGCTGCTAAAATTACATGCGGCGTCCCGCAGGGCTCTGCCTTGTCCCCCTTGATGTTTAACACGTATCTGCAGCCCCTCATTTCATCGCTGAATCAGATGGACTGTAATATATATAATTATGCTGACGACACCCAGATCATCATTCAGATAGGCAATTCCCCTATGGCTGATCAAAAACGGAAGAATATTCTAAAATTTACCGTCAATTGGATGACGGCAAACCTTTTAAAAATCAACCCGGATAAGACGGAGGTTCTTCCTATCACAACTTCATCTAGCCCCTGGTGCGACCGCCTTTGGCCCTCAGAATTAGATAACCCCCCAATACCGGCAACAGCAGTAAAAAGCCTGGGCATAATCATCGACACAAATCTCACTATGTCAGCCCAGGTCTCGGCGGTGGTGGGCATCTGTGTAGGCCTCCTGAGACAACTGCGCAAGCTAGCTCCCATTTTAAAGGCAGACACCCTCAGAAGAGCAGTGTCAGCCTTAATTCTGGCCCGATTGGATTATGGCAATGCCATGTATTTCGGCATCCCGAAAAAACTCACCAAGAGACTTCAGATCGTCATGAATGACGCGGCCAGACTTATTTACAATAAACCAAGAAGGACACCAGCCACCCCTCTTCTTCGGGAGCTACACTGGCTGCCAGTAAATCAACGAGCCAAGTTCAAAGGCCTATGCATTACGCAGAAAGCCTTATATGGGCAAGCCCCGAAATACATCAAAAAACGCCTTGTCCCATATGCCCCCAACAGGAACTTACGCTTAGCCAACGCCGCTCTATTGATCTGTCCTAGGTTCAAACGATCCACTTTCGGTGGTCGGACATTTTCCCACACAATGCCTAAAGCCTGGAACCAACTGCCTGAAAATCTGCGCAAAGAAACCAGACTCTTGCCTTTTAGGAAAAAGCTAAAAACCGTACTTTTCCAAGAGGCATGGGGTAATATCTAGTCTGTTTTCCCCCTGCCAGTATTCACTCGCCTGTCAAGCGCTTAGAGACCCCGGGGTGATAAGGCGCTCTACAAGTCTAAAATACAAATACAAATACAACTATAACATGCCTGAAACCTATGTTTGAAAAAAGATATATATATATATATATATATATATATAGATATATAGATATATAGATATAGATAGATTTATAAAATCTATCCATATCCTCACTGAGAACATGGGCTTCGTATCCAAATCGAAAGTTACTCCTTTCCTGGTGTCAAAAAGAAGTCCTGTGCACTCCAGAATTGCTTGCTTGGCTAATTCAGCTTCTATTTTATTTGTGCATGTGGAACATACAACTCCAGAGCGTTTTGGTGTTCAAGTTGCCTTGGTCACAGGTGACCTAGACAACTTGATACCGAAACGTTCAGTAAATAATTAAGAGACAACACAGGATAAAATCCAACACCAATTTTTAAAAAATAAGAAATATTTTTATCTTTAAAGTGACACCAAAGCAAACAAAATATATAATCTAGGTAACCTTAGATATTAATTTTGAAAGATTTACCACTATGTAGCTCATAGAAACCTATAGCGCCTATTGGGACAACTGGTTGTGTTAGACTGGGACAAAGTCAAAGTTTCAGGCCCACTGCGATGGATTCCTGCTCAGCTACCCCTCGTGGTAGGTCTCAGTCAAAGTTTTTAACCTTCTGACTTAGAAACTTTTCTGGAGCTTTTTCTGCCGGGATCCTTCGAAGCTTGCCACCAGTCTGGATTCGGTGAATGTTTGCTGGCTTGCCTTTCGACGAGCTCCCAGTCAAACTATGGGAGTCCGACTTCTGGAGATTTCCAGCAGGACGAACCAGGGATCCAGGCTGTCTTGCGGTTTAAGCTTGTCGGCTTGACTCTCGCGTTTGGTGACGGTCAAGTCTTTTACCTTCGAACTTAAAAACTTTTTTGTTGCTTTTCCTCCCAGGGTCCCTCTATGCTCTTCAACAGGCTGGGTACGGTGAGGGTTCGCCAGCTTGGCTTTTGACTAGCTCCCGGTCAAACTCTGGATGTCAGACCTCCGGAGCTATTCAGCGAGACAAACCTGGAGGGCAGGCTGGCTCGCAGTTGAGGGTCACCGGCTTGGCTGGCCAGATCGAGTCCGTCCACTCATGGTGAGGTGAGCTGTGTTGACCTGTAGCTTGCAGGGAGTCCACTCTTTAGTCCTTATGAAGCAAGTTGGGTCAACATGGCTGTAGTTCCAAACTGTGCAGCAAGTGCAGTCAGTCAGAGTGCAGTGCCTGGTTGGCGCAAATCAAACCTGGACCCTTCTTGTTTCAAGTAGCAGATCTGAGAGGCTCTGCCCCTCTCTGATAATTCAGTTTTCTCTGGGGTCAATTAGGAGGACATTCCTGTCCAATGAAGTGCAGGGCTGCACCCCAGAGCATGATCATTTATTCGAAAGTGTGGCACAGTATTCTCCCAGAAAGCACTTTTCTACCAAAATTCAATATGGCTGAAGTGTCAGCAGAGAAACAAGAGCTAGCTAAACCAACCTCCAGGATTGCTTATCTCCATAGTCTCCCTCTCATCTTCACATTCCTTCCTTAAGCCTGCCATCTGGCTGTGTTTAGAGAGGATGGGTATAGATGGACCTGGTTCTTCTGCCTGTTCCCTTCTTCCTTTGAAGCTCCTGGTTTTTGTTCCCTCCCCCTTGCTCTGCCATACCTGTGCAGCAAATCCCTCTCTTGTCAGATGACGCCTCACCCCATGTGCCACGTATCACTTCATCAAAGCAGCCTGGCAAATTCACTTAAATCTGACCAGTCAGGGCAGGACACAGAAGGCTGAATTTTGGTTTACAGACCAGAAAGTCTAAACTTCTTTTTTGTACATTTTAGGATAAATTCAACAGCATATTGTTGAAGTTATCAATACCATTCTCCTAAGTCCTTGAATGAAATTTTTTGATTGTCCCTGGCGTATTGATTTGTAAACTATTGCAATGTTAACCTATGAGGCTGGGGAATCTACAATTGGGAGAATGAAATGTCACTTTCTTCAACACCAGGCCTATAAAACTGCTTTTATAAGGACCCTACTCATAACTGCATGACACCCCACCCCTGGGACATCTAGGGGAGGCTTTAGGGGTCCTGAATATACACAAATAATGTAGATCCTCACCCAACCGTGCTCCTATCACAAAAGTCGATTTTGGGAAGCACTTTACCACACTGAGGGTGGGGAATATGCAGTTTCTGTATCCAGTGCATCTAAGACCTATTTTATAAGGGTTCTCCTTATAAGTACTTGAGACTCCCCACCCCTGGGACACCTAATGGAGACCCTGAGAGGTACCTATCATGCCAGTCTAATGTAGTTTATTACTTTTTAGGTGTCAAACACCAACGTAGAGTTTTGGCATAATTTACACTTTACACACAGTACTGCAACACAGGGCTGCGTTTAAACTGACCTCTGGCTCTCAGCAGTGCATACATGCAAGTGCATAAAGGTCTCCTGGCCTCTAAACAGCCATGCCCTAGTATATAGTAGGGACTTAAAGGTAGTTTTAATCCCTCTGCCCTTTTATGCACAATGGCCTTATAGGGGCGTTCATGCCAATCATAGGGGTACCCTAACCCATAGTGTACCATAGTTTGTGTAGGTGTTTCCACTGTATTCTATGTGTTTTCAGCATAGCACTGGTCCTGGTTAGGCAGGGACAGTCAGTCCGTTACCACCAGTACCAGTCAGCAAAAAATGCTGGTGGATGCCCAGAGCCCAGGATGACTTTGCATCAGGCACGTATGGATCCCAGCACAATTTAGTACTGATAATGTCCTGTATATGTGATGGTATGGGTCAAAAAATGCAAATTTACACTCCTTTATCTCATGGAAATCTGAGGCCCTCCGACTCAATACCATTTATGAAAGGGACAAAACTGTAAACCTCTGAATATCACACAAACACTACATTGACTCCAACTGTTAAAAGTTTGACCAGTTCCTTTCCGGTGCAGTAGTCTCACCCTTTAATGTGGGTTACATTTTTCATTGGAAAAAGTGTGAGAATGAAAGAAACTATGACTTATGAGGTTGGCAAGTTCTGGATTGTTTTGTAACGGTAACGAGGGAATTGAGTTTTTGTACCTTAGCTTGACATGTATATGTCATTGTTGGTAAGACAAAATGGTAACATCCATGCAAGCCATTGACTCCTGGACTGCCTGGGTGTTTAGTTTTCAGAAATGGTCTAGGGTTAGTAGTTTCTCTGAGTGCCTGTCGACCCTCATTCCCGATATATTGCAACCATCCAGCATGGATCGTACAGAGAAATGTGGGTGTTTTAGCCATTGTTATATTAGCACAGCAACGTGTTAGATCCATGCAATTGACACTTAACTGGGTGTCTAGTTTTCAGAAATGTCTGTGGTTGTTAGCTTTGCCTAGGTGTCAGGCGATTCTGGAACCAAATACCCCAGCTATAGACATTCCCAGAATGATCGAATTTCAAAGGCAAACTCTTGATGTTTCCATGTTTGATTTTGGGCCTTTCTCATCTCTGGCAGTAGGCTCATTCACACAAGTGTTATACTGTTTTTAGAGAGGTGTGGAACGCTGGATAGGACTTTTGTTCAGATTCATGATCTTTCCCTCACAGAAATGTAAGGAAAGTCCAAGAATGTAGCTAAGATTTGACGTTTGCTCTGTATTCTAGGTAAAAATAATTTTAGTGGGTTCTAGGCTAGCTTCACCACCCAGGATTCACCTGGATTCTCTGGGTTTGTGAATTGACCAGGGTTTGTAGCGTTCCCTGGCTGACCTAAAGCCCGAATAGTGAGACATATTTAGCACCTCTAAAAACAAAGTTAGGTGGATGGTTAACACAGGTGTTTAAATATTTGCATATGCTCCCCATCACAAATATGCATTTCTTTAAACCTTGAGAAGTTTCTGCTGTCTGAGGCTAACGATGAATACTAACAGGATGATGCTTAAATCTTTCTAAAGTGTATTATAATCAATTACTAAATATTGTATTATACAAAATAGATAGCCAGTAATGTGTAATAGGGGCCTATATTGCCATCTCTTGGTTTAGTGAAGATTTATTAGTATAGCTGAAAGACTGAAAAATTGTTCACTTTGGGATAGAAAGCTGAAAGATGGTAGAGACATTAGTCTTTCTAATAGTAATTATATAAGAGCAAGACCCCAAGTGGATCTTGCCTATGACTTTATAGAGTCTAATCGAAATTCAAGATGGCTTAAGGCTGTCTAAAAATCATTTTCAATCTTCCGATTTGCATCAGCTTTGGCACAAAAGTTCATGTGTACATGTAAGTGGATGTCATATGAATGCCTACATTGGATCTGGCCTGATGTTATACATATAAAACCAAAATGGCCACCAATACGGACGCCGGGAATAAGTAACACACACTGTAGCGAATGTAAACTTATTTGCATCCTTATAACACATATACTGTTTCCATTGTTATTAAACAATACAAGACTATATTACACCTGGATAACATTTCTATAACATGAAGTAATGATGATTCAAGTTTGTATACTGTCTTAATAAGTTTTGACTGAAAAAGCAAAGGTCCGTGCACGAGAGGCTTGTCTTTAAGCATTTGCAATAATTCTGGCACAACTTTATACGCACAACAAATAAGTTCTTTGTATGCCTTAGATGCTTCTGGAATGGTTGTCCAATGTGGTACCATTACTCCCATCAATCTGCTTCCATCCCCAATCATTTACAGTTTTGCAGTTCTTTCATTGGCACTAAAGTCTGACCCCGAACATGGCCCCATGGCAGGCAGATCGTTTAACATGTTGAAGAGGAGCGTCTTGTGTAGGTGGAATGTTTTCAATAGTTCTGCTGCCCCTTGCAAACATGAATTGGTGTGCACAGTTTATTTCATGCAGTGAACAAGTGTGGCTATACGTTAGTACAATGAATCTCTCGACATTTCACTAGTGAACAGGATCCATGGAACTTGGTCGATCTGACAGAAATTCAAATTCAGGAGTAGCAGAAGATTGTGCCATCCAGGTGTCATATGCAGCTGTCTTCCCTCTGCCATGAAAAGCCAAAGTGGTGTCGCAACCGGTAATATTATGAAGAAGGTGCAGAGGTTCAAAGAAATGTATTAATCATGATTAATAAAAACCGTTGCAAAGACGTATCATTTTACAAAGTGATTTACATAACACAAAAAAGTAATGAATGAAAGAGGGATTAAAACCATTATAAAAAGCGAACTGTCTGAGGTTAACCTTTCAAGCATTTGGCTCACATCTGTGGTAGTTGTTATCAGAAAACTTCCATGAGGTCATCTTATAATATTGGGTGATGCCATAAAGTGCATTGAAAACACATTTATGGCCAGTTCTCGGGTAGAGGTCGACAGTCGCATATTACTGATGTTCTTACCCATCCCAGTCATGAGCGGAGGTTGAAAAGGCAGCAGCTTTCCGGTAGCTAAGTATCAGGTGTAACCCTAAGTAGTACAAAAAGTTAGTAGTGCAAAGTTTGCAGTGCAAAATACTCCTTTAAGATAGATTTTTATATGAGATTGTAGTAAATAGGCACTTTTGTGGTTTGTCAATTTTGTCAGCCTTGTGTGATTTATCGGGTGAAAGTGCGATATGCGTATTGCATAGAGTAGCTTCATTCTCTAGGATTTTAAAATAGTTATAGCAGCCTGACGTGGTTCATTGAAGGAGGGTGGAAGATTGGAATTAAGTTGTACGCTGCCCAGTAGTTGTTTTACTCTCCTGCTGTTTCGTTGCAAGGGGGCAGTTGGACCAATCTTCTCTCTGCTACGTTGAGGAATCTTGTGAAGCGGCAGTTTAATTGGGTGGCAGTTGGGTCAAAGCAGGACTTCACTGCCTGCCTGCAAGACCGGATGCCTTTTTGTTTTAAAATGGGACGGAACATTGAGCGACGAACATCCAGTAGGCTTGGGCAGATGCAAATTATGTGCACAAGATCCTCGCTTCCATTGCCGCAAAGGTGGCAAGTGTGTCTCCAGGTTTCTCTTTCCAGGGAGCTGGGTGAGGAAGAATTAGAAGTATGTCTAGGCGATTAGAGAAGTTGAGCTTCTCTACTCATATTAAGAAGCCTACGGTTCTGTGCTTTGGTACACTGAAATCCCAAAAATGGTTCCTCCCTCTTCTCTCTATTTCTGGTATCCTCGCATTCTGATTATGCCAATGCCTTATACGTACATCTGCCCAGCTATCTACTGAACAAACTGTGCGTGCTACAAATCCCCCATAAAAACATAAACATAAAAAAAATTCTTAACCCCTTCTTTGCTAGGCCTTTAACCCCCCCTTTGCTAAGCCTTTTTTTTGGCTATTTGGGGTAGGGCGTGCTTAGGCTCCTGTAACTTTTTGACCACATAAGCTATCCACGCCAAATTTGCGTCCATTTCTTCCAGCATCATGGGGATTCTAAAAGTGCCCAGGGTTTGTGGATTCCCCTGGAGGGGTCCCAGAAATGAGCCAAAATACAGCTACATTTTTGTTTTCTTGTGGAAAAAATGGGGAAAAGGGCTGCAAATGAGAGCGTCTGGGTTTTTCCCTGCAAATGGTATCAAAAATAGGTTTGTGGGGCTAAAACACAATTTTTCCCAGCGTTTAGGGAATGACAGACTATTGTCAGAAAACCAACATTTTTTACACAGTTTTGGAATTTTTCTGGGACATAGCCTATTTTTGCTATTTTCTGTGCTTTCAACTTCCTTCCAGTTAATGGTAGAAATGGGTATGCAAGCAATAATGGATCCTGGAAAGCTATACATTTTAGAAAAGTAGACAACATTCTGAATTCAGCAAGGGGTCATTTGTGTGGATCCATCAATGTTTCTTTATAGAAACTAACAGTTAAATATAGGAAAAACTGAAAATTAGTTGGGGAAAAAAACAGCCTTTAATTTTCACCTGTAACTTTTTTTTATTATGACAGCTCTTTGAAAGCAATATACCGTTACATCTGCTGGACCTTACTGGTTGTGAGGATATACAGGACTTGTAGGTTCACCAAGAACCCGACTAACCCAGAGTCAAAAACTGAGCAGCAATTTGCAATGGCTTTTTATTATGTACTGGGTATATTATTGCGGGAAAATGTATACGTGGTATATCGGTATGAAAGACACCTATGTATTTCTGAAATAGGAACAAAATACAGAGTTTAGAAGCAGTACATATTTGCACATTTCCAAAATTGGGAATACTCATACTAGCATGAGAATTATCGGTCATTTTTCAAAATGACTTCTTTTTTACACAATGTCTTTCATTTGGAAGGCAGAAATGCATCAAAAGTCAATAGGTAATAACAGTTGCTTTACAAATCTTAATTACCCTAAGTCTCTCAAGGAAAAATATTACCTCACTTGTGTGGGTAAGTATAGTGCCCACGACAGGAAATGGCTCAAAACCCAATGTCAACACACCACATTTTCACAATGAAAAATTACCCATGTTTGGCAAAGTGCCTAGCTGTAGTTTTTGAACCCTTGCTCTGCCGGCACCTAGGGAAACCTAGCAAACCTATACATTTTTCTAAACTAGACACCCAGGGGAATCCAGGATGGGGTGACTTGACTGTCTCCCACCAGGCTCTGTTACCCAGAATCCCTTGCAAACCTAAAAAACGTATCAAAAAAACTAATTTTTCTCTCATTCCTGTGGTGTAAAGTTATGGAATCTGCGTGGATCCACAAATTTCCTCCCACCCCGCATTCCCCAAAATCTTCCGAGAAAAATGGTACCTCAGTTGTGTGGGTCGGCCTGGTGCCAGCGACAGGAAATGGGGCAAAACGCAACATGGACACACCCCAATTTCACAATGACAAATTACCCTTTTTTGGCAAAGTGCTTAGCTGTAGTTTTTGAACCCTAGCTCTTCCGGCACCTAGGGAAACATAGCACACCTATACACTTTTGAAAACTAGACACCCAGGGTAATCCAGGATGTGGTAACTTGACTGCCTCCCACCAGGTTCTGTTACCCAGAATCCCTTGCAAACCTAAAAAAACGACATTTTCCCCATATTTCTGTGGTGGAAAGGTCTGGAATTTACGTGTATCCACAAATTTTCTCCCACCCAGCGTTCCCCCACGTCTCCCGATAAAAATGGTACCTCAATTGCGTGGCTGGGTCAAGGGCCCAAAACCTATTCCGGCGATATCAAAATTACCTATCACAAAGCAACCTGGTTTTGCATGGGGGGGTCCCATGAGTTTTTGGCCCGGGGCGCGGCAGCCATCTAGCGAAACCTACCAAACCACACATTTCTGAAAACTAGACACCCGGGTGAGTCCAGCGAGGTATGGCTTGCATGGGTCCCCATCATTCTCCTACCCAGAATCCCCTGCAAACCTTATATCTGAAAGAGACATGTTAGTGATATACTGGATCCTAAAAGTTTTGCCTAGAAGTACCCCTGCGTGTCAGTAGGTGGCATCCTGCGGCTCCGCGTCCGTCACTGGCGTCTTAAGCGCTGAGATGACGTCAGTTCTTTCTTTTTCCGCGCCAGCAAGCGCAGATCCAGATTGAGCACGTACCTTTGTCACTTTTTGACAGCTATTTTGAGACTTTAGTCTCCCCCCTTTTTAGGTCTAGCTGACCTAGCATTGAATGCGAAAGCATTGAATGCTGTCAGCAAGACAACTAATGTTACCCGTATTTGGGAATGTGGACACGAGAGGGTGCACGAGCGCAGATTTGCTCAGATTTGACCTCGTGAGCGCGCACGGCGCCGTGCCCCTCTCGTGCCTTACATTCCCGTGCGCACACAGCCAGCCCCCACACCCCTGCACACAGGCACACGTACACATAGGCAGGCACACACACAGGTACAACACACGCAGGCACATACAAGCGCACCTGCCCCCCCGCCCCAGCCGCCCGCCGCCCCCCGCTTACATACAGACACAAACGCGCGCACACACACTCCCAACCCCGCTCACTGGGCACACGCAGGGCTTCCATCACTGGGGGGAGGGGGGGGGGGGCGGGCACCGTCAATGTGCCCCGAGGCCCCCCCTCACCGGGTCTGCTATACTCTTTCCCCGTCTCACAGCCTCACAGCACTCCTCAAGTACAGTGGGCGAAGACTGCAGGCGCCGCCACTGTCACGAGCCGCAGGGAACGCCAACGTGCACGCTCACGGCGTCACGCTCCTGCCCTCTCGCGTCTCTTCTGCGCTCCAGGCTGACGTGCGCCAAAATACGCCGGCAAGGAAGCGCACCGCAACAAAATGTCATTCGACGAGTTTGAGCGTTTCATGACTTGTTGTATTATGTATTAATAACGTGGAGTCAACACACCAGCTTGCAGAGCCGCTTTCCTCGAGTACCCCGTTGCACATTTGATGGACAGCGCCGTTTAGCCTGCTGGGGTCCCGCCCCCGCCAGCGCGAAGGCACCGGAGGATGCTGGAATGTTCTGTGTGGTAGAGGCGGCCGCGAGATGCCCCGTGAGGAGGCCATGCTCTGCTGACTCGCCCCGTGAGAGCCTCCTTTCCCTCGGGTCCTGGCACCAGTCCTCTGCCCCCCTCAGCCCTGGAATGCAGACTGCCCGGGAGGTGGGAGCCGAAGGCGCGCGGCCCGTCGGACAGCCCCCTCAGTGCCGAGAAGCCTCGTGTGTTTACAGTGAGCGCTTCACTGCTCGCACATTATGTTAGGAACGAAAATAGTGCACATTGGGTGGGACGGGCCGCTGGCTGTACAAAGCTCTACTGATGACGCGCATTATTTATATTGGGAATTACGTATCTCAAAGAAACAGAGAGGATTATGTTTCTTAAATAACCCGGGTGCAAACCAAATAGCTCCTCAGCTCTGAGGTTATGGTAAACAAATGCACCTCAGTGGCCATGAACATTAACTCTATAAAAGCAATAACGGAGACTAAGGGTGGGTGCCCGAAGTATTCCTCTGAGGTTTAGCGGGGCATGTCCACTCGGCTGTCTTGTCTTCAGCAGCATGTAGAAAACTCGTGTAGAGACATATTTTATACATACTTTAGACAGCCAGACACAGGAACCGCTTAAATACGGACTATTACGGTTTGTTTTCTGCATCCTCTCTGGCCTAAGGTTAATTCGCAGTCTAGAGCGGTCGCGCTCCCTCACGCACTTCCTTAATGATCAATTGATCCATCACAGTTCAGAAGTAGTGTCCTCCTTCTTATTAATTTTTTTCTTGATATGCCTTGTATATTGAGTTTGATTATGTAAACATACAGTAGGTTGATCCTTCTAAATGAATAGGTGATAACTGTTATGTTAAAACCAGTTGTTTATTTATATCTCCTGCATAAAATATATGCACTCTCTTTTTTTAAAGTTACAGTTTCTCATATATGTATAAATTAACGAATGTGAAAGAGAATTACATCGCTAAGGATACTGTTTTGGGGACCACATATTTACACTCCACATAATTACACTGCGCTCAATGCAACATGCACTCCAAATCCCACTCAGTGCCACATAATTACACGCCACATAATTACACTGCACTCAATGCAACATACACTCCAAATACCACTCAGTGCCACATAATTACACGCCACATAATTACACTGCACTCAATGCAACATACTCCAAATCCCTCTCAGTGCCACATAATTACACGCCACATAATTACACAGCACTCAATGCAACATACACTCCAAATGCCACTCCGTGCCACATAATTACACGCCACATAATTACACTGCGCTCAATGCAACATACACTCCAAATACCACTCAGTGCCACATAATTACATGCCACGCAATTACACTCTACTGAATACAACATACACTCCAAATCCCACTAAGTGTCACATAATTACACAGCACTCAACGCAACATACACTCCAAATACTACTCTGTGCCACATAATTACACGCTACATAATTACACTATGCTCAATGCAACATACACTCCAAATACCACTCAGTGCCATATAATTACACGCCACATAATTACACTACACTCAATGCAACATACTCCAAATCCCACTCAGTGCCTCACTCTATCTATCGCCCTCCCTCTACCTATCTATCATCCTCCCTCTATCTATCGCCCTCCCTCTATTTATCTATCACACTCACTCTATCTATCGCACTCACTATCTATCTATCTATCGCACTCACTCTATCTAGGGCATCACCACAGCATCACTCAGCACCACCACAGCATCACTCAGGAGCAGCACCACAACATCACTCAGGGGCACCACAACATCACTCAGGGGCACCACAACACCACAATGCGCTACCACAGCATCACTGAACGCAACAGCATCACTCGTCGCCACCACAACATCACTCAGCCCCACCACAGCATCAATCTGTGCAACCATTCAACAACAACTGGTTCAAATATGTTCTCTCAGTGGGTCAAGCTTTATTACCAATGTCACAAAAAGATGTTAATATTTCACTTCTGTTTTTGGATTTTTGTCATAATAAAATACAATGAACATAATCTTCACAAAAGTTATTTACAAAAGTTTAAGCTATAGCCATTATAATAAATTACAATAACTGTTTTTAAGTATTAATTATTAAAAAAAATTACAAGCCTTTGTTATTTGTAATATCAACAAATCTAAGTCATGTAAATACAACACATATTGCGTTACAAATGCTATAGGTGTCACATTTGCGAAAGTTAAAACTATTGGCATTGTAAATGACAAAGCTATTAATTTCGCTATTTTCAAAACCAGCACATAAATAAAAAATGTGTCATTTACAATACCATTAGCTCAAATTTTCCTAATGCGAGACCTATTGCATTGCAAATGCTTGTTTCTCCTGGTGCATGTAGGGATGCCCGGCTTTAAGTCTTGTGCGGCCTGTCTCCGCAATATGTCGGTGGCGGACCCCCACGATGTTTGCCTCTACTGCCTGGAGACCGAACACGACTCCCGGGACTGTCGAGCCATGGCCCTGAAAGCCTTGCGGGAGCGGCGTCGGAAATTGCTGGAAGTTCGGCATTCATCACACCGCCGCTCTGGGAAAAGGGCCCGTTCCTGCGACCGCTCGCAGGACCGGTGCTGTCTCTCTTCGGGCGCCATGTCTTCGCCTTCGGATTCCGGTAAGCGATGCCATAAAAAGAAGTTGAAAAACAGTGTTTGCTCTCCGACGTGCCCCCGTTGCTCCTCGGAGGCAGACGAGGGGGACAGGGGCTCCGCCCCTGAGGCTCCTCTGGAGCCTGGGAATCCCGCAGCCTACCCACCATACCTGGGTCTGTCGGCGACTCCCGAACAGATGCAAGAGTTCCTTGCTGCCTTAGACCGCCTTTACAGGCCTCCGGCTCCCACCAGTGTGCCTACAGACTCCACGGTTTTCTGTACAGATCCTGTTGGTCCGGCGGCTCTGCCACTGGCGCCAACCCCTGCGCCACAGGATCCTGCGCTGCTAACTCCGGCGCCAGGGGAGGAGCCGGAAACACCGCACCTCGAGGCGCCCTTGGTTCCATTCCCGGCGCCGCTGTGGGGAAGTGTGGCTCACTGGTTAGAAGCGGCAGACCCTGAAGCAGAGATCAGCCCGGGACCAGGGTTCAATTCCTGACGCGGCAGGGTCTTGGGTCAATGTCCGCGGACTCGATAATTCTCGCTGAGGTGCCTACGCTAACCATGGGTCCCACTCTGCAACTCTGGGCAATAGCTTGCTTAATCTCCACAACGTCCCCATCAGCGCCGGGGGTGCCTGGCTTCACCTTGGAGGTGCCCAGGAGGGACCATCTCACAGGGAAAGCTAGGACGGGTTCCCCAGCGGTATACAGCGCCAGGACACTCCGAGATGGAGTGCGCTTTACAAGTATATTTACTTTACTTTACTGGGTGACGTTTACGGTCACCCATGCCCCGGTTCCCAGACCATTTTGTCCCGGCCTGGGATCCGCAGTGGGAAGCGGCTCCGGCCCGGCCCCGGCCGATGCCGTTTCTGACGCCGTTTGTCCCTTCTCCGGCTCTGCCGTCGCGACCGGCCCTCTCTACACCAGAGGCAGACAACGACAGGGACGGGTCCGAGGACCCTCTTGCCCGGCAATGTGACTCCGAGCAAGATTGGGTGGACGACCTGGAAGACGCGGGCGAACTCTGGGGTTTGCGTCTCCTCCGCCTACTGTGGAAAAGTAAATTTTGCCATGTTCTGTGTCCCTACGTGTCATCCATCATATGTTATGTGTGCATGATTAAATATGCATATGCATTCCCCATGTTCGATTCAAGACGCAATTATAGTTGTGTCCACCTCTAGTATGCCAGTTTCCAGTTCTCGTGAATACTACGAATATCAGGCCTATGTAAAGCTACGTTGCCACGTTTCTCAGTGTGCACGTTATTCCATTATAAAGTCCCCGTTTCTAGGCCTCAAAAGGGCCTGGACACCAGATTCAGCTCCTGTCTCCTGCAGCCTCGCTGAGGAGCGATACAGCCCCCACCTGTATCCTCGACCCTTCACTTACATCCTGCCTTGCAGTGCCCGGTTCAGCTGGCTCTGCCTCTGAGTCTGCCAAAAGTATGTTATGATTCCAGTTATCAGTTCAGTCCTCCTTCTCTGCATTCCTAAGCTACTGAACTGCATCAATAGTTTCCGTCATTGTCTAGCCTTTCCGTCTCCACGTTAGAGAAATACTGTATTTAATGGTCATTCCATATTCTTCATCACGTACTACATGTAGAATAATGCATGGTCCAGTCTTAGAATCAAGTCAGCCTTTCCCCTCCTGACTTCTAGTTTATATCAACATGTTCTCTAAACATCAGATACTAGATACTGTTTAGGTACATGTCGCCCTGACTCTCCAGACTTCAGTCTCTGCTCCTAGCACAGAGTTCATAGCCCCCAGCTTCTCCTAGTGATACGTCATTGCCAGTTTGCGCGCACCACCAGGTTAGAGGTCCCGGCTCCTTAGGTAGCCCCCTCCAATGTTTCCGCCCTATTCATGACATATTCTGTTACGTTTGCATCACATGTCTATGTATACGCCCTGTTACACCCACTTTTACCCTTATCTTTCGCGACTGCTACGCGTCACGCCTATTGCTCCACCCACTGCTACGCCTACTGCAATGTAATGCTATGTGTTTGCGTTATGTATATATGCTCATGTACTGTTATTAAAAGTTATCCTTCCGCCGATCCTGATTCTGCCCCAGGCAAGCGCTTGCCATCCTATTCCTGTGCAGGTTGTCCTGTTCCTGTCCTTATGCTGTATTAAACCTGCATAACTCCTACTACCTCGAATCTTGACTCTTATTTTATTGAGCTATCTGTTATTCATTTATGTATTCAAAAATAGGGTATTATTTATTTATTTACCACATAATGGCGCCCGAATAGGGACTTGCCCTTTCCCCACGCGTCGGTGAAGCCACGCCGACCCCCTGACCCTCTGCAGCCGTGACGGAACCATACCGTGCACATGCAGATATTTCTGCTTCAAGTATCCCTCAGGCCCACGGAGGAGACGGAGGAGGCGGTCCAGCATCCAAACGAGACGGTGGAGGAACGCGGCGAGTCCCGACCAGAGCCCAAGCCGAGAGTCCAAGGTCCGAGGTATCCGGAGGTCCACCCGTAACTGAAGTCCGAAGTTCGTCGTCCGTCGTCGTAGCAGTTCAGTCCGATCCGAGGCTTTCCGTTCTTGCTGCCCGGTGAGTACCATTACTGGGGTAGTATCTAGACAGGGTCAATCTAAATTGACTCTGGTCCGTGGGTTGGTGGTACACAGACTCACAAACGAAGTGTTCACCTAGGTGGATACGGGTCTTGATGCGTCCCTTTATGGGACCGGTATGTTCCGTACTGTTTCAGCAGTGCATCCAGTAACTCTAGTCTGTTCCGTTCTCGAGAAATTCTTGTGTTTCTGTTTTCAGTATTCCAGGTAATATTCTGTCCGAACTGTTATGTTATGATGTTGTTCAATGTATTTCCAATGTCGTGGTATGCCTGAATTGTTCTCCCAATTGTTATTGTTCCTCGTGTATTGTATTGTGTTCCGATTCAAGTTTACAATGTCTCTCTTTTCGAGATTACGTCAGCTAAAAACTAGAAAGGGTTTGTTAGAAGAAGCAGTTCCTGTTCCGCCGAGGGACAGTCCAGGTCACTTTATGTATCAGAAGCATGGCATAAGCGCCATATTGTATCTAGATTTATGGGTAGAGTATACCAAACAGTTAGAAGAAAAGTATAGATGGCCCGTATCGGGTACATGGGATGCCGAGTGCATCATGCGAGTAGAAGAAGCATTATGGAAAAAGAAAGCCAGACAATCACAGAAAGATGCCATCGAGTTATGGCGTAAAGAAGCTCATAAAAGAACTGAAAAGGAAATCAGAAAGTCAGAATTAAGTAGAGAATCCTTGGAACGAGCCCAAGAAAGGGAATTAATCGAGATTGGTGAACGAGTTAAAACTGAACAATCGGACAGACAGAGGCATGCCCTTAATAGGGGTATGTATCCTCTCTTTGCCGAGGGCTTGCCAAAAGCGACCCCAGAGGCATCCAGTAACTTCCCGCCACCATTAGTTCCGACCAAGCTACGTCACAAACAGACCGCAGCTGATATTTTTATTTCGTCCTATTTGGACGACACAGTCCCAGAATATGCAAATCCTGTTCGCGCTCCGCCAGTCCCTGTAAATCAGGCACTTCCCGCTCCTCCAGACACCGGAGTACCTGTTACGGTACCCCCGGTCCAGCCCGCCATACAAGTCCAGCCTGCATTTCCATTTCCCACTCTGCCAGGACGAAGAGCCTCAGTAGACGACTCTAGTTTAGGGGCCGCAGGGGGAGGTACTCCTCAAACCCCGCCGCCACACAAGCGTTTAACGACAGCCGAATTACATGCACAAGCGTCACAGCGTACGCCCAGACATCAGACTGTAGCAGAAATAAGAAAATCCCTTGCCGAATGCGGCTATGATCCAGTCCCAGGCGAGGATAATATGGTTTTATATTCATTCCGCGTAAGAAAGGTGGCCGAGTATCTAGTCACCTTACCGAATATGAAAGAAGATCTAGACAGAATATATCGTTTCATCCGTACAGGGGATGATCCAGAAAGCATTAGCGAGGCCATGTCTCAAAGGAAAGCCGAGATCCAGCTCATGATATTAAAGTTTCTGATCAATTGTCTAATAAGAGAACAAGATTATCCGTCTAAAGATCCGGCCGAAATGAAAATCCTGACAAGGTGGAGTGATAATATAGCCGAGGGTAAGCACAAGACCGTCGGTGCTATGGAGAGTATGTACAAGAAAATCCGTAGAGAAATAATAAAGATACACGAACAACGTAAAGCAGCACAAGTAAGCGAGAAAGAAAGTAATTCTGATACTGAAGAGATAGACGACGAGAATCCCGCCAGAATAGCGTATGTAGGAAAATCTAGATTTCCAGATCGCCATTTACGCCTAGAACACAAGTCTATTTTTCATTCTCCAGCACCAGAACAAGGTTCACTAGAACAAGTGTTTTAAGCTACCGATCACATTCTGAAATCACGAATCGGTTACAGTGAGTTAAGTACCATGCATGAACAAGAACTAGCCCGATCAGCAGTCCGATGGATTACTGATTCTATCACTTTTCCAGACGAAATAGTGGCACAAATGTTTCTGAAAATGCCCCCAGCCGAACAACGACTGGTGGGTATGTATATGATCCAGCACCTCATTACTCTGTATGAGGGTCAACACTCTGATCCAGGTTCGTTACATGATGTCCTGAACGAGTTACTCCAGTATAGATGGAAAGGGTTAGGTACCGACTTAATTAGTGTCATTCTAGAACAGCGTCACAAATATAGAACGTTTCTGAACCCGCATTTTGTTCATGTCTCACCCCCAGAAAGTAAACCATTTTACATGGAGAGACAGAATCCGTTACGAGAAGTCCACCCAGTCAGAGGAACGGGTGGCGAACTAGAACGAGTGTTTGTTTACACTCCGATTACAAAGATGGAACTTCTTGAGATGAAGAAATTAATTCCCTGTCATGACAAAGATCCAGCAGGGTTCCATAGAGAACTAAAAGACATGCTCCGTATGGGAGAATACACGTATCCAGATATAATTAAAATGTTAAAAGTTCTGTTGCCCGCAGGGGTGTATGAGAAGCTCAAGGAAAAAGATTGGGAGGTGGGAGAGAAAAAGATCGATTGGTCAGTTCTAGAAGCTGAAGACAAGATACGAGTACCAGGTACCGGTCTTGGAGATAAATGTAAAGAATTACCAGAATTATTGATTCAAGTTTTACCCAGATTATTGACAACTAGAAAAGAGGACTGGGATGCAATCTCAGCCTGTAAACAGAAACAAGACGAAGATATTAGTGATTTTTATTCTAGATTTGAGAAGTGTTTTAGTATCAACAGTGGCCTCAAGACAAGTAGTGAGTCATATCCTCACCTTTTTGTTACTAAATTAGTCGAGAATTCAAGTCCACCGATTAAAAACCGAGTTCTGAAAGTCGAAAGTACCTGGCAAGCTAATACCCCGTCCCAGATGTTGCAAATGCTCCAATACCACCAGAATAGAATCAGAGAAGAACAAGAACACGAGAGAAAGCGTATGAAAGACACGAAAATGAAAGTACTAGTTGCACAATCTGTTCCTCAAGACAGTCAGAAGAGGGGTCCGAATCAAGCCAGTCATCCAGCAGCTCCTGTTAAAGGGAATTGCAATTATTGTAAACAGCCAGGCCATTTTATAAACGAGTGTGCAGTTCTGAAACACAACATAGCTACCGGTAAAACTAAAGAAAGACCACGTCCGCCTAGACAAGAACAAGTTTCACAGACTCCTCAGTCACAGAATGCACAACAGACAGTTCCAACACCGCAGCCTATTGCTGCAACACAGCATGTTACATCGCAGATGTACCAGTATGCACAGTCTGAGTATCCAGAGTACCAACAGTATTCATGAAACAGCCTAGAGAGGGAGGTAGGCTTGCCTCTCATCGAGATACCTGTAGATCAAGAAGGTCCCTATGTTCACAGTCAAGTATTAGGGAAAGACAGAAAGTTTTTGATTGATACAGGGGCAAGTAGGACCACAATTAGTCACGCCGAAGTTCCAGGGGCTCCGCTCTCAGGCTCAAGAAATGTTTCCCTTGGATTTTCAGGAAAGCCTATCGTAAATGAGATCTCAAAGCCAGTTTCTCTAGAAGTAGGTCCATTGTCCCGAACTACTGATCTGTTACTTACTAAGTCATGTCCAGAAAATCTATTAGGCATTAAAACACTGAAAGAGTTAGGTGCAGTTATATGCTGTTCCCCAGAGGGAATACAATTGTTCCTACGTGACTTTAAGGGTCACTATGTATTACGAGATTTTGATTCAAGACTGTCTAATGTTCCACAGCACTTATGGGCGCAAGGTCCAACTGATGTAGGTTACATGCAAATCACACCCTATCGTGTGACTCTCAAGCCAGGTGTAGTGTTACCACGAATCAGACAGTACAGATTGCCACCAGAGGCTGTAGCAGCCTTATCCAAAATTATTGACGAGCTCATGGTTCAAGGAGTAGTTGTAGAAACTGACTCCAATGTATGTAATTCTCCGATCATTCCAGTCATGAAACGTACTGATCCAAATGCACCCCCAGTATATCGATTAGTGATTGACCTACGAGAGCTTAATAAATGTATTATTCCTCAGTACCCAGTTGTCCCAGATATCTCTTCCCTATTAACAGCCATTGATTCCGAAGCTACATTCTTTACTGTGATCGACCTTAAGAATGCATTTTTCAGTGTTCCCATTCATCCAGACAGCCAGTTCCTTTTCGGATTTTGTTTAAATGGAAGGAGCTATATGTTCACACGAGCTCCTCAAGGTTTTACAGAGAGTCCTAGCATTTACAGTCAGGCACTTAAGAGACAACTAGACAACATTCACATGCCAACTGACACTGCCCTGCTCCAGTATGTCGATGATCTACTGATCACAGCCCGTTCTGAACGTGCTTGCGAGCGAGCATCACTGACAGTTCTGTATTTCCTAGCCGAGATGGGGCACAAGGTGTCCCCTTCTAAGCTTCAATTCTGTGTCCAGCAAGTGGTCTACTTAGGACACTTACTGTCCAAGAGGGGTAGACAGTTGACACCAGACCGTATCCAGTTAATAGCGAGTCTTCCTCAGCCCAAGACCCAGAAGGAGGTACGTGCTTTTATTGGCCTTACTTCTTATTGCAGACAATGGATTCCTCAGTATGCATTTCTAGCCAAGCCACTGATACAGTTAACGACACAGGAGGCAGCCGTATCGACTGTCCTCCCTTGGACATCTGAACATACACTTAGTTTCAATGAGTTAAAGAAAGCCCTATGCCAAGCTCCAGTTCTAGCTACACCGAACTACAGTAAGCCTTTTACACTTTTCGTTACTGAACGCGAAGGTACAGCATTATCTGTTCTCACACAAGATCAGGCAGGACAATACAAGCCCTGTGCTTATTTTTCGAGCACATTAGATCCTGTAGCCCAGGCTCTGCCTGCGTGCCTCAAGTCAGTTGCAGCCACAGCACTAGCTATCAGACAAAGTGATTCCATAGTCTTAGGACACTCCTTGACAGTACAAGTTCCACATTCCGTGGAAGTTCTTTTAAACCGAACACAAACTCAGCACTTGACAATTGCACGTTTAACAGGTTATGAATTGACACTGTTCCAGCCAGACATAGAAATCAGACGCTGCAACATCCTGAATCCTGCTACACTGTTACCATCAGTTAATTCGAATTCTGCCACGCATGATTGCGTGGAAATAGTTAACATTACGACTAAGCCAAGACAAGATCTGACAGATATTCCGTTATTAGATCCCAACCTGACACTTTATGTGGATGGTTCATGTATGAGAACTAGTACAGGAGAACTAGTCGCCGCGTATGCAGTGACTACTGACACTGAAGTAATAGAGACACACCGCATCGACACTCTGTCCGCTCAAGCAGCAGAGCTAGTTGCTCTGACACAAGCCTGTATACATGCCAAGAACCAGAAAGTTAATGTTTACACAGATTCACGCTACGCATTCGGAGTCGTACACGACTTCGGAGTGCTCTGGCAGGAGAGAGGTTTCATGACTTCTCATGGAACCAAGATTCAGCATGGTCTCCTTATTCAAGCTCTGTTAGATGCCATACATTTACCGACATCTATCGCTATCATGAAGTGCAAAGCACATACGAAAGTTACTGACATTATTTCCCAAGGTAACGATCTAGCAGATCGCACAGCCAAGCTTACAGCACAGACTCCAGACATTCCAGTTAATCAGACACATACTCCAGATCCGACTACATGTATGACAGTTAAGGACCCTACACAAGATGTCATAGACATACAGTTACATGCTACTCCTGAAGAAATCAAGAAATGGTCCGAACAAGGAGGGGTCCAGACAGATCAAGGATGGTTAACGAAGGGTAGAGCCACATGGTTTCTCCCCGACTCTATGGTTCAAGTCATTATTAATACCGCACATAGTCCAGCACATCTAGGGGAAAAAGCTATGTTAGATAGTATCCAGAACATTTGGTTTAACAAGCATTTACGAGCTGCAGCCAAGCAGAAAGTCCGTACCTGTATGATATGTTGCCAGTTTAATCCAGGTAAAAGTGTCCCGGTGGAACAAGGTGGATTCCAGCCCCCTGACCACCCTTTTGAAGTCCTCCAGATGGATTATATTCAGATGGAGCGATGTCGAGGTTTCAAGTATGTCCTTGTAGTTGTATGCGCTTTGTCCAGGTGGACAGAAGCATATCCAGTCCCAGATTACACAGCCGCGACCACTGCCAAGCAGTTGGTTCGTGAGTTCTTCCCTCGTTATGGACTCCCTAGAGTCGTATATTCTGACAACGGCCAGCCATTCTCATCTGAACTTATGAAGCACGTTTCCCTGTTATTAGGGTACCAGTGGAAGTTTCATTGTGTACGCCATCCTGAAGCAGCCGGTCTCGTAGAGAGACATAATCAGACTCTAAAAATTCGTATCGCAAAGGTATGCAAAGAGAAAGGTGTGGACTGGCTGGTAGCTCTGCCAGTTGCTTTGTTTTATATGCGCATGGTCGCACATTCCAGATCAGGTCTGTCCCCGTATGAGGTCGTTTTCGGCCGCCCCCCAAATATGTGGGGTACTCCTAGACCCCGAAGTATTACCGATGTTTCAAGTAATATGCTGACAGATTACCTAGCTTCCTTGATGTCTGCCCTCAACTCATGTCGTTCACAGGTTGCCGCCGCATTTCCAGACAATACCGAGGTGGCACCGCACGAAATCGTTCCAGGATCCATGGTGATGGTCAGGAATTTTGACAGATCGAGTCCGCTGGAGCCTCGTTGGAAAGAGCCCCGACAGGTCCTCCTCACCACCCGTACAGCCGTGAAGTTGGAAGGTCGCAAAGGCTGGGTGCACCTTTCTCATGTAAAACAATTTAATGGACTGAAACCCGTCTTAAAGAACATTTCCCAGGATTTGAAGGATTGCCAGAATATTGTTCTCAAGGACTGTCCCGCAAAAGACATTGCTACAACCCCTCCCCTGTTAGAGAAAACTCCGCAACAGGAGTACAAGCTAAAACTCCGGTCTAGTAAAATAAGTCAGTCAGTTTGATTGTCTAAGTCCTCCCCTAGGTGAAACGGTTAGACTGTTTCTGACATGTATAAAATAGACCCCCATAGTGAGAGGTTTAGTCAAAACTCAATTCGATGTATCGTTTTTCTAAGTTTCACATTATTTCTCAGCATTATGATTTCCTGCACCAGTTATGCATTTTACCTGTATTTCCCAGTTCTTCATGTCAATAAGTCTGCTAATGCTACAGTAGAGCACACGTTTAGTGATCTGCCTCCTCATGAACTCTCTTACCGCCTCGCTATGCGAAATAACTCATTCATCCGCATGTTACATTACTCACATCAGACCAGCAATGCCACTAATTGTTGGGTGTGTGGTCGACTCCCCCCTTTCCAGACACCGAAGGGAGTTCTGCCACTTTTTCCTTATCCATTCTCACATAATGGTTCGTGTGGAGCATGGTCCACGTTAACGTCATCCTCAACAGATATGTCTTTTCTTAACAGTACATGTTTTCCAGACAAACAAGGTCTTCCCCACAGAACAGGGTTAGATCTAGAAAATGAAGTGTATAATTTAGGTAATTATTCTTCGAATTTCATGGTCTTGAATATTCAGTCTGATACTACTCCAGACTTACCTGCTATTTCAGTACTACCAGTCAAAGGCGAATTATGTGTCCGAAATTATGGTTCTGTACATGTAGGACATAGTGAATGTACTACTATTGTCAAATATAGTGACAGTGAGAAATCTGTTTTCAAAGCTTCACGTCATTCTTATTTTATTTGTGGTCAAACCGCATATGTTCGTCTGCCCCTCGATTGGGAGGGAACCTGTTATATTGCCTTCCTACTGCCACCTGTTTTTCTAGCCCCATCTGATTATCACAGAAACACACGTCTAGTACACATTAGACATAGAAGGGAGTCCCCAATTGTCGATTATACTGAAACTGCTCTAGAACAGTATACACATTTCAATAGAGGTTTCTTCTTCTTTATAGGACCTATCCAGAATAGTAAACTGATCCGTAGGTTAACCAGAACCCTCGAAGCTGTAGTAAATGAGACTGCCTCTGCTCTAGGTAACTTAACCGAAGAGCAATCTGCTATGAGATTTGTCGTTTTACAGAATCGTCTCGTCCTTGACGTCATACTGGCCGATAGGGGCGGGGCCTGTAGAGTCATCGGATCCAGTTGCTGCATTTTCATTCCAAATAACGCGCCGTCTGTTTATTCAGCTATAACCAGACTCCATAAGATTGCCCATCTGATACACCAAGACCCAGGCACCTGGACATGGTCCGGTTGGTTCTGGAATATAATTTCCGCATGGGGATGGAAAGTCTTGTCCTTTCTAGGTATTGCAGTAGCGATCCTATTTAGCTGCTGCCTCTGTATACAATGTGGCCCTGCGATTTGCGGCATTTGTGCTACCTCTTGTATTCCTAGTCCCAAGCCCCGTTCTAAATCCCGTTCCAGGATAATTCGAGACGAGCAAATGATACTGTATGAAATGATAGATGGTATCATGAAAATTGATGTTTCCTGATGGAAACGTAGTGACAAGGAGGGAATGTGGAAAAGTAAATTTTGCCATGTTCTGTGTCCCTACGTGTCATCCATCATATGTTATGTGTGCATGATTAAATATGCATATGCATTCCCCATGTTCGATTCAAGACGCAATTATAGTTGTGTCCACCTCTAGTATGCCAGTTTCCAGTTCTCGTGAATACTACGAATATCAGGCCTATGTAAAGCTACGTTGCCACATTTCTCAGTGTGCACGTTATTCCATTATAAAGTCCCCGTTTCTAGGCCTCAAAAGGGCCTGGACACCAGATTCAGCTCCTGTCTCCTGCAGCCTCGCTGAGGAGCGATACAGCCCCCACCTGTATCCTCGACCCTTCACTTACATCCTGCCTTGCAGTGCCCGGTTCAGCTGGCTCTGCCTCTGAGTCTGCCAAAAGTATGTTATGATTCCAGTTATCAGTTCAGTCCTCCTTCTCTGCATTCCTAAGCTACTGAACTGCATCAATAGTTTCTGTCATTGTCTAGCCTTTCCGTCTCCACGTTAGAGAAATACTGTATTTAATGGTCATTCCATATTCTTCATTACGTACTACATGTAGAATAATGCATGGTCCAGTCTTAGAATCAAGTCAGCCTTTCCCCTCCTGACTTCTAGTTTATATCAACATGTTCTCTAAACATCAGATACTAGATACTGTTTAGGTACATGTCGCCCTGACTCTCCAGACTTCAGTCTCTGCTCCTAGCACAGAGTTCATAGCCCCCAGCTTCTCCTAGTGATACGTCATTGCCAGTTTGCGCGCACCACCAGGTTAGAGGTCCCGGCTCCTTAGGTAGCCCCCTCCAATGTTTCCGCCCTATTCATGACATATTCTGTTACGTTTGCATCACATGTCTATGTATACGCCCTGTTACACCCACTTTTACCCTTATCTTTCGCAAATGCTACGCGTCACGCCTATTGCTCCACCCACTGCTACGCCTACTGCAATGTAATGCTATGTGTTTGCGTTATGTATATATGCTCATGTACTGTTATTAAAAGTTATCCTTCCGCCGATCCTGATTCTGCCCCAGGCAAGCGCTTGCCATCCTATTCCTGTGCAGGTTGTCCTGTTCCTGTCCTTATGCTGTATTAAACCTGCATAACTCCTACTACCTCGAATCTTGACTCTTATTTTATTGAGCTATCTGTTATTCATTTATGTATTCAAAAATAGGGTATTATTTATTTATTTACCACACTACTATGGAGGAGGGGGCTTCCTACACCGTGGTGCTCCGTCGGGCTGTGGAGGCTCTCAATCTCAACCTCCCTACTGCGGCCCTCAAAACCAATCTCCTTACGGAGGGGCTCCAGGCGCCATCTACATCGTCGGAGCCGCTGCTTCCTTTCAATGAGGCCCTCACCGAAGTCCTCTAGGGCACTTGGTTGCGGCCGGCTACGCGGGCTCCGGTGGATAAAAACATCGCCAGGCGTCACCGCCCGGCGCCTGGTGATCCCGCCTTCCTGACCACTCACCCTACACCTGAGAGCCTGGTCATTCAGGCCTCGACATCGCAGAGTGCCTTTCCCACGGCTCTGCCAGATAAGGACTCTAAAAGTCTGGAACAATTTGGTAAGAGGTTTTTCTCCTCGGCCAACTTAGGGCTGCGGTCGGTTAACACCGCCTGCTTGTTGGGCCGTTACTCCCACGCAGTGTGGGATTACGTTGCACAGGTCTTGCCTCAGTGTTCTGAGGAGGTCCAGGCTGTCCTTTCCCAGGCGATTGCTGAGGGTAAGGATGTGGCTAGGTTTGCCATCAGGTGTGGTTTGGACACCGCTGATTCATTGGGCAGAGCAATTACACTGCGGCGCCACGCTAGGTCGCGTTTGACCAGGTTCTCGCCTGATGTCAAGGGCTCGCTCATGGACATGCCCTTTGATGGCTCCCGCCTCTTTGGCGATAAGGCCGACAGTGCACTGGAGCACTTTAAGGACTCACGGCCAAGTTCTTGGGACTTTCTACGAAGAACCCTGCCACTCCTGGGTTTCGTTCCTTTCGTGGCCAGGGCAGGGGCACCCAGGCACGCCCCTCCAACAAGCCTGTGCAGAACCAACCTCAGCGTGGCCGCTGCCGTGGTTACCGCAGGGGCCGGTCTGGGAACCAGCGTGTGGGTCAGTCCACCTCTAACCCTGCTGTTTCCACATCCAAGCCTTTCTAATCCGAGCTTCAGGGAGCACCCCATGCCGGTGGGTGGCAGGTTACGCCACCACCTCCACCACTGGCACGAAATTACATCGGACAAGTGGGTGCTGCAGGTAATCTGCCATGGTTACTCACTTCCCATGCCACCTCGATACCACCGCATGTCAGGGGATAATTTGGCTCTTCTCCGACAGGAAGTCACGGCCCTCTTGGCCAAGGGGGTCATTGAGTGCGTCCCTGGCCAGGAAGTAGGGAGTAGCTGTTACTCCCACTACTTTCTAGTTCCTAAGAAGAACAAGGGGGCCTGAGCCCCATCTTGGACCTCAGGGATGTCAATCACTCCGGAAGGAGAAGTTCAAGATACTGACTCTCGCTCAAGTCCTGGCTGCCTTGGACCCTGGAGACTGGATGGTAGTGTTGGACTTGCAGTCGCTTATTTTCACATTCCCGTCCTGCAGGCCCACCAGCGCTACCTGCGGTTCACGGTAGGCCAGGAGCATTTTCAGTTTGCCGTGCTCCCCTTCGGCCTTACCAGCGCCCCTCGGGTGTTCACGAAAGTGATGGCGGTAGTCGCAGCTCATCTGCGCAGGTCGGGGGTGTCAGTCTTCCCCTACCTCGACGACTGATTGTTGAAGGCGAGCTCGCCCCAAGCAGTCGTTGCCCACCTTCAGACGACGGCCGACCTCCTGCATTTGCTGGGGTTCTCCATCAACGTGCCGAAGTCGCACCGGAGTCCCTCTCAGAAGCTCCCCTTCATCGCAGCGGTTCTGGATTCGACGCTGTTTTGGGTTTATCCTCCCGAGCAGCGAGTCCCGGATATTCAGGCTATGATTACGATCTTTCGGCCTCTAGCCTGGGTTTCAGTCAGGATGACCCTCTGGCTCCTGGGCATTATGGCCTCCTGCATCCTGTTGGTGCAACATGCCAGATGGCATATGCGGGCTCTGCAGCGGGACCTGAAGTTCCAGTGGGTGCAGCATCAGGGCAACCTATCCGATCACGACCAGATTTCGGAGGGCACTGCACGACACTTGCAGTGGTGGTTCACGAATCGCGACTGGGTGAATGGCAGATCACTCTTACTTCCCCAACCGGAACAAACAGTAGTGACGGATGCATCCCTACTGGAATGGGGAGGCCACTTGGGAGAGGCGGAGATCAGAAGTCCCTGGTCTCCGGCAGTGTCCCGTCTCCATATCAACCTTCTGGAGCTGCAGGGGATCTGACTTGCACTGAAGGCATTCCTTCCCTCTGTCCGGGGAAGTGTAGTGCAGATGTTCACAGACCACACCACCGCAATGTGGTATTGCAACAAACAAGGCGGTGTGGGGTCGTGGACCCTATGCCAAGAGGCTCTGTGCCTCTGGACATATCTGGATTATCAAGGCATTACCTTTGTGGTTCAACACCTGGCAGGTTCTCTGAACGCTAGGGCGGACTGTGACGGTTGGGCCGGGGAAGGATGGACGCTACGAACTGAGGTACTCGGATAACCCTTTTATTGACAGTTAAACTTGTTTCAGGTTGTCAAGAGAGCAGAGATGCATGCAGTTCGGCAAAGAGTCCAGTAAGTGTGGTTTCCTTCCTGACTTGGGCTTCTTTCTCTTGAGTCCCCGTCTTGGCTCTCCCTCTGGCTCTTCTCGGGTCCGGTTTGGCTCAGGAAGAAAAAGGAAAACAAACAGCCGTGTTAATGGCTGAAACGGGGTCAAGGAGTGTGAGGGGGGCGGGGGAGTGAGGGATCACCAGGGTTCCACCACCTTCGTAGACTTGAGTCGTTACTTCAAAGTGACGCCGGGAACGTTACACAGCCTGTGACCACCCTCACCCTACCCCGTCCCGTGAACTGAAAAGCCCTTGGAAACGCCCTCGTACCTTGTGGAGCCACACTTCTCCCCTGGAAGCGTGGCAGGGCGGCTCGTGGGTCCGCTGGCCTCCTGGCTTGTCGAGTCTCTGCTCCGGCAAACCTTGAAGTGGCTCGTCGGTACTTCCGTCTTCTTCTTCTTTGGCGTTCTCCTTGCGGGTCAGCTTCTCTCCTGGAGGTTCCGCGCCGGCAGATAGACACGGGGCTTCCTTAAACGCCCCTGGCTCAAACGATTGGCTTGGGTCGAATGACGACCTCCTTCCTGATTGGTGGAATGTCAGGAACGCCAGGGAACTCCCCCCTGACGTCAAGGAAGGCAGGGCCAGCGGCAGGGTTAGCGAAGGCAGCGCTGAGGAAATCCAGGACACGTCCAAGGGATCCTGCGGACGGGGCGGAAATGGACAAACGTTAGCAGGTACACCCCGTCCTTCCGCGACAGGGACCATGTCCTCGTGACACGGACAAACTCAGCCGCTGGTGCATGATGGATCACAAATGGTGTCTGAACTCGGACGTGGTGCAGGGTCTCTTTCTGCAGTGGCGAGAGCCCTGGTTAGATCTATTTGCCTCCGAAGAGACCGCGCAATGTCATCAGTCCTGCGCGTTGGAATGTCCAAGGCGGCACTCGTTCGGAGACGCTTTTCGTCTTGAGTGGAGCTGCGGCCTGTTGTACGCCTTTCGCCTATATCACTTCTACCCATAGTGCTGAAGAAGATCAGGTGCGACCGGGTCCAAGTCATTCTTGTGGCTCCGGACTGGGCTCGAAGAGTATGGTATCCCGAACAACTAAGTATGAGCATCAATCCCCTGATCCGTCTGCCTCTTCCGGAGGGTCGTCTGTCGTAGCAGCAGGGTACGGTCCTTCACCTGAACCTGTCCAGCCTCCACCTCCATGCGTGGAGATTGAGCGGCAACTGTTGACGGCTTTCGACTTCCCTCCTGAAGTCTGTAATGTCATTCTGGCAGCTAGGCATCCCTTCGCTAAGACGGTATACACCTGCCGATGGAACAAGTTTGTGGCATGGTGCACACTGTGGATCCCCTTTCTGCCCCTCTTTCTGAGGTCCTTCTGTTTCTTCTGTCTTTGGCCCAGCAGCACTCTGCTCTGGGCACTATCAAAGGCTATCTTTCTGCCATCTCCGCCTTTCTGAGAGTTCCTTATCAGCCTTCTCTTTTTAAGTCCCCGGTTGTTAACCGTTTCCTCAAAGGCATTACGCACATGTTCCCTCCTGTGCCTTTCATAATGCCTCAGTGGGACTTGGATCTTGTCTTGACTTACCTGATGTGTGCTCCATTTGTGCCCCTTTATAACTGTCCCTTGTGTCTTCTTACTCTAAAGACTGCTTTCCTGGTAGCTATCACCTCTGCCAGAAGAGTGAGTGAGCTCTAGGCTCTCTCTTCTAAACCTCCTTTCCTTTCTATTCATCTGGACAAGGTGGTTTTAAGGACCAGTCCTTCCCTTGCAGGACATTTGTCAGGAAGCTACGTGGGCCTCGCTGCACACGTTTACAAAGCACTATTGCCTTGACAGTCCGGTCAGGAGAGACGGCTTCTTTGGCCATTCTGTGCTCCCTGACTTTCTGGTGTTATCTTGTTCGCAGACCCACCACCAGGGTTGGTATTGCTGGGGTATCTATTCTTAGGTAAGGAATCTATCACTAACGTGTCTCTTTCAGATGCAATATATCTGTATGAGACATTAGTTAGTGATAGATTCCTTACCGCCCCACCCATCCTGTCCGTTCTGCGAACTGATTACTAGGGTTAAGGTCATCCCTTTTAGGACCCTAGTTTTATGCACCAATGGTCAGTATCTTGCATGGCTCTGTGTTCCTGGTGCGGAAAGTCGTGTACAGGACTGACATCAGCACGCATGGGTGGCACCTAAGTACTCGCCGTGAAGTCATCTCGGTGCTTATGACGCCAGTGACAGACACAGAGCCGCAGGACTCCACCTACTGACGCGCAAGGTGCTGCTAGGGAAAACTTCCTGGATCCAGTCTGACGTCTGGGGTGCCAGTCGTGGTGGTGCCAGTTCGGGACCTCTTTTCCCAGGTCAGGAGCAACGTCGTGGTGGTGCCAGCGCGGGACCTTCACTTTTACCAACGCAGGAGCAACGTTGTTGTGGAGCCAGCGTGGGATGATGAAAAACTGAAGAGGCAGAGGACCCCGGCAGCCTGCTCCAGCATGACCTACACGACCTTCACTTAATGAATTGGCGCCGTGTTTTGAATTGGAGAGGTTGGGGAAATTAGTTTCAGCATTTTTTACCTGTGGAGCCCCATCCTGGATCGGTCCCTCAACAATTTTTCTTCTGAGGTAATGTCAATGTTCCATAAGTCCAAAGTTTGGAAAAAAACTTGGAAAGCGATATCAGTCATTCATGTGAAACATCAAAAAACAATCTGGACCATGTTGCCAGCTGTAGGAGTTAGGAACAAATCAGGGGTTGGACAAGTCTCAGGAGGTGATTGATTGCACTACTGAAAATACACCCCAGAATATCAAGATAGAAGAATTTCAAGGAAAGAATATCGAGAGACCAAATATCAAAAAATGACCATTGAGAATGCTTTCAGAAGCCTGATCCCAAATCATCTGGCCAGTTGGAAGAAACCTTTATGGGATGAGCCCTCCTAGTCCTCCCGGTCGTAGACAAGGATACTGGCGAAAATCTCACCCGGCGTTTTAACCTAAAGATGGCGCCTGAGAAGGAATAGACCTGCTTTTTGAATGATCCGCAGCAGATCCATGGGAACTTTTACCGTACTACCTACCCGCTACCCCTCCCCGCTCTACTCCTCTCCACTTTCCTGCTACTGACCTCTGCCCTCACCTGTCCTGGCCCTTAGTCCCCACCCTGTTTATCTGAATTTTCCCTCGTCATTTGAGATCTAGCTATTTTGTCTGATGCCCGATGGAGCTACCTGGTTTAGCTGTAGGGGAGACAGATCGGGGATTCCCTCCTTGGACATCACTTAGCCAGTCGGTCTTTAGCCAGTCTTCCTTTCGTCTCTTCCCGCATCCTCCCTCTATTTATGTCTCACCTTCTCTCCTCTCTCAATGTATTGAGACTGAACTATTTTGTCTGATGCCCGATGGAGCTACCTGGTTTAGCTATAGAGGAGATGGGCCGTGGACTCTCTCTTTGGTTGTCACCTACCCAGTCAGCCTTTAGACAGCCTTCATCTATTTATGTCTCACCTTCTCTCCTCTCTCAATGTATTGAGACTGAACTATTTTGTCTGATGCCCGATGGAGCTACCTGGTTTAGCTATAGAGGAGATGGGCCGTGGACTCTCTCTTTGGTTGTCACCTACCCAGTCAGCCTTTAAACAGCCTTCATTTAGTCTCTCCTTGTTGTCTCTTCCCCTATCCTCCCTTTCTCACCTTCCCTGCCCCCTCCCCTCTACGCTCCATATATTTTGCCCTCCATGTTCTTTAAATGTTTTCCCATTGAGACCTAGCTATTTGGCCAATGCCCGGTGGAGCTACCTGATAGTTATAGAGGAGATGGGTTTTGGGACTTCCCCCTCGACTGTCACCTACCCAGCCGGATTTTGGGCAGACTTTCATTCGTCTTTCTGCTGTATCTCCCTCCTACCCCTTTACCCTTACCCCCTTCCCCTCTACACTTCACTTATCTTGTCTCCTATGCTATTGTAATTGTTAGTCTAGCAACTGATGTAAATTGGAACTGATGTAATCTTGTAATTTTGTGGAACCTCATGTAAAGCGCTCTGATACCTCCGGGTCTAGCCAGCGCTATATAAAACTCTTAAAATAAATAAATACAAGTAAATAAAATAAGCGCTACCTTTAAAAAAGATTTTTTTTAGCCAATTCTGCTTTGGACACCCACACAAGTGAGGTATCATTTTACTCGGGAGAACAATTAACATTATAACACGCTATGTCACTGCCCAAATGGGGGCAGAAAGCCCAAATAAAAAGGCTGATCTGCCACCACGGGGGCCAGAATACACACAAAACATATGTCCCCCAAAGTGACTAATTTATTTATTTTTAAATCCCTGGCTATAGTGGGCCAAATAAAAACACCGATCTGCCCCCCCGGGTGGAGGGAGGGGGTGGGGCAGAATATACTTTAAAAAAAAAAAAATATATGGCCCCTGAAAGCGACCCTTGCCCAAGGGGTCGCTTCCAACTTTAAAAAAAAAAAAAATCGCTGGCTCTAGTGGGCTTTTCTGCCTCCCCCTGGGACCAGAAACGGCAAAAAAATCAGGCTATCTGTCGCTTCCTTTGCATCAAAAAATGAATCCCTGGTGTCTAGTGGGGCATTCCTGGTGCACGATTGCGCAATGTGTGCGATCGTGCACCAGGAATGCCCTTCATTGAGACATTAGGGGAGAGGAAACACCGTTTCTTCTCCCCCGATGCCTCACGGCATCCAGATTTGGCCCCCCCCGGAGCAACAAAAACTTACCCTACCTCTTGGACACACTGGAAAGAAATGATTTTCTGCGTGTCCAGTGCTTTCTGACGCCGTTGGGTTGAATCTGCACTCCAGTATGGTTGTGGTTTGATGACTGTAGTCTTTGAGGGCAGACCATCCATGTGCTCTTTTCGCCAGAGTTTTTGTCTTCGTTTAAGGATATTATTTTACTGACTTTCATTCAAGCTTTTTTGAAGCTCGAGTGGGTTGCAGGGCTCCCACATAGGTTAGCCAGGCCTAGCTCCAGTAGGGAATCACGGAGGTACTCTCTGGCTGGTGAATTTTCCCGGGATGACAGTTCAGCCCAGTGGTGTGAATTTAGTGTGCCTTCCTCTGCTTCTCCGATATCATGCTAGCTTTTAATGAATGCCCCCCTTCTGGCTGTGGCGTGTTTCTGTAGGCAGAATTCTAGCCATATTTGTGTGGGTGGAAAATCATTCTGTTGGCGCTGGCAATGATTTTATCTAGAATGATTGTGTCCCTCCCTCGCATTGGCTCGCTTCCGTAGGTTAGCATTGAAATTAGCTTTGCCTGAAGGACCTGAAGTAGAGGATCTAAGATCAGACCTGATAGTGCTTTTTTAGGGGTTTCATGGCTAATGTTGTTATAAACCCCAGAAGGAACCCAGCGGTGGAAAGGTACCATAAGACCTTTACTATCTAGTAAGATTCCAAGGTCTTGGTATTCTGTTACTGGTTCTAGGGGATGCGTGTCCAGAAGAACAGAGATTCACATATATAAATGCCTAAGCTTGCAGCAATACTGTGGGCTTGTATCTAGTTTATCTTTTTTCACTGTACCAAATTCTAACCTCTATTTTTGACATCCAATGTTTTTAAAATTATCGACCACACCACAAGAACGACTACATCTGTATCTACTGTACAAATCATTATTTTGGTATGGCCTTCACTTGCTGCATGCAAAGAATAAAACATAACTTGTGTGTCTGCTTTCTCATGATTGCAAGACGATGTAATTTCGAAATGCATAATTGGTGTGTGTTAGACCTGTCTGGTTTTTTTGCGTAGTCCTTCCAATCTATTATTTATTTTGTCCCCTTTTTGCCCCTCATACCCTTGATAATTTTTGTCCACTAACTTTTTATAGGTGTTGGTCAAGGGGATAGGTGTTCTTTTCCCCCCTCATAGTTTTTCACCTCAGGCCCAGAGGCCTGTTCTGATAGGAAAAGTTGGAACCACACAAAATGGTGGCTACCAACTGCCTTAACTGCCAAACCCAGAACTTGCCCATAGACCAGTATAGGGCGTTCCAGAACCTTCTGGTCCATTCTGGACCACTGAGGGTCAGCCTATATAAGGCGGAATGCGGGGCAGCCATTTTGTCTACCTGAGAGAGTCAGCTGGAGGACAGGCTATCTTGGAAGGTGGGGAGAGGCTAGTGAACAGGTTGATCTCCTGGACTGGGAAGCAGCCTAATTAATCCACTTCTCTACTCCTCCTTTGGGATCCTTGTCTTGTCCCCGCTGTGGTTGTTTAAGGGAGACCCTGGGCGCCTGTCTAATCTCTGAAAGAATAGGGAGGTGGACAGGAGAAGGAGACTACAGCACTGTGGGGTGCAGTCCTCTGCCCAGTGAAAAGACTTCTACTGTGATTCCCTCAAACGGAGGAGGGCTAATCCTTGTGGCCCCCCCAGCCTTTTATTCAGTCCTCCATAAAAACCTGCCCTGGTTACAGCGACTGTCCCCTAGCTCAATCACCCCACAGAGTGTCATCTCTCACCTGCTGTGGAGTGAAGCCAACTGTGAGGAGCAGCGGGCGCTGAGGGAGCATTGGCCAGGAGAGATCGGGCTGTTCTGCCCCTGTGACAGCGAGGGGGGATCAGCGCCGAGTTGTGGCTGAAGAGGCGATCTGAAGGTGAGGGGTGCCGGATTCCATGGAGCGGCGCTGATATCGCCGTCTGCAGGACCCCGGGGGCACCGGCCGCGTCATTGTGTTTAAGCCCAAGGTTTGAAGTCCGTAAGCGCTACCGCACATGCCCCAGGCGTTCCCACTCCCTTTGGGCAGGAGGGGCCTAGGACCGAGCAGGCCCGGAAGGAGCAGCGTCTTGCCAGCGGAGCCAGCGCGGAGGAAGGCGGGAGCGGAGGCGGGTCTGGAAGCGAGGCGGTGTAGTGTGAACACTTCGCGCATGCCCAGAAGTGTGCGCATCCCAGCCCCGAGTGAAGAAGAGCGACGGGATCCCTTCGGCGGTTGGACGCGTGTGTAGAGACACCTCTTCCCTGCTCGAGCGCCTCCTGAGAGAGCTGGCGTGAGCGGGAAGGGCGGATGAGCTGAGGAGTCTTGCCAGCGCTGGACTCCCAGGAACTGCCGAGTGACTTCCCCTGTGTCTGGTGCTGATAAGCTTCACCGGACGAGTCATCTATAAGTAAGGAGATAAACTGAAGGGGGAAGGTGGCGCTTGAGCCTGCCAGTTGTGGAATTACACTTTGGTGATTTCTCCGTCCACTGTGGTGAATGAGGAGGGGGAGTAGACTTAAAAATCAACCTATCAAGAGTGTGCTGGAAATACTAAAGTTACAAGGAAAGTTACAAGTTCCTCTTAGAGCTTACTGGTGACAGCCTAGAGCTTGGGCATTTTCTTTGCTCTTCACTGTGTATGCCTCACTTTGTGGAAGAGGGACAGATAAGGGAGGTAAAGGTTTAGGCATTAAGGTAAAAACAAAACCAGTGATGTTGGAAACGTATGTAATGAAAGATACTTTTGATGTTGATTTCTAATGCCAGTTGACACTGCTAAAAAGATTGCTATTAATTCCATGACATCTGCATTTGCTTATACTGAGTCGTAGTTTTCTCTCCCAAGACTTAAGCGAATTGTTATTTCACCTGATTGATTGTAAAGTACTGAACTGTGGATTCTAAAGTATAAGAGAACAGATTATATTATTTTTATAAACAGGTACTTATTTTCATAACAAACTGGTGTAGTGTCCTTTTTAAGTGTTATTGCGTGGATTTACTGCTGGGTGGTCTGCAACCTTCACACTTGTGCCTCTAGAATTGCATGTCTTACCCCTAGGCCAGGCTACCCTAGGTGACCTGACATCCCAGGTTCCAACATTTGGTGCCTAGCGGTGGGATTCTGACTTGGTTGCAGCTACTCATTAGTAATTCAACGCAATACACTGACCTACACTAGGAGTTTTCTCCTTGCGGCCCTCCTAATTTGAATTTTGGTTTTTTCCAAATTTATTTCTGGTGGTGGGTGGAGGTTAACCTCAGGTCACACTTCTTGGTTCTCTCCTGAGTGTTTATTTTATTCCATACTAAAGATGGAATTGAATTTTAAAGAGCTAGAATCCTATACTGTGACCCAACTCAAAGAATGGTGTCAGCAACAAGGGGTATTCTTTAACAAAGGTGCCAGGAAAGGCGAGTTGCTGACAAGCATAAGGGCATGGGTGGAAGCTCATTTAGTGGAAGAACCAGATACCGAAGAGAGTGACGGGGACACTGTCCTTGAGATTGCAATGTTGAACCAAGCTGGAAGGGGGAATCTGCTGACAGGTCCCAGGACACCTTCGAGGGCGGGCAGCAGCGTCTCAGAGAGGGGTTTAACTGACGCCGAGCTGGAAGATAGGAGGGAGGAGAGGAGAATGAAGTTGGAATTAGCTAGGATGGATATGGAAAGGGAGGACAGGAGGTTAGCCCATGAACGGACCATAAAGGAGCTAGACCTACAAGCCTTAATACGAAGGTCTCCTAATCCAGATAATGGTGGCAGCGAAAATAAGATGAATACCAGGGAACCCAGACCCTATTTACCCAAAGATGTCATCGCCAGTTACACCACAGGTGATGACATTACCAAATGGTTGGCCGCCTACGAAGTTTCTTTAAGGGCTCACGGGATCTTAGAAACTCACTGGGGGGGTGGGCTGTATAAATACATGCCCCCTGCTGGCAGGGACACCTTGTTGGCTCTGGAGCAGGATGAGCAAACCCACTACCCTACGATGAAGGTGGCACTGGTGAAGAAGTTTGGACTTACCCCTGAAAGGTACAGACAGAAATTCAGGGGAAGTCACAAACTGAGTACCCAGAATTGGGTAGACTTCTTAGACTACGCCAAGAAAGCTTTGGAGGGTTGGGTCAAGGGCAGCGAGGTGAAAGATTATGAGGGGCTGTACAATCTATTTTTGAAAGAACACCTCCTCGAGAAATGTTTTCCCGAGTTGCGCCAACACCTGGTGGACAGCAAGCTGACCAATCCCCGGAAGCTTGCAGAGGAGGCGGACACTTGGGCAAGTACCCGGGTGTCCTCAAAGGGGACTGGAGGGGATTCTCAAAAAGCCGGACAGGGCGCCCCCCAGAAGAAGGAGGGGGGAGATAAAAAGAGGGAGTTCTCCAAAGGTCCCCAAAATAATTTCCAAGGAAAGGGAGCAGGTTTCACCCCTAAGGCAAACCCGCCCAGAAACCCTAATCCTGGCCAAAGCCAGCAGCCAAGGGTTCTCCACTGTTTGGAGTGTGGTGGTGTTGGACATTATAAGGGAGATGTCAGATGCCCAAAGAGACCACCCCCTCCCACCAGAGGAAAGTCACCGGGAGTAGCTAGTGTAGCGCTCGGGGAGGAGTTGCCCTTAGATAAGGGGGGTGAGTGGGCGGGTGTCACCTTAGTGTCCCTGGGAGAGCGGGAGATGGTTCCAAAGATCCAGGTGCCCCCAAATACTACAAAGTATGGGCAATGGGTCACCATCAATGGCCAGAGAGGGGAGGCTTTGAGAGATACAGGAGCCAGTATGACTATGGTGAGGAGTCAACTGGTGTCTCCAGAGCAGGTGGTTCCCAATGTACTCCACCCCGCCGCGATGGCTGACGGCAGAATGGGCCACTATCCAGTGGCTGAGGTTCCCTTTGAGTGGGAGGGGGTTGCAGGTTCACTTCGAGTTGCCGTAAGCCCTGCCGTGCCAGTTGATTGTCTGCTGGGGAATGAAATGGAGCACAACACTTGGAGAGAGGTGGAATACCGGACGCACTCTGCGATGCTGGGTACATCTGACTGGGCCTGTGCAAGCACACGGTCTGCGACTGCCCGGAGAGGGAGTTCACCTGGGTTGGAGCCTGGAACAATGGCCCAACCCGCTGCCAAAAAGGGACAGACCCGGAGACAGGAAGAGCCTGCTTCGGCTTCCACGCCCCATGTGACAGATCGGCCACCTGCGGTGGTGGGCCAGGAGTCCATGGAGCGGGAAGTAGACTCTGGAGGATTTACCCATCCCTGCTGAGTGGCATGTGGAGGGAGGACCTACCAGAGAGGAATTCTGTAAGGGGCAGAGGGAGTGCCCTACCCTTGAGGGACTGAGGCGTCAGGCTGAAGCCCAGGCAGCAGGTGATGCTACGGGACACCACCATATTTACTGGGAGGATGGACTCCTCTACAGTGAACCCAAGGTACCCCTACCTGGCTCATCAAGGGCCTTGGTGGTCCCGCAGCAATACCGAGCCTTTCTGCTGGAATTGGCTCATGCAATACCACTGGCAGGACACTTAGGCCAGGACAAGACCTTTGCACGGCTTGTCCTCCACTTTTACTGGCCTCAGATGAAAGTGGCGTCCAACACATACTGTCGGACATGTGTATCCTGCCAGGCCAGTGGGAAAACAGGGGTGAAGCTAAAGGCTCCCCTGGAACCACTTCCAGTCGTTAGCACCCCCTTTGAAAGGGTGGGCATCGACATTGTAGGGCCTTTAGATCCACCAACAACAGCTGGTCACAGGCCCGAGGTCATGTTGATGATGGTGACTGATGGGGAAGAGGAAGCAGAAAGCGAGCCTCTCCCTGATCTCTTTTCATCCCAAGAGAAGGATGGGTCGGTGGAGGGAGTGATTCTCTCCCCATCCCTAACTCCTGAGCAACGAGAGGATTGCCGCCAGGTATTGGAGCAGTACTCTTCGTTGTTCTCCCTTGTCCCGGGAAGAACCCACCTGTGTACCCATGATGTGGACACAGGAGACAGCCCCCCAGTGAAGTCAAAGACCTACAGGCTGTCAGACAAGGTGAAGGCTAGCATCCATGGAGAGGTTGCCAAGATGCTAGAGCTAGGAGTGATAGAACCTTCCAACAGCCCTTGGTCCAGTCCGGTGGTGCTAGTGCCAAAAGCCGCCCCACCAGGCACCACACCAGAACTGAGGTTCTGTGTGGATTACCGAGGACTGAACTCAGTTACAAAGACTGATGCTCATCCGATCCCTAGGGCGGATGAGTTAATTGACCGGCTAGGAGCTGCCCAATACCTAAGTACCTTTGACCTCACTTCAGGGTACTGGCAGATCTCCTTGACAGATGGAGCAAAGGAAAGGTCAGCCTTCTCCACGCCTGAGGGACACTTCCAATTTTGTGTGATGCCCTTTGGGCTCAAAAATGCCCCTGCCACATTTCAGCGGCTGGTGAACCAGGTCCTCTCTGGAATGGAGAGTTTCTCTGCTGCTTACTTGGATGACATTGCTGTCTTCAGTAGCAGTTGGGAGGACCATTTGCAACATTTGCAAGCAGTTCTCCAGGCCCTGAAACAAGCTGGATTGACCATCAAAGCCAGTAAATGCCAGATTGGGCAAGGGTCGGTTGTGTACCTTGGACACTTGGTGGGTAGGGGGTCAGTGCAGCCCCTGCAGGCAAAGATTGAGGCAATCATGGCCTGGGAACCCCCCAAGACACAGACTGAGGTCCGAGCTTTCCTGGGCCTCACAGGCTACTACCGTCGCTTTGTGAAGGGGTATGGCACTATAGTAGCGCCCCTCACGGAGCTCACCTCCAAGAAACAACCTCGACGGGTAGTTTGGACGAAGGCTTGTCAGCAAGCCTTTGAAAAGTTGAAGCAGGCAATGTGTGTAGCACCAGTCCTGAGGGCCCCAGACTTC
Organism: Lissotriton helveticus; assembly: GCF_964261635.1. Classification (NCBI taxonomy): domain Eukaryota; kingdom Metazoa; phylum Chordata; class Amphibia; order Caudata; family Salamandridae; genus Lissotriton; species Lissotriton helveticus. The sequence goes on from NC_136071.1 coordinate 1,125,085,474, forward strand.
TCCAAGGAGTTCATTGTCCAAACAGATGCATCAGAACATGGCATTGGGGCAGTGTTATCGCAACTAAATGAAGAGGGCCTGGATCAGCCTGTAGTCTTCTTATCCAGGAGACTGCTTCCCCGGGAACAGAAGTGGAGTGCAATTGAGAGGGAAGCTTTTGCGGTGGTGTGGGCTCTGAAGAAGCTGCGGCCATACCTCTTTGGCTCGCACTTCCTGGTTCAGACTGACCACCGACCCCTTCGTTGGCTGATGCAAATGAAGGGGGAAAATCCCAAGCTGTTGAGGTGGTCCATCTCCCTACAAGGAATGGACTTCCGGGTGGAACATCGGCCTGGAGTGGACCACGCCAATGCAGACGGTCTCTCCAGGTATTTCCGCCTTAGTGACGAGGACTCCCAAGGGGTTGGGTAGTTCTCCCCACTTTCAGCTGGGGGGGACGCGTGTTAGACCTGTCTGGTTTTTTTGCGTAGTCCTTCCAATCTATTATTTATTTTGTCCCCTTTTTGCCCCTCATACCCTTGATAATTTTTGTCCACTAACTTTTTATAGGTGTTGGTCATGGGGATAGGTGTTCTTTTCCCCCCTCATAGTTTTTCACCTCAGGCCCAGAGGCCTGTTCTGATAGGAAAAGTTGGAACCACACAAAATGGTGGCTACCAACTGCCTTAACTGCCAAACCCAGAACTTGCCCATAGACCAGTATAGGGCGTTCCAGAACCTTCTGGTCCATTCTGGACCACTGAGGGTCAGCCTATATAAGGCGGAATGCGGGGCAGCCATTTTGTCTACCTGAGAGTCAGCTGGAGGACAGGCTATCTTGGAAGGTGGGGAGAGGCTAGTGAACGGGTTGATCTCCTGGACTGGGAAGCAGCCTAATTAATCCACTTCTCTACTCCTCCTTTGGGATCCTTGTCTTGTCCCCGCTGTGGTTGTTTAAGGGAGACCCTGGGCGCCTGTCTAATCTCTGAAAGAATAGGGAGGTGGACAGGAGAAGGAGACTACAGCACTGTGGGGTGCAGTCCTCTGCCCAGTGAAAAGACTTCTACTGTGATTCCCTCAAACGGAGGAGGGCTAATCCTTGTGGCCCCCCCAGCCTTTTATTCAGTCCTCCATAAAAACCTGCCCTGGTTACAGCGACTGTCCCCTAGCTCAATCACCCCACAGAGTGTCATCTCTCACCTGCTGTGGAGTGAAGCCAACTGTGAGGAGCAGCGGGCGCTGAGGGAGCATTGGCCAGGAGAGATCGGGCTGTTCTGCCCCTGTGACAGCGAGGGGGATCAGCGCCGAGTTGTGGCTGAAGAGGCGATCTGAAGGTGAGGGGTGCCGGATTCCATGGAGCGGCGCTGATATCGCCGTCTGCAGGACCCCGGGGGCACCGGCCGCGTCATTGTGTTTAAGCCCAAGGTTTGAAGTCAGTAAGCGCTACCGCGCATGCCCCAGGCGTTCCCACTCCCTTTGGGCAGGAGGGGCCTAGGACCGAGCAGGCCCGGAAGGAGCAGCGTCTTGCCAGCGGAGCCAGCGCGGAGGAAGGCGGGAGCGGAGGCGGGTCTGGAAGCGAGGCGGTGTAGTGTGAACACTTCGCGCATGCCCAGAAGTGTGCGCATCCCAGCCCCGAGTGAAGAAGAGCGTCGGGATCCCTTCGGCGGTTGGACGCGTGTGTAGAGACACCTCTTCCCTGCTCGAGCGCCTCCTGAGAGAGCTGGCGTGAGCGGGAAGGGCGGATGAGCTGAGGAGTCTTGCCAGCGCTGGACTCCCAGGAACTGCCGAGTGACTTCCCCTGTGTCTGGTGCTGATAAGCTTCACCGGACGAGTCATCTATAAGTAAGGAGATAAACTGAAGGGGGAAGGTGGCGCTTGAGCCTGCCAGTTGTGGAATTACACTTTGGTGATTTCTCCGTCCACTGTGGTGAATGAGGAGGGGGAGTAGACTTAAAAATCAACCTATCAAGAGTGTGCTGGAAATACTAAAGTTACAAGGAAAGTTACAAGTTCCTCTTAGAGCTTACTGGTGACAGCGTAGAGCTTGGGCATTTTCTTTGCTCTTCACTGTGTATGCCTCACTTTGTGGAAGAGGGACAGATAAGGGAGGTAAAGGTTTAGGCATTAAGGTAAAAACAAAACCAGTGATGTTGGAAACGTATGTAATGAAAGATATATTGATGTTGATTTCTAATGCCAGTTGACACTGCTAAAAAGATTGCTATTAATTCCATGACATCTGCATTTGCTTATACTGAGTCGTAGTTTTCTCTCCCAAGACTTAAGCGGATTGTTATTTCACCTGATTGATTGTAAAGTACTGAACTGTGGATTCTAAAGTATAAGAGAACAGATTATATTATTTTTATAAACAGGTACTTATTTTCATAACAAACTGGTGTAGTGTCCTTTTTAAGTGTTATTGCGTGGATTTACTGCTGGGTGGTCTGCAACCTTCACACTTGTGCCTCTAGAATTGCATGTCTTACCCCTAGGCCAGGCTACCCTAGGTGACCTGACATCCCAGGTTCCAACAGTGTGGAACTCGCAACTTAATCTTGACAGGTGACAATTACTTGCTTCCCTTAGATGTTAAGTTGCACATGCCTACTCAGTAAAACAAACATCTTTGTCTTGCTTTCTTCTCATCTAAGGATACTAGTCAATCTTTGGGACTGGAGTGTTATATTCTACTCACTTGCGAAGATCCTCACTTCTTTTTTTTTTCTAACACTTTGGTTGATGCTTCCAGTAATAGATATATCCCACTCAAGATCCAATCATTTCACGTTCCTTGGGGGAGTTTTTATGTAGCTTATAAAAACTGTTGAAGTGTAATCATCAAATGTTTTGCAAAACTAGGGAGGTAGCATATTTACTATAGCTGCACCATCTAATATATTTACATCCACCTCTGGAGCAGTGTTGCGTTTGTTGGTACTTCTGGCAGCGAAATCCAGTAGCTGTGACTACTTCTCTTGTCTGATTTTTCCATTCACAGATATAGATGGTGGAAAAGACTGATACTTGGCTTGAACATTAAAAAAATGCCTTTTCTTGCCTGGCACCCAATATATAATCTAGCAAACAGGTTGCAATTACTTTTTAACAAGGATAGTTTGTGTTTGGACACAAATGTTTTACGCAGGCAGGTGCTGAGTAATTGAAGTTTGTTCTTATGGTATTGTATCTGTAATGGCTTTCGAACACATTTGCATCACCTTATGAAAATAGAAGTTATATTGTGATTTACCTATTTCATGTACTGTTTTCACCGACGTGATAACTATCAGGCATACCTTTGTTGCTGTCCAGATTGAATAGATCACCGCTCTGTCCATAAACGGGTTACCAACTTACTCGGTTATATGCAGTAGAGATTTCAATTTTTTTTTTTTACATTTGTTCATGGTGGCAAAGGTTTTTTGTTCGGCATCCTCAAATGTTTGTTCAAATACATTTTCAACTTTGGAAATCTCTGACCCAGATATCATCCATCTTCTGAAAGCTCCTGGATTTTCCGTAAGACCTACAGCACTTCCATCTCCTTTGACGATAGCATTTTCCTGCTCATGATTTTAAACTAGAGTAATTGATGAGAATGCGCTGATGCTTTTATAGATCACAAACATTCGCGTACGAAACTCTGAGCGAATGTGTGGGTTGCGCTCTGCTGGTGTCACCATGTTGCGAATTTGGACAGACAGCCATCGAGAATGACTATGATTTGTAGCAAACATCCATGGAACCGTCTGATCAAGTACTTGTACATACAATTCAACGTTACCCTCTCTAATTGAACAAATAAATTCAAGTGCAAGTATCTGCAGATCCATAACAATTGCCCAAAATTAGAAGCATGGGTCTTTCTATTTCCACTTCATCCAGTTAGAAAATGCCCTTGTTTCTTCTAGGGACTGTCTAGATTCAAGATAACTTTGATAAGCCTTCCTCTGTAATATGTACAGCGCAGCAACAGTAATTTAATGAGCATGCGTATGGGTGGAAAACTTTCAATATTGCATCAGCTTTTCCTATGGTAGTGATGTCAGGTTCCACTAACATACTGGTCCATCCTCTGTTCGAAAGCCAGTCTTCAGCATATAGATGTGCCAAATCCTGTTGAATTTGTTTTGCTAGGGTGAAGAGGTCGGTCCATTGAAATAATAGATGTTTTTTTTTTGGTTTTTTTTTATATTTGATTTGTAGCGCGCTCAATCACCTACAGGCCTCTAAGCGCTCGGGAATCGATGGTAAACAACAACTTCGACAGTACAGAGGGCATCCATTAGCCTAGGTGGCTCATAAGGCTCTCCTAAATAACAACGTTTTCATCCCCTTTCTGAAACGTAGGAGATTTCCTTCCTTACGTAGGGGCTCAGGCAGTGTGTTCCATAGATGCGGAACCAGCACCGAAAAGGCTCTTCCGCCCTTGGTGACAAATTTGTACCGAGGGCAGACTAGTAGCTGAGAGTCTGAGGATCTAAGAGCTCTCTTTGGGCTGTACACTGCCAGACGATCTTTAATGTATGCGGGCGCCATGGCATAGATGGCTTTATGGGCTATGCACAAGTTTTTAAATTCCACTCGCTCCTTGATAGGAAGCCAATGGAGACTTTGTAGTAGGGGGGATGCTTTAGTGCGTCTTGGCAATCTGAAGATAAGACGGGCGGCGTCGTTCATCACCACCTGTAGCCTATTTATCAGGGTTTTTGGTAAGCCAAGGTAAAGGGCATTTCCATAATCTATACGTGAGATCACAGTAGCTGTGACGATGGAACGTAGCATAGATTGGGAAATGATAGGCACTAATTTTCGTACCTGTCGGATAATATTAGTACAGCTGCCCACAACTGAGGAGATTTGGCTGACCATGGAGAGTTCACCGTCCAATTTGATCCCCAGGCTCTTCACATTCAGGCTGGGTTTTGGGGCTGGACCTAACTCTGCGGGCCAGTAGAGGTCACACCATGGTGAGGTGGCAGATGAAATCACCAGGACCTCAGTCTTATCTGGGTTGATTTTTAGGAGATTTCCTGTCATCCACTGAACCGTGTGTCTCAAGATATTCTGAGTGTGCAGTTGGGCGGTGTTTGTATTTTCAACACTCAGCAGCAGCTGCGTGTCATCCGCATAATTGTATACTGTGCAGCCCATACTCGCCAGGGAGGCAATCAGAGGCTGCAAGTATAAATTAAACAGTAGTGGGGATAGGGCCGAGCCCTGAGGTACCCCACATTCTAACTCTCCCACTTCGGAGATTTCTTCTCCGAGTTGTATTCTTTGTGTCCTTCCTGACAGAAAGGACTGCAACCACTCAAAAGCCAGACCTTTGATGCCAAAATCACTCAGTCTTTCCAGTAACAACGCATGGCTGACGGTATCGAACGCCGCTGAAAGGTCTAATAAAATCAGGGCGCTCGGTTTTTTACCGTCAGCCAAGCCTCTCAATTCATCCAGCACCGAGAGCATCACCAACTCGGTGCTGTGATGTGCTCGAAACCCAGCTTGTCGTTCGTGAAGCAGGGAGTGGGACTCCAGGTACATGGACAAAGATTTTAGTACATGTTGCTCCAGTACTTTAGAGAGGAATGGTAGCTGAGAGATCGGCCTGTAGTTTTTTAGTATTGCGGGGTCTGCACCTGGTTTTTTCAACAGTGGTCTTACACGCGCTTCCTTGAGTGCTGCTGGTAGTTGTCCTGTTTCCAAGGATCTATTTAAGAGATAGATGACATACTCCTCCAATAAGGGACGGGCTGTCTGAAAAACTTTAGGTGGACAAGGGTCCGCTGGGAATCCAGACTTAATTCTGGCCATCAACTGCTGCAGGCTCAAGGTGTCAATCTCTGGAAACAGTGTGATAGCACAGTCAGTTTGATTTCGGGGGATTATAGGTGTAGCCATCCCATTAAGCGTCCCACTTTTTATGTCCTGGATAATGGTTCTTACTTTCTCCAAGAAATATTCCTGGAAGGAATTACAGGTTATGGGGGACTGAACACTGTCGGGTTTTTTGGTCAACTCCGACAGGATCTTAAAGGTCTCTTTCTGCACGTTAACTGCCTTACTTAGACGGGATTCGTAGTACTCGGTTTTGGCGAGGATGATACATTTTTTGTATGCTTTCAACGAGGTTCGGTAGAGGTTCCTGGCTGAGTCCTGTGTAGTTTTCCTCCAGCCTCTTTCTAGGGCTCTAAGTTTCTTTTTGTGGTCCCTCAATGCTGGCGTGAACCATGGGGCATCCTTGCCCGGGCCTTTTAACACCTTCATTTTTATTGGTGCTATCTGGTCAATAGCTAGTGTCAGGCAACGCGTTAAATCCGCGTACTGCTGATCTAAGCTATGATCTAAGTTCGGGGGGCAGTGTCTGGGCAGGAATACCTTGGTCAGGGTCGTCAAATCGACCTCTGCCCATTTGCGAGTTTTCCTAGCCTCCAATGTTGGTTTAATTATTTGGCCCTTGATACGTAGCTCACAAGATATTAAATAGTGATCAGACCAAATACATGGGGCAACTTCTTGCAGTATTAGTGAGGGGTCTGTAGTCCATACAAGGTCAAGGGTGTGACCTTTGGTGTGCGTGGGGACCTTCACGATTTGTTGAAAGTTTAACGCTGACATCAAGGTGTCCAAGTGGCGCATAGGAGCGTCCCAATGGGGTTTATCCCAGTGTAAGTTGAAGTCACCTGTGACTAAGATTTTCGAGTAGCGAGTACAGAAGTCTGATATAATGGGGGCAAATAAGTCCTGGAAGATTGGGGTTGCGTTGGGAGGACGGTAAACCGCTAGCACCACCCAGCATGAACTGTTTACTGTGACTTTCACCCCAAGCAAGTCAGCCAGGTCGACTGTCTCTGATAGTAGTATTTCTACTGACAGCATCTTTTTAAAAATCACCGCTACCCCTCCTCCCCGTGTGTTTCCGGGGCGGTTTTGCCATAAAGCATCATAGCCGCTAGGGAGAGCGGCCAAGATGTCGGGCATTGAGCTCTCATTCATCCAGGTCTCAGTCAAGGTCAAAATATCAATGTCGTTATTTTGCAACAGGTTATAGACCTCAACGTGGTGGCAGTGGAGTGATCTGGTGTTTAGGCTTGCTATTTTCAGGGTGGAGAATGCAGCTAGAGGTATAGTTTTCAATGGTTTATAAATTGCATGTGTTTTTAGTATCTTCAGGATGTCATTATCAAGGCAAACCTCACCCTTATCCAGGTTACGTAGGTCTTCCGAGGTGTAGGAGCGCATTTGTCCAGAAGTCCCTGCCCCCGAGCCCGTCTGAGCGCGGACGGGCGCAGACGGGCTGGACTCTGGCGCGACTCCGGCGTGCCCGCCGCGCGTCAGCATGGCTGCCTTAAATGCTGTTCTAGCGTCCTTCTGACGACTAGAACAGCCAATCCTTGCCCTCACCAAAGATGTCCGCCGTTCTGGCGGTGTGGTGCCCTTCCCTGATAGCAAAGATCCGCTCTAAGCGCGGTAGTGTGGCGAAAAACGAGTGCAGGTATGCGGTCACATTCAATTCTAAAATCAGGGTACAGTGCCAAAATTATACTAACAAAAAACGGACAAAACGGGGATTTTTTAAAATTTCGGTATTTAGCTCTCAGCAAGCACACAAATAATTCACATTTAGCGGAAACACCTCTGCGTTGTCCCGAGGCTATTGTCCTCAATTAAGATAATGATCAGACTCTTTAATGACTTTTATGCAGTGCTTGACCGTGGTCTTAGAATGAACACTTTCTGTGAACAGCAGCAACAATGCAGTAGTTGACAGTGGTCTATTGACAGGATGTTGGCAATGATGCATGATATGCTGCCTAAGATATGTTTTCATCAGAAAAAACGTTTCCACTCTCAAGATTGTGTATCACTCTCTCAACCCATTTATATTCCTAGGTGTTAGCAGCATCAACTAGATCCCTTTGGTGATCAACTATTACAGATAGTAATGGAATCTAATCAACTGTATTAATTGAAGCTGGTTCGATATTTGTATACAGTACTGGAAGATTGGAAATCTGTTTGACTTTGACATATTAGGATTAATCACCTCGACCCATTACTTCTAGTTCTTGTTCTGTGTGTTTTGTCTGAGTTATTGCTGCTCTGGGGGAGGAGTCTTTAACTGTCATGGAACTTTGGTTGTGATCTATGTTATCAATATTTTCACTACTGAGTACTTGCCACTTCAGTTTAGGTGGACACCCAACTTGTTCACTCTCATACAGCACGCAAATGCTATTTCCTAAGTCAGAAGATATTTGTAAAACCCTATCATATGAAATACAAATTCCTAGTTTATGGATCTTGTCTGTAACTGCTCGATTTCACGTTTGACTGTGGATAGAAAGAACAATGTATGTGGACAGAGGAGTTTCTTTGTTGCTGATGTCTAGGAACTAAAGAGTTTGTTCTTGAATTCTTTACACTGTTAAACATCAGTAATTCGAAAATAGACAACGCTGTATTGGCAGTGGCTGTTTCACAGGAATACTGAGCTCATGTCCGACCCATCAAGTATCATGTTAACAAGGGCAAGTGGCATTTTCAGAATTGATCGCTTTTTACAACCATCCCCAAACGTTCCATTGAAGTTTTTAGATTTCCGCATCATGCTCCTGCTAACAATGTTTGCTGCATTATTAATATTTATGGCGTCAGAATCTGACTTGTCTCAGGCAAATACTAATGCAGATCCTACGTCCTCTTCGAAAGCTAACGACATTTCTTCCTTCGTTGTATTCTTTCAAACCTCTTGTATTTCTGAGAATGCTCTTTTAGTCTTATTGAGTTACCCTTACATGCTGTGAAATTGAACTGCTTTACTCTGCTTGTGCAAAGGTTTACTAAGTCACATTGTTTGAAATTTGTTTTAACATCTCCCACTCACAAATCTTTCAGATAAGATACAAGCTCGTCTAGAGCTATTCCTTCTACTGAGGTCTCATGTGATTTTGTTTTTCTTCTCTCGTACTCTGTTAGAGTCCAACTAAACATTTATGATTGTATTCAACACGATTTATGCCACACTGCATTGTTAGTTTTTAATATCTGCTCAATACCAGAACCATTATTAGCGGTTCTAGTTCGATATTCATAGGTACACATTCCAATTCTTTACATTTCTTCAGGTTATGGTTCAAAACATTTTATCCAGACCCATAATGTTTGCGTATTGCATTTGCTGGGCTAAGAGCTTTCCTGTCCAAAAACACAGATGGACCAATTTGTTGCAACAACATCATCGTGCTGGACAGCTTGACGACTGGTTGTTGGTGCTGCTGAAGAGATCAAATTAATTCTAACGGGTCACACTTACCAATAACCCATATACAATTAGAATGTAGAAGGTTCAATCGTTTATTCTTCAAAGACAAACCCTGACAGGGGAGCCTCAGTCTATACAACCTCAAAGGTGCGCAGAGTAGACTGACTACATGTTCAAAGTACAAAGCATATATACGTTTTCATACGTCCAAGAATGACACCCTACAAGGAAAAACACAGTTTGTCAGCAGGCCAAGAGGAATACCCATATAAGGCACAATTGATTGCTAGTATCCTAGGCATCAGCTTTTCCGGGGGCAGGTCAACGGGTCGCCTCCCAGTCTATCTAAAGCTGGGGAGGACAAGAACGGGCCTTGTGGGAATGTACGCATCCCACAAGGAAGGCAGGTGCGACCTTGAGTTTCCCTTGAGCTACCAGTTAGCAGACATCGACCACGGTTTGGCTGACGCCATGGATCAGAGAAAAGGCATGGTCACGTGATTTCAGGGAAACCGCATTTGCACACAGAGAAACGAAACAAAATGGTTTCAGCCATGCCAATAGTACTAACCTAGAACGAGTGAATATAGGTAACTAAATGAATACACTTTATTCTAATTAATCTAGTATATGTTTACGAGGTTATATTGGACCTATTAGGCCAACAATGTGTGTTCATTGCAAATTCGATCCCTACAGACGGCACTTTTGGCCTAATATGGCCAATACACATACTTTTATTCTACAAATACCCCCTCATCTATTTGCATTAAATCAGACACTTCCTTTTGGATCATCTGTTTTTCTACCTTGATTTGTCGAGAAAACTGCAATGCCGGCGTGATCCTGGTGGCACAAAACGAGCAACAGGCAGGGCCGCATTGGAGACACAAGCAACATGTAAATATCACTCCGAATGCCCCCGCCAGTATCACAAATATCTTCCAACCCCAGGTAGCTAAAAGACCCCAAAACCAGCTGCTAAGGGACCAGGTGCCTTTCTCAACATGGGCCTCACTGGCTAATCAATGTAATTTCTGTATAGCCAAATGGATAGTGGGGGCTGAATCTGGAATAAACACGCAGCAAGAACTGCCGATCACACAACAGGCTCCTCCCCTATCGGCGAGGATGACGTCAAGAACCATCCGGTTCTGGAGCGAAACAAGCCTCGTCGCAGCAAGTTCTACTGTGATGTTAGTTAAGATTCCAGTAGTGGTCTGAACCACATTCTCAACTATCCTCGACAAACGTCTTATACTGCGACTATTGAATATGGGCCCCCAGAAGGGGGTAAGTCCCTTCGCAAAGTCTTCAAATTGTTGTAAGGAGGTATCTGTTTGATCAGTGGCATCAAGATCATAACTCCTAACGTTTCGGCTCACTACTTCCTCTTTCTGTATCAACTGATGAGTTTTATGATAGTCAGGAGGGGCAATGTATACAGGGGGATAGAGAAACGAAAGATAACAACTTCCTGCCCAACCATGTGTAGGCATTCTCACCACACACAAAATAAACATCTGGTGGGGTGATCATAGGTGGGGTACTGTACACTTGTAGAGTGTAGGTGTAATTACATCTACTGCTGCCTACCTTAACATGGCCTCTACCCTGTATGCAAAACGGGGAGGTAGTATTAATGATAGGGATTGGTAAGGCCTTATCATTCGTAACATTTCGGTCCTTAAAATGCGGAAAATACATCGTATCATTGAAAAGTTCAAAATCCTGCATTTATTCCATTAGCCATGTAACATTCTTATAATCAGTATATAAATTCATACAGGCATTAGCGTCCAATGAGCCCTCTCCTTCATTTCCAGCTGCATCAAATCCCTGATGTTTCTCTATGTATTTTAAAATGGCCACATAATCTTTTTCAGTATACATTTTCGGTTCGGCTACATAATGTGAATACATCAAAGATAACAATTGGAACCATGCCTCACAACTGGCTAAATAGGACATTGGTAGGGAAATGAGCAGTTCGTGTTGGTGCATGACTGAAGGGAGTAGTCCACATACCCAACAGTTCGTCTTATTTGTAGTGGAATGGGTCTGATGCAACATTTCTATAAAGGCATTTTTCATACAAGTCTCTCTATGTCTAGCCTTATGAGGGGGCAAAGAGTAAAAGAGATGTTCTTCTGGGGTAACAGTGGTGCCTAATAATTTCTGTACTGGATGCTGAAATTCTAGATATACAAACACACTCATCATAATAATTGTAATAATAATGATAAAAACAACGAATGCCACCTTCACTCTGGTGGACCATCCGGAAAACAAATGCATATTATCCATATATCGCCGAGGGGCTAGTGGTCTCATCTTCCATTGCAAATCGGGCAAAAGGAAACATGCTCGCTAAAAGTTCAGATATAACTCGGTCCCTCTCTACAAGTCATAAAACTATCTGTATCCACAAAGCACGCACGCCACCAGAGGGGTTCTTCTTCCCTGTGTCCGTTCAGAGTCTCCCATGCAGACTCTCGTCATTCATATCCATTGGACAAAACAGCAAACAATTTCCTTAGTTTTGTAGAACGACCGCAGCCCCCAACTCAGTCTGTCTTGCTGAACAGAGCTATTTAGCACAATGTTCCAAGCTCTCAACGCGCTCAGTCCAGTGTCTCGCTCAGTACCCCAGCAAATCTATCCAAGGTTTCTAAACTCAAGTCTTTCCCTATCTCCTACCAAGAGGAGCTGGGGTACCGCGCTGTTTTCGGGGCCGCAGGTCGTATTTGCAGTGACCAGGTCGCTCCTGATCAGGAAACAACTCAGTGATACGGGCATCAGATACATCCGAATTCTGTGATGGACCCTCAATACTGGTCTCTGCTGATTGGGCCACCACTCTGTCGACTGGGGGCACAGCTTCACTTGGCTGCCCCCTTTCTCGAGCTTCTGAAAAAGGCACAAAGCTCTGGGGCGATTCCCCTTCTTGGCTTGGAATTCCTTAGCGGTTTTGCAAATCAAAGGGCAAAGGTAGAGGGAGTCGTTTCAAATGACTCGCATGAATCCAATGTTTCCGCCCGTGCACCTTCACAGCTGACCTGGTAACAAGAATGATCTGGTAGGGCTCAGACCATCTCGGCTCCAAACTAGATTTCCTCTGGTAGTTCCTTACCAGAACCCACTGACCGGGTTCCAGCCGTTGACCAGGACCCTCTGGTAGCGGCCGCAATGTCTCGGATACCTGTTGATGAATAGAACGCAGATCTTTAGTTAATGCATACAAATAATCTGTCATCAAAGTATAATCAATGTCTCTAAAGGACCTGGGTCTAGGAACTCCCCACACATTGGCGGGTCGGCCAAATATGACCTCATATGGAGACAACCCGGTTCTCGTGTGTGGAGTTGTTCTCAAGGATAATAATGCCAAAGGGAGTGCATCAGTCCATTTTACTCCAGTTCTTGCGCAGATCTTTGCCATTTTCAATTTTAATATGCCATTGTATTTTTTAACTAGCCCTGCTGACTGGGGGTGACTGGCTGCATGGAACTTCTGACGAATTTGTAAACCATCACATACACTCTGAACTAATGCCAAATTAAAGTGTGTGCCATTGTCCGACCATATGATTCGGGGCAAACAATACCTGGGGAAATATTCTTTAATCAAAGCCTTAGCAGTTGCCATCGCAGTGGCTTCTTTGGTGGGGTAGGCTTCAACCCACTTACTGAAAGCACAAACCACCACCAGCACATATTTCAAGTTATTAACTCTCTCCATTTGGATGTAGTCAATCTGAATACCTTCAAAAGGCAAGGATGGTGGTGCAAAATTGCCACTTAGAACGGACTCTCTGCCCCCTGAATTATAGCGTAAGCATACTGGACAATATTTGACCACATGTGCGGCCGTCTTGGGAATGTTTTGGTTGCTCCAGACAGGGTCTAATACAGCACAAATACCCTTCGCTCCTATGTGTGCCGGGCCGTGAGCCATGGTCACTACCGCATATACCAATGCATTAGGGAGTAACCAACGCTGTCTTTCAGTTCGATCTATCCAACATTTGTTCTTGTCCAGTTTCCCCACTTCCTGTTCCCATTTCTGTGTCTCATCCATGGTGGCTTCCTTCTGTAATTCCCTTACACTTTCTATGGTATTGTCAAATACGGATGTTTCCGCCACCCACCGGGCTGAAGTACTGGGAAACATGGGAATTACTTTAGTCCGAGCTGTTTCTTTCGCTACTGAATCAGCATAGGCTTCCCTTTCCTGTGGAATCGACTATTTTCTGATGGGCGCTACATTTGATAATGGCCACTTTATCTGGTAGTGTCAAAGCTAACAACAAACGATCAATTAAAGGACCATGTTGAATCTTTTGGCCATGTGTGGTAAAGAAGCCCCTTTCCCTCCATAATCTCCCAAAACTATGGGCAACGCCAAAGGCGTACTGGCTGTCCGTGTAAATATTTACTTTTAATCCTTTGCTAATTTCACACGCACATAATAAAGCTATTAGTTCAGCTGCCTGGGCTGAGTGGTGTGAAATCCTAGCAGTTTCTACTACTGTTTTCAAAGTCGTAATAGCATACGCAGCTGTTGCAGTTCCATCTGGTAACTTAAAACAGGAACCATCAACATACAATTCTCCTTGGGGTTCTGGTAAAGTAATGTCTGTGAGATCTACACGGCCCTTTGTTTCTTCCTCAGTTCTAAACACACAATCATGGATATCGTCCTTTGTATCACTAGAAGGGAGAGGTAATAGTGATGCTGGATTCAATGTGGCACATCTCTTAATGGTAATGTGGGGTGCAAACAATGTCAATTCGTATCCTGTCAAGCGGGCACTCGTAAGGTGCTGGGTTTTAATTTTATTTAACAAAACATCCACGGCATGTGGCACCATTACTGTAAGATCAGTGTTTAACACTATCCCTTCCGATTGTCGGATGGCCACTGCTACCGCCGCAGTAGCCCTCAGACAACTGGGAAGGGCTTGTGCTACTATGTCCAATACTGATGAAAAGAAGGCACAGGGTCTTTGTTTCCCCCCGAAATCCTGAGGTAATACTGAAAGAGAACAACCGTCCACCTCGTGCACATAGAGTGAAAAAGGCTTTCGGTAATCCGGGGTACCCAAGACAGGTGCAGAACATAAAAGCAGCTTTCAAAGAGTCAAAGGCTTCTTGGCATTCATCGGTCCAGGGTCGGGGTTCATGCACATCTTTGGTAGTCAAATACAGCAAGGGTTTAGAGATGAGGGAATAGTTAGGAATCCATTGGCGACAGTAAGAGGTTATGCCAAGAAAAGCACGGACATCACGTTGAGTACACGGTACAGACATGTTAGTGATTACAGATATTCGTTCTGATGTTAGTCGTCTCCCTGCTTTCGACAGTAAGTGGCCCAGGTAGGTCACTTCCTGTCGACAATATTGAAATTTGGAAAGGGAGACTTTATTTCCTTTTTTTAGCCAAATGGTGTAACAACTTCACAGTTGCATCTCTGCACCCATCCTCCATATCAGAGGCGACCAAAATATCATCCACATATTGAATGATGGCATTGCCGGTGGGCAAAACTAGTTCATCCAATACTGCTTTCAAGGCCTGGCTATATATACTAGGACTTTCTGTATAGCCTTGGGGTGCGCGCGTAAATCTAAAACTTCGTCCTCCTAATGAGAATCCGAAGATATGTCTGCTATCAGGATGAATAGGAATGCTAAAGAAAGCATTCTTCAAATCGATAACAGAAAAATATCGAGCAGTAGGGGGGAATCATGGTAAGGATCGTAGTGATATCTGGTACCACAGGGTATTGTGGGACCACTTTTTTATTGACCGCTCTAAGGTCAATCACAAAACGATATGCGGACTTATAATCCGGGGTACCATCAATTGGAGTCTTTTTCAAAATCGGCAAAATGGGACTGTTACAGATATTTGCATCTGTTTCTTCCACCACCCCTTTGTCAACTGGGTCGCAAATAATATGGAGCAATGCTTGTTCACCCTCTGGTGATAATTTATACTGTGGAATGCGAGGCATCTTTGCATTTGGTTTTATGGTGATTGACACAGGGTCTATTCCTAACAGACCCACGTCGGTATCCCCTTTCGCCCACAAGGTCGAAGGGATGGTAGCAAATTCAGGAGGCAAGGGTTCGTTTTTAGCAAAATATTGAGCCATTTCTATAGGTGGTTTCTGCATGGTTAGAAAAACACCATCGGGTGAGCAGTAGATTCGTGCATGTAGTTTCTTTAAAATATCCAAACCCAACAAATTCTCTCCACAATTAGAAGTAAGGAGAAAAGGGGTATGCATAGAAATGGGACCAATCGTAAAAGGCAGAGCTTTTGAAACGGGGCTGACTACCGGTATTCCAGAGAGTCCGACTGATACATTATTTTGGCCAGACAGAGCTGCCCCTGGGACCAGTGCCTGGGCGACTGAACTACTCATCGCCCCAGTATCCACTAAAAACTTCCCTGATGTACCCAACAGTTCTCCTTCTACATAAGGTCCATCTTGGTCCACTGGTACTGTAATACGGCCCCCGCTCTGTCCTTGGCTGTTTCATGCGTACTCCTGGTCCTCGTATCTGTCACTCTGATAGCTTTCATTATAATATTGTCTATTCTGGGGGTCGTCAAAATGATTCTTACGAGAACCCTCGTGCTGCGATTCTTCCCTCATACTATTTCGATCTATGTTTCCCCGACCTCTTCCTCGACCCCTACTGGGTCCTTTTCGTCCTTGTAGCAAAGGGCAGTCTACTCTCCAATGTCCCTCCTCCTTACAATAGGAACATTGGTTTATCCCAATATTCGGCGGGCCCCCTCTGCCTCTTCCCACTGACTGGCCCCTTTGATACGAGCCCCGCACTCCCCTTCCTGTCATTTGACCTCTGCTAACTTGTTGCAATAATACCCTTGTTTTTAAATCCTTAGTCTTCTTCTCTAATCTGTCCTTGCTCTCATTCTCGCGATGCTCGTAATATTGGGCCATACTAAGTATGACAGATGGTGCAGCTGTAGTCCAGGTACTTTCAGACGACTGAAGGCGGGACATAACCTCCGGGAGTAGATTGGTAACAAACCTATTCACAAACAGTCGAATTCCCCCTTCTGTAGAGAGGTCCTGTCCACTGAAATCTATAAACACCTTTTCGAACCGAGTAAAGAAGTCAGACACACTTTCATCCTTCTTCTGTCTACATGCTGTTAATTTATCCCAATCTACCTTCCTAGGAGGTAAAAGAGTTTTCATGAATGTAACAATTTTATCAGGCACGGCTAAGATTTCATCCCGGGGCTTCTCACCTGGCTTTCCTTCCTTGTCCCAATTCTTTAATTGGTCCCATGTTTCCCCTAATTCGGGGGTATGGTCAGGTCATGAATCTGCCTCCAGATATCGACCGGGATTAGGAGACCAAAAAATAGCTTGATATCAGCTATAGTCATGATGGCAGAATTGGCAGCTTCGGTCAATTCTTTGTAATAAGCTGTAGGATTTTTACGGGGATCTGGTAACTGGGCTTTTAATGTAAGCACTTCACTTTGTTTCTAAGGGGTATAAACCCATTGTTCCTGAAGCCTGGCATCCACCCTGGCCCTAGTCACTACATTATTAGCATCTTTTAATTCAGGTAATTCAGGGAAAAAGAGGGGATGCACCTCTCTCATGGGGTGCTGCGCTCCCCATTCAGCGCTCTTTCGGTGCATCCTTTCCCTATAACTCAAGAGGGTGTTAACATTTTGGTATACTTCCTCGACTTGGAATTTATGAGCATGATCCCTGATGTCACGCAGTATCTGAGGAGGTAAGCCTTCCTCGAAACACTGTTCCCATAATGAGATCAATCGGATCGCCATGCTCTCTAGAACCAGTTGTTGTGCAACGGGTTCAAAATCCTTCATAGTACTCCAAACATCTTCCAAGGTATGAATAGGATTCTGCATCCACTGGGATGTTTGAATTATAATAGCTCTTCTCTCCTCCTGTCCTAACAGCGACCGAGTGAAAGCTCGTTGATCACTCGGGTCAGACATCGGTCGCTTGGGTGTGGCACCAGGGCCAACCATCTTTCGAAGATCCAACGAGGTCTGAGTTGGAGGGGAAAGAAATACAGGGTGCAAGGGAGAAGGGACAGCCGCGTCCGGCCGAAGGGATAATAAGGGTGAGGTAGTTAGTCAAAGAGAAGGAGGGGAAACTGGAATGTCTGATCCAGATCCGCCCACGGGAGCCGTGGCAATAATTCCCGACGGTGGTCGGGCGGCTGCACCAGCACTCGCCTGGTCTGCTCGCACCACAGGCACGGCCGGATACAGGCCTTGCGGGGCATAAGGGGGAGGTGGTCGGGTTTCCAACAATTCTTCCAATTCATCTCTCATCTCTGGTCTGGCTACATAGCTTTTATCGGTCTCCAGCCGAAACTGCCTATCCATCCGTTCAATATTCTTCTCTACTTTATCATATGCTACAGCTTTCTGTATGACTGTCTGACCCGACTTCATCTTTCCCAGCTTCTCTTCCCTAATTCGTCGTCTTTTTGCCTCCTTTAACCATAAGTTCAAGGAGTCCAACATTGACTGACGACCCTTTTTCATAAACAATTTATTCTGTATATAATTTATCTTTTTCTCATCAAAAGACCCCGTGAGAGGCCACTGTAAATCCGAATTGTCCCTGGTGTACTTGTTCCACAGAGTATTAAACAAGATTGGCTGTAATCCATGTTTAGTGTACATATCGAAACTGGGGCTGCCTTCGGGAGGGGCAGGCTGTCTTTCTTAGAGCCGCGTTCCTCTCCGACAACAGCACCCGAAACACATTTTACTAAAACACGGCATTGTGTTTTATTCTACTTGCTCCTTTTACATACAATTACACACACACAATCGGACGCGTCTTTTCATAGCATTCACTCATACAATCGTCACCATAAAGTGCTGCAAAGCAGTGCAAGGCAATTAGTTCTCGAAACCTTTTCAAATGCAAATGACGTCTTCAAATACGAACAGAGCCCGTCGACTCCTGTTCGGGGAACCGATTCAAAAGAATCCTAGACCAACAGATTCACAAAAAGAGACAATCGTTAGAGTGCTCCGAGACCCTCAGATAGGCAAACCACGAACTCTCTCACAGGCCCTCCCATGGTCCTGTTCTGGTTGGGCCGGGTATCTGGACACGTCTCCAGACCCCTAGCATACCCAGTTGCTCCCAGAGCTGTCCCGGAGAGAATTCGGCCGAGCGAGCAACACCGTACTCTGCTAAGGCATCAGAGGTAGTCTCAATTAATCACAAAACAAGTCCGTGAGGTTTCTACTCGCGCAGCCCCTTCGCCACAACGACAGATCCCCCGATTCCCTCGTGGTCCAGCTTCCCCGGCCACCTTCAAAGAAAGACAGTTAACTGTATATCCAAAAAAAAGAAACACTTCCTCGAAGTGAGTCTTATCAAGTTCAATTTCAAAGATCACTCACCTGGTGCACTCAGATCGATTGCGGGTTCTCCACTGCCAACATCTAAACAGACCGACACAGTCTGTTCTTCTCTCGGGTTAAGCCCGTAGGACTCCGGCGTAGGGTCTTCAAAAGCCAGGAGGGGTACTGGGCTCGAGAGGGGAACGGCTCGTTTTCATACCACAAACGGGTGTCTCAAATCAGGATCCTCTTTCTGTCCACCCACTCGGCCAGAACTCCTCCTTGTCCCGCTACTCCTGCTTACAGGAGGGGACGAACCTATCGCGGAGTCCCGGCGGAGTCGCCAACTGAAGAGATCAAATTAATTCTAACGGGTCACACTTACCAATAACCCATATACAATAAGAATAATTAATAATTCAGTCGGCAATGGAGAAGGTTCAATCGTTTATTCTTCAAAGACAAACCCTGACAGGGGAGCCCCAGTCTACACAACCTCGAAGGTGCGCAGAGGAGACTGACTACATGTTCAAAGTACAAAGCATATATACGTTTTCATACTTCAAGAATGACACCCTACACGGAAAAACACAGTTTGCCAGCAGGCCAAGAGGAATACCCATATAAGGCACAGTTGATTGCTAGTATCCTAGGCTTCAGCTATTCCGGGGGCAGGTCAACGGGTCGCCTCTCTGTCTATCTAAAGCCGGGGAGGACAAGAACGGGCCTTGTGAGAATGTATGCATCCCACAAGGAAGGCAGGTGCGACCTTGAGTTTCCCTTGAGCTACCAGTTAGCAGACATCGACCACGGTTTGGCTGACGCCATGGATCAGAGAAAAGGCATGGTCACGTGATTTCAGGGAAACCGCATTTGCACACAGAGAAACGAAACAAAATGGTTTCAGCCATGCCAATAGTACTAACCTAGAACGAGTGAATATAGGTAACTAAATGAATACACTTTATTCTAATTAATCTAGTATATGTTTACGAGGTTATATTGGACATATTAGGCCAGCAATGTGTGTTCATTGCAAATTCGATCCCTACACTGCAATGAGGAATTGTTTTGACATGCTACTTATTTTCAGGCATTACAGAAGATCTGTTGAGCTGAAAAAAGAACGGTATATATTAATATATAATACATATTGTTGATACATGTCAATAATTATGAATATTTACTTTACATTTATAACCAATTGGAATAAAAGAGAAATCTACATTAATTTAGTGGCCATTTTGGTTTTATATTTATGACGTCAGTCTAGATCCAACAGTACTGATGTGTACACATGAACTTTTGTGCCAAGTTGGGACGGAAATCAGAAGATTTAAAATATTTTTTTTATATTTGTTGGCCATCTTGGATTTCGATTAGACTAGCTTTCTATCACAAGGTGAACGATTTCCGTACTATAAAAAACTACCTGCCTTGATCCATGGGGTTATTAATGTCTCTAGAACTCCTTGATGGCAAAATAGGCCCCTATTACACAGTGGCCCATTATGTATTATCCCTCCCTCACAGATAGTCTGATAACTTTACAACTATATTTTCCATAACTGTTACTATATATATATATATATATATATATATATATATATATATATATATATATATATATATATATATATATATATATATTTTTCTCCAACCTCCTCCTTGCAGAAAAAGAATTAGCCGCACACCGCAACTGAGCTTGCATTCATTCTTTAATTCCTTCAGCATCCTGACATGTTTCGTTGTTACAAACAACTTTCTCAAAGGATTCTGCCTTGCGGAAATCACCAACGCTGCTTCAGATTTTAACCTCACGCAGGTGTGTGTGTTTTTATTTCATTGTCCCCGATGGGAAGCCCCTCGTGAGCCGCCTAGCATTGTGGTGTTTGTAGTTTTGTCGAGTTTTCTTTTTAGACCCTCCAATGGGTATATTTTGTTTCCGTTGTTGAATGGTGCAAAGTCAGTTGTGCCACTTGCAAAGCCCCTCTTCAGGCTTGCTGTGATCCATGCCAGAGCAGGTCTCTGGCGTCACCTGTCCACCCTCAATCGCTTCCACGGCACAAAACAAGGGTTCCTGGCGGGTGGACGCTGGCGCACTTACTGGAGGTGCGTAACTTACGGTAGAACCAACCGTTAAATATTTTTCTCCAACCTCCTCCTTGCAGAAAAAGAATTAGCCGCACACCGCAACTGAGCTTGCATTCATTCTTCAATTCCTTCAGCATCCTGGCATGTTTCGTTGTTACAAACAGCTTTCTCTATATATATCTATATATATCCCAAGTCACAAGACGTAACAACATCACGTCGATGCACTCCGCTCCGAGGAGAAATTATCACCATCGATCAAAATTGTGGTCCAAGGTTGCTTTATTAAATTCCTTACAGCATGAAATCAGGCATATGGAACAAATCCCAACGCGTTTCGGCGATACCCTTGCCTTGATCACGGGTGTTTCATACAGTTTAACAGAAACTTTAAATAAAGTTATTTTAGAACACAAATCTCATGTGATTACGAAAGTGCATAAGTGAAAATAAACAAAGAACTAAATGAGGCTTTACTCGGCAGCCATCTTGTAGTGTTGAATATTCTGTTGCTTTGTGTAAGCTGACACAGTTTTAAATGCACGGCACTTTCAATATTGCTAATTCATACAAATATATGGTGTCACCTTTAAAAATATTTAGGGACATTACCAAAACAATTTCAACAGTTATTGTCACGCATGATAAATTTATACCAAATTACTAGTGCACCTCCGTGCATACAGTTAATTTAGTATTGCACCACATATTACAAACTTAAGACATAACCCCAGTGGGTATAGAAAAGTATATATAAACAAATATATATATATATAAACATAGTCTCTGAAATAGTCGATTGCGTCAAGTGACACAATTCTTATATATGTTATTCTGTATAAACGCCAGATTAGTTGTACTTCATGTAGTTGCCCCAGTGGGCATGAGGCACCGGAAAGCAGTTACTTCTCAGTGCCTAGACAAAGAAAAAAGACTAATTCAGAAACTAGAATACTTCAAAGTCTTAAGTAATCAGCATACCATAATTATATACCTCAATATTTGGTGATAGTGAAAAAACTTATGAATGTGCTCTCAAAGTTAAAACTAATGAAGTTAAAATCAGATGGCACGCAGAATGCCACCAAGTAACAATCCAATTACAGTCTAATATATCAAAAATTCTTTATCAAAATTGTACACAGCCGTGTATAAAAACAGAAGACATTAGAGCAAAAAAGATAAAGATCTACTGTATAAGGCAACTACAGTTTACTCCCCCAGATGCCATGACATTTCCTCTTCTGAATTAAGACCTCTAGGAATAAGAGTATCTAAATCCAGAATGTAGCGGTTTTCCAATTGTCGCAACCTTCTAATCTTGTCACCCCCTCTCTTCATTATTGGGAGTTTGTCGATAACAAAAAACTTTAGAAGATTGTGATTACTGCTGTGTAGTTCTTCAAAATGCCGGGCAATCGGAGAATTGTGATCTTTATTCTGAATTGCCCTCATATGTTCCAACACACGTTTTTTTGCCGGGAACATCGTGCTACCAACATATTTCTTGGAGCAAGGGCAAACCAGAACATAAATACAGTATTCCGATAAACATGTAAGATGTTTCCCTATAATTTTCGCCTTCTCTTCCACAGGATAAAACACTTTTTTAACATTGTTGCTATATTTGCACGCCTTGCATTTCATACATGTAAAAAAGCCTTTGATTTCATTATCCCTGCAGATATTAGTGCTAATCTCATTCTTGCTCAACTTGTCCCTGAGTGAGTCTGCCTTGCGGAATGTCATACTAGGAATGTCACCCACGACTTCTTACAAGGTAGGCTCGGTCCTGAGTACATTCCAATGTCTAGCTAAACTTTTACGGACTTGCCAAGAATTGGAATGGTAAGTAGAAATTAATCTAATAGTTTCATTAGTAGATAATGGTTTATCCTTAGATACTAGCAGAGTCGAATGCTCAATCCCGCTAGCTTTCAAAAAGGCTTCTTCAACAATATTCAAATGATAGCCTCTCTCCTTGAAACGTTATTTCATACATATACTTTCAGATCTAAAATCCTCATCCGTGCTGCAGTTCCTCCGAGCCCGGAGGAACTC